>NW_020874384.1:20521098-21948598 GCF_003935025.1 Abrus precatorius
GACCTCAAGTTCCACATTCCCACATTGTCAAGGGCAACATAAATAGCAGTCCATGAATAGGGATAAACCTGAACAAATTCAATAATAAAGCTTGCATTAGTTCTAATCTAAACTAGCAAGCAAGGACATCACCAACTGATAGGTAACTTAAAAATTGTTAGCTATGCCACGCAACAAAAATGGGCATTGACCATATGGCTGATTCTCACCTGCGTGGTGCATCGTGCAACTGCATCTCGGAGATTGTACTGGTTTCTGCTAGCAGTTGTCCATTGTCCTCCATCCATACTACAAATAAAATTCATATATTTTAGGCCAACAATACTGCATAGAACATACACAGTTGCAATATTTTACACCATGAGACCAATTTAAGAAAGCCTAACACAAACTATTAAACTTGCTGCGAATGTCTCATAAACCATGATTGTTAAGCGGTGAAAAAAATATATATATAAGCTTTAAAAAAGTTGATTCTGTTAGCATCAATTTTAATGTTTAGACATTTTAAAAATAATATTTTTTATTAAAAAATTATTATACTTATATATTGTTAATATAATCAATGTTATTTTCTCATAAACGCTTAGAAAAACACACAATCTTTCTACAATTTTCAGAAGTTAATTTCAGAGAAGGCATTGATATCGTTTTGATACTTACTAATCTATATCATACATGTACTTAAATTTAAGGATGAGGAGTTGTATGTGCTCACCCAACAACAAAGAAAGAGTAGCCATCAAGATGATAGCTTTGAACGATGTTCTCGTTGTTTTGGAAGACAATCTCGACGAAAGATCTGTAGTCTGCTTGCAACACAGAAGTATCGAGGTAAATGCCACCACCAGTGGGTCTGTCAGATATGCTTCCAGCGCGGAAAACACCTGAGATTTTGAAGTAATCGGCAAGCTTAAGAGGCGTGTCCGGGGCAACATAAGAAACGCTGTTTATTGCGTATCTTTGCTTGCCATTTACTTGACCAGCTGAACTGCCCAATATGATGGTCTTCGTCGTGTTTATGAGACCGTAATGGTAAGATCCTTGCGGGTTTGGCCTCGGTCCACTTGCTGTAAGGTTAGTCCTGAAATCAGGTACTCAAACGTCAGTAATTATTTCATACACATAAAATAATCAATTATACTAGTTAGTAGCTTAAATATTATAATTTTATTTTTTTCTTTTGCTTTCTCTCATTTCATGTACCAAAAATGAAAAACTATAATCTCAATACCAAAATATTTAACATTTTGTAAATTCATTTTCACAAATCGCATCCTTTTAAAAATAAAAAATCTAAAAATACTATTTTATCTTACTTTTAATTATTGACTAAAATTTATTAAAAATTACAAAAGTGAGAAAAACTTTAGATTAAGAGTAAAATATCCATAATTTTTAATAAATTTTAATTAAATAGTTAAAAATTTTCATAGCAATATTACATGTAAAATAGAGTTGTGTAAAATTCAATTTCTACACATCTTAGCCCAAATTTCGAACTCCAAAAATAAATAATAATAATAATAATTATTATTATTATTATTATTTTAATTCAAGATATATATAAAAGATTAGTTCATTTTAATCTCAACATATGGAGATTTGAGCTTAAGAATCAATTTAAAGTGATAAAATTAATCTGTTGGAGGGTTTTACTAAAATCGAGATTTGAGATTTAAGCGTTTCTTGCTTTTCTTTTTCCGTCCTGGATGACTTTTTTTTGGTCAAGGACTGTGGAGTAGAAAGAAGGTAACAATAAAGTACCTAATTGAGCGGGCCTGATTCAAAGACCAATCAATTTGGGTCGTGGGTCCACCAGGGGGCGGGCCTGATACTGGGCCTGCTGAGTTGCTATAGCGAAGTACTCCGGTGGTAGTTAGGATTTTATAGGAGAATCGTGTGGAAACCACAATGTAATAGTCCTGAGCAGGTTGATCGGCAATTACCAGCACTGAATAAGATTGGCCTACATGAACATCAATAGAGGAGTACGTAGTTTGAAGGGTGTGTGTTCCTTCCACTTCTACCAACTTCATTTTGTGGTTCTGGATGCGAAAGTTAAGGGAATGTTGCAGCCCCACATTTGATATTCTAAGCCTGTAAGTCTTCCCTGTAGTGGAAATTTCAAGATTGCCAAAACCATTGTTAATGTCTAAATGATTCGTTCTTTTCGTTTAATAGATAAACAGTTAATAGATGGGGTCCACACCTTGTTCAACGTTGAAAGATACTCCATTAGGACCGCGACCATTGATTAGCACTCCATCCGGAAAAGGCAGCTTCTTGCCCCTGTCAAGATGGGCTTTCAATGTCTGCATAACAATCCACATGTTCTACTTTGAGGAAATAAATTCGTCATGATCTATCGAACTGGATAATTAAATGTCCTCAATCACAGAGCAACTACTGACTATTATTTACTTCAACCTGCTCAATTACCAACTGTATAATTAAACATTTTGCGATTTTACATTTTTAAAATAAGAAAATAAAAGTTTATTTATCATTGATTTGAATTAAAATATTTTATAAATATAATTAACTTTAAATTAATAATCAATCTTTTTTTACCTTAAAGGATGACAGTTTGAAGTTACATATAATTTTCTTTTGGGAAGAAAAAATATATGTAAATGTAAAACGATAATTTCATTAATTTGTATGGAAAACATATGCTGTTGAAAGAGTCAGAGCAGCACTTGCTAATTTGCAGAAGACGGCGTGGGGCACCGATAGAAGAAGGTTATCTCTTGGCGCACATATCAAAAAATGCAATAACAAGAGTATTATTTATCATTGATGAATGGGGATGGTTATTGATTGACATGTAATGCATGGGACGCCTAGGGTTTTCCACCAACAAGTCCTTCCATTAATTTGACTCCTGGTTATCATAAAAATAAATCTAGAATAATGAAAAACGTTACCGTGTGGTTGGATTTGTACCAATCTCCAATAAGAACAGTGTAATCACCAGCGGGATCAGGGAAGGGAACTGGAATTCGTGGCCTGCTAAGGATCCTAATGCCTCCAAAACCACCAGCGGCTTTGTGGAATGCAAGTGATGGGAAGTAGTAAAAGCTCCCAATCTGATCCTTCACTTGAAGCATATAAGTGAAGTTCTTCCCCGGTGGGATGGGGCAGGTTGTTCCTAAAACACCATCTTCGAATGAGTTCCTTCTCTGCTGGATCCCGTTCCTGCATTAATTATTAAATCCCCTTGCCTCAAATTCATATTTCAGTTGTTGGGTTTTGTAATCAAACTAAATTCATACTATACTTTCATAGTATGTTGCTTCAATCTTTTATTCAAGACCAATCGTATAAATTTATACACTAAAATAGATGGATTCAGATAATGATAAAAATTAATAAATAAAAACATCATAAAAATTTATATAAAATGTATATACTATATACATTTAATTTCTTATTAATTTCCCTAAAGAGGATAATAATAATAATAATAATAACTTGAAAAATTAAAGGTCGTTATCAAAACAAATTTACGCCATCCAACATTAGTTAGGAATTATTTGTTTTAGAGTTAAATAACATTATGTTTAAATCGTTAAATAAACAAAAAATAATAATAAATATTTAATTTAAAGTTAAGAATATTTTTTTTTCATTACTTTGTATTAAAAAGGAAAACAAAACTAACTATAAAAGAAACAAAAACTTACTCATTAGGCTGTAGTTGTCCATGTGAACGCTGGGTAAAAATTATAAGTGTACGTCATTTCCATCACGAACCCAGCACTCGTGATTTTAGGAAATGAAAGATAAAAGATAGAGTAGGTGACAAGTCACCGTGGGTTCCAGCCTTTCCCCGAGACAACGGACAAAGTGAAATCGTAAATGGGCCATAACATTGATTGTTGTCCACTTTACATAACTGAAATTCAAATGATAATCCTAGCTTGACCCAAAAGAAAATGATAATCCTATAAACTTTTTTTAAAACTCCCTTTACTAGTTTCTACACAATCGGGTAAAAATCTAATTCAGACAATGAAAGAAAAATACTTAACTTAGTCTCTAAAAAATCATTAAACAATTCATTTATTTTACAAATATAAGAAATTTTAGTTTTCTATCAATTAAATATAAAAATTAAAGTGTCTCATATTTTTAAATTTCAAGAATTAAAACAGTTATTTATTTTTCAAAGACCAAAATATCTCTTATATTTTTTTTAGAGACCAACTTAAATACGCATTCTTAAGAAATCCAATTTGAATCAGTGGATGCTTTCTTATTAGTCCAAATTATGACTGAGACTTGTGATGATTAAGAATGTTCATTGAAAGGATAAGATGAGTTTATCTGTATCCTTATTTGACTTAAAATTTGGATTAGATAATTAAACGATAAAATTTAGTGTAGATTTAGATTAAATTTTTTCAATAAAATAATTATTTATTTTTAAATCTCTCACAAAATTACAAAAAAATAAACGAATATTTTCATTGTGATATACTTCACGATATATATATTTAAAACAAATAATATAAATATAAATATATTATTACATTGTATAAATTATTTTTCATTACATCAAAAGTCTTATTATTGATTATAATTTAAAAAATAAATTTTAGAAAAATATAATATGTCGACAAGAGATAAATAATCTGAATATAACTTAAACTTATCTTTAAAAAATATTAAATTTTATTTTTAAAAATTAACTTAAAACTACGTTATGTTAATAAATTAAGACTAGTAGTTAGGAACACTCTCAATGATAAAGGGCTTCCGTATCTATGACACGGATCATCCTTCAGTTTTCTAACAAAATTAAATACTGAATTTCATTAGAAAAATTACATTTACACCTAAATTTCGTATAAAAATTTATAAAATAAATAGATTGATTAAAAGGAAAGAAAATATTGGAAAACGTAATAATTATTATGATAAAATAAATAAAAAATACTTAAAATAATTATTGTATGACATGAAAATTATGTCTCTGTCCTTTTCAAAAAAAATAAAAAATCGTCACATTCTAATTTTTGTTAATATTACCTTTTAAAATTAAATTTAAATAATTAATAATAATATAAAAATATGATAAATATTTTTCAAAAAAGTGTTATTAATAATAATTATTTAAATTCAATCCTAACATTTTACGGAGGATGAGTGAGGCAGATCTGAATCCACGTCCACACATTTGGCTCAGCACATGGCAAATTTCAGTGTTTCCACTTTTAAGCCGGAGTCATATGACTTAACAACCATCCAAAGTAGAGAGAACGTGTCTAAGGAAATGTGCAACCGACCCCAACATCAGACATGCTCCTCGGTGGATCAACATCAACCTGAACACCTTTTTTATTTTTCTATTTAAAAAATTCCTAATCACATGCTATGCTTGGATCTTACTTATACTGTGATGCTCTGACTTTAATGATGGTTAACCAAAACCCGCAGATCGAAGGGACACGCAAATGTTTGAAGAGAGGGTAAGCAGGGAAGTGAACAATGGGAGGGAAAAATAATCGTCGAGGAGAAATAAAAATGTGGTATGTGATATAACGTCAATACAAAAATACTGTACAAAGACATATGAATATAATTGTTGAAATGGGAAAGGGTACCAGGAGAGGAGAAAGGGCTCATCCAAGCTGTTGAAAACGTTGATGATGAGATTGTCGTTGGTAACAGAATGAATGTCTGGACCTGGGAATTGCCCGTTAATTAATATCCCCTGTTAAAAGAAACATAGATTTTAATATTTTGAAATATTCACTGTGATTCAAATCCAGTAATAGTGATATGGAAATTGAATCTCATTACAGTAACCAAACAGAAAAAAGAAAAGGGTGAATTCAAGTGGAAAGAGTTGAGACAGAGCATACCCTTTGGCGAACCCCAAGCGGGTAAATGTCCCCATAAGTAACATTCCAGTTGAAGAACCTGTAGGGGTCTTCAGCCCAAGTAATGTGAAAAAGAGAAATAACAACGCATAGGAACAGGGCACCGACAGCGGCTCCTCCCGCCAACTCGAACGGCATTTTCGCTCCACTTAATTAACACTCTTTGCGCCTCTTCGCGATAGTGTGCTTAACTTAATGCTCACTCTATTAGTTGCGGTAAAGGGAGAGAGAGAATGAGAGAGAGACTTTAAAGGGGATGGGGAACAGGTCAGAAATGATTAGGGATGGCACACATTTAGGTGCGGTACAGAGGAGGAAGTGTTATAGCCGTGAAAAAGTTAAAAACTTAAATAAAAGAGAGGGAAAATTTAAGGAATTTGGCAGTATACAAAAAAAAAATGTTTTTCTCCAAAGGGTGGAATTGAAATGGAGTGTCGGTCGTGGGTCCTAGAATTAGTTTAATTATATTATAATTTGAACTGGGTGGGTTTGTCTTCCACATGGGTCCTTTGTGTGCTTACGACTTAGAACTGTGGGTGGTATAGGTTTTGTCTTGGTGCAGACATTAGGGCATTATCACACATGTAACTTTTCTAAAACGCAAAGAAGATCCAAGGGCCTTTCTCTTGTATATTCTAAACTCGGTAATTCAGTAAAGGCAGACACAGTCCCAGTCCTACGCAATTTCCGCTATGGACTCGTATAGACCGCTAGAGGTTTGTTACTTTGTCTGGACGTTCCTTAAACTATAGTGCCAATCGATTTACAGCTTACCAGTTTACAAAGAGTATCATCATTTCCTTGCCATTTTTAGGTATGTTCGGTTAAAAACTTTTTAAAATAATTATTAAATGTCATTTTGTTTATAAAAATTTCTAGTATACATTTTTTTTATTCTATACAAATCTATAAAAATTATAATTATTAATAAAAAAATTTATCAAATCAAATAAGTCTAAATTTTGTTCACCATTTATTTTCGTGCTCCTGTAAACTATTTTAAGGAGGCTAGCTTTATACACACATCAAGATACAACAGTAAAAATTAGGGTGTCCTTGAGGTGAGACCGGCAAACCTAGGGACATTGACTCAAACCACACTCTAAGCCAAGATAGTAGGGTTTTTTTTTGCCTTTATAGGGTTTAATCAAAAACATTTTATCCGTATGGGGTTCTTTGACAAAAAATTTCCTGTCTAGGGTGATTTGTAATTGTCGTCAAAACTGCTGGCGACACATGATCAAGTATCGACTGAAAGAATGCCGACACAGCTCTCATAAATCAATTTTAGAGAGCAGTTGTTACGGAACCGCTCTCTAAAACGGACTTTTGAGAGCGGTTCCAATTAAACCGCTCTCTAAAACGGACTTTTGAGAGCGGTTCCAATTAAACCGCTCTCAAAAGTCATGTTTTTAATTTAATTATTTTCTTATTTTTCTCTTTTTCTTTTTTTGTTTTTTTACATGCATAAAATTGTAATTTATTATTATTGATTAAAACCATTTAAATAACTACAAACTTTTTAAAATATTCAAATGTCTAAATTAATATTGATCTAATATTTTTATTTTCAGTCATTTATATTTTAAAATAATATTTTCAATTTTATTTAACTTACATTGCTTATATATTCATCTTTATTTCACTTAATTCCTTATATTTTACTCTAATTTTTTTAAAATTAATCTAATTTATAATTATTTGATGCATAACTATATTTTAATCTTTCACAATTTTAATTTATTTACTATTTCTTATTTATGTGACATAATATTTGTTAAAATATTATTACAAATTTAACAACTGCAGATTCTTATAATATAAATTTATTAATTAATGTTTTTCATTCTTATTATTTCAATTTTATTTTGTTATTCATAATTTTATATTTTATTAACCTTATAATAATAATCACACATAATTTTTCCTCATATATTTATTCAATTTAATTCTTTTATATTTCTTATTTAATTATTTTTTACATAAGTAACAAGAAAATTATATATTTTAATTTAACTATTTTTTTATTTTTCTATTTTTCTATATTCCTATTTATTAATTTGAGAAAATAAGAAAATAATTAAATTAAAAACATGACTTTTGAGAGCGGTTCAATTTGAACCGCTCTCAAAAGTCAGTTTTAGAGAGCGGTTCAATTCGAACCGCTCTCAAAAGTCCATTTTAGAGAGCGGTTCCGTAACAACCGCTCTCTAAAATTGATTTATGAACCGCTCTCAGTAGTCGGGTCTGACACCTATGTCGACATTCTTTCAGCCGATACTTGATCATGTGTCGCCAGCAGTTTTGACGACACTCACAAATCACCCTAAACAGAGAATTTTTTGTCAAAGAACCCCATACGGATAAAATGTTTTTGATTAAACCCTATACAGGCAAAAAACCCAAGATAGTACATTAATAAAGCTACAACGTTAAATATTAATTTGTAACTTGAGGGGCTATGTACTTCATGAGGTCTAAGTAATTTTTAACTTGAACAATCACTTAAGATCTTCAGTCGATACCCTAAGATGATAAGTATGGCTAATTATATAATACGGTCGGTGGAAATATTCAAAATTTCCCCATAACAGCACAACGGGTAGCATCCTCGATTACACCTCCCATAAATTTAGAATTGCGTTAAGATATTTAATATTTCCATAAGTTTATGATAAAAAAAAGTTTATATAGAGTAAGCTTATTTTTTAAATAAATGAGTGATGAATACAAAACATCGAAATTTGAATAAGTAAAGTTCGGTGTTTTTTTTTATTAGAACTCTAATTTTCAGACATCATATTAAATATTCAATTAATATAACTAATATATAATATTTCTATACGTTTAATACAACTAAAAAGGTTTCTGCAAAGTAAGTCTGTTCTTGTAAGTAAATAACAAATGCAAACAAAACTCAAATTTTAGGAAACTGATTATGAGTTTTTTTTTTCCCTTAGTCCCGGTACGTATTCAGACATTTCACTGAATATTCGGCGAATTTAATTCAAGCCAGATAAAAAATTTATTTATTTATTAAGAGTCCCACTTCCTCTAATTTCCTTCGTTTCACTAAAAGATAAAATCACAATATATATACTTCAATTCGTAAATAAGCCTTCTCAATTTCTTTGCTACAAAATCACCTCGTCCAAATATAGCATAAGATCCCACGCACAAGTCGTGATTTTCTACAGTTCTATTTTAACTAAACAAGGTCGCAGCCACCCAAACGATTTATTTTTAAATAAATATCATAAGTCAACATCCCATTTGCAGGGAAAGCAAGTCCATCTTACACACATAACATCCACCGGCAGAACTTTGTTCAGGTTGGGAGTAATAGCAGTCCCCAAATTTTTAAATTCCTTTGATTAAAAGTTAATATTCTACCAGTATATCTAGCAGGAAAAAAATACCGCAAAATTTAAAACTGAGGAACCTACTCTAACTACTGTCTATATGTTGGGATTATTGTTATCGTATAAGTAATCAACGAAAACAAACATTTCTTATTAAGAGGCCTCCAAAATTAAGGACTTCCACTGCTTACCACAGTGAACATTTTAGTTGCATGTGATTGTCAAATACATCTATGATCATCATATGGTACTTAATTAATTTTTAAAATAATTTTTAAACATATATATAATCACACACGATGAAATTTTAGTAAATAATAAAATTTTATTAAAAATTATGTAACTTTTAATGCACTAAATCCTGTAATTTTCACGTAAACTTATCATATATAAATTCTTATTGCATGTCATTATATATAAACTAAAAATAATTTTATAAAATTATCGCGCTTGTATACACCATCAAGCATGCGCTTACTAATCTAAACGATTCCACATCTTGATTAACGCACTTGTCCGATTTATCGAGCGAAATACATCAAGAACCGGCACACATTATCAGGAGTTCTTCTGTACCCAACGGTGTTGCTTTTGGGAGTCGATCGTAGTGAAAAATGCACTAATATGTTGCCGAGGCATTGGATTTAAAATTGAATAAAATTATAAATATTAATTTTAAGCTATTAAATTTAATTAAAATGTATGCGTAAGTTAATTTAAATCGCACATTTTTATTAAAATGTGTATTTTCTATTGAACAATATGATAATTTAAATTTTAGCTTTAAATCAAACAAGCCCAAGTTTCATTTGACCTACACAGTCAAATGTGTGATTTATGCTGTTCTGGCTTTTCACCTTGGAAGCGGAGCAAACACAGTAAAAACTTGTCCAGACAGTTGCCCAAATATCAATCTTTAAATACACAAAATAAAAAAGTGACAATACATTAAATTTTAAAATATTAAAAAAGTCTATTTGTAAACACGTCATCACAATTCCTTTTTCTTATTTCTGGGCATCTTAAGTGAGTGTAAGTGACACCTACCGAAGAACATTTCCAAGGTTTAAAACCTAGACTTCACATAAAATAGGGTTTTGCTTAAATGACGTTATAAAACTTGTTAAAAAAAGTATTAATTAAATAAAAAAATAAAACATTTAATACATTGCAAACTCAAAATTCTTTACTTTTCAGTTACTATCAAGTGTCTTTACGACAATAGTGAACAAAACCTTGTAAAATACCAAAATCCACTCCTATTGGTTTGATAGCTAACAACTAATGCCAAATAGTTTCTCGTGCCGAGTAAAATTAAGAATCAATAATGTTATTTACTCACCCTTCACACATTAGAGCACATGTCATATGATGTGTCAACTAGTCACATCAAGATTGGATAGGCTACAGTATCATATTATAAAAGTTGTAACAGCAAAAGGTAGCCTGAGGAAAGGGTGCTGCCCAACTCATTATAAGTAGTATTTTGACAATACACCTATCCATTGTGGAATCTTGACACTTAACCACCAGTTTAAAAAGAATTGTGATCATGTGTTACAACCTAGAAGGTAATCACCATACTATATGAAAAACGTTACCATTGGTCTTCTAGGCCAATTCAAAAGAATGATTTGAAGTTTTTTACAATGAAAGACTGAATTCAGTGGTTAAGTATACAAAGTTTTTTGTTAAATAGGTTTGTTAGTTGAAAATCCAAATGTGAATTCAGGTGACATGTGTGCAAGTGTGTGTGCTCATGAGTGAGCATCAAATCGCCATACAACAACCGAACCTTATTAGATGAACTCAGCTACACAAATCATACGACTATATTGAACTCGGTAATAAATCAAAATTTCAAAAATCTGATTAAGGTTTTTTTTACTCTCTATGGACCATTTTTTCCCGGACCAAGAGTGGTCAAATTTAATAAACCATTGTGGAAAGGGAAAACAGGCCAAATGACAGTGTATATTTCATTTTTTTGACTTCGACAGTGTGCAGGACAAAAATGTTACAAAAGTAAAAACAAGATAAAGAATTAACCAAAACCAAGGTAAGGTAAGAGAGGATGACACTTGAACCCCAATATGTATGTTTGATTCAACTAATTGTGATTTTCATTGAAGAACAGATTCACTGAATGTTTCCAATTATCAATCAAAGAAAATTGGTCACATACATGGACAAGCGTGGATTCAACTTGCTTAATAAACTCTGAAACTGCTAAAGTTTACAGAGCGCGCAACCTTGGCACAAAATAAAAAATACCTGGGGAACCATTGAATTATTGTACAACGAAAAAACTTATTGATTGTAGAGGCATATGCCAGAAGGAATACAGTGATTTGGCACCAGAATCTAAGGGAAATTAAAGTATTACTCCATCAAAGTCACTTCACATAAAAACACAAAATCAACATACACATAAATTCTAATAACCGATCCTCTTTAAGAAGAAAATTCATCTGATCATAGCAGGCAACAGTAAAACTTGTAACTCCACTTTCGACATTCCAAAAAGAGGCTTCTATCACTTCTATTTTTCCTTTATTCTTTCTCACAGGACATTGCATTAATACGAATTTTAACGTCCTCAGAAAGAAAGAACCAATATTATTCATGAGTCTGATTTTTATTATCAGAAAACTATAACAACTTATGAAGCATTAAAAAAATACAGTTTCTAAAAGTTAACAATGATTTCTTCGGAGAATGAGAAACATAAAAGCAGTAGAAAAAAAAAACTCACAGGGAGGGGTGAAGATCAATATTGTTGGCTAAAGAGAGCTCGAAGGCGAGCAGCGAAGAGGCCGGTGGGGTCATGAGAAGCTTCGCGGAGCAGGTCGCTCTTGATGTGTTTAACGCGGTCAACGAGTGAACCGTGCTCCAACCTGAGCGCGTGAATGTCTTCTTCAAGGCCATGGATTCGGTACTTCTGGCCCAAAGATCTCATGCTCAAGAGCATAATTCCCGTCATTGCGAATAATTGAATAAAGCTGTGCTTCTGTTTCATGGCGTTCGCCATAAACCCTAATACCTTCTTCGAATTGGGAGTGGATGAGGAAGAAGCCATGGGCATCGGCGGCCAATGAAAGTCACGCGATAACCACTCACCCTAAACCTCCCTTCTTTCTCCACTCGTCACAATGAAAATCGGCGGAATGACCTGTGTTTATGCATCTTACTTTCTTGTTACTCTATTGTTTTTTTGTAAACGAAAAATCTCAGAAAAAAAAAATCAAAGGAAGAAAAAATGCGATGGAAGGTATTTTTTAATTACAAAAATAATCAAAAGAGGCTCATGGTTTTAATCTGTATGTTAGATTATTAGAGAAATAGCGTTCCATTTTTCAAGAAAAACTCGGGTAACAATCTTGTTACTCTGTTTGTTACAGGAAACAATTTTAACATTTATATTATATACATTAAATAATTAAAATTGGTAATTTTTTATTAAAAAACAAAGCATTTATTACATTAAAGTTATAAAATGTAACAAATAATTTACTCTTAATAAAAATCATTTTTAAATATTTAAGCACATTCATGAGTTAAATCTAACAGAAATGAATTTTTTATGAAATTTTAAATATAAATGATTTTCTTATATATATCACTCAGCATAAATTTTAACTATATCACTGGTAATTTTTTTCGTGATAAGACTACTGTTGTAGGTTCCTAGATGAGCAAAAGAAAGGTGAAAGGATGAAAAAATCGATAATAACGTATAAAATGTGTATGAGAATGATGATTTTATATTCAAATTTGGCCAAACATCAATATATGAAGCATGAGAAGGTGAGTAATGTCTCTCCTTTAATTGCACACAAGTGACGCTTCTTGTATTAATTTATTAAATGTTATGTTCTTTAAAGTGATTCACGTGCTAAAATGTGGCACATATCTTTTTTAGTATGCAACTATCACATTTAATGTACGACACCTATTATTTTTGCTTAATATTACTCTTAAACTAACTAATTCATCCATTGTAGTTAATAGGTTTCAAAAAGCCTATAGCTTACTAACCCTTTTTTCGGCTCAAAAAATACTTTCCTTGGATTACATGACTTCCTCTTGTTATTTTTTTCTCTCTCTGATTTTTTTTCTTTGGTTTTAGATGCTCTTTTCATTAGCTTATGGGGCTTTTTTATCCTTTTGGGGTTAATTTAAAAAAAATTATCAAAATAGGACTTCATGGAAACAAATCATCAGTCTGGAATTAAGGTCCACGTGGCAAGAAAATCCTCCCAAATAGGGATGTGATAGTGTTGTCCTATTAGGAGACGACACTCATGAAATAGCGACATGTGTCATCCTACGAACTAGTGTCATCTCAGTTAAGACGATTTTAGTAGCGTCCACAGCAGAGACGATTTTAATGCGATTAGTGAATAAAAAATTCAATACATTCTTTTGTCCAAATTATAATGTGTATAAATACGACCATGGAGCACGAGAAGGAATAGCAGTGGTTCGACAAGATATAGCAAGTGTGGAGTTGGACAATAAATCACAATCATAGATTTTAAGCATTACAAATATATAAATTATTTTTAATGGCTATTAAGAATTTTTATTTTGAATAATGATATTTAAATTGTATTTTTAATGGCCATTAAGTGTTAAAGTTGTAATTTAATTTTTTTTGTTATTTAAAAATTAAATATTTACATATTTATAATTACAAATGAATTTATAAATATAATTTATTATATTATAAATTAATTTTTAAATGAGCTTAGCTTATTTTTAATGTAGGATGAATGAAATTGTTGTTATATTATATTCAAATGAAGACATAGATTGCACGATAAGTGTCTGTCAACAACCACATCATAGGAATGTAGTTGAAATATATGTGGATGTTGTGGTCGGTGAAACATCTTTTGTTGTGGCACGTCTGTTAGAAGTATTTATACACATTTCAATTTGGAATAATTTAGATAAAAGAATGTATTAAAATTTTTATCCATTTGTCGTATTAAAATAGTCTCTGTTGTGGACGCTACTAAAATCGTTTTAAATAAGACGATACTAGTTTATGAGATAACACGTGTCGTCATTTCGTGAGGGTCGTCTCTTAATGGGATGATACTGTCACAGTTTGACACGTCAGCACCTATGTTATTCTTGTTCGGGATGATTTTCTTGTCATGTGAACCTCCAACCCTAAACTGGGAATTTATTTCATAAAATTCTATTTTAATATTTTTTTTTAAAATTAACCCCGGAAGGGCAAAATAAAGCCGCTTATGGGGTAATGTTTTCTAACTAGTTTAGTCCTTCTTTATCAGATCATCATGAATCCATATATGGTCCAGAATTGAGCTCGAGCCCGATTAACAAAACGGAAAACAGGCCTAAGCCCGAATACATTAGGGTGTTCAATAAGCAATAATTGGGCTAAATTCTAAAGCCGGTAAATTGGGTTAATGTCGGCCCGTTTGAAAACTTAAACAAAATGGATGCTAGATGGTTCGTGCTCCAATTCCAATGAAATTAGTTTCTGGCTCTGAAAAGGTCGCCATAGAAGAAGTCTTCGTTTTAGAGAGAGAATCAAAGAGTTTCTTTCTGGTTTAAGAAGAGAGAGAGAGAGGGGCTACCATGATAACGCGATCGAATCTGGCCGAACAGCTGCGAGAGTATCAGATTCGATCCAAGCATGACTGGGCCTCCGTCTCGTTCTTCTCCTCAACTTCTTCAAATATCACCACTTCCAGGTATGCCATACCAGACTGTCGTGTTATCATTTTAAAATAATTTTCAATTTATGAATATTTGCCTTTTAAAATAAATATCTCCATTAATTCTTCAAACACCCTTTTATTTTATTTTTTCACAATAATTGTACAAATGACATTACAAATCATGTATTTCGTTAGGCTTCCTAGCTTTGAATATTTTTTAGTTGCAATGTTTGATTTTGGTACGATTCCTATTATTTCACTTTATGTTTTTTTTAAGATGGAAATTGTTGTTTGTAAGATATGATTTAGGAAGAAAATATTACAATAGATGAAATATTAGGCAGGTACAGGTTGATTCGTTTCGGTGTGGTTGTCTGGATTAGTATTCGATTTGCTCCCTGGCACGCACCCACTTGAGTTTGACATAATGATTTGCCTAATCTTGTTATCGAATTCAAGTTAGGTTTTCTTAACCGGGATATTGGATAGTTAATGAATACAGACATAAAACATGGTTTTGATTGATAGTATTTGGTAATCTTGAAAATAGAACTCATACTTTTCTGGGCATAATATTGAAAATTGAAATTAGGCTAGGGTGAAAATGGGGACAAGTAGTTATCAGGTTCATTGGCTGCAAAATCAAAACAAGTGCATAGACAGTAGTTACTTAGGGGGATTGTGATGGGTAGGAATAGGAGAAGATTGGTATGTTTTCAAATCTGATCTCGACGGTGTCTATATTGGAGTGCTTGTCTAGATTCTTTAGTTAAGTTCCAAGTGTTAGCACAATTGGTTAGGATGACAAGTATAGCTTGATCAAACCAACAAAAGTTTCTCCTGAATCACGACTCAAGTGATCAAGTGATGATTATTCAATCTGAATTTCCTCTTCCCATACACTTTTGATCTCAGATATTCTGCTTCTTTTGGAACAGGTTTTACTCATTTTATGTTAAGGGGGATCTCTAAAATATTTTCAATTTTGTACTAATAAATCATCTTTCTTCTGTTGATGGCATGTGTATTTGCTTATTGTCATTGCTTCACAAACCTTTGGAATCATCTATAATCATCAGTATGTCTTTTTTTTGTTGAACTTGAAAAGGTATTGCTAACAGTAAACACAAATTAATGTTTTACCTTTACAATTATCAAAGTTTGGGATGAAGAGGGTGAAAAAATGTTGACTGATTACTGGTTTTGTCTCCACCTGCTTAAGTTCTTTCTAGCTGAAGATGAATATCCTAATTGTTTTCAGTTGCCACACTTCTTGGTAACTGATACAATTGGAGAAACTTGAACCGTGATGTTTTATATTATGGAGCTGGACGACGGGGGTTGCTTCACTTGGTTGGTTTATGGAAGCATATTTAACAATTATAGTTTAAAAGATCAAATGTGTTTGTTTTATAAAAGAAAAAAAAAGTTGTCTTCATTTGATTGGATTCATTACCATCACGTATTGATGCATTCATGAACTGCTTCGTTCAAAGGAGCAGTGGGGAAGGGAGGGCTTTTTATTGCAGGGGAGGGGAGTATAACCTTATAACAATTAATGGAGGGCAGGAGAGGAAGAATAAAATCTCTGGACAATTTAGTCAATAAGTCCAAGTATTATAAACTACTTTCCCTCTCCTCTAAATCCCCCCAATATTGGACATGAGACAGAAATGGGAGGGGAGGGATTTTGGCCCCCATCATTTCCTCTCCCATCTAAATTTCTGAACCAAACAAGAGAAAAAAAATCATCCCTTCTCCCCTCTCCTTCCCCTCCAACTAGGGATGGGCATGGATTAGATTTCCAAAAAATTAATCTAAATCCATTTAAAATCTAATTATATGAATTGAATTATAAACCAATCTATTTTAATTTTTTTAAAAACTGGTTTAAATTTGGTTTTAAAATTTGAATTTGGTTTAAAACTAGTTTTAAATATGATAAAAATATATTATGAATATTTTTTATATCATTATTAAATTATTTTATTAAAAATAAAATATGAGTATAATGGATACTTTAATCCATTACATCTCTGCAGGAATTAACAATACATGTTAAGAAAATATTTGTATATATTTTATTAAACTAATAAATATTTAGATATATTCTATTTTTTTTCTCATCTATCTATCACACAAACTAACTATATGGATTAAATTTTAAACTATTTTATTTTATTTTTTTAATCGGTTTAAAAGTTGTTTTGAAATTTAAATTTAGTTTAAAATTGATTTTAAATTTGATTTTTGTTGAAGCTAGTTTTAAATTAAATTTTAAATTTAATTTTTAACACAATTAATTTTTAATACATCTATGAATTTTGTTTTTTAAGGTAAAATTAATTTGTTATTCGTAATGTTTCATTAAATTAGTGCATTTTAAAAAGATTTTAGTAATATTTATTAATTATATTATATTTTATAAAATATTTATTATTATTTTTTTGTTAATGATAAAAGTTTAAATTAAAACTTATAAAAAAAATAAAAATTATTATGTTATAATATTTTAAAAATTAAAAAATAAACATAAATATAAAAACAATAGTAGTAATTAATTTAAAAATATTTGTTATATTTTAGTATCTTTAATATAATAATTATATTTTAAAAATATTATTTTAAATATTTAATTTTAATTATAAGAATTAAGATTAATAAAAAAAATATTAATGATAAAACGTAGTTACGATAAAATTTTGTAAACTTATATAATGTGGAGATTTAATAAATAAAAATATAAAATATTATTTTCATACGAATTGATTTGGATAAATAAAGAAAAAAATCTGATTTTAAAAAATAAATTTAGATACTAAATCAGTTATATAAATATAGTTAATCAAAAAATTAATTTAATATAGATCTAGATTTTTTAAACTAATTTAATATTGGTTATGAATTCTACTTATAAAACTGGATTTTTTGTCCAGTCCTACTTCCAACAGATTACTTTGTCAAACTACTAACTTAGGAGTTAGGATGCCGAAATGTTACCAAAATAGTTTCAGTATTTTTAGTAGGATTGGTTGCTGTCTATTTGTTAGTGTTTGTTGTATAACATAATATGGTGATAATGATGTATTTTGTTTTTGTATTGTGGTGCAGGGTGGATGTCGTGGTTTTTGTAATATGGGAACTTGTTATTTTAGCTTTCTTGGTTTTTTCTGTAGTCTCTTTGTACTTCAAGCACATCCAGCTTGCTTTTATTTTAGTCTGCATCACGGTTCTATTACTTCTATGCATGAAAATCACAAAGCAAGTAAGACTGGCAAGGAAAAAGAAACGAAGGATGCTTCTTCCATTGTCAATGTAAAACGGTATCAAGTGTTGATCTTTGGCATATCCTTTTTAATTTCTTCCCGTTTACTGGCGTAGGGTCGTGGCCAATCTTGACCATTTCCATAGGTCCAGCTTCTCATTCATCACTGGATTGTGTAACTTCTGATTCCGCCTATAGCAAGTCACCTAAAGTATATAATTGATATTTCTACATCAACACAAGCTTATCCAATTGGTTGATGTAGATCGTTATCGGAGGTGGTATGGCTTAGTAGTGCTAAGGTCTTCGTCACAACTCAACCTATATATTTGGCATTTCTTTTGCTATTTGTTTTTGTATATGTAGTGCAACTGGTGCAAGGTACTGTTGAGGCTTTTGACCCCTTGATAGTGTAACGTGCTTACATTGAAAGTTCAAATACTGTCAGATGAGTTATTGTATAATGACGACACATGTACGAGATAGTTTTGGCACTGTAATATTGTGCACAAGGTGCTTAAATGGTAGATGCAAAGTGTTGCAGCTTTGCTCTTTCTTGGAGATATTTCTGTGGTGTTGCCCTTTTATGAAAAATGTAACCCTTGTTAACTTCACTTTGGATGATGATGTGAAAACATTTACCTATATGTCGATTCTTAATTTTTCAGTGGAATATGTATTGGGCCGTTCCACATTTAACTTAAAAAGTTCCATTAAATAGCGTTTCCACGTGGTAGAACTTTCTCAAGGAATATAAGATTTTTACGAGGCTGATCTTGAATTGCCATCTACGCACGAATACCTTCGGTTAAGAGAATGTTTTTGATGTATAAAGTTTCAAATTCAGGATCTTCCGCTGTGCGGATTTCTTGAGAATCAAAGTCTTTTTTTTTTCTTGTACATTCTTCATGTTAATGATATATGAAATAAAATTGACTCATGATTCATTAATGATATCAAACAATCAGAATACAATGGTTGAGGTTGCTACAAGTGAAGCATTCTCTCAATTTTCTCTCTAATGGGTCACCAGTAACAGCCAAGATTGTGCAGTCCGCATGCTTGATGCAAATGACCAAATCAACTTCGGGGATAGTGATTGATAGTAGTATAATATATTCTTACTGTGGATTGAAGAAATGGATCTCTATGCCCTGTACAACTATGCCCCAAATGGCTCCTATGACAACCAGTACACTCAGAATCATACCAACAACTCCGAGTATCCAGTTCAGATACCAGTTTGTGCTGCATTTCTGTGGTTTCCTAATCTCTATCCACATGAAACAGGGATAAGCTAAGGTTATTGGTAGAGCAACGCCTCCAATCAGTCCTGCCAAACTTGGTAAGAATGGTAATGCTACAGCAATAAAAAATGCTAGGCACCCAAATAGTCCCCTGAAGGTTACTCGTAGCCACCTCGGGCATGGTCTGTTCATCTTGCTTGTGTATTTCGATTCCAAATTATCAAATACTGGCATTGCATAGATTTGGAAGGAACTGAGGCTGTTTATGACAACTAACAAGCTTGTCAAAGCGATGATAGATTTTGATGTATCAAGTTCGTGGTATTTGTTCAAAGCACTTAACATTCCTCCGTTGGTAGGTATCTGGCATCAAAATGCAAGAGGTCAATCGTCAATAATTGAAAAAATAATACAGATTCCGTACTTACCGAAATTCCATAGGCCCAGTAACCTCCAATGGCAAGGGGAAACAAACACAAAGCAATGACTAGATAAGCAGACACGACACCTCTCCACATGGCCAAACGGGAGGGTTGCTTAGCATCCGAAGGCATGGTTCCCTAAAAACAAAGACATTTGAATTATGGGAGATAATTCAGCAACAGTGAAACTGCTTTTAATAGTTAAAGAAAAAATAACGATGTAACACAATGGATAAAGGCATCTTTCTTATCCTACCTGTATTTCCAACACAAGATTGTGACCTCGGAAAGCAAAGGCAATGATGCCTAGTGCATTCCACACGCTAAAAATCCTATTGGCCTCTGATTGTACCTTCGTTGGCTCATAGGACACATTATCAAGTCTTCCTTGGACTACAGATACTACCCATATAAGAGCACAATAACCTACAGCTGTGATGGCTCCGATCAAGGAAACCCCTGCTATGGAATTCAGGTTTGGTAGCTGGGCAAGCAAAATGGCAGTGCAAGTAAACAACAAATACCACTCTATGGTTTTGAGTGGGCTTTCCTCTCCGCACACTATCTGAAAGAATATCTTCATTGTGCCACCTCCGATCATTATGAGTGTCACACATGTCCCACCCGATAAGTACATGATTGGGAAGAGTGCCAACACTTTTCCCATCTTTTCTCCTGCAGTTTTGTCCTTTTGTCTTGTTAGTTGACTAAGATTTATTTCGGTCAAAAGATGATAAACATTATTTAATTGATTAAACCATTAATAACGATGGGTAGTTGTATACATTACACACACGCTTCTCTCTCTCCGTAAGTTATTCTAGTTATGGGTCCTCAAAAATGACAAAATTATTGTTAATGGACCAGCTGCCCAGCTTAAAGCACAACAGACGTCAGTATAATCAAAAGGAAAATGATATTTTTTTTTACAATTAAAGTTATACATTTTTTGTTCTTTTCTTTTTAAGGATGTGGTTAGAAGAGGTTACAGCAAATTTAAGTACATAAAACAACCAAATCCATCAACATACGTCTTTTTGTAACATTTGTCCATCTTGTTCCTTCACGATAGACTAGATTAGTACTTTAAGATATTACTGTATGTTATGGATTAATTATTTCAAAATCTTAGACTGTTAACTAAGAAAGGATCTTATTATCTAACGACATACAAGCAAGGTATCGTCATATCATTCTAAGGATTTGGATTCTCTATGTTGGAGAAAGAGATGTTTTTCTTATTAACTTTTTAATTAATGAAACTGGATCATTTGACAAAAAATGTATTTTTTCCTAGCATAATTGTATCATGTTAATTATTAACATGAAAGGATCCAACTTATTCTATCGATGTTTCCTTTCCATATTGTTAAAATTAGAAATATATAATCAGTATAGGTTATATATTTTCATCTATCTGTTATTCCTCAAAAAATCAAAGAAATATTTTAGTTGATGTTTTATTTGGTTAAAATATATTTGTCTTTTTCTTGAGTTTTTGAGACACAAATTGACTTGTTAATATTATAAGAAGAAAGGTGTGAGTATATATATATATATATATATATATATTTTTATTTTTATTTTTTGCTTGTAACCTTTGTGTCTTTTATTCGACTTCGCATGAGACAAGTACGGGTGTGTTTATATTTGATGAGAATCGTATATTCACGGTAGCAGATTTTGAAATTACCTATTCTTAAAATGAATAGAACCGTATGCAAATAAATCTAAAGTTTTATTTTAATAAATTGTGACAACATGAAGTTACCTTCATTTTCAAAAATGTTTCTTTAAAATTTTAAAAAGAAAAAGACTCGGCATAGAAGACGACTGACAGGAGGTCTAGTTTTCATTATAAAATTTTCTTCAAAGATGTACACGTATATGATAAAAAGATTAAAATTTGTGATAAAATATAATATTAAGTATGCATAGGGCTATTTATAGAAACTTTTTTAGGTTAAACAGATGTATTTGAATGAATTGATAGATAAAAGAAATACTCAAATTTGTGCCTTCTGTGCATCTATGAACTGGCGAGTTTGCACCCAATACGTAAAAAACTAACTGTGCTTACCGAATGCTGCCATAGCAAGTCTAAGGTACCTGCTATGGCGCACACCAGTGTCCGATTCGTGAAGCTGAACCAGTAACCATAAGGTGTAGAGTTGCCACGTAAAAGCCACACACAGACATAAGATTCCCCAAGTCCTGCGTCAACACACACCAAGTCACCAACATAAGAAGTGTTAGGCATTGATCACTCTACTCCAATTAATATATAATTAAATATTTTTTAACTTTGATAAATATGATTAAATTTAGTTTTATTAAAAAAAAACTATGGGTTTTCATCTTTACAATAATATAACATAAATTTAACCGTATTACACTAGTGAATATTTTAGTGATAAGTAACGTAATATATATAGATATGTGATATTTTTAAAAAAATTGCAAAAACTAAAATTAATAAAAAATAAATTAAATTAAATTGAACCATTTTTTCATTCTAACATATTTTATAGATGTATATTTTAGCTTAGTGTGACAACAGAACACACCAACCAAGAATGGTGAAGGCGAGGGGAAGAACAAGGGCCTGAAATCCTATCCCTGAGCAAAGCACATGAAACGCAGCGTAGTAGGCGTTTCCCTTTCTGGACTCACTGATGGGAAGCCAATCATCTTGTGGGTCAAGCTTAGTGAAGCGACCAACTTCTTCGAGGTAACCTTGCATGTTTTCAAGGGCCTTCTTCACGGGGCTGGCTAAGGGAGTGCTCATAAAACGAGATGAAAACGGGCTTTTCGGAGTTTTAGGAACCGAATCATTTAAGCCCAAAGAAGGAGAACGTAGCTGAAGTTGAAGTGGTGGAGTTGATATGGTCAGAGAGTTGTGAGCTTCTCTCTGTCTCGTACTAACCTTCACTTCCACCAGTTCCTCCATGATGATTGCCGAAGTTTTTGCTCTTTGTGTTGTGTCCCACTCTTCACAACACTCTTCTAAGTCAGGTCACAATCGACTTGGAGTTTAAGGTTAGCGGATCCTTTTATATATATATGTAACAACATTGGGTGAAGGGAACGTATACATATAATTCCTTTTTTCATTATTCCATTCACGATGATGATATTACTTAATTATTGGTTGTTGTGCATCGTGGTGTATGTCTCATTGACCAACCCACCGCTTGGATTCATGTGGCTGCTGTTTTATAATGGAAAGAAGTTCAGTAAATCTAGTCACAACACTCACAAGATGTGGTATCTAAGTAGTTTTGCAATAACTTGAGTAAAGATTTTTTTAACATGTATAAAGAGTATATAATAAAAAAATTAATAAATAAAATATATTTAAAAAATGATAGACACTGTTATCATGATTTTGAAAACAAGTTTTATCTATTAATATTTGAGTTTAATTGAAATATATTAATATGAAAAATACACTGTTATCAAATTATATTTTAGCATATTAGTAAGAATTATTTATCCATTCATGATAACTAATATAAAAATTATTTGTTAACTAGATGTGGTTTATTATTCATAATTCATTTTTATTGTAAAAAAACATATATAAAACTCTCTTGTACTCATTTATGAGAAAAAAATATTTTATATTTGATGCTTATTGTTAAATATGATTTTTATAAGATGGTTTTAAGTGAAAATTAAAGGATATGCTTAAATATACTTTTTGATTGTTCTATAAATATAATTTTATTTAATTTTAATCTTTGAATTATTTTGTTAGCTTTTATATATCCTAATAAATTTTAATTCTTTGAAAACGATATCTATCACCATTTAAAGGTAATGTAATATCATTACATTAGATGAGTGACTATTTGTTAAAACATTTGCTCCTTGCTTCCCCACCTATTTTATTAATATGAGACAGTGGGCATGTTTAAAGCTAAAAATAATCCCACTATAGACCGAAATTTCGTTACAAAATAAACAAGCACTTGACCCGAATGCTTGCGATCATCAAGTTGAGTTTAGAATGAGAAATGTTGCAACGATATTAGTGGTTCGTGATATTATTATATTGTTTTTACAACACTTTTTAATATTTGAATAAATTATATATATATATATATATATATATATATATATATATATATATATATATATGATACACATCTCTATCTCTTTTTCCCCTCCAATATATAAGTATAACAAAAGGTGTAAAAGAGTTAGGCACGATAATTGTTTATCTTATTTTCCTTACATGATTTGCATACTTTACATTATTACCATTTTTTCTCTTTTCTTTCTCATTCTCTCCGTTTTCTCGTTAATAATGTAACATTTTCCAAAAAAAACTGTTAGATCTATTTACAAAATCTTGGGACTCAAAGGACATATAGTAGATTTCTATTCTTAAGAAGATACTCGCGGAATTTGGTTTTTAAGGTTTATTTTGTAGTTTGTGTAGTTTTGAGTTTAAGCTTCTTTATATATACAAAGTTTAGTTTGGATTAACCAATAAGTACTTAGTAGAAGAGAAAAATGAAAAAAAAAAAACTTTATGTACTCAATTTATAAAAATAAATAATAGTTTCTTTTGTATCTTTATTTTTATATATATAAATATGTATCGATAAGTTTATAGACATGGAAACAAAATAAGATTACTTGCATGTATTGTGCATCGTTAGGTGGCCATGTGTATCCTTATTACCATGCACTTTTTTTTTCTAGAGAGGGTCTCAAAACTGTGCCCGTTCCTAGTTGTTTCTTCCCTCAATTGCTGTCCCACTGTTCGTTTAAATACTCTCTTTTTTTGGGTCTTCAGCTTGCCGTGTATTAAACATGTGGTCTATCTAGTTTTTTCTCGACAACCAACGAAGGCTCGAGGAAAACTACCAAAACAAAAATCTTTAGGCTTTTGAAGGCAAGTGCACCACCCATTTTTCAATGGTTTGCCATCAAATAGCAAATTAATCTTTGAGACCAAGTAGTTGGGTCTTGTAGTTGCATGCATGTTTGAGGCGGCGTCTTTTGCGAAAGTTGCTTTGGAGATTCCTTTGAAGTTTTTTACAAACTTTTTTGCTATCACTTTTTTTCCCTGTCTTTGCCCCAGTCAGTGTAAAGATACTTTTGTTTTTAGAAAAACAACACTATCCTATTTGACATTCTCCTTTTTTTATTATTAGGTGAAATTGAATTCTATTTTAGCTTCACTGATAAAAGTGAACCAACTTGTTTAATGAAACTCACACGAATATTCAATTATAAAAAAAATATTAAAAACAGTATATTAATTGCATTTCTCCTTTCATAATATGCAAAAGAGAGAAAGATTAATTTAATAGCTACAACTTTTTATAATGTGTTTAAGATATACAACAATAAATTATTTATATATTTTTATTAAAATTATCAAGTATAACTAAATTTAATATATTAATAATATTAGATGTTATATTTTAAAATGAAATTTTATTATTTAACTATATAATTATCATGGGTTTGGGGAGGATGTACAGGAGACAAACGTATGATTGATGACGTCCGTGTTTATCTTGTTCCTTTCACCTAACCGCCCATTATTTATTTTATGTTTGTCTTAACTATCATTACCACTGACCACTCGTCTATTATCCAGTAATCAATATCCAATAATGTTGTAATGAGAATGCAAAGACGTGTGCTCGCTGAATGAGATATAAAGTTCTATATTAACTTGGATATTATATGTTGAGAACATCTTATGCTTTTTCACTTGTAAATTTTAAAATATTTAATTATAACACATAATTTTTATTAAAAACTAAAAGCATTTAAAATTACAAAATATGTATAGTTAAATTTAAAACTATTTAAAATAAAAAAGTGTCATTTTAAAGTAGGAATAAATTAAAAATCTAATTACATTCAAGTAAAATAAGATCTAACAAGTTTAATGTACAGAGTGGATATAATTAACATTTATCAATTTTATAAGCTATTTATTTACCTGGTTTAGATTTGAACCTTCCTTTCAACATCTACCAATTAGAAGTTGTTGACTTGTATTTTTTTTTCCGTTCAATAAGAATTTACTCTACCACCTCATTCGGAAGACCTGGTTATTTTTTCCAAATTTTCTTTTTGCCTTTATGGGTAGTGGCCTCGTTTCAAGGTGATGGAGGGAAAAAGAAACTGGCCACGTTTAAATAGGGATTAGCTCTAAAAGGGTTTGAGTTATATTTTTCTCTTGTACGCGTGATTGAATTAACAACGGTTAGATGGTGAGACTTAGATCAGAGGCAATGTACGTGGAGCAGCAAGACCCAAAACACAAAATCACTTTTAATATTTACTTTTCAGAAGTGATTAATATAATCCAAATTTTTACTTTCAGATGATACCAAAAAAAAAGTAATTCGGAAAAAGGAAGTACAAACTACAAAAGGAAATTTTGCCAATTTAAAGGCCCCAAGTCCATGTAAGGTATAACAGCTTCACAATAAAGCGGTGAGTCCAGACTGAGGCAAAAGCCCACCAAAGGCCCAAGATGCAAAATCCGCGTTGAGGAACTTGAGTAGTCTGTACTCAAGCAAAGACGAAGGAAAAAAAAAGTTTGCATTAATCCTGCAGCCACGCCTTTTTTTTTTGGGCTTGTTGTAGAGGTGGCGGTAAATAAATGGATCCAGTGTAGGCCACGTATAAGAGATATAAGCACCACTCGAATTTATGGCATGGATTCACGCAGGTTGCCACTTTCCTACGATTCGTAAGCGAAATCGAAGATTTAATAATCCAGATTTCACAATTCATAAAAAACGCTTACATAAAACGGTTAGTTTAAAAGTGTAGCAGTGAGTACCCTTAGATTTTCTTGGGCAAAGTTTCAACCTCGGTGGTGCAGCCACACGTTCTAAATC
This sequence comes from Abrus precatorius, assembly GCF_003935025.1. NCBI lineage: Eukaryota > Viridiplantae > Streptophyta > Magnoliopsida > Fabales > Fabaceae > Abrus > Abrus precatorius. The sequence continues at coordinate 20,547,866 of NW_020874384.1, forward strand.
TATAACAACTTAGAAGTGCAAAGGTTAGGCACTAGATAGAGTAGAGATCCAACGTACCCGCAGCACACTACAATGGCCTTCGCCACCAGCGCGTTGCTTTCTTCAAACTTCCTTGGAAGGAAGGTTCTAGTATCTCCTCCAACCCCCAAAACAACCAAATTTTCCACTCCGTTACCATTCTTTTTCAAGAGAACCATTTTAAACGCTCAGAAACCTAATAATGATTCAGAACAACTCAATTCCACATCTTCACAAGCGGCTATTGCTGCTCTTATATTTTCCTCCGTGAGTATGAGTGCGAACCCTCAAGCCCTAGCTGCTGATAACATTACCCCTCCACCTGTAATCGAAGCTCAACCGAACCAACTAAACCCTTCTAATTCTAATTCATCCCCTTTCTCTCAGAACCTTCTCCTCACGGCACCAAAGCCCCAATCTCAGGTCGCTTCTGACCTACCCGAAGGTACACAATGGCGTTACAGCGAGTTTTTGAATGCCGTGAAGAAGGGCAAGGTAGAGAGAGTCAGGTTCAGCAAAGACGGTTCTGCCCTTCAACTCACCGCCGTCGATGGCCGCCGAGCCACCGTCATCGTTCCCAACGACCCTGACCTTATTGACATTCTAGCCATGAACGGCGTCGACATATCCGTCGCCGAAGCGGAAGCGAATAATGGTTTGTTTAATATCATCGGCAACTTATTGTTCCCGTTCCTTGCATTCACGGGCCTGTTTTTACTCTTCCGGCGAGCCCAAGGCGGGCCGGGCGGGCCAGGTGGGCTTGGTGGACCCATGGATTTCGGGCGGAGTAAGTCCAAATTCCAAGAAGTACCGGAGACCGGGGTGACATTCGCTGACGTGGCGGGTGCGGACCAAGCGAAGCTGGAACTGCAAGAGGTGGTTGATTTCCTGAAGAACCCTGATAAGTACACTGCGCTTGGCGCGAAGATTCCAAAAGGGTGTCTTCTGGTGGGGCCACCGGGAACCGGGAAGACCCTTTTGGCGAGGGCAGTGGCGGGGGAAGCTGGCGTGCCGTTCTTTTCGTGTGCAGCTTCGGAATTCGTGGAGTTGTTTGTGGGGGTTGGTGCGTCGAGGGTGAGGGATTTGTTTGAGAAGGCGAAGTCGAAGGCTCCTTGCATTGTTTTCATTGATGAAATTGATGCGGTTGGGAGGCAGAGAGGTGCTGGACTCGGTGGTGGGAATGATGAGAGGGAACAGACTATTAACCAGCTTTTGACGGAGATGGATGGCTTTTCCGGTAATTCCGGTGTCATTGTTTTGGCTGCCACTAACAGACCCGACGTTCTTGATTCTGCATTGCTAAGGCCTGGTCGATTCGATAGGCAAGTTACCGTGGATAGACCCGATGTTGCGGGCAGAGTTAAAATCCTTCAGGTCTGTGAGCCCCTTATGTAACTACGTATTTCTAAAGCTGTTCTTGAAATATTGATATTTTGTTTAGATTTTTATTATGTTATCATAATTAATAAACCTTTTCTTCTCTGTCAGGTGCATTCTAGAGGAAAAGCACTTGCAAAGGATGTTGACTTTGAAAAAATTGCTAGGAGAACTCCTGGATTTACAGGGGCTGATCTGCAGAATCTGATGAATGAAGCAGCTATTCTTGCGGCCAGGCGTGACCTAAAGGAAATTAGCAAAGATGAGATATCTGATGCTCTTGAAAGGATCATTGCTGGACCCGAAAAGAAAAATGCTGTGGTGTCAGATGAGAAGAAGAAATTGGTAGCCTATCATGGTATGTATTTTTGTAAGTTAGATACCTTAGTTTGGATCCTTTTTTGGGTCTATTAACATTCTTTTTCCATGTTGATTTTCAGAGGCTGGCCATGCTCTAGTAGGTGCATTAATGCCTGAATATGACCCTGTAGCCAAGATATCAATTATACCTCGTGGCCAAGCTGGTGGTCTCACATTTTTTGCTCCCAGCGAAGAGAGGCTTGAGTCTGGATTGTACAGTAGAAGCTACTTGGAAAATCAGATGGCAGTTGCTCTGGGCGGAAGGTCAGTGGGAAAATGCACATTACCTTGTTTGATTTTGGATTTTGATATTTGCAAGTCAATCTTACGTATCGACTACTCTGATTGTCTATTGGATACATATATAATTTTATGGGACGTGGTTATATAGTCATATAGATGTGAGATACATAGTTTTCAGATTCGAATAGTATCTGATAAATTCCTTATCTCTATGGCAAAACAGGGTCGCTGAAGAGGTTATTTTTGGCCGGGAAAATGTCACTACTGGAGCGTCAAATGACTTTATGCAAGTTTCACGAGTGGCGAGGCAGATGGTTGAGAGATTTGGGTTCAGCAGAAAAATTGGACAAGTTGCCATTGGAGGACCTGGTGGAAATCCATTTTTGGGTCAACAGGTAGGTTGATGCCTTCGATAAATGTCAACGCAAATATAATCGTTGTTCTTGAATACCAATAAATGCCTCACCTTTTAAAATAATTGTAATTGCAGATGTCAACGCAAAAGGATTACTCTATGGCAACTGCCGACGTAGTGGATGCGGAAGTAAGGGAACTGGTAGAGAGAGCATATTCTAGAGCAACGCAAATTATCACAACTCACATCGACATCCTTCACAAGCTTGCTCAACTTCTCATAGAAAAAGAAACTGTGGATGGTGAAGAGTTCATGAGTCTATTCATAGATGGAAAGGCTGAATTATATGTAGCGTAATGATAAACGTAAGTCACGGAATGTATTCTCGTTTGTACTATAAGATAAGCTCAGACATGTACACTGTAAGAATCAATTAAATATTTTATCAAATTCAAGGACAAAAAATTAGTACCACAGCTTACGTACAAAAGAAATCTTGTTCTTCGTTCCTCTGTGTTATACCTTTGAGTAAAATCCATTTCCTATACAAAGGATTCATCGCTAAAACCACGCAGAAGTTTATGAACCCAAGTTTATTTTCCTCGTTGCATTTTCTCCTCGAGAGCAGCGGCCTCACTCAGCATGTCAGCTGCATCCTTATTCATGTTTAATTTGGAAAGAGCAACCGCTTGCATGTAAAATGCCGTGGGCCAGTCAGGATAGACACACTGAGCTTGCATGGCGTCTCTGAGAGCAGCATCTGGTTGATCGCATAAGAGATAGCAAAGACTTCTTCGTGCATAGACAGTTGGGGAAACCATGGTTCCAACATCGATGAACTGGATTGCATTTTTAAATCAAATTAACAGCATACGATAAAGTACACAAAGAAAAAAACACTGGGGAGCTCCGGGTCACATATCCACAATACAAACCGTTGTGCTAAGGGTTCAGTATAATAGCATGCTGATGAAGGTAAGGTACCTGGGAGTAACATTCAATTGAGGTTCTAAAATTCTTGTCACGAAATGCCAAGTCACCATGCTTTCTTGCCTCCAGCATATCCCTCGTTTGCTGGGTCCACTCTTGAAAAGATAACTAAAAATGTGTACGAAGACATATTCAGTGTTACGTTCGAAAGATTAACATTAGAGAACTTCGATCAAGTTAGTACCTCGTTACTCCCTTCGTCATCTCTATAGTTTGTCATCAATAAAATCTGATGAATAGCAGTAAGATCCATGCGAGAACAAGCATCACCCAATGGAGACAGAGGATGCTGTGGGGTAGGAGGTGCTTCCTCACGCTTTGGAATTCCAAGCATAATATATGATGGAACCTAACAGCAAGAGAGGCCATAATTATTAGCTCAACATCCCTGTCAGTTTCTAATTAGTTGTAGTTATATTTTAAATGGGCCAGAAAAGCCCATTTCCCCCTCTTTCAATAAGCTGAAGATATCTACGAGAAAATTGATGCTCTTACAACAAAGAGAACACAATTTGAGGAGAGCCATTGCATCTCAATAATATGTCAAATTCATGTCCTAATAAAGCGATCTAATGGTTTGCATTTGCAGAGGGTAATGTTTTTTAATCTAATTTTGCTTCTGTCAATAGCATTGCTCTGGCTACTAATAGATTCTACAGAACAGCACTGGCTTGGATGAGGCATAATTTATATGTAGGCAATGGCATACAGAGCACTCGGTTTATTTTGCAACAAATATACTTTAGGTGATGATGCAAAAGCTGATATCTAATGAAAATCATGAAGGAGAAAAACTAGTTTTTAAGTAAACGACAGAAAAAAGGGCAGCTCACATCTGGTTTAATTTGTAGTGGAGAAAGAGTCGTAACAAGGTCCTGGGTCTTGGGCCGCTCCCTTGGTTCATACTGCAAACATTGTGAGGCAAGATCAAAAACCACAGTTGCCTCTTCCGTTGAAAAGTTTCCCTCCAAATGTGAATCCATAAGGAGTCGAATGTTTTTACCCCTTATCATGTCAAGAGCCTGCATAGACAAAACAATACTATGCTAAATTACATGGAAAATGGAAATTATATTAAGGATAACACAAACACTACAAGAAGAAAGATTGTACAACGAAATAATTGTCACTAATTTTCCACAGAGCAATTCATGTATTGGACACAAGATATACATGATATAGAAAGAAGGCGCTGACCAAATCGTTCCAAAATATAGACTACTTGTTAATTAATGGTTTTGGGAATACTTACATGATTTGGAGGGATATGCTTTCCACTTAGAAGATCCAATAACACAGTCCCAAAGCTGTAGATAACACTTTCTGGAGTCACCCTCCCTACAAAAATACATGTAACATAGTTGTTACCAGAAGTTGTAAAACTACCATCATATTCATATTCAAGGTAAACAGAGCATACATACAACATAAAACATCACCTAGGAAGATCGACAATAATTGAGCTAAAAAACTATTTGAAAACTTGTAACTAATAGATACATAGACTCTTGGAATTCCCTTTCAAATATCTTTATCATATCCAGCGTCACATCAAATTGTTGAAGACTTGCAGCTTTAGACAATATGAATTCTAACTAAACTTCATAGATTTTATGAAGTTTTAGTTCAACAAGATAAAAGAGGACTTCTATTTTAATGCTAACACAAAAAAATGACAGGAATTTCAGGGAGGGGGGGGGGGGGGAGATCATGAGGAAGAACACCATAAAAATTGATGCGATACAGCATTACAGAAACGTGCAGGCACCATTTCTCAGATACTCAGGAGGTGTATAGGCAAGATTTGTGCTATAACTTTTCCCGTCCCTGCTGTTCTTAATCAGACCAAAACATGAAAGCCGGGGGTCGCCATTCTGCAAAAACGAAAACCTCTCATTTTTTGTTTAACAAATATGCATGTATATTTCACGTGACACTTTCCTACACTACCAACAAAAATCAGAGACTGAGAGAACAAGTGTGGGTGTGTGAAATTAAGCATATACACTAGTATAACAACTGTCAACCTCAGTGTAAGCATTCAAGTCATGGTATAATAGAAAAAAAAAGGATTGTCTTAAAATACCTCATCAAATAAAACTCTGTAAGCATTCAAGTCATGGTATAATGGATAACCTTTGTTACTACAATAATCTAATGCTTCAGTGATGAATAGGGCAACTCTTAACCGCATGTTCCATCCAATTGTCTGATTTTCCCCTGTCATTGATGAGGTAAAAAGCTATATACATAACTGCAGGGTTAACCTAAAGTGATAGGCAGTGGCTGTTTGAATTAATGCAAAAGGGCAGCAAGAAAGAAAAAAGAAGATAATATGTCAGATGCAGTTATAGTAGAAGGCTCTAGAAGTGCTAGATTCCCTGAAGAACAGTTATCAAACATAGCAACGACATCAACATCTTTTATGAGTTCATAGTGGAATTTATATTAACTGACAATAACAAAAACATGATTTATTAGAAGAAAAAACTGACTTTTGCTTACACTCTACCCCACCACATATGAAGAGAGGAGAATATTTTTCTCCACATCCTCTCACAGCAACAAGCACAACTCCTATTCATGAGGCTCACACGAGAATCAATTTAGTAGTCATTGGAGATGCTTGACATAATCACAATGAAACACATTGTCGTCAACCGAAGGAGTAGTTACCTTCCTCACCTATGAATAAGTGGTAATGTTAAAATTCCAAATGATCCTAAACACTACTCAGTCACAACAAGGATGAGAGTTACTAGCGAGTAGCGACTACCTCTTTTCCTAGCATTTTGTAGTATTTTTTGACACTTTTGTAACCTAGACTACAGCAAGTAACCATAAGTCATAGTTTGTACTCGTAGATTCTATGAATACCCAGAATGTACTTGAAGCCCTTTGCTGAGACACAATTTAAGTTCGTTTACAACAAGATTTTGGTCTAGGTAGCCATCGAGGTAGGCATTGTACTAGCTGATGGAAATCCAAAATGTTAAATAAACACCTAGAAGAGAAGAAAAGATGGGGAAAAGCAAAATAAAAAAAATTTGAATTGTTGATAACGTGGAAAGTGCAGAAGGGAAATAAAACATACTGTATTCATGGCAAGTTAAACAACCACGATGCTACTTTAATCCCTGATCTCATAAGGAAAGAGTGAGAAAAAAGAAAAGATTTCATAAGCCAAAGCTACAGAGCAAGACAATTTTACTGTAATGAATAACGCAAAGTGCATCCATAGTCGATACTTAAGTATCAGAACCAAAAGATTTTGTAACTTAGTTTTCGGTATTTATATTCAACTGAATTTTATTATTTTTTTATTATTCTATTTTTTTATTTTATTCTATCTATCTCTATATATATCTATAGATAGATAGAATTCTTTTTTTCTTTAACCTCTTTTTAAATTAAGGTTTAAAAAAAGGTTAAAGAAAAAAAAGAAGCGTCCATTGTTTTACAGAGGTCTTCTACACCGTAGGTATAGGTTCAAATCCTATTGGACGCAAATAATTTGCATATATATTTCCTTTTATTTCCGTATTTCTAAAAATATCTTGAATGATTTGGTGTTCATGACACAAGTACTGTTCCAACAAAAATCTAAGAGAACAGTGTAAGCATTGGTTCAAACAATGGAAATGGAAAACGCGACAAAAAAATACAGCGGCAAGGTTGAAGCAACAGCAACTAGAAAGCAAAGGAGAAGACATACAGTGGAAAAGATGTTTGGCGAGAGTGTCGTTGGGCATGTACTCTGCAACGAGAATCCTCTCATCCCCATCACAGCAATAACCAATCAAATTAGCAAGCCTGTGGTGCCTCAAATTGCCAACACCCCAAGCTTCGTCCTGCCAAAACAACTCAAAAAGGGTAAAACTCAAACAAACCAAACCAGCAAAGCCAGCGAAATCAGAATTCAGAAAGATTACAGAGAATTGTAAAAGAAACCGCACAGCGAACTGCTTGGGATCGGGCCAGGCCAACTTAGAAAACCTCTTAACGGCAATCCAACGACGGTTATGGTTTTGGAGGCGACCTTTGAAGACCACATTGGGGGCTTTCTCGCCGCTCTCGGAGACGATGTGGTCGGAGCTGAAGCCGTTGGTGGCGGCTCTGAGGTCGGCGAGTGAGAACTCGGAGAAAGACGGAACGTTAACGGCGTTAGAGGAAGAGGCAACGCCATGGTTACAATGACGGTTGTTGTCGTATTGAGAAACAGAATATTTGGAAAAATGAGATTGGCAACAACCCATTACTTGGAGGATGGGAGAGTGAAACAGCAATAGCGTGAAGCATAGAACATGAAATGTTGTGCAGAATAACATAGGGATAGTATAGTGTGTATAGAAGAGTGAGAAGGCGAAGAAGAGGAGAAGAAAACAACGGAAACGAGGAAATGGGGCTGACAACACACCCGTGTGTTTGTGACGTGTGTACGCGTGTGTGTGGTGAAAGAGGTTTTTTACGAAAACGGCCGCAGCTTTCTTTTCTTCTTCCTTCAGTTTCTCTCTCTCCCTCTTCCTCTCGTCCTCTCTCTGTCTTCACTGACAAAACCTCTCTGTCGCCTCTCTCTTCTATTGCATGATTTGTCTGTTATATACGCCAAGGGCCCTTTTGTCTTTCCACAATCTCGTAAAATCACGCTACTTTTTTTGGTGTGCTCTCATAGTACGTCCACATTAATTAAGGATTTCAACTCCTTATCATATATAAAATAATTGTTAAAGGAAGAAAAGCATTTCAAAATATATTAAATTTAAAAAATGAGTTAGGGAATAACAGTGTTAATCTGAGAAAAAGTCTTTGATTTATTTTTTGTTTATTATCTTTTATCATTACCTGTGTGACGTGTTAGAGTTATGTGCCGACGTCAATCATCCATAGGGGCAAGGTACGACCTAAGGCTGTAAATTGGCTTATTTATTTTTAATAACTAATTACTAAAATAATTTAAATTTTAAGTTACTTCGTTGTCTTAAAATCTTGTCACATCTACTCAACAGTTGAAATTTAATTTTTTATTTTTTAATTAATGCTTGTTAATTATTTTTTAATTAAGCATTAAATTAGTTTCGTCTTTACAGGTGAAATTTAATTAAAAAATTAAATTTTATCTTTTTTACATATGAAAACTTAATTAAAAAATAAAAAATTAAATTTTTTTCATTAGAGGGACGAAACTTGTGATTATGTGCCAAAAAATCTAAAACAAAAAATATTTTAATAATTGTTATTAAAAATAAATAAGTCCTATAAATTAGTTTTATACATAAAAAATAAAACTAAATTATTTAAATTTAATTAATTAATTTTAAAATAATATTTTCCTTTGACCGTTGTTTTTGTTTGGAATTAAATTAATTTGACTAAGATGATAATTATTTTTACTCAATGGAGAATGTTACTCTGTTGGAATTAAAAATTGTATAATATGTTGTGAGATTAATTTTTTTTAATATGCTTTTACTTATGGATTTTAAATAGTTTAATATATTTTTAATTTATGTAAATATAAATATAAATAAATTTTATTTTAGTATTTATTTTTAAAATTTTAGCCATTAACCATTTAATTTTTTAAAATATTTATTGTTAATATTACATAGCTGACATATATTTATTCATATCACGTTCAATAATTATTTTAAAATAAAAAATAAAGTGACATAAAATAAATATTAGTTATCACGTCAAAAAAAACCTTCTTATAATAATTAATAAAAAATATTTCAATTTAATTTATAGACTAAAATTTGTATTTCAGTACAAATGCATTATCCAACTCGAACAGGATTAGAAACCGTAGAATACTTGTGTTCTCGATCCAAAATTTAACCCAACTCGTTCCTTTTATTTTCATTAAATGGCGTGCATTTTTTCAGCTCCCTGTTTTCCACATCTCTCATGACAGTGTGATTAGTTAAGGCAGCAATCCAACAATAGTCCATAAATTCATTACAATCATAATATATTCTGGTTTTAAATGCATTATTAATATTTTGTTTTGGCTACATAAACTGTGACATTATTAATAAATTAAGTAAACATATATCTCTACACATAAAATTAGGTTCAGAAAATTTTGAGATAACTTCAATCCTACAAAAATCATCGAATCTAATAAGTGTAAAACTAGTCATTTTTGTTGGATTCTCCCAAAACATGGTAGTCGTCTAGTTTATTAATTTGTTGGCGAAGTTCTTCGTATAAGCGAGCAGTGGTGGCAATGAACCTCTCCATGGAAACAAAGATCTTCTTCAGACCCGTTTGCAGGTGATTAGCATCAACGATGTCACCATGATGCACAACATCCCCTCGTAACAGCGCGTCAGTTTCTTCTTTGGCAACTGGAACCATCTTTCTCTCTCGAGCCTGCACCACTTTATGCATCTTTTGCTCCTGCCTTTCCAACATTTTCACTTTTCTCTCCAATTCTTTGTCCAATGTTAGCTTTTGTTGAAGGTCTAAAATATGCTTTTCCAAGAGCTCATTCACTCTTAGCATAAACCCATTTACGGCTTCACTTACATTTTTTTCCGAGAGATTATCCACTGCTTGTGACCATTTGTTACAGATCACAAACACAGGTGGTGCTCCAATCTTGTCAGGAGAGAAGGGAGTTGAATCATCTGTTACTTCTTCGGGTTCATATAATAGACATTTTATTAGCCAACCATTCAAGGCTTTCACATGGGATTTCTGGGCATGAATCCAATCTGAGAAGCTCAAATTCCATTTCTGTACCTCAAATTTGAGGTTTATTGCGGCATCAATATGATCATTGCCACGTTTTCTGTTTAATGATGAGACATGTAAAGTTCTGGCTTCAGCAAGTTCCTGATATTGGCATTTGTAACATTCTTGCATATCTTCCCACATTTGAAGAAACCTTTTCCAAAGTGAATAACCGTTATTAGCCGGTGGAAGGAGAAAGGGAGAAAAATCGAAAGAAAATAACAATCTGTTATAGATGCCTTGAAGCAAGAAATATAGATGCATTAATGTTCAATTAAACATTCAAAAGAATCTATATAAAATAAATAAACTTGTAAATAAGGAAGTCACTCAGCACTCAGGAGGTTGACTCAATTATTTTGCCGGAAAAGGCACATACTCATTTTTTCTTTACCTTTGAAATTAGAATAATCTTTATTATTATCTAATTATCTGATTCAAGTTTCTATTACAGTTGAGTTTGTTACAGCATATAGGGGCGTCATTATTTTCTCGACCTTGCTGACTAATCATTCCTCAGTTCTTTTGCATACTGTTTATGGTGGTTGGCTAAAGACTGAAATACAAGACCATGCCATCAAAAGTCAAAAAACGACTTCTTAGTTGTCCAATTTTCAACCCTTTTCATAAAAGGTAAATCATAACAACACAATTATTTTGACTTAAGGTCATGGTTGCATCTGTCAACTACCGAGGTTCAAACAAAGAACTTAGCACGGACCGAGTTACAAAACTCCAGCTATGACTTACGTGAGAATAAATCTGGTGATCTGCGGCCATAGTTCCTCTTCCCTCAACTTACTAATGGTATTGGATATCTTGTCAACTACTTGGATAGAAATTTTCATTTTTGTAGCTAAAATCCCAATAAAAGTTTGAACAGAATCTACTTTGTGCGCATCGGCATCCGTTTTTCGCATGCGTCTCAACTGCCTACACTTCTTCTGGTGAAGTATGCGCAATTTCTCCTCAGCCTGCAAAAGAACAAATACACAAAACTTTCAACCCTCAATACTTTTTTATTTTGCTAAAATTTAAATGACAAACCAACAGCTTCTACCCATGCCAGTCTTCGTTACATATTCAATATGGATATATCATGATTTTCCTTCATTTTTTTTATCTCGGTAACTCGCTCTATCTCATGAGAAAACAAACGAAAAAAAAAAGAATCGAAAAACTTCATACCTTGACTTCATGATAGAGCTTCTTCTCCCACATACATAGCGTCTTCAGAGTAGAGCTGAGATTGGCGTAGCTGAGGCCATTGTCTTTATAAACTCCTTGATATCCAGATCCCATCCTCCATCCTAGCGATGAGGATTCCATGCATTTAACCGCAAGTGAATTTGAGGGAGTAAACACATGCATCATCTTGCACGAAACTGATCCCAAAAATCTCACGCTCGTTTATTACTTTAATCAATCGTAAATATAATAAAAAAGAAAAACATAGAAAACCAGTTTATTTGGGAACAGTCACACTCGTGCTTACCTGGGTTCAGATCAATGTTTCGATGGTAACGTAGTTTTCCAACGTCCAGCATTTCCAAAATCGGGTTCCCCGAATCCGACGCTCTCTCAAACAGAACCTGAATCTCTTTCACTGCCTCGGAAAAACCTTTCCCTGTTTTCACCTTCGCCGAATCGCTGCAATTGCATTGCTCTGACTCCACTGCCTCTTTTTCTGAAACCAATTTCTTTTCCTTCGAATCACCCTCCTTGTTGTTCACTTCTCCGTTCACATTACCTCCTCCTTTAGATTTAGACCCGTCACCTTTCTCGTGACTCGTGACCTTTCCCTTTTCCTTCTCCGTTGCATCAGCGTCACCGCCAACACTGTAAGGCACTTGGTATTTCTCGTACGGCTCAAAGAAGTTCAAGAAATCCCAGGCCGAGTTGCTCGGAGGCGGCGGCGACGGCGGCGGAGAAAATGGAGGGTAAAGAGGCTGCACGTAATTCGTGAAAGTGACATTATCAGAAGCTGAGGGTACATAATCATAACGACTCTGAGTGAACACTTGGAATCCTTTATCTACGTCTTCGGCTTCTAATTCAGAATGCAAAAGGACGTGCGCATCTGAGTCTGAACTAGAGGAAGATGGGGAACGAGGAGGTGGCGATTTAGGGAGGGAGGGTTTAGTTTCGTTAATTGGGGAATTAGTTTCTCCAGAATCTTCGAAATGAGCGAAGAAACAGAGAAGTGCGGGACCAAGCGTTTTGAGAGACTCCATGTGTGCCACGTGGGCATCGGCGAGGGCATAGCTTTGACGAAGTGCTTCGTTGAGGAATTTGCAACGTTCACGGCATAAAGCCACCGCCGGAAGCCGTTCAAGTCTTGAGCTGTTGCAGCCCATGATTCCGACGACTCCCTAAACCCTTAAGTAAATGCAAAACGCTTTTTTTGTTGAAGGGAAAAAAATTGATTTGGAGCTTCTTAATCTGTGACGTTTCGAATCATTGAACCATTTGGTTACGGGGAAGTTGATTGGATACACGAATTGTGTTAATTGGTGGATTTGATTATGGCGTTGAAGGAAAATTATTAGAACTAGGAGTGGACCGCTAAGTGTAACTGTGACAATAAAGTGGCGGGTAGTGCCATGTAACGTCTCTTTGTTGTATGTTTTGAGTTTTTTTGCACCGGTGGTCCTCATTTTACTGTTTATTACTTTTTTTTTGCGTGTGTTTTGTAAGTTAACTCAGAGTAACAGTGATCGCCGTTAGATGTATTCAAACTTGCTTGAACGTTTGCAAGGGAAAGGGAAAAAGACAACAAATCTTTTTAAGGAAATCACTGTATAGTGCAACTTGTCCCACATGCTGTTTTTACTTTTTCTTTTCTTTCTTTTTGTTTTTTTATAACTCACCCGTTTCTTATGTTGATCAAATTAAAAATCATTATCACATTATTTTAAATTGTTATTATTATGACAACAAATTTTATAATTTCTTAAATATAAGCTTAATTTAAACATATAAATCGTGTTATGACTAAATAATTTATATTATAAATTCTAAAAAACTAGTTTACCATAAAATTTATTTCAGACAAGTTTAGTACTTTGACTTAACTTTTATATGAATACTTTAGTAATTAAGGTATTTATATATAATTTATTGTAGTAATTAAGCTTCACGTATAACTGTAACTAACAGATTTTTGGTCAAAATATTCCCCAAAAGTCATCTAAACCGAAACAAAATATGAAGTCTTAACAAGATGCAAGGGTTTGACAAGAGTAAAATTCCACTTACTATTATCTAAAAAGTGATCTTATAAGATCAAAGAGATTGTTCTGGACCCTTCTAAGCGGGAATGAGGCACCAAGGGGGCAAGAATTAGGCAAGACAGCAAGAAATTTGAGCAAAAATTGTAGCATAACAAGTTTTGGAATAATAATTCACTTTGAATGGTGCACCATTCCTTAAAAAATAGAGATGAAGTAAGGACCATTAAAAGCTTGAAGTTAAACAAGGACAATTTGTTATAACGACGTTGGATGCCCAAATCATTGACGCTAAGAAAGGCATGGTAACTGCTATTAATTGCTATTGCAACCGGAGTAGTAGTCCGTTAATTTTGCGCAATTTTCAACCAGGCCATCAATGCTAATTATTGTTCGCCAAAGCTAAAGGCAAAGGATATTCTAGCTTTTTGAGCGATCATAAGGAAGATGAATGAAAGGATCCAAATGTTATCATTTCCTTTCATTAAGTTCAAAGTGAATTATAATGACATTACATGGAATTTTTAAGGGGTTGGTATCGAGGCAATATGATGAAGGTGGGAGGATGTGGAATGGGAACAAAGCTATTATATTTAGAATAAAGTTTCTAATTAATGTCCTTTACCCTCGATGGGAAGTTAAATCTGTCTTTACATCAAAAGAAGGCTTTGAAGTGGAATTCCAAGTCACTGAGTTGAGGAGTTTTGTATGCATATGTATGCCTTCTCTTCATCCAAGTATCTGCTTCCATCTTTTCTATACAGTGGTGTAGTTCTTCGGTACTTAAGCTGGACAAAATATATAGTAACAGTCGTGTCTTATATATTATTATAATAGATTTGGTTAACTTCAACTTTAAAGATTAAAGATAAATAATTAATAATAATAAAATTTTTATTAACGGATACTTAAATTCAATGTTAAAGGGCTGAGGATAATAAAACCATATTATAATTCTACTAAGTTTTCGCTCTTCTTAAATCGATAATTTTAAATACCTTGGGAACCTCGAATGCCAAACATTCCCCTTCCGACAGGAACAAGGCAAAAGTCTGCGACTAAAGTCTAAATGCACTGATACATATACGTATGATAAAAGGCAGAAAATTCGGAAATTGCAATTTGTTTAGAGACATGTTGCTTTTTCGGTGGGTCGCTGTCACTAAATAAAGTCGTTAGAGTTTTTATATTTTTCATCCTCTACATTCATCGTGGGGATTAGGCGTTTTTACAGATAACCATAACTTTATTGATTACAACCACATTATCATAATTTACTTTCAACTGAAAGTTACACTAAATATGTCCACCACTCGATGTACATAAATTGTTTAACATAATTAAATGTTATAGCTTTTATAATTTCACATCTATTTTCTTATACCTCAATTTTTTTATTCTCTCTTTCTTTTTTTACTGCATTGCTCGTCACATCTTTTTACCTCAAGAGTTTGTATAGATTATTTTTAAATTATTATTAATCTAATGAAGTCTGTATTAATTTTAATATGTAATTACATTTTTAGTATATATTAAAAATATTTTTAATTGATTGTTATAGATTCATTTTATAAACTAATATCTACTACAGTTATTTTCCTATTTCAATATGTTATCTCTTTTTCATTCTGCCAAAAGTAAGCATTGTAAACCAAATGGTAATTTTGGTCATATTAATTAGTGTGACGCACAACGGATGGCGTGTCAGTGTCAGATTATGGGATATATTTTTAACATTAAGCAATTAATTTTCCTTCCACTCCCAAACAAATTTTAAAACCACCAAGAAAAGAAAGAAGGAATCTCATACATCAGCAAATTCAATTCAGTCTTTGGTTACAATTTAATTAGTATTTATTAATATTTGAAACAAAATATTTCATTTTATTTATTCAACGAACCAACAGGAACGTTATAAAACATAGTTACATTAACAAAGAGCTCGTCTGGTGGACAGTAGCTAGCAAAAACAGAGTAATAAATGTTGTGAGATATATAGGGTAAGATGATGTTTCACTTCACATTTTTCAGCTTTATTTCTATTTAAAAGTAGGAATTTGTTCTTATTAATTTATGTGAGCTAGATAATTTTCCTGCGTCGCTAACTGAAAGTATAGGTTCAACCTTCGTTCTTTATCTAAATTTCTAACATCAAAGTAGCCTTGCTTTTCCTTGCAAAGATGGCTAATGTCAATCCTCACTACTATAAGAGTGTATTTGATTTAAAGGAGAAAAAGGAAATAAAAATTCTACCGTGCAAGTTTGTGATAAGTTTTATAATGTCTATACCATTCTAACATTTTAAAGAAAATCTTGGACTTATATTCACACGAATAACAACTTAAATGTCCATCTTTATGTTAGGTACATACAAATTTTATCCATAAAACTCATTATTCACATTTTAATTAAATAAAAATTTATATTTTACTTATAGAAATGAACCTGTTAGCTGATCTACGATAAATGTTCTTCAACAAATAAGTTTGAAAAAAAATTCACAGAGGTAGTAGTGTGGCGCAATTATGAAGACCAACAGATTAGTTTATTATGATAGTAAAATAAAGTTATTTATTTTACGATGAAAAAATTGAGTAAATAATATGCAATTTATGAGTTGTGACTACAAATTTCATGGTTATAGATGTAATGTTAATTTTTATTTTAAATCTATTACATTAAACAATGTACAAGTATACGGTGGATTAGATTGTAAAGCATCGATACCCATCCTTATTACACAAAAAAAATTATAAGTAAATCCTCATTCAAGTCGTAGGTATATATATATTTTCTGATTGCAGGTACTTTTTTATATATGCACATGTGATTCGGGTCTGATTCTGAACGAAATGTTAAACACTCTGTAGAGCCTTAAAGAGGCTTAGAGTTTAACGAAATTCTGCGTTCAGATGACGATAGGCCTATAACGTATTAACTCCACAAGAGCACAAGCCCGCACTGCCTTCGTAATGTGTCCAGGGCCCAAAAATTAAAAGGAGGTCAGAGTTGAATTACAAATTTTAAGTTTGGTTCATTGTAAAATTATGTCACAACATAAACTTATAATCTGTTTTAAAACTTGAACCGAATGGAACGATTGAATCTATAATGTCATTTTAGTTATCTCTTCTTCTTCCGGTGGCACACCGCCGAGAAAATTTGAAAAGTCGCTTAGCTTCAGAAACTTTTTATTTTTTAATTTTTTTATAATTTTAATATCTTATTTTTATTTTTAAAAATTTGTATAAAAATAAAAACAGAAAAAGTATTTTTATTGTTTATTGTACCAATTTTACAATAAATAAAATAATATGACAAGTTTGTAATTAAAAATAAAATAAAATAACATTTTTTTTTTATAAAATATGTAGCCCCTAAACTGCAGCGACAACTGTTGGATCACTTAATTGGATGTACGTGGTTCATGAAACCCCCTTAATTATTCGATCTACTAATTTATTAAGCCAAGTTATTTTAATTGTTTATGGTAGGGTGATTTACAATATGACGTCTTTCGTAGTCATGTGAATAGTCAAACTAAGATAACATTATTTTACTGTCCGTTATAGTTTTTCTATAGTACTTTTATTACTATAAAATAATAATCATTTTAAAATATTTACTTTTTTCATTTTATTTATGAAAACAAAAAAACATTATTTTTTTTTATCATTCTCTTTCATTGACAGTTTGATTTAAGAAAGAAAGACAAGGTCTCACAAGGAAAAGAAAAATAAAGTCTTCCAATCTAGGTGAGATACAAAAGTTGAAAGAGAAAAAAAAATAAAAATTTTCCTCTCTTCGCTGTCGTTTTTTTTTTTTTTTTTTTTTTTCATTTCTCTTTAACCAAATTGCTACAAAGGAAGAAGAAATATTAATATTGTAGCGAAAAATTGATTCAGTAAAATAAAATTACACTTTCTTAAAACTAAAATTGTTTGATAACCTTTTAATTTTATGAAAAATTCTCTTGTGTGTATAATTAATCAAGTGTCATCAATTGCTAGAATCTAATTTCTTTCTCAACATTTTTTTTTATAAACATTGCTAGGAATGTTGAATACTATATAATTTGTTTAAGAAATTTAGTTTTGTTTTTCCAATTATAGCGTATCTTGTTGATTTATATACGCAAATCTTAAATAGCAATTATTTTAGGAAAGCAGTTGTTTTGTACAAAACTTGCGTCTTGCAAAAGAACCGGAAAAGGTTGGTCTCTCCGGACATAAAAAAAAAATGAGCATTATAGGAAATAAAATTATGTAGAAGAATCATACAGACAATTTAGAAGAGCAAGATTTGACTCATCTTTAGCAGCTGCAACTCAAAGCAAAACATCATATTGCTGTAGATATTTAAAGTATAACCACGTTTTTAGTACAGTTGCAACTAACACGAGAACATGGACCACACCAACATGTGATTAGCGGAATTAGGCCTGCTAGAAGCATGCCAACCCCATACTGTCATGAGCGAAAATCCCCTGTCTGTGCCGGTGAACAATTCGTTTTCATTACACAAGTTGAGGAGCAAGAGGAACCAGGGCCAATTATTAGAAAGATTGATTTTCTTCAGCAACTGTCTTAATAATGAAGGAATGATTGAGAGACCCCGCATAACCTAACTTTAAAATTAAAACATACATACTGATTTAAAAATTCTTTAAACTGCATTTCAAGGGTTCATTAATCATCAATCAGCTCCATAAAATTATTATAATAATAAATGATCAACGATAAAAATAATAATTTATATGCAATTGTAATTTTAAACTTCAATATCACAAATCGATCGACAATAAAAATAAAATAATCATAATAATTAAGAAAGACTAAACCCACATCCTCTTAACGTTCAGTTGTGCTCTAATTATATTTCAGAAGTTGGCGATTTGAAGTAGGACTAACGTGCGACCCTTTTTATCCTTTGCGGTTTTAGGCTTTGCCTATATTGATTAGTTGTCATCGTGCTTCATGTCGTCTTCCTATTAAAGAACCCTGAACATGCCATGTGCGTCACGAATGGCTCATCGCGCAAACCCTGCAGTCCCAGGCTTTCCTCTTTTCTTCTCTTTTTTTTAAGGAAATTCGTAATTATTAACTCTTCTTCTCCGTTTCCTAAATAATGAAATGTAAAGTTGAAAAACAAACAATTTATCATATCTTATTCTGTAAAACGGTCACTTGGCTACGTGAACATGAGGTTAATTAATTCATGAGATATCGATCAATTAAATTTGCTTACACGTATAAGTCACGCTCCGGTGATCTTTAATTTCTACAGCGTAGAAATGCGCGATCTAAGTATTGAATTCACAGTCAATTACCAAGCGTGTTTATGCAGGTTCAATCCTCACAAATTCGGCGAAAATAACTTCAAAAAGAAATAAATGAGAAAGATAGGAAATGAATTCAAATTAATCTTTATAACGCCTTTCGATTCAATATGTTGTTGTCATAATATTTGTGTGTTTACATGAACGAGAGCATGAAATATTATCATTGTCGTATCCTTGTATGCCGTTAAAAAGAATAATAAGAAAAATACATTAAGAAAATGAAAAATATTGTTAAAAAAAATAAAAAATACAAGTATCTACTGTGTCAGGGTAAGAGTGTTGAGCAGTGCAACCCGAGAATTAATCAAAGCCCTAAAGACTTTCTCGCTAACAGTTTCAATGGCACAGATACATTCTTCCAAATCCCGCATTCTCTTAAAAACCAATCTCATCTCTTCATCTCCCTTATTTTTCAGATTCTTCAGGCTTTCCACCCCATCACGCTGTCGAAGTTCTTCAATGCCTTCATTTTCCTTCTTTACTCTCCCACCTATTCTAGACAACTTCACCATTTGCACCCACGACAACCTTCTAGACGCAAACGACGTAGCGATCCCGTTGAACAGAGCAACGGAAACGGACACCGTCACGCTCATAACATCAGCGATGACGTGTCTCAGTTCAGCGTCCACCACGGACGCAGGAACGTGAAGCATGCTTTGTTGATGTTGGGTGACACTGACAGTGACACATCTAAGACCAGACACGAGCATCTCCATTTCCTTGGCGATTTTCTTCTTAGCTTTGACGTACGCAACAACCTTGGATTCGTCGCGCTTCCTTAAAGCCATCTGAGCTGAAGAGTGGTCCTCCTTGAGAGCGAAGAGGGATGTTTGGAACATTCCATAAGCGTCAACGAAGCGGAGGAAGTGTTCTAGAAGATTCTCGAGCCACATAGGGTGGGAGCGGAGGGAGTCTAGAGTCTGAGGGAGGTGGAGGATGTGTTGAAGCGTTTCGTGAGTGTCTTTGAGAAGGGTCAATGCGTGGGAAAGGTCTTTGGATGCGAGTGGATGGGTATTGCAATTGGAGGCCCATTTTGTGAGGTTTTTTGTGTCCTCTTTGATCTGAGAAATGAGAGGGTGAGATCTTGATGGAAGACTTATGGACCTTATGTGGTGGGATATGTGTGGTTTATGTGATGGACGGTTAGGGTTTTTGTTTGGAAACGAAAGGGATCGCCGGAAAACGCCTACCATTTCTGTTTGTTAAGAGAGACAGATAGACAGATTAATTTCTTGTGTTTTGACGAGCATGAAGGGATTTTGTTGAACTATTTTTATACTCACACATGCACACGTACATATTTAATTATTATCTCTAAAAAAGTTGATAGGATTATTATATTTTCATTATTTATAAATGTGTCAGAAATGAGTAGAAAAACATCTAAAAATATAATAGAAAAAAAAAACATACGTAAAATAATGTAGTTGAGAATATATAATTTGTTTAGAGACATGTTGTTTTTCGGTGAGTAGCTCTCAGTAGATAAAGTCGTCAGAGTTTCTATAATTTTCATCCTCTGCATTCATCGTGGGGATTAGACGTTTTTGCAGATAACCATAAATTTTTAGTTTCCACGTTATCATAATTTACTTTCAAATGAAAGTTACACTAAATATGTCCAGCACTCAATGTAAATAAATTGTTTAACATAATTAAATGTTATCGCTTTTATAATTTCACATCTATTTTCTTTTACCTCAATTTTTTTATTATCTCTTTCTTTTTTTACTGCATTGCTCTTCACATTTTTTTTCTTCTATTTTTCCTTCTTTCTATTTTCTATCGTGGTATGAATTTAAAAATCAAGCAAGAGTTCGTATATATTAATTTTTTATATATTTTTAGTATATAGTTAAAAATATACAAAGTTACCTTAATAAAGAGTTCATCTGGTGGACAGTAGCAAGCAAACTAAACAGAGTAATAAATATTGTGAGATATACAGGGTAAGATGATGTTTGGCCTCACATTTTTCAGCTTTATTTTTATTTAAAAGTAGGAGTTTGTTCTTATTAATTTATGTGAGCTAGATAATTTTCCTGCGTCGCTGACTGAAAGTATAGGTTCAACCTTCCTTCTTTATCTAAATTTCTAACATCAAAGTAGCTTTGCTTTTCCTTGCAAAGATGGCTAATGTCAATCCTTACTACTATAAGATTGCATTTGATTTAAAGGAGAAAAAGGAAATAAAAATAGTACCGTGCAAGTTTGTGTTAAGTTTTATAATATCTATACCATTCTAGCGTTTTAAAAAAATAGTGGACTTAAATTCACACAAACAACAACTTAAATGTCCATCTTTATGTTAGGTACATAAATACTTTGTCTATAAAACTCATTATTCACATTTTAATTAAATAACAATACTATTTTATATTTTATTTATAGAAGTGAACTTGTTGGCCGATCTATACAATAAACATTCTTCAACTAATAAGTTTGAAGAAGATTTCATAGAGGTAGTAGTGTGACGCAGTTATGAAGACGAATATATTATATTCTTATTATAATAAAATAAAGTATTTTATTTTAAGATGAAAAAATTGAGGAAACAATACCCAATTTATGAATTGTGACTATAAATTTCATGGTTATAGATAAAATTTTATTTTTTATTTTAAATATATTACATTAAATAATATATACGTATGCGGTGGATTAGATAGTAAAGCATCGATACCCATCCTAATTCCAAAAAAATTTATAAGTAACTACTCATTCAAGTCGTGGGAATTTTATTTTTTTTCCCTCATTGTAGGTACTATTTTATATATACACGTGATTCGGGTCTAATTGTCATCTTTAAAAAGAGAAAGTCTCCTTGTTTAATTTTTAAGAAAAATAATAATATTATATCCTCTTAAACATTAATAAAAATAATATTGGGAAGTAAGATAAGATCAAAAGCCAATTTAGCAGACACATGCAGTTTAAAAATCATAATTTATTTTCCTTCAATACTAAGGGAGAAAAATATGAGAGATCTAAAACCTCGCAACTCACTTTTCCTCCCTTTCTAAGTTTTAAACAAAATGTTAATGTGAGTCGATAATAAGAAGTGAAGGGAAGAAAGATGAATCTGAATGTGATATATCCAGTTGTTGATCGATCATGTGAATAACTGACGCGCTACTGGTTCCTCATTCTGTCCCCGGGAGAAGGGAACACCACGCTGTGTGACACGGTGACTGCATGATTTTAGGAGAATATTATATTTTTTCACAATTATATAATATATGTGACAGCTTTTATTGTCTCCTTAACTTTAAAAAACACTTTGACATGTTTGTCTAAAAGATAAATAAAATATGATATTATCTAATATTAACTACCTATTTTTATTCGTAAGTTTGAAGAGGTCAGTATACTTTAAGAGAGAATGAAGACTGAGAAGACCGTAAGCAATAACACTAAACTATACCATTATATCTATGTTAATTATGCATACTATATAAATTTTGGATAAATTAAACAATCATAAATATATAACAAAATATAACTTTAACAAAAAAAAAAATATTCTTCAAATAACTTGACCTCCACGCTCACGTATATATCACTCAAGGCACGGCTGTTAAACTTTGATTTAAAATATTAATTTCAAACAGAATTAGAAAAGGAATAGTACTACGCAACCTCCTCGCATTATCAGGGAATTGCCCGAAGAAACAAACTACTATTTCTAAAATTTAAACATGTGATGATAACAACAGTAATAAAATATCACAACTTGCATGCATATATATCATGGTTCAAGCGTAAGAAATTTGGTTTTTCTAGGGAAAATTAAGTTGAAGTCTTAAGGGTTGAAATTTTTTTACTCTTATACATGAATTCATCTAACTAGATTCCAATTAATAGGGTCTCAATTTAGCTTTTAAAACAAGAAGTATTTGAGTTCATCGACTGTTTTCCCTAACTTATTTAAATAAGTAACATGGTTCGTGGAAATATTCTTCATCACAGTTTAGTCATTGGATTTATTTAAGTATTTGAGTTAATCATTACAGTTATAAAATCCCATAGCCATATCAAGAGTTACATAAGATGATATATACACGAAAGGCTGACGTGAAATTTATTAATTGAAAAATACACTGTAAATCGATAGTATTTTAATGAGTAAGTTATTTGTTCACACAATTTAAATAAAACTACAACTTTATGTGTTAATGACTTCTGAAACATGCTAAATATACATTTATTGAGGTGGCATAAGAAAAATATTAGTATACAATAAATATGATAAAATTAACTATAGTTGAGTGATAACAATGATGTAAAGTATAAAATGACTTGTATGTAATGTTATTCTATAATTATGTAGAACAAAACATTATCGCAGCGGAATAATTTTCTCTAACCACAAAAGATGGTTCCGGTTCAATCTTCGATGGGGCCATGTTATTTCAACGGTTAAAGATATTTTTTTAGGAAAAAATTATTTTTTCCCTATTTTTTTGGCCAAAACGTTTATATTTTCAGAAAAAATATAATATTAAAAAAAAAACCATTTTACATCTATGGGTTTGGTTCAGCATCACGTGAAAGAGGGGGTGGAGAATAAAACACCTTTCGTCTACGTGGCTTTCTTTCCCGAACCAAATTTGAAATTTGTGGCAGAATGTTTTGACGAAGAGGATCTTTTTTATACCCTTTTTTTCGAAACTTTAATTCTGAATTTAGAGAGTAATTTATAAATTATATTTTTTGAATTAAATTTATGGAATTCATGGAATGCAAACAAAATAAAATACGGAGTGTAAAAAATGGGCCTAATGAATCAAATTCGTCGGCCCATTTTCTCTATGGCCTCTCCTTGCGGCTAATTAAACCCTACTTCCCTGGACCAAAACATATATTAAACTCTGCCCCCTTTATGGCCCAAAAAATCCTTCCTACCCCTTAACAGCCCGTAAAGCGAGTTATATAGATTCAAAATATGACGATTAAAAAAAATGCGGATTAAAGATATGACCCTAAAGATTTGGATAGTGTAATTTTTTATAATAAAATAATTTTAGATGAGATGTTTTTTTTAATAAATCATCTAATATATTTAACTTTTTATAACTATTATATATAACTCTTATCATACTTTATTTTTACTTAAATTATTTAAAAATAAATAAATTTTTTCGTCAAAAAATGCAGAAAACAAAACAAGTAAGAGAGTTAGACACGAATAAAATGTTTTTAAAAATGGTATACACATTAGGAGGGTTAAAAAAAGTAAAAGAAAATGGATATAGATAGTCGATGAGAGTTAAAAAGAACATCGGTTGCGTGGCATGGATATGCGTCGCCACGTAAATAAAGAAAGACACTCGTCCAACTCACAAAGTGAAACGAAAGTCTACATAATCTAAGAGGCCTCTCAGAATGTGTTGCATCAGTTAGAGAAACAAGTGCATGGTGAAGTGGTGAAATTGTGATCAATGGAGAAAGAGGGTGAAAAGCAAAAGCTGGGTGAAGGTCCCCAAATCTCAAGAATGGAACCTGTTACACATGCTGCCTATGGTGGTGGAATGTACGGTACAGAAAAAGGGCAACAAGAGAAACAAACAAAGGCACCAGCTAGTGAGAGCCAGAGTGCTGATGGCCCTGTTGATAAAGACACTATCAAGCCCAATAACCGCTCTCCACCTTCATCTGGGGATCGAGATATAGATATCACTGGCCAGTCTTATATCCAGTGACAAAATATATAACCAAAATCAGCATAACAGTCATGGCGTTACTTCGTCTTTTTATTATTTTTGCTTTCTAGGTGGTAATTTATGGTCAGTGTCTTAGTGGGTTTGTTATCTCCATGAGTACCTTTGTAATGTTGTTTTTTTTTTTAAACCAAATATATATTTTCTTTTATCCCTTTTTTTTTCTGGGGGTTAATTTTTATCTGCTTGAAATATACGCATGGAATGACTGTATTTATAAAATTTAAGAACAGTAAAATCTACCACACATTAGGCAAAAACTTTAAAGTCAAACTAATATCTACACATGCAATGACACTGATATTTTTCAGATAAAATAATGTTCTAACTGATAAATGAAATGGTGTATATGATTTTTATTTACGTCATTGACTACGTAAAAATGATTCTAATTGATTTTGTTCAATGCACGGACAAATTTTATGGACTCTATCATTCCAACCTTGTTTTCTATTCTCATGTCGGCACGCTTGATTGGTTTACTATGCTCATGACAACTTCGTTGCCATTATTCTGATTAGTAGGATTACTGTTTTAAGAAAATTATTGGCGAACTTGATTGAGAATTAATTGTAAAATTAAAGCAATGTGCATTTATCTTCTGTTGTTAAACTTTCCACCTCGTAATAGAGATTGTTCTGGACCTTCTATTTTTGTGTGGATTCAATGGCAATTTTAAAGTATACACATCAGCTAAAGAAAAAAAGGAAAACAAATAAGGCGTTTTGGATGAACATCATCCTGAAATTTTGAGTTTAGTTGTATAAACAAACTCTAAGAATACATATGTAATACTTCTCAATAAATTGAAAAGTTGTTTTATTGACAGAAAAGTTTATTCGAGCAAAATAATTTAATTTGGCGAAGTATCCTTTTTAAGTAGCTTGGATTATTTTCTAAAGCGTTATTTCGAGTAAAGTTTATTTTCATTATCATTAAAGTAATGATATAAATTACTTGTTTTATTTAATAAAAATATCTATAAATGAAATAAAATAATTTATTATTTTATTTTTTAAATGATAAATTATTTCCAAAAATATATTAAATTAATATTTTTTTAAGATAAATGCGTTTTGCGGAGCTATGCAATGTCTTAGCTAGGTTAACAAAGGGATAAGATAGTAATACGATAAACAAAATAAAACTATCATAAACAAACCTTATCAGTGTCTCTCGATTTGAGGGAAAATTTGATAGAATTAGATTTAATATATTTAAAGTATGTTTGTATTTTTAAAAGGAGTTTTTTAAAATAAAAAATAAGTATATTTATATTTTTTATTATATTTTAAACTGTATACTTTTTAATTTAATTGATGAATTTTGAATTTATTATATTTAATTTTTTTCAACCGTTCATACGCGGTCTTAAAGTTTTGAAAGTAAATAATCATCTTAATTATTTGAATGTCACATGTAAACACAGATTTTTTTTTCTTTTTTTTCAAGAATAGTTCTATCAAAGATCTAATACATGTGCAACTCTGAACAAGTTACACGATTATGTTGATTTTAAAGTACCCAGTGGAATCTTTGGTGTAGTATATGAAAATATCAACCATTAGAAAATTTAAATAAGTTAGCGTAGTTGAAATCAGTCCCGTGAAAAGATAGGAAAACAGGGTGGCAGAGGCTAATTATTAGTTGCTCAAGCTGGTGATTATTGATTTAAATGAGACGACTCCAACGGTGGGTTATCTTAAGAAATTCATTTAATTTACATTACATATTTAATATTTTAATTAATTTCAGTGATGATATCAATAATTGTACCATGTGGAGTCTTTTCGACTGCAAAATATCTAACTCTTTTTTTTATATCTTCAAGTGATACATTATTATATATTTTACCCCTTTTATTTGTCACATCCACTTTAAGATGCTACATTATATACATATGCAACTATCAATATTTGGATACTATATTCATTGTTTAATTTATTTTTAAAAAGTCAAGTAAAAACGATGTGAGTATGAAACTATTACCTTTAAAAATTTAATGTATTAGTGAAAAATGCTTTAAGATGTTTCTTTTGTGGGGAGCTTCAAAATTTATATGAGTTTAAATTGTGATCAATAGTTTGTTTCCATTAAAAATATAATTATATGATAAGGCATATTTAAAATGTTATATGTTTTATGAAAATTTTAAAATTAATTATGCACAGAAAATGTATGAACTCGTTACACCATTTATTTTGAATAGATGATTATAAATGTTGTTAGGCTAGAAGGAAAGCTATCACACAGCATTGCTAAATTGAACTAACATTTTACCTGCTTCCATAAAATTTGTTGTTGTTTTTTTCTACGGTATAATAATTTATTACCTAATTTTTTATAGTAGCTTCTTTTAAATATTTATTTAGGAAAGTAATACTCAAATTAAAAAATATAATGAACACATTCGTGTATATGTATTTTTTTTATTTTTTTTTGGAGACGTGTATATGTATTTTTTAAATCCTTGGTACGTATTTTACTATTATTTATCTTTTGATTGTTTTAATTGTGTAATTATTTTGAAAATCATATAGAGACAAAGGAACAATTAAAGAATCAATTAATATTACCCTAAAACTTTTAACAAATAAAAGTTCATTTTTTTAATGTGCATAAATAAACAGAAAAAAAGAGAGAATGTTTTTAAACATTATAGTCAGTCGCTTTCTTCAAACTCTAGATCCTGGCAATCTCATATTTGTACTTTTGTTGACGGTATGTATTTGCGGCATTTAATTGATTTCGTTTTTTTATATAAGATAAAATTTTAATAAAGATTTGAATATGTAATATTGTCATTACATTAAATTATATTAAATTATTGTGTATAAATTTTCATCATATAATATTATACAAAATTTTAAAAACTAAATTAATTATCCTCCCCCAGCATCCGTAATTATACTTGATCCATAAATATATCTGGTTGAATTAACGAATAGTTAATTTAAATAGCACACGTTTAATTTTTAAAATATGTCAGATCATGCATGAAAATATCATTTTTTATTTAAAATAATTTGTATTTTATGAAATTATGAAAAAGTATATATGATTTAGATAAAACTACGATAATTATTTGAATTAAAAAAGGTATTAACCATATCAAAACAAATTAAAAGGTCAATAATTAAATCCATAATATTGCAATTGGGTCCATGCGATTAAAACTTCGTTTTTCTTTATTCAAATATCCGTCTATAAATCTTGAAAACCACGTGGGGTTTTACGCGTTTAAAACTAGTTTAAACATTATTTTAATTAAGTTGACAGTGCTTCTATTTTGACGACCACTTTAATATATGCAGTGTTTTTATTTTCTTTCATAACTCAATGTTAGGCTTCTTCTTGGATTTCAGCTTATATATATAATTTTTAGGCTTAAATATATTTTAACTAATTTTAAATAAAATTTATTTTAAATTATTATTTATTAATTTTTTTAATACTTAATTAATTTTTTGTTTTAATTCTATATTTGATATTAACATTTGTCGGTTAAATAGTGACATATTTTACAGTTTATTACATTATTTTTAATTTTTTTTTGAGTCACGTCATTTTTAATATTTTTTTACCTTATTTTTAAATTTTCATATTACGAATTTATATTAATATTTTATTTTTAAACAAAATTAAAATAATAAAAAATTAAGATTCAAATATATAGTGTTTAAAAATTAAGGTTCCTTATGTTTGAAGAAATTTAAAAATAAAATGAAAAAAAATTTAAGAGTGAAATAAAAAAGAGAAATTAAAAGTGACGTGACAAACTGTAAAAAAATATTATTATTTTAACTAACTGTAGTTAACGTCAAGTATAATATAAAAAAATTAATTAAACATTAAAATAAAAAAATTAATAGATAATAATTTAAAATGAACTCTGTTTAAAAATAGTTAAAAGGTATAAAAATAATTAATTCGTAGAAATATATTAATGAAGCAAGTAATTTATTTCAAATTTAAAACACTTCAAAAATCAAATAAAAACAATTATTTAAGAGGATATGTTTTTAAAAATAACTAGACATTCACTAAATCAAAACTGCAGTCGTAGTTATCCAATTCATACACATGCTTATTTCTAAATCAAGCCACTCTTTGACGTAATATTTCATTCTAACCATAATTAGTAAATATTTATTTGATAATTTATATTTATTTGTTTATTTTTCTTTCTACCATGTTTATCATTTTGTTCCTTTTTAGTTGATCTCTGCTTCCTCCTTTCTTATTTTTTTCTTCTAGATATTTACATTAGGGTAAAAAAAATTACTTGTAGGGTTAGGACCTAGTCTATATCAGACTTAAGACAAACAATAAATGTTTATAAAATAAAATAAAACAAATTACATTAAAAATCCTTAATTAAACAAATTTAAGTTTTAGAGCATTTAATTTTTTTCTTATTAAATAAACAAAAATAACAACAATAATAATTTAACAATTTCAAAATATATATTCACTTTATTTAAAGACTTAATTTGCTTATTTATGATTAAGTTTGTGCTTATTATCCTGTTGAAAATTATTAAGTCGAACCTTAAAAATATTCATACCATATACATACTTTTTTTGAAAAAATAAAAAAACTATTTCATGACACTTAAATATTATATATATACATATATATACACCTAAAAATAATCATGCTATATAAATATATCATGACTACAAGGTAACTTAAAAACAACGCTAATCAAAATGATTAAAAAGTAAAGTTATGAGATAATGTGACTTAGTTAGCCATTGAAGAGTCAGAAAACAGTTATTTGTTTTATGTATGGTTGTTCCATTGTACTTCGTTTGGTATTTTGGTTCTTCAATAGTTAAATTGGCATATACTAAATTCCAAAGAGCAAAAAGGAAAAAAAAGAAAGATATTTCCCCCTGTCTCTGCCAACTTCTCGCTCAACCCAAATAAATAATCACTGTACTAAATTACGTGTGAAACTAACTACAAAAGATATAAAGAATGAAAAAGCAAAAAGAAGAAAAGAAGGATGTTCAAGAAGAGCGATTCAAACCCAATCTACAAATTTGAATAACCGGAGGTGCACTCCAGTGAGAAGTCCGTTTTTTCAATTGGATGAAATCCTCAATGCACTGTTCCATTTTCAAAGAAGCAATTATCTTCCTAGCCGCAGCAAGCTTCTTTCCCGCCACCCGATCAAAAATCTTCTCCCAACCATTTTCCCAACTTTCGTGAGCATCACACAGCTCAAGCGAACCGTTACTCCAATCGGTCCAACTCCACTCTCTCTCAACCGACTCCATCACGTTTTCAACGCACGCGCCCCGACAAACCGGCTTGCACGGCCTGCACTTGGCTCCGCTCAGTGGACCGCGGCTCGACAACGCCGCAACCGGCACGCCGAACCGTCCCGGTAGGAAATCGTACTTGCGGTCCGAAACGATGCAGAAAGGGAGGCGCTTTGTGAGGTAAGTCACGTTTTGGGTGGTGAGTTGGGCTTTGAATGCTGCCTCTGAGTTGAGGTTCGTGAAGCCTGCGGAATCAAGTTGGGGAATCAGAGAGAGGCGTGACAAAGCCACTGTTGAGGCCGTGATGTCGCCTATGCCTAAACGGTCGTTGAGTCCCCCGTATGAGGAACCGGGTGGGACCAGGTACTTGCCTGGAACAAAGTTTTGTGGCCCCAGTGGTGCGTTCCAGTACCCGTCCACGCGCGTTCGGATTATCCAATCGTACGTGAAGTTGTTTTTCTCCTCATGTGCTTTTATCATCGTTAAACATCCTTCCACCAGGTTAAAGTATTGGAGAAGCCCCTGCACAACCACAGATTGAACTCTTATTTACCAATTGAAAAGAAAGCTCCAATATTTGTTAAACAGACGTACAATTCATCTTAAAGGAGAAAATAAATACAAATTACCATTAAAATGTATATTATAAATTCAAACATACTTTAAATAGTGTAGAAAATTAACAGGATGAGTTTATTTATTTAAATAAATGTATAAATTAATTACATAATTTTTAAGCAAATGGAATGACTAGTCAGATATGTTGTAAACTAAATAGCACTTTAATTTTCTCATTTCATTCTAAAATGACTTTTATAATTTGTTTTTAATGTCAGGGTCAAACTTTAATTCCGAGGAATTTTGGTTTTGCTTTGCTATTTCAATAATTAAAATAGTTCATAAATTTTCATGGAGGATAAGGAGTGGGTAAAATGAAGGGTCAGAGAGGAATATGTGATCCTTCCCCAGCCAACCATACTAAAACCAACTCCAAACTCCTTAATAAGTAAGAAGTAAACTAATGACGGTTTGAAGAATTTACGGGACCAAAATATTTTAGAAGTATAATTTTAAAAGTAAAAAACATATCTAATAAAAAGTAAAACAAATATTGTGAGCTAGATTTGCAACAAAGCACTAAGTGATAAAGAATAAAGAGGACCTTACTTGCCCCCGAATTAAGAATGTCATTGAAAACTCTCCTGTGGATACTGCTATAAAGAAAAAGTGTTCCACTAGAAAAAAACAGACTTTATTTGTTTTCAGCATAAAGTCTAGAAAATAGACCATAAATTAAACTTTTTAAATAAAATTCTAAGCAGATTTTATCAAATTTAATGATAATTTTATATAAAACATAAATCATTAACCCTTCAAATATTTTAGAGTTTCGTTTTATTTCACATTTACTATAATATTTGTATCTTGTTATATACAACTGACGTGTATAAATTCTTAAATGAACGTTACTAATTAAAAGTATTTAAATTAATTATATATTTTTGCATTATATCATGTAGTTTCTCTTACATCTGTATGTATTTTTTAATTTAATCTCAATATATTTTTTTATAATTTATTTCTTAATTGATTTTTTAATTTAATTATATTTAAATGTGTATAAAGCTTTTTTTTTCATAGATAAGTACGATTTTAATATAGTATCTTATACTATATAATATCATATACAATCCAATGTCATGGTTTCTATTATAATAACTTCCCATTTAATAATTTCTATCCGTTAAACTTAAAATATCATGTCGCAGTCATAAATGACTGGGTACTCTGACAGTTCTTCTTTAACCACCCTAAACGGGTTTGGTGGATGAAATGTAGAAGAAAAGATTTGTTATTATTTTTCTTTTCTCTTAAGTTAATTAGATAGCATCTGAAGTGGAGATGATAAAGAAAAGAATTCGGCACGGCACGATCACACGAAACAAAAGAAACAGAAAAAAATCCAGTACGTGTAACAATCCAAATGAAGTGGTATTTTAAATTTCGAGGAACGGAAAAGAGCAATAATAAATAAAAAGAAAAAAAATAGCAATGAAATTACCTGGATTCCGTTGGGCGAGTTATGCGGCGTGAGAACGCGAACAGAAGACTCGTTCTCCGGCAACGGTTGAGGGTGGAAGATTCGAACCGCGGCGACCTTTGGCGCAAACTTCAAGAGCGAGAACTTAAACGAATCTGAGTCTAACGGGCTATGCAGAAAAAGATCGGAATTGGGATACTGTTTAAGTATCATCTCGAATATGGAGGGTCCAGTGAGTTCGAACCTTCTAGCCCCACCCACCAAACACACGGCCATTCTCGACCGCACCAATTCATCTTTCCAAGCTGGATCGTTCTCGCTAATATCCCCCGTCTTTCCCTTCTGAAAAGGAAGACTGAAAAGAAATTGCTTAACTGGGTAAAACGATGTAAAGGCGTTTAAAGTGGTTGAGTGGAGAGAGAAGAACACGAAGAATAAAACCAGAGGGATTATCAACCCAATGAACCGCCAATCAAGATCAGAAACCCGTTTAGCAAAGGGCATCAAGAACTTTCTCGGACTCTTTAGCATCTCTGGCTTTTCAAAATCTCACTAATTAATTTTATTTTCACGCCACTTTTTTCTACTCACAAAACCCTGAGGCTTCCGCTTCGAGTAGCTTCTCCTTTTCCCAAAGGTTAATTCATCACGTGATATGCGGAAAAACTGACAGAGAAGGCAATATGATTCACATGAAGCGACGAGTAATCAAATGGAAGGAACATGCTTTGGCGAGAACCGGTACTAGGCTGCATATGAAGACTAAGGTTACCACGCGGCTATTTGGCTTGATGAAAAGCTTGGGAGGTACCATGCCAGAGGCAAAGATCGAGAAGAATGGGAAATTTGAGATGTTACCGGAGAGGTTCTCCATTAAAAGGTGCACCTAACTATAACGCCGTGTTTGAATTAAGAACGTGTATCGTCATCTTCGTTCATTTATTGTTGTTTTTCTATAATAAACTTTTTCTTAATTATAGTAATTTTCTAGAGTCTTGTATCTTTAGGACACTAGCTAGGAGTTATTAAAAAAATTGTTTTAAATATGCTGAAAATACCGTTTATAGTATATTTATAATTCTTTAACTAATGTATTAAATGTACCTGCTATCGTTTATTACTTTTATTCATGTATTATCTATCATAGGTTTTTAGATAAATTAGTAGTTTATTAAATAATTGTGTCAAATATTTCCTTATTGAAGAAAAAATATTTTAACTTTATGCTTTGAATCGAGATATAAAATATGAAAAAGGGTATGTCTTTTTATGAAATAAAAATAAAATAAAATATAAAAAACCCATGTATTAAACACGGGTGTTTAAAATAAATATAGAATAATGTATCTAAAAAAACAAAAGAATGGATTATATATATATATATATATATAATTCTACAAAATTTTCAAATATGAAATGATTTATTAAAAACAGGGAAATGTCGATTCCCATACAATAAGATAAGTAAGCTATTCTTTCATAAATAAAGTTATAGACACACAAAAATAATGTTTAAATAAAGATATTATGTAAATGTCAATTTACAAAGATAAGGGACACATTTTAAGAATTAGAATGAAAACAGATAGAAAAAACATCTATTTACTAATAACATCTTTTATATGAAATTGGTTTTTTGTGTGTATGTTATTAAAATAGAATAATTTTTAAGTACAATTTTTAAATATATTGTATACTTATTTTTATATTTAACAAATTTATAAATTTTAAAATATATATTTTATCATATGAAAAAAAATTGAATGAATATAATTTTAAAATTCAAATTAAGTAATTTAAAAAAAAACATAACATGATTTAATAGAAAATAATTAATTTTAAAAGTATTTTCGTTAAAGATAGTTTATAAAAATAAATATATTTGAAAATTAAAGTTCATATTCTATGTATAAAAATATATTATATTATAATGTTTTATTTGAAAAAGTCTCATATGCAAATATCTATAATATTTTATTTGAATATTACCTTATTTATTAAATATACTATTGTTTTATTTATTCGTTTAAAAAGTCTGGCAATATCAATTTGTTAAATTATTTATGTATAAAAAGAATGGTCAAATTAATTGAAATTCTTCTGAGAATGATGTTAACGCACTAATTCAATTATTTAGCCAGCTAGTTTTGTCGTGTTGATTTTTTGTCCTTTTCCTTTTAGGCTTAAAATATTTTAAAGCTAAGACTAGAACTTGGATATGATTTTTAAATGTATCGACAATTTAATAGAAAAGCATTACGTAATTGTAAAACAAATAAAATGTTAATTAAAACTTAATAATAAATAAATAAAAGCAGTAAGTGACATAATTAAACACTGAAACATACAGCTCTTATAAGAGTTTAGTGTTTTTTTAAAACAACAAATTGTCATGCATCCTATTGTTAATTATGAAGCGTTTCCTTTGCTGATCCTTTACCATTTCATTAATTTTGGGTTAATTTTATCGTGCGGGGATTCATGTGAAAAATAAGATAAATACTGCATAAAAAAAAATATTCGAATATAAACACAATTTAAAAAACGGAAGCATTATATTATATACAGAAGCTTAACTTGTTGAAAATATGTTTTATGTTTTTCTTCATATTCTTTTGTTGTTATAAATTACAAAAAATATATATTATTTTTTGGTTATGATATTTTTTTCAGAATCGTATCTAAATCATGTTACGATGTTTATCCACATTTAAAACTTTTTTTTTTCTTGAAAATATCTGGAACCGCAAGTGGG
Organism: Abrus precatorius; assembly: GCF_003935025.1. Taxonomy (NCBI): domain Eukaryota; kingdom Viridiplantae; phylum Streptophyta; class Magnoliopsida; order Fabales; family Fabaceae; genus Abrus; species Abrus precatorius. The sequence continues at coordinate 20,582,308 of NW_020874384.1, forward strand.
GAACGTGGGGACCAAGGCATCAGATGTATCCATTTCAACGATCACAGGTGAACTTCAATCATTTCATAAACGCTAGATTAAGTTCTGCGGTACATTCAGCAAGGTATAGCCATATGGTATCGTTTGAGCGGTAGTAAATTTATCCCATAACACAATATTTTCTGGTTGGATTTATCATCACGTAGCCGCGGTTAAAAGGAAGCCACGTGCACCCAACAGAGTTACTAAGAACGCGATCGGATGCAGAGAACCAACGCTTTCTTGATTCTTGCAAGTTTGTTGCTACAAGAGATTGGTTAGGAGAGAAAGGTGATAGACACTTGGGGAATGAAAATGACCATTTCCTGAATTCGGAACACATAAATAGTGTCACCAACTTTTCTTTTATATTTTTTCCCTCACTTTCTTTTTAAGTGATTCCATCCTCCTTTTTTAATTCACCTCCTTTATAGTAAGCAAAGGATGACGATCAAATTTTACCTAATGATGTTTGACAAAGTTGTGATAATGTTTTGTTTTCGGGGTAACTGATTTTGGAATATGGTTTGAGATTAAAACAAACCACATAGGAGTAAGCAGTGACGTGTGGAGTTTCGTGTTATAAAAAATAGATTTTTAATTAACTTTTAGCACAATTAACCACACTTGTTCATTTGTTAAATTTTATGCTCTGCCTCATTTCAAGCTACTACCTGTTCTAAATAAGTATGATAACTGAGAATTTGAATTCGTTATTGACTAAAAAATTATTAAATTTGTCTACTAAATATGTATGCATTGTTCACATATGGGTATTTTATTCACAATTGAGGATTAGTAAACACGAGTACTTTAAAACTATTATATTTTAAATAATAAATATTTATAACCTTTATTATATATTTAAAGGTTTACATTAGTTATTTTATTATGTTAAATTTAATTGAATTGAATTTAATGAAATGTTTCTTAAAATAAAATTATCATGATATAAAAAACTGAGCATATATAATGTTTTATGATTAATTATTTTATTATATTGAAATTGAGTTTAGTCCAATGTTTTATTTATTGTATTTCATAATTATGGTATAAAAATACGTTTATTTCGTAGAAAAAAAAACACGTTTATTTAACTAACCTGTGGATATTAAGTAAGGGTGTTTATATATTCATAAATTATGAGAGTCAATACTAAAATTATTATCCGTTAAGAGATAATTTTGAGGACAATTTTTTAATGTAAATACGGGGGTGAGTATTGTAGCTCCTAAATCCAATTCATACAAGTCCCAGCATTCAAGCAATAACATTATTATTTTAAAATAGTTTGAATTTGTATTCTTGTCCTACTTGATTAATTTGTTGAAACTTTGACTTTGAAAGAGTTATTTTCGTCTGCTAGGCAACGTAAGACCTATATAATAGTAGAGATTCTCCCACGACCAAGTCTAACAGTGGGAAAAGAACAATCAGAGATTCAGAGCTTTACTATTTCTCACAGCTTATGAATTTCAAAGTCACATTCTTTATCTTTCTTCCGTTTCTTCAAATAAATATTAACTTTCTATATACAGATAATCATCCTTTAAAAATTTATTAATTCTTCGATAATTAAAACATATTATTATATCCTGTAAATACAGTAAGTCATTTTTATTTCCTATATATATATATATATTTTTTTTTTTTACTTTTTCAAACTTTTATTTTAATCATTATTATTAATTTATTTTTAAATAATTAAAGACTTAATAATAAATGTCCAATCAAATAAGTTTTGTCATGGGTACCAATTCGTTATGTATATTTAAAAACATTCCACACACACACAAAATTAGAATTTTCGTCATTAAGTTCCATAAAAAATTTAATTTTATTTTCTCAAAATCAACTATTTCTGTGACTTTTTTTTTACACATATACGCTAAGTTCATACATGTGGTGAACTTATATAGAAAAAATAATTAATAAAACAATAATATCTGTCAATTTTTTTAACATAACGTAGCAGTAATAAACTATATTTACAAAAGTAATAACATGTTTTTTTTATTATTAAACTTTCATTGTTCGTTCATTATGAGGGACCGAATAAAAATCTAGTTCATATGTAACTTGCATAAACTGTGCAATTATTATCGTTTTTCATTACGTTGGTTGACTTGCACCTTTATTTGTTGGTTAGTTTACTTAAAAAAAAAAAACATTCACGTCGAAGCTACATATATTTTTTTAAAAAAGGAAACTCTTGAAAGTTTAGCAAATTAATACGATGCTAAAGTAAAACTCACTTCTATAAAAAAAATCTAAAACAAAAAGTTTATACTTAAAAAAAGGCAAAAGGAAAAAGCTAGATCAAATGCTGTTTATGCGTTATAATATTCGATGATACCACAACCTCAACCAATGAAAGCACTCTTACAATTTGATTAAACCACTCTCGCGGCCAATTGAACCAAAAATTGAAACTAGGGACGGATTGCAACCTGTATAAATCAATTATCAGAAACATGCATTAGCTACTTTTGCTTACAAAATAAAATAAAGATAAGAATGTTCAAAGAAACAAATAGCGACTACTTAATCCTGAAGATTAGCAAGTCACAGGTTCGTTGTTACTTTCCCAACCTAACGTTCTAGAAGGTAACAACTACCAAGCACCAACCATATTTGAAGTTTACGCATGAGTTATTTATTTTAAAAATATAATAATTACGCCATTTGCTATTCATAACTTTAGTTACTCTCGTCAACTTATATTATCTAAATTTAAGCATCATTATTTTCACGAGGGTTCATGTGAGGTGTATCTTAGCAATGGCGCAAGCTCGGGATGATGGTGACAATCTCCCTCTGCGTGTAACGTGCGGAGAGTTCTAACGTCTCAGGGCCTTGTCTTAGGCTGATATGTTTTACTAATAAAACCACGAAGATATTTTGATATCTGCATATCATCCAATTATAGCTGTCCATATCTTATATTTCGGGACATATAGCATAAGTTTAGGGGTAAATAGTATAAATATAAATGATTGTGTATACGAATTATATTATATATATATATTCGTGTACTATGTTTTGCATTGTTATCTAACATTATAGTGTTTTTATTTTATTTTGATAAAAAAATTTAAACAAAAAGTAAGAGTTCATACCAAAGTGATTAAAGTGAATTAAGCTAAGGTATCGTTTGGTTTTTTAAGTTTTTCTTTTCTCTTATCTCCAAAAGAAATTATTAGAATGCAAATAGAGATAGTTTAGAAAAAGGAATGTACAATAAATTTCAGCAACACCACTACATAAATGGAATTTTTTGTTTTTGTCTCATGTAGAGATACAACGGGCCTCATTTAATTTCCTTTCTTGAATAGCAGTCCACTTAAAGCCCAATGTAACTTCTGCTAATGCCTGAGTACAGGCCCAAACAAAAACACAGCTTCAGAAAAACAAAAAACAAACAAAGGAATCAGGAAGCAGCAATGGTGAATTGCCATTTATGCGTTTAACCCTGCTCTGTGAAGTGTGTCATCAACTCTGCATTAAGGTGGCGCACGGTATACTAGTAGATTCAGCGTCGAGCTAACCATCGAAAAAGAGCAATGCAAGCTGCATCTTCAGGCATCGGATACGGTCTAAAATATCAGGTCGAATTCACAAAACCCTTACAAATTATGGTTCCCGGATTCAGTTGACCTAATTTTCCCTTTCTTACATCTTCTCACATGATAGGCTAGATGCATATCAGATGTAAAGGCAGATACAGATCACACTAGCTTCCTTGCCGGCACTCTCAGCCTTAAGGAAGAAAATGAGGTAGAAATTCACTTTTCTGGTTTCTCGTGCTCCAATTCCGCTTGTCAGAGTTTGATCCGTGTAGACAATAGAGTGAATCGTTCCATCACAGGTACATCTGATTCGGCTTTCGTCGAGTGGAACCGAACTGTTCTGCGAGGGGTTGTTTTCTCACCCGAACGAGATCTGGGACCTTGCTTCGTGTCCTTTTGATCAGAGGATCTTTTCAACCGTCTATTCTAACGGTAATCAACCTCTTTTTTAACTCTTGGAATCGTATTCGAAAATTTTTCCATATATTGAGATAGCTTGTGGTTTTTGTGCATCGTTTTAACGCCCCTTAGTTACGAAGGCTTCTGATTACCTTATGTTGTTATTAAAGGTGAATCGTATGGAGCAGCAATATGGCAGATTCCCGAGTTATATGGCGAGTTAAATTCTCCTCAGCTAGAAAGAATTACCTCCCTTGACACTGATGCTGGTAAGATTAAATGGTGAGTTCGCAATTCCCGTATGCAGACATTTTTGGTCTGGACTCTGGGGCGATGTGTCAGTGTTATCTGTTGCACTTTGACAGTTCGGCCTCTATTATATGCTATGTCATTGCCCTAGGTTTAGATAATTATCTGAAGATGTTGAATATGGTTATGTGGGGAAAATCGTTGCATACCCGATGTTAAACATGACATGATTTCTGTATCTTGCACCACTGGATTACCCTTTTGGCTATGTCCTGGAAATTTTGCTTGTATTATCGAGGCTTCATTGCATGTCTAGTTCTTGTATCATGGTCAATGTGCGATTTTGGACCTCTGTGATTAACTTGGAAGCAATCAATCTTTCAAATTTTCTAATTACTGAAATCAGATTCCTGTATTAGTATGTCATTTAATTACTAATGAAGTCAGTGATGTGACCAATAATTTACATATGTGACATGACATTTTACTAAGTTGACATATTAATGGACTCACCAGTGACTTTAACATAATTGAATCCCCAATATATTTAAAACATAAAATGACACATTTAAATGGAGTACAATGATGTATTTAAATAGATTAAAGTCCCAGTTGGTCCATTAGGATTCTTTACTCAGTAAAATGTAATGTCATGTATATAAATCGTTGGCCCTGTCACTACTGTAAGTAGTAGGAGCAAAAGTGCAACTAAGTCTATTCTTTAATAATTGTCCTGTTTATTTTATGCTCATTATACACTTTGAATTTTATACCTTGATTTGTATTCCTTACTTATTCACCACCAAACAGCATTCTTTGGTGGCCATCTGGAAGGCATGATAAATTGATCAGCATCAACGAGGAAAACTTGTACTTGTGGAATTTAGATGTTTCCAAGAAAACTGCACAGGTATGAAGTTCATGCATGATATATACATTTTGTGACACATGTACACAGGAAAAAAAAGAATTGCATGTATAAATGTATGTGTGTATGTGCTGGCACAGGAAACATATATTCATACAAAATAATGTTATAATTATTCAAGTTACTGTAATTTGTTATAATAAAGAAATGAACCCTTACTGGGAGGAGGAAGAAAACAGAGATTTGGGAAAGCAAACAATGAAAGTTCATTTGGTCTTGTGCAAAAAATAAATGGATGGTTTCTCTGTGGTTTCGAGGCATCTTCAAATGAATTTTGTTTATGAATATTTTATTTGCAATTTTACATTCCTTAAATTTTTATCTATGAATAATGAACAATTAATCAGTTCATTTTTTTTTTATGAATCTTATAAAGTTATTTGAATGAGAGGCATTATAAAAAATGAACGGAAAATGAGTGAAGATATAGGTCAAGGCACTTCCCAAAACAAATCTGTGATGCTTCAGTCTAGAACATAAGTGACTCAGAAGTTGATCATAGTTACTGTCTGTAATCGATTTCATTTTGATACCTAATAAGTTTATTATTTGGGTTGGACAATTTAGCGTTAATATTAATTTCCATTGTCTCTGCAAGTTAAACACCACCAAGATTTTTTGGGAAGTTGGTATTAGGTGATGTTGTATGTACATGTAGTTCAGAAATTGAGCACCTAAGAGCTGATTGGGACTTTGATAATCATAGACCTGTGTGATTATGGTCACTACTATATGTAAATGCCTGGAGTTTTTGGTCATATTGACTTATTTCCTTCACCATCCCACTTCCCATGCATTCCAACAAAAATCCAGGTACAATCACAAGATTCCGCTGGCATGCTGCACAAGTTATCTGGAGGGGCATGGGATCCGCATGATGTGAGTTCTGTTGCCGCAACTTGTGAATCATATCTCCAATTTTGGGATGTCAGAACAATGAAGTATGTAATGTTCAAATAACATCATTCATTCTTGTTTATTTTAGTTTGTGACATGATAATATTTCACCACAGTGAGCAAAAATGTGACTTTATGATTGCACTTGTTCTCCCTCACCCCAGGGAAAGGACTAGGTTTAGTTTTGTTTGAACTTTGAATTATAAAGTAATGTGACTTTAGGTATCCTGAAAAATTATTCAATGTTATTTAATTCTAAAAGTCAATATATTTGCAACTGTTCTTTTCTTTCTAGTTATATAAAGTATAAACTAATTGTTTCTTTTGAAGTTCAGGATTGGGAGTGGTGGGGGAGGAATATATATTTCCCTGCAACCAACTAGTTTTTTGTTTGAATTGATACCCCTAGGAATTTCATGTCTACTAATAGGATTCTTTGAAACACAGGAAGACTATTTCAATTGAGTGGTCACATGTACGCGGTGTTGATTACCATCCCAAAAAGCAGCACATACTTGTAAGAGTTGATCTTTATGATCCTCACAATATTGATACATGTTTGTACCTCCCCTTAAAAATGGTTTTATAATCTGTCTTTGAGATAATGTATATTTATATTTTCTGAAATTCAACTATGATTTTATATGGATTATCATCATTTGTTGCTGATATTCAATTACAGATACAAATGAATGCATCATAGATATCTATTTTTACTTTTTTTCCAAGTATTAAAACACTTTGATTTGCATTACATGATTTTGCTGACTTCTATTTCCCGTTGTGTTTACAGCAGCAACTACATTCTGAGGTGGTAGTATTCTACCACCTTTTGCTCATGTTGGTAAAATTGAATTGCTACATTTCGTACAGGTTACTGCAGAACATGAATCTGGGATACACATTTGGGATCTAAGAAAGCCTAAAGTTCCTATCCAAGAGTTTCCAGGACATACTCATTGGTACCTATTATGTATAGTTGAAGAGCTGATTGTGATTTTTAGCTATATTCCCATTCCAAAAACCCTACAATGTTCCAATTTCCAATCACAGCCCTGCAGTGGAAAGTGAAAGAAAAACTAAAAGAGAAAAAGAAAGCAGAGAGGGAAATAACCACTCTACTTTCAGTGCATGCCATATTTTGTAACAACTAACAATCATATTTTGAAATAACTTTTCTTATTATTTCATACTTTGTCTAAAATGAAATAAACTATTTGATATTATTTTTCTGATGTCTGATTGGCAGTCTGTATTGTATTGCCAGGACATGGACTGTCAAGTGTAACCCAGAATATGATGGAATGATCTTGGTTCTCTCTCTCTCTCTCTCTCTCTCTTATACACACACACTCACCCACACACGGGGATATAGTTCCTCTAAAGTAAGCTTGTTTATAAAGTGAAGGGTGTATCTGTCCCTTTTTACAGTGGATTGTGATCTTAGCCAACTAAAATTTTAGGGTGGATACACCCTTAATTGCTTATTTTAGGGTAAAACTTACATTAGAGGAGCTTTTTGCCACACTCACCTGCACATACTTACTTACAATCACTTAAAATTTTTTATGGCTTCTAGATCTCTTGTTCATCTATTGGTGAAAGGTGGTCTGTATACTAAATTATCATGTCAATGGGGATATTTAGTTATTTGTCATGGAATGTGTATGTTACAGAGTGCTGGTACCGATTCAACTGTCAACTTGTGGCTTGCCTCTACAAATCAGGATGAGTTAACTGAAAGGTCACCTTATTATCTCAATATATTATTACTGTTCATTTTATGGCTTTTTTTTTTTTTTTTTCTATAAATTCATTTATGCTTACTTTTTAGCAGACAATCAGATTCACCTGCTCGATGGGTTGATGCACTACTTCATACGTATAGTGATTATGAAGACAGCATTTATGGTACGATCTGCAATTATTTTAATCCATGATTTTCATAGACTTTCATTTACAATTTTTTTATTCATGTTACAGGGCTCACCTGGAGTTCTCGTGAACCATGGATCTTTGCATCGTTATCGTATGATGGCAGGGTAAGACGACAAGTAAATCTTTAGTCTAATTTGCAATGTTAGGCGATAAATTCTCTTCATGAATGAATATAAATAAATGACAAAATTCTTCTTTGAGTGTTGAATCTTTCTGTTACATGCTCCGCTTGGGTAATGAATTTTCCTGTGAGTAGAGGTGCCAATGTAGCATAATATTATGATCATAAAATCAGACTACTTGATTAAAAACTTGAATATATTAACAAAAGTATAATTGGCTATTTTATTATTTGCCCGTGATTAGGTGATTAGATCTTGGGTATAACAGCAATCTAAATCAGTGACTTTCCCGAAGCATAGATAACAATTCGAAGCTTTTCGTGCTATTTGCTTGTCTACATTTATCAATGATCACCTCATTAATTTGACATTTCGTTTTGAAAACAGGTTGTTGTAGAATCAGTTAAGCCTTTCATTCCCAAAAAATGAAGTTCAACACCAACTTCCGTGTTGCTAGCATTTGCCACCTTCTTGGGTAGGTCAGTAATTTGCTGCCTCTCGGGTCTTGAAATAAACAGATGACCGAAAAACCCAAATGTTTATTATTACATCATGCTACCGCTGGGGGTTTTGACGTGGCAAAACAGGTTTGATGTTACATGTGCATGACATCTTTCACCAAGAAGCATTGATAGCTCAGAAAATCAACATTTTTTTTTGTTTAATTTTTCTATCTTTCAACGTTTAATTGTTTTAGGTTGAATTATGTTGCTGGTTTATTTTTTTATTAGACACCCACCTTACGTAATTCATATGGAGTCATTGTATAATCTGCGGAACCACAAGTTCTTTCTGTATCCCCCGAGTATGTCCTCTATTATATGTCTTCGTGGAAAAGTAATTACATCATTCCTTATTTTATTAATACATTGAAATTGGGAAACAGAAAAGTGCTAAATGAAATCGACCGAGTACTGTTATAGCTAAAAGTTTGTGTTTTTGCCGCGTCATGCCAACTAATTTGTAACTAGTTGATTAATAATGATGAAGCTGATGCCACTACTTCGAAATAATTTATGTTGCCTGTAGGGAATATATATAGACCATTTACATTTTACTCATCGAAGTCTAGGCAACATAAATCTTGTATAAGCGAAAGGAATTCTAACAACGAAAATCGACATATTCACTGGTTTCTGTGATTGTTGGAAACATTACTTTAAAAAAGAGTATTCAGTCAATTCCCCTAATAGATGCCACTTCAGGGACCTTCCTAATCCTGAACAATTGGATTTGCGTGGCCTATACATCACCATAAAAGCGGTGACCTGTGAGATTGCGATCAACTAGTATATGTAAAGAGATTGGCTAAAATTGTGGTCAATATTTAAATGTAATTGTGCTGAATTGCCTTGCCCTGTCATATCCATACTCCATATGCGGCTACGTCCTCTTTATTCTCGCTATGAAATGGATTTGGTGGTCTCCTCGTCAAAGAGCAATCAGAGTGATCTCACCTCCTAGCTGACTTGATCCGTGCATGAATTTATGTGTACATAGTTAATGTATAATAAATAAATAAATTTAACCATAATCATTATATGAAACATTATCATTACTTTTACATTAAACATTCAATGTTATATAATATTTGTAATATAAGATTTTTTATATAACATTTTTTTAATATATTTTTATATGAAAATTTTGTCAATATTTTATTTTCATGACTTTTAATGTATGTATATGTAATTGTTTTTTGTTGTAAATTGTAATTATTATTATTCGTTGAATTTGTATTTTCATATGATGAATATTTATCACAATGATTTAAATATTAGTTTACTTTAAATTATATTCTATACAAATTTTTATATTCATGTGGTACTTATATTTATCCTTGTGAATTAAGAACCAGTTATAATTTACCTATTAAGTAATATGATTTCATGTAATTTACTGTTTTCATCTTGTTGAACATATTAAACATTAGATATTAAATAAAATTATATTTATCATGATTATTTTTTATGTAATTGATTTAATATAAACAAATGAAATAATATATAATATATGAATTAAAAAAATGTTAATGTTAAATGAAAAGTGAAAGAAAATGGACAAATAAACATTTTTAGTTAAATAACTAATAAATTAAGTAAATGAAATAAATAACAACGAATATATGTATAAATGTAATTTGAATTTGATGAACAATACCTCTCTGTCTTCTCCTTTGTTTGCGGGAAAATAGATTGCCAAGGGCTTAATCACCATGAAATTTGTGTCACCTTTTTCTCTCGTACACGTCAGCGTACACTCAGATTGAGTCAGCTTCTTATCCAGAATTTCTTATTCTCATGGTCAACAGGTGCTTTGACGTGTCCTAATGGCAAAATTAGAGGACACGTGCTGAGGCAACGTTTAACGATTGTAGAGCAATTTTCAGTGACTAGACTTGGGGTTGGGGTGTGGATAAGGTGAGACGACTTTTGCATTCCAACGGGGATTCAACTCCACTTTACTTTTTGTGTCGTGTTGGTATGTCCCCATGGCTAATGCCCACGTTATCCGGCGTGGATCTTATTTGTGGATAATTCTCGTGTTTCGGAACTCTTCTTAGTCGGTATCATACACTTTTATATGGATCAAATTTAGTTAGCATTTTTTCCAGCAAATTTTGTTTTATTTTTAAATGAGCATTCAATTTTTATTTCAATAACCAATTCTAACCTTTAGTGTCATTTTTTAAATATTATCGAGATGAAATTTTAATTTTAATTTTAAATAACATCAAATGGATTTAACGTACTATTTCTAAATCTTATAAATTTAAATGTTCACTCTCTTCCTTAAGAAGAATCATTTTTTTTTTCTGTTTATTGAGTATTTCATTAACTTATGCATATTTTAATTTATTTAAATTATTATTTATTTTTAAAATCTAAATAAACAATATATATATATATATACATATATAAATGATTAAATTAAAGTACAATATATCCATTATATTATATATTTTTATTAATTTATATAAATCAATAATAGATTACATTTATATTATGTTTATGCTATTAGATAATAATTTAAACAATCTTAAAAATTAAAAGAGCTAAATATAAACAATTAAAATTAAGAAGGATAAATTATACAAATATTAATATATGATAACTACAAGTGTATTTAAATCTTTATTAAATTAGGAAATTTTTTCTTCGTTGTATTTTTATTCATTCTTAAGATTTTTAAATTAAATTAGACTCAAAATAATTTGCTTAAAAATAAAAATCAATGAAGATAATATTTAAGAAATTAAAGTCTTAATATACAATAAAACCTTAATGTGAAATATCTTATTATATTTTTAAAAAATTTGACTTTTTTTTCAAGCTATAAAAAGATGCACTACATGACAACAAAGTCACGCGTCATAAAAAAAAGTACAATAACATATGTCTTTACGTTTAAAATGTAAATTAAAATTTGGAATATAAAAAATGATTAATTAAAATTTAAATTACTTATACGATAAAAATGGTTATTGATAATACTACCGTAAAGGATTCTAATGCTTTTATTTTTGTATTCTGAAAAACGGTATGTACTGTGGAAGAGAAAACAACAAAATTATTATTTTATCCCCATAAGATTTTTTGTATAAATAACAAAAATTAAAGATGAACAGACATAATAACATTATTCATGGGCATTTTTTTTTGTTTTTTTTTTATCACATTATGTTTTTGTTTGAATTGGTCTTGGGCAGGGGATTTTGACCCGTGTAACTCATGGATGATTTTTCTATTGGCAATGTTTGTTTAAACATATTCATGTGCTACAATAACCTGGATCATGGATTCAAATAAAGGAATGGATTCCACGGCACTCTACCCTAACATAAAATTTTCATGCACCATGTCCGAGCTACTCACCAAAGATATCCAAATTCAAACTCGTGCCAAATAAGTTCAAGAAACAGCTTATATAAAAACTCCCAATAGAGACCAAAGTTTTCTTTGAAAATAATATCTTATTATTATTGTTTTCATACAAAATTCCTCATTTATCATCTCTATAATATCATTACATTTCTTATTTTATTAATTTTAATTTTTAAATAAAGTATTCAATCTTTGAACAAAAATTATAATAATTTAAAACTAACAAACAGAGAAACCTATAGTTATAATTACATTAAAAATATAGTTTTGTCCATCAAAATAAAAATATACTTTCATGCTATTTATAGGTGTTAAATAATTTAATAAATAATTTTACTAATATTTTCCAATAAATTAATTTAATATTTTTAGTTAAATTTAACTTTTTTATTTCTAACTAACTAGTAGTAATTTTTGCCAAACAGAACTAATATTTTTCAAGGGAGACTTCTAAGCAATGAAATGTCCCTGGAGAGACATACAGCTATGTATACAAAGCTTTATTTGATAATTATTTAACAAGAACAAAAATATACACAAGAAGTAAAATCTAAAAATACTAACTACAATTATTATGTTAATGAATTTGTTCACTTTCACTTAATATCTGTTTCACATTGTATATCTGTTTACTTTTATCCAATGCAAGTGTCTGTTACGAGAAATAATCTTGCTTGAAGAAGAAACATTTATATTATAATGGAATTAAATTTTTTAAAACATTTTTCCATGTATAAAATATAAATTGAAAACATTACTTAACTTGTTACTATAAAGAAATAAATAACAATTTAAATAGGGTGATTTCTGCTCCTCATCCAACAAAGATACATATGGCGGTTGAATACGTGGCACGTGGCACGACGAAAGTGGAAATATAGGAGTCACAAATGTTGGTGGACCCACGTGCTCACGTGTATATGTATATGCGAGTAAATCTCGGGATTCGAAGCATGATCGTCAAGCCCGGCCCAGCCCAGCCCGGATCTGATCTCATCACGCTCTCTCTCCTTTCCGCTCTCTTCTTTCTGTCTCAAATTCCACATTCAATCCCATTCCTCACTCTCAGATCAAATGCTTCAAAACAAACATTCCTCTTCCTCAGCTTCACGCTCTTCTGCTTCATCGCTCATTAAATATCCCTCAAATTCCAATTTCGTTCTCACTGTTATTATCCTTTAAACACTCGGCGAGAGAAGTGAAAGGGGGCAAAAAGTAAAAAAACAGAGACACACTGCACTTGGCATCTTTTATCAGTTAATTCGTCAATGTCATTTGGCATTAATGGCGGTGACTTCTAGAGGCTTCTCAACGACGCCGTTTGATTTCAAGCTAAGACTGAGGCGACTCAATGTTGCTCTGCTTCCTAACAATCACGTGCTGGAGTTGGGCCCGAGAAAGCGTAGAAAGCTGTGGTTCGATGCTGACCGAGTTCGACTCGGTAATTGCCGTGTGCGCTGCTGTTGCTCCGACTCAGTTACTCCGATTCGCAGAACGAGTGGACCTGGCAACGGCTCTGACAAGAACGAGGAAAGGATGTTCGATCCGAAAAAAACCCCTCACATTCATAGAGTGAGGGTTCAAGCTTCCCCTGCTGCAATGCCTTTCGCTTCTCCACCGTACGTTTATTGTTGAAATCATTGTTAAGTTGCTTGCATGAAAGTTAATTTCTATATCTAGGTCTCAGAACTTTGCATCTTCTCTGAAATCTCTGTATTGATGAAAAATGGAATGATAGTATGGATGTGCAGTTTTCATATGAAAGTGGATCTATAGTTAGTAGTTACTCTCATTATCAATTCAAATTACAGACAGTTTTCTTATCGCGATTTGTAATGTTAATGCATTAGTGATAACCTATTTGCTCCTTCGTTTTGGCTTGATTAGTTACTTGTGGTAATTCCTTGTGGAGTGGAGTGTATAGCAGCAATGCAATTAAAATCATTAAGATAATTACTTTTATTTGGTGCCGCTTCTTGGCATTCTCGTTAATATTTTCTAATTTTTTGGGAAACAAGAGAGATGTTTATGATTACCACGTTCTGGTTTACGAGATGGAAGTGGTCTTATACACATTAACCTAGTATGTAAGAATTAAGATGCATTGACCTTATTGAGGACTTGAACGATTAATTAGGTTAAGCACAGCATCAGCATGGCTAAATAAATTTTGATAATATTGAGTTGAATACATAAATTCTGAAGGTTGGTATAGTTACATACACTTAAATAGGTCCATTCTATTTGAATTGTTATACATGTTTCAAACGGAATTTATCTAGAAGTTAATGGTGTCATGGTTCTATCCTTTGCGCTGTTTTCTTGAGACAATAAATGAAGCTTTGTCTGTGGAAGGGATTATATCATTGAATGTTAATTGGCTGTTGTTTATACTTATACAACCTATGGTGGTAGCTGAAACTTGTTCTCAATGGTTATGCTGCTTTATGCCATGATGCCAACAGATCCTTTCTGAAGCAGGAAAAATTCTTTCCTCGTTGCACCCCAAGAAATTCTGGTCCACAGTCCCGTGATACCCCACCAAAAAGAGGTAGTTTATGATTTATATAATTATATCCTTACCTCTCTTTATACCTGCCCCAAACATTAATGAAGGCCATTTGTAGACATTTTCCATTGGTCACTCACTGAGTGTTAAAGTATTATGTCTGTTTGTGTTCACCACTTCCTGCACAGACACTGGTATAGCAAATGAGAAGGACTGGGGTATCAGCTTATTAAATGAAAATGTTAATGAGTCCGGCACTAATGAGGATGGGAGTACCTGGTACCGAGAAAGTGGGGAAGAACTTGGTGAAAATGGATATAGATGTAGATGGACAAGAATGGGTGGTCAATCCCGTGATGGTTCCTCCGAATGGAAAGAAACGGTATTTGTGATTTTAATATTTGAATGTCCAAGCTCTTTTTTTAAAAATAACGTGCAAATAAATCCACGGCAGCAGTCTATGTTAACCAAAGTTTTTAATTGTTTGAATGAAGCTATTTCTGTTCTTTAATGCTTAGTCATCAGATAGAAGATTGTTTGATAACTGCAAATGATCATTGTTTGCTTAAAGAAATCTTTAGACTATGATATTGGAGCAGTCTTTTGTACAGAAAATAAAAACGAATGATGTTAATTTCCGAACTGTAGATCATAAAGATTTTTGTGCTAAGTTTCTGTTGAGAACTTTTGACTGAATACTTCATGCTTTTGCTTTTAAAGACAGAGGACTAGAGTAATTTCTTACTAGTTGGATTACATTTACAGACATACTGTCGCTTAGATAAATGTATTAGTGCCAAATATCATGAATGTAATAAGGAGAGGATCTTGGTGCGTTAGCATTTCATGTACCCTGAAAATATTGAGCACTGCATTTGAATATTTCTAGAAATTTAGTTTTAAGTTTTAACCCAAGGAGTAGCTCTTGTAATTTGAAAGTTAATTGCTTTATTATTAATGATTTGTATTTAGGGCTGGATATAACCTTAGAAATGCTCACCTTATGGACACAGGAAATTTCCATATATCCTTGAATTATCATCACAATGAATCTTAATTTGGAAATCTTCAATCTATAATATTTTTATCACCTTTACTTACCTTTCTTACCATCGAAGTACAATTTTGATTATTGACAATCATGATCTGAAATGATTTTTTTTTTCTTGTAAATTATTTTTTCTTATTTTTGAACTATTTGTGGAAAAATGTAATTCTTCTGTAGCTAAATTAGGTATGATTACATGGTGAAATATTTGAAGTATGGTAGGTTTGTATTTGTTTGCTTTTGCTAATATCAACCCTTAGGATATATTTTAATCTATTAAAAGTAGAGAAATTTTATAGGAAAGAAAACTCTTATTGTACTTTTGTAATTTTTATTTAATAAATACTTTCTTTAATAAAAAAAAAATCACTTTTAATGACAGAAAATCAGTCCTAAGAGTTAATATTAAGGTGGATTCATTTTTAATGCATTAGATTGGCTGTATTCATAACCCTATCAGTATCCACACCCCAGGTGGATTCATTTAATTAGCTTTATTGATCTAATTGGCAGTGGTGGGAGAAGAGTGACTGGACTGGATATAAGGAGCTAGGTATGTTTCTTCCTTTATGTTTGATATAGCAACTTGAAATTATTAGAAACTTCTAAGAATTCTTAGTTCGTGTTTGGGGCCAGTGCATAAATTCTGAGCAAGAGGTACATGGTTGTGCTGAATGCTGATCAAACATAATTTGAGGAGTTTGGATAATTGCTCAAACATTTTTCTAGTACATCTAGCATAGTTCTAGAGATTTATTAAGTCAACTAATTATTAATAACATTTGGTTGGTCTACGGTTATATGTACATGTAAAAATGACAATTGCTTTATATATGACTGTGTACATATAAAAATGTGTCTTTGTATTTCCTGCTTCAATACATGCAATTTTTTTAGTGTCTATAAAAACTTCTAAAATATATGACTAACGCAATGACTGCATGATTGTATAATAGAGAGGGTAAAAAATAGAATAAATAAAAAATGGATGTGATATTAAAGATCTTTCTAATTAACGATGGGATATTTGAACTGTAATTTCATACAGTGTCCTACCCCTTCTCACAGTTGATTAGCAGATTGTGCTGCTAGCGTGCCATTTGAAGTTTCATGATCTTATAAGGAACGACAATCTCATGAGTTTTATTAAACTTTTGTCTGAATCAACTATCATTATCATCTAATGGAATAACTGATTTGAAAAAATGTCAAGTAACATGGTTGTTGTATCAACATTGTTATTTGTCGGACTCTTAAGTAATTTAAATGTTGTGATTTATGAGTATATCTGATTAATTCTGTAAGCTACTGCAGGTGTAGAAAAATCTGGTAGAAATTCTGAGGGGGATTCTTGGTGGGAAACATGGCAGGAAAATCTTCATCAAGATGAATGGAGGTCATTACTTTATTTCCCTACTTGTTGTGAATAGGTGAACCCCATGAATTCTTGACACAGTGTCTTGCCTGTTTAAATTTGTAGTAACATAGCAAGAATAGAAAGGAGTGCGCAAAAACAAGCAAAATCAGGAACTGAAAATGCTGGATGGTATGAGAAATGGTAAGTTGATGTATTTACAAAAAAGAAAGTAAAAAAGAAAACTGGCATTTTGTATGCTTATCAATAAGTCAAATGCTTTTAAAATTTGACTCTTTTCAATTTGGTTAGGTGGGAAAAATATGATGCTAAAGGCTGGACTGAGAAAGGGGCACATAAATATGGTAGGTTGAATGAACAATCATGGTGGGAAAAGTGGGGAGAGCATTATGATGGTAGAGGGTCTGTTCTCAAATGGTACGTATTTTGATCTTCCTGTCTAGTGAATTTGTTTTACTGTTATTTGCAAGTTCGTTGTACAGATTTGTTTTAAGATATTGTGGGTGTAAATTAACATGAAATTAATGCGCTTGACATGACGTACTTTCAAAACTTGTAGCTCAAAAGTGGATTTTGTGAAATTTTATCCTATAAAATGTTATTCGTAGGTGTAAGGTTAATTTGATTTATACTGATGTCAGTGGATACTATTAATTGTTGAGTTATGAAAATATTTCTTTATTTTTTTTCTGTCCAAAACCACAATAACAGTGTTTCAATTAATTTTTAGTTTGCTACAATTTTTCATTTTTCTTTTGTGGTCTCCTATATAATTTTAATTTTCCTATTGATTTCTTCCTTTGAATATGAGGGGATTTATCAAAATTCTAGTCTAAAAATCTTTATTTCTGATTCTGAATTTTATTTTCTTTGTGCGTCCTCCTCCTTGCTTACACTTCCTCAGGACAGATAAGTGGGCTGAAACTGAGCTTGGAACAAAATGGGGAGACAAGTGGGAGGAAAGGTTCTTTAAAGGCATAGGTTCTCGACATGGGGAAACATGGCATGTATCTCCAAGCAGTGAACGTATGTTATAATATAATTTTAGTGTGTAGTCTACCTTCACATTCATTTCATATTTGGTTCTTACCATTCAGTAATTAAACACCATGTCTTTCCTTACTTTTGATGATTTTGATAGTGCTCCCATGCATGTAATCTTTAAGATTGCATGCCATTTGAAATTGGGGTCATTGTCTTCATATAGAGATAATGAAATATAGAATGCATTAGCTCTTCGAAGATCCATAAATAAGTTCACTTTCCAAGGAAAAGCGGCTGCAAGAAGCTGCTTGCTAGGTCTATCTTGTTTTTTACGTGCTAGCATGATTTTCCATCTCTAACATAGTTAGCTAAGCTATATTTGTTTTACTATATTTTTTCATATTTTGAGGCGATTTTCATCCTTTTGCAAGGTTGGTCAAGAACATGGGGAGAAGAACACTTTGGAAATGGGTATGGTATCACTATCAAATGCTTTCGTCCAACTGATTTTTTGAATTATTTGTTCCTGATAACATGTTGCTTAAAAAATGACTTGAATTATCAAAATATCATTATCCAATATCTTAGTTTTTATTCAATTCTCGTCAAAATACTATCTTGAAATGTTACTTTTCTATTCTATACCATATTGCTAATCGTTTTAACTTTGATCTGTAATAGGAAAGTCCATAAGTATGGAAATAGCACAACTGGTGAGAGCTGGGATATAGTCGTAGATGAGGAAACTTATTATGAGTAAGAACACTCTTTTCAACTACCAACAATTTTATTGCATATCTATTTATCTCTCTATCTAGACCATGAGGGGTACCCTCACTCTTAATTGTGGAACTGACATCTACTCAGGTGTTTGGCTTAGCCCTAACAAAAGGTACTAAGGCCCTGTGTTTATCCTGTAGTCTACGATGCATGTGTACTACTAAATGTTTTTGTGCCGGTACCAAGTAAATATCTAGTGCTGGTGCTTGTTGGGTGTACACATGAACAGGCATCCATTTCTTTCGTTCTTTTCCTTTTTTTTGAAACTTTGCTGCAAAATATTTTTAATACATCTTGGTCAAACATTGGAAGCCAATAAGTTGATATCACTTAAATACAAGCCAGTACTTGTTTACCAAATGGAAATAATTATGGGTGATAGGCATATTGCTAGATTCAATTTGAATTTGATAATGTCTCTTATTTAGGGCCGAACCTCATTATGGATGGGCTGATGTTGTGGGTGATTCAAGCCAATTACTTTCGATTGAGCCTCGGGAGAGACCACCTGGTGTCTTTCCTAATTTAGACTTTGGTTCACATCAATCGCCTGAAGCCGATGACTCGACAGAAGATTTGCCCCCTTCACAATGAAAGATCTGAATTACAAGGTCCACTGTTTATTTTGTTCAGTTTTAGGGAGATCTCGTCACAACGAGTGGAACTCAATTTTTAATAGATATATTGTGGATCAATCATTTTATTCATTCTTTCTATTTTAATGTTTTTACTCCCCCCACCCCCTCCTTTTTGGCTTCCCACTTTAATTATTAAAAATTGATATGATATTTGGGCTGTTGTTGACATTCAATATTTTTTTCTTTGGTACAAGAATTATCTGTCAGAAAAATTTTCTATCTCTAATTGCTATACATGAACAGAGTTCACTCAAAACTCCAAATAGACTCGAGCAACATGCACGTTCGATTAGTGAAATAAAATCCACTTACTATTGTTACTTGGATAAAAGAATTTATCCATTGTTCTTAAAACAACTAACTAAACTATCAGGCCATCACTACAGCTATGTTCCCTTTTGGCGCAAAAACTATAGTTGGCATCCAATTGCTTCTAAAAATGAAGATGACTGTATCGATGTCAAAGAAAGACAGGAAATATGATAAACACTGTCAAATGTAACGATTTTTCTCAACGAAGATATACAGACTTTCCTACTTCTCGCAAACTAAACTTCGTCTGCAGCTATATGCGAAATGATTGTCCTCCCAACTCTACTCCCATCGCTCTCTTCTGATCACCTAACAATTACAGGTCCAAAACACCCCCAAATTTCTGCATCGAACCGAGGCCATTATGTCATGTCGTACTAGTAAATTTTCGAGATGCCTTTACTAAACTATATGGAAACTTGGAAGTTCAGCCCGTACTGAAAAGGACGTGCTTTTTTCCGTTTCCTGTTTTTGGGCTATATAAGCAACTATCAAATTGAGGGGCATCTGCTTAAGGGAACGTGATGAGGACAAAGAATCATAATGAGTCAACAGGTACATCACGCTCAATACTGCAGCTTCACTAATCTGATATAATTTCCTCCAACTCGGGATCCTCAAAGTTAAGTGTTTCATAGTCCGACAGTGTTTCATTGAAACCCTTCTCTACCAGATCATTCTGATCATCGTCATCATCATCCATTTCTGGCCATTCAGGCTCATTGTCAACATTTGGTTCATCATTTGCTACATTTTTCTTCATTGCAGTATCCTTACCATATTTTCTAGTTCCTGAATTTTTGTCTGCTTTGGCCACAGAATCTTCACATATGCAGGTGGATGGATTCTCATGAAACCCACCTCTACCAGGTCGAACCTCCTTTGGTTCCCCCATGAAGCCTTTCTGGAAAGTACGGACACTAGAAGCAAAAACTTCCCATGTCAAATTACTTCTATTCAAGAACAATCGATAGAGTTTTTTAGCATTTGGACGAATGGTTGGTTTATGTCCAAAGTATCTCCTGTTAGAAAGTTTCCAGAAAGCTAATTAGTAGGTATAGATATCGGTGATCAACCGAAAATAAAGAACGATGCAAATGGAGCACAACATACCTTCGCCCGGCTAATATTTTAGCCATATTTCCATTGTTATTGGTTACAAAGACATCACTTTCATCACAAACAATGAAGTCAAGTGCAGCCATGCGAGAAGAAAATGAAGAAAATGGTTCTAATTCTTCCTTGGTAGCAATGGTCTCTTTTGAATGGAAATTAGGAAATAATGCTTTGAGAGGTGCCAGTGTTCTCTCCCCTCCATATACTTCCCCTGATGCAACATAAATATGAACACCAGAGCCATACCCCAACGCTCTTAGCATGAGACCAACTTCTTCTGGGGTTAATGGGCATCTTCCCTGTCTCCTTGCCCTATCAGGATTGCTTCTCTGCATATCAATATTCCTCATATTCACTAGTCAGTGTACCCATTTTTCAAATCAGTTTTCACATAATGCAAACATAAAACATTTTCTATGAAATAACACCTATTTCCTTAACATCCTGCTAAAAAATCGGTGAAAGACCATTCAGATATTAAAAGCCATTGCTGATTTTCATTTTAGAAAAACATCCATTCATGTCAGTGTACTCGTAAGATTTTGCAAATGCACTCAAGCAAACAACCTAAAAGTGAATAAGATGTGATTACATTTTAATATCTCCGAATAAATCAGGGTTGATAATAAAATTTAACATGTGAGCCTTACATGTAATGTTTTCCACCTCCTCCTTATTGCGCCCAATTCCTTCTGCTCCTTCTCTCCTCCACCATAATCACATCCAGAAAATGCAAGCATATCAGGTTCAAATCTGTAGCCAAAAAAAGGCCAGTCAATTATAGTAACTATTTGATAGTCATATGTTATTCTACCCAGCCAACCGCATCTTAAATGTAATATTGTAAAAGCCATTGCTTATTTGCAAAGGGGAAACTGTTGTGGGAAAACTAATTCTCGTAAAATTAAACTAAAGGGCCTTGCACAGTCTTTGAACTTACAAGAAATAAATTGATATTGATTATATAAGTCCTTGGATTTCCAAAGGAAATAGCAAGCAGGTAGTTGTCCATATTATGAAAGTACAGTTTTAATATTCCTAGAAGAGACTCCAGTATCAAAGCTTCTCATGACAAATCCAAAATGAAAAAGAAGTGAATTCCAAGAAGTAGATTTTCCTGGATGAAACTGAAAATATGAAAATAGTAATGGGGTGGTGATGCAAGGAGGATTAATAACAAAGGTGGGGATAGGAAAGAGTTTAAGCAGATTTCAAAAAATAGTGCAGCATAAAATTTATTTTATTATAAATTCAGCATTAATGAATGACATGCACATACACCAAGCTTCTGCTAGCCCTGTCATTATCATTCATTCCCCCCATATTCAGCTAAATAAAAGAAATAACCCCCCTCCCCCTGCCAAGTATGCAATCTATTTTAACTATTGGTTCAAATTTATGAAACCAAAAACTTTTGAAATTAATCAGAGTTACACCAATGGAATGGTCCAGGCAGCTGATTGTTTCCTACCTAGACAGATAGTTAAACCTATGAGCATTATAGTTATTATCATAGCAATCAATCTCAGATAGCAGTGCGCAGAGTGACTAACTCCAAAAACATTATAGCAAGATTGCAGATAGCGGGAAAATCGCTATTATGAAATTTGGCAAGAGTAGCTATTGCTTCTATTTTAGGCATTGAAATGTAAAATAAAAAAAAGCAGGAAAATCAAAATAGAGAAAGAAAATAGAAAGCCGAGAATGGTCAATCACCAAAAAATGTGCAGGTTTGCTGGAATTTTCGTTGGAAATGAAAAAAATGACCAGAAAATGTCTAGGTCACATCGGAAGCTTCACTAGAGTTGAAGAAGATGACCCTGAAACGACTTTGTCGCACCAAAAGATTCACCAAAGATAAAGGACACCAAAAGCAAGAGGATGTCACAAAGAATAAAGATGAAGAAGAACAAAACGAGAGGAGAATTGAGAGATGAGAATGAGACTTATGTTTAGGGCTAGCTCACAGGGAGAAGATATAAAAAATGTAAAAAGGAGGCGAAATCCTAAGATTGCCCCCCCTTCTTTTAAAGTCACTCAACATTCAAAAAGGAAGGGTAAAGTCGGGATTTGACTATAGATAAAATAGCGGTCACAATGGATGCAATTTTCTTTGTTTTTAGCCTCGGTTTGCGGCACGACAGCTGCTACACTGAAATGCAACACAACAACAACTTCATAGCGGCACCTTGCTACTCTGCTCTACCGCAATAGCAACTACTATTGACTACTATGGTTGTCATGTCCAACCACTGGCTCAATTTGAATTATATTACATGCAAATGATGTTACCCTAAACTGCAATCCTCTATAGAACTAATCATTCTTGTATCTTCATGCTTCTGAATAAATTGGACATTTGGTGATATGCTTAGCTAGCATATGTAATAGGGATAACCAGCAGCAGGAATGTAAATATTCTTGTATGTATGAATGGATTACAGCAGCATAAGAATTATCCAGTTTTGACATGCCTTTGTACATGGATCCACACATAAGTATAACACTTTATTCTAGAGTTTTGGTGGCTACCACAATGATGAATATAATCGATAGAATGACTAGACCATGTGAATTGAATAGGACAGATAATGAGATAAGATAATAAGAGACCAAGAATCAACCAGAATACCTCAGGTGCAGTGCAATATAATGCCTGCTTCTCATCCTCATCCGATGGACCAATTTTTCTCCCATTGTTAGAATTGGTTTGGTAAATCTCAAAGCATGGTAATTAACTCTACATCTCAATTTCTGATATTCTGTATCCAACCTGTTTGCAAGCCTGTAGTCAAACTTGTTGAGCTGTACGGCCTGCCACAAACTGAAGCAAATAAATATCTTTCCCAGATAATCAAAATTCAAATAGTTACCCATTTATATGGTGGTCAGCCAAAAAAATAAAAATAAAAAACAGAATTTAAAGCATTAACTCGTTTATTAAATCTAAAAAAAAGACAACAATTGGCACTGACTAGAGCTTTCATGCCTTCCTGAATTTCCTAAAAATATCTTGCAGTTTCAGGAACACAAAACATCACATTTCGGATAACCAAAATCAAGATAATCAAATAAAGTAAAAATAGGAAATTGTAGAAACTCAAGAGTTTAAGTGCTCTAAAAATTGGGACTTGCAGGGTTTGAAATTTTAATGAATGTATCAATTAACAAGGTAGGCTCTCTCAGCCATTGGATATAATTAACATGGATCAAATCTATGGCTCTTAAGGTATGGTCAATGTTATCTTTAGTGTGTGAATTTTTTTTTAGGCAAATTATGAAAAAAAAACAAACAAGTGGTATGGATCTAGCAAATAGTGCAATTATGAGATTGCTTGGTGGACAGAAAAGATATACATAAGACTTTAAATTGAAGTAAAGGAGGAGAGATAACCTAGCTTGATTCATAAGGTACATAAGGCATCACACACTTCGGTTTATAATTTATCAGACTCAAACAACCAAGAGATTAATGGTCCAATGGTGAAAAGTTCATTTTAAAATAAAAGTATTGAATCAACCTAAACAGACTAACTATATTATTTACCTCATACAGATTTGGATTCTAGTCCTTAATCTAAACAAATTTAAAAACTTCCTACACCTCCTACTTAACAGAGAGAATCTAATAAGTTCTGCAACACGTTAGCAGCAGCAGTAGTTTCAGTAAACAAAAAACTTACATGCTTTTTCAGGAGTACAGGTAATATGCGATTTATATAGCATCTTTCATTACACTTCCTTGGAACCCGCATGCTGTATGGAGATAATGCTTTCCTACCCCTACTTGGTAGTTGCTTGATAATTTTGACATCTTTTGACAAATACGATATAAACCAATCAACATCAAAGATCTCTGAGAAGTTACTGCAAAAGGCAAAGTACAATATAATTTTACAATACTTGGATAACCAAAACATGTTACAATAGTAAAACTGCAGATACAGCCCAGACAATCTATTTCCCTTTTGTAACTGACCTAGAATCCTTCCAAAAAGATCGTTGATCCAGTTTTGGAACAACAAGAGTAGCATTCAGAATTCGCGCAGCAACAACAGCATCTGTAATCTGCCAGTTGCAGAAACAGAAAGATTGGCATTGATAGCAGAGTATGCAGATAGTTTGCAATCAATTATGACTGACAACAGTTATCGTATACAGCAGTATACTATCCTGATTTACAGGCTTCCATACACCAGACTTTGCAGCAAACAATTTACTAAAGCTTTTTTTTTTCCAAAGGCAAGCAAGCACAATCCAAAAGGATAAGGGATGTATTTCTTCTTTAGGCACAAAATTTGCAAACAATGGGATTGTCAAGAAGATTTTATTATGACATGAGAGAAAGAAAAGAAAAAAAGAAGCAATAGATAGTTTTGTAGTCACAGATATCATCTTGAAACATACCGTGCTTGTGCCTCAAAGCCTTTGTCATTTTTAACTGTTTCAACATGAAATCTAGCCTTCTCAGAAGACAAGGGTTTCAAATAGGCATTAAAGCATCTGTGAGCAACAGATCAAAGAAAAATTGGCCAAAGCACTAAATGCTCCATGATTATTTTATTAATATGTCGGTTTGAACTGTAACAAGTTTAGTCCCTTTTCACATTAAATGCCACATTACTTAGTACTGCAAGAACAAGTTTATTTTATTTGACAACAAATCTACAACAGAATCTGATTGAGGCAGCAGATGCATTTTTCCCCTTTTTTACAGTTCGTCTCTCATTTTGTCTACTCTAAGTATGTAAATAAAAAGGTCAGACTCAGAAACATACAAATTTTATCTTTTAAGAAGATATCAAAACTTTGCTTGCCTATAATAATGCCAATAGTCCAGATAATTACCCCAGTTCTTTGTTGATTCAAGCCTCCACTCGTTGCGATCAACAAGTAACGATTCGGATGTGTAACCACTTCAACTTCTGCCAAGCAAAAAGCATAGTTATTTGTCATTATGGTGTATTTATATATACAGAACCTAATCCGAGTTTTAAACGAAAAAGTTTTACATCGCATCACTCGATTACTGAACCAACGAGATACGCACTTGGAAACTTGCTGCTGGCATTGCAGCATCCGTGGAAGTGCTCTGAATTTCGAGAACTCCAGATATCGCGTCCCAGCTTTCCTCCTTCAGTCTGGTCATCGAATCGAAACACAAGCACGCGAGTACGGAATTAAGATCCAATAAGAGAAACGCGGAATCAACAGCAAATACAAATAGAAGGCAGAGAAAGCCCTAACCGGAACACGAAACATAGGATTTCCAATCGCATCATCCGCTTGAACGTTAACCTGCAAATAATTTCAAACGCAAAAAACAAAACGATGAGAAAATCACGATCAATTATTCAGATTATCCAATGCAGTGATTGGTGCGTAAGATAGATATCGATAGATAGATAGCTATAGAGAAAAAGAGAGTACCGAAGAGTGTTGGCGTCGCCGGTGCATATGATTGGTGTCTATAGGCGAAGGAGCTAAAAAGGAAAGGAGAGCGAAGAGAAAGAGTAGAGCGGCGGCGACGGCAGAAATGACCGGAACCATTAGGCGAAAGCGTTGGTAATAGTGGTGGCGCCGCCGCTGAAGTGCCATTTCTGTGTCTGCGTGTGCTTAGAAGCACGAATTTGATAAAACTATTATAATTGCATGTTCGTTATATATAACTAATTAATTTTCACTGGGCAGGGCATTGCCTATTGCGTGCTTAAAGGAACCTCATCTCCCTTGACAAGGAAGAGGCGGTAGCAGCATAATGCGTTATGCGTTATGCGTTTTGATAGATCTGTTAGATAATTGATATGTGAGAGATAGCGCCTGGCTGTGTGCTACGACACATAATGCTATTAAAAAGAGAGTCTGAGACTAGGGAGTGGCTACCCCTTCTCTCACTGCTACCAATATACTTTCCTTGTAAGTTGTTGCCCTTCCTATTGCCAAACTTTTGTTATTTTTTGTATTTCCATTTTCACCTTGCACGTGGATTGTCTTGCTGTCTTTCTGTTTCTCTAACAAACGCGCATCCACTGCTGTCTTGATCCAAATTGGAGGTTTATTGCTACCTGGCGATCAGGCTAGGCAAGTTGCGTCAATTAACAAAAATCTATTTTTTTGCTTCAGATATTTAGGTTGGATTATTGTTGACAGCGTTCTTTTGAGGCAATTTATACATTAATAGTGTTTAATCCTCTCATTAGTCTTGTAATAATATTTTTAAGGGTAAACCACTCAGTTGATGCTCTAAATATTAGCCCCCCCTGTAGTACCCTAAACCACGTCTCGAATATTTAATGATAAGTGAAAGACAATGAAATGGGACCAAATTCAATGAAGGAAAAAATGAAATGATTTTATTATCTTGTTACTTGGATATTTTATGATGCAATGAGAAAATTAGTTTCGTCTCGATATTATTAATTTTAAAAAAAATATTATGTAAAATAAAACTTTTGATCAAATTAATGTTTTTATCTATTAATTTTAAAGTAGATTTCGATTTCATCAATCTTTTAACTTTTTTTATGTTAATTTTAATATTCTAATTTTTACATATATTTTAAATAAATTATTATCTGTTAAAAAAATTTAACTTTATTAAAGTTAGAAATATAAAATAAAAAAAGTAAAATGATAAAATTAAAATTTAAAGTTAACAAACAAAAATATTAATTTTCTTAATTATTTTAATAAATCTTATTATATTTAATAAAAAATTGTATATTTTACTTATTTTTATTTGTTCCCGTCAATTCAAATGTAAATAGTTTTTATTTTTTTTACCGTTACTTTGTCATGTAAAGACTAATAACAACTTTTAATTACTATACTCTTTTTAGGATTTAAAATTTTTTTCCTAAGATATTTGTACATGTTACAGGGTTATGATTTTTTTTAAATAAATTAGTAATTATTGAATTTATTAACTATATCACTTCTTTTACATTTTATAAAACAAAATATGATAACATCTTAAGTTTTATGATGTACAGTGTAGTTAATTTAGTGAAAATTTTAAGCTATTTAGTATGATAAAATATAACATTTTAATATACTTTAATAATAAAATAAGTTATTGTTACGGTAATTATATAATTTGAAATATTTAAATATACTCATTACATTGCATGAGTTAATATGAATTAAATATGTTTATTTAGATTAATTTACATTATTAGTGATATGTTTTTAAAAGAGTTGTTACAATCTTTTATTGTTCATAACCGTGATAATTAACTTAAACATCATTGTTTCTAATAAAACATACTTGCATTTACACTAAAGAAATTGTTAATTAGAAATATCACAATAATCAATTTTATACTTTTTCAATTAAATTTGATTATTACGTTTTATTTTTTTTTCAACTATGTTCTTTTATATGTTTTTATAATTTTTTTCCATAAAAAGTGGTGACAAAGAAGTTAAATTTCATGAGAATCTTAGTTATATTGTCAAAATTAATGTTAATTCACAATTAAAAATTATGTCTGGAAATATTATTTGAGTGTGTAATAAAAAAATTATATATAAATTAAATTTTTCCTACTGTCAAAATTTTAAAAGAAGTCTGCAAAAAATTTACATTATTGACACTTCATATTTATTTTTTAATTTTATTATTTAAAATTTATTTTTAAAAAAATTAATTTTTATAAAAAAAGTTATATTTGAACTTTTTTCCTACCATTTTTCTCTATATCCTTTATTCACTCTGATTTCCATCTTGAAGGCTTTGAAGCTAAACAAGATAACTTCGTTCATTTGTTCTCAGGATATTTACACACTTTACTATGCACTTTGATCCTAATTTTGTACTTCTAACCCTAACTCCTAAGCAGCGATAAAAATAGATCACGCCTTTCGACAAAAGTTTATGATTTAGTATTTTTAAATTTTAGTTGAACTTAATCTATTTAATTAATAAATTTAATTTAAGTTTTTTAAACAATTTAACTAATTAAATAAGTTATGTTTAAGCTTCAAAAAAACTGATTAGACCAATTAAAATGACCTATTTAAAATTCATAAAATTTATAATAATATATTAAATAATTTGCATATAAAAATAATAATACAATAATATATTAAATTGATTAAATTTTAAAATAATAAAATTTTAAATTAAAAATTATAATCCTTTTACTTATAATTGAAAAATGTCTCTATTACATACCTTATAAAAAAAAAGAGTTATGCTTATTAAAAATTTTCATATATCTTGTATAAAAAAATATTGTTATTTATGTATTTTAAATTTGTGTTTATCGCATTTGTTAATTTTAGGTCTAAAACTTATTTATTTATATTGTATTTGTTGATTTAATGTGTAAGATTTTATACTATTAGATTTGCTTAATGATTTATAAATTGATGTTCATTTTATTATATTTTTTATATGTATAATAATTTACTTATTTAAATTAAACATATGATTTGAAAGTGATAAATAAAAATATGTAATTTTATTATATATATTTAATATGTTGAATATTTTTTTAATAATTTATTTATATATAAATCTTATAGCTTTTAAAATATACACTTATTTAAATGATTTAATAGTCTATTTATAAAAAATATCAATAATTTATTTAATATCTCGATATGATGTAAGTCATTAAACAAGTTAAGAAGTCAAATTAAATTTTAAAAAATGTTAGGTTATACTTAATAAAAAATTTATAAAAAGTAATAAGTTAGACTTAAGTTTTAAAATTATTAAATAAGTCAAATCTATTTATGTAAAGTTTAACTTAATCGAGTCTGTTTCTATCCTTATTCTTAAGTAGAAATTTATATTTTAAAAATAGTATAGATAAAATTATAATAATTTTTTAAAGATTTATCTTAAAAAAATACACTTTTATAAAATAAAAAATATAATTAAACTTTAATTTTATGACAGTTTAAATTAATTTTTTAACTATAAAAAATGTTTATCATATTAAAAATAATAAAATTTAATATATAATTTTTAAGAGTTAAAATTTTAAAATATTATTGTGGTAAATTTTTTTACATACATCATTGATATATTTTTTATATTAACTATAATAAAAATTAATATTTTTTTGCATGTTAATACATTGTACGATAACATAACAAATTTTTATATTATTGATATGTTTAAATGAATTAAAAATATTTAATATTTTTTCAAACCATCCCTTTTAAAATTAAATTACTTGATAATAATACGATACAATTAAGAATGTTGCACGTGCAAAACACGTGGGAGGTGCAAAATACGGAACCTCATCCCAGGGAAGTGGGAAGCAGAAGAATGCCGCTCCATTTCCAAGGGAGAAACTGTGAAACCTCGTAGTGGAAATTAATTGACGATGTATTCGTTGACACTAAAACCCTTCTTCATACCTCACTTAGTTTCATCTTCTTCAACTTCTACTTCTTCATCTTCAATTTCTTTCGTGCCTTTCCCATCTCGTTCCCTCACATCAATTAGCTTTCCCAGAACTTCAAAGCATAAAGGAAGACTTGGCTTCAGAGTTGAAGCATATGATTCCTCCAACAATGACGCTTCCAATCCTGCTAGTGCTGGCGATTCCAAGCCCCCTAATGGCACTCTAGTACTGATTCTTCTTCTTACTATTTTAAATTCAATGTTACCCCTATCCCATTTATTTTTCAATGCTATGTATTTTTATTTGAATATAAAAATTATTTTATGACTTGTGTAAAGAAAGCCCTTGGATTAGGTAGTGTGATGCTGAATCAGTGAATGGATATATCTAATTTTTAGACTATCATATAGGATTGGAGACGATATGGTTTATGTTTATAACCCTACTACTACGTGTGGTTTTGAATCAAATGTATTCTTTCTTAATTTTCTTCCAATTTACTTTATTATTGAGTCATTACTGGGAACTGCTACTGCTGCAACATTTATATGAAATTCTAAGTTTCTTCAGAATTGTAGTGATTATTTTGGTAGATATAAAGTTAAACTAGGTTCTGTACAGAAAATAAATTATTCAGGACACAAGTATTTACTTCTGTCTGATAAGTTATCTGTCTGTGTTCCTGATTAATGATTATATGTTTTGAAATCACCAGTCGAAGAGCAGAAGAGAAATTTTACTGGAATATGTTAAGAACGTGCAGCCAGAATTTATGGAATTGTTTGTGAAAAGAGCACCTCAACAGGTATGTTGTTTTCTTGCTGTGGACACGGTATTGATTTTTTTCATGCTACGCCCTCCTATTGAATGAAACTTATATTGGTGCTCAGGTTGTGGATGCTATGCGACAAACAGTGACAAATATGATTGGAACATTGCCCCCTCAATTTTTTGCTGTAACAATTACCACTGTAAGATTTTATGAGTTTATTTCTTACCTTGCTTAACTTTTACTATTTGATGATAAGCTATTTCTGCAAGCTATGATGGTTATGTTTGAGTGGATAGCTAATCTCCTTTGGTTGCTTTGATGAACTGTTTTTATGAAGTGGGAGACTTCGCTTATGTACTGGTTCCGGAAATTTCTGTTTTTCATGAAGTGTTTTCAATCACTATCCCCCTTATGGTACTACTCGTCTGAATTTACTAAGAAATATTATAGATGCCAATGACCATTCTGGTGTTGTGAGAATAACATATTTTTTGCACAAGATGGTCCAATGGGCAAAGAAGTATTGAGCCATGCAGCTGGATTGAATTGCATTCCTTTTTGTTTATCTTGCTCCATGCATCTCATATATTTCAGTGGAATCATTTGGCTTTTATTTAGGTAGCTGAAAACCTTGCACAGCTGATGTATAGTGTCATGATGACTGGATACATGTTCAAGAATGCCCAATACCGTTTGGAGTTGCAAGAAAGTTTGCAACAAGTTGCCCTTCCTGAAGTGCAAGATAAAAAGGTAACATTGTTTCTCTCTCTTTTTTGAAGGGTGCGTTTTGCTCATTCTGGTGGTCAGATGACTTATTTGGACCTTGTGGTCTAGTAGCTTCCAATCCTTTTACTACCTTTCCCTATTAACATTTAGGCTTAGGGGAATGAGAAAATTGTGAAGTCTTGTTTTTGGGTAAGTTAACTTGAGCCTAAGAATTAAGAGGATTTTGGGAATTTGGTGTTAAAAAATTTGCTTTGATTGCTAAATGGCATTGTGTTTTTCCTTTAGACTCTACATTTTGATGGCAACAAGTAAATTCAAGGGATGCTTCAATTTGTACATTTTTTGATATATACGCTTAAAATGTTGTAGGATGTGCCAGACTATGCACCTGGTACACAAAAAAATGTTTCAGGTGAAGTCATTCGATGGAACAATGTTTCTGGGCCGGAGAGAATTGATGCCAAAAAGTACATTGAATTACTTGAAGCAGAGATTGAGGAGCTGAATCATCAAGTTGGGAGACAATCTAGCAATGCACAAAATGAACTGTTGGAATATCTAAAGTCTCTTGAGCCCCGAAATTTGAAGGTTAATTCTACTTTCCTTTTGTCAAGATAAAATACTCTCCTCCCTTTATCCAGCTGATGTGTGCCATCTGCTTAGTATAAATTTTTGCATGTTGATCTGTGCTGCAGCTTTCATTGGGATTAGTTCTAAAAATATGGACTTATGCAAATTAATTATTCGTTGAGGATTGATTTTCGCAATTGTTTAATCATTATTGAACACTCTGTTAATAGATTTCTGTTCATAATTAGGTATTGCTTTGGTATTAATATACTGATCACAGTTATGTATCCACTGTTGTTGAATGACTTGCATAGGTGCTCTAGAGATTGTGATTCTGTAACTATTGATTTCATGATTTGACATTCCCATACTGCATATTCAACTTAACTGATTTATGTTTTCCTCAACCTCTGCAGTTAGAATTTAGGACCTTCATTTATTAAAATATGTCAATGATTTGCCACAATAATCCTTCATTTTATTGTTTAGGAACTGACTAGCAGTGCTGGGGAGGATGTTGTGTTTGCAATGAACACATTTATAAAGCGCCTACTGGCTGTTTCAGATCCTAGCCAAATGAAGGTTTGTATACTCCATATTTCTCTCTCCTTTTTGGTCTACATCTGATTATTGAATTAGACTTAATCCCACCTTACTCTTGTCATCTGTCCAAGTTGTCTTAACCTCTAAATTAATATTTCCCTACTCACTATTATTATCTAGGTTACTATTGAAAGTTTTAATTGTGGAGTATTTTTGGGTTGTAGGTGTTAAGTGTTAATATTGAAAAGGAACTCTTTTTTGGTTTGGTATGTAAGATCAAAGCCATATTACTTGGACAGAAAGTTGCTGAAAAGTGAACTTTTGACAGCAACTACCCTAATCATTGCTGACCTCATGATATATTATCTGTTACTTTATGTTAGGGTGCTTTACCTTTTTGAGTCCTGACTTTTAATAATTGAATTTGTAGCATGTGCTCTTTAACTGAGTGAACTGAGTTAAAGCATAGAGGCAATTTCCCAAGTCCTGACTAATAATATGGTGATGTGATATTAGGGAAATTGGTAACAGATTTCTTTTTTGCATGAACTGAGGCAACCGGATATAGATTTCTTCAAATTGATTTATGGACCTATTTTTTATGTGATTATTGTATTTGTGAGAGGGTGAACAGCTTTCTCTTTGCATACTATTACTATGAGTGGTATCATTCGAGACTTCTGTGTAACTTGTTTCAGTTCTGATTTTATAGACTAGCGTGACCGAGACCAGTGCATCTGAACTTGCCAAGCTGCTTTACTGGTTAATGGTGGTTGGTTACAGCATTCGCAATATTGAAGTTCGTTATGACATGGAAAGAGTACTTGGCACCCCTCCAAAGCTGGCTGAATTGCCGCCAGGTGAAAATGTTTAAGCAGTGTTGAATAAAGTAGGTAATCGAAATACTGATGCTCCCAAGTTGGAGCCAAGTGCCGCATTAGATTTTGCACTTTTTGTTGATTGGCTGAAAGGAGAAGTCTGCATTTTTCAACGGCCCTGAACGACTGGTCTCCTACTATAATTGATATATCTGATCAAACTTTTTTTACTTTTGGGTACTAAAACTTTTCTTCACAATTATAGTGACAAAGATATCAAGGTTGATCCCCTGAAGATGTGCTATGCTTTGATTTTTATGTAACTTCTTTGACAGGCTGAACTGTGGTGGATTTTTTTAAGGCAGCAGTGATTGCTGGTTTCATTTTACAGTATTTCATATTCGCCAGAATACATCCATATGAAATATATATATATATATATATATATTTCCCCCCCCCCCCCCCCCCTAATTTTGTGTATGTGGTAGAGTGGGCAGCAGTAATCTTCTAGTTTCTTTTTTTTTTTTTTTTTTTTGTCAAAGAAAGTCCTGAGAACAGCCTTGGAGCACATACATTAGACAATGGAGAATGACAAACTCCAAGAGTGACATTTCAATGTTTCAACAAAGAACATGATAGAGCAAAATATTTTCTGCTCAAAATACAACAAAAATAGTAAAGCAGAAAACGAACAGAGTAAAGAACAAACTAAGGCCCTTCTGTAGTGACTTTTATGCGGTTATATATATATATAATTTGGTAACTTTTTCTTTATTTTTAATTTTTTAAAAACTTCAAGTTTGAGAGAAATTATCCATACATAAGTTGATATTGCTATATAAATTGAAGTTTCATGTACCTAAAGAACTAAAAATTTTCCAGGGTTCGAAAGCTGATATTCCCTATACGTGACGAACCTTGTAACTGAAATCTAGCTATTGACTGCCATGGGACATTAGACCCATATTCTTGTAGTTTACTTTTAGCCTAGTATTCAAGCAGCTCTGTTACAACTTACAATATTGGTGAGTTCTTAAATTGCTCTTAAACGTACAAAGCTTCCATGGCACTTCTACCATGCTTCGTTCACATTAAGATGAGAGTATATCTATGCTTATTTTAACATTACTAATTATACTGTCTTCGTTGAATTTATCACGTATTTTTAAATATGCACTTTAGTTATTACAATAATGTATTAAATATTAGTATTACAAAATCAATTTAATTATACTTTTACTTTCTACTTTAATTTTCATTATTTATATTGAACTTTGATAATTTTTTAGTTGTGCACCGTAAAATAGGGCTAGGACTAAGGCTCTTAAAAGTAAAACTTATTTTTATATTGTTTTTTGTTATGTTCATAAAGATATACGTATTTTTTTATATTTTCAAATCAGGTTAATCTGAAACTTTTAAAAATAGTAATTTTTAAAAAAAATATTTATTATGTTTAAAAAATAATGAATATTATTTTTATTCTCATTTATCTGTTCTAAGAAAAATTTATACAATTAAAAAAAAATGTAATTATTTTATTAAAATTTATTGTTAAATTTAATATTTTATTCTTATTAATGAGTTTTTTCACATTTAAATTAATCAAATATTATAAATATTTTAAATGAATAAAAAGACATTAATAGAAGAGCAGTGGTTAATATTGTCTTGACACAGAAAAATAAATAGAAATTTTTTTTCTCTCTTAAATAGAAAAATAGAAAAAATATAATGTTTTTATTTTAAATAAAAATTACTCTTTAAAATATTTAAAAGTAATTTTAAAAGCTAATGTTAACATTTTTGTTTAATTTAACTAGCTTTAATATCTCTAATTGCTTTATAAAATAATAATAATAATAAAGAAAACGAATGTCTCTCCAATCCAATAATCCATCCATGGTGGGTACTGGGTGGTGATAAACCAGCTTCACCCTCTTCTATCTCACTGAGTTAGTGATTCATGATAACATGTTGGTTTTGCCACCACCGCTAACTACTCCATTCCCTTCCATCCACAATCACACAAACTATTTCCCCATTCAACTCCACCGTCACTACCATGTCTTCCAACCCCCGCAATCCTCCGCAAACCCCTTAGCCTTCTCCACCAAACCAACAATCCTCGACGAAGGTCCCGACGACATTCTCTCCCTTCAAAACCGCCGCTACGACTTCACACCCCTCCTCCGTTTCCTCTCCGACCCATCCACCACCCCCGAGTCCGACCCCAACTCGCTTTCACCCACTTCACTCGACTCAACCGAGTTTCAACTCGCCGAGTCATACCGTGCTGTCCCTGCCCCACTCTGGCACGCGCTCCTCAAATCCCTCTGTTCCTCTTCATCCTCATCCTCAATCTCACTCGCATACGCTGTCGTTTCATGGCTACAGAAACACAACCTCTGCTTCTCCTACGAGCTTCTCTACTCTATCCTCATCAATGCGCTTGGCCGTTCCGAAAAGCTCTACGAGGCCTTTTTGCTCTCTCAGCGACAAGTTCTCACTCCTCTCACCTACAACGCCTTAATCGGCGCGTGCGCTCGAAACGGCGACGTCGAGAAGGCACTTAACTTAATGTCTAGAATGCGCCGCGACGGTTACCAACCGGATTTTGTGAACTACAGTTCCATCATTCAGTACCTCACGCGCTCTAACAGAATTGACTCTCCCATTTTGCAAAAGCTTTACAGAGAAATCGAAAGCGATAAAATCGAAATCGACGGTCATCTCATGAATGACATCATCTTAGGGTTCTCAAAAGCCGGTGACCCAAGCCGAGCCATGCGTTTCCTAGCCATGGCTCAGGGTAACGGCTTGAGCCCCAAGTCAGCGACGTTCGTTGCTGTTATTCACTCGTTGGGTAATTCGGGTCGGACTCAGGAAGCTGAAGCATTGTTTGAGGAGATTAAAGAGAACGGTTTGGAACCGAGAACCAAAGCTTATAACGCATTGCTCAAAGGATACGTGAAAACGGGTTCGCTCAAAGATGCAGAGTTTGTTGTGTCTGAAATGGAGAAAGCTGGTGTTATGCCTGATGAACAAACTTATAGTTTGTTGATTGACGCGTATGCACACGCGGGGAGGTGGGAGAGTGCGAGGATTGTGTTGAAGGAGATGGAGGCGAGTAATGTGCAACCTAATTCGTATGTTTATAGTAGAATTTTGGCGAGCTATCGTGATAAAGGGGAGTGGCAGAAATCGTTTCAGGTTCTGAAGGAGATGAAGAATAGTGGAGTGATGCCAGATAGGCATTTTTACAATGTGATGATTGATACATTTGGGAAGTATAATTGTCTAGATCATGCCATGGCAACGTTCGAGAGAATGTTGTCTGAGGGGATTCGGCCTGATACTGTTACTTGGAACACGTTGATTGATTGTCATTGTAAGTCAGGCCGCCACGATAGGGCGGAGGAGTTGTTTCGGGAAATGCAGCAGAGTGGGTACTTGCCTTGCACCACCACGTATAACATTATGATCAATTCTATGGGGGAACAGGAAAGGTGGGACCGAGTAAGTGATTTGTTGAGCAAAATGCAGAGTCAGGGGTTGCTTCCCAATTCAATAACCTACACAACTCTTGTTGATGTGTATGGAAGGTCGGGACGATTTGGCGATGCAATGGATTGCTTAGAGGTTTTGAAATCTATGGGGTTCAAGCCGACTTCGACCATGTATAATGCCCTGATAAATGCCTATGCACAGAAGGTATGTTGTTCTGTGAAGTCTGTCAACAACTGCCATTTACTAGTTTGTATGCACCAATGTGACGCTGGTTGCATTTTTTGTAAACTGATATGACATTTTCATGAGGAAGTTTACCTGTCTACACCTTACTAGTTTTTCTGACATGAATGTTATTAGTCTTTCATTTGTCAACCTTTTCATGACTGAAGGCTAAAATTCATTCACTCAATCCCAACTTGCCATTTTGTGTCACAGTACTCTTTGAACCATGAAATCTCAAAAAAGTCCTCTGTGCCTACTTATTTTGCATTGGGATCAAGCACTATTGAATAGTTTTTTTCAAAACCTGATATTACATTGTCGTGCTGACACTTGACAGACATCAATTGTAATTTTTTTGTTGGGCAATCCACTGACTCTGGCTGGTTCTTTATTCTTCTTCCATTGAATGGTGTTGAGCACACTAGCTATGGTAAATGGGAATGGACTGGATGTTTGTTCAAAATGTCATCTTTAGCTCGTATTTGATGAATGAATTGGTTAAGTGATAAATTCAGTGGTATTTGGCATGCTTTGTACAGGGTTTGTCTGAACAAGCAGTAAATGCATTCAGGATGATGACAACTGAGGGGCTGACACCCAGTCTTCTAGCTCTCAATTCGTTAATTAATGCATTTGGTGAAGATAGAAGGGATACGGAAGCCTTTGCTGTGCTGCAGTACATGAAAGAAAATGTATGTTTTTTTTTTTTCACATGTTTTTTCTCCTTTTCTTGCTAAACCCTTTTTTATGGTTATTAAGTTGTCTTTCATCAAGTACTAACGTGCTTGTTTGTATTAACTGCAGAATGTAGAACCTGATGTAGTTACTTATACTACACTTATGAAAGCTTTGGTTCGTGTTGAAAAGTTCCAAAAGGTACATAATATTAACATTATCACAGTCACTTTTTGTTATCCCTACATGGATGATAGTGTGATTTTTCATGGAAGAAAAATAATGGGCAACTTTGGTGAGAATTTTTTGCCCTGTTATAAGTTTTTTGTGGTTTAATGTGAATCAACTTCATTGCCTGAATTATGCTGCATTATTTGGGTTACAGGTTCCTGCTGTGTATGAAGAAATGGTAATGTCTGGGTGCACTCCTGATAGAAAAGCTAGAGCAATGCTGCGGTCTGCTCTTAGATACATGAAGCAGACACTGAAATCATAGTTAAATTATCTATAACACTCTTTCACAAAGACAAAAGAGTCAAATTTGCTCACCCGATTTACTCAATTATAATTTTGAAGGTTAGTGCTAACTTGCAGCCTTTCTGCTTACAGTTGCAGGCCACTAGGCCTTAGTTTTGAAATGATTTTTTTCTTGCTAACTGCATTATGGGTTTTATGCCAAATCAAATAATTGGTCCGAAATTGGCTCGTTTATTATTTGGCTTTCCGTTGAAAAGGATATGTTTGTCCCACAAAATATAAAATTTATATTGATTATCTCGGTAAAAAAATATTAATATTGTTACTGATGTAATAAGTGGTGCTTGTGTGATTATTTTTGCAAAATGTAAGTCTCTTTCATGTTTATTTTACGGTATATATTTGAAAAGCTCAAATTATGATGAACTTTTAAAATTTTCAGGTTTATGTAATAGCAATACCATGATTACTGTTATAGACCAGCGTAAACAACGCACCGTAGATACATTTGTGCGATGTCATGCTGGATATGTATGCCCCAACAGTGCCTGAATGAGAAATAAAGTTGCAGAAATCACGACATGGAACGCCTAGAAAATTAATTGGCTCCCTGTAATGTGGAACCACGTTTATCATCAATCTTTGTGATTTATGTATCATACGTTTAATGTAAGTAAATTTATATGTTGAAATGCTTATTTCATGTTCATAAATTTGAGTTGTACATCAGAAAAAGAGAAAAGAGTGAGTCTGTATGCATATCATTTACATCCCCAATGTTTTTTTGTAGTCGCGGTAGTTACGTATAGGACTGACTTACTGAGACCCTGTTTGCTTAACACGAGAAACAGGGTTTGCAGAGTCCAGGCACGTTGTCTTCGGGTGAAAAATGGGTGTGCAATACAAACAGACCTCGAATCCTGCTTTTTCTTCAAAAATGGATATATATAACTATTTTTTTATTTGGCATGTCAATTGAAGACAAGACCTAGTTATTATGCAATTGCACTGCTTGTGCCTGACTGAAAGAGCCACCTTGTGGGTATGCAGGCCGTTGCACCTGTAACTTTGTGCCCATTTCTTATACATCTATTAGGATATCTCTTCCAAAAGAGGAACTTCTATCTTCCGGCATATCAATTTTAAAAGACAAGATTCTCCCTTAAAAGCAGGATATTTCAACTCACATAAGAATAAATTATTTACATAAAAGAAAATTACCCGTGCAACAAGTTCGTTTATCCTTGGGTTGGGCACAATAAAGAATCAGATTATATAGCCTGAAAGGAAAGGCTTGCGTTACGTAATAATACAGACAACAATTTAACTTACAACTTTTTTTTGTCAAAATTGGATATACAATTTA
Organism: Abrus precatorius; assembly: GCF_003935025.1. NCBI lineage: Eukaryota > Viridiplantae > Streptophyta > Magnoliopsida > Fabales > Fabaceae > Abrus > Abrus precatorius. The sequence goes on from NW_020874384.1 coordinate 20,622,121, forward strand.
ACCTACGACCTAATTTTAAAGAGGCATAGCAGAAACAATAGGTCTACTACACTTGCTTTTTGAAATTCTAGAACAGAACATGAACATTAGTAATACTGAAGATAATAAAAACAGCCTAAAATATGTTCTTATTTCTTGCATTCCAAGCTCAAGCACTTCCATCTTCTTTCCATATCTGTTTCTTCTTTCCATCAAATACCCATCTAGATATTCATCAATTGATACCAACTTATCCAACTTAAAAATAGAAGCTTTTGAATGGATCTCACCAAGCTGGTGCGGCACCGATTTGAAAATTGTAAAGAATGTTGCAGACCAGTCACTGAGAACTCTCTGAAAATGACAAAATAAAATATTTATAATCATTGCTGTCCCACTTTTTAAAAATGCTCTCCCTCATCTTTATGGTAAAAGGTAATACAGATCATGACACCTAGTGGGGTTCGGGAGGGGAGATATGTAACCTTACCCGTGCAAGCAGATGTTGTTTCCAAAATTTGAACCTACAACATCTAGGTTATGGCAGCAGTAACGTTTATCGTTGCATTAAGATTTGTTCTCTCTCCCTCACCTTAATTGTAAATTTAATTTTTTTTATTTATTCATTTATTTTTTAAAAAAATTCTTTAGAGTAAAGGAATAAAAAACAGAAGGAATGGAATGATCATTTGCTGAGTTAAAGTAACATACATTGTAGCTAGCAAGGTCGGTGGGATTGAACATTTTGAAACAGTCTCTTAATGAGGCTGTTCCATCTCCGTATATCTGCCAGTCAATAAAAAGACGTAAGGACACCACCTAAAATCAAAGGTAAAAAGCCCAGCAGACAAAAAGAGAAGTTCGGCACACAAACCTCAAAGGTGAAAGCCATGGGAACCCCCGCAATGTCATACATGAAATCAGTTGCTGTCCCGTGTGCAAAATACCTGGATAAGCAAGTTCAAAACTTGAGCAAAGAGTGACGAATAGATGGCAATTTGACTATCTCAAGGCCAGTAAGTTTGAGGCACTAACAGATTGTATATTTTGTAATTCAAAAATTTACAATTTTTATTCTTAAATTTATCGCACCTAAAAAAACGGTGCTGAGTTACCACTTATAAATTCAAATTATCGAAAGCATTAGAATAATTGAGACCCTCAAAAGTTAATTCCAATCAGCAAGTGCCATTTGAGTACAACTTGCAAATCAACAAGTTAAGGTTATTATAGATTTGCAGTGTTTTGAGCAAGGGTATATCTCCCATCCCATCTAACTCAAACTTTGATTTTGTTCCACACAGTCAAAACAAAACAAAACAATTGACACAAAAAACTGCAATGTCAATTTTTCTCCTCTGGTCATAACATTTAGTAAAATGGATATCACTTGTGAGCCAGGGATAGAAGGCAGAAGAAAACATATAACTTCAAACAATTTGGCAGCCATTCATTACTCATATTCCACTTCCACCAGAGATCAACTAACCCTACTGAACCAACTCTGGACCCAACGGTGCATTTTTTTTTAGCAACGAAGATAGATAGCAGATGCAAACACATATAAAATACAAACACTAGGCCAAATGAAAATTTGCATCAATCCACATCATATTCAAATAAAAACCAACTAACCCTACAGAACCGCCTCCAGATCCAATCATGCAACGGTTTTCGCAATGGAGATGGTTTACTTCTTCAAGCAATGATTTCATCCGTTGCAATGGCAATCCATCTGGTGTTATATTTTTATGATCGTATGGCATAAAAAGAGCCTGCAGAGGGAGGAAAAAGGACAGTGACAATTGTCATCTGAGGTGATATCTGAATGGTTCCTTACCATGTTGATCAAAGTAAAAATAATGCAGTTTACACATTTGCCCATAAGCACTGTCAAATGATGTAAAAGCAGTAATAACACCAACCACAACAATAGTATTAAATAATAGATTGAGATCCAGTGACAGATCCATAAATTTTGGTAGTGAAGACAAGACACATATCTCTTCAAGAGATAAATAATATGATAAAAATTAACGTGATGGAGAATGAGGCTTTAGTAACAAACTTAACACTATTGTATTGTAGTATTAAAGAATTTTTATTTCATGGCAAGAGCGAGGGCTTGTATCCCCACATTGCTAAACGTGCATCTGTCCCTGGAAAGAGCAGGAGATAATAGTCAAGTATGTACAGTCTATAACGAATGCCCATCCTAATATTTAAATTGACACTTCCTCTGTTTTGCAACTTTCAGCTGCATAAAAGTATGACAAATGTTGGTGGAGTCTTAAGCTTAACATTGATTCAGGCTGATTAAAACTATATGCTTCGTAAAATGAGAATTAGGTTTTCAAGAAAATAATTTGCTAAAGATGGGGAATAGAACAAGAGTACTAGTGCACATGGTTGCTCAGATTAGATGAAGGATCAAATATGAAGCTTGAGTTGGAAGTGAGACATTAAAAAAAGTATGAACCAGAATTAAGTCAAATGTTCAGTTGTCATTTTTTAAGACAGAGACTTACTTTTATAGGTTATGCTAATTTATCATGTTAGTTCGAGCTGGTTAATTATTGTGAAAAATTCATGCTTTGGAAAGACAAAATTGCAATGCACATCAGGTTGGCAAAATCCCAAGTGATGCCATTTCTGGTGGCAGAAAGCATGGCGGTTTGTAAGCCACAAGGGTTCTCAAAATACTAAAGGAAGCGTTTATAAAGGAATATTTGAGCCATGACATAAAGGAATATGTTTGAAAGACTGTAAAGAAATCGATGCATAATACTAAGAATCTATAAGAACAGGTACGAACTACGGTCAGCAATTCAATTACAAATAAGAATTCTTGCTTGGGTTATATAATGTGCAGATCCTGAATTAAAGCACAACTGTGGATAAGAAATCTAAGGGAACAACCATTTGGTTTTAGAAACAGGTGAAAAATGAACTGAACTTACCTCCATTCCAGAGTGCACATTAATCCATACATGTGGTTCAAAAGATATGGCAAGTTTCCGCATAATTTGACTTTCAGGCTCGCTAAATGGAGCAATTCCAGGATTCTCCTCATATGGATCATAATCCTATTGATTTGAGAATGATGAAAATGAAAAAGAGACGTATAAAAAATATTTAGCATTTGGAATACTGCTGAAAAAGAAAGAGATCAGCAAATAGATTCACAGGCAGACAACAAAAAAAATGATAAATTTTATCTGATAAAAATCTATTTGAGTGCCATACTATACACTTCTATTATCACAACTTATCCACAAGTTGCAAGTCAATAATAGACACAGGAAAAACACCACTATTTAATATGAACTGAGACATAGATGCAAATTGAACCTTCTCCTTTTTGCCCCAATCTACACTCCAATTCCGGTTGAGATCAACTCCTCTACCTGCTACATAATACTACTCAGGCATTTTCAAAGCTAGTCAACTATTACACAATAGATTATAAAGGTGAAATACAAGACCATTTCTTCTCTCACAGAGATCTCCAGCTTCAACAAGTTTGCGGCCATTCAAGTTTTCCATTGGAACCACCTGATAAATAATTAGGCATCAGCATTATACGACAAATAGTCAAATACATCTAAATTCTCCTCTGATCTTTTCTTCATTGCTAACTTCATGATACAACTAAAGATATAGTAACAATCCTTCAATCAATTGAGTGGCAAAAAATGCTTAAGGAAACAAATATGCAAGGGTATTAAATAATAAAGAGGAAAATAACAATATCACCCAACATAATAATTGATGTTGGTATTTCACATCAACTGGAGGTATAGTTAAAGTAAAACTTAGAAAGGCTTGGACAATCCTTACCTCACAAGCTAATTTTTATGGTTAAGTTAGGCTAATCAAAATCCAATGTGATATAAGAACTCATCGTAGATAACATTGATTGTTAAAAACGTCAACCCAACCCAATCCAAATATTGGAATTTGGGCTTAGCCTAACTCAATCACACATCAAGAAGATAGTTTTTGGGGTTGAGTTATTATGTCTGATCTAACTTCAAGAATATGAACGGAAGATACTTAAAAATTACAATGACTCTTAATGTAATCGCTGCACTACATTAAATACTTCATATAAATTATTCTGAAACTTCACTAGCATATTGCTAATCAGAGTCAATGTTCCATAATGGATTTCATAATTATAGCATACTTATGGGAGAAATTTCAACCTACCTTTATGATAAGCTGGTCAAGCGCACTGTTTAAGGAAGCTTGATCCATGCTGGGCAGAATTTTTTCTTCACTTAAGATAGACAAAATCCTTAAAGCAAGTTCTGAGGTAATCAGCTCCCTTCCATGCTGCCCAAAACTCTGGAAGACAAGGAATCATCTGTCAAAAACACCAGAATAACCAATTTGAGATTACTATCCACTACATGCCATATTATAGCTCTCTCTAAAAGAAAACCCCGTTGTGATTTTATATTATCATAACTTCTTCTCTTTCTGGCCTATCAACACTTGAAGAAGAATCCAAGGGATAAGTGGATAACATACAATTTTATGTGAATTTTACTGCCTAATCACATGAAAGTGTTGTCATTAACATAAATGAATACACGAAACTTACAAGAAGAATCCGAAACTTTGGTCTCTCATCATTCTCTTTCTTTCCCTTGGAATAAGTCACAACTGTAACCTCAGCACCGTATCCTTTGTTTCCAGCTTTAATTGCCTCCATCTATTAAGAAACAACAAAGTTACGAATTATGCATCCTAGAGGTGAGACACACACAATAGACAAACTAGATTCATAAAAAATGACCCACAGTGAGTTTATCAGGATGACGATGGACCAGAGCCCTGATCTCTTCCATTAAATTGCCACTGCAGAATCCCACAAATGGGCTTAGCAAACAAATAAACAATTTCATAAAAAGACTGAACTGGCCAAATTGCTTCATAAACATTGCTTCATCAACAAACAACAATTCATAAAGCAAAATAAGAATATCAGAACCTCGCAGACAGCATACCAATTGACAAAGCAAGTCAAATTACACACAGACAAGGAAAACTATAGTTCGAGAAAGCGTCCGCGAGATTCATTCAACAAAATCGTAACCTAAACTTAACGGTGATATAAAACGCGATCTGCACTACCAACAAAAAACAGAAAAAAGAAAAAATATGCATATACCGATTTCCATAATTCAATTATCAAATTAAAAACTAGCGATTCGAATCTACGGAAAAGAAAAGGAAGGTAGATCAGGGATTAAGTGCTGCAAGAGGAGTTACCTGGAATGGTAGAGATCGTAGTTGATTGGCGTAACTGAAGGTTGAGTGAGATTGTCTGATTGGGCATTAACCAAGACGAGATCTCTGGAAGAAGTGAGGGAGAAGATGCTGATTGAGAAGAAGGCAAAAAATGATAGAGCCATGGCAAGGCAAGATTGAAGATCCAGAATGAAGAATCAACAGATTAAATTTCATTTCATTGTTATGGCAATGCAATGTTTGATGTTGTTATTATTTGTTAATTTTATTTATTAACTCTCTCTCTACTGCCCCCAATCATCAATGACTATGAGGAAGCGATTCCAAGATATAAACCGCATGATCTGACTTTTAAAAACGGAGCATGCTATGATGCTTTTTCCACGTTCAGTGGTCTCGATTGAACCAGTTAGAAAGTCACATCACGTGTTTTTATTCATCTATACATTTCTTTATTGGTGAGATGTATTTTTATCTCACCTTTTTCAATTTGTTTCAATTGTTTATACAGAAAAAATTAAATTAACTCTTGTATGCACAATTTTTAACATATCTCTCGTTCTTAGAATAGATAAAATGAGTTTATTTAATTTGAGAGATTCAAACTTGTACCATAAATATAAAATTTGATTTTTAAATTTTATGTCAGAATCAAATTTAAATATTTAAAATCTGATACGATAAATTTGATGTGAAATATGTCCATTATAATTAAAAATAATTATTACTTTTAAATATCATTTTTATAAGTATGCATTATATCTACTTTTTTTAGCTTAATTCGCTAAACTTCGCTGATGGCAAGAAATTAATTTAAATGAGTTAGATAATTCAATTTTTAAGTTCTACCTATTGCTTGAAATTATAACGTTGTTCATTTGTTGAAATTATAGCACAAACTAAAAAAATATCAAATTAAAAGTAAATATAATATAATAAAAAAATTATTCTTATAAAAATTGTGTGACAGACATCTTCAATCAAATAATCTAATCTCAATGAGATCTTTAAAAATATTTTGGTCGTAGACTAGAGCATTTTTTTTATACTAAACGTATCATTCAATTAACAGCTAGATATTATTTTTTCAAGGTGTAAAAATAAGCAAAGTAGATTTTGTACATTTTAACAAAAATTTCATTTATAGAATATGAAATCAAACTTCAATTAACATATTTCAGAGATACAGCTTTTTATATACTACATTCAACTTTTTTTAGTGAGTAAAATATTTTTATAACTTGAATTGTGTCTATTTTTATTTTGTGTCTGTGTCAATTATATATACGTGGTCTTAATTAATATTTTTTAAGTGTAAACAAAAATAGACAAAAAAAAATACTAAATTCTAAAATGAACTACATCACCAACTTTTCTTAGAACTAAAGAGCTCAGTTAAGGATAATAAGTTTTCTATTAAACGAATAGAACGTCTAATGGAGCATCATACTTAACCAACCATTCTGCACAAAAGTAACCTTCCTGCAAAGTATGGGTAAAAGTCAAGTCCCAATCCTTGGAGGAGAAGGTTTTGAACTTCTCAATTATAGTTTCATAAGGATGAAATTAAAGAGCATCTTGATTTACCGGGAAAAAGAAAAGCGAAAAACGGTAGCAGAATCAGATTTTCAAACCACTCTCTTAGTACCGAGATTCCAAGCTGAAGTGAAACTATGAAAATAGCTTGAAGTTTAGCATATAAAAGGCCGGTTCTAATATCCTTCCTTTTAAAAAAAAAAATATTTTTTTAAAGCATAACTTTTGCATAAGTGATTAATAATTAAAACTGAGTTGTTGATCGTGACAGATTAAAATTAGATGACTAAGATTAAATATTGAAAAAGTTAATAAATGTGAATAGGAGTTATTAGTGAGCGGAATGAAGAGGGTTAATAACGTAAATTTAACAAGTTGTGTACATAAAATTGCATTAACATTATACGTCTCATACATCTGATGTAGATATGGTTAATACGAGACAATTGTAAAGAAGAGACATTACCTTAGTACCCAATCAATCTAAATACAGTTTATGCGCAATATGAAAAAGGTTATCGTGAGCGGACATGACCATCATTTGTTCTGTTATACTCAATGGACGAAGTAGTAGTAGATCCGGCCATTACTATCAAAGCTATTGGACATCAATGGTATCGGACTTATGAGTATTTAGACTATAACAGTTCTGATGAACAGTCACTCACTTTTAATAGTTATACGATTCCAGAAGATGATCTAGAATTGGGTCAATCACATTTATTAGAAGTGGATAATAGAGTGGTTGTACCAGCCAAAACTCATCTGCGTGTTATTATAACACCTGTTGATGTACCTCATAGTTAGACTGTACCTTCCTTAGATGTCATTTGTGATGTTGTACCTAGTCGTTAAATCATATCTCTATTTTGGTACAATGAGAAGGGATTTATTATGGTTAGTGCAGTGAGATTTGTGGAACTAATCATGCCTTTACACCTATCGTCATAGAAGCTGTTCCTAGTCAAGATTATGGTTCTTGGGTATCCAATCAATTAATCCCACAAACAACAGGGAAAGCTGCAGCAGAAATGAAAGAGTAGGGTAAGGGATAAGAGGGGAAGCCACTAAATAGTTTTAGCATACAACTGATGCAAGTAGAATGCATGAGCAATATCTAAAAGATGATCGCCTAATGACATCGGTTTTACCACACAACCTATGCAAAAAGAGTCCATGCGATAAATGTAGAAAGTGGTTGCCTAATGACATCAGTTTTGCCACACAACCAATGCAAATAAAGTCCACGCGCAAATGTAAAAGATGGTCGCCTAATGACATTGGTTTTATCACACAACCAATGCAAAAGTCTGCCAGACATTTGTTACACAGTGACCACAATTTAACATCTCTTAAGTAATGAACAATTATAGAAACTATCTATATTTCATTATTTTTAAGTTAGTGACCTACACAAAAGCCAATGCGTCCCAGACTGATTGGGCATAATGGTGAATTCTAGTGTGTAATGAATAAATAATACAAAGTAAAAAAATATCAATTTCATTTTAATATAATATGAATGTAAAATAATTATATAATATAATTTTTTTAAATCAAATATATACAGATATAATTTTATATTAATTTTATCAAATTCAAAATTTTAAATATAATATATCAATAATAGTACAATGGATTATAGTTTTATTTTCGTCATATCAAATAAAAATTAAGAATAATAAATTAGAACTGATATGATTTGAATTGAATACAAGATTCATGTACATAGCAAATCGGTTCTTTCACACAAAATAATATAATATATGATTGTGAGACAATGACATCAGCGAACTAGTTAAATGATGTAGAACACACATGCGTCAACATTGCAAGTTGAGAAAGAGCTCATCCATAAGTAACTTATTAAAAAGAAAAGAAAAAAACGTAACTTCTAAATGGATTCTCTCAGATAACTAATGTAAAAGTAGCGACTTAAACCAAATAATTTTCTACATCAATTTTTTTAGAGAATTAATGTAGAAAGTATATATATATACAACTATGTGAATTTTCTTAGATAACTAATGTAGAAAAAAGCAACGTAAAGGGGCACATTTGAAGGCGTGGGAAGAGATGGTGTTACTATATACTTTATCATACGTCATAGAGAGGGGACAATGGTTAATTAGGTCACAAAATGAAGTCAAAAGGGAATCAACATAATCCAAAATATAAAGATGAGAATCTCAAATCTGCTAGCTATGACTTTGTGAAAGACTATGAGTTTGATGCAATTTTTGATGCAAATTTCTAACCAAATCTTGATTTTCTTAAGCAAAGTGTGTAGTATTTCAAGGATAGGAAGAGAATATAAACATATTCAATAAGAATTTTTGGTAAATCTATATTTACTATGATTTAACATATGTGTCCTTTTATTACAAAACATGACTAATGATAAGAACTTGTTGACGCACCTCCAGAATATTAATTTATGCTTCCAGTTTATTTTTAGTGTTTTTTCATATTTTTCCTGAGTCTGAGCTATGTTATTAATGTTGAAGAAGAAAAGGGAAAAGATGAAAAGGGAGAAGACAAAGAAGAGGAACCGAATGAATGGGCATCAAAATTACTAATATATCATTTCTAAATGTAACTTGTATCACCAATTTCTTATCTTTTATTTTTAACCATCAAATTTTGATCAACGATTTACAATGTTTGAAAACTTTTAAAAAAGACATTTTTATTTTATTTCTTACAAAAGAAGGAAGGATATTAGAATCACCTCATATAAACAAGTAGATATTCTACATAAACCTAAAGAACCTGAATGTCAAATCTATATTTTCCTGAGTTTTTCAAGGTACTACCATCTACTTAACTTTGGAGGAGCCATTAATATGAGAAATGTAAATGTTAAGGGTGAACAAAAAATTGGGTTTATTATCTTTAAATCTTATTTGCATTGATCAATTATTTTAACATGATTTTTTTACATATCAAAATAAAGCTTTTATTATGATTCAACAAATTAAGTTTTTATTGTCATATTAAGATATTTTCTTATAACATATAATTCCACTATTAAATAATATATTTTCTTTTTATGTTGTAAAAGAATATTTGACTTGACTATTTTAACTTCTTTCTTTAATAATTCATTTTTCTAAATATTTAACAACATATATTTTTAAATTTTCAATATTTTTTTTTTCTACATCTAATCAATTACACTCGTGAATTATCTATTTTAAAAAACAATTTATATCAATTATATATATATTTATTGGAGTGACTTAATCTTTTTATCTATTCTCTAAATAGTTATGTAGTCTGTTCTTAATTTTCAATTTATAAACTTAACCTTTTAAAACAATTTAATTTTTTAAATTGTTAAGTATCTTGTATTTCAATATATTTTTTACATAAATTCTTTACAGACCAATTTTTTAATGTTGAAATTATGTTTATAAATCTTATTTAATTTGAAAATTTCATAATTTGCTCGAAATACTCATTAATTTTAAATTAATTTTGGAGTGAATATCCAAACAAATCATTTCTAATCAAACCATTTTAATTCCTCTCTAGAAACACATTAAATTGTTCTTCCACAGTGTACAAAAGTCAAACAAGGTTTCAAGCACAAAATTAATAAAATAAATACAAAAGATTACGGTCAGCAGAAGCATCAAACACTAGACAACAAAACCAAATAAAACTACCCCATATATTTGTATTTAAATGGAGTGGTTATGGTGTCTATTATTTACCATCAATGAAAACCATGAAGTGAACCAAATAAAAGAAAAGGGCCTACGCATTTGTCAAAAAGAAAACAATAAAATAAAAACAAAGCCGTAACTGAAAAGAAAGAAAGAAAGAATCTGGTTTCATAATGAGGCCCAATCCACCGTTTCAAATCACCAACTGTGACCCGTCCGATCTAAAATATGACCGTTATAGACGCTCCGCTTCCTGATTCAAACTCATTCTCTTCTTCCAATAAAATTAAAAGGCCACAGTGAGTAAAAGACAGACATCATTTGCACTTGCCATTGTTGTGTCATACTACATTTGCATCTTTGTCTCAGTCAATAATCATGTACTACGCAGCAGCATCAACCATGAAATCCATTTGCAAGCCTCCACTTCCTAGATCGCCAATGCGTCTTCGACCGCGTCACTCTTTTCATTCCTCAAACACTACCTCTCTTCAAACTCCACCAGGTTCTTCTTCTTCTTCTTCTTCTTCTTCTTCTGTGCTTCAATTTTTTCTCTTTCTTTCTATTTATCCTTTTCTTTGATGCAGGTTCTTTGACAAAATCTCAAAAACCAATTCGCTCCCCGGATATGCGACCCGAATACCGCACGATTTCGTGGGAGTTACGGGCTCTGGCGAAGATGGTTCGCGACGAGTTTGGCAACGCTGATTCAGAGGATCTGGCCGGCGCCAATTCTTGTGGGGTGAACCCTAGTGCTCTCTTTGAGAGAGGGAGGTTTTATGAAGAGTACTCTGCGAGAAGGAACGAGAGGCTAAAGAGGAAGAAGGGAGTGACGGTGGGGGATGAAAGTAAGGGTAAATCTGTTCATGCTCTTGGGGTTACGATGGAATCGGGAAAGAAGGGTAGTTCAAGAAAACTTGGAAGTTTGAGGAAATCTGTTTCTGCGGCTTACTCTGCGGAGGTGAGTGAAACTCCAAGGTACATGCTCAGAAGCAGGACCAAGGAAAATAATAAACCTCCTCTTGCTACCAAGTTTGAGAAATCTATCATGGCTGGGGAGAAGAAGGTGGGAGCAAGAAGAGTAGGAAGGATATGAAAAAGGTAGAAAGTGATTTATTTTTTTTTACTTTTTTTTATTGAGAACATGATTTAATTACATGTTTGGGTTGAATCTTGTTCTCTGTTTTTATTATAATTTGATAATTTTACTTACCTATGGAATGAACCGGTGGGGTTTATTTGAGATTGTCTTCTTTTTAATCCACATGCGGAAGTATGTAAATTTATTACTTGATAGATAAATTTTTCGCCAGGTGGATTTGATTTGATCATTATATTTATTTAACAATTTGCAAATTACATTTTTTTTTATTTACTGGGATTAATGAATCACTTTAATTAAATATGAATTTTACTAAAGACGATTTCTGAGTCGTAAATCATAACTGTAAACAAGGAGTTTCAGATCCAAGAACCGTTGAAGCTTTTTCCCTTTTTTTGTTGAAATTTCCCCGCAGGGCTACCAATATAGAGAGCTGTTTAGGCCCTACTAAGATAAATTTCGGTTACCCTGCTGTCTCAAATGAAAGAATAATTTTTCTTTCGGATTCTACTATCATCAGCGCCTAAGGGCAGTGGTTCACAGCCGGGTGCATTTGAACTTTTAATTCCGTTTTTTTTGTTTTTTTGGAAAGGGAGAGGTAAGGGAATTCACATGAAGATATGATTAAAGGTTATATTACACACACGAGCGGTAGAAATATACATGATGGATTGACAGACAAAACGTTACCAAAATTTACATCGAATTTCCTTCAGGAATATCCAAAAACCTACCTGCTTACCACATCTACTTGAATCCCAGACAATATCAACGTAAAAGACTAGTATTCACAAAGGAAAAAGATTCTCAGTTGTCTGCATCTTCTGGTTTGTCTTGAACATCTGCTGCAGCGGTGATCTCTTCCACTTTATCCAGTTTGTGTATCTGGTTTTATGTATGGTAAAGAAGCCAATTCATCGGAAGTTTTTCCAACATCAGCCTTTGCAGCAGCTGATGTCTTTTTCACCCCATCAACAGTGCTATCTTCAGTTCCAACAGAAGTCAATTCATCCGCAACATCTGCTGAAGCAGAAGTCTCTGTCACCCCAACCAAATTTTTATTACTGTCTTCTTGGCTTTCTTCCACTCTACAATATGCCTTTGGAAAATTTCAAATTAAATTAGCAATTCACATTGTTGTAGGGAAGAACAAATCAAATGGAAAGCTAACTTTGCAGCACAAATGTATTTAATAATAAAATAAAGTAATGCACCAGATAAACATACCACACAAGTGCGGGAAGGGGAGAGGACCTTGAAGGAATTGGGGCGATTGTTAAAATTTGTTTCAGGAATTCCCGGGATGCCTTCTGGGGATGTGAAGTGGTCTACATCGTGCCCCACCTAGGAGTGGAAGATGATAAAACATTAGCTGAAGAAGAAAATCAGAGTTGAACTCAAAAAATCAGATTCATGAACCATAGAATAAGAGCGACTTGGTTGAACTCTAAAAATCAGAGTCATGAACCAACTGTCTCTCCCATTCCATTTTTCCCTTCACTTCTCACCGCCATTTTGTTCTTCACTACCACTTACAGGGGAAAATCATAAAAGTTTATATGATTTCTTTGCATGTAGTTCCATTTTTTTTCCCTAGTTGTTTCCCAATCTCACTGCTGCTGCTCATAAGTGCCATTTGGCACATAATAAATCATTAGACTCGAGCATATACAAAATTTTAAGGTAAAACAAAATTTAGTGATTTATATTTATTTCAAAAAATTATAATAACTTAAGGGAAGCTGTTGCAATTTCAAAACAATGTTAGGGAGGACAGGCTGGGCCCCTTTGGTCTGAACATAGTTTCTCCGTGATTATACTAATGTCCAACATCAGAGAGATTAAGGCTCCTTACTCTTCCATGTCCTCCAAATTCCCAGGCATCGCTATCGAGTGCAACTTTGTATTTCCCAGGCAAGTCACACCCAACTTTATACCTGTATGTTCAATGTTTCAACCAAATCATTTGTGGTTAAAAATTACTACTATACTAACATTTATAGAAAATTTACCATACATAATACCAGATACACAAACTGGCAAAGTTAAAAACCCTAAAACACAAATGAAAATTGAACACAAATTGCATACCCTTCATATGTGTTCTCAGGATGAAAATTGAACACAAATATCAGATCTCCACGCTCAAAGACTATAACCTATAAAAGAAGAAAGCATTAGGCAGTTAATTATAACAGCAATGAGTTACACATGAAATTAGGAGTAAACAATGGCTTGTTAATGGTTTTATTTTCTCAAATAACTCAAGTTTGAGAAACACCTTCATTATGTTCGCAACACCTATGTAATATTTCTTCAAAGCAGTTTTATTTTAATCAGTCTTAATATAATACAATCTCCTAATTGACTGGCAAGTGACATAAAACGTCAGATTATGAATGAGTATAGTACAATAATTTGGCAGCATATTCACCTTGTCTTCATCATCTGTGCTGCTCACGATCTGTTTGGTTGATGCAAGGAATGGAAATTTATCATCAAGCAAGTTCATGGCTCTGTCAAATGCATTCATGAACTGCACAAGTTCCAGACATAAAACTAACATATATTCTCAAAGACAAGCAACAAACTGCTAGAAGAAAAGAGAAGAAACAGAGTTTTGCAGAAGGGGAAAAAAGAAAAGATCTGAAAATGACTGCACATAAGCCTTAGGATATAATCCTAACACAGCTAAATGGAGATATTCCAATCTTAACAACAAATTTTAATATATGAATTTCCAAAGTATGAGAATTTGAAGCCAAATTAAATGCATCTGTTTACCCCATTTTGTATTGTCTATATTGAACCCATGTATGAAAAAAATGTAAACAAGAAAATTCTTGTAGTAAGATACATATTTACTTGAATTGTTTAAACCCAATTCAACGAGGAATTAGGTTTTATAATTTGAATAATTGGTTTATTATACACAGTCAGATTCAAATGTGATCAATGTTGAAAAAATACAGCTTGATCTATAGAGGCATAACATCACCCAAGTCAACTGAGAAATGAAGCAACAGAAGAGATGTTGTCGATGTTATGCCTTAAGTGAATACATATGGGATCTATAACCCCCACCTCTTAACGAAAAAATACCACCAAAACAAGCATATAAATAACCACGCTACCTTGTATCTCAAGTGATCTGTATCCACCAGATTCCATTGACGCCTACACTTCTCATAACTCCATCCATTGCCTTCTCTTGGGAAATCAATCCACTCCGGATGGCCAAACTACAAATGGCCTCATGAATATAACTTAATAAATGGTAATGCATGATATACGACTATAGCAATGAGAGTGGAATGCTTGTAAATAATTTTCATTTTACTCAATAGAAACATAATGGTCAGTTGCACCAATCAACAGCATTGAGTAGCAGTTCTGCAGGTAGAAGAATGGAACTGTATGCATACCTCATTGCCCATGAAATTAAGGTATCCCTCTCCACCTAATGCCATGGTTATAAAGTGTATCATCTGCCAAAGATTAAATAACAATGACTCCAAGGAAATTATAAAGCAACAATAATTATGTGTTGCATTAGCAGCTTTGCAATCCAATTTCTATATGAATGAAGTAGTGCATCACTCTTTATGATCAGACAAACAACCTTGTGAAGAGCAATCCCTCGCTCAACAGTTGGAGAAGCATCAGACAAGCATGACATGCCAGAATACATTTCTTCATCCATTAGCAAAAATGCAATAGTCTTGTCCCCAACAATGGCCTGCCCAAGGCAAAAACTATAAAACACTAATAGTGCTCCCATTAAAAAAAAATGAAGAAAAACTCTTGATTATCTGCCCCCTCTAGTTTCCATCATTTTTCTGTTCACAAATTTAACTCAGCCTAAATTCTTGTAGTATTTTCATCACAGGTAACATAAAAAATACAGCAGCAAAGCTCATACCTGGTCATGACTTTCAGCATAGGAAACACATTTCTCAGTGTATCTCCTATTTGTCAAACTCCAAGAGATTTCCTTCATTGACCAGTCATAGTCATTCTTGTTCTTCAAGTGATCAATCCACTTATCAGGGATAGCCATGGCTAGACGATAGTCAAAACCAACTCCACCATCAGAGACTGCTTGACCAAGTCCAGGCATGCCAGAAACATCTTCTGCAATGACAGTTGCATCTGGCAAAATACTATGGATCAGACAATTAGCCATCATCAGATAGACAACAGCATCTACATCTGTTACTTCACTAAAATATTCATTATAATCCCCTGTAAATGTAATGTTGATTCCATGGTGATGATACAGCATTGATGTTACTCCATCAAATCGGAATCCATCAAATTTAAACTCCTCAAGCCACCACCTTAAATTTGATAAAAGGAAGCGAAGAACCTCCCAGTTAGCATAGTTAAAGAGTCTACTATCCCACAATTTATGATAGCCTCTATCTCCAGAATGGAAGTAAGAGTCTTGTGAACTTTGGCCAACATCAAAGCCATTGAGTCCATCGGTAACATTATTACTAGCATGACTGTGGACAACATCCATCAAAACCTGCAACCCTAGGCTATGGGCCTTATCTATCAGATATTTAAGATCTTCAGGGGTTCCAGATCTACTGCTCACAGCAAAAAAATTTGTTACATGATATCCAAATGATGCATAATAGGAATGCTCCATCACAGCCATCAGCTGGACTGTATTATAGTTATTTTCCCGAATACGGGGCAAAATATCATCTGCAAATTCCCTGTAAGAGTTTATGCAGGGTTCAGAGCTGCTCATTCCCACATGAGCCTCGTATATCCGGGGGGCCTTTGGCTTTGGTGGACGAGGATATTTAAACTGATACCTGGGGAACCAAAACGAGGGTGAACAAACAATTGACATAACTTATCTGAACTAAATCATGAGTTAAGTGTGAGGAAAACATAGATTACCAAATAGATTAAAGAATGGTAAGATCATTTTACAACTGAATATACAACCCAATCGACAGTTTCCTCTTTCTCTTGCAAACTAAACCCCAAACAACAAGTTTTTTTGTTATTCTAATGACCAGACAAAAAGAAGGAATAAAACATGCCAATCTTTGTGGAATATAAAATACTTGGACCTCCTTTCATTGGTACATGGACTTTTATCATATTCATAACACAAATTTGAAATCATTATTCATTCATTCACCAATCATGATTTGAAGTGACAATTTCAAATAATGACATTTGATAGGATTTTGGTAGTATTCATTGACAAACAAATTAAATTCATTTTATAATAAATCATATTTCGCGTCATCAAAAGTTAATATTGTGAGAATTCATTTATAATGCAACTGAAATAGTTGTGCACATTTTGACCCAAACTTTACAATTAATTGTAATTCAATTAAAAGATATAAAAAATTTTGAATGTCCGAAATTATAAGAAATTATTCCCATTGTTTTAAATTCAGTTAATATTCAATAGGTGCAATGTTTCAGATGAATATAAACCTCTCAGAAAGTGGTGGATCCCAGTAGACACCATCATATGGTGCCGCAAATTTGGCAGGATCAACAGTGGCAAATTTGATCCAAGCAGGGATGCGATCAACCCAAACTCCATCCCCGTGTTTGAATCTAAACTTCACTCTTGAATTGTGAGGTATAGCCGGATTTCCATCAACATCAGGGATCCTAATACTCCAAACACCAAACTGATTTTTTTCCATCCAGTGGTTGGAACCATCCCATTCATTAAAGTCCCCAATAATTTGTGCTTCCCTGCATGGAAAGAAATATAAAATCTGAAAAGAAAACAAAATAAAACGATGACAAACAAAGTTGACAAATCCATGTCATCAAAATAACTTACTGAGCAGCAGGTGCCCACTCACGGTACACAATGCCACCTTCTTCTCTGTTAAATCCAAATTTCAAATAACCTAAGAGAGAAAGGGAAAGAAAAGAAAACAATCTTTAAAGATGTCACTAGAATAAATCTAACAAATTAGTGATGCATTTATTGGAAATCAATCCAGTTGAAGCAGGTATATGACACAAGGCATGGATAAGATATGACATGGACATGGGGACACAATAATTTAAAAAAGCACAAGAAATGACCGAGTCTGTAATACAACATATAAAATTAGTAAAAATTAACATAAAACACAAGACTTAAATTGTTTGTCTTTTACAGTTAAAAACAAGGCTTCAATCGAAAAAGAATCAATGTTTTAAAAAAAGTGAGATAAGTCACTTTAGACATAATACAATGCTGTAGTTTATCTAGTGATTTTGATATTCCCATCTGTTTTGGTATAAAACTTGAAAGAAAAAGTATAAAATTATATAATGTAACTAGGATTATTTGAATTATCTGTGAAGTGTCTGGCATGGGTACAACACAAAAAAGAGGTATCTGCAACATAACTAATTGATTGTGTTCAAACATATTTATACTGGTGTAGGTTTACTTGTGCATGCCAGACAATTTACTATGACTTATCTACCACTGACACTGGTAGGACAGAAGGAAAAAGTGGTTAGGGACTGTTCAAGCAATTAGTTTGTTAAGGAGGATATCAATTAGATAAATTTGGAGAAAAAGGATGGAAGGATTCATGCAGATAATTCGAAAGTTTGTATGAAAGAGGTTTCCCTTTGCTATGAAAGAGGTTTCCCTTTGCAAAGGGGAAAACCCTTTGAGGAGAAATATAAAATAGTTCATTTCCTTTGTTTTTATCAAATTCTCAATTCTCTCTCCAGGGTTCATAAGTCATAACAGACACTCACCACTAAGTATGAGTTGAGTAAGATCCCAACTTAATCATGGACATATAATTTGTACTTTATGCACAAAATCTAACCAGTTATCTAATTGTATGTATAAATTTATAGAAAAGAAAATAAAGATGTGAAACATTGCCAAGAATCATAATCACCTCGTGCAAATTCCTCAAGACCTCCTTCGTGTTCTTCAATAAGCTTTTTTTGATCCACATATCTCTTGAGTCTATATTTGAAGTGATCTTTATACGGCTCTAGGGCTGGATCAATGTGCAAGATGCCAATGTTTTCTAAATCTTCCTCAGTGGATGACATTGTTGACTTGTCATCTGTCATAACAGCTATGCCCTTGAAATGAGAGTGCACCTGATTGGAGGAAAACACACTGAAACCACTTATCCACATGCAGCACATTTGCATATGCAATTAACAGACTATAGTCCAAAATGTTTCATGTTATTTTCATCAATTCATTTTGATCATTCATTACTAAGTGGGAAGATACAAGTAGAAAAATGAGCAAAGTTTAACACACTATGATACACAGTGAATTTTCCAGTTGTTACCTTGAATATAGTTCATGCTTAAACTTTAATGAAGATGACTCACCTAAACAAGATAATGGGCTCCATGATCACATTTAGGAACTGCCCACCCCAGAGCCAAATACACTGAAGACTGAACTATATTGTAAAAGAAAATTAATTCCGACAGAGAAGCCATAAACCAATCTTAAATGCATGCCCTCCAAACAACACTGTATATCAGTTAGGACAGCATATTTGCATTGAAGTTTCTCAAGAAATGTTGACTCAAGTATTAAACAACAGACATCAAACGTAGATAAAAAGAATATACCCTCTTGTGTATTGATCTTCTTGACCCGAAACTGAACCCATTGTATCCATGTGGATTCCGATAGCCAAGAGCTAGATCTACTGACTTTTGCTTTGCAAGATGCTGCTTATTTCTCAAGGTCTACCAAAAAAAGGAAAATTATAATGCAGTGCCGATGAAAACAATTCACATAACTAGCAACAGGCTGATAGCCTAGATCACTGCAGTTCAAATAGAATCATTAAAAGAGAGATTATGGACCAAGAGCAAAAGCAACCGGTGGTAGTAAAGATCTAAATTATGAGCACCAATATTTGAGTTTAACCTTACTCTCACCAGAGTTTTGAATAAGAACACGTTTTCAGTTACATTGGATTTTGATAAACAGGACCAGTGTTTCTGGTAATTATAATTCAGTTCAGAACGTCCTAGTATAAATATTAAAAAAAATGAACTACACTATAAGCGATTCACTCACTGATCACTACATAATAGATCTGTCTGGCTAGTGATTTCTCGAGCTAGTTATTCTAGAAACAACCGTAATAAATCGAGGGTTAAGGTTTTTCTCAAAAGGAACCAAATGCTGATTAGCATCAAATCATAATCAGTGCCGCAAAAACGGCATAAGATTTGTAGAGAGGAGAAACGAAAAGAAACAATAAATCAAAGTCAAAAGTTGAAAGTAGTGAATTACGTGAGTGGTACAGCTAATGCTTGAAGAGGCAGAAACAAGAGGATAGAGGCTCAAACAGGTTATCATCTCCCCGAAGTTCAAACAAAGCTTCGATCAAGGTCGCCAAATTCAACTTCAGCTTTAAGCAATGTCCATGGACATGAACAGAAGAGTATTGAAGTGCAGAGACGTTATTTATATGGCAATGTGGTGAATCAGGGACCCATTTTGGCATGAATTATTAACCCTAACCGTCTTTTCATTGCTAGATTACAAAGAAGAAACAGAGCAAAGTAAAGTATATCCTTCCCCACGTGAAGAAGCAAGCAACGGCGCAAGAATTTCCATCTGTTTAATTAAACTGCGATATTAAACATGTAATTATGTTCGTCCAGAAAATAATCGTCTTTTTCTGCTGGCAGTATTTCAAAATAATTAAACTGAGATATTAAACATGTAATTATGTTCGTCAAGAAAATAATTATTAGTATGTGTTTATGAAAAAATATATTATTTTTAGTTTCATAAAAATTAAAAATAGATAAAATTATTACTTTCCTTTTTTTTTTTGTTCATCTAACCTTTCAACTTGAACCAAATAAGTTTATTTTGTTAATTATGTTAATTTCGTTAACTTTTTGTTTATGTTTTTTTATAGTTACATTATTTTGATTGACGTCTTTTCTTTATCTTGCTCATCCTCCTCATTTTTTGACCCAATTTTAAATTTTCAGTAAGATTTTCCTCACATGAGCTTTTCCGACAATGTCACTGGTTTCCGCTTTAGTGACAACTTTTGAAAATTAAAGTTAAAGTACTTCTTCTTGTAAGCTTCCTAAATGATATTAATTATTAAACTTTGATAGGCTGGATTCAATTTTTATATTATAATATAAATTAATAATGGAACGGATATTAAATTATTCTATCCGTAACTTATTTTTATTTAATATTTTTTTACAAATATTAAATTTAACTAATTTAACTTTTAATAGTATAAAATTAATGTATTAATCATACATATGAAATTTTAAATAAAATATATAAAACATGTAATTATAAATTTAATATTTATTTATTTATTTGTAAAACAATAATAATAATAATTAAATCTTATCTCACCATATTATTTATTTAATTATATAAATTACATGATATTATTAAATTTATTCAAAATTCAAACTTAATATACTCAATAAAATATTTTAATTCAACCTTTAATAAATTTTAATATTTATATATTTTTTTATAAATAAAATTACATTAATAAAATTTGTTCTCAAAATAATTTTCAATATTAATTTTGTTAATGCGTTAGCATTTAATTAAATATAAATATTTTGTCAATTTTTTAATATATAATATCACACAAGATATAAAATTTTATATAATTTTTTATCAAAATTATATAAAAAATATTAATATTATTAAATATTATATTTTTAATAAAAAATTATTACATCTAACTTTTTATCTTGTGTTAAAAATTTAATATTTTATACTTTATAATTTTAGGTATAAATAAGAAAAGTAGAGTTGAATATTAAAGTACATTATTAAAAAATATATATTTAACTCATTTATTTAAACAAGTTACATTTAAATATTAAGTTTAATTTAATTAATAATTTTAATATTTAAGCTTGACTTATTAATTTATTTATAATTTTTATTTTAAATTTTTAATATTTTTTATAAATTTGATATTAAATGAAATTTACATGTTAAAAGTAAAACAAATATAAAAATTATTTTTTATCAACATGAATATTATTTAAGGTTGAAAATAAAAATTGTATTGTAAAAAATATATATTATTAAAAATATTATTATTTTTAAAAAATATAATTTTTAAAATATAAAATTTAATAAATGTAGTAAATTAAATTATAATGATCTAAATACATACTATTAATATCAAGTTTGTAAAGTAAAAAATTAATAAATAAATATAGTTGAATAGTTAGAATCATGATAAGTTCAGCTCACTCCTACTCACAACTAACTATTATTACTATTCATTGTAAATAGTTATTAAAAAAAGGTAAACATCATTTTAAGTTGAAAGTAAAAAGTCTTAATCGTTTGTAAGTAACTACTCTAGTTACAACCAGGAGTGGAGTTGGATAATTTTCATCTAACCATTGTGTATTAACTATAGTTAATTAAAAAAATAATATATTTCATTAGTTAATTGATAATTTATTTTTGTTAATTAGTCCTTAGTTTTGTTATATATATACTTTTGATTTATATAGTTCAAAAAATAAATAATATTTATTCTTTTAAATGTTTAATATTCAAGGACTTATTCTCTCATTATTTATATTTTAATATGGTATCAAGATAAATTTTCTTTTATTTTTGT
This sequence comes from Abrus precatorius, assembly GCF_003935025.1. Lineage (NCBI taxonomy): Eukaryota > Viridiplantae > Streptophyta > Magnoliopsida > Fabales > Fabaceae > Abrus > Abrus precatorius. The sequence goes on from NW_020874384.1 coordinate 20,644,299, forward strand.
TTTTTTAATCGGTTTAGTACAATACTTTTTGTTTATTTATTTTTCTTATTCTTACATTTTTACGACGCACCATCTGTTAGCTGCTTATCCATATATATATATATATATTTTTTATTTTTTTTATCATCTAAAATTAGTTTTGATTTCAGAATTTTTAACTGAGACAAATTATTATTCATAGAGCAAAGTAATGTGCATAATGTTAAACTCTAAAAAAAAACTATAATTTATTGATAGATCTATTTTAAGATAAGGTAATGATGCTAATCTTACTCTTGTTAAGGTTTTGACAATATACGAATCACATTGTAAGTTTTTAATTGTTCAATTCTATTTCAAAGAATCTTACTAAAAATATTATATACTATAACAGTGTTGTTGTTATGTAGTAAATCTCATTTTCTCTATGATAATGGATTAATAACTTTTTAATTAAAGCGTAAAATTTTTATTTTTTATTAAGACAATTTAAATGTTGTATAATATTTTTCTAAAATCAAAATACTATATGTTAGACTCCATTGTTATAAGTCTAATTTTGTATGTAATCCATCAGTAATATATTTTCAAATGTTTTACAAGTTTTTTTTTTATTGACTTAAACAAAAAAACTGCAACGATATTTAAAGATGACGCGGTACATTAAATCTATGAGCGTTTATTCTTCATTTGAGTTTTTCTTAGGAGGATACGTTATCATTATCAATATACATACTACCGTTCTCCCAAGAGTTTTTGCAAATTGTAATAATAAGCCTTATATCCAACTATATTTAAAGCCTTTCATGTGATGTTTGTGTCAAATTTCAAAAAATACATGCTGCAAGGCATAAAAATTGCGTATTTATCTGACATAAAAATTTTGCGTATCTATTTGACATAAAGAAATTGTGTTTTCCGACATAAAAAAATTATGTGTGTATAAATTTTGTAAAGGGCACGTGTGTAATAATTAAAGAAAAAAATAAAGAGAGATCGCGATGCCCCCTAATCGTGCAATAGCAAAAACAAGCTAAAAAGAAAAAGTTTATCCAACAATAACATCTCTCTTGGACGAGGTTATTAACACTTCAATGGCAAAATTAAACTCTTTTAAATATATTTGTATTTAATATTTTATAAAAGAGAGTAACTTGTTTTTGTCCATTAAGTTAAAACCATGTAAATATTGATGCGGTATTTATATTCATCAATTAATTATAATTAGACAAAATTATTTTTCTCGATGAATTTAATGATAAAATAATTTTGTACGATAATAGTAATTTTAAGAAAATTGTTTTAGTTATAAAATTGTTAAGCCTGAACAATATCATGACCCCCTTCCCAAGAGGGGACAAAAAAGGAATAGCACTCATCATTACTCAACAAAGGAAAATGTTGAAGCAGGTCATTCTTCACTCTTCTCTTCATGGGAATCTGTTAGGAAATAAGTTGTTACCTTTTTTTTTCAGTCTCCGCAGTTTGTTCTACATTATACAGTGAAGTAGAGTGAGGAGTAGAAATCCACGGTGAGTTAGCAATTTACATGGCTTGATCACATTCACTTATCCTGAGCCTTCAAAACTTGTCCTTTACGATATCACCGTTCAAACCAAATACGTAATACTGACTGTCTGGACGTGAGGGTTTCAAAATATTTTTTTTAGTTATTTTAATTTTATAAAACTTATTTTTATTAATAAAGAGTTTGAAGTGAAGGGGGTTATATTGAATTTTTTATTTTAAAATTAAATTTATAATAAATTTTAATATAATTTTTTTAAACTTAATTCAAAGTTACAATTTTCTTCTGACTAATGTGCTTTTAGGAGTAGAATAGTTTTTTGATAATTTCTATAACCTTGAAGACTAAAAGAATATTTTATAGTGAAATAATTATAATTATTAATTTTATATTAAATATGTATAATAGATAATAAGATTAATGATATATCTTAAAAAAATATAATTTTTAAAATATTTAAACAATCATGTTAATTTAAAAATATTATAAAATATTTTTTAAAATTTATAAGTACGGTAATAAGTACTTAATTTATATATAAAAAAACACGTTATTGTCCTATCAAAGTTAAATGCTACTAGCTTCTCCTTGATGTGAATACCTACTTGCTATATATATATATATATATACTCTAAACTATTTTATCTTTATTATTCAAACGGAGTTATTAGTTGTTTTAAAATCATATTAAAATAATCTACATAATTATTTAGGAAGAAATGCTTGTTGTACTTTAATAAAATTATTAAAAAAAGGGAGAGAACCCCCATTGTCGGATTTGATCATTCTCCTTGTAACTGACATTTTACGTGTCGTTTCAGCGAGATTCTTCTCATTCTTGACAAGGTATAAGATATACGTTTTTTTATGAACTGTCTGTGAATATGATAAATTATCATTCAAAATTATGCTCTGCCCTGATTTTAAAACATAATTGCCACTTTTTCTCTTTTATTTCTTATAATTAAAGAAAGTACTAAAACTTAAAGATTTTAGCTTAACATGTCATCAATGTAGGGTTAGATTTGAAAGAGTATACTTTTCTCTGTATAAAAGATTATCAAACTCTTTATCATATATTGATATGTGTTGTTAAATATATATATATATATATATATATATATATATATATTTATTTATTTTTGCTATTTAAACATATTTTTAAATAGTGGTGATGTAAGGGTAGGAATACTCCCATCTTAATATTTTTCTTTTATTGATAACAAATATTATTGATGTATTTTTTTTTTAACACTATTATTTTCTATATGTTGTAAAAAGTGCCATCTTAACCAGAATCAAAGATTTTTTTCTTTGGGGAGAAAAAAAACGTAGAAAGTTTAGGAGTCGTTGAAAATATACTATTTGAATATCATTCCATCGCTTTTTTTTTCCCCCTCATCAACATGTCTTAATTTTGGGTTAAAAAAAATAATCGTTTAATTTTTGTTCAAATAGTGTATTTAAGATTCTACGTGAAAAACTTAAAATATTATTATTGCTAAGAGAAAAGCCATGTACTTTTGTCACTCCTACTCATTTGTGTTTCACCATAGGAAAAGGTTAATAAAACATATCGTTATAATAAAAACTTTTCAGCGACCGCATATCAAAGTTATCCAATAATGCTTCTGCGCCTGAGTTTATATGCACAGGATTATCTCATCTCCTGGAAATAGGTGATTTTTTCGTATTAATATTTTTCGTAAAAGAATAAACCATAGAGTAGGGAAGGCTTGAACGTTGGCATAAACATGAATTGCACGCCCCAAACAAAATTGACTCTTTGGGTGCATCTAAGGACCATCATCATGCATCTGTGATTTGTGTAGATTCGAAGTAATTGTTCGAAATTCCATCCATAAAAATTATATTTATTATTAAAAAAATTCGAACCCTTCGATTTTAAAACTGTAACTAGTTTCGTTTCTTTTTTCAATTTTAGCTATAGCTGATCGTAATTAGGATTGGCACATCATCTAATTTTGGTGAGGGCACACGTTTCAAGGGCTTTAGGTAACGTGGCATATTAGCAATGGCCCATGTCTCCTTCTCACGAATTGCTCCGGCCAAATATAGAAGAAAACGCCGGAAACAAGATAAGGAACCATGAACGCATGACGTTCTCAAATATTTAAATGTTTTTCTCAACTTAATCCTAATCTCTTATCTATCTATTTTTATTCCCACCATAAAATATTAGTCCATTGTATACTAATTGTTAATATATTAGTTGTGGGTCCTAAGTTGTTACATTCCATGAAATATCGGCGAGAAGTTGCGTGGTTCCCATATTTATCCACAATTAGGTCTCATTAGATATTTTTTTTTATGTTTTATTTTTACAAAAGAACAGGAAAAACGGGCATAAAATATAATTAAGTCAAATTTCTCGATGGTTAAAATAACCGATCTGCCATCATTATTATCCTTGCTTCGATTCATACTGTTATGAACATGATATATGCAGTCAATTCATAATCTTTTACTTTCTTGTAATAGAAAATTAAATGATAATTATATAATTTTTAAAAATATGAAATAATCATAACTAGAGGATAAGAAATGTTAAGTTGATATTTTATATATTAATGTTTGAAGTCTTTAACACGTTTGAGTCTTTAAATAATTGCTACAATGTGTTTACAGTTTATTTATTTATTTTTTAAACATTTAAATAAATAAATGAGTAGAAGTTAATTTAAAGCAAAAAGTGATGAGTTTTGTTTTATATCATAATTTAAATGTATTATATTGTGATAAAATTGAAATATGGAGTTGATATATTAATATTTGAAGCTTTTAACATGTTTAATCTTTAAATGATTGCTGAAACTTGTTTACAATATTTTTTTATATCTTGTAAAACATTTAACTAAATAACTGATCAGAGATAAATCTTAAACAAAAATGATGAATTTTACTTATACAACAATTTAGATATATTATATATGTTATAAAATTGAAATATGGGTTTGGTTTTTTAATGTTGTTCCTTATTTGAACTCCAATACTAAAAATAAACCATCTTTGTTTTTTGTTTTCAGACTTTGAATGAATTTCAAAAAGATTAAAATGAAAATTTGAAACTATTCAAAGAATCAAATGCTTATGTTATGACATTATAGTTTTTATATACATGCTCATTTTGACATTTAGTATTTCTTAAATGTGACATTAAACTTGTTTTGCCTTATCGGTGAGATAATCAAAATTATAAAATTATTAGCAAGTTTTTTTATTATATGTATATTATTTAATTATTTTTAAAATGAAAATAAAAACAATAAAAACTGCTTAATATAATAAAAAATAGTTCCTGAAAATACGAATGTTAGTTACTGGTTGATAATTTGGAGCTCCACCGTTTAATGGTCTGAAACGAGATTTTCGTTCCTTCACGTTTTCACGTTTTACGAAAAAACAGAAATGTTCTGATCTCCGTAGTTCTGTCTCGCGAATTTCATTGATAATCATCGTATTATTTATATAGAAATATAAAAAAGGACAACTATGAATTAAAAAAAAAAAAAAAGAGATAAAAAGGAGGTAGTCTTTATAAGGCCGTAAGCCTCGCGATTGTCACACGTTCGCCACTCTTCTCAATCTCATTCTCATCCTCTTCTTTCTTTCATCTTTCACTCTACCGTTTCCATGGATCCGTACAAGGTATGCACCCAATACAATACGTGAAAATCAATTCCTATTTTCTTCTTTTATTGCTTTCTATCTTCTAACATACAATCAGAAAATTCCACTCATCTCCTTCTTTTTTCTTATTTTTTTTTAACAAAGGAAAAAAATTAACGTATAATATATCGATTTTGTTTTTATCGTTTCATTTACCTCGACTATGTCGGTTAAAACTCGCCAACTCTTTGAATTTGAGCTTCGTGAAGCTAGTTTTATGGTGTGGATCGATTATGAAACCGTGTTTGCTGACAAGTGTTTTATGTGATGCAGTACCGGCCATCTAGCGCCTTCAATTCGCCCTTCTGGACTACAAATTCTGGTGCTCCTGTTTGGAACAACAACTCCTCTTTAACCGTTGGAACTAGAGGTATCAACTAAACCATTTTCTGTAAGGGACTGACATGTTGATGTTGCATAATAATGCATTTAAATGCCTTGTTATTTACTGAATTTGTTTTCGACTTTCTCTGTTGAAGAACTTGCTTTGGACTTAATTTTGGTTTCATGCCTGTTAAGTAGAATCGCGGTAAATGATATGATTTCGTGCTATTAGTGCAGGATGTGCTCCCTCGTTTAAATAAAATACAAATTTAATGTAGTTGAGTATAGCGGACTGTGATTTTTGTTATTAGCTGTTACCCTTGGTAATTTTGGCTCACTGAATGTTCAGAACGCCTCACAAGTGACACAGATTGGTTTTTTGTTTTATTCCTGTCGTAGAAATTATATATGTCAACACATAGTTTAATCTTTTATTTTATTTTTCCATGATAAAATTATTTCATTTTTTTTCCTGCAATTTTTTGGTGTTGGTGGAGAGGGGGCATATCTATCTGTCTGTTACTGTCGTAAAGCTCAGAGTGAATTTGGCTGAATATTGTTTAATCAGAAATTTATATTATTTTTCCCCTTTTGGCAGGTCCTATTCTCCTGGAGGATTATCATCTTGTGGAAAAGCTTGCTAACTTTGACAGGGAGCGGATCCCAGAACGTGTTGTCCATGCTAGGGGAGCTAGTGCTAAGGGTTTCTTTGAGGTCACACATGACATTTCTCACCTGACGTGTGCAGATTTCCTTCGAGCCCCTGGTGTTCAGACACCTGTAATTGTCCGTTTCTCGACTGTCATCCATGAGCGTGGTAGCCCTGAAACCTTGAGGGATCCTCGAGGTTTTGCTGTGAAATTTTACACCAGAGAGGTAAAGATTTATTGAGTATACGGGATACTATCTTCCACTTCCAATAACTAAGGGCCAGTTGGATAAATTGCTCAACAAAAAGTTATAGGAAAAGAAAATAAAACGAATGAAGCAGGTAAAATGAATGAAACTTCTCTTTGTGAAAATCAAATTGTGTATCTCAACTTTTAAAGAAGTTTTAAATAAGTGAGCTTCTGAAAAAGTTAAGTTGAATAAGTTAATTTTAACTTGTGTGAGAACTATCGTTCATGTTACTTGATTTTTTTTTATTTTCTTCCCTTGTAAGTGTTTGTTGAGATTTTAGCCAAACTAACGCTAAAGACAATTACTTTATTACTTTTAAATTTCCCTCCATCTCTTTAGAAGAAATTCCCACTGCACCTCAGGGTACTGGTTTAGTTGCTGACATGTTAACAGGTTTTCAAATGGAGGTCATATGGTAATGGTATCAATCTGGCACTAATTGTGATTACTATTTTTACCTCGTGAACACAGGGTAACTTTGACCTTGTTGGAAACAACTTTCCTGTCTTCTTTGTACGTGATGGAATGAAGTTTCCAGATATGGTCCATGCTCTTAAACCCAATCCCAGGTCCCACATCCAGGAGAATTGGAGGATCCTTGACTTCTTCTCTCACCATCCAGAGAGCCTTCACATGTTCACCTTTTTATTTGATGATTTGGGTGTCCCACAAGATTACAGGCATATGGATGGTTCTGGAGTTAACACATATACCCTGATCAACAAGGCTGGCAAAGCAGTGTATGTGAAATTTCACTGGAAGCCCACGTGTGGTGTAAAGTGTCTATTGGAGGAAGAGGCCATTAAGGTGGGAGGATCCAACCACAGTCATGCCACTCAAGACCTTTATGATTCTATTGCTGCTGGTAACTATCCAGAGTGGAAACTGTATGTTCAAACAATAGATCCTGATCATGAAGACAAATTTGACTTTGACCCACTTGATGTCACTAAGACTTGGCCTGAGGACATTATACCCCTGCAGCCTGTTGGTCGCATGGTCTTGAATAAGAACATAGATAATTTCTTTGCTGAGAATGAACAACTAGCATTTTGCCCTGCCATTGTGGTGCCTGGTGTATATTACTCAGATGATAAGTTGCTTCAAACCAGGATATTCTCTTATGCCGATACCCAGAGGCACAGACTTGGACCAAACTATCTGCAGCTTCCTGCTAATGCTCCCAAGTGTGCTCACCACAACAATCACCATGAAGGTTTCATGAATTTCATGCACAGGGATGAGGAGGTAAATTAATATTTTCATTCTTCTTAAATTCTCTTATTTGTTTTATGTATAAGAAGCTGGTTGCCATGTTAACTACTTAGCGCTGTTAAGTTATTCATACACATGCTGATTGGGTGATATTGCAACCTATTATATAGTTATTTACAATTTTTTTTTCTTGTGACTGAGCGCTGCCAATTTATAGGTGAATTACTTCCCTTCAAGGTATGATCCTGTTCGTCATGCCGAAAGGTTCCCCATTCCTCCTGCTATCTTCAATGGAAGACGTGAAAGGGTTAGTCTTTGATCAATTGCTTAATATGAAAATGTGGAACATCTGTTAGTGGATTAATCCACCAGCTATAGGTTTCAGTTTAGGTTGCATTAGTTCATTTCATTTTTGGATTGTCAAAGAAACCATACATTTTATAGTTCTAAACCAAATTTTCTGAAAAATCCAAGGAGAGCATTGGACAAAAATTATCTTTCTTTGATGTGCTTTTCTAGTTGTTTAACTTAGTAAGTAAAGACTAAATAATGTTGTTGAGAAAATACAATATGAAAATTAAGCAAAGAAATGGACCTGTGACTTTGATTAAATATTTCTTAATTGTTGATGAAGTTAGGTGTCAATCAACACAATGTTAAGTTTTGTTTGTTTTCAGCGTTACTTTTGGATAGAAGAGATTTGTTATTAATGCTTTATAAAACAAATGATAAGATTTTGTAAAACAACAACAACCAAGTCCTATCCATCTAGGTAAATGATAAGGTTTTGCAAAACAATAAAATAGAACTGGTGAAACTGTTGAAATACTGCCTATATTAGGTCAAGAATGTTGAAGTATTAACAACTCTACTTCATAATGCAGTGTGTAATTGAGAAGGAGAACAACTTCAAGCAGCCTGGAGAGAGATACCGATCTTGGGCACCTGACAGGTTCCTGTTATTAACTATCGATGTGATCAATATGAAATATGTTTAGTGATATCTAATGTTGGATTCTCTCTGCTATTTTTTTTACTGATTTGCAGGCAAGATAGATTTATCCGCAGGTGGTTTGAGGCTTTATCTGACCCACGTGTCACCCATGAGATCCGCAGTATCTGGATATCATACTGGTCTCAGGTGAGATTTGAACATTCTAATTTAATCTTTATAGGAACTACAGGGTCAGGTGTATAAATGAATCTGCTCTGGTTTGCTCACATGATGTTCTTTGTTGGCATTGCTATGCAGGCTGACCGTTCTCTTGGTCAAAAGATAGCATCTCATCTCAACTTGAGGCCAAGCATTTAAGGTTGTTGCCAACCCCGGAATGATTTTTAGGAGTTGCAGATGTGCAAAGAGCATGATAAGTGCAAAAGAGTACGATAAGGATGTGGCTTTGGATCATTGAAAGGACTAGTCCTTTTCTTCCAAGATTATGTTGTGTACCAATAACTCCATGTATGCAACTCGTTGAGCTACTCATAAATGCCTTTTGTATGTGTTGGTATTTATTTAGCTTCTGGGGCTCTGTTTCCCTGCTATTATTGTTGTCGATTGTTACACATCCTTGTTATTCTAATAATTAAGAAAGTATTAAATAAAAAATTTGTATAATGAGAATTTGGAATCATTCATAATTTTTTACACTTAATATACATCCTGGCGTTTATGATTCAATTATTAGGCATATTCTGACGAATCTGACCTAATCGGCTGGAAGTTCAGATAACTCAATGGGTCCAAAGCAGCAGCTTCATATCTGCGAATGTTTTTCGGGTTGTTCAAAAGTCAAAATGAGATTCGAACCGCCCCAAAAATGTCAAAATGAGATGTAGTTTGGCTTATGTTGGTTGTGTTTGATTGGAACGTCCATTCTTCCTGGGAGGTAGCTTTGAGTCATAAATTCTTGCCATTATCAAATTAACTCGTTTTGATTGGGACATGTAGCTACCAGATAACATTTATGGCTTTAGTTGTTTTCATGAACCAAGAAATGGTGATTGTCGAATATCATTGCACCACCAGGATTAATTAACAAGTTCGACAAGTCTTGCTTTCTCTTTAAAGGAGTTAATGTTATGATATTGGTTAGATGGTTAGTGTCTTTCACTCTCGTTTCTTGTTAAGTCACATTATTAGTCCAGTTTTTATTATCATCTCCCATTTTTGTCAATCATACCCCTTTTTATTCTCTTAATTCTTTTCATTCGTTAGATTCTGTCATGTTTCTCGTTATAGTATAAATTCTCATGATATCAATCTTGTGCAGAATAGATCTTCCACTGTACTAAGCTCCATGAGTTCATTTTCTCACTCTCATTTTTCTTTTGCACTTTCGTCATTTTCCCACATTAGTTCCTATCTCTACAATTTTTTCTTTCAGAACTCATAAAGAACTTTGAACCTTGCTCTCTCTCATCTTTGCATTTCAAAAACTTCTCAGTTGTGTTCGTGGTAGAAAGAGTCCAGTCTTGGATCACCCCGCTGCTTTCTAAACCACTATTTGAAGCTGAGGATTATTTGAAGAACTTTACTTCAGCAAGTCCTGGATTTCTCTTTTTTTCTCTACTTCAGTGATCAGATTGGTCCTAAATAGTTTCTCCATTGACTGCCCCTACTTTGGCCTCTGGCACCCTTTTACATTGGTAGTCTCCACCCCGAAGTTTCGGACGTCGAGCTAGTGGATGCATCCTTGGAGTTCAAGACAAGAGCCTTGTTTTTGTTCATGTTTGTTGGGACCCTTATTGTGATGTCAACTCTGTTTCTCCTCAAGATGCAATTTATATAAATGAGCTGAAGAATCACTCTATGTTGAGGATCCAAACCGTTTGCATTTCTTGCAAACAAAACTGGGTCAAGGAACCGAGGATATGAACCCAAATGCTCTAAATCTAGTAAGAACAACTGATTTGACTTAGAGAATTTCAATTTAAATATTTTTTACGACATCAAGCGATTCGTGTAAGCATAACAACTGTAAAACAACAAAAACAACAACAAACAAGCTTTATCCCTGAATTATAAGATATCATTGAACTCGGTAACAAAGGTAGAAGTATAAGATCAAAAGTTTATCTACTTTTAATTTGTGATTACTGATTTGCTTCGGAAATGTCTTTTGGTTTAACTTCGGTTTAGGAGCTTGTTCAAATTTGTGTGTTACTTCCTCATTTTTTCAGCTCCACTGAAGCGTAATTTTGCTGTTATTTGCTTTTGCTAAATGGTCATGTGTTGGTTGTAGTTTCTACTTAAGTACTTAAGCTTTTGACACAGTTGGGAGTTTTGATTACACTTACATTTGAGATTGTTCGACATCATGTGATACATTTGAGGGTGGGTTGGTAGAGCCTTATTCTTCCGGCACGAGTGTAGTGTAGATGACTAGATCTAGTGAGAAGTTCGATTATTGGAGCTACATGCTTCGGTTGTAGCTAATATCATTGTATTTGTTTTCTTGCTTAGTTGATGTGATAACAACTTGTATGCATTTATCTGATTGCGAGAGTATTACAAGGAATTGGAACTCAGTTAGAGATTGTGCTATTAGTTAGATGGTTTGTAGGTTGGTTTTACTCTCTCGTATACAAGTCATCCCGTAACTTGATTCTAAAATGCAATAATCTTCTCTCGTTTCATTAATTACATACCATTTTTATTTTTCCAATTCTTCTCGCAATTTGGTCTCTGCTATATTCCGAACACTTCTTCCTCTCGTGATTTGTTCGTTTCAATTTGCAAATTTGTTTCTCATCAAATTTGGCCTTGTACAAACTCATTTGGACTTACCTCACCCATTCTCTCTTGATAAAAAAGGCTGAAAATATAATATTTTGCATCATTTGTCATACATGAATTAATTAAAATAAACTTTATTCTCTATTTATATATTATAAAATTGATTCCCTACGAAATGATTATTAAGAATTGTTTTGCTTCTTTAAGTCACGTAATTTCTCTTGCATTAACTGTCTCATTTTATTTATATTTATATTTTCATTCATATTAATTACTGTTATTTATATTTAATTAATCTTAATTTAAATTTGAATTGAATTGTAAAGTTTGAACGTTGACACGTAATTTTGAGTTAAAAAAATATAAAGATTATGTATCTTGATTTAAATAATTTTTTTAATTTTACAATCTTGTATGTTTTTTTTATTTAATAAAATTGAATATTAATTAGTTTTAAGTTTTTAAATATGTATGCTTTATGATTATTCTTACAACGATGATATTAGCTAATTTGGAAGTCTCCTGTATCAAGGACTTCTCCAACTTTATTTAGTTTGTTGTTCTCGGATGCCATTGGTACTACGCATTTGAGATACTAGTTCCTTTTCTCTTTTTTCTGTTTTCTAATTTTCCTTTATGTAACAAAAAAAACGATGATGTCATTATTTTTATTAAAAATTATAAATACCACATAAACTTGATAGTTGATGTTAATATCTCAACTACAATCGACGTCTTTGGCAACGTCCCACTCCTGCCCAGAAATAGATTAGGAGAGAGTAGAAAGGGAAAGAATTCTCGTCCAAGAGACCAGTTTTAATTTTCCATTACTCTGAAAGGAATATTCCAAGCTTAGAACTAGAATGTCATCCAGCATCTCCATGATTGTAAGATTTTTTTTAGGTGGAATTCTTTAAACATTGTTTATCAATTAAAATTAAAGTTTTATTTATAATAACATTAAATATAAATATTTTGTTAAAATAAAATTTAATTTTAATCAATAAAGATCACTGACATCACTTAGAGAAAAACAATTTTTTTTTCTATTTTATCTTTCCTCCACTCCTAAGCGGACAACTGTCCCTTGTCGTTGCTAGCAGCATGATGAAGTAAGAATCATCGGGTCGTTCTCTGGGGCGGGTCTTTTCACTTCCTTTACTGGGCCCACTATGGGCCTGTGTGGGCTTTAGTTGGGCCTAGGTTTGTTCCGTTATTTGTAATCACAACCACGACCACAAATCATAACCAAGTTGATTATAATGATCAGGATTATATGGTTGTGTTTAATAGCTGGGAATAATGATCTAACAGACGAAACAATACCATAGGAGAAAAAAAAAAAGGACAACAATGACAGAAGTGACCATTTTGGCGTCCCCCACAAGTAGTGGTTTAAAGGTCCCCGTTTCGTCTTACAAGTTACCAACACTACTCGTTCAAAGCAACCATCAATTTCTTTGCTGCCACCCATTTTTGGCCCTTTAACCTTTTTCCTTGAAGGTGACTTGTTAGACTCTCCTCTATCATAGTCATAGACAACAACTTCGAAAATTTGGGTTAATCTAAGTACATACATTACGCCATTCGTTAACTAACAGAAAATAGACATACGTAATTATATATATATATATATATATATATGTATATATATGTATATATATAATTGACATCATATATTTTCTATACAAATAATGAATGGAATCCAATTCTAAAATACGACAGGAATGATATTCAAGTGATCACAACAATCTTTGAGAAGATAAAGCCACCGCTGTGGTTCGGTTCGGTGTGACGAACATGCTGTAGCTTGTTTTTTGGTCAGAATTATTAAAAGTGTGACCAAACTCAGAAATATTATATAGTTCTCAGTCATGTGCCTTTTGTCTAGAAATAATCGATCATAAGGGTGAGTGAGGCATGCAGAGATATTGAGGAGCAAGGATGAGTTTCATCGATCGGGCACAAATTTGCGTGCCCTCTATTCTCTATTTCCAACACTACATAAGACATGACCCAGATATATCTTGTGTTTTATTATTATATATTTTTGGTCCTTTATATATTATGTGTTTTTTAAACTACTGCTTTTATTACACATTCGCGTTTAGTCCTATGCATGTTGTTGGCTAGCATGCAGCAAAGGCAGAACAGTAATAACATCATATAGTACATGCAGAAGCACCGGTTACCTTGGAACAAGTAACCTACCCTGGGTGCCGTCTACAACCGAACCACACAAACCCTACAATTAATAATCATAATTTGCTACAAATGTTATACAATATTATTTCGACGTCATCTTTCCAGCACAGAGAAAGAGACATTGCTTTTCATTTTTTAGGATTCGGGTTGCCGTATGAGACCGAATATTGTCGTTGTCAGATTTGTGGTGTATTGTGGATCTCCTTCGTTAATGGCCTCATCACCCTGTGGATCTCTTTGGCGTCAAACGAATTAAAAACCATTTGGTGGGGATGGATTCTTATTCCCATTTTAGTATTTAAAGCTTAAAACTTTAAACAATTGGATTGGGAATCTCGCAGCGAGTTTACGATTTTCACTCGTAAAAGCAAACTCACTATTGTTTTTTATACAAAGTTCTTAATAAATTAATGTTGGGCACGGCAAGTTGAAGGTGGACCACTTTTATTTTTCGTTTCAGTTATTTTTTTATATGAGTTGATTTCAATCATTCCAAATTATGCCGAAATCTATAAATGTATGAGACTCCGATACTTATGATTATTGAGAATCTCAAATCTTAATTGTAATCTCATTTCCCTACATGATGTATAGACATGGAGGAAGAGCTATATATGTACTATTGCAATATTTGAAATTCATTCAAATCTATCGATATCTTTACTAATCCCATTTAAATATTTTTTATATTGCGATAAAAATTTAAATTGTTTCCATTAAATAAGTTTAAATAAGCTTTTGAAATTCATTATAATCTATCGATATCTTTACTAATTCCATTTAAATATTTTTATATTGTGATAGAAATTAAAATTGTTTCCATTAAATAAGTTTTTGAACTAAAATAAAATTTACAAATATATTTTTAACATAAATTGAAACTCCAATTAACTAGCTAATGGACAAATATTAATGTCGGTTTCACTCCGACATAGCTTCTGTCAATTAAACATGTACTTTATTAATAAAAGTATGCGTAATCCTAAAATAACATGATGCCATATGTATCAATTATAGTATACTAAGACTTCCTGATATATTATTTGTTTAAAAATCAATGTTAAATCAAGATGATTTGTTTTAGTGAAGATTCATGGCCAAAAGTTGAGATCTTTGTACATCTGGTAATAAAATTAGAAGAAGTTCTCCTAATCCCGCGTCATAATATGCAAATCGAACAAGTTTTATTCACTTTCTTTCGACTTGTAATGCATGAGCATGACTGGGTCAATGCGGAGGCGAAGCCCCCCTCACGTCATTGACAATGCGAAATACTTTTTAGTTAAATGAAAAGAGATGAACTAATATGAATAAGTTTGATAAAGTGAGTTATTTAGTTAATTAATTAGACTCACACTATTTTTTATCTTAAATATCACCTCTATTTTACGTACTCGATCTCTCTATCTCTAGCAGTTACATAAACAGATGAGGAAATGGGTTTTGGTCAGACGTTAGCATAAAATTAGCTTGATTTGTTTCGTAAATTAACATTTATACCAAATTTATATGATAAATATTTTTTAAAAGAAGACACTATTATGCGTGAAGCTAGTCTCTTTTTCAGAGAGTTAAATCTAAAATTAAAAATTTTCAAGGAGCCAGAAAGAAAAAAAAAAAACAAAAACGAAAGGTGTAGACATTGAAGAAGATAAGTAATTGAATTTTAAGAAAAAAAACTTTAAATAAAATGACAACATTTCATTAAATAAATAAAAAAAATATATACAAAAATATTTCTAACATAATGTTTTTGTAATATTAAATGCCGGAACCTTGCATATTTTACAATAAGGCGTTTAAATATGTCAATTGGTATATGGATTGGTAGTCTAAACTCTATATCTTTATGTTAACTAATAGATTTAACCCATTAAATAAATTAATGAATATATAATTTAAAAAAATTAGTTGAGACAACTAAAAAAAATGCAAGAATAAAATTTAAATTAATCTAGAATTAACATATTTGGAGAATAAAACCATGAAAAAAATTATACTAATGTTAAATTTTCATAAATGTAAATTTGTAGAAGTATGTAAGACATGCTAACTAGTTAACGAATAAAGTTATATATGCACATAAATCCAGTTTGAACTGATTTTTAAAATGTGATTAAATCTAATTGGAAACTTTCAACATTTTAGTGTTTTTTAGCCATGTCATTTTCTATTTATTAATTTAATTTTTATACTTTTTATTGGATTATATTAGTTTATGACCACTTTATAAAAAATAACAAAAACACAAAATTAAGGTGGTAACTAATTAGATCATTAAAATTTAGTTTAACTAATATTATTATTTGTACTCGACGTATAAATTAAAAGTGTTAAATACTTTTTTTAACAATGTTAATTGATGAAAATAGATATTAAATAAATTTTTATTTTAAATATAATAATTATTTTTATTTTTAATTAAATAATTTTGTTGACATGTACATTTGATGTATACGATATAAAATTATTAATAAAATTTATTTATTATAAAAAGTTAAAATCACTTAAATTTTAGTTATAACAAAAATTTAAAGATTGTGTTATAAAATTTTATATTAAATCATGGTGTCAAATATTCATATCAAGATATCTAATTATTATTATTATTTTATTTGTATTATAATTAATAAAAAATTTATTTTTTATCTCAATAATATATACTTTTTATAAACAATTTTTTTCATTATAAATATGTTTTTATCTTAAGTTTTATTACGTACCAAAAGTTGCCATGTAGACTTTTGTTCAAAAGTCATCCCTAATTTTTTTTAAAAAACTATATTTATGTAATTTTGTAAAAAAAAAAATACCTATATTTCGCTAATTAAAAAAAAAAAAGCCTCCACTCTCTCTTAACATACTAAAAAGTTTTAACATATTAAAAAAAAAGCCCAAGCGATGAATAACATACTAAACAAAATGTCAAGCGGAGTTGACGTCATTTCCATAAAACAAAACTCAGAAATCAAAAAGCTTGGGTCCCACACGAGCGTGAGCCAGAATTATTATTAATTTTTTCAAAAAGAAAAAACATTTTAATAGGTTTGTGGGCCTTTCGGCTGAAACCACAGAGATTGAAAAGAAAGAAAAGGAATTGGCAAATTGCAGTGATGGTGGCAAATGTGGGACGAGCACAGCAACATTTCTTTTACCCACTTCGAAGGATTCTGATTCCAGCAACTATATAAAAATGAAAATAACAACTTTAACAACACAAACTATAAAGAATGTTATTGCTATGGGCATCATCATCATCATCATCATCAATCATAGAGATACACACAAACACTCAGAGAGGTTTACGTTGAGTTAGGCTTATCGTTTGACTTCACCGCGAGAACGAGAGTTCCAAAGGCGAATACTAACACTGTTGCGTGTTGGGTTTTGTGGGGTAGGAGTCCGCATCAGTATCTTCTCCCTCTTCACTTGGAATCATCGCCTTTCCGTGGCTCCTTCTCCTTCTAATATAATGCATGCTTGTCTTCTCGTGGGGTTGCCCACTCTTTTTCATCACCAACCTTTTTTTATTTTTATTTCTTTTTTTTACCATTTTTTACCTTTATTTTAGACAAATGTTTGGGACATTAATTGAAAAATTATTCAAAACATTATTGATTCACGTTAATTACTAATTTTAATATATTCTAACAAATTTCTAACTATTTTTAAATAGCACTCGTTGGCTAGACCGTTTATTTTGTTACCTTGTAGTAAAACAGTGGAGTGCAAAGAATAAAAAGAATAACAATAATAAAAAATAGAAACCCAAGTTGGGTATCTTCAAGAATCTTTACATGTCGAGTTATTGGTATTTGTTTTCTCTGCAGCTTAACTTCACCAGGTTCGGTTCCTTTCTGTATTCCCTCCTACAAAAATATTGGCTTCATTACAAGTGGTGGAACCTTGCATATCATTTGCAGTAAAGTGTATTTGAGGGACAGTGTTGTTGGGAGAGAATCTTTTCTTTTCAAGCACTGCTACGGTTTTTCTGGTCCAAATCTCATCTTTTCCGTTTCCCCTTTTTGATTCTTGCTTCGTGGATTTGGACGGGGAATATATCCTATTTCCATGATGAGGGTGTCAAAATTTCGGGTTGGTTCTGCAAAATCATTACTTTTGCTGTTTTGACTATGTTAGGATTTTCAGTAGAAAAGAAAAAGAAACATCATTTTTGTTGTCTCTCTATGTCTTATTCCTTCCATGTTATTCGTTGGCAAGATAGATATAATCTTCTGTTACTGACATTACTGACAAATTTGG
The DNA here is from genome assembly GCF_003935025.1 of Abrus precatorius. NCBI lineage: Eukaryota > Viridiplantae > Streptophyta > Magnoliopsida > Fabales > Fabaceae > Abrus > Abrus precatorius. Next base: position 20,662,142 of record NW_020874384.1, read on the forward strand.
ACAGAGGACAAAGTTTGAAGAGTGAAGATAGTTATTATCATCTTGTGACAAGACACGATTTTTAAGATCTGTTTGGGAGCTGGACCTGTGCATCTAGATTCTAGCAAGCGCAAGTGTGGTTTTGGGAGGAAGAAGTAGAAGCACAAGCACCCCACCCATGATGGGAGATGGAGGTGTAACATCATCTGCTACCATGATGCAAGTTCCTCCACCAACTGATGGAACAACCTCAATGGATTTTGACTACATGGGTGAGCTTTTCTTAGACGGATGTTGGTTGGAAGCTGCTGCTGATGGATCTGACTTCTTGCTGCAGAGTCCTTCTTTTTCCAACCTTTACGACCCTTCATTCCCTTGGCCTGCTTTGGAGACCAACGACTACAATGAATCCCAGGAAGCTGCTTTTGGGAACCAACAAGGAAGCCAGAACATGGTTAATGTTGTTGCTGATGGTTGTAGACAGCAGTTCCAGTCTGAAACTCATTCAGTTGAAGGTGCATCTGAAGTAGTTAGAAGGTGGTGGTTTCCACCCACACCTAATCCAGGACCTGGCCCTTCTATAATGGAGAAGCTAATAAGGGCCCTCAAGTTGATCAAGTATTATAACAGGAACAAAGATATGCTTATACAAATATGGGTGCCTGTTCATAGAGGGGGTAAGCCGATTCTGGCAGCTAATGATCTTCTATTCTCTCTCGAATCAAGGTCTCCAAACCTTGCCAAATACCGAGAAATCTCTGCGAGGTATCAGTTTTCGGCAGAGGAGGAGGATTCCAAGGAGTTGGTGCCAGGATTGCCCGGTCGAGTGTTTAGGGATAAGGTTCCTGAGTGGACTCCTGATGTTAGATTCTTTAGGAGTGATGAGTACCCGCGAGTTGACCATGCTCAAGAGTATGATGTGCGTGGAACCTTGGCTGTTCCAATATTTGAGCAAGGAAGCAGGATGTGCTTGGGGGTTGTTGAGGTTGTGATGACTACTCAGCAGATCAACTATGGTCCAGAACTTGAAAGTGTTTGCAAAGCACTTGAGGTTTTTCTCCTTCCTTATTTGCACAAAACTCTGTTGTGTTATCATTTTTCCAATACTCAAGTATGTAAATAAATGTCCCAAGAAAACTTGAACCAAGGTTTTAGAGTGGTGAAATTTTTTCTTAGGTTGCTTTTAACATGCCATTTGCTGTTTCTGGAGGGATAAAATTGCTCAATTTTTTTCTTTCTTTATCCCTCTTGTCCATCGACACCCCTAGACCCCACAAAATATCCTATGTTCTTCTTTGTAAACCTGTGTTTTCATGGTAATCTGATCTTTCCCCTTTTCTTGTTGAGTTGCTTTTCTTTTATCATATTTTTTTTTATACGGTTTTTCTAATGTGTGCACAAGAGAATATAGTAAGAATCCATATATAGTTAGTTTTTATTGGAAATCATAGGATCCAATGCAATGATAACATTAAATATTATAATTGCTAATAAATATTTACTATTCATTGATTTCTTATTATGTGTTATTTGGACGCCCATTAAACAAACCATTCATTATAAATGCTCATGCTGAAGAATATTTAACATTCCAAACATGAGAAACTCTTTAATTCTAGTTTAATGATTAGAGGAAAGTTGTTAAATTGCAGGCTGTTGATCTTAGAAGCTCAAAACATTCAAGTATTCAGAATGTGAAGGTAACGGAAAATCAACTTAGAGGAAGATTTTAATGAACTTAAGTCCTCAGTTCTCCTGTGACAATTGCTTTTCTTTTATTTTAGCAGCCATGCAACAGGTCCTATGAAGCTGCACTACCTGAGATTCAAGAGGTGTTGAGATCTGCATGTGAAATGCACAAGTTACCTTTGGCTCAAACTTGGGTCTCATGCATCCAACAAGGCAAAGAGGGGTGCAGACACACTGAAGATAATTATCTACTCTGTATATCTCCAGTAGAGCACGCTTGCTATGTTGGTGATCACTCTACCAGGTTTTTTCATGAGGCTTGCACTGAACATCACTTGTTAAAAGGTCAAGGTGTTGCTGGGAGAGCTTTTATGACAAATCAACCATGCTTCTCAGCTGACATAACTTCCTTAAGCAAGATAGACTATCCACTGTCTCATCATGCGAGGTTGTTTGGATTGCGAGCTGCGGTTGCCATACGCCTTCGAAGCATTTATAATAGTACAGATGACTTTGTTCTAGAGTTCTTCTTGCCTGTTGATTGCAATGACAGTGAAGAACAGAGAAAGATGCTTACTTCATTGTCCATCATTATACAAAGGGTTTGTGGCAGTTTGCGGGTTATAACAGATGAAGAATTGGAGGAAACTAACTTGTCAGTTGATGAAGTAATAGCCCTTGCAGATAGTGGATTTGCTAGGACTCCAATTTGGTCACATCTCCAACCCAAAGGGATGGTTGCCTCATTGGAAACTGAAGAAAAATCAAGTGAAACAATGGGAAGAAAATTCTCTGACCTAAGGCAGCAACAAGAAAATCCTATTTTAAAAGGAAACCTTGACTGTGTTAGGGAATGTTCTACTTCTGTTGAAGGTAGCTTACCAAGTGTGGGAATAAGTAAAACGGTAGAGAGAAGGCGAGCCAAAGCAGAGAAAACCATCACACTGCAAGTTCTTAGACAATATTTTGCTGGAAGTCTAAAAGATGCCGCAAAGAATATTGGTGGTAAGCTAAGCCTTGTTCAAGAGCATGCTTCCTACTGTTTTTATGTGCAAACACCAGGGTAGCCTTTGGCATGCAGATAGAACAGAATGGAACTGAAAGGTTCTGTTCTATTCTTCTTTGTTCTACCCTTTCCAGTGGAACCAAGATGAGCCACTTTTTCAACCTCATCTTGTACTGTTCTTTTTTAAAAGTGAACCGAACATAGAATTCAACCTTATATGCTATTTTGTTCTCTTCTAACGTGTCTACTACCGAACACACTAAATTGAGGCACACAATCTGGATTAGTTTCTACCATATGGAACCTTTCAATTGTAAAAACCTATTATGAAGACTTTTCTTTAGGAAAAAATGCCAAATTCTGTCAAGTTTATAGGTGCTTATGAATCAATTAGATGAGCAATCTTTTAAAGAAGTTTGTGAATAAGTTCATTTTAACTAATGTGAGAAATTTGATTAATTTGCTAGTGTGCTTTCTACTAGTTTGTATAATCATATCTATTAGAAGTTTTTCATAAAAACCGTCTCTTGTATTCAATTTTTTCAGTTTGTACTACAACTTTGAAAAGGATCTGCCGGCAACACGGGATAAAACGTTGGCCATCTCGAAAGATCAAAAAGGTTGGTCATTCCTTACAGAAACTTCAACTTGTCATTGACTCAGTTCAAGGTGCCTCTGGTGCATTTCAAATCGATTCCTTCTATTCCAATTTCCCGGATCTAGCGTCTTCAAATTTATCAGGAACCAACCTGTTCTCAACTTTGAATCAAACTGAGAATCCAAACTCAATGAGCACACAGCAACATCCTGGCTCGTTGAGCCCCGAAGGCACGTCGAAATCCCCCTCTTCCTCATGCAGTCAGAGTTCCATTTCAAGCCATTCCTGCTCCAGCATGTCGGAGCTACAACCTCACACGATTAACGTAGTTGGTAACAAAGATCCTATGGTTGGTGAAGATTCTGCTGATGTTGTGTTGAAGAGGATCAGAAGTGAAGCAGAACTTAAAAGCCTGAGTCAAGAGAGAGCAAAGCTCTTGCCAAGATCGCATAGCCAGGAAACACTTGGTGAACAATCTAAAACTCAGTATCAGAGGCCCTTATTGGAAACCAGTCGCAAGGTGGATGCTCAGAGAGTTAAAGTCACGTATAGAGATGAGAAAAGCCGGTTTCGGATGCCAAAGAATTGGGGTTATGAACATCTTTTGCAGGAAATTGCTAGAAGATTTAATGTGAGTGACATGAGCAAATTCGATGTCAAATATTTGGATGATGATTGTGAGTGGGTATTACTCACTTGTGATGCTGATTTAGAGGAGTGCATTGATGTTTGTCAATCTTCTGAGAGTGGTACCATCAAACTCTGTCTACAGCCTTCTAGTCATTCTATGAGAAATTCTTTAGAGTTTAGATAACATTTTGATTGTAAATTATAAGATCCTTTGTCATGTATGTGAATCAGTCCTAGAAGTTTGTAGCTTTTTTTTTTTTTTGGTATACTAGGAGTTTGTAGTTTAAAGGCATGATTCTTTTTTTGTGTAAAAATTGTTTTGGTATTTAGTATGAGGATAAACTTATCCTTATACTGGAAGCAATAAGATTCAGTTTTTGTTTGTTCGGTATATATAATACTTAATAAAATTAATTATAAATTATTATAAAAATATGAATTTTATTTTTAATTGTCTTTAAAAATAATTAATAAATTATAATTTAATTTAAAATTTATTGATGGATAACATATTTTATATTTTTATATAATATAATCATATTAGTAAAAATAATTAATTTTTATAATAATTATTTTAAATTTTGTATCTGTTATATATTCTAATTGACTGATAATGTAAAAACAATATTGATAAGATATTAAAGTTATATTAATAAATTATTTAATATTTAATTCTTAAAATAATCATGAAAATAACTTTATAATATCAAGGATATAAAATGAAAATATTCTTGAAAGTTTAAATATATTAAATGTGCTTTTCAAAAAAAATAATAAAAATTAAATGTGGTATTTTTAATAAGCACCTTCAAGACATTCATTAGTGATAGATACTCTATAAAGTTAAAGCCTCATTTTTATCAATTAGGGTACACTCTACTCTAATAATTTCAGTCACTCCATGAGTTGCTTTAAGTCTTTTGTAGGACTTTCTTCGTGCATTGATAAATTATTTATCCTTTTATTTGTAGCGATGAATGAAGTCAACTCAAAATTAAACTATTAAAGGTCACGGGTGTAGGTCCCTCCACTTGATTTCGTTCCTATGTTATTTTGCTGCAAGTTGGGTCACATTGCCCCAGAGTACATAGCAATACTCCTTTTATACCTCAGCAATTTACTCTAGTTTAATGAGTTTTTAAATGGCAATGTTATCCATTCAGTAATTTTAGTGACGATTATAATATCCAACTACTCTGAGATTGACTGACAATTTACTGGACTTCCACAATCGTGTTAGTAGTCCGGCCACTCCAGCAAAATATTTACAGTTCAAAATTTCATCTCATGATCATTAAATTATGTGTACTTAATTCATATTCAACATTTTATAAAACTTATTGAATATTTGATTTGCGGGAAAGGCAGCATCGCTACAAAGGATCCAATTTGTAGTTTGAAGAAACAATTTTATGGACCTCGAGGGATACCCGTAAATCTAAATGGAAAAAAAATGAATCTATTTGAATGTAGGATTTGATTTTGATTTATTTTAATGTAAAACCTTTTACACTACAATTTAATCATACTTTTCAAAATTATTTACGAAACTTCAATTATAATGATAATTCAAAATAATAAATAACTAATTACACTGCCAAGAAAATATATTTGTTAGAAATTTCTAACATCTCGGGCTTAAGATACTCAAATAAAAAAAACACAATAATTTACTATCCATCCTAAAAAGTGGTTGTATTTATTAGGGAGTTTCTGTACAAGTGCGTATAACAATAGCTGAAAATGGAATATATTTTCCAAAATCGCTATTGCAAAATGAATGAACGTACCTAAGCCTTTTCTTTTTACACCTCCCTTATAAAACTCATTTCGAAAGCAATTTTTTAATTTAATATTCAAAAGTGATTAATACCTTCCAAAACCTAATTTTCAAAATATATATAACAAAAACGAAATGGTGTAACTAAAAAAATAATAAATCATAAATTCAGTCACTTAAATATAATTGGTAGTGTTTCCTGTTCAAAATTATAATTTATTTGTAATATCAAATGCAAGTTTTTTATTAAACTAAAAAATTAATTTTAATTAATAAACAATACTATCAACACCTATAAAATAATACAAGTTCTTTTTTTTTTGTCAATAAAGTTTTGTCCTTTAAAAATCTTTGTGCAAAAACCAAAAACCAGTTGGCTGCAGTCCGGGCATTTCAAAGAGCCTACTAAGTACTAATCCCAGCCGACTCGATTTCGGAGCTAACGGCTACTTGTAATGCTAATATGCTACTACTCCATTATCCTCACCATCTGAACCATTTTTTATTTATTTATCTTGACCGTCATCTTCTAAACGATAATATATAATTTATTTTTCTTCCACAAAACTATCATTTTAATTTATTTTTCTTAAACTTTAACTTAGCCTTACGGACAAGAGATTATTAAATGAGTACAAGAGTCATACATAATACACGAGTTTGGGCACGGGTGTGTCAAAATTGGCATATTTTCTATCTTCTGTTTGGCCTATATAACATTTTGTACTATACAGACGCTTCTGCACTACTTGCGGACGACCCATCATCCAATGCCTGTAAGTTTATACCTACGAAGAAGTTGATGAACGATCTTCCCCTTGCTCAATGATTGAACACCTTGAAGGTGGACCAAAGATGCTTAATATCACCTGCAGGTAGAAAACAAATCATAAAAGAGTATTTTCAGTATGAAGAACAAAGTTCATAGATGGCAAACCAACGTGTCTCGAACGTGTATTCGCTGCGTCAAACGAATTTGACACAAAAATATCCAAGTATAAACAAACAACTTATTTGCCCGCACAAAAAGGATTTAGATGGTCTAGAGGACCCGTTGCACTTCAAAGAGTAAAGGACAATTGGCAACTGTTGATATAAGAAAATCCATGCTTAGAATTTTATAAAATACAAGCATCTGAATAACAGATTATGGATATGTGGGAATCTACTCCCTCTGTTTTTTCGTCAGCAGTTACTATCACTTAACCTTCCCAAACTACACCCCTCAGATGGATCTAAATCCTTAGAAAAAAAATATGGAAACCAGAATGATGCCCCAATATCAATTTATGGTTGGTCAGAGACTAGGTTAGTTCACATAGGAGTAATGTTGATGTTACAGTTAGATTCACACTTCTGAAAAACTTGCAGCAAACTTCCACATTTTCTGTTGAGTGAATATTGAAAAATTTAACTCCACCAACGCGAAAAAAAAAAAAGAGAAGAAAAAAGTAGTGTATTTCATCAGTGAGTCTCAGCTGCAGCTTTTCATGCATTGTATTCTCAGTTATACGCATTTTCATAAATAAAGAGAATAAACTAAGTAGAAAGCATCAACTGACCGGCAAGAAAACAAGTCCATGCAAGAAACCAAGAAGTACCAACGACAAGTACATCTGAAAGTAATAAATCTGCAAAATGCGAAGGTTAAGTGTTACAAATATGTATAATATCAGAGTCCAGCCATAAACTAAGGATGAACTCTTAATACCACAAAAACTTCTGTTCTTGAGAAGCAAAGAACAATAACTCCAACCAGCTTTGTTAGTGTGATGCCACTGAAATCGCATAAAGAAGAGAATCTTATTCAGAAAAGATAATACACAAATTTAAGACAAAATAATATGTTGATGCAGCAAAATTGCCGTGAAATTGGTGTTTGAAAACAGCACTTTTGTCATGTAAATATGTTGAAAAGCAAACTGGAGGGAATGAATTCTGGCATGATTTTATTAAGGATCAGGGCATTTGGTCCTTAATAGTCAAGATATTGTCCATTATTTCCTTCACAGAATTAGTAGCTAACCAAAGAGCAGAACGAGGAATACGACTTCTTTGCTGCATGCATGCATGTCTGCAGTTCAAGAAATTCAACAATAAATTTTTCACTAGCACAAAATCACCTGAACACCGAAGCACCCATTGTACCCAAAGCCTCCTTAGCACGTTGATCTCTGTCTCCACTTGTTACCTGTAAAAACAAGATTTGGTCATGTGGAACTGATAGAAACTAATTCATAAAAATTAAAGAAAACATGATAATGATATGTAGCCAAGTATTACAGTTTGATGATTTTGCTAATATTATTACTGTTGAGATTAAGGAGTAATTGTGATCATGATACCAGCTGTATATTTTGTATTGTAGAAAATTAGGATTTTATTATATCAGATTCAAAAGTAAGAAAAACCTAGTTTTCCCACTGTTCAGTATTGTTCTAGAGGCCCTAGGAGATCTGGCAACTGTTCCATCAACGTCTTCACTTTCAGATCTGTTGTTCCACCAAACACCACCACCAGCCAATCTCCAGCATGCTGTCACGCACATTGTCTATGCCAAGGAGTTTGTCAGCGCATGGGATTTGCACGCCACTTTCCAAGCATTTGGGCAACCTCAATTCTGGTTTTGTTTCTGCTTGTTGAGGCATCCTGAATCTGTTTTGACCCAGCTTTGTTACAGGGTATCTCATCTAACACAACTTTTTGGTGATTTTGGTGTTGCACCTTTGGCTCTTACCTTATTCTGTTTCTGAGTAGGTTGCTGTTACTGTTTGGTCCGGGTACACAATGAATTCTCAATCAGAATCATATTCTATTCAATCCAATAATTCAGGGTCATCAAATAAGGGCCTGAGTTGCAACCTCTTTGGTCACACTTGGGACAAATGTTACTCTCTGATTGGATTTTCAGAAAAATTTAGTTAACGCAACTCAGTCCCCCAATGACAGAAAACAGCCTGAGTTGAGGAGCACTAATCCTAATGTATTATCTGATAAAGAGTACAGAAAAATTTTGCAGTTCAAGACATATCAAGCCTCATCCATGGCTATGATTGCTCATAGTGCTAATTCTATAGTCAATCTCTCAATCATCATCTGTTACCCTTGAGTTTTGGACCCTGGTGCTTCCAATCATGTAGCCAGCAATCCTTTTCTTTTCTCAATTGCCCTACCCTATAACTCATCATCACATTACTCATGCACATGGCTCAAATGCCAAAGTTAATGGCATTGATCAAGCCACTCCTCTTCCATCTTTATCACTTGATTTTGTTCTCTTTGTTTCTGGTTATCTTTTTAATTTGATATCTGTCAGTCATCTCACTCATACTCTTAATGGTTATAACCTTTACTTTTGACTATAATTATATAGGTCCGAAGTATGGGGCCAGTGATTGGCCAAGTCTTGTGTATGAGAATCAAGCTGCCTTGCACATTGCTTCTAATTCAATTTTCTATGAGCAAACTAAGCATATTGAGAATGATTTTCATTTCATCCGAAAGAAGATTCTATCTAGGGATTTACTACATACTTTGTAGGATCTAATGATCAGCTAGCACACATACTCACAAAGGCACTTCAAAGACCAAAGATAGACTACATATGTAGCAAGCTGGATGCATATGATTTATATGCACCAACTTGAGATGAAATGTTGATATTAAGGAGTAATTGTGATCAAGATATACATATTAGAACCGTATATCTTGTATTTCAAGAAATTAGGATTGTATATAGTAGATTGGTTGTATCTCTCATATTTGTTAAATCCTTTCCTCTTACTTTGTTGTATCTATTTATATTTTTATTATTCAGTGTTAATAAATCAGGAAATATTATATTTGCTCATTTTGTTCTTAAGTATTACTTTAAAAATGCACCAAAATACATGTCATTTTAAGATTTTTTCTTTTTCCAAATCAAGTTTTATGGAAAAAACATACAAAAACAATCAAGCCCTTATCTCATTCACTAGGTGAGATTGGCTATGTGGATCACACGACACCATTGATCTCAGTCAAAAATCAAATTTTCAAAAAACTGTACAAAGATAAAAATAATGAGAAACAGAGAATGACCAATTATAAACATTTATTTCTCACTAAATTTCACACAAATCAAGAAGGGAAGAAATGATATATTTAAATTTTAAAGCATCAAACATTTGCACATCATAAAAATGTGTGTTAGTGTAAACTGGAAAGCAGAGTAATACTAACAGTGAAAGAATGAGTCATATGCACACAAAACTCAACAGCAATGCCCACTGACATAACAAGGTTGACCACCGAGAGAGCATTCAACTGGATATTCAGAATGGCCATCACACCCTAAAAAGGCAAAATATCAAGCAACGACAAAAATACTAATATGTAAAAAGAACTATATAATATATTGCATATGTCAAGTAGCAAGAAAGTGAAAAATCAAATAAGGTTAAAACAAAGGTAAAATACCATAAGATCCACAACAATCATTGCCAACACCAACAAAATGATTGATGAACTCCATAAACTGCATAATGGTTGAAAGCAAAGAAGGATCAAATCAAGATTTGATTAATTCATCAAACAATATCTCAATGATAATTTCATTTAATTCAGGAAGTTAGAAGAAAAAATAGCTTAAACCATTTGCTAAAACAAGGCCATTCTCACCTGCATGTGATAACCAAGCACACAATAAATACTGCACCTGTTACATCATTGTATGATTAAGTTAATGTTTGACAGGCTTGACATCAATAGGAATAATAAATAAATTATAGATTGTAATCATTAAACATGTGATTATATAATCTGATTCTTCTCAAAATTTTTCCGAGATCTATATTACAGCAATATGCATAGAATTCTGATTAGACCAGTTTGAGAAAGCCACACAAATCTCAATACTAACCAATAGCTATAGCAAGGTTGACCAGTGCAGTCTTCCATATATTAAGGTATTGCTCAAAAAACATATAAAACACTGAATATGGGAAGATCTCAATCTGCACCAGAAAATTAATGTCAGTTTGGACATGGTAAATGTGGTAAAATGATGGGAAATGATAATTATTATCATGAACAGTCATATATTATTAGATAATAAGTTTAATATCAACTTTCATGGAGGCAGTTATGGGTAGAAATTAGGAGCAGTAATGTATAATTAGAATATCTGATAATGCGATAGAAATAACTTACCCTGCATTAGTTTCTCTATATCAGTTCTGTATTAGAATTAGAAACTACCATGATGGCAGTTATTCATAGAAAATAACTAATGGCAGTTATTTTCAATGAAAAAATTAGGGAGGAGGTGTTGTTATTTACAGTTTGTGGGCAGAGAATACTTCTCTACAGGATGCTTTTGCTCTGGTACAGCAAATATATTGTTGTATTATGTGTAATTCGAGTGCTAAATATAGAATACTTCTCTATAGGAGACTTTTGTCTCCAGTACAGCAAATGTAATGTTGTATTATGTGTAATTTGAGTGCTCAGGATAGAATAGTTCTCTATTGGAGACTTTTGTCTCTGTATTATCCTGTATTATCAAATGTATTGCTCTTTCATTCTTTATCACTTTTACAATTGCAAGAGAATGATATTTGCATCTACTGCAAGAAATGAGCTAGTCAATCAGGTCATGAAAATTAGTATTACCTTTTCTTTCTACATTATATTTCTAATAGCCAAAAACATTTGATTCAGGAAGTAGAACTGATTGATACACTACCTTTAAAGAACCAGAAACTCTTGAAGTGAACTCTCGAGCAGCCCTCATAGAATTAACATAGTCAATCTAAAACAGTTTACAGTTAAACCTGGAGTGCATTGACACAAATGTAATTACAAAACAAAAAATATAGAAATGCAACCTGCTTGTTGAGTGGGGTATGATATGTACGGAATGATGATGCTTGAATAATGCCACTGTCGTAGCCTGACAACCAAAGCACAGTCAAATAATTCATACCTCAAGTATTACAAACTCTGGAACTTACTGGTTCAATCTTCAGGACTAAAGACGAGAATTTGAACAGGACTTAAAAATCAATTTGAAAACAAGTATCTTTAAATCAATGAACCTTTCAGTTCAACACTGCTGGTATAAGCTCCATGACCACCTTTGGAACAATCAGCAGATGGCAGAGCACTAAGAAACCATGGCAGTTTCTCCCTAAATTGTGTTGTAGAAGGACGATCATTGTGGAGATCTGAGTGACGGAAACACTACACAATTTACGAAGTTTTTTATTAAGGTCCCAGAACAGACACATTAAACAATTAAAACAAGGACAGAAAATGAAGGTTGAAAAAACAATTGTTTAATTACCGTTGTGCAATCTGTACATACTCCAGATGAAACACAAGAGTTTTCCCCAGGAGCACAGCAAGGAGGCTGGAAAGAAAATTTACTTTATCAGCTACCATAAAGTTACTGTATGCTTTGACCGCATTAAAAAAATCTTATCCTACATCTACATCTTTTCTCTCATTATTCTTTTTACAGAAAACAATAATATCAAGAAGAAACTTTTTTTCCCTATAAATTTTACTTACCAATAGAGCAAAATCTCATCCTCTAGCGAGTCACTCCATTTCTTTGCTATTTATTAATTTTTCATTTAAAATATTACTAGATTATACAGCTAATGACAGGTATTAAACAAAGTAATTAAACTGAAAACCTTAGGTCCAACATCTAACACATTAAGTAAATCAGTAAACTCCAAGCGGTGATCATTAATCTTTATGTACTATTGAATCTGGTCATTACAAGTTTCCTATCAAGTCATCATAAACGCATAACAATCCTAACATAAAACACGAGCAAACATATATTATAATAGAATTGATAATTTTGCACATAAATCAGTAGCTTACTAATGTGTGCACCAGACCTGATCATCAGGAGGGCAATAACTCCCATTTGTAAACTTCCTGCAGCACCCAAATGCTTCTGGAGATACCCATACAAGAAAATCATCAAGCCATGAGGCAGCTGGCTTGGCAATATAACTTGTGTCTGGTGCTAGAGCTGCTTTAGCAATCTACAAGGTACAAAGACAACATCCAGTACAAGGAATATCCAAGTTATCATGGGTATCAGGGTATGGAGGGGAAAAGATCAACAATTACTTCCGCAAACAAGCAGATGGATAGCATGCACTACCAACTCAATACAAGCAAAATAACTATAAAAGGCAAACAGATGTCTCAATAAGAAATGATGGGTTTGTAAGGTTAAATGTTCAACAAACAACCAAAAACATGGTTACAAATCTGCTAATGGTTTACCTCATTTAAAAGAGAGTCTGAATTGCATTGGCTAATAGAGCAAAGCTGATTCGTCTGTGTTGATTCTGAGCTGAGGTGAGGAAATCACATTAGAACAAATCATCCTTAACATTAGAAGCATTTAGACAAGGTTAAGTGTTCCCCATTCAGATATGTATGCACGACTTATAATTAACTTAAGCAGATGAATCACATATAGCAGATCACTAATGAAGAAGTAAAGAATACACAATTTAAAGGAACATTCATTGGGCGTTTAACAACTTGCAATCAGTTGTATCTTGCAACCAAGGAGGATGTATTTTGTAAAGCACAAGTTACTACTTCATGCTAATGTCAACAGTAGTTTGTTTTATATTCATGCAAATTGCCTATGAACAAGAAAGAAAGATTACAAAAACATGGCAATAAATAATAATAGCATTAGGAGGTGAAAAAAAGTACTATGACAAAGGAAGTTCAATAAATAACATTATATCATGATTTAAGAAATTTATCCATTAGCAAGTTTGGACCATGGCTGCATGGATATCCATATTGGTAGTATAATATCAAAAAGTATTGAAGTTGGTGCAATAAGTATATGCATAACTGTGCCATCTACAAGGTGCATTAATATTCCTACCACTAACACATGCTCTCATGCATCCCTGCAAATTAACATACTGAGCCATAATTAATTCTCTAAACATAAAGGTTGATGCAGACAATAGATGATAGGACAAAAATACCTGTAGTTATAGTTTTTTACAACAAAATATAAAGGAGGTCCAATTCTGAGATATTCCGAAGCATTACTGAAATAACCCTGCAGAAAGACAGGTATTATTGAAATATTTAGTTTGAACACATGCACATGGATAAAAGTAAAAATGAATACGAGGTTGATCCAAAATGTAAACCTGAAGATATGAATCTCGAGGGAGAACAATCTGTTGCTCTAAACCAGGTTCAATTCTAGTGCTCAATGCCTGTGTGGTTCATATATAGACAAAATAAAAGGGGGAAAAAGAGAGAAGGAAAAATATGAATGCATTTGAAGCAAAAACAGGTGTAGTATAACTAATTTCAAAGCAGTAGAAACATATTTAAAGACTTACAATGCTAGCCAAAGCAAATCCCACAAAAATAGCAATGACAACTATTTTTACTCCCCAAATACTCAGAATGGGAGCATGAACCTCCTGAAAAGGAAAATAAATCAGCAGGATAAAAAACTGTTAGGTAACGCCCATTAGTAATTAGTTAAAATATATCAATCAGTTAACAATTAGTTAGTTGGGTGACAGTTTAAATAAGTCATGTTGCCTATAAATAAGGGAGGTTAGGAGAGGGATATCTAGTCTCTCAGATAGGATAGGACTCTTGAATACCCTGAATTGTACAAAAGATAGACATTTTGTCTCTTTTCTTCATATATGTTCATTGATTTCTCTGTTTCGATACACATTAGTTAGTTACAATTTGTAGTTAGTCAGTTTGTTACAATTCGTGAAAGGTATTAGATGCATAAATAAAATAGAAGAAAGGAGATGATCTTGTAATTTGTGAGAGGAATTGGGGCCTTTGGGCATTGGGAGGTGCAGCAAGTTCTGTAGTGTCTATGTTCTGTTCTGTGAATTATAGAATTCTTTTCCCCATTTTCCTAATAAAGATATCAGGTTTCTATCATCTAGTATCATAATTAGATCATGGAGCTATAGGTACTAAGTTCTTGAAGATTATTCCGCAATTTGAAAGGAAAATGCCTATTGGTGGCTGATTAATGTGGAGCATCACTTTTGAGATCACTACAATAGTTGAGGAAGAGAAGATACAAAAGGTTGGAAAGGCCATCCAATATGCTTTTGTTTGGTGGTCTGTGTGGAAAGAGAACCACCCAAGCGCATCGTGTTGAGGAGACTTTGTGAAGGATTTGCACAAGGAATTCTAGCCAGAGTTTGATTTGGATCTACTAATTTGGGTCCAAGACAAGGGGCAAAAAGATAAAGGGAAAAATAAATGCTTGAAGATCAATAATCATAATTGCAATGAAGAAATAAAATCTCAGAAGCATGAAAAAAGAACAAAAGTTGGAGGATGATAATTATAGCTGTAACCATGTGCAGTAATGCATGTCTTAGAGAGATATGGAATATCAATATAATTATAGAGCCTCTGATGTTTTGTTTGATAGCCAAAAAATTCTCAAAAAACAAAACATTGAGCATGGGGGCATCCACTTTTTTGTATTTTTCAAGTGCGCTTTTGGAATGGCCTTCAAACAATGGGACTCCAGTGGACTACTTTTGTTTATCTATCCCATTCACCAAGAGGACAAGGTGAAATTTTAGGAGGGATTGATAGATACCCATTAGTTAGTTACAATCTATAGTTTGTTAATTTGTTACAACCAGTGAAAGGTATTACATGTATAAAGAAAATAGAATAGAGGAAAGGAGATCATCTTGCATTTGTTAGAGAAAATTGGAGTCTTTGGGCACCGGGAAGTGCAGACCCTTGAAGTTTAGTATGGGGGTGTGTGTGTGTGTTCTGTTTTGTAAATTGTAGACTTTTTTCTTCATTATTACTAATAAATACAAGGTTTCTATCAAAAACCAAGTAAAACTAAGGAAATGAGTGAGGAAATCAACATCAAAAGTTGGCAAGAGATGTTACTGCTTTCAAAAGGAATGCAAAAGTGACTAAACAAACTCAAAATGTCGACAGAAACTCAAATAGAAAAAACCTAAACTCTTGAGGAAAATTAATTTGTTGGCAGACTGTTTGACGAAGAATTGTAGTCTTGAGTACTAGAAGATGAACATTTAATAAAAAAGAGAACCTATACATCAACCCAAATTTGAATCTCAACAATACTAAGAAAGTTAGCATACCAATTACACTCTGTGTATAATAGTACAGTTAGTAAATACTTTATAGAAGGTGCTTCATGAAAACATTGACAGTTATGCTTAGACCTCTACAAACTACCTTTTAAATGTTTATTGCTAACAAAGATAATAATGATAATTACCTTCATATATCGAGCCAACAAACCAGGTTTTCTTTGTCCAACACCTGAGAAGTTATGAAAAGAGAAACTTAAATAGAAGTAACCTAAACTTCCAGTATTTTTTTAGAAAAAAAAATTAAATGACCGTTTAGGTGGTCCAAACATGTGGTTATTAAACAGGTAAGAGGGAATCTTGCAATCAAATTGAAAAAAGACGCAGTGATAAATATGGCAGTTTCATCTCACATTAAAATTTTTATTATACCTATATCAGGGTCTGCATGCAGAGAATGCATTTTTATGCATGGAAAGCAATCAACCCTCTTATCCTCAGCTCGCAAAGAGTCAAGAACTATCAGAGCTACAAAAGCAGTAACTTGAAGGAGGAAGTCCAAAAGAACAGCTAACGCTGTGAAACAAAGCATGTAAAGGGAAGCTAAGGATTAGCATTTGACAGCCAATTGCAAAGGTATAAAATTCTGAGAGGATAAAAACTCACCTGCAAACATGGAGAACACGCGGCATGCAGGCATGGAAATAAAGCTCCCAACTGCAAATGCCAAAACCTCTGATAGACTTGCCAATGTTATTGATGGTCCAACTTCCACAAGTGCATTACTTATTCGTCCTTCTAAGGGCAACTCCAGCTGTTGCCTTTTTACAGCGTGAACTAATATACACATATTATCCACCCCAACCTAATGCAGGGATATTCAAAAAGACAAACAGGATCAAAAGAAAAATAAAAAAAAAGATAATAAGTTGGTGAGTTGAAATAAAATATCTGATTTGAAAGGACCAATCAGTCGCTAATATATTGTTCTGCTACTATACAAATCCATATCTATAGGAAGTCTAATGATGACACAAACTACATCGTAGCCAATCCAATCCACATGTTGGGATTGATGGGAAGACAATCATCAGCAGAACAATTCCAGCTTCATTGATGTTGTTCATCTGGCTTGAACAGAATAATCATATATTATAGGAAAAGTGCGTGATTGATTATCTTTATACTCATAAAGATTACTCTTGGTTGCACTCATGCTTTTTTTTCTTCTCAAGTTCTAAAAACAATATTTTGTTTACATATTTGTCAAAAAATTAATAAATATAGTTAAACAAATAAAAACAATCTTATAATTTAGCATGAGACTTTTTATTTTTATTAAGAAACTTGAACCTACCTTACTTCCAAGAAGTTATTTCATAGGAGAAAAATTATCCTAACCCTTATAAGGAGTATTCTGACTTTATTTTTAATCAATGTAAAATATTTTAACACACTCTCCTCCCCCTTCACATTCATAATTGGACATCTAGTGCATGACTAGACATCAGGTGGCCCAATAAGACTAGACATTTGTGAGTAACCTAACATTTAAAGTGAATTGGTTAGAAATAAAGTCAAAACACTTCCTATAAGAGATAGAATAGTCTTCCTTCTATGAGTTAGCTTTTTGAAGTAAATTGCAAGTTTCTTAACAATTCTAAACTTTTACTTCTCAACTACATATTCCAAAAATTTAAACATCATGTAGTTTCACATTTTTTAAAATTAAAGTTTTAAATTGCAGTCATTTTTTCAGAGAAGAGCAAGGAAACTTTCTTAAATTAGTCAACACTTTTGGAATTAAAAAAAAAAATCTTGAAAGAGGCTACAGTAGAGATATATATGACCATGGGCCACCCTACTCACCAAACCTATTTAGCATTTACCCTAATCTATTGTGGTATGAATGACAAAAAAATACACCTTTTTATGAATATGGATTTAGTATATATTCACCGGTTTACACAAATATGCACTAGAATATATTACTTTAGGGTGTGTTTAGAAACACAACTTAATTATCCACTTATTCAATAAATGGTTTTTTTAAACAAAGATTTAAACCATCTATTTTACCATAGAACTTAGAACAAGCTAAAAAGAGTTTATTTTGATAAGCTATACTGAATAACTTATTAAAATAAGCTTAAAGAACAAATAAGTCATAAATTATTTCTATAAAATTTTCATAAACTCTTCCAAATAGGGCCTTAGTATCTAGTGAATAACTTAATCTCATAGTATACTCTCCTTTAAAAAAAGATGTGTTATTCTCAGATTTTAACTGAATCTAAAAATTACCCATTTAATAGATGACATACTTTCCTGTATGTAAAATTATAAGTAAAATAAAAGTTTATTTAAAATGATATTTGAGTGTTTTATGGAAGGAGTGAGTGTGCATGGCCTATTTGAGTGCATAAAGTTATTTGTGTTTGGGACAAAACAAATAAGGGTGTGGGTAAGTGTATTCATGCCTATATGGTTATAGTAGAAAAGCTTCAACCTAGGGCCAAGTGTATGTGTGCATATATATCTTTAACTATGTTCAGAATTTTTTAAAGCTGAATTTTAGGATGACTGAATAACAACGCTAATATGGACTGAACTTTTGGGTAATTTGCCATCTTCATATTTTAGCACAGATTATTCAAAATAACTTATTATCTTCTAATTAATTTTAGAAATCAGACTTAAGTATAAACATGTCATTTCACCATTTATTATATCTTTAAATAAAAACCAAAAATAGTAAATCGTGATATTTTCCATAACTTTCCTTATCTTTCTACCCCATCTTTATCATATTCTCTCTGTGCACTCCTTATCATCATAAGTTTAATATTCTTTTAACTTCTTTGGTTTCTATCAGTTTAAAATTTTTAGAATAAAACATTTCTGTTTTTTCCATTACAATACTTTTATTCACACACTCCATTAGAAGCATGAAAGAATCTAGGATTTCAATTTCAAAATTCAAATAATGAAAACTTCTAGGTTTTCATTAATGAAAAAACAAATGACATATTAAGTGAGCCAGTTTAGAAGGAGATGGAAACTGAGTGTCCTGATTTCCGTGGCATAACTAATGGAGTTTTAAAAGAGCAAAAAATATTGCTTTCATCCAACCTCTGTTATAAACATCATACAAACAAAGCCTAAGCATGTTAAACACCATATCCAGGTAAATCAAACAGATCAAATTATAAGTACATAAACAATAGTTTCCCAAAATTTATGATAATCATTAGCAATAACACCACCACGACCAACACAAAAGACATAAACTATAACAATATTATTATATATTTTGCTAACAGCTATCATTTAATAACTTTATAAGCATAAGAAAACTTACAGCTAGGACAAGAAATGGGATAACTTCCATGATGATTAGAGTAGATTTTACACCAAGTGCACTAAAAAATCCCACAGATCCAAGGACAGACATCATAACAAGAATTACTCCTGAAAGACCAAGCAATACCTGTAATCCAAAAGTATACAATAGATGTTGATGTACATCATAAAAATCTATCTTCACGACATGAAATACTTAAAATTAGAAATTAATTCCATATTAGAAAATACTAATACTAATGAAGGATTAGGGAAGAGGAAAGGTAAAGAAAGAATAGAAGGGAAAGAAACATGGCTTGATACTGTGGTAGGGACCACACCTTAGATGAAATATAGAAAGAAGAAGGATGGAGTGTATCCCCTAAAGTAAGAGATATGTAAGCAAACATCACAAGATAGCTAACCTGCAATAAAATGAGGAAAATTTCAAAGAATAAATAATTACACATACAAACACAAAATATCAATTCCATAATCGTGCCTCGGACAAAAAAAAAAGGTTTTTTCAAGTGTTATTTAGGACAAACAAGTATCAACATCAAAAGGAAGGGGGATATTACCAATATAGTAATAGCATCAGCTGTGCTTTCTCTTTTCAACTCTTCCTCAATGGAGCTTTCAGACGAAAAAGCAAGTGTCAAATTTCTTGATTGTACCATTGGTAACAACTCATCCTATCACAAAGAACACAATAAATTCAGCAAATCAGGAAAACTATGATGAGATAAGAATAGTAATGGCCAGATTCCAGGATACATGACCATCACAAGGACAAGCAAGCAACTTACTAAAACATTTTATGCATCCTTTTATTGTTTTCTGAAATTCTTTCTACAAAGGAAGAGCTAGGACCAAGTTACAGGATGTGTAAATTAAGCTGTGTGTGTGAGTACTAACCTTCACCAACTGAATAAAAGTTTTCTCCCAAGCAACTGCCTTTGCAGTTTCATTGCCTTCTTCATCAATAGCATTATTTACTGGATAAGTTACAATAAACGCAGATGCCTGTTTTGAATAAATCATATTATTGTTATCAAATGCTCCACAAAATCCAATTCATTCACAATCTAGAAGAAAAGAGAAAGTACCCCCGAGTAATCATTCCCAGAAAAACCTCCTAATACAGTGCTTGGATCAAGAGGAGCTTCAAATGCGCTCATACATGTGTCTGCTGAGGAATAATGCTGAATGAACACAACATTAAAAATAATTAGGTCATTCTACAATTATATATTTATATTGTATGGATTTGACTCCTCTAAAGTGAGGAGGTGCATTTATAACCTTTAATTAGAATATCAACGGTTGATATTTTAATAACTTCAATGTTTACGTGAGGATCCAATTGTAAGGTATAATAAGTATATAAGATTCTAGTATGGAGTTTATAAGACCTTTTGCTCTCCCAACTACGATAACTAACTTTTGTGATGTGATTCTTCCCAAGTCCTTATCATTTGGTATAAATAAGAGCTTTTCACCACATCTCTTTATTGTAAACAAGTGGTGTAGATGGTAACACCAACATTGCAGTGCTAGTGTACAGCCAAGTGCCAAGGCTGCAAAGCATGATTAGGATCTAATTGTAAGGTATGGAACCTTGAGTCTCACATTAGAAATATTAAGTACAAGATTCTAGCATGGGGTTAGTAAGGCCTTGAACTCCCCAATTACGATGGCTAGCTTTTGTGATGTTCTCCCAAAAGCTTATCAGTTTTTTGTACGTTTACTTATATCTTATAAATTCAACAGTTAAATTTCTAATTATTATAAATGCATTTTAACCCCTAAAATGCACACCCTCACTTTAGAGGAGTTAAATCCATTTTATATTCATATCATAGTTATTATGTGAGTCATGGATAAAGTTACATGCTGATGCCTCTCCCCCTGGTTAAGCTATAAATCTAAGAGAGATTTAATGCAAAATGAAGCACAAGTTAGAAACTCTAGTCATAACCATCCACATCCTCCCCCCAACTCCCCAAGGATATAAAAAATCCCATAGCATTAAGGAAATTTTTATCAAAATGACATCAACCTCAATGCATTTATCAACCACTTGATATGTATGCTTTCAATAGAAAAATTTGATTGTGTCACATTAAAATTAAAATTTACTATAAATGCATCCAAGAAGGTATTCCCAGTAGTTGGCTCACTTCTAAATCTCTAATTATACCATGGAAGACAGTATTAAAAGCATGCAGAAAATGACATCTTTGATTGCTGTAGATAAATGTACAATACAGCAGGAGATCTTGGGAACTGATTTTTTTTGTGAAAATACAAAAGAACAGCAGAACTAAGAACATCTGCAACTACAGTCACGAAGTGAAGTTAACATTACCTCAAAACAGTAATTGAGATGCTCAACTCCTCCATAATCATCAAAATTGTTGGTGTCCATTTTGAAGTACTGTCAATGACGAGGGGGGAAATTGCAAATTAAAAGAAGCTAAAATTATGCAAATTTATTACAATAAAGATGATGAAAAATCAAAGTTCTCTGGCTGCAAAATCAGTAACTATACCTGCAGGACACTTTGAGTGGCACAATCCTTGTCAAGTGGTTTCATACAGATGTCTTTGAGAGATACCAACGAACCAGAATAATTAGCACGAATTGCATCAACCTGAAAAAAAAAATGTCCTCAATGCAACATAACCATCCAAAAATTTTCCGTAGTACTACAAGATGGAACACATACCTTTTTTTGTATTTCAAACAGAAACCTAATATTGTCCTCAGACACAATTCCCGGTGATGTATTATTCACATGATCTGGAACTGTTGCCAGTATAAGCTGCAAAACAAATATAACTGTCATTCACCAAGACAAATGAGTAATAACCTGAAGATTACTGCATGATGCTGAATGCAGACTCTTGTTGACTTATCAGGAAGATAAAAGTGATATAACATTAAGTTAAAAAGAAAAAATAACAACCTCTTCAGAGTGGATTAATACAGCATCATTTCATGCCATTTTGACAAAGAATGTATCCAGAGTAAAGCTTTAGTAAAGAAAGAGGGGTTTTTTTCCTACAAACAAGCTTGTCTTTTGGCACATGTTATCCTCTGAAAATGCATGCAAGGAAGCTACAAGCAAAATGAATTACAATACACATCTTTTTTTTTATTACAAAAGGAAAGGAGTAACTAAAAAATAATATTACCAAAACATTCACAACATGCAGTTGCTGCTACATTTATCGATGACAAACTTCATAAATTGATCTGTATAAGGAGAAAATGCCAAAGAAAAAACAAAGCCAAGTGAAGAACCTGTTCAATTCTGTAAAATGGAGCAAGATGGCTGTCAAAAAATTGTTTCTCTTGTGCTGCTTTACTCCCTGGTCCTACCCACAGCTGAAAAGTGTAGGAAGTTATTTTGTTGAATCCAACTAATGTAAAGAAATATACTAGGTGAAAAGAAATGTTCAGAAATCAGATAGCCTAGAAACAACCACAAGTCCACAACACAATAACAGCATGTTAAAGCTACTTCTTCCCAGCCAAAGCATTTTTTATTCCACTTGACTTTGAATTTGCAATGGTTTGTTATACTTGATGCTCTAACGGGCAATTATTCAACCAACATTTCAGTCATTATACCAGAGATAATGCCAATTGCTTATAAGCTTCAAAAGTGAGATAAAAAATCATTCATTATATGTGGACATCAATTACAACTGTATAACAAATATCTAACAGGTGGATACAAGCTTGTTCAGAAAGATAAAATTAAATAGAATATTTTAGATAATAAACTCGACCTATTTCCCATAACTGGTCCCAAACTCAGGTAAAGGAAGAGGGTCATATTATGCATTCGGCAGCCAACGTAAAACTTGTTAAAACATATACATAGAGCATTTTAGATAACAAGATTTACCTTCTCAGGTCGTGTCTCAACCTTGAATCGGATTAGACCTAGACAAAGGAGAAGAATTATAGCCAGAGATGAAGCCAACACCATAATCGGATTTCTAGCTACATATGATCCATATTTCCTGATCATAATTGTAAACATGGGGTCAGATAGCCTTCTACGTGAATTGATATGCATGTTGATAGCAAAGGCACTGACCTGTAAAAATTTGTCATGTATCCTTGCACAGCAGAGAGCTGGACTTCATTTCTGTTTTGGGGAACACTTTGCATCATCTTATAATCATCAACATCAGTCAAAACAAAGTCAGAATTGGATAGGCATGAATAAAGAAGAAAAGGAAGCAAAAAAAAAAAAAAAAAGAATTTCAAGAACAAAAGGAAAGACAGTTCTTAAACATGTATATAATAAAGAAATAGCATACTGACATGAACCTGCATTGGGAGATTCTCATCCTTCTCCTGATCACGAGAATACAGTGCACCATCACTAATGACATTAGACACTGATTTTGTTCTGTATGTTGGTTTTCTTTCCCTTATCCGATGATGCAATCCCCAACCCAAGAACACACAAAGCAGTATAATGTACAACACTGCTAAAATCAAGTCAACACACTTCACCTACAGATGTCAAATGGTAAAACCATGTTAGTTCAACATACAGAGTAGTCTCCTCAAACCACATTTTATTCACATCATAAACAGCAAATAAATACACTTGGTAATATCAAAGTCATTATAATATGCTCCCTTACCATTAAAGTCCCAACTTTTATGGAGCAAGAATCGCTATTGTGGGTGGTAGTTGAGGCTGAATTAGAGCATACTGAAGATGAAGGACAGTCGCCACAAGAACAGCCAAGAGAAATATCACCACATGAATAAGTTGAAACATTCATGGGTTTCATGCCAGATGACTCGGTTGGATTTGGCTGGAACATAATTGCATATGGTGAACCAGGAACATTAGGAGCTGCTTTTCTACCAATAAAAGCAAACCAATCTGACAAAACCAATCTCAGTATAAGCATCAAGCTTTCAAGCAATACACTGGAAAAATAACTTTATCCTACCCCTATCGTAATGAAGCTTTACATTTCCAATGTTGCTACTGTATCATGTTATGTGTTAGTTAAATTATCACAATGATAGTAATGATAGTCACAATAGTTTTTTTCTGCATAGATAATGCTACGCAAGGGTCAGCATATGTTAGAGAGGGAAAATCCAGCAATGCCACCTTGAAAATTAAATATAACAGGTGATGTATCTTACAAAACCAAGTGTACTCTACTAAAATCAAGATGGAATGTTTGTTTCCAGTTTCCACCATTGCCTGTATTCTTATCTATTAGCGCTACAAAATTACAAACCAAGAATTTTGATGATGCATTCATATACTTCTCAGTGTTCTCACCCTTAACACTTGCCACTGTACATAGTGTAGTCAAGAGAATGATTAGCAGATGCCCTATGTATATATTTCCATAATACACAACACATTACACGTGCTATTTTAGTGATAAGCTTTACCATCCAAAGTTCAGAAGAGCTAATTTTATATTTCTATGTTTCTATAATTCAACACTGCAACATGAAATCATAAATGAGCCATGAGAAAGAGAAGCAATATTTGGTTAAAGATTTTAAAGTACAATTTACCTTTAAAATTTTGAGCACCAGCACCAATAAATTGTATCGCTCGAGAATTCATAGTGCCAAACTTTACATCCTTGCAGGACTCGTATAGCCCTTCACCGAATGCATCAGTTACAAAATAGTCAATCCCACCCACTGTCAAATTACCACCAGCCTGTAAATTGTAATAATTGGAGTCTATCAGCAACAACTGCTTTGTTTAATTCCAATAGCAACTTATGATTTGCACCCAAAAAACTGATGAAAATAATATAAAAGAACAAAAACACAAAATAGGCAATTTTTCAATTGTTTGGATTTGTTACTATTGAACCAAAGAAGTATCATCTCATAGGATGCCTATTATTGGGCTTATGTTATTGTGATAAAACAAAGAAAAAATGTTATAACTTGTAATAGAAGACAAAAAATGAAGCGCAACAGCAAAAGACAAGATATGCATCTAAAAGTACAGAAAACAATGCATCTTCAGAGGAAAGGAATTAAAAAATATTCAAGACAAATTTCTTGCTGTTTAAATGAATGATAAATAACAAAACTGCATGTACAGAAGTACAAAATTACAGGAAAGACAGTAAAATAAAATAAAATAAATCCAAGAAATGTGCTTGAATTTACCTTGTCAACTGAAGTCACATTGATAAATAAACTCTGATTCGGAGAACATGTAAGCTCACAGAACAGATTCAAAAAGTTTCTTAAACATGCTGGACAACCTACAAGAAAAGGAATTGCCTGCAAGAATGTGCAATGTATTACAGGCATGTGCATGGAATTCAAAAAAATGGTTATATTAGCAAGAAAGACGTAGACACATATAGAGGCAACCCATTACTAGCTAGGAAGGATATTAGTATCCAAAATTCCACAAAATCTTTGGAGAGAGAGAGAGAGAAGCTGTGGGATCAATTCAAATTTAAAAACATGACGTATGTGCCTCAATAATAAAAAAAATGATAAAAGATTTACCTGTTGGACTTGCGCCTTTAATGTGTCAAACTGAGCTTCTGTACAACAAACGTTTCCAGTAATTGTTGGACACAAACTCTGGATCTTTGATGAAAGCAAATCATCTGGCTGGGAAAAACAAGAGTTTACAAGATCGTGACAACCTTTAATAGTTCAAACTAGAAAACAATCTTCATTATCACCTATCATGTCACGGAATAAAAATCTAAATGCAAAGAAGAGTTTCAAAAACAATGAATCATTTAGAAAGGAAAAGAAAAACAAACAGATGAACACTCAAAAAATTGATAAATGCGTCAGAAATACCTTCACCGCAGGGGAACCATATGGACAGTTCAATACTTTACCATCACTGCGCTTTCCACAAATGTTATACATTGCACAATAATTCTCAGAATGCCTTTCCCTGTATAAAAGAAAACGGAACTGAAAATTACTCTGTTTTCAAAGTGCGACACGTGGACACTCAACTCTTGTCCGGTATCTACATTTAAGAAGTGCAGATATAGATAAACAAACAGGAGTATAGAATTGAAGCACGGCTGCGCATGAATCAATTGATTTAGGGTAGAAACAACTCATGCTGAGGGTTGACATAAATATAGAAAAAGAAAAACAATTACCCAGTTGTTTTGGTGGCATTGGATGTCAAAAGAAGTCTCGTAGATAAATTGTCTACTTCTGCTAAAGATAAAATTAGAAAAACCTGCAAAACATAAATCACAGAAGTTAGTAACACAACCAAACAAAGTAACCAACGCCGTTGCGTCCAAATCTGCTTCAAGCCAGCAAACACAGCCCAAGCACATGACTCAAGTACTCCACTAAAATCCTCGTTTCCTTCTGTATCTTCAACAAAGAGGTAAGAGATTAAAGCATAGCTTATTCCCCGAGTCCACCAATTCATTCTCGTTCTTCAGTTTTCGTGGTGACCGAACAAAGTGCAATAGATACAAGAAAGACGAGTTGCATCCTATGAATTCAAGGAATGATGATGACCACGGGTGTCGAAAGCCAGCACAGAATTCGAATTGAAGAAACTCCATACAGAATCGGAGACAATGAAAGAAAGAGAAAGGAGAGGGGAAGCAGAGGAGCAAAATAAGAGAGAGAGTGATTGCCTGTAACAGAGATAGGGAACTGAAAAACCCTAGTCGAAGGTCCATGATTGAGCTCCTCGGTAGAGCTTGTTGGTTCGGTGCAAACGGGTGAAAAGTGGAGAGTCCCAGTGCAGAGAGAGTGAGGGAGCGAGCAAGCTTCACACCGTTTGCAGTAGTAGTGCTGAGGGTCAAAATATGCATTTATAGGATTACAGCCTGAGCCAACTCATGTGACACTCGGCTTTGTTCTCGTGACGTGCTAACATTGCGAATTTTAAGGGGCATTTAGATTCAAGTGTTGACTTTTCACATTACAATGCTCATCATTAAATATTTCCTTCACTCTTTTGTAATTTTCATTTATTAAATTTAATATTTTGTGAGATCAAAATAATTTAAAATAAATTAAATTTTATTAAAAATATAATTTCATTTTTTAAAATTATGTAAATGTAAACTTTTATTTTTACAATAAATAATTATCATTATTTATTAATTTTAACTATAAAAAATTATATATATCTTTAAATATATTAATTATTAAATAATTTAATTTTATTAATTATTATAAATTTTGTGCTGAAGAAACATTCACTTATTATTTATGTAAGTAAATAAAATAATTTACACACTTCTAATTATCAATTAAAAAAATATAAAATTTATGTTAATATTATTATTTCTTACTTTTAATTTAATAATTTTCTGTTGTATTTTTTATAATTTTCAATAAGTTTAATAAATAGTTAAAAGTGATTAAAAAATATGTGGATATAACTATTTATTTAAATTATTTTTATACCTTATGAAAGTAGGTTAGATTGTGTGGAAGAAACTTATGACTTAACATTTTTAAGTTTTGTTTGATTTTATTTATTTAAGTAATAGTTTTAGTTTTAAATTTTAAAAAAATTAATTAATAAAATAAATAAAGCTTGAGCATAAGAAAAAAATCAATTAAACTTAATAAAATAACATGTTTAAGACTTATAAAATTTAGAATAAAATATTAAATAAATTTATATAAAAATATAATATTATATTATATTAAATAAATTAAATTTTAAATTTAATGAAATTTTAAATAAAAAATTCTGATTTTTTCGTTTAAATTTAATAGTATTTCTACTATATACCTTTTTTCAGAAAAAGTGTTGCACTTACTAAAATTTTTGTCTTATATGTTATTATTATTTGATACATATTCTTTATTAATATATTTATATTTTTGCACTCATAAATTTATTTAATGATTTTTAAATTAATATTTATTTAACTGTATTTTTTATTTTCAGCAATTTATTTAATTAAATAAATATGTATTTTAAAAGAAATAAATATTAATGTAATTTTATTACAAATATCTAAGATGTTGAACAAATTTTTATTGTTTATTTAGATATAAGTTTTATAGTTTTATAAAGACAAATCTGCTTATGTAATTTAATAATTTATTTAAAATTTTCAATATTAATTAAGTTATCAAAAATGTTACAAGCTAAATATAATATTTAAAAATATTAAATTAAACTTAATAGAAAATCTTCGGTAAAATTTAAGCTTCAAAATTACAAAATAAATTATATAGTATTTTGAAACATTTAATACTTATATTTAATGATATTAGAATAATCATTTATTTTATGTATACTTTATTAGTTTAATATTTTTAGAGTACTTCTAAAAAATACTATAAAACCACATATATAACTACTTCAAAATTTTATATTAATTATTTATGTTCTGTAATAAAGGTAAGAAAACAAATGTTATGCTTTTAAATACAAATATTTTTTAATATATGAATTTTAAAGACTAAAGTAAATAAAATTAAATATATTTAAACTGACTTTTTTACTGTGTGTTTAATGATACATGATTAAAATTAGTAAATAATATTTTTATCAAATTATACTTTTTATTATTAATAGTACATTAACTTATATGGTATTTTTTATTTTTAATAAATTTTATTATATAAAATTTTTATTTTGTGTCTTTATGCATGCATCCAATTTTTTAAATTTAGATATATTTATTATTAAGTTAGTTAAAAATTTTAAAAAAATAAATTAATTGTATTTTAAATTTTATTTTATCTAAAATAATTATATATGTCTGTTATGATTTAAAGTATTTTAGATTTAAAAGCTTGCATTTTTTTTTTGTTTTATAATATACGTGTAATGCACATAGTGTTTGACAATAAAACTATATTTTTTAGACATGTTGTTTAATATTAAAGTCCTGTCTGGAATTGTTGTAAAAACTTAGTTTGTGTTTTTAAAATGCATTTCTAAAATAAAACTATCCTTCACCCAAATAAATAAAACTTAATAAAAAATATTAATTTATTTAAAATACTTTTTATATACTTTAAGAATTCTTTTATCTATTATGCTAGATATTAAAAAAAAATCAATTATGGTGTCAAATAATATATTTCTCTTGTGAATACATAGAACTAATTATTTATTACAATTATTATCGCAATAGTTATTATAATAATTATTCTTACAACTACTATCCTCTTGTTATTTTTATTTGTCTTTTTTTTATAGTTTTATAATTAATTTTTTGCTATTAGTTTTATAATTATTTTATTTGCTACAAGTTGATCATTTTTATCATTATCTTTTTCTTAATTGTTATCACCTTGTTACTTAACAAACTCAACTTTAAAAATATAAAATATTTTGTGTGTTTTTAATTCAAAATACAGTATTAAAAATTATAAATTATTAGACTTTATATATTTTTTTATTTTAACACTTAAAATTAATAACAAGAACAAAACATAACTTGAAATTTCTTGTTACCTTGGTAAATTCAGAAGGCACTGAAAGTATTTCCAAGCTTGAAAGTGTCAATTTTAAATATTTAATTGTAATCGAGGAATTTTTTTTATATGACTTGATTAATATATTTAGGACATATTTATTTATTTAATAAAATTTTGTTAAGAAATGTATAATTTTGTTATAAATGGATAGTTTAAAAAATTTGAATTAGAAAAATATCGTTTTGTTTTCCATTAATTAAAAATAATAACTTATAAAAGTTTTATTATAATTTAAAATTATATATAGCAATTGCAAATTGTTGTTATTTATATTTTAAGAATAAAATTTACTTCAAATTATTAACATTGTTTCTCTTTAATACTTATTTAAATATCTAAAAGATGTATTTCTTAATTTATAACTATAATTGTGTTTAAACATTTTGAACTTTTTATTATATGATTATGATTTTTTAAACACTTTTTAGTTCACATGTAAAAACAAATGCAAAATGACAAATTATACCGAATCTGTTTTTGTTATTAATTAATGTCTTATTATCTGTATTATTTGGTTTGTTTGACTTTTTAAAAACAAACAGTACCTTTTATGCAACTTGATACAGTTTAAATGCCGACAATGAATGGCTGAATTATGAACGACCGTAAGACAAAAATTCGACAGCGAAAGTATTAAATATCTTTTAAACGCCAGTGACAATGATAGTACAGATGCGCATAAATACAGCTTATTTATAAAACACAGTCATCATTTTTTATTGATCTGTTTCTTATGATTACATATTATTATTTTGGGTTCCATTTAGAAAAGTTTATGGGCAATTTATAATTTATTTAAATAAATGTTTTAATATAATTATAAAAAAAATTTATTTTAGTAATTTATATGATTAAATTTATTGTCTGAATTATTGTATTAAAAGATTTAATTAAGTTGTGTCTGTCGACATATTTAAAATGAGATAGATTCAAGTTTTATTATGAAAGCAGTGATAGTTAATTTAGCATTAAAATAAGGGTGTATAAGGGGTAGTTTTTTTAAGGTGTATATGTGGTAACATTAAAATACCAAGAAACGTGTCTTTTTTTAGTAGTAACGTAATTGTTTAGTAATTTGAGTTTTTTAAGTAGTAACGTAATTGTTTGGGACTCGAGTTTTTTAAGTAGCAACGTAATTGTTTAGTGACTTGAGTTTTTCCTAGTTAAGGTGAGATTGAAAAGTTGGATATTATAATTCTGTTACTCTTTACCGTGTTTTTTTTATTTGCAAGATTTATCATGCAAATGAAATGATTTATCATTAAACTTAACATGCATGCTTAACATAATTTTTTATGATTTTCTTAAATGACTATCCAAATTTTAAACAAAATGTATTTTAATAATTCATGTAAAAATAGAAAAATGAAATTATTTGTTCCAAATTTTATAATTAAACATGAGTTTAATTAAAAAAATGATTGTGAAAAATGTTCATATTATCATTTAATCATAAATTAATTCATCATTAAATATTTTTTTACTTTCATAATATACATTAAAGTTATATATTTCTTTTTTAACATTGACTATATTATATTATTCAATCCACAATAGTTAACAAAAGGATTAGGCAAGTTTATCTTGTCATGCATTTCCAAACAATTCCTCCACCGATATACATGGTGGAAATGAACATCAAACAACTAATGAGTTAATCAATGCATGAAAACCTCCACGTTAGAAACACCAGCCTCTTTGGGTCAAAAAGGAAAGTTTAGATTATCTGTATGATGAATTGTGTTAAGTTAATGCTCCTTTTTTTTAACATTCTTTCCGCCTGTGATATTATTATTTGAGTTTTAGTGATGTAGCTACATCATATGCCAACTTATCACAAGAAATTGTTGTGTTTTAATATAATTTGGTCATATTGAAGAACAACGACTTTCATCTTTCGTACACGAAAAGTTTTACCCTATTAAGCAATTTTCTTTGAGTTTTTAAAATATTTTTTAAATAATTTTCTACTGTTTATAAAGTCTTAATTGACATCAGATATATTTATTATTTTAAAAACACAAAAAACATTTAATAATGATCTATCTAATAAGAGATTTTATAAGTATGCAAGGCAGAAGGATTTAGAATTATTATTTTTATTTTAAAAACAGTTTTGATATTTTTTATACATATAATGATTGTAATGTGAAGAGGAATAAAACAAAATTCAATAATTATTAATGCAACGGTTATAAATAGAAAGAAATCATAATATCCGTCATCATCATTCCATGGTATTGTTGAGGCTATCAATATCATCATTTTGTATTGACTATGGCTTTTCTATTTATGTGTATGTAGAGAGATAGGTGGCCGGGTTAATCGGTTGAAAATTGTGACCCCTTAGGAATTGCATGGACCATGAATCAACTTTAATTCCCTTACTGAATAAAGACATTGATGTAGTGTGTAAAGGTGGACTAACCGTAACTTCAATTACCCTCCAAAATAAACTTAGCAGTGTATATGCATTGTTAGATTTTCTGGTGAAGGAAGGGTAGAGTGCCCATCATGAGAAATCAGGAGAATGGAGTGGGTTGGATTCGTGTAATCACAGCGCAGGCCAAATAATATTATACATGCATGAGTTAATCAGCGTGCTGATGCTTCTTTCTGCTTTTGCAATCACAGCTTGATCGTTTTCTTGTGGGCACATTTCCATGCTTCATGCACCCAAAAGCAAGCAATTTGAATGTGTCTTAGATCCGAAGTTTCTCGTATTCTCGTGGATGGATGAATTATTTAATCATTAATTTGGACCTTTAAAAAAAAATAAACGTAATCATTTCACAAGTTAATGTAAAAATAATTTTGTGCAAATTAATAACTTGAATTGCATGCACGTATCGATTCCAATATTTTTATGGGCAGTATTTTAGTTATAGGAAAAACCAACAATTTATTTCATTAATTTTATTTCTGTTTTAATTTAGTATTGTTTTATTTTATTTTAAATTGTTATTCTTTTAATTATATCAATTTTATCACCACAAATTCTAGCATTTTTATTGACTGTAATGGTTTTTCCTAAAATTATATAGTTGGAAAGACGGAGTTGAATGTGTGCATATAATTCTGGCACGGGACCAAGCAGGGGTGAAATATAAAATAAACGAAGAGGGTACGAAAAGAAGATGGTCAAAGCAAATGGGTACATCTATGATGATAGGTTATAATGCTGTAGCCTGCAAGTAAGAATATTCATATAACGTGAAAGATGGATAAATTAGTAAAAGAACAAGAGAGGGACTTTGAGCAGACATTTCAATCATTAAGTAGTGTAATTAACAGTTGGGAGAGAAGTGAGTGGGAATAATGATGATGGTGTGAAAGTGGAGCCAGGAGGAGTGATTGAAGAAGAAAGAATGAGATTGTAGATGTGTGGGACCCTTAAGCCCAAACCCAACTCGATCATTTCGCATTGCGCGGGTAGTGATGAGTAAGTACTATGAATGGTTGGATTAGTGAACTCATTTTCAAAAAGAGAGGTAGCAATAGCGTAGGGTAAGTGAATAGGTGATTATTGATTTGTTAACCATACATATTTGAGGGAAGGTGTGAGAAGTGTGAGTAGTTGCACATTACAATAACGGGGCCATTTGCTTTTGGGTTGTTTAAATGGAAAAATTTGGAGGACCCATTAGCCGTCATAATTGCATCTTATCGCACAAAGCTACACGCCTTGATCATGCAAACCGCCACACGCAGCTGAGGCGCATACACACACAACCACGCCCATACAAAAGCAGATTCTAACTTTCAATCCTACCTAATCTTCTTCCGCAGAGCAGTGACGCTTCAGTAGCAACAACACAAGAAGAGAGAAATTTTAATGTCCTCATTTATTATATGCCCCAATTAATTCTAGTTCGTAACCGGTGCCACCTGTTTGGATGGAAACCAAAGCAGTGATAAATGTTCAACTTGATCATACCTCTTGAATATTATAAATATTATTCAATCATTCTTTTTATAAAAACAATATAAAATAAATTTTTAAAACTTTTTATGTATTTATTTATCATAAATTTTATCTTAACAAGACATCTGTTTATTATCTGTATAAATAATTATATTTATTTATTTAATATGCTTTACTGGAGAAATTGAATCATCTTTTATAATATTACAACAAAATCTGATCATGTTTAAGAGAGAATGGTGCAATTTCTTTTATTAAATTTAGCTAGTTGAACCTGCCACCAGTTAAGGTGTGCTCTTGTTTAATACTTTCTTTAACTTATTTTACAAAATACATTATAATTTTTATGAAACATTTATTATGCTTTTACAATTATTTTTAACAAATAAAGTTGGTGGGAGGTTAGAAATTTTGTTATATTCAAATTTGGTTTAATAATATTTTTATTTATCTGTATATTTATTAAAAATTACTTTAAAAAATAACTAAAGAATAAAATGGTATCTTTTTAACATGACCGTGCCATGTCAACATGAAAAAATCTGAATTTTTTAGTAAAAAAATTATTTATTGTGATAATAAAAATAATTATATGTCATGAATTAATATTTTATTTTAAAAATATTTATGATATTAAGTAATTAAATTAATAATATATATATACATAATTTTTTAACATATACAATATTGTAAAATATAAAAAGTTATATATGATACTTTTTTTTAAAAATTATAAATTTAATGTATTAATAATATTAAATGTTATAATTTTTTTATAAAAATTATCATATATAACATTTTATTATGTGCAATATTACACAAATTAAAAAAATTATATATATAAATAAATAAGTGCTTCGCTAATATAAATTTCACAATATATCAATAAATTAATAATTATTATATTTAAAAAATAGTGTTTATTTTTTATAATTAATATATATAAATTTATTTTAAAAATAACAAATATTTAATTATCAATTTGATCATTTATCATTATATATTTTTAAAATATTTTGTAGATATATGGCATATGGCTAAGTTTTTGTATACATATACATATATATATATATATATATATTATTTAACAATTAAAAAATTATAAAAATAAAAAGGTAAGATAATTTAAAATTAAAGTCTCACCAACCAATGCACTTTTATATCACTTATTCAAAAAATAGAAAGTATGTTTTATTATTAAAAACCATATTAAAATTATTAAAACTGTATATTAAATATATTTTTTATAATTTTTTAATATGTGTCAAAAACATATAATCTACTATTTATTAAAACTTGTAACAATTATATTAAATTCTATAATATTTTATTATTTTTAATAAAAATTATTATATACAAATCATTATTATGTATTTTTTAACACGACAAAGAACTCATATTTTCTAACACTTTAATTTCAACTTCTTAACTAACCATTTCAAAACAATAATTAATGGTTGTCTTGTCTTCCACTGAATTCACTGTAAATTTCCTCTTATCCCAACACCATTAAAGTCACCAACCAACTTCCCATTAAATTAGTGAGGCAGTGGCACGAACCTATATGAAAATGACTTTGGGGTATGTTGAGAGATTCACCCACGCAAAAAAGAACCTTCTTGTCTAATGGAACACTGACTTGGAAAACAACCGAAGCGCAAAGAGGGTTCGTAGCATTCAGAAGTAAACTACTTTTAGCACATACTAAACCATGAAGTCTACCAAACATCTGTATGGACCAGAAATAGTAAACTATAACTTCAATGCCATTATAGACTAATGGACCCTCAATTTTGGATAAGTGATGTAACCCATAGCAGTGAGAAAAATCTAGTACCCTTTCTTGAAGGATACGTGGATGGGACTAAGAACTAATCAGTGATATCACAACGATGCTTACTATATCTCACACAGATACTCTTCTTTCTATAAACAAGTCAGCATATTGGTACCTAGCTGTCGGCTAATATGTTTTTCCTAATCTTCTTTTCACATTTCTCTCCTTAAAAAAAATAAAAATTATAAAGTGTTCATGTTATTTAAAACTTTAAAGTACTGATTCATGATAAATATTACATTTGGAAGGGTGCAAAAAGTATTTATACAAAACTAATAATTTTGTTGATCGATAAGTGTCATGAACTCGCATAAGTGTTTTAGAGTTTTCACTCTTTTTTTTAAGTATTACATAATTGATATTACGAACAAAATATTAACACATATATGGACATTTAAATGTATTTCAATATTCTTTATTTTTTAAATAAAAATATTATTTTAAGAGTCAAATATTATTTATTATTGTAAAAAATTATTGTGAGAATATTATAAATCTGAGAAATTTAAGATTTTTAAATTTATTTATTTTTAAGCATGTGTGTTTAATCTTTTATATTTAGTATAATTTGTTTGTAAGTGTTTCTTATTTTACAAACATTTAAGAAAACTTGATGATAAAAATTACCTTAACAATTTTAATAAAGGCAGCTAAAGTTGACTCTCAATTGAAACATTTTTAGAGCAAATCAAAATATGTTACCTGTCTTAACCTACCAACTTAGTATTTGACTTACAAGTTGATTCATTAAATTTTAAAAATAATACGTTATAAAAAAAGGTTAAATTAATATATTGACCTCTTAATTTTTAGTTTATTTTGATTTGATCATTTAAATTTTTTTTTCATTTTAAATTCTTACTTTCAAAAGTGTTTCAAATATATTTTTTTAATAAAAAATAACTACTTTCTTTATTAAAAATTAATGTCAACTCATTTTCAGTTACTTTTTTTTTTTTCTTACTGCTTATCTATACCTCTATTACCCATGTCTATCCCTCTTCAAACTTTTTTAAAAAATTATTCTCTTTTTTTCCTCATCCCTTTTTATATGTTTTTTGGTTGGGTCTTAGGACCGTAGAAGAAGGAAGGGAGATATGAAACAAGAGTATCTAAAATGGTACCTTATTTGCAGTCAATGTTACTATCGTTATTTTATTTCTTGTCTTTTCTTATGATTCTAAGATCTAACAAAGAGAATGAGAAGATTTGTCAAAGTTTAAAAATGGACAAAAAAATGAGTTGTAGAGGCATACATGAGAGTAAGAGAAATAGACAAAAATTTGTTTGAGATTGAAGGAAAGAAAATATGCAGGCGAGAGATAAGAGATAGAAATAAAAAAATGGAAACATTCTTGTTCAAATTTAAAAGAGGAGGTAAATAGTTAATAAAAGTTTAGATGAAGAATAAAATGAAGAAGAAAATAAAAAAAAGAAAATAATGTAATTGAAAATTTTATTAAAATAAGTTATGTTTCATCAGAGTTCAAAAGAAAAAAAGAAAACAATAATAATTTGGTGACGAGACTAAAGTAAAACAAAGATTTATTTAAAATAATTTTTTAAGTTAAAATAATCAAAATTGACAATTATAAATTATTACTCAAGTTTTGAGTCACGGTGAGTTGTGATGTATGATTTATTTGATAAATATATAATATAATAAAATTATATCTTATTTTTGTAGCATTTATTTAATTAATATAATATAATAAAATTACTCAATAAACTTATTATTTCTGTTTCTTTAATTTAACATTTATTCTATTACGATCAAAACTGTAAATAAATAAGATATTATAATATAATTATCTAATTTATCATATTCATATAATATAATTTATCTTCCTGTTA
Source organism: Abrus precatorius (assembly GCF_003935025.1). Lineage (NCBI taxonomy): Eukaryota > Viridiplantae > Streptophyta > Magnoliopsida > Fabales > Fabaceae > Abrus > Abrus precatorius. The sequence continues at coordinate 20,699,389 of NW_020874384.1, forward strand.
TTTTATTTAATTTTTATCAACTAATTTCAGTGGACACTGAAACTGATAGAAAAGGCTCACATTATTATTTTCATAACAAAAAAGCACACCACCTGGGCAGAATAATAGACCCAGCAGAAATAGAGATGGGTGTCCCGAACAAGAAACCAATCCCAAAGAAAAGAATACCAACCCACGAAACACAAAAGAGAAACAAAAAAATTATATTACAGTTGTTGTAACTAGTAAGCTTATGAAATTTTAAACCACTTCCAAACGTTAAATAGTTGACCAGCCTTTCATCAATTTAAGGGCGATTTAGAAGTAAAATAATGTCTGCTGTTAGTTTAAACTAATTTTAATTGTTGAATTATTTAAGCAAAAAGTGTAAGACTAACTATGGGTGTGACATGTTTAGACTTCTGAGTATAAATGTCTAGATATTTTCGCCTATTTCTAAATTAATGTTCAACAACAAAAGAAAACAAACCAAAATGCTGCTCTAGTGACAACTTTATCCACGCCTTGGTAATTGTTTTGTTATTTTATGTATCAATTGAATAAAATATAAATTTCGTAATTTGAACAAAAAATGTGAACAACTACGCCACTAATTTGAACATTCATTCTGAGGAACTTGACACAGTTTTTTTCAAAAAATGTATCTGTGCACGTACGCATAGTGTAGCTGAAAGGATATTTACCAAATTATTAACAATATAACTGCAAATAAAAAGGACATGGTGGATAGTATACTAACGTCGAGGAGAACGATTTCGGGATTTGGGGTAACCATTGTTGTAATGTCGTTGGTTATATGAGGGATGCTCCTCTGATCGCTTACTTGTTTGATGCACTGCGCTAACTTTCTTCCCTTTGGGTTTATATTTTATTGTTTGGGCTTTTTCTAAGGTTACCAAAACCTCCTTCATATCTGGTCGCTTTTTTGGGTCAGATTCTAAACATTTCAATATAAGTTGGGCTATTTGAAATGCAGCCGTTGATGAAAACTGTTCGTCCATACTTGGATCCATTATCTTTTTCAGTTTCTTTTTATCACTTAGACATGGCCTTGCGTAGTCCACCAAATTCTGCTCCCCCGTGGGCCTATTTGTGTCCAGTGCAATTAAGCCTGTTAACATTTCTAGCAGAACAACACCAAAACCATATACATCGCTTTTCACGTAGAGATGCCCTGTCAATTTTTTATGTACACATTTTGTCATTTGGAAACAAAATATTAATATCCCTATTATAATTTAGTATATTTCTTTTCTTAACCTTTAATTTTGATCTTGGTAATTTTTACCCCATTATAATTTTTGGCACAGTTTCGTGCTCATATATAAAGAATATAACTAATTATTATCTTAATTGAACACCCGAGATAAAAACGATGAAAAAATTAAATAAAATTGTACGAGTAAGAAACATGGTACATATGTACGTACCCGTGGCCATGTATTCGGGGGCTGCGTAACCATAGGTGCCCATGACTCGCGTGGTTACGTGGGATCTACCATTGATGGGGCCAAATTTTGCCAATCCAAAGTCCGAGAGTTTCGCATTAAAATCCTAACAAAAGGACAGTAATAGCGATAGAAAATTGAGACGCGGTTAACGATGGATAATTTTTCTGGCTACTAAATATAATATGTTTATAAAAAATATCGTGTACGATGTTGTCTCAATAACCGATTCGAAGAAATTATTATCACAAATACAAAGAAACTTCCATACCCCATCAAGTAAAATGTTGGAGGACTTAAAGTCTCTGTAGATCACAGACTTCTCTGATGTATGCAAGAAATCCAAACCTCTAGCAGCTCCTATGGCTATGTTAAGCCTTAAATCCCACGAAAGTGGTTCGGGGCTTCCTGCAAGAACAACGACATTAATCATTTAAATAAACATTCTTAGTTATACTAATTTCTGTGTCACAAAAAATATGTATATTGGTTGCTGGATTTCCTACTTCTGAAGAGGTGGCTTTCCAAGCTACCCTTTTGCATGTATTCGTACACGAGCAGGAATTGATTTTCCTCCAAGCAGTAGCCAATTAGTTTAACCAGGTTTGGATGAGAGAACTTCCCCAAAAATTTCACTTCACTCTGCACCCAAATATTATAAAATCAATGTTTACTCAAACTTATAGTACTATATATAATAGAGCTCAAGGAACCAAATTCATGTTTGACCCCCTTATTATTTTATGAGTCGTGATTATCGACGCCGACGCTTTGAATACATTATGTTCTAGTTCGACGTTAAACAACTATGCGTTCATATTATTAGTCTAAATAATTACATATGGAGCAATTCTTGCGATAGCACATTGCTTATAGCTAGTTAAAATCAAGTTCAGGATAAACATCATTATTATTTTAAAACATATGCAAAAATTGCGCTGTTAAAAATGTCTCCCTTAATTTTCCGTCTAGCTAGATAATTTTTTTATTAACCATCTATATCCGTACACAAACCTTGTGTTCATGATGGACGGAAGTAAGTGACGAGTTTTTGTCCAATAAGAACTTTGGGAATGAAGTGAAGACACAATTGAAAGTCTCTAAAATCAAAGTAAGCGCCTTTTGATTTGGTGTGTATAAATTATGCAATGACAATTGAGGTAGTAATAAACACACAACAATGAAATTAGGATACCTAACAATCATGATATTGCGAAGACTTATTCTTATGGCAGACACACGCGTATACGTTGAAGTTACCGAAATTTTATCCTATGCACAGGAATCTTGAGGAATAAAAAAGGAACAAACCTGCCATTCTTGTAGACCTTGGAGGCTATCGGGGTTAGATTTCTTGACGGCGACGGGGATTCCAACGCCAACTCTAGAAGGTTTGAAGGTGTTTTTGTCAATCCAACCTTTGAAAACACGTCCAAAACCACCTTCGCCTAGTACCGTGTCAGGTCTGAAGTTTCTTGTGGCACTTTTCAACTCATCCAATGTGAACGATTTAAGATTTGTCGTCACGACCCCTCTACTGGGTGGTGGCTGTGCTCGATTGACACTGCTATCTGCACGATCCTCTGTTACTTCCACCGTTTCCTTCTCCACTCCCACGAATTTCACGCCATTGCTTCTCTCTGCATTTTAATTAATCAATTAATGATTTCATTTCACGTAATTGTTCAGCAATCATACTAAATAAACAAATATTTGATATGATGCAATTTGAAAAAATCAAATCAAACACATGATATTAAAAAAACATAAACAGGGTGAATTGCAAACTACCCACCTAGGAAAAATTGACATGTTATTTAATTTATATCGGGGGGGTTTTATATATTCATATATTCGATCATAATCATACCATACAATATGTATGTACCTGTTGGAGAAGTGTGGGGTTTATAGGCGTTGGTAGTTCTATGCTGAATCTTATTACCATCATTTGGCTTTCGGAAACAGTTCCCCATGGGTCTGATAAACCGGTGGTAGTAAAGCTATACCAACAAGCGAACAAGTCTATATAATTGAAATTGGAAGCTGGCAAATAGTTGTGGGTGTTATAATATGGTGTGAGAGACGTTCCACGAAAGAGAGGAGAAAGTGAAAAGAAATAGCCAACAGGAAGAATAGTACTCCTTGACGTTTTCCCTTCACATATTGTTAATGTCTCTTTCGAGTCTTGACTTATGGTTATATTAATTTATACAGATAAAAACAATTGCCAGTGCCACACTTTGATTTTATACTAGTTAGTTCTACTTTGCCTTTCCATGTGTGCCTGGAAATTATTGTTGCAAATTAAGAGGAATTCAGAGGTGTAACATCAAATGTTATTCAAATTAAACTTCACGGCAAAGAGACTCGGGGGCCAATTAGAATCATACCTGACCCTCCTCTGCTCCACATGGCCACTATAATTATAAGAAGATATTGCAATTCAAGTAGGAGACGCCATCAAGGTCAACGGTAGCGTTACTAACACTGAACATTCACACGTTCAAATGTTCATTGAGAGGTCTGCCCAACACGAATTTTCTTCTCCAGAGAGAACTATGCACAACAACTGAGTATAATTATTTTACAAGTTGCAAAATAAATAAATAAAAGTGTAATGTTATCGGTGAGAGTGAAGGAAAAAAATAGATTAAAAATTAAATAATTTTTCTCAGTTCAAATATATATATATATATATATATATATATATATATCATATTTTAGAGAAATTAATAAAAATTAATTTATACAAATATTTCTCCAGAAACTTATCCAAACTAAATTTAAATTAAACACTTGTAATTTGCAATCAAATCATGGAATTTTTTTTTACCTCTAATAGTACTTTTGTACGTTAGATCATGGATTCACTCATCCTATGTATTGGAAAAAGTTAATAGTATTCTTAAAAAATTTCGGGATAGTTTCTTTCAACTTTTTCCCCATCTTTTAAGTTTGCCGTGCTAAAAAAATAAAGAACAAATAAATTAAAACCTGCTTTGTGGAAGGTGTAAAAGACGTGGTATTATTGTTCTTGTAAATTTAAATTTAAATTTTGAATTTGTATTAGTAATGTCGTTTACTGTAGTAGCCATCAATGGTTCGTTGAACCTCTCAACAGCAAGAAGGATTATATCCTTGACCTCTTAAACCATCCAGTCAAGACTGTTTGAACTAAAATAATCATAGATGCACTTATACACATAAGTTTTCAAACATAATTATTAAGAAGATATCAAATAATCAGTAAAAGTTATTGATTTACATGTAATTTTTATAAAAAATGATAGTGTAATTCTAAGTAAAGTCAAGGATATCCCTGAATTAATTAGGATTATATATGTATGTATACGTATATGTGACCTCGTTTATTTTAGTATAAGGTCATAATTGTTAATGTTGTTGCCATTTTTGGTAGCTCCGTGGCCTTGTCCGCCTAGGAAAGAAAGTAAACACGTGTTACGTCACATAAGTCCCTCTTACCGTTTTTTCCATTTAGTGAAAAAAGAAAATCGAAGAAGTGAGACTCAAATATTAAAACCACGTCAGCAATGCCATCAAAATGGGGGGAGGGATCATGGGTTATTTTTTCACCCGTGAGTTGAACGTCTAGTTAATTGATTTTATATTTTTGTTTAAGCTAAAAAAATTTATTTAAGAAAAAATGTAAAATTTTATTTGAATAGGAGAAAATTTGTGGTCTTATTTTCTCTATTTTTATTTTACTGTAAATTTTAAAATTATATACAAATTAAAAATGTTACTCATTTATATATATATATATTTTTTTTTTTCTCTTATTTTTATTCATCTAATAACATTATTCTTTTTTATACTTTTTAATTTATTTATTTTTTATTTCATTTTTCTTTTTGTTCATAATTATTTAATTTTATGAGTATTGTTATTGTATTGAATCATTTTTGTAAGATTTGTTGTATTAGCTAATCCTTTGTTTAATTAAAAAGGTAAAAAATGTAAAACATAGGTGACGATATATATTTTATTTCATTTTTGTTGAACACAAAAATAAGAAAACAAAAGAAAAATTTGACTTTTAAAATATCTTTTTTCAATTTAATATATTTTTCTTTCCCCCACTTTCGTTCCATCCTAAGGGTAAAACAAAACTCTAGACTCTCAGCAACAAGTTCTCTGTTTATTTCGGGCAACAATTACGTAGGAATGTGCTACACGTGGAGCTGTGCTTGATTTTGCTTTTACGTTTGATTTTAGGGGTCTGTAAAGTAGAAAGTTAAGAACAGAAATCAAGAAAGGAAATAAAAAAAACACAATAAAAAGATAAAAATCTGTTAAATATACTAATATAACTGTTAATTATTGTTTTTTTATTAATTTTGACAAATTAAATAATTTTTCTAATAGGTCGGATATAATATTTTGGAATGGATTTTAATCTTAAAATTCTGAGAATTTGTCATCATTGCGTCTGAGCTGATGAAGGCAAATTTTGACAATTGTTCAAAAATAGGAAGTCAACGTACGAAATGCAATGAACTATGGTCATGAGGTACCTGCCCCAGCAACTTGAAGTTGAAACTCATCCACTCGTGTAGGGATAAGGATAGGGATGTTTGTGCCCTTTTAAAATCCCTTTCAAGTCCATTTCTGATTTTGATAAACAAAACTAGTTTTTTGAATAACTTTAAAAGAAATTTTAATTATTTCTTGGATATATTTTTAAAATGTTTTTTTTTAAATATATAAATTATATGTAATATTATATTATTCAAATAATTAAATTAATTGAGACTTATTGACCCCCGTTCCCCAAAAAAGAAAAAACTGGGAGACTACACTCTGTTGTCACACCAATGAAAAAAATCAACGTCATGAGTTACTAATGAATGGGACCCGCTGATTATTCCGACTCGTTTCACCGTATATATTTACGAATTATGTTATTTATATGTATTAATTTCCAATATTTTTATATTTTTTATGTTTTCTTTATTCTATCAGTTATTTTATTTTTAATTTTTAATTTATTATTTTTCCTGTTATTGAATCCAAATTATAATGAAAACATATACATTTTTTCTATCATCTATGTATTTTTTGGTTAGAGATTTTGTTGAATGAACTCTTTGGTAAAGTAATTTGAAAGTAATTATTTTATTTCTGAAAATAATATTTTTTAATAACATTTTAAGGGATTATATATTTAAATTTGTGTTTTTCTCATATTTAATAACCTTTTAAGGCTCAAAAAATCTCTAAAAGTTAATATTTTTCTTCCGCTTTCCCACCTAATTATCTACTACTCATTTTGTAAATAATACAGCATTTATATAGAAATGAATTATATCCACCTTCCTATGACTTGGTAAAAATGTTCTTTAAAATATAGTCTTGAGAATAAGTTGTCTACGAACAGAACTTGTGATACCATTTTTATATGATTAGAGAGAAGATTTCTTGTTGATTTTCATCTAATGTATAGTTCAGGTAAATGTCATTGGATATCATGACATCAGGTAAATAAATAACTTATAATTTCACATAAATAGGATTTGTGTGGGCGTGTGTGATTTTTGTAATTCAATTAACAAAACAATTCTCCTTAATTTTCATTTAATTAGTGTTAACTTTTATTTATTTATTTATTTGTAATAAGAAAAGCTTAACTAACTAAAATGTTACCTTAATTTTGACTACAATTGAACCCGTTATTAATACGTCTCTCCTGTTACCATCCGATTAAAAGTTGGTCAAAGCTCTAATTTTAAATTAATTTGTTGTTTAATCAAGTTTCATCGCTTCCCCTAACCCTAACCCAGCTTGATTATGTATAATTAGAGTCAACATTAATCATATTTCAAGTAACTAACAATTGTGAGAGTTTTTTTAATTGACACAACAAAACAAATGACACAATGATAGCCAATTCAATAAAATTGTAGCGCGTGCCAATTCATTACCTGACCGGGTCTCAAGTAAGGGGTGTCCAGTTCATGTTTGAACTGTTCTCGCTTCGGCTACAGTTAAGGAGGACAGATTCTTGGTAGTTGGCATAGTTTTCATAAAATTATTTTAATTTTTTTTAATATATACACAAGAACATAGGTTAAAAATTATTATAAAAAGTACCTGTTAAATTTTTTTTTAAGTGTTGTTAGTTCCAGCAGAAATATCGATTTTTTCACTTAATTTTACACCAGTGAATAATTCCTATTTTTTTGATATAATAATTTCTGAACTAACTTCAACAATAAACAGCTGATAAAAAGAAATCAACCACCAACACAATTAATCCTTTTTTTTTAAAATAACATGTTTGAGTGCTTTGAAAATCACATTCAGCTCTAGCCTACAAATGTCAACACTAGTAATATTAGAAAAATAAACTCATTATGGTTCTTTCATAAAGTTAGAAAGTAAAATATATATTAAGTATGCTTTCACAAATTTTTTTTTTATATATTTTGAGTCATTATCAGCTCTCTTTAAAGTTTGTTAGAACTCAGAATTGTCAACAGAATAATCACATGTTTTATTATCATCCTTATTTGTCAAATGTGACATATATCCATAACCATTAAAAATAAATAAGATGAGCAATAAATTTTATTAACAATAGGATATTTGTCTGACATGCATTATAGTTACATTTTCATTGTGAATGTATGTAGGTGTTTTGTTTTCTAGATTTAGTACACTATCTGGAATGGATTTTTTCAGTCTATTAAAGCCTAATTGCTAGATTTTAAAGCTCTGAGATCTTATTAACCTAAAACATTGGTGAAAAAATCAATCATTCTAAATATTCTATTGATACATAGTAAAACTCTAAAATTTAAATAAGTTCTTAAATTAATTTCTGAGATTGCATGAGTTAGAAATTTTAATTTTTAAAATATCGAAATCTCCTTAAAAATGACCTTTATCTATTAGTTTAGTTTTTTAAGCATCTAATGTTACTTTATGCTGATAGAATGTTAAGTTGTCATGTTAAATAATAAATAAAATAACCTATACGACCAAAACGACATTGAGCTCTAAGCATATCATTTCGATCACTATAACAATTTCTCTAATTAATGAAAATCTAACGATGTTATTTTAGTCATGTATGCAATCTTACATGTCATTCAATATAACAGTTTAACATTGTATCGAAGCACAACAATACTGTACACTTAAAAAAGAACTAAACTTAAGTACAAACGTCCTTCTCATGAAGAATTTTTCAAGGAATTTAAAAATTTGAAGGATTAAAATATCCAATTCCCACTATCTTAGGAATCAATCTATGAGCTCTAAAAATATTACAAAAGAAAAAATTATCAAACTGAATAAGGAGATACAACAACATGCAATGGAAATAAAAGACTAGATAATATTTTCAATTGAAGTACTTGAAATTAAATCTTAATACTATTTCTAACCTGAACTATGAAATTTGTTGGGAGTTAGATGTTATTACTACATCCAATGCATCTTTGATTTATTATTTATGTTTTCAACTGGAAAACTGAGTCATAATTCTGTGATTTGTAATGAACAAGATTGTTTAGAGCTCTTAAAAACAGAAATTGATTGTACTGTACAGCTAACCATTATTTGACGCCTTAGTCAACGTGAATTACACTAAGTAATTGGGAGAGTCAAGACTAATTTAGTGTTAACCAGGCAGTCGCCTAAGACCCATAATCCTCTAATAAGACCCCTAAAATATTTTTTATTTTTCCCAACAATTATCTATTAGTGTTTAATTGGCAACTCAATCATGCAAACAAGTGCATGATTCCTGTGCATGCGCACCTCGACTATGATTAAACCAGTTATTAATGTAATCCTCTTATATTCCTATACGAGATTGAGCAAAGGGGAAGTCGAAGGTATTATTATGATGTAAGCATCGAAACAAAAAATAAAAATTATACTAAACTCCCATAAGCTTGATTACTCAAACTAATTAAACTCGGCAATTTTTAATTTTGAAGGTTATCATCACCTCCTTTTAAGGAATCGAGATCAATGCAACTTCAATTACCGAATATAAAAACTGTTTAAATATAGAAAAGCGTGGAAAATGGGAGAAACAACAAAAAGGAAATATATGGACAGCGAAATGCCAAGGACACGGAATTTGCGCAAATACGCGTGATCATTGAATTGGTGTGAACGATGCATGCCTTCAACTTTTTTAAGGAAAAACTTCAACTTACTTCGTTTGACTTTGGTGACGACAAACAAATAATGTAAATTTTCTTCTAAGTTGGTCTGCTCGCATTCAATAGTTAGTGCAGTCACTTTAGTATTTGACACTTGCTCATTCATATGCCCATTTTCGATCATAATAGCCTATTCCTGACAATTCAAAAGAAACTGCTAATTTATTAGCGACATATAATGGGAGAGTCGGGAGTAATTATTTTTTAATTTTTATACTACGAAAATTTGTCAAACAACCTAAAGTATTTTATTAAAAAATTATTTGTTTCTTTCTTGGCAGCATAATCTTGAGCAATTGACTTCCGAAAATGTTTAATTCGTTTTGTTTCGATTCATTTTACTTTTTTCTTTTTAATATTTAGTAAGAAATTTATGCAAATTGATTCAAAATCCCATGTTCACATTCACACCTAGTAGATGAGTCTTCACTCACAAGCTGAGCACCTGGATGGGTAGTTATTAAGTTATTCTCACTCTACATTAATGATATCAATGGAGTGTGGTGGTGAGGGATAATATACTATCTGCATTCATATTTATTAAAATTAAAGAATATTTATGAAAGTAATAAGTATTTATAAATTTTTGTATGCGTTGAAGAATTTAAAAACTGAAAAAAATTATAAAAACATATTATATTAATGTTATATATAAATCAACATTATGTAATACCCATTAAAGATTAATATATTAAAAATATTGTTATAAAATAAAATTCATTCCATCGTAAAATGATTTTCAAAAATATAATATTATATATATATATATATATATATATATATATATATTAATATGCGGCAAAACAAGTAGTATGATATCTATTCCCACTTGTTTTACAAATATGCGGTTATATTCACAAATATTCTCTCATACATATATGTTTTACGTCCTTAATCTATATACATGGTGCACTCAACTTTTAGCAAATTTTCACCTTGGGTAACTAGAAGCAAATTTTATGCATCATTCTATTAATTTTAAGATTTAATTAGTTGATAAAATGATATTCTGAATACTAATTTTGAAAGTTTACAAAAAATCTTTGTCTGATCGTTTAAAACTGCGAAATCAACAATGAGAATTCAAAGCTAATTGTTGAATTCTCGTGTCAATTAAAGTGGAATAACCTATTAGGGGGAGTGTAATGCTTAAAAATAAAAGGGAACGTCAGCGAAATTTAAACATCTCTTAAAAGGAAATAAAAGAAAATAAATGATAATGAGATTAACAGAGAATAATTTAATTCCATTCTATAAAAATTGGGAAAAAAATAAGACTAAATAAACTAAAATAAAATAAATCCATCAAGTTAAATTATTTTATATATTTTTTAATCAACATAGCATTCCCCAAGTAATTTTCAAAATATGTATTACCAAATGAGAAACACCATCAGACTAGCAGACCTTACAGGGATATGAATATGATAATGAAAGTCCTTGTATCCGCAGGCCAAAGCGGATTCATGCGTGATTCAACTAAAAAATGGACGACGGCAAGACTTGAGAGCCATCGTTCGGCAGTTTCAATTTCAATAAAATATTCAAATTTTGGAGATTTCACAATGGAGTACAAATGCTCGGCAAATCATGTAACTTTCCTTCGTTATTAACTTCGAAACAACAACTTAAATTTGCCAATCAAATAAGCTCCTAAAATATATTATTCAAAACACACCCTTTCAAGTTTGAAGTTGATTTCACTCACAGTTCTCTTTTAATTTAACCCTGTTAGTTAATGCAATTTCCATTTCAGCCTGAAAAAGAAATTTGAACAGACTTCTATTTTAAATTAAGAATCGTCTGTATGAGCCTGTGCAATATTGTGTTCGAACTATAACAAAATTCGACACCTCTGGAAATACACCACTCTGTCACTTTTGTTTAACATGAGAAGGAAACTCGCTGTTCTGTATTAGAGAATGCAGGATCATAGTCCAAAAATTGCTCTCTAAGACCAATACAACATCACTACCAGAAGAATAGGTACAAGCTACGCCCATCCTTCCCACTAATCTATCCTTCTTAAAACAAGACCCAAGAGTAAAGAAGAAAGTATAACTGTATATGCACAAAATAATTTCAGAGCACGTTTCCTCTCTCTCAATTAAAATAAAGTAAGAACTAAGAAACATAGCTACCCTTCATTTTATATGTGCTACCGTCACTCAATAACACTCCAGCTCCAGCCTGGGTTGTTGCAGCAAAATCGATGTTGGGAAAACCAAACACCACAATCAACAAGCGACAACCCTCTTCCCCCCACCTTCCTTATTTGGTTGAAATGACATTGATAATAAACATGCCATAGGTGCCTCGAGGAAGTTTAAAGCCTAAACAAGCATAAGTTCATGTCCATTGCAATTAATTAATCCATATGTTTACTACTACTATATCAAGAGGTTTATCTTCACTAATGCTATGACAGTAAATTAATTAACGCAATAACACTTAACATTTAAATAGGTAAATTGGTAGCTTACACTGACCAAACTGATAAGGAAATTTGTACCTAATATCATAGACAGAAATGGAACTCAAGCTAGAATCATATACCTGTGAAGTATTAATTTCTGTCCATTTCAGAAGGTGGTTGCAGTGGTGGGCTGCGGCCAACTTGTTTATGGACTTCAGGGATACTCTGAGAAGCTAGGTATTCCAGTGCAACAACAATATCACCAATAAGTGGACGGAATTTTGGTTGCTCCTGGAGACACATAGCAGTTATAGCAATTGCCTGATGCAAACAGCGCAAGGGAAAGTTTCCTTGTAAAAGAGGGTCGACCATATGTACAAACATTCTCCGGTCACTGAAAAATGGGCGAGACTGAACAAAATAAAAAAAGGAAATAAAAGTATAAGGAGTGATTTTATATGTGAACAAGATTAATATATATACAGTCATCTAGAAAGCTAAAGACATATTGGCATGTCAAAGATTCCCGGTAAGGATTTCTTGTAAGTTATGGAGAAGAAAGGAAACATCTTATTTTCATACCTCTGCTTTTGTAATGAAACAGGCTCTACTTTCTAGTACTTTCACATTTAAAATAATATATGAAGAATCTCATTATGCTAGAGCAAAGATGAAAATCTACAAGGAATCACACATGCAAAACTAACAGAAACATACTTAAAGGAGAAATTCTTTTTAAAGAAACTATACAAACTAAACATTTACCCATGAAACTAGGTTTTGCTCTCCAGGTCTTCTACTAGTATCTATTGCCCTCCGTCCAGTGATCAACTCCAACAAAACCACACCAAAGCTATAGATATCAGATTTAAGAGTTAATTTGCCACTCATCGCATACTCCGGCGCACAGTAACCATATGTTCCCATCACTCTGGTCGAAACATGTGTATTGTCTCCTACAGGTCCAAGTTTAGCAAGCCCAAAATCTGACAGCTTTGGACTGAAATCATCATCTAATAAGATGTTTGCAGATTTCAAGTCTCTATAGATAACAGGCGGATCTGCTTTACAGTGGAGATACTCGAGGCCACGGGCAGCTCCAACAGCGATCTTCATTCGAACACTCCAACTTAGGGGTTCTTTGTCTTGATTAGGATCTGAAATGAGAAAAAAGTTATGACCTGATTGGTGTATTTAATCGTTAAAGTTGGTCTCATAACAATACATAAAAGAGAAATAAATTTTGGGATATATTTATGCAACCTAATCAAAACTAAACTGTTCTTGTTTTAATAATTTTATAACAACCAAGACTTATCCCACTAGGTCTTTCTCGTAGCTTTACAATTTAGTCAAAATATTTATTTTCTTAAATTTTGCCATGTATCCACCAACACAAGACTGTAATCTCTTTTTAGAAAGTACAGAATAATCCAAGTTCAAAACTGCTTTCACTGAAAAACCAGAAACAGCTTAGGGCCCCTACACTAAAATCCTTCAATCCCAATAACAAATAACAAGGAATGCATCCTTCACCACTTTTTCATCCCACAAAAAGAAAAATTATTTTCTCTTCTTGAGGCCTATACTCATTCTCAGAATCAGGGATTAATGACACAAACTCCCCTTATACAGCTAAAACATAAACCAGATCCAGTCAGTTATATAGTCAAATTGTATTCAATCATAGAGAATCTTTCATTAAGATGAAAGTGCACAAAATATATTCACTCTACGCAAATATACTGCATTTTCGCATGCATGAGGTTAATAGAAACAAATATCAACAGAAAACACATGATATATACTTAAGGTTAAGGCAAACACAAATGAACTAATTGGTTATCAGTAAGTACAAGATGTGCAATGTGCACAGTTGCATAGAATTTAGATCAATTTCTCGTCTTAGACAAAGTAACAACTATGGAGAGTTGAGATCACCCACGTAGAAAGTTTTAAGTTCATATATCACCTCCGGCAGCCATAGTTGTAATTTAGGTTAAATATCAATGAATGAATGAATAAATACAACAAAAAAGGAAAAGGGTTAAAAAATAATGCAACTTCCAAATCATTGAGTCGTATAACTTAATCACACATGAAGTGCAGATATGAGAGAAATAAACAATTATAAAGTTACCAAAAAGATGATCTTCCAAGGAACCCATAGGCATGTATTCGTAAACCAAAAGCCTTTGATCTCCATCAGTGCAGTAGCCAATTAACTTAACAAGATTGGAATGGTGAAGCAGGCTCAACATAAGAACCTCCGTCACAAATTCCTGAAAACCTTGGCGACCATCGTGACTTAATTGTTTTACAGCAACAAGCTGCTTATAATTAAAAAAATAAATAAATTATTCAAATGACCAAAATCCAACAAGTCAATCTTCCATAAAGAAAATCAAAATTGAAAAGTAGAGATTATTTTTGGGTTGCAATGCGATCTCCATCAGCACAATTTAAAACTTGCCTCGCCTGTTGAAAGACGACCCTTGTAAACCCTTCCAAAACCACCTTCCCCAATCAAATTCACTTCCTTGAAACCCCTCGTTGCCGCTGCAAGCTCACGAAAACCAAAACTAGCCGCAGCCTTATTGCTTTTGCTACTGCTCACACTCTTCCCCTTCGCCTCCGAGGATTCTCTCTTCCGTCCACTCTCTGCACACACAGTAACAAAATTTATATTAAATTAAAAAAAAGTACTGCATTATTAGAAACTAGTTTTAAAATTTAATCCTACTACTAATAATGTATATATAATAATATTTATTCGGAAACCCTTATCAGTAGCGGCAACGTTCACTCCCCCAGTCCCTGCAAAATGCAAACACCACCGTCAACATTAAAAAAAAAATAAGGAAAAAAAAATAAATGTAATAAAAATTAGAGGAAACAAATTAACCCGAAGAAGTAGCGGATCGAGTTCCATTATCAACTTCGACCCTCCGCACATCTTTCCGGCGAGAAACAAAGCAAGAAAAACAGCTCATCGCTTAATCGGAATTGGGAAACCCTCAGATGAACTCAATTTTGATTAAATTAAAATAGTAATTAAAAAAAAAAGGAAGATCCGTATCCTGAGTGAATCAGAGGCAGGATCTTGCATTTCCCCTCTCTAGATCAGCGAAGAAGGTCCCAAAAAGAACAGAAAACATAGCAATGTGTGTGATAAATAATAAAACAAAGGGGAGAAATGTGGTTGGCAGAGGCAATCTGGGAGATAAAATTGAAGAGGCGTATGAAACAATCTGCATTTGTTTTATTTGTCTGGTGTGGAATGGAACACCAGTTTAGCGAAACTCACTCACTGTTTGTGTGTCCACATTAGTTGATAAGTGTGTTTCTTTTTCTTCGGTGGATTTTAAATTGAAATTAAGCTATATTGACTATTTGTGAATTGTGAGACTTGGCCTTTTCTTTCTTCCCTCTTATTTTATTTTATTGTTTATTCGATTTCCACTTTGGTTGCATTAATGTCTGTGCGTGATTGCTGCGAGTCGCTCTCAATCCTTCTCTATCAGCCTAGTGCGCATTTATAAACGTTACGGTCCCAGCCATCATCGCTTTGTTTCGCAATTTACTTTCTTGCCCTCGCTATTCCTCTAATTTTCCAATCTCTGCGTTCCGCCATCTGCATCCCACCCTTCCCTAACGTTAATGGTTCTGTCTTCAACGCCACAACTAGTCAATAAAAAACGGTGCATAAAACATTCAAACATTGTTATCACTTTCTAACATTTCTTAAATGATAACATTATTTATATTAATTTAATTAAATGATAGAGAGTACAAAAAATATTCGAAAAATATTTAGTAGACAAGTATAGACATCCAAAAATAATAAATAAATTTATCACTAAAAATATTTTATATACATAAGAAGATTCAAATTTTTGTGTACTTAAAATTTTTTTTATAATAAACTCATTTATCATATTAAAGTGTGTGACTTAGATTAAATCTAAATTAAATTAAATAAAAAATAATAATAATAGTAAATAAACCTAATTGAACCATTGTAAATTGAATTTAATTAATAACTAAAATAGATTTATTTAGTATAAAGTTTCATGAATGAGATTTAAAACTATATCTATAACCTAACAATTAATTCAAGTAATGCCAGTTACTAAATCATAATTATACATATACTATGCTTTTATTATTAAAATCAATGACCCAGCAACTCAAAACTTCACCAAACCCCATGACCAGCCTGAGTTTAACGTCATTGTTAACAGCTTTATTTGACATGTTAAGTAAGTCAATAAAAGAAAAATAATTAAAAAATCCAAAATATTCAATGCTTTTTTTAAAATAATCAATACATCTATTACAAACGTTTTAAATGAATAAAAAAATATATAAACTTTTTTATTTAAACATTTATAATAATAACCTATATTTAAGCTCGGTTTTTTTAAATAAAAAATTAACTAAACTCGAAGCAGATTTAAAATAAGAACCAAATTTACAATTCAATATTAATTATCTCTACATCATTAAACAAATAAGATAAATGATAGTTTGTGTTTCAAAAATATTAATTAAAATTTAAAATTTATTTTATAAGGAATACAATAATGAATGGAAAAAAAAAATCAATAGAGTAATCAATTGTATTTTGTATCTGGAAAATTGTAAAAAAAAATCACTTTTTATTCTTCCCACAAAATTGAAATTTAATTCAGATTCAGCCTCATACTGTATACTTAAAACCTTGTCTAGAATAAATTAGAATAAGTCAGGCTAGTCAGAAATTAATCAAATTTAAATTTTAAAGCCTGAATTATATGTTTTAACATGTTTATTCAATTTGACCTGACTCAACTTTATTTCAAAATAATTTTAAGGACGTATTTTGTATTAAACTATGTGATAAAGTAAAAATAAAATTAAAATTTTGCCTAGTAATGTTTCAAAAAATGGAAAGAAAAAAAAAATACTAACTACCGTATTGGTATTCTAGAATATTTAACTTATATTTAAATTGCGTCACGTATGCATTATATTCACATATAGTTTTAGAAGCTACTATTTGAAACATGTAGTTTACGCACGTTTGAAGCTCTCCGACACAACATCAAACATGCATGGATAAAATGATATGTCTGCGCAATATAAGCATTTTTTCAATAAAGAGTGCATTTTACTCTTGTTTTAAAAATAAGTACTTTAATATACATACAAAATAATCACATTTTTACTTAATCAATGTTTTGTTATATGTTTTATATTAAAAGCAGCTTGATCATACTTTAATTCTCCTTAATTCGAATTATATGTAATTTTAATGTTTAAATTTTTTAAAAAGTATTTGTTCTGATTTTTAAATTTTTTTATATTTTAAAATATATTATTCTTTACAAATTTTTTAGAGCCAATAAAACAAGACTATTTAATCAAATCACTTGAACTTGTTTGAATAAATGTTTAATTTAAACTTTACATTTTGAAACTAAATTAAATTTATATTTTTTAATAAATCCGATCAAGTCAAAACGCAAGATAAACTGATAAAAGTTTACAAAATAAATAAATTTTACCCATTTTAAACACCATTTTTACAAATATAATTATATATAATTTTTTATAGTCCAATCGACTAAAAATTTATTACTCGTTACAAATATTTATCTTGTTTATTTTCTCACGAATTGATGCAATAATATAGCACAATTTTAAATAGATATAAGTTAGAATGTTATGGTCATTTTTTAAAAATTTAACATATTAATTACTTTTATTAATCTGATTTGTTTGAAATGGTTTTATAAATAAAATTGAAAAGCAAGAACAATTTTAATTTTTCTTAGTTTTATATTTAGAATTTTTTATTTATTAATTGGAAAATTATTGAGTATCTTTTATATTTTATAAATAATAAATATATGTATTTTTATTTAATATTTAAATAAAAAACTAGCGAACATTTTTTTATTAAAGCAACAGGTAGAGGATATAACATATCTCATAAGAAAAATTGAATTATTTATCTTTAAATTTAAACAAATTGAATAGAAAAATCTAATGAGTGTCTTAACGATACTAAATAAAATAATAATAAAATATTTTTTTATTGAAACATGCAATAATACACTCGTTTTTTTTAATATACTCTAATGAATTTTGTAATATAATTTTATTGTTTATTTTATTTTTTAATTGATATCCTAAAAGCACTAATTAGTAAGACCAAAATTAACATTATTGTGAATTATTTTTGTCTGTTACCACATTTTTTCAAAATTGACCAATGGGTTTCACTAATTGAATTGGAAACTGGCGAAGATCCTGGTGGTCTAAAACATTCCGAAGATCAGTCAGTCAAAATTGACAGTAAACGTAACGACTAAATTGTTCTAAACCAAAAATTTCGGATTTTTTTTTGTTTTTTAATTCTAAAATATTTAAAAAATGAATAAAAATTCACACATAGATTATTATTTAATTATTGGTTGTGATTTTTATTTAATAAAATATGCTAGATTTTATATTATTTTATAATTTTACCTGATTTTATTTTTTAATAATTTATACTGTTTTGTTTACAATATTTAAAAAATATATTCAAATACCGTCAGTCAAACGCTGATTCAACTGTGGATCAACGATTAAATATTGATTTAGTATCTTCGTCAGTTTCTTGCTCCATTTTTAAATATACAGGTTACTCACAAAATCATCAATATATAGTTATGTATGACGTTATTTTCAAAATATGCAAATTTATATTAAAAAATTCAGAAAATTTAAATTAAATACATAAACACCATTAAACATTGTATTTTTGAATAAAAAAACTATAGTCACGGTATTTTCCCATATTAAAAAATGGATTAAAAAAAAGAAGTTATGTTATTGTGTTATCCACGTGTCATGCGAAGAAGTGCGTGGGGGTGAAGCTAGGACATTGGACAGGGAGGGCAATGGAAGAATAAACGAAGATGTTGGAAGCACGTAAAGGTGGCGAGGCATAAGCTCACTGAAGGAATCACAAAAAGTAGTTCCATTCCACCCATCTTCCCTCCTTTTGTCTACTTGACTTATTTCTTTCCCTCTCTCCCCACGCCACACCACACCACACCACACCACACCACAAGATGACACCATTTCTGCATTCATCTCATCCAAACCCAGAGGCTTATATACAGTACGTGTTGCATGCATATCTCTCTCTACTTTCTATTTATAAAGCCACTCTAATGATTCACTCAGCGCCAGCTATCTGTAACAAACTCTCCCACAACGCTTTCGCTTTCTAGAATATGATTCTTAATAAAGAGAAGATCAAGCCCTCCCCTTCGCCTTCCCCTCACCCCTCATATTCTCCAATAATAATATCGACCCACCACATCAATTTTCTTTTATTCTGGCCCTTCCATTCCAATTCTAATATTAGCAACACAACAACATCATCATCATTATTATCCCAACCCTCCTCAAACACTTTCTCGTCTCTGCTTCTTCGCCCTTGGAAAACCATGCGGCGAAGACCCCGCACCACCTTCCTCCTCTCCCTGCTCGCCATTATCCTCTTCGCCGCATTTTCCCTTCACCTCTCTCGCAATGCCGTTTCAGGATGGCGACCCGACTCCGACATCCGAAACCTCAACGCCAATCTAACGATCTTCCGCAACAAAAACATCATCAACGAATTCCCCCGACAAGCACGCCACGTGTCCTCCATCAAGGATTCCCTTTCTTCCGTTTCCGTCCTTCTCCCCGATTGGGAGATTCTCCTCATCCTCTCCCCAAACACGCCCTTCTCTTTCTCCGACCAACACCACTGCTTCTTCCGCAACAATGCCCAGTCGCTCGCCAGATTCTCCGGCTTCCTACCCTTCACCAACCGTACCACGTTTAAGTGCGACTTCCCCGAATCGGTTCGCCGCCGTCGCATGTTCTCCCAGCCCATGCTGGTAGCCGGAACGACGGAGACTGAATTCCCGGACCCATCGCCGGCGCCGGAACTCATGAGGTGGAACTTTCTCGTTTACGAGTCTTTCTCCACGGAGGACGACGTCGTTTTGTTCGCCAAAGGTGTAAACCATCGCCAGGGATACAACAGGTCGCCGAAGGAGCTACGGTGCGTGTTTGACGTGGGGGACGGAATCCGTAACGCCGTTACGAGCTCCGTCCAAGAAGTGTTCCGATGCCCGCACCCGGATCCGTTGGAATTGGGTTTGGATTATGATAATGGGTTGTCCGAGAGAGGGCAGAGAATCGGAATTTCCCTTGAGATAGTTGCCGAAAACATCGTGGTTCCGTCCGTGGCGTATTACATGGGCAGGCCCAAATCGAAGCCTAGGGTCAATGCACTAGCCGTAAAAGAAGACCTCGGGTCAGAGGCCCAAACCAGGCCCAAATACTTCCTATGCGCGTGCACGATGGTTTACAACGTGGCGAAGTTCTTGCGAGAATGGGTAACGTACCACTCGAGGGTGGGTGTGGAGAATTTCATACTGTACGATAATGCAAGCGATGACGATTTTTACAGCGTGGTGAAGGAGCTTCGTGCTGAGGGTTACAACATAAGCACGTTGTTTTGGATTTGGCCCAAAACCCAGGAAGCTGGGTTCTCTCACAGCGTTGTGTTCTCAAAGTCGAAGGGATTGTGCAAGTGGATAATGTACGTGGACGTTGACGAATTCGTGTTTTCTCCCACTTGGGGACACGGAAAATCAAAATCTGCTTCGTTGAAATCATTGTTGCCGTTGCAACGAGGAACAACGAAGAGCAGGATCGGGCAAGTTTCGATTAGGTGTTTGGAATTCGGGCCTTCGGGTAACCGGGAGCACCCGGTGGAAGGGGTGACGCAAGGGTACACGTGTCGTAGGAGGGTGGAACAGCGGCACAAGTCGGTGGTGTTGGTGGAAGCGGTGGAGGAGAGCTTGCGGAACGTGATACATCATTTTGAGGTGAAGGAGAAGGAGGGGTTCAGGTCAAAGGAGATTAGAATGGAGGAGGCGTTGGTGAATCACTACAAGTACCAAGCGTGGGACGAGTTCAAGAGAAAGTTCAGAAGGAGGGTTTCTGCGTACGTTGTGGATTGGACCAATGCTGTGAACTCTAATTCTAAGGATAGGACTCCTGGATTGGGGTTCCAAGCAATAGAACCCAAAGATTGGACACAAAGGTTCTGCGAGGTTAGGGATGGGAGGTTGAAATCGTTGACCCGAGCATGGTTCGGATCCTCTACCCGCAATGGGTACAGAATGTCTTGGCAAAGGAGCCAGCAGCACCTATAAATCCATATTTTTTCAGCAAATTATATAGGAAATTTTGAACAGCTAGTGGGGTGGGGTGGGGTGGATTTCATATTTCACATGCATGGCACTTCCTTTCTGTTTTTCTATTCCTCTATTTTTTTTATGCATGGAATAGAATTTTCTTGTTTCTTGGTCGTTCCATTTTTTATACAATAAGAGGAAAATGCAAAAATCAAGTCAATAGAACTTGCACAAATAATGTTTAAGTCTCACCATAATTTGTTAGTCTCTTTTTCGTTTCTGAAATAAATAAATAAAACATTGGCGAGAGAACATATTTGTCTGTTTTTTGAGTTTACAATCTTTTTCGTTTGACAAATATTGAAGATTCAGACATTTTATCGACAAGAAGTACCACAGTTCGACAGTTGACCCTCCAACGCCGACCAGAAGCTCAAGACACAGCATTGCACCTTTGTCTAATTGCAAATTCACAAGTCTTATTTATATCTATGTCTGTATATAATATAAATCTGTTATAATCACTAAGTCGTGTGTTTTCCATCCCACATTTAATAAAATGTTTATGAAAAACTAGTTTTAAAAAATTATTCAAAATAATAACAAAGTGTTATATTATTATAATAATTTTATACTATTATGATGACATTATATTAGAAGTGATAATAAAATATATATTTAAAAATAGCATACTATAACAAAATGATGTCTAATATTAATAAATAATTATTATTACTTGTATACATTTTTTATCATAATATTTTATTATTGTTTATATAAAATGATAATATTTTCCATTTGTTATTTTATCAACCAAAAATTGCTACTGAATTTTATTATACAGTTTGTTATATATTACATTAATCAATCCTTTTATAAACATGGATAGTCGTTTTGTTCCGTTAATATTTAGACGTTAATGTTTATACTAGCTTTTTTTTCAAATTTTTTATCAGGTACCTTCTAAAATATTTTTAATAAAATATTAAAAATACTTTTTTTTTTCTAAACTACATTGCTGAACATAATTTTATTGTATTGAGGTAAAACCACTTAAAATACTAGGAATAATTTTTGTTAGCTAACTATTACAATAATTTTAGGATTTATTATCTAACTATTTTATCACTTTTAACAAAGACATTTTACAAAAATTATTTTATATTATAACAATACTTGATAAAGCTATTTTTTTTCTTGGAATGCGTATTAATATTAAGTAATATCTAATGAGACAGAAAAAGTAGTGGAAAAAATATCCTTAATAAATAAGGATATCTCACTTGAAAAATAATTAATACTTTTTTTATATTCTAAAAATAACAAATAATTTAAGCAAATAAAAAGTATTTAAGTCACATAAAATATTAATACGCCTGGTCTTATTCTAAAACAGTAAACGCTATCACTAAAATAAAATGATATTGAGAGAGAAAGAGAGAGAGAGAGAGAGAGAGAGATTTGACGATAAAAATTGGATTAGCCCTTAACGTGGTGTGATAGTAAAAGAAAAAAAAAATTGTCTCCAGTTTTATGAGTGCAAATTCGGAGGGAGGTTTTCGGAGGGCAACCGTAATTATTAATGCATGTTGTCTCCAAAATGTATTTAAATGAGTGAGGTAAAATTAAAAAAAAAAAAGAAACACTTTCCAAACAAGGAGATTTAGTATAAACATTTACGCTTTGTTTCGATAAAAAAAAAAGGATGAAAAAAGCACAAATAATAATTTATTTTTCCTTTTGTTTAATTAAAATAGAAGTACACAAAAAAATGTGTTTTTAAAATATTTTTAAAATAAAAAATAAACCTTTTTCCTAGTTTTTCTTCAATTTAAATGTCTGTTTTTATCTCTCTTTCCTTCCATTCTATCTATTCTACCAAACAGTGTTAGAACTGCTCCTAAATGCACAATAAGGACGAGTATACCTGGCATCAATATCTCGACAAATCGTGAATTCTTTTTTCACTGTCATAAAAGAAAACGAAGAAACCCAGTCAAACGACTAATTCGGAGCAGAGCACTGAGAACAGATCCAATAATGCACTCATAAAAAGTGAGACAAACTAGTGAAGAGTTAACCATTCATTACCACAATCAGTCACCTCTTACAATCATCTGCCTTTTTTCGGGTCGAGAATTTACGTGCCGGGTGTGTTGAACGTTGGATGTAACAAAGTACGGCTATTATTATTATTATTTAATTCGCATGATCAAATAATTTTACTTGTTTTTATCTGTATTTGATCCTCCAACAAAAATATTTATTAAATTCTTAAAAACATTTTCTGAAAAATGATTAAAAAATATAATTGTAAATAAATTAAACTTTCATTTCTTATCATTAAATTGGTTAAACCCAAATTTTAAAATTTATTCAATACATAATTTGAAAATAATTTCATGTCAACTAAAATCAAGTTGAAGTTCTATGTATTCTACTGAAAGTTGCTGGAAAACGGCCACATGGAGCAATTGATTGTATTACAATTGTCTGTCCTTTAGCGCATCCCCGTTAATATTATAATCATTATATTTTTATTTGTTACAACGAAAATGAAATAAAAGAATATTGTTATCCAAAAAGATGTATCAAAGGAGGGGAAAAAGTGAATTAGAAATGTTGAACATTTAACGTCTCAATCACACGTAAGTCATAAAGACTTGGCCAATACCAAATCAACTGTAAACTAACCTCTATTATGAAGTCAACAACAAAAATTCAAAAGAAAAAGCTCTGCTTCTACATGCTTCTGATATGGAAAAGGTTCATTAAATTGTGTCTCTCTTTCCTATAACATGACAATATCATGTTAGTAAGCAATATGAGAGAGGATTCAATCCAAAAAAATAATATATCATCATAGCTGTAATGCCAAATTCGGCTGCAACTGAGAACCAGTTTCGGCGTTGGAACTAGGTGAATTTGCTGTTCCAACCTTTCCATTTAAGTCATTAGCAAGTGAAAAAGAATTCTGTTTAGTAGGAACTTCCAATCCCTGCCAAGATGATTTTCCAGCAACACTTTGAGACCAACTTTGCGACTCAAATCCAGATTCCCGGGTCAATGAATTTCCAGAATCTAATTGACTTTGTTTGTTGAAGTACTGGTCCTTAAGAGGAGGATTGATATTGGTATGCCCAATGCGGCTGCTTACAGGATCCATTTCAAACATTTGAGGAGCATTACCAGCACTCGTTGACCCAGTAAGGTCAGCAAGTCTTACCATTTTCATTTGAGGGGGAAAATTAGAACCTAACCAATCATTTGAACCAAAATCATCAGAGTGCACCATGGATTCCTGCTGAATCCTTGCTGGAGTTGTGGATCCAATCCCTCCACCAATGCTGTTGACCGGATTCAACTCATTTTGGTATTTCAACTCTCTATTTTCTACCATGTCTCTACTTTGCAAGCATGATCTATTTGCAAGAGGGAAGGTTCCAGATGGAGAAGAAAACTTGCTTCTATAATCCTCTGATACAGGAGGGTCTGAAGTTCTCTCCTCATCACAAACTGGCAAGTGTTGCCTCTGTGACACGTCATCTTCACTTACCCATCCAGGACCAAATTCATGTCCTACTGGCAAAACACTGCTGATTTTCCTTGCAGCAATCCTCCAAACAACAGGACCAAGATCTGCCGCAAAATGGGCTAGACTTCTAGCATAGCTATGCTTCACATGTAAACCTACCTGATTTTACAAAAGAAGACCATGATTTTTTTAAATCAATAAAAAGCCTTTATAACTGATTGAGCATGAGATATTAACCGCAACCTAGAGACAAGAGATGATTTTCAACGCATCATGGTTCATAAAAGACATTTGTCTAACTTGTTTTCAGATTCACATTTTCTGGTTGAAGAAAACAGGAAAAAGAGTAAGAAACAGAAACAATAGAAGATCATACTGCAAGAAGTTGCTTGAATTCATCTTCAACTGCAGTTAACATTGGTGGTTCATTCCCTAAAGGTGATGGATTTTTGTAAGTGTCACGCCTGGTCTCATCAACCTCAAACTGCTTCTTTCCATACCTTAACACAGCTTTTAAAACAGAAGCTGAAAAAAAACTTATATAATTAAATGGAAAATTCCAATAAATAAATACATTTGTCGCCCCTTGTTAAACCCAGACGGAATTGGACAATGGGAAGGCTGCATATGTATACTGACCTGGAAATTCATTCTCCCATTCAGACAACCAACTAGTATAACCTCCACCGTTAAAGTTGCTGTTGGAGGCCCTGGCAGATGAATCTGCAGGCTGAAATTTGCTTGGTCCTTTCCTAAGATTATAACCATTGGAGCCACTGGCAATATCCCCACCAGAAGCAAGAGTTGCATCAGAAGAAGATTCAGGACCAACACGCTCAGAAGGCGACATGCCCAGCGACTTTCTTGGGTGCTTCCCAGGTGGCCTTCCTCTGTGCACAATTTTGGGTTGCGGTTCACTATCATCACTATCTTGTCTCAGATTCTCAAAGTCCTTCCTTGCCATCTCCTGCATGGCTCGGGCCTACAAAAAGGCTCAACCTTTAACTTAAATAGACACCAAACAAACCATAGAAAAGGGATGAAAATGATTTAGTTTACGTAAAGACTTTCATCAAACCTGTCGGTAGTAGATAGTATCCGGTGAATTATATTGCATCGCATTAGAGCATATCAAGAACACATCTTTCTGCAAGAATGGAGCAGTAAAGAGTTTCAAATTTGTATCAGATTAACAATAAATTCTTTCCTAAAAGATCAAACAGTTTAACATAAAACCCAAACTAACACAAAGGGGCGTAGGATCAATTAGTGCAGATCTGCTAACCAGAAATGTAAGCTATACTTAAATTTCACGTATTAATGAATCTAAAACCGGCATCATGGCAAGCAACAGTCGTCGCTTGGGTTAAGAACTACCTGTTGAATCAAACAGATGAAATATCAAGAATGACAGCCCTTAATTAGTATTACTACTAACTAGAGGTCTAAAGCATGCAGAACAATGTTATAGATTATCAGTTTATCATATATGTTGGCTTCCCACTAAAAAAAATTTCTAATCTTACTTGTAGCACTTGCTTAAAGAATCTCTTAATATCTACTCTGCCAATTTTCTAAATAACTTTCAAGCATACATTAGCCACAATTCAGAAGTATTATGTTATGCTATAGTTTCATTCCAGGTTTCCTATCATAGATACCAAATAAATGAATAATGTTTCTTGAGAAGAACTAACCATAAAAGGGAGAGAGATTAGTTTGTTCACTTGGCTGATGGTAGATGGCAACTGTTTATAGATGCTTAAGGCAGAAAAAGTAGTAGTTTAGTTATTCATCAAAAATCATGATATTGGTATAGTATGCAACATTATCTGAAAATTATACTCCTCTTGCTTCAACAATTTTTATCATTCATAAGCAAATAAACGAAAATTATATAGTACAAAGTCATATCATGGGATTTTGACAGTAGCAAATCACATATACTCCAGAAAGCTGTTCAACAAGTAACAGCACCAACCTCAAATTGTTCTAAGTTGGTATAAACTGCCCCATCCAATTTCTTCCTCACAGTTCCAAAATCCATCGGGTGTTTAATGATATCATGATAATCAGGAAGCTGCAGCAAAAAAAGCTTATTTGTTGAGCATTCAAGCAGTGGGAACTCAAATGCAAGTACTCCAATACCACAAATACCCAGCACGCCAAAAAATTAAAAGAAAGAATGAAAGAATAGAAACGCACCTCTTCTGGATCCACGGGCTCAGAGAATACCCCATGTGTGTCCTTTCTGCAAGAAAGGTTGAGCAGTGCAGAACAGAACCGATCAAAAACCCAACTTAAAAAAAGGGGCGAAAAAAAGAAAAAAGAAAAGAAGAGAGAAAGAAAGAAACAAATAAGAGACACACTTTTGAAGTCTGTCAAGGATAAACAGCAAGAGCTTTTTGTCTGGCAAAGGTGTAGTGGGACCGGCCTCCCCCTGCGAACCTGTCAACACATAATATAAAAATCGCCATTAATATTCCCCCACTACGCCCCCTTGCACCAGCATTTGAGAAATCATTTCATATATCTTCATACCATGTTTACTGTCAGTCGCTTTCGGAACCTTCCCATCCTGCAAAATCATCCCATCATCAAATTACCCAAAAAAAGACGTGTGCCTCTGATTTCATAACACAATATCCACTTTTTATCCATAGTCATCCAAAAGAGAATCGCAAATCAAACTCCCCAAACAAAATTTATTGAAAAAAAAAAAAAAGAGCCGAACTCACGAGCAGCTGCTGAGCTAGAGTCATGTGTTGAAAGGTAAAAAATAAAATAAAAAAGGAACAGAAAGATAATTTTAAAATAATAATAATAATAATCCCAAGAATACTCAGAGATAAGACAAATTGAAGCTTTTATGCATATCCGTGCATTCAGCGGAAAGACGAAGGCTCGATCTAGCGTACAGCCAATAAGGTATGCATAAATAATGAATGATTAAAATTAGGGGCAAAGAAAAGGAAAGAAGAAGCACCAGTGCCAGTGCCCCACATAAATTTTCCTCTAAATAAATTAAACAAATAAATAACATCAAAACCTAAACGGTCAAACACATCCCCTGCTTCCTAGTTCAACGAGTTCACCGCAAAATAAAATTAAAACGAAACATATTACGCGCGAAATCCGAAAAGAAAAAAAAAAACCATAATCGTGCTTCTAATTGGACAAGGGATTGTAACAGCGGAATCGAAGAGAGGAATGGCGAAACGCACCGTTTCATCTGATCCAATCTTGCGCCTCTTGTGGGCGGCGTCGGGATCAGAATTGAATGGCGATAATGTTGGATGATGGAGGTGGGAATTGAGACCGACCAATAGCTTGTGCTTCTTCTGTTTGCGTTCGTCGTCGTCGTCGTCAACGTTGGAATAGGAATTGGTTAAATTGGGGTTTTGTCGGTGCTTTTGCTGTTGTTTTTTGAGGGATCGCTTTTGAAGATCCAAAAGAGATGGACGTCCCTTCTTCTTCCTCTTCGTCATGGTTTCAGATACCTCGCCCATTGTTTCCTCCTCTTTTCTCGCTCCCCAAACAAACAGGTCCTAACTTCTCTCTATTCTCTTCCCCCTTTTTTTACAATTAATTCTAAAATTATTATATTTTAAAACAAAATATCTCTATTCTATTCTCCTCCATGCGTGCCACTCACGTGACTGCCGTGTTTCTGCTCTCTCTACCCCTCATCCACCTCACTTTCTCTCAACACAAGCAAACCATGCTTTTAATTTCACTTCTATCCATTACTACTTACTTTTTTAAAGTACTTTTTAACCACTCTTCTGCATTTCTTTTTTCTATATTTAAGCTTTCACCATTTTAAGATCACTTTTATGTCACGTAAATTATAATTAATGTGTTTATAAATAGGTATTCATACATATTACATAAATTTGACAAAATTTGACAAAAACTATTATACACTTAATTTATAATCACATCAAACTAAAGGGTACCGTTGTAAAATAAAATAAAACAATACATTATAGACAGATAGATTTTGTTCTATATTTATTTAACAGCAAATTTTTAGGAAAAAATTTGTTAACAAAACACTTTTTTCCATTATACTGTTTAACATATTTGATAAGATTAGTTAATTTTTTAAAAGGTTAAAGTAATTTTTAAAATATATTTAATTATAAGGCAAGCATTTTAAATTTTTGTAAAATTATTAATGATAAATTAAATAATATGTTAAAAAATGTTTAAAAGAGTTTATTGTTATCGTATAAATTTTTACCGTCATAAATCACGAAAAATGAGATAATATACAATGACAAATATATTTTATTAAGATTCGCTTTATACTTAAATACAATTTCGATTCTTTGAATATTTATAATATTTTATTCACTTTTTTTATTGAATATCTTAAAAAATGTTTTTATTTTTATTTATTTTTTCTGTTAGTGATTTATTAACGTACTTTGACATTTATTTATTTATATCTATATTATTTTAAATTATTAGTTTAAAATATTATGTAAATGTATGTGTTATTAACAATGTCGTGTTTTTTATGTTTCTAAATAAAATATCATAGATTTTTTTTAATTTGAAAGTTACAAATATAAAATTAGCAACAAAATTACAAATACAAAATGAAGAACATATAATCTTTATATTATAGTTTATATCAAACTCACTTTACGTTATATAAACTAAATCGGATGCCATGATATAAATAAAGAAAAATTCATTAATAAAAAATAGAAGAATAACAAAGTTTGCAGTAAAATTATTTTAAAAATAAATAAAAGATAAAGTAAGATAATTGTAAATTTTCGTGTGAGTTTGTTTTTTTAAGTAAAAAAAATATTTTTGATATAAATTTTATTTTTATTTTTTTCTAAAAACTTTATTTTAAACTATGAATTTTAAAAATTAAAAAACCATGACAGAAACAAATAAGCTCTATTTTTTACTATTTTCAAACACATCAATTAAATATAAATTTATTTTAATTGTAATAGATGAATTTTAATACGTTATACTCTTATTCAATTCCAATTCAACGCATTGCACGTAAAAATGAGCAAATTTTTATACGTTTAATTTAGTACTAGCGTTTCAACCTTTGTTGGAAGCTTTAAGCTATTTATTAATGCTTTAATTTTTTATTTTTTTGCCATTTGTTGTATTTTTACGATAACGTGGCGTCTCCTTTCTGATTCAAGGCGTTTGCTCTGTTGGATGTGTTGGGTTCTGTTTTTGTTTTTGTTTTTTTTTTTTGTAGTAGTTGAATGGGATTTACCGTTTTACGTTTATGTGATATATTTAGAAGTTCTGAAGATCAAATCGTTGCGGTGAACTAATGAACTGTTTAATTTTTATTTTTTTTTATTTTGTGTTGAATTTTGAAATAAAAGATCGACTTAATTTCAACACATTAATAATCCAATGACTTGAGTTCTAATTGAATAGAATGTACTAAACCAAAAAATGAGTGTTTAGTGTGGTTATATAAATATGTATTTGTGAGGTACGAGGACGAGAATAAAATTACCATTCTAGTGAACAAAATTTTAAGAACAATTTTTGTTTTTTAATACAAATATATAATACCTCGTCTAAATTTGTGAACGGGTAATTTCTGTGACATTGACGATAATTTTTGTGACACTCAGATGACTTCAATTTCATAAATTGATTGTTAAATAATTTAAAACCTCCTATGTTATTAAGAAACGTGATATCATCATATTAGGAAAAAATATATAATTATTAAATCATAATTTTATTATAATTAACTATGTAAAATATTTTTTAAATTTATTAAAAATATATATTCTACCATCATAATGTTATATTATTTAATAATATAAGCATGTTAAAATTCGTTATTAAAATGTATTATGTGGGCAAATTTTGCTATTTGTTGCTTTTTATCTGTTAACAAAAGAAGTTTTATTTTTTTATATTATTTTGTTGTGACTTAAAATTTTAACATTAAATTTTAATTTAAAACGCACAAATTACTTTTTAATTTTTAAATAAATGTGTTTAAGTAATAAAGTGACATAAGGGACGATATTAAGGGGGGGAAATAGTAACAGTAATCGCAATTATTAACTTATATTGACAATAATTATGGTAGTAATTATAACTAACAATTTTGATAAAAATAATAACTGTTATAATAAAAGTAATAACTTAGTAATAGTATTATTATTATTATTATTATTATTATTAGTTGTGGTGACTATAAGAGTGGAAACATAAAGATGATTATAAAAATAACAATAGTAATAAATATAGTATTATTAATAGTAATTATATAAGTTATACTTCACAATGATAATAATTATTATAACAAAAAATAATGGTGATGACTTCAATAGTAATCTATTAACGGATAATAGTAACGACATTGAATCAATAACGATAATTATTATTATTTTGCTATACAGCTATAAAACAAAAAGTTATACGTTTATTTTGTTTTAAATATCAAAATACTTTTATTTTAAAATTAAGTTAAAATTCAATTCAACTTCATTTTACTTTAGCCAATTTTGCTTTGAATTTTTCATTTCAAATCTAAAAACTTTCAACGCTCCAAACATACCTTAAAATTATCATTTTCTGTATTATGTAATGCTCCTCTCCTAATCATTGATTTTGGAGTTCAGTTCTTCTGGTTCTATTTGATGGAAAAGGCATACAATAAGAAACCTACAAAGTTTGTTCCAACTATCATTATCTTGCAACATTGCTAAGGAATGAACATTCTTCATAGCAATGTCACGAATCAATAGTCAAAAACTTTAGAAGAAGCTGTGGGATGTTAATGCTTAACGAGGACATATACTGAAATACGTATAAGTCTTACCTAACTTGTGTTAAATTATGCAACAGCGGAGTATTTGTAAACCCATTCTGACCAATATCTCACGAAGAAAAACAACAAATCAAATTAAAGGATTAACATTCTGGTTAATGTTTCCTCTTGGTCTGCGCATTTGGCATATGGGATCACTGACACAGAGAAAACAAAACAAGTGATACTTTGTTGAAATTTATATTCTAACGGAGAGGTTTGTGTAGCTTATACTTTGTCTCTCATAAAAGAGGAACGCAAGGCCTATTGTGGGACTCACCCTAAATATGGTGAGTATAAACTTAATATAGAAAAGCTGACATGCTCATAAGGCAATCGATGGAGTGTGGGAATTGGTGCAGGGAGCAACATTGTGGAGGGAATCATCTTTGGTGATAGTACTTAGACTATCAAACACCATGCAAATGTTATGACAAAATAGGAGGATTATGTTTTTGGACAGGTTTAAATATGCTAAATAGAATTCCATCCCCTCCTAGTAGTTAAACCTGATTGCTTGAAATTAACTACAATTTTCAACAAGCCATTAGAAATGCTTTTTGAGTTCCATCAAGTTGCTGGAGATTGTCAAATACCAAGTGATATCTTCTAAAGTTCCTATCAAATTTATGTTTGCCTGAATGTCAAAATACACGAATTAGCTAAATATGCATGTAACTATATTTAATTTTTGTGCCGTGGGCACATTAATAAAATAAAATTTATTTATAACAGTTAATAATAAAATTATTATAAAAAAATTGCTTGTTGATTTTATCTATAAAAAGACATTTAATTAAAAATTATAGATAGAATAACATTTTTTATATTATTATCTAGTCATTGATATGTAAACGACGATGGTTGCTTTTTTATAATAATCATTTAAAAAGTCATATCTATTATATATCCTAATCAGTGGATAATGTAAAGAAAAGACTATACAGATAATATATCAAAATTATATTTATAAACTATTTACTATTTAATTTCTAAAAGAACAATGAAGATAACTTTATAATATAAATGAGTGTGTGTATATATATATTTTAAAAAAAAATTACATAAAAATTAAAATAAAAGATTGTATAGGTGCGTGTGTGTATGTGTAGATAATTTTCCATTAAGATGAGTTGTGGAATTTTCTTGCGTTAACTCAGTTGGACTCCTAAAGTTTTGCCCCCTTAATTTCAATACTTTTGCTTTGGTGTAAAAAGAAAACATGAATCCCTTGTCCATGTGGTTTATAAATCACAATTACATGGCTTTTTCTAAAAGTTTGACCAATATTTAAATTTAAGTTCCTTGCATTTTAATTTATCATTATTATTTTTTTTTGCTTCATGGAATTATTTCTACCTTTTATTTCACAATCTCGTTGTGGAGTGAAAAAAGGCTTTGGTGAAGGACGAAGATTAGGTGTGGGCTCTGGCAGAGAGAAGACGCGTTATGAATAATAGTCCAATACACTAGAAAATGGGCTTGGGGGAGCTGGACTGGACCCAAGTCACAGTCACAAACGAAATGAAGCCAGCAAGAACATCGGCGATCGATAAACGACGCAAAAGAAAGCACACAGAAAACACAAAATGGAAACGGTGGCATAAGCTTAGGAATAACGCAGCCAACACAAAGAGAGCGCACGGATCAATGACATGGCATTAAATTTAAATTCCCGCCTAAACCCCTGATCTCCCCTTGATTTCATTTCGTTCGCAATTGAATTTCAATTTCCCCTTAGGGGCTTAATATCTCCCCGCATTTGTGCCAAGCCTTATGTCATAGATATTTCCCCATTCTCTTTCTCTCTCTTCCTCTCTCCCAAACCCTAACTCCCGACCCCATCCCCTCCCTTTCGGTGCGTCTTTCCCTGCAATTTTCCTCGTTTTTTCTGCGATTTTCTTCCTTTTCTATCAATTTCCGCCGAAAAACTGACCCGATCGCGTTTCTGCAGATTCCGTCATGAAAGGAGGCAAGTCCAAAACTGAATCTAAGAAGGCCGATGCCAAGTAAGTTTTATTCGTTTTTGATCTAAGCTCAACTCGTTTAATTCTTCGTCGATTCGGTTCGTTCGTACGATGAATTGAACGATAAAGCCTGGGTTCAGGCCTTTCCAGATCTGAGATCTGGCTGTTGACAAAACCTGCCTTAAGATCTGTAGTTTGCACGATGGCGATATGAGATTCGTGTGTTCTACAATTTTGTAGTTTTTGATGCTATTGATTTTGATTTGATTTTATAGGCTTGCTGTGAAGAAGGGCGCCGCCGCCACCAAGGGTAGCAGGAAATCAAGCAAGGGGAAGGCAGCGAAAGACCCTAACAAGCCAAAGAGACCTCCCAGTGCCTTCTTCGTTTTCATGTAATTATATTTTTTAACTCTACGATCCATTTCATTTGCGATGCGCTCTCTTCTCTTTCCACCGAATATTGTTCCGTCAAAAATTAATCCCGACGCAACGGTAAATCATACGTTTTTCTTTGTTGTTGTTTATTCAGTTCTGATTGTTTAACTATGGCAAACGTTATGTGAAAATGAAAACGATGCATATCACTAGTATTGTAGATCTATTTTATCTTTGTTGAAGCTAGGAACTTCTTCTACATGACATGCCGTGTATGGTTGTTTTATGCTGGTTTTTCTGAAATTTGTGTGGTTGATAAAGGGAGGAGTTTAGGAAACAGTTCAACAAGGAACATCCTGACAACAAAGCAGTGTCTGCTGTAAGTCTCTATTGTGATTCTTCTGCTTTAATTACATGAAATCAAATTAGAAACGAACCTCTCGTTTACAATACTTAGCATGAACCTTTCAGGTGGGCAAAGCTGCAGGAGCAAAATGGAAATCGATGTCTGATGCTGTATGTAATTTTGCGGTTTGTTGGCTTGAAGTTGCCTTTCTAACAATACTGCTTTTGCTGATTAAATATGCTTGAATTATGTAGGAGAAAGCACCCTATGTGGCAAAATCTGAGAAACGAAAGGCGGAGTATGAGAAGAGCATGAGAGCCTATAACAAAAAACAGGTAGGTGCAGTTCTGTTGATGCTTTTGCTTTTGATAAGCATTGGGTAAAATATGTATTTACTACCATGTGGATTTTGTTTATTTGTTCTCATGGATTTTTTTTATGTTGTTGCCAGGCTGAAGGACCTACTGGTGGGGATGAAGAAGAATCTGAGAAGTCAGTGTCTGAGGTGAATGATGACGAGGATGATGAGGAAGGCAGTGGCGAGGTTTGCTCAAATACTTTGTCAATCATATCCATGTTGCTATTGAAAATTTTTACTGAGCGGTTATATCTGTCTTTTTTCTGTGCAGGAGGAGGACGACGATTAGGAAGTGCACTGCGCATAGAATTTATGTAGGTTGTTCTGATGACCAGATCATCTTTTGTAGATGGTCTCATCGTTTCCTGATAAACATATTTCTTGCTTCCAGAAAATATTTCCCTACTCCCTCCCGTAAATTTGTTTTGTCTATCCAAAACGTGAATAGTTTAAAGAAGGGAGTTGATCTTTATTTGTACTTTTAAATCCAACTGTTTAGTTAAGGGGTGTTTATCTTTTGTAGAGCTTTAGTTTGATTTAGTTTTTCTTGATGAAATCTGGTTACGCTTGTATCAATATAATTGGCTTATCATTCCTTTCTGCTGTATCATGCGCTGTATGTGTGTTTCAATGTTTTTTTCCGTAGTCTTGACATTGGTCACAATATTACTCATTGACTTGTGCTATTGGGCTTGTGCTGCATGACTGCAGTCGTGATTGTGTTTTTTAACAACTGTTATTGGAACCTTTTGCTTTGGTTGTAGTGGACGTGTTGCTGTCTAGTGTCCTAGGTTTTAAATGAAAATGGATTCTCAGTTAAAATTGCAACTGGAGCCAATGCATTTCTGATCTGATAGCTGAATTTCTCAAACTATAATTTTTTAAAATATATTATTTTTAATGTGAAATGCTTGTCTGACTTTGAAAATGTGTGTTTTTTGATTTCTTTCATTATTGTTGAGTTGCAACCCTACTTTGTTGTGGAACTAGGAACATCTTTGTTTCACTTTTTAAAAATAGTTTTTTACAAATTTATGTTATATATTTTTAAAAATAGGAAACACTTTTTAAGTGTAACAAACATACTTTAAGTCGATTTTTCGCATCTCCTTAGCCGGTTAATCGGTAGCGTCCATTTTTAATCTTTTGATTTTAAATTTGTCATACGCCTTTGGTCTTATTATTCGCCTTAGCTGGTTAATCGGTAGCGTTGGATTTTGTTGTAAACGTTGGCTAGGTTTTGAAAACGTAAACTGGTACAAAGTCGTTTTTAGTGTGTCCGTTGGTTTTATTCTTAGGTTGTGTTTGGATAATTTATTTCAAATTACAACATTCATCTATTAGAAAGGAAATTTTTATTTTAAATAATGAAAAATTTAAATGAAATTTTATGTTGAATAGAAAGGATTTTAGACAATTGTTTCTAAAAATTTGTTTTATATATTTTTCATTTAAGCATTTTTTTATTCTATTTATATATTTTAGAATTCTCCATCACTACAACCCAAGTTACTCCTGGTTTTTACAGAACGAGAAATTGTATTTGATCTGTTTCTGTGCAATGTGATTTTTTAATTTGGTAATGGGCTGGGTTTGATTATAGTATCATGTTTTTTTAGAGACGAAATAATGCACACTCCACAGCCCGTGTTTCTAATGTTGTTGTTACTTAGAACTAGTATTTTGAAAAGGGGTTCGGCTGTTGTATAGTTGGGTGACGGTGCATTATTTTAATTGTTTTGGATGTTTTAATTATTATTCATTTTTTAATTTTTAATAGTTAAAATGCACTTTGGTCCATTATGGTTTAAAAAAATTAAAAAAAATGAATAAAACTGGAAAAGTAGATAAACAATAGTTAGTTTTGACTTGTGGTAATAATTTATTTTATTTTCATAAGTATTTATTAAAAGAATGATGTAAACTTAACCCAATTCTTTTTACAAGTTCATTTTGACTTTGTTAATTGGACAATTGTAAAAGAAAGTTGTTTAAATAATAAAAAGGTAATGTATTATTGTAGACTTAAATTGATTATAATCACCATAGACAGTGCAACCAAGCGGGACATATTTTTCATGAAACAAGGTTCGTTCTTGCTTTGCCCTAGCGATGTAATGCCAAAATAGGAGGGGGGCAAACGAAGAAAAAGCTGCATTGCAAACTGAACTGTGACTTGCTTGCAATATAATCTTGGTTCTTATATTTTAGTGGGGTAAATTTGTGTTGTATCTTTACTATTGTTAAAAGTTTTCGTATAATTACACAATGAAAAAGAAAATTAAGGGCTCGGTCTTCTGTTAAAAGATTCATGACTTGTATAAAATAGAAGTTTTCGTATAATTACACTAGCATTTAGGACACGGATGCATAAGACGCTTATGATATTTCAGGACATTTCCGTGTACTACAAATGTTTTATATTTTTAATTCAAGATGGCGATTATTCTTGAAATATGTTATATTTTTTCAATTAATATAAATATTTGTTAAACAAAATTTTAATTGTCTTGTTGATCATAATATATCGCCTTAGATAATCATGAATTTTTTTTTTAATCTAAATTCGATAAATTGATTTGCTCGCTAAAGCTAACACAACCGTTTAAATTGAATTAATATATATTTTATTTCAATAACTTTCAAAACATATTATTTATATAAATGATATAATAGAACGAAAGTCACTGGCTAGTTAACTTAGCAACCATTTTCAAGAAAAGGATAATCCGTATATCCAACCACAGGATCATTGGTGTAGAAAGTGCTTCTATCGGCCTTGTTTAACTCAGAATCCAGTTCGAATCTTCTTGGCAAATCTGGATTTGCCAAAAAAAGGCGTCCATAAGCCACCAAGTCTGCACCACCGTTTGCTATCGCTTTGTTTCCCTCACTCCTATTGTATCCACCAGCAACAATAAAGGTCCCATTGAAGGCCTTTCGAATTGGTAAAAGGGACAAATCAGTGTCATGCTTATCAAACATTGTGAGCATCCTGGGCTCAATAACATGACAATAGAGAATGCCGAATTGGCTCAAAGCCCGTGCCATGTAAATGCCCAATGCTTGAGGGTTAGAGTCTCCACAATCACAATAATCAGCAAAAGGAGAGATCCTAACACCAACTTTGTCAGCTCCAACCTCATCAGCCACAGCTTGCACCACCGTTAGTGGGAAGCGACAACGATTCTCTAAGCTACCACCATACTCATCATCTCTGTCGTTCACTTTGTCCTTTAGAAACTGATCAAGCAAGTAACCATTGGCTCCATGAATCTCCACTCCATCAAAACCTTAAACAAATTATTCATGTAACAAAGTAAGATGGAATTGGTTAAACGTGAATAAAAGCCATGTCTAATAAGTTTATGTATATATAAAAAATTATCACAATATAAATAAAAAAATGATTCTTAAGGATTGATGTTAATAAAAATTATTGACTGTGGATTGTAACATGTCATGTGTACGTATGTAGCATCTGGGGTGTAAGATAATTCTGAATGAAAAACTACATAAAATGGTAAGCAAAGGTTTACTACATATACCCGCTTCTATGGCATTTTTGGCTGCGATTCTGAAGTCATTGACAACGTTAGGGATTTCATCAGTTGTGAGACGGCGAGGAGCAGGGTATTTAGTGCTGCTTCCTTCCTTATGAATTGCCTTGTCTGTGCTTGAGATTGGGGCCTGCCCATCTGGCTGGTAAACTGTTGAACCAATTTAATTTTTTCTTTTGTTGTTATTTGAAGAAAATAAAATAAAATTTCTATTGTTTATCTAGAAAGTAAAAACTAACATTACTAAATGATTTAGAGCGCTTTATATAGATTATATCACTCTCATAGTTTTTAATGAAGGAAAGATAAAAGCTAGATGTTTATTTTATGTTGCTGTGAACACACGTATACCGTAGTTGGAGACTCTTCCAGCGTGCCAAAGTTGGCAAAAGAAGATGCCCCCTTTCTCATGAACAGCTTTCACAATTGGTTTCCATGCTTCCACTTGTTCCCTTGTCCAAATGCCAGGGGTATTTGGGTACCTAAAATCACCAAAGCAAGTTAAAAAGAAAACAGGGAAAGAATAAAAATGAGCTATATGAAAATTAATTAACTAAAACTATTAGATGCAAAAATCAGATAATTAATACAGAAATATTTGCAACAAAATATAATTAATTCTTTTTATTAATAGTAATTTTTCAAAAAAAGAAGAAGATATTATCAACTTATTGCTTAAGATAGAAAAGAGATATAAGATGTTATATTCGCTGTAGGACCCAGAAATAAAAAATTTAACACCCACAATGATTCTCATTAAATTAAGGTGAAAGCTAACTATATAGATGTTGATAATTACAAAGGTAGACTATGGTCCTTCGAATTTTTAGCTGCAATTGGTAATTCTAGACAAACTTTGCCAACAATGTTAGAGTTTGAATCTTAAAATCGTGATTTAGACACGAGTGTAGTGAAACTGTGAAATAGAACAAATGTTTTGTAGAAAGAGAGAAAAAAAAAAGTAAACCTTAAATTAAATTTAAAGATTGTATTGATCATATAATTTAGTCAATGTGATTTCAAATTAGTTTTCAAGATTTGGTTATACGCTTTAGTCAATGAAATTATAAAAAAAATCATTAGTATTTAATTTTGTAAAAATCATATTTACTTGGTCAAAACAATAACACAAACAAAATAAAATGACCTTTTTATAAAGTAAAAACTTAATTAAACTTTTTAAAAAATTGAAAGATTCTAATATAAAACTTATGGCCTTGAGAAGGACACATAGAAGATATAATAAGAATGGAAGCTTACCCTTGTGCAGTGTTTGACACCCCTGAGGCTTCCCCAATCAAGAATCCACCCTTTGTTGTTCTTTGAGAATAATAGATAGCAGCATGAGGCTGAGCCACAAAGTTGTATGACCTTGTTCTTGTTAATGGTGCCAGAACTATCCTATATCCAATGGAACAATAATAAAAACATCGTTGCAAATATATATTATACGAATCAAAAGTAAAGAACCACGAGGAAACTGAGGTTGTTGCATTATCCATTAATTATCTGCAATGAATAATGGCCTGCGAAATATCATAGAAAAATGAAATATGTTGTAACTGGTAAGAGTATATGAAACCTGTGGGAAAGATTAAATTTTCCCATGTTGAATGGGGTGAGGAGGGGTATCGCTTCTCTTCCCTCGATCACTTTTTGGTTCTGATCTTCTTCTATCATCGTGTTCGTCATCTTCTTCTTCACCACTCAGTTCACAATCCTACAATAAGCAATGAGTACGCAGACCAGTCTTGATTCTTATAGAAACTTATGTCGTTTTCGAACCAAAAATAACACAAGTTGAAAGATGTCAAGTCACACTTAATCAATTTTTTATTTTTCTATTGCGGTTTCAAAGTAATTCCAGAGGTCATTAATGGACGATATAATTAATTATTTTCTTTAATTGATTATTTAAGATTCAAATCATCGGTTATTTTTACAGTTAATCCTTTCTGCAAATTATAAAAAAGCAGATTTGGTAGATATGTTTTCAAAATTTTCCACAAAAAAAATTGGCAAAAATTAGTTGATAACTTTTGAAGAATAAATTGTTGAAGTTAATTAATATGCATATATTTATTTAAACAGTAGAAGCCGTTCTAATTTCTATAAATAATAACAATAATGCCATATAATATAATTATAAATAACAAAGCAAAGCAAAGGAATATTATTTAATTCATTTTAAGAAACCATTGAAAATATAAGCTAAAAATTAAAGTTATATAATTTGCATTTAATTTTAATTTTTAACTTAAAATATGTTTTATAAATTCATTTTTGGTCAATAAAAGGCATAGTTTTAAGTATTTAATTTTTTAATTATTATTATTATATGGAATTATTTATTAAGCACTTATTAAATTTAATAATTTTAATAATATTGTTTTAAATAATATTATTTAAATTAATTATATATTACATTTAATGAATTTATAATTATATACATATATTAAGTATTTTATAAATTGATTAAAAATATTAAGTATTATGAAAAGCCAGACATTTAATAAACATTTATTATAATGAATGATATAGTTTTAATAATATTATTTAAAATGA
Source organism: Abrus precatorius (assembly GCF_003935025.1). Lineage (NCBI taxonomy): Eukaryota > Viridiplantae > Streptophyta > Magnoliopsida > Fabales > Fabaceae > Abrus > Abrus precatorius. The sequence goes on from NW_020874384.1 coordinate 20,740,222, forward strand.
TTATATATTACACCAAAAAAAAAAACGTTAAATGTTTCTATGCAGTGAGTTTTATTTTAAATATAAAATATTATGTATTTTAAGTATTTAATTTTGTAATTAATATTTTATATTTTATTATTATAAGTCATATATTTGATAAGCAATTATTGTATTGAATATATTTATTAAATGTATTATATTTAAAAAGGTAATGGTTTTATAATATTATTTTATTAATTATATATTGCACTCAATAAATATATTATTAAATGCAGTTATGTAATAAAAAATTTATATTAAATTAAAAATTAATTTTTTTCTTAAAAGATAAATATTAAAAAATTTATTATTGTATTGCACTCGGAAAAAGTGAATAAAATTGATAGCAAATAAAATTGTTTATTAAGATCAACTCATATTTTTTGTCTACTGAGTTTTATTTGAGTTTCACTTTCACGTTTTAATTTTTTATTTAACCCATTTTTATAAGCTATTTTTTTTAAAAGATAAAATGATCCTTTTGTTTTGTTCTTTATTTTAATTTAATCAAAAAATTTAAAATAATAGTATTTTAGACAAAAAAAATTAATTCTTATTTTACATATTTTATCTATTTTACTGTTAGATTGTCATTTAAGATTTTTTAAATATTATTGAAAACTTCTTTAATTGATAATAAATCATTTCCAATCAGCTGTTCATTTCTTTTATTTCTTTCAATGTAAATATTTAATAATTAATGTCAATTAATCGTAAAATAAATACCAAACATCAGAATAAAAAGGGAAAGATCCAAAAAATAAAAGCTTAACTTGGCAAAGACAAAAAAAAATGGTAAACAAATTAAACTAAAATAATTAAAAATATAACAATATTTGTATCTATAGAATAAAGAACAGAAGAAAGAATGAAAAATAAAATTTCTAAAATACAAGAAAAATAGATAAAACATTATCTTTATAATATAGCAAGATTTTGTTTTTTGTTTTTTAAATATTCCTCTTTACATTTTGTGTCGTCTCATAAGTTAAAAAAAAATTAAAAATCTCAAAATAATTATAATACGTCAAAATTAGAGAAAAAATTAAACAAATAAAAAGTACCTTAAAGAAATAAGAAAAATAATCATCATCATATTTTGTACCACCATCCCCTTTTTTATTTTACATAGCATATTATAAAGTAATAATAAAATTATAATAATTTTTACAGTACATTATAAATTAAGATGACATTACATATTATTAAAAAATATAAATATTTTTAATTAAAAAATGTAATTATTAATTTTAAAAATATATAAAATATCTTCTTAATTTTATAAATACAATAAAAAAAACTCTTAAAAAAATGTACACGAGGGAAAAATTGAATAATCCAAGATCATTGACGTTCTCATCAGTTACCGCCAACAGTGTTCTGTACCCTCCTCTCCAGTGTTATATTGTGTACCCGTCCAATACATTGATCCATGACCCATTTTCACTTCCTTTGGTGTACCTAAAATATAAAAATCCTTACTTTTACCATTTCATTTATTTGATAGTATTTGGTATTAACTTATTTTCATTTAATTTCAAACAATTTAGAATTATAACTCATTACAAGTAGGTTTTGCCCTGAGTTTAAAATTAAATTTTATGCTTGGAACTAATTTCCATTTCTTTTGATCTTATATTTTTACCTTTAAGAAATAAATTAAATGTCAATGAAAACAAAGGAATCTATTTATTTAAAACAAAAGAAATTGCATCAAATTTGAAAAGAATCAAATCCGAAGGGCTGACTTTATAAATAGATGAAATCTGATTTTTAATTGTTGGAAGCACACACTCTTTCAATTAAGAGAGTTTTATGATTATCGTGATTGTTTTTTAATTATGATGATTATGCTGATATTTGTTTCATCACGCATAATTGAAAGTGATTTTAGTACACAATGCAATAATGGTTTTTAGTTAATCCCTACCATTTGGCCAATTGATACGCACTGCCCTGAAACTCAATCCTAAATAGAAAAGTGGGCATTTGTGAAAGTGGGGTTTATTGATGTTGTTCTCACGTGAAATATGGGGAGATTCACCGTATCACTATGGCACCCTCACTCTACGTACCCCCTGAGTCGCAACTAAACCCATCATCATTAATGTGCAAGAAATACCTAAAGCACATACACGATTTGAGTCCCAAATAAAGAAAGAACATATATAGTGGAGACTTCAATCACAGATTCAGATTCTCCACCCCCAAATCGCGTTCTAAATATGAACCTTCTCTATTTTAACATATCTTTTTCTCACATTGGTCGTTGGTGATAGGTCATAGGAATTGGGTGGAAGAAGAAAGGTTTATGATAAGTGCAATCATCACTTTAAGGATTCCAACATATGAAAATTTTATAAAATCTAGTTTCTTGTTTAGGAGTAATTTAGCACCTTGTGTTTTGAAATTTTAACAAGACTTGCCAATTGAATAGGGGAATTGGTGAAGTGATGATCCAAACAACTCGCAAGAACTCGTTTGGATTAATGTTCTTTTAACGTGAAGGATTCTGATAGCAATATCGACGATTGTTACTTTTTCCTTTGGTCAACTATCACCGATCATTGTTGAACGTGAAGCAACTTTATATACCACGTTAAGTGGCGTTGGAAAGTAATGGTTGTGGCTAAAATAAATTTCAACAGTTTAATAAAGTGATCTTAAATTACCTCCTCCAAGAGTTAGTATGAAAGCATCAACATATTAATGATTTAAATATTTAAAAATAATTTTAAAAAATGTGGTTAAGAAAACTTGATTTTATACTTAATGACTCAGATATCAATATTATTAAAAAGAAAATACCAGCAATGCCCCTCGTTTCAGGACTAGCTTAATAGCTGTGTTCCACGTCAAGTGTTAATTATATCTCCGCTGGTGTTGATCTTTTATTGGTTTGATTTGTCTTTTCAGAGGGGCACATCCACTTTTTTACGAATAAATGATACCCGCAAACCCTATTTTTGAGGTCGAAAAGGATAAGTAGTACGACCTAATTTTAGACAAAAAGTTTTGAATTGACTGCGACCGTACAGTCATATTTTGGTTTTGTTTTGATTTTATAGTTTTTTTTAATAAACATTAAATTTCTTTTGATTGTTAGGATAAATAAAATGTAATAATTTACTTTGAAAAGGGATCATTGAATATAGGGGAAGGTTGGGTACGAGGAAAGAGGAAGATTCTCTTGATTATCAACCACACTAGGAATGCGAACAGCTTCGATCAATCTATCGATTCATTTGAGTTTTTATTATTACTTAATTAAATTTATTTTATATTCAAAGTAGTTTATACTTATTTTTATAAACGATAAAAATGCATTTAAATTTTTATCAAGAGAGGCTCAATTTTGTATAATATTTTTATAAACAATATTGTTTTAGTTTAGTGAATACAATTATGATAAAATATATTTAAAATAATATTTTAATTTATGCGACCCTCATCTTGGATTTATAATGTATTATATTCGATAGAAGTCAAATATCACATTGTTTATGTAAAATGGATTCTATTATACATTGCACTGCCCTCTCAAAATATACATTGAACTGCATTTTTGTTGAGATGGGCCAGGGTAAACAAGAAGGGACTCCACGCCCACGCGAAGACTAATGGTGCAATTATCCTGGTTGGTAAGAGATGCTCACATCCAATTATAGCAATGATAACATTATCTTATCTGTAGCAGTGGTTCTTAAAGACAACAATCCACTCTGTTTCCAATAGTTAGTGGCATTTTTGCACTTTTTTAGGCCGCGGTTAATCATTATGCACTTGAACACAGACGCGTACCTTGCTAGAGTTTCCAAATGTCATTTACACAATTCCGTGTTAGTTCATAGCTCTATGAAAGTTTAAGCAAATATACCTCTTAATGATGTTTTCGAGTCTTGAATCCTATTCGTTTTGAGATGAATCCATCTTTTCTTTCTTCTTTCTTCTCTTTGTTAAATCTTCTTCGTGTTTCTTGAGGCTTTATGAAAAGTTCAATAAAGTCATAACAATACAAATTTGTATCTCACTCTAAATTACACACATCTTTTCGAATCGTATAACATTATTATAGAATATAAAATTAATTTTATTATAACTCAATGAAACAACTCTATATTAATTGATTTACATGTTTAATAATTTTATATCAGCTATCAGATCCGTTTTTATCACTTTCTTTTTTTATATTTTTATCATCACTGTCGGAATCAAAATCCAAACCGGCCGGAAAAAATGAAGTTAGCCTTCAAAAGCCCTTGAATGGACTCAAAGTTGGTGCAGGAGAGGTAACACTGACGTGAAAAAATCTTTGGTTATTTCTGATTTGCCGATCGACATGCTTCATACGCACGTTTCAGACTTGGAAGTTAGAATGGAGGTAGGTGCAGGATCAACTGTTACTGAAATGTAAATGAAAAATATTTTATGCAGAGTTCACAAAATTGTTAATGAAAAAACATTGTTAATATAGTTTTTTCAAATCATATTCATCCAGATATTCCCTTTACTAGATTTGAGCTACTCTAGTTTATTTAAGTGTGAAATATAAGTTTGAGTTGTTCGGATACACAGCTCTTTTTTTCACACGTCTAGTTTTATGTATTACCAAAATAGACACTCTGTTTCCTTTATATTTAGAATATATTTTTGGGATATTGATATATAAATTAGATGAAAATATAAGTAAAAATAAAAAGAATAATATGCAATATCACGTATGTGTTAAATATCGAACAAAATAAATACATTAAACACGTGATTTTTCAAACTTTTAATATTTTTTATATAAAAAGTAAGTTTGATCTGATCTAACTCAAACCTAACTGAATTAATTAGTGTCAAATTAATTTTAAAAAAATGACGAAATTGATTTAACAAAATTTAATTAGTTATATAAAAAAAAAAAGTTAAAATTATATTTTCGGTCAAATTCAAGCCAATCTGAGCGGTCAACACCACTTCCCCAATTATTATTTGGAAATGAATATGAGACAACGGGGTGGAAACTTTGTCGGACAACGTTGTATGCGTACGCGGGGGAGGCGTTGATTACGGTGTGTTTCAAAGTCCAAAACGCTGCCCCCCTCTTTCTCACGCTACAGAGATCATAATGGTAGATTTTCTGTATTGTTTGATTAACAGGTAGAAGAAAGTTAAGTTAACCGGTTAATATCTACACTATGTCACGTAATAAGAATTTACTTATAAAAATTTCTTATTAAAAATTATAATATTTAATAATTGATATTCTTAAATGTTATAATTTTTAATAACAAAATTTTATACATAATTTTTTGTTATGTCTAATATTATACAATTAAATAAATCGATAATAATTAAAACAAATATTAGGCACTGGTTAAAAAATAAAATTTTTCCCTTTTCATAATATGTAATAAAGTTTATGATAATTTTTAAATTTTTTAATCAATATTCTAAACTCACTAGTTAGTAAGACCCATTAAATTAGGTTGGACTTAAGTATCTAAAACGGATAGATTTTTATTGAATTGAAATACCTTCATTGTATTAAAGAAATATACGTTTTAATTAAATTTTAAATCAGTAGTTTCATAAACTTAGTAGATATTTTTCTAAATTAAATGAGACCTATCTAAATAAGAAAAGTGATCGAGAGTGAATAATTGTTTTTCTATTAAAGTATTTTTAAGTTTAACAAGATTAATTTACTACAATTTTTTAAAAATTGTCGTGGTTTATATACATCTTTGTATTATGAAAAGACATCTAGAATTGAAATATTAATAGGAAATTATGTTTGAATCCATATTTAAAATTCATTATATTGAAATCAAGTTTACAGCATTTTTAATGCTACATTTGAAGGAATGACACAAGTTCGATAAGCTATTCTCATTGCTGGTGATGGATCGGGTCTTAACTAAAGCCAAAAGCCATTGGATAGAAATTTAAAAACACAATACAAATACCCAAAGTGTGAAGCATGCGTCTCAATCAGTTGGTAGGACTGGACTTCTGCAATATGGTGAGGGATGAGGCTTCCAAGATGAGTGTGATTGTGATTATGTCCTTTTATTATAAAAAAATTACACAAATTAACTCTTCGTATTGATTCATTTTATTCAAGGCCTTCAAATTGTTCTTTTTATTTTAATATTTGGAGTTTACGTATAGTATAGAATTGTGATGTAAAATAATTTTTAAAGTTTACAAGTAAGAAAATTAGTGAAATTTAAAATATTTTATAAACTATAGAGTTAAGTTTCAAAGAAAAGAAAAATTGATTTATTTTTTACCTTGGATGAAATTGAATGTTGTTTATAAATTTTGAACAGAAGATAATTTAATTCATTCAATTGATAAAGATTTTTTAAAAATTGATAATTTTATGTAAAAGAAAGTATCAAGAATCAAATTGTTAAAATAAAAAACAAGATTTAACTAACTAAAAAAATAAAATCACATAATCTAAATTGAATAGACAAAAAAGAACCTTAATTTGATTTTTACTTTCATGCTTTTTCCCGGTTTATGGATGATAGTGTGTAAAAATAAAAGTATGAAAGTAATAGTGTAAAGTATAAAAAGGGGAAGGAGGCTAAATTGCGAGATTTGCGGAAGGAGGCTAAATTGCGCAGTAAACTACGGTCCTTAGGGCTTGACTTGAGGAAATGCAAAATGCAAACGCAAATGCAATTGTTTCTACCAAAGCCAAAAACAAAACTGTGTTCTAACATTCTGCAAAAGAAAAATTAAACGAGAAATGGAAGCAGAACATGGTGAGACCTCAAATGGAATCGGAGGGTTGTACGTGAAAGTGATGACCGATGACCAAATGGAACTTCTGAGGCAACAGATATCTGTCTACGCCACCATCTGTGAACAGCTTGTTGAGATGCACAAGGCCGTAACTACTCAACAGGACCTCGCAGGTTTCCTCTTCAATTTAACCACATCATAAAATATTTCTCCGATCTTTGCTTATTTGTACGCATCTGATTGTGTTATGCTTCTCTGTGCCTTGCGCGTTCTGGTTCTATCTTGGATTTGTATGTCTTGAAATTGAAAAAATAATAGTGCTAGCAGAGTACGTTGGTAGATCATGAGGGTTTGTGATTGGAGAAATTAGAGGAATATATCAAACTAGGCTCTTAAATTATGAACATTATTCAATTTAGTCTTAAAAAATTATAAAAATAGGTCCCTAAAATTACAACTAAATGATCTGTATTTAATAATTTTAAAGACTAATTCGGTGCATTCCTCAACATCTTAATAACAGTGCACTTTTCTATATTGAACTTCGAAAATATAATAAATTACACAACAGTTGAGACGGTTTAACCAAGAATCCGCACAAGCCTTCTCAAATGCATGATTTCGTTCAGATTGCTTGATGAATTTGGACATATATGTAGGTCGAAATAGTTGAATTCTTGTTCAATTTGATGAAAGAAAACACGTGTTTTATTTGTTATTATGTTTTGTCACTTGCGATTCAGGGCTGAGGCTGGGTAATTTGTACTGTGATCCGTTGATGGCATGCTCTGGACACAAGATAACTGCTAGGCAGCGTTGGACTCCAACGCCTCTGCAGCTTCAAATACTTGAGCGAATTTTTGATGAAGGAAATGGCACTCCAAGCAAACAGAAGATCAAAGAGATAACCCTTGAGCTGGGTCAACATGGCCAAATATCAGAGACAAATGTTTATAACTGGTTCCAGAACAGAAGAGCTCGTTCAAAGCGGAAGCAACTTGCACCAACTCCAAACAATGTAGAACCAGAAGCAGAGACAGAAGTTGAGTCTCCAAAAGAGAAAAAAACACGCGCAGAAAGCGTTCAAGTTCAACCCTATGAGAATTCATCACCTCCTAGGGTCAAAGATATGTACATCCATAGCCCTGACTTAGGTATTAATCTTTCCATGAAATAATTAGATGGTCATCTTCTATTATATATTGGGATGTCATATGCACACAAAAAATTATACAATAATATTTAGTATATAAGGCATTTTTTTCCCTATTTATCTTAATCGCATTATCATCCATCTTATATCACATTTCTCTCTACTCTTTATATGAATTGTTTTATGTATTATGAATATAATTTTTCATATGTATTTATGGGCGACAGCTCTGAGTTGGTTTTGTGCTCTTGTTTTATTTGACATTCCATCTTTTATATTTCATGTGCGCATATATAAGCCATAAAACTTGTCTAGGCAAGGACACCGAATTTAGAGATATTCAAGCTAAATGCTATTGGTTTGTTTATGCAGGATTTGACCAACTGATGGGCAAAATAGAAGTTGCAAGCTGTTACAGTTCTTATTTTCTTTGATAAATCTGGGGAATGACTGATTAAAAACTCAATTCTCAAAAGGCGCTGCAGGATTGCAGCTCTGTAGACTCATGATTGTTGATGAAACTGTTATATATATAGAGGTTTCATCCAATTATGTTGATAAACCACGAATGATGTGGCATCTATATATTCACATGCATGTTGTGTAAGTTGTTTTTCTTAGGTGCTTTGTAGAGCTAATTGTTGATCGAGCATTGCTGTGATTGTTACAATTTTACAAGTTTTAAAAACTTGATTGCTTTTTCCAATTAGCATTAGCTTTGATTTATTGGAGCTGACGTAATTGTCATGTATGTTAGTACCGTAGAGTATGTTATCATCAGTAGGCAACATTAACATCTTGTCAGTAATGTCTATGTAAATCTGCTGAAATACTTTTTCCATATTGGGTGTCTCAGCAAGCGAAGACTTGATCTGGTACTCTTGCACCCCACATTCAAATGAAGTCAGGCCCACGGCCTACTCGCCCTTCAATGATTAGATTAACAATTTCTATCGCACAAGCACTCAAGGTGTGCTCACAAACTATTACACTGGCAGCAACCTGCTTCCGATGTCACTTTAACAACCCTTTTGTAGCCATAGCCATGAATTCAACAACCTATTCAGGCCATAACCTTAATCACTACAATCTCCTGTGGCATTGTTGTTAGCATCAGTAATTGCTTCCATGGTAGTATAATCCGCTTCAATTTTTTAATACGGAATTTGGACGCTAGAACTTGCAATTTGAATTTGACAGCAATGAAGCTAAAATGCTTGTTATAAGTAAATACAATTACTGACCAATGGTGTATGAAGAGTGATGCAACATCTCAATGCCTGGAGGGACCTTGATAAAAAGAAACACAATCACAATTTATGACAAAAAATATTAACAATTGATACAATTTTTTTAAACACATTAATAAGTGAAATTTATTGATAATTATAAAATCATGGAAGTTTTATTTCTTATTTAATAAATTTAACTCATAATTTTGTCATTTTAATAATTATTCTAAAGCAAAGAAAGGAAAGCCTGCCTTGAATGGCCGTAGAATAACCATTCAGCCAAAGCTCTACATCTCGACAGCTCCAACCCACTTGAAATGGACTGCGATAATTCTTTCTTCGACGGAATTTTATTAAGACAGCAATTTGTTTCATTCCAGAACCACTAACTGGGAACAATTCCTATAGGTGATGCTGAACACCTTTTATATTATATTATATATATATATATATAGCTTGGTGGGTTAGATTTTATAGAACTTTGGCCTTCTATAAACATTTTCCGACAGTACAGGTAGAAGGTTAGTTGACCCTTCATTTTGACTGACAATAACAATATATCTGTATGAAATTAAGAATCGAGAAATACTCCCGTAAGTCCCAACAATAACTTTCTTGAATTTAATGCATTTGGGAAATCGTAGCACAAGTTTGTTCTAGTAAAAAATAAAGGCAAATGCTAATAATGCCTTCAATTACCAGCTTAACAATATTATCTACTAAACCTTATCTCACTTGGTGATCTAGATCACATGCATCATTGAATTCAATAAAATAAATTAAAATTTTAGAAATATTATTAATCAAATAATTTTTTTAATAACTTATTTTAACGCTTTTTTTTTAAGTCTTCATCCATCTGTCTTCAATGTTCTACTTTGCATGTTGTGAAATCACTTTAAATAGTTTTTAATCACATGTTTCAATTACCTTGTTAAAATATTTAAAATAACTTGTAATATATAAGTGTCATTAATATATTTTTAGTATAACTTTTAATACACACTAATCGAATGTTTAAAAAGTGATTTATTAATTTTTTTAATTGGTTTATTTAAGTTACTTATTAATAAGACAAAAAAAAACTTGTCTATTTTAATAATTTTAATCCAACTTAATTTCAAATGGAGTAATATTAGTTTAACATTTTACTTAAACTATTAGTACTTGTACTAACAACTGGCAGGATGAGTTATGATTCCTTGTTCATGGGACTGGAATTTAGTTCCTTGGCACTAGCTCAATCCCCATCTCACCCAAATTTCAATTGGCTCCAAGGACCCAAGTATGTATAATGACTTCAATAGTCATGTTCACGATAACAATTTGATTACAAAATTAACGAAGGGTATCCATTGGTGACATTTTGTATCCATTAATAAACTATTCAGAATTCAAATATAAATAAAAAATTAAATTAATTAAAGTTTAAATAAATTCCCTTGGTTAATTATAATTTTTAGTTTTTCTGAACTATCCTTGTAACAGCAAAGCATAATAAGGTAAAATAATTTAAAAAAATTCTTGTCGCAGCGGAAATAAAAGTGTTCGAACAAAAATGAACAAGAGACTATTTTTCCCTTTTTAAAAAGAATAAAAAATAGTAGAAATTAAAAACGCTACGGGAATAATTATTATTATTTTGTTTCTTTGGGTGTATGAAGGGGGGATTATTTTTGTTTTTTTAGGTAGAAGGGGATTATTATTCTATTTCTTTATGTAGATGTAGATGTAGATGTAAATGAAATCAAATGAAATTCTCCGTTGAGGCACAGGCTGTGTTGCGGTCGTTGTAGTCGGAGAAGACGCCACATCTCACTCAACCTCGCCGGCAAAAGGAATCACCGCCGTTCACTTTCTCGCTTTCATTTAATCATTCCAAATCTGCGAATTCAGAAATAGAATAATCCAATTCCTTATTTGTTCTTTTTCCAATTCATCGTTTCCTTTATTTCTTCCACGAAACGAATCCCTAACCGCCACGACTTGATTCCGTCGCGCGCGATCTACTTTGAATAATCGGATGGCGGCACCCAACGCGGATCAATTTGAAACGTATTTCAGGAGAGCAGATTTGGACGGAGATGGCAGAATCAGTGGAGCTGAAGCTGTTTCTTTCTTTCAGGGATCGAACTTGCCCAAACAAGTTCTTGCTCAGGTTATATGTTCTTCTGAATTTCTATTATAAATCAAACAAATCAAGCCACAACACTTCTATATGTGTTTTCTCTTTGAGGCATAGGGTTTTCGTGACAGATAGGCTATGATTTGGTGCTTGTTTGCTTAGGCTTAGAATATTTGTTTTAGGTTTTCGTTGCTGCTTCATTTCGCTGTTCATATAATTGGAAAATGTTTACTCGATCTAGCGTAATGCTTCTTGTTCTTGGTATGAACTACAGGTGTGGGCGTATGCTGATCAGGCAAAAACCGGTTTCCTTGGGCGGAATGAGTTTTATAATGCTCTGAGGTTAGTAACTGTGGCTCAGAGTAAGCGAGATTTAACGCCTGATATTGTGAAGGCTGCGTTATATAGTCCTGCTGCTGCTAAAATCCCTGCGCCGCAGATTAATCTTGCTGCTATACCTCCGCCACGTCCAAACTCGGTTGCTACTAATGCGTCTGTTGGGCAGATGGGTGTCACTGCTCCTCTGCCGCATCCAAATTCGGTGGGTGCCACTGCTTCTGTTGGGCCGATGGGTGTCACTGCACCAACATCGTCACAAAGTTTTGTCTATAGAGGACAGGGGTTAGCAGGTCCTGTTGCAAACCCGCAGTATTTTCCTTCCCAGCAGAGTCCTGGCATGAGACCTCAATCTATGCCTGCTAGTAGCGCTCCCCGTCCACAACAGGGTCTTGCAGGTCCAGATATTTCTAGAGGAGTTAACATGGCTGTTCACAGTCTCTCAAATCCTGGCATCTCGAATGATTGGAATGGTGTAAGGCCTGGTATTGTTGCTGCAAGACCAGGAGGAACCACACCAGCGGCTGCGTTACCAACATCGACATCACTGTCTCCAGTCCCACCAATGCCTCAGTCAACAACTGTCAACACTAAAGCATTAGCTGTTTCTGGAAATGGGTTCTCTTCCAGTTCAGTTTTGGGCAATGATTTATTCTCTGCTGCCTCATCGGCACCGAAGCAAGAACCTAGTGGACAGGGTTATTCTGTCAGTAGTGTCTCATCAGCCATTGTTCCAGTTTCCAGTGGTGCCCAACCTGCTAGTAAGCAAAATTCACTTGATTCATTACAGGGTGCAATTTCGTCAATGCTGCCTACAAATAGTCAATTTCATCGTGCACAGTCTGCACCAAACATAAACCAGCAAATTTCACCACCAGCTTCTTCATCTCCACTTACATCATCTGGCATATCAGTTGGACTTGGAAATAATAATTCTGACAATTCACAGCTTTCTTGGCAAAAAATGAAACCTTCTGATGTGCAGAAGTATATGAAGGTGTTTATGGAAGTTGACACTGATAGGGATGGCAAAATTACTGGGGAGCAGGCGCGCAGCCTATTTTTAAGCTGGAGATTACCAATAGGTAAACATTTTTTCAGTCTAACTGACAACTGTTCGATGTAATGTTTATGCATTTTGGTATGTTGATGTGTTAGCTAGTCCATGAAACAATGCATAACTAACAAGCACAATAGTCAGCTGAAGGTTTTAGGTTTAGCTCCTTGAATTCAGAGTTTTGTTTGGTCTGCCTTGATTCTTTTTTCTGGTTGACAAGGAAGGAACTTCCTACGGTGAACTGATACTGGAAGTTTTGTTGTTGTCTGTTGAAGGTAAGACAAATTGAGAGTCTCTAGTAGCAAAAGAGGTGTTCAATGTCAATGTTCAAGTTTAATTACGACTAGTAATTGACAGTGACACATAGTTATTATGACTGCTCCTCTTGATTAAAACAATGGTGGAAGGTCGATCTACATTTAAGAATCCAGAGAGTGTGTCTGCTGAAGCTCTAGAGAAGACATGCTTTTTCTGCAGGGGTTTGATGTATTTTATTGGAATGCAATTTTTTTGGAGTCAGATCATGTTCCTTTTAATTTTACATTATTTTATTTGCTCTCATTTGGAAAGAAGCTTTGGAATCACATTGTTAACAATTATGTGGTAGTAAGTGAATGTAAGGAATGCAAGTTCAGCACACATTTGAGCATGGGCTTGGAGGTGAAAATTGGAGATCATACCATACCATACCATAAGTCACTCGGTTTAGGCATATTGGATCTATGGATCTGTCATTCTGGGTGACACAAATAGAGGAAGATATAGTCATAGAATTCAAATTGGGTGGATAAAATTAAGAAGCACTTTTAGCGTTTTTTGTGATCAAAGGTGTCTCTTGAGTTAATATGAATTTTTCATCTAAATGAACATAAGACTAACAATGCTTAATGATATTGAATATCTGGTGATGGATTGCCTATAAGAGCATAGTTATAAAGATGAGAATGTTACGGTAGATGAGTGGGCATGCAATAAAATATGGGAAACTTATAAAAGAATGGTGATGCTTGATCCATGTTACTCTCTCTTAGTGAGAATATGCTTTTGTTTTGTGTTGTTATATATAATCATTCTATGAATTTTGTTGATTAACTAAATGTTTGAATGGAGATAAATGATTAAGTACTATGGGCAAAATTTCCTGTCAAGATAATAAATCCTTTAACACCCTAGGTGTAATTCCAAAGAGAGTTCTTGACCAATTGAAGTGGAACATTATGAAAGGATGACTATTACTATAAATTTCTTATACAGGAAATACAATATTTTTATCTCCCCAAAATGATTCATAAATTACTGCAATATCATTAACAAATATTTCCTAGATGATTTTTTTAAAAACAATTTTTTGGCATTAAATAAAAGAACAGTTTTATTTGAACAAAAAAATGATGGCAGAGGAGGAGGCTAAGGAATCCTCCTTAAACAAACCTACTGTGAAAACCTGTAACCAATGAAAACAGAAAATGCCCATTAAAAGTATGTTTGGAAAACTGTTGGGGTGCACCTGAATGTCTATTCATGTTTTCCAAGGGACAAAACATGTGATAGGTCACTCCATTGATAGTTTGTCTCAAAAGATTACTTAGTTAATCTCCATTAGTTGGTTAGCTAGGTGAGTTAGTTGAACAAGGCACGTTGCCTATAAATAAGAGTGGAGATTAAAGAGGGAGGGGGGGTTTTTGGATGAAAGGAAATTAGGGCCTTATGGCATTGGGAGGTGCAGACCCTTGAAGTTCTGCAGTGTGAGTTTTGTAATTAGAATTCATCCCTAATTCTTCTTAATAAGATACCTACTTCTTATCAACTGGTATCAAAGTTCTACGATTTTGGGCATGTTCATGGTGGGAACAAGGATGGAAAGCCAAATAGAGGCATTGGAAAGTAGTTTGTTGGATCTTCAAAAACAGAAGGAAGAGGAAGGTGAGCGCAGGTCGTTAAGGGAGGCTTGGGTACGAAACACTGAAAGTAACTCCCAAGAGATATTGCGCAGATTAGGAGAGATTCAATCGGGTCTTAATCATAATACCCTTGGGGAGGCCGAAAGTGAGAATATGGGCAGAAACGAGCACGTTGTTGAAGGGGATGATCGGTGGAAGAAACTTGAAATTCCAATCTTCGAGGGAGACAACGCATATGGGTGGATTAACAAGATCGAAAGAGACTTTCAACTACGAGGAGTATCAAAGGGAGAACGCATGATAACAGTCTTGGTAGCGATGGAGGGAAAAGCTCTTTCATGGTTTCAGTGGTGGGAATCTTGCACCGGAAGTGTTTCTTGGACACAATTCTGTCAGGCAGTCATTCGCAGATTCCAACCCTCAATGATTCAGAGCCCATATGAGATATTGTTGGGGTTAAAACAAGACGACTTAGTACAAGATTAGTGGGAACAATTTGAGATTTATGCGGGACCCTTAAGAATCACAAAACAGGAATATTTGAAAGGGATCTTTTTGAATGGTCTCAAAGAGGAGGTAAGGGCAGAATTGAAATTACATTCAAGGGAGTCTTTGTCAGAGATGATGGAAATGGCTCAACCCATTGACGACAAAAACCAGATACTTTGGAGAAAAGGAGGCACCGAAAACACAATAGGAACTATATGGGGTACCAATAACGAGAGTAACGTGGTTCCAAAAACCTATTCTGGGGATTACGATAGCCGATTCAGACCTAGAGGGGCAACTGGAATAAATGGAGGAGCTCGTGTGGAGTCTTCTGCACCGAACAATTCAAATTTGAATTCTACAACAAGGAATAATTCTAGCATGAATTATTTCAATAAATCCACTAAAAATCTTGGAGTTAGTAGAAGGGGAAGAAATTTTAAAAAATTGTCGACAGCAAAATATAATGAAGACAGCAAAAAGATCTCTGGTTTAGATGTGATGAGAAATTTTGTCCGGACTACGTTTGCAAGAATAAAGAATTAAGGGTCATGTTGTTGGAAGAAGACCTTGATGAAAGGGAAGTGTTAGGAGGCATACAATACAGCATTAGTGAGGTAAAATCAAGAATGTGGGACCCGGGTGGGGTTATGTAATCCTTCACCTTGAGGACAAGGTGAAGCTTTAGGGAGGGGAGTATTGATAGGTCACTCCATTGATAGTTTGTTTCAAAAGATTACTTAGTTAATCTCCATTAGTTGGTTAGTTAGGTGAATTAGTTGAACAAGGCATGTTGCCTATAAATAAGAGTGGAGATTACTTATTACTTATAGTGATCATTTATCAAAGAATAACTCTGGTTATCAAATGATTGAACAACCGGGAGCAATTTACTTACGATACTTAGTTGACATTCATAAAAAATATCTAATGCATTATGAGTTTAATATATCCTGTTTAGCAGAAAGACGGATATTCCTTGCTCATTATCAGACAATTATTTATTCACAAATCCTGTGGGAGGCTAATAGTTTTCATTTCCCATCTCATGAAAAACTCTTTTTGCTCCGCTTAGCCCTACCTCCCCAGGGGTATTTTAGTGATAGGTTCTATAGGAATTGGACGATCCTATTTGGTCAAATACGACAAACTCCTATGTTCCTTTTATTATAGTATTTCTGAAAAAGTTCCTGGATAACAAGTTTAAATTATTGAGTAATGTCATAGGAATTTTTTTTTTTTAATTAATATCAAAATAAACGAATCTTCGTAGTTTTAGTGTAATTCATTATTTATCCTCACTCTATACTTTTGTATAATTGTAAAAAAAAAAAAAATAGAAATTCACATTTTTATTTTTACATATTTTCTTTTTATTATTTTATTAAAATTATATTCATTATTTATTATAGTAATAGTAATAAATATGAATGGGGAGTATTGATAGGTCACTCCATTGATAGTTTGTTTCAACAGATTACTTAGTTAATCTCCATTAGTTGGTTACTTAGGTGAATTAGTTGAACAAGGCATGTTGCCTATAAATAAGAGTGGAGATTAAAGAGGGAGGGGGGCTTTTGGATGAAAGGAAATTAGGGCCTTATGGCATTGGGAGGTGCAGACCCTTGAAGTTCTGCAGTGTGAGTTTTGTAATTAGAATTCATCCCTAATTCTTCTTAATAAGATACCTACTTCTTATCAACATGGAAGCAAAATTTTGTTTTGTTTAACTAAACATCAGTTTCCATTGAGATCTGCCATTCCTTTTTTTCTCTTGGTTAAAAAAAATAACTATTATTAGAAAGATGGAGAAGGAGGGCATAAACACTATACTATCTCATTACAAATGTAAGGGCAAAGTGATGACCTTTAAAATATGGTGTTTCTTATCAACCACACCATAGAATTATATCAACCACATGTTGCCATAAAATTGTAGTCTCCTTTTCCAACCAAAACCTTTGATGTGTGCATTGAAAAACTGCATGAAGTTGAGAGAAGGTGACTGTTATTATGAGAATCGCAAATATTATCAATTCCTATATATTACATTGAGTATTGAGAGTTAGAACTTCTTTTAATCTACTCTTTCAATAAACTATGCGACTTCTATATCAAGCATCTCACTTGTTACCATTTTTGAATTCTCTCAAATATTATTACTTAAATTTAGTCAATTCCAATTTATTCAGTTGTTAATCACACAACTTTCCATATCTCTAACTTTTGGATTCAAACAATTTATTTCTTCCTCAATTTGTGAAGTCTTATCTCTTTAATTTACTCCTATATAAGAAAATATAATTTTCATTCTTGAGACATGGTTTATTAATAGTGGTGATATTTTTCAAATATATGTCTTTCTTTCAATTTATATATTTTTAAAATTTATTCAAGTTAAAAAACATCTTTGCATTGCATTGGAAACTTATTAGTTCCACAATACTGTAAATTTGTAACCACCTTAAATTGACAAATTAAGTGGAACGCTGCATTTGAATTAGACCTGCAATTAATGCAGACACAAGGAGAAAGAGCTGTGCGAGGTCTACGAATCTTCATTTGTATCTATCCTACGTATGGTTAGGAGAGTGAAATAGAAGCTGTAAAAGAATTTATCAGAGAACATGCAAGAAGAACTTAAGTCGAAGTCCTTGTATATCACTTAAAGTTGCGGTGAGTAGAATCAAGGAAAAGGGACTCTGATTCACCAAATTATATCACTTAGGTTCCTATGAGATATTTCTAGGGGTATGAATAAATTTTGGTTATGAACCAAGATACCCACCCAATGCCAAATCCTCATGTTTCACCTTGATATCACAATAATTAATAAACTATTTTTTGAAGGAAAAATAACACAATACTGATAGCTTGAGTTTAAGTGGGATTCTGTGATAGGTGATGGTTATTAGACCTGAGAAATAGATCAGCTCTGCATTTTGAAATCTACTGGGTTATGAACATGAAAACTCAATTTGAATAGGCTCATGTTTGTATCATACTCAGTGCTATGTTGGATTAATTTTTAAAGGAATGTGAAGAAAATAGTTTATTTGTCAGCCAATTCATGATCCACAATTTTTGTGCAGAACATCATACTGGCTGCGAATTTATCATTGCTAATGAGGTTCCCATTGTCAGAAAGACAGTCAGGCTAAGAGAAATTAAAAGCTACTAAGAAATATGTTACCCTGATAGGACAATGTTCCTAGCTATGTTACTTTTTTCTTTTGCACTGTTTCTTGGTTGAGTTCTGTCTGATCAAATACTTCACTATTTTGGAACTTTTCTTGGAGAGGTGGACAAGTATGGAATGACCTTTTTCTTATTTCTCTGATAGCAAAACTTAATAATAGCTTTGTGGACTTGCTGCAGATATCTTAAAGAAGGTGTGGGACTTGTCTGATCAGGATAATGATAGCATGCTTTCTTTGAGGGAGTTTTGCTTTGCTCTTTATTTGATGGAGCGGTATAGGGAAGGTCGCCCTCTTCCACAGTCTCTTCCCAACAGTGTTATGTATGATGAGACACTGATGTCAATGACAGGCCATCCAAAAATTTCTTATGGAAATGCAGGCTGGGGTATGGGCACAGGTATATTCACTAATTTACACTATCTTAAATTGTCTTTTCTCTTTCCCTTGTAGGACATTTTCTGATGATTTTTTTTTATTTGTCTAAAGGTTTTCAGCAGCAACAAGGGATGCCAGGTGCTCGACCAGTGGCACCAGCGGCTGGCTTGAGGCCACCAGTGCCTGGAAGTTCTGCCCAGGCTGATGGCACTACACAGCCCAATCAGCAAAAGTCAGGAACACCTGTGTTGGAGGATTCCTTTTTGAACCCCACAGACAATGGTGAGCGGAATATATTGAATTCAAACCCTCAAGAGGCAACAAGTGCGGAGAAAAAGGTATTTGCTTTGGCTATGTGGTTGTTGTCCGTATGTTATAAATTTTGGTAAAGTGAAGGCCCCAATCGTGTGGTGTTTTTCATTTTTTTTGTGCTTTTGTTTTTCTGCTTACATTATGGAGGATCCCTTGTTCTCCTATTTCTTTGTATTTATTTTCTCTTCATGATTGAATTTATGATTTTCTTTTATTAAAAAAGTTCCAGTTTTTAAATGAAAAATTAAACTCATTTTTAAAGCCTTGGATTCAATCATATTTACCAATAAATGTTAGGCTCAGAGACTCCTTTGAAAAATGAGGCATTTCTTTCCCAACCAAATGCTCCTAAGTCCTAAGAACTGTGTAAACGGCATTCTCTAATAAAATTACTGTTTCCTTATTTATGCCAAAATCTTTTGAATGTATAACTAGAAACTGCTCTTATAGAAGTTCACAGTCCCTTAGTGTTTGTTTGAATAGCCTCTTCAAAATTATTTCTGTTCTTGTGGGGCCCAAAAGTTAGTCTCTTCTTATGTTTTTGCTCCCAAAGTTAATTTTTGGTCTATAATATAATTTTGCAACAAGTGCATTCAAAATGAGGGGCAGGAAGTTACTTTTGAATCCAAAATTAACTCCCTGTATTTAGTAATATTTTGAACCAGGTCTTTTTATTTGTAAGTGGTCTGGGTTATCTTGCACACTCTGAAATCATAAAGAAGAAATGTTCTCTTTGCTGTTGTAGGCTGAAGAAACACAGAATGTGATTCTGGATTCAAAAGAGAAGATCGAGCTTTACCGCAACAAAATGCAGGAACTGGTGAGTAATTCATGTCTTTTTTAAAATCTTAGATTGATGTTCCATGTGAGAGGTTTAACATGGTTGAAATCAATTATCTGTAGGCTAGGCCATGCTGGTGGTGGTTTGCTTGAAAGTATACTTGTGTTTGCATTAATGAAGTGACTGCATGCATATTAGGTCAAACAAATAATTAAGTAATCTTTGACCTGTAAATGTGAAGAATTATCATACATTTGGGTTTACTTGCTTTTTGCAACAAACCCAACTTCTAAGCTAAATGGTTCTTCAGTGTACAATTGTAACCATTAAATAAGCTAATTCAAACAGTGTACTGTGTACTGGAACTGTGTAATTTAGCTAGAAGGACTGGTTTGCTATGACAAATGCACATTGTCCTACATTGACATAATGGTAGTGTTTATGGTTCTAATTGGGTTTCAGTTGAATCCTTGGAATAGAGTTCTGGTATTATCATACATATGGGTTTACTTGCTTTTTGCAACAAACTAACTTTTAAGCTAAATGGTTCTTCAGTGTACAATTATAAACATAAAATAAGCTAATTCAAACAGTGTACCAGAACTGTGTAATTTAGCTGGAAGGACTGGTTTGCTATGACAAATGCACATTGTCCTACATTGACTTGATGGTAGGGTTTATGGTTCTAATTGGGTTTCAGTTGAAGCCTTGGAATAGAGTTCTGGTTGGGATGGCTGGAAATTTTGAATGTAAGGAGCAATTTTTTCCCTCAAGAAACTGTACTTGGAATCATGCTATGTGTGGAGAAAAGATTGATAATTTTAAGTGGATAAAGTTAGGATTGTTTTTTGGGTAAAAACCAGTATTTTCTTTTAATGAATAATTTGGGTGATTGTATGCCATGAATCTGATTAAAGAAAGACGAATCATGCCCTCACTCCCCCCCCACCCCAACCCCATGTTGTATTGCAGGTTCTATACAAAAGCAGGTGTGATAATAGACTAAATGAGATTACAGAAAGGGCATCTGCGGATAAGCGTGAGGTATATTCCTTCTACTGAAAATGTAATGCAAGTTCAAGATGTGAAAAAAATTAACTATCATTTGGTGGTATGTTACAGGCAGAATCTTTAGGCAAGAAATATGAAGAGAAATACAAACAAGTAGGAGAAATAGCATCCAAATTGACTATAGAAGAAGCTAAATTTCGCGATATACAGGTAATTAGAAATTCTAAATTACTTGTTGATGGATAGGCTATTTGTAAGAGGTGAGAGTTATTGACTATTTAGTATCTACTACTTGTTTTACTGCATTATTCTTAAATAATGTTGAAGGACCAACTCTCCTGAAAGCTTAAGTTGTTTGGCAAAAGCTCATGAGTGGTTTTATTTTACATCTAAAGTACCCCCTCATGCGAGATCCCTTTGGACTTGAAGCTTGCACAATGCACTACCACACCCTATATTGTGCTCAAATTCAAATTTTATTTTGAATGGAGGTGACAAGGATCAAACTCATGACCACGTGGTCATAGAAGCCCTGATACCATGTCAAAAACCAATACTCTCGAAAGCCTAAAAATTGTAAAGTAAATGCTCATGAATTGTTTTATATCTACAATTATAAAGTGGGTTGTATTTAATTTTGGGCTTGAGCAGTTACTCCTTGTAATATTTGTTGGTCCAAGTGAATCTTCTCTCTGCTTTGCTTGCGGAGTTTGGATGCAGGCCTGTAATTCACTGTTGGCTGAACCACTTGAAATTCCATGTCTGTTTGTCTTCTTCCTTTTGTTTGTTTATGTACCTTACTAAAACACCTTGCTCATTCAAACATAATCAGCGGAGCTAAATTCTGCTGAATCATTTCCTTAAATGAAAATTTATTTAATTTGCATTGTATTCTCATGGAAAATTAGGTTCAGAGGAAATTTACATGGCATCCTGATTATTACATTGCAATCTCATTGTGGAGATTCTGGCAATCCTAATATGTCCCAGTAAATGTCTAATCCACCTTATCTTACAACTTGTAAGTGTTTTAGCACAATAATCAGGTTTTGCCCTGCTGCCTTGCAACTACATTTTGCTTCTTGCTTTTTCATGAAACTAGGTTTTCCTCAGAAAAAAAGACACAATACTTGGTAGTGGATTCTTAGTCTATAGGAATGAGGTTCAGACCAAGAAACTTCAGGATAAGCTTTGAGCTGCATATGCCTCATTGCTACAGAACCTTTCTCTGGAACTTTCTTAAAGAAAATTATGCAAGTTAGAGCTTTCAAGTAAGTGGTAGTTAGTCTATACTCTATACATAGACTGACTGACAATACTCTCTGGCAAAGCAATGTCCAGCCAGACCACTAACCTTTTGTATCTATTAGTGGGTGACCCACATGTTGTCCGATCATCTTTAGTAAGCTTCATGCTTGGTTCCATTTGTGTCTCACAAGGTTCACACCCAAGCAATCCACTCTTCTCAGAAGAAAGGAACATACTTTTTAGATTAAAAATCATCTTTTTTATGCCCAACAGAGTATTTATACATTCAAATCCGTAGTTATAATGAAATCGTTTTTAGAGCACAGATGGCACTCTTGTCCACTCAAATCCACTGAACCCCCACCTCTTTTCTCACCCCATCCCCACTTCCCACACACACACACAAAAAAAAAGGCAGAATTTGTCTGTTATCTGTTTTAGAGAATGTTTCTTACCATAGTATGGAATTGGTCTGATGTTAGGAACTGGTTATTTATTCCTCTCTTCCATGTTTCCTCTCTTTGCAACATTGAACCTGTCTTAGGAGTATATATGACCATCTTGAAACATTTCAAGTTTCAATGCATCTTTAACCATTAGTTGGTACATTTTTAGGAAAGGAAGGTGGAGTTGCAGCAAGCCATTGTCAAAATGGAACAAGGAGGCAGTGCAGATGGTATTCTTCAGGTGAATTTTATTTCTTGAATTTAGACAGGGGATTTCTGTGGAAGCCTTTCTAGTATGTTGCTGATGTTTAGCTAATTCAATAGGTTCGTGCTGAGCGCATACAGTCAGATCTGGAGGAGTTATTTAAGGCTTTAGCTGAACGGTGCAAAAAACATGGGATAGATGTGAAGTCAATTACAATGGTTCAACTTCCTGCTGGTAATTATAAATCTCATTATGGCTTCTTTCTCAGTCACTTATTTCTGTTTTATGTTGATTCTCAGAATCACACTACAATTATGTCAATTTTTTAAACTAGTTTTTTTTTTCTTGCTATATGTGATTTTTTGTGTTGGCTATAATGTGTGGAAGCCTCTTCTTACATTTTAGAAACCTACTTTTTCCAAGCATTCTTTAGCAAAACCAAGGGATATTAATGACTGATAAACTACTTATATTAGCTTCAAGTGAATGCACTTCTCTGTTTCTAACTTCAAAAATGGTTGTCTATGTATGTGTATGAACCTAATGAATTACAAGGTTGGCAACCTGGAATATCAGAGAGTGCAGCTCTTTGGGATGAAGATTGGGATAAATTTGAGGATGAAGGTATGCCATAATCTCTTTTTCTTGCAAGATTAATTTCATGTTTTTCAGTAAGTAACTTGTTTTATTGATTGCTTTGTTTGCTTCCAGGATTTGCTAATGATCTCACATTTGATGCAAAAAATGCATCTTCAAAACCAAAGCCTGCATTCATTCATGGAGTAGAAAATTTCTCTGATGAAAATACTGTCCATGATTCACCTGTGAATGCAAATGGGAAGCAAGATAATTCTGCTAATGGGGATTATGCAGTTGAGGATGAATCTTATGCTCACAGTGAAGATGACTTGAGAAGAAGCCCCCGTGACAGTCCAGCTGGGAGGACTACGGTGGAGAGTCCTTCTCAAGTTTTTTCAAATGCTCATTTTGGAAAAGGCTCCGAAGCAGATGCAGAAACACACAGGTAATTTTTTTTTTCTTGTGAGGGGTGTTGGTGGGGTGTGTGTGTTGGGGGGGGTTTCTCTATTGTGATTGATTTATGTTTAATCCCCGTCCTTTCTTTTTCTGCAATGTTCGTCTTTGACTGTGTTGCATCTACTAATTGTGCTGTTATTAATCTCTGTTCACAGAAGTTTTGATGAATCGACCTGGGGTGGTGCATTTGACAATAACGATGATGTGGACTCGGTGTGGGGTTTTAAGACCAAGGTAACTCTTGTTATACATAACTTTTAATTTTAGTTTGTTCCTTTTATTTAAAAAAGTTCTGTGTATCAACTTAATTAATTGCAGTCACAGTTATTGAGAAAGAATTGTTCTTGGGGAAATGCTTTTATTCAGATTATTTGTACTGAATTGATGTAAAATATGCAATGGAGGACATTTTTTTCCTTATTATTTTTGGAATTTTTTTTAGCACAACTACTGAAGAAGGTATTTCATTTTTCAAAAGTCAAGTTTGATTTTCTGAACAACATAACATTGCCATGGGATAATGAAAAAAGTAATTGATATATAAAACTACTGCCTAGTAAAATTATGTTTGGTTTTGTAGGACACTGACATGGACCAGCAGGGAGACTTCTTTAAATCTGGTGATTTTGGTATAAACCCAGTTAAAACCGGATCTGGCCACTCTGATGGCACATTCCAGACAAAAAGCCCGTTTACTTTTGATGATTCAGTGCCTGGTACTCCACTTTCCAAGTTCGGCAACTCTCCCAGGTACAGTGAGGCAGGGGATCACTTCTTTGACATGTCAAGGTTTGATTCCTTCAGCATGCACGAAGGTGGATATTCTCCTCAACCAGAGAGGCTTACGAGATTTGATTCCATAAGTAGCAGCAAGGATTTTGGCTTCAATAACGAGAAATTTACGAGGTTTGATTCCATGAGTAGCAGCAAGGATTTTGGCTACAGTAACGATAATAGATTCACAAGGTTTGATTCTATGAGTAGCAGCAAAGATTTCGGGTACAATCACGATAATAAATTCACAAGGTTTGATTCTATGAGTAGCAACAAAGATTTCGGCCACAATCCTGAGAGGCTCACAAGGTTTGATTCCATGAGTAGCAGCAAAGATTTCGACTTCAGTCGTCAGGGGCATGCAAGGTTTGATTCAATTAGTAGCACCAAGGACTTCGGCCACAGTGGTCCATTCTCTTTCGATGACTCTGATCCATTCGGCTCCTCTGGCCCGTTTAAGGTTTCTTCAGAAAATCAATCTCCGAAGAAAGGTTCTGATAGCTGGAGTGCATTCTAACCTGCAATCCAGCTTTTTCCTCGTTGCTTCCATTTCCTTGATTGTTCATGATAGCCTATTTTTTTTGTGTATAGCGAAAAGAAAAGCTGGACGGTAATATTATATGGTACGGCCAATGTAGTAGTTTGGAGACAGCTTTTTCTAATTTTTTTGAGGGGTATGCGAGCACGAGTGTGTGTGTGTGTGTGTTGTGGGAGGGAGAGATACAGAGATGAAACTAAATGTCTTGGTTTGTATGTACTACTAAGTTTAATGGCAATCGCATGCAAAATATATTTTTCTTTTTCTTGGGTTCATTACATGCATTCATGTATGCCCCGTTCCGATGGCATTTCTCCGGGCCTATAATTTGACTATTACCATGACCAAAACAAATTGACTATCACCACAGAAGAAACAGAAACCGCATAGAAACTATTGCGCACTCGTTAATTAATTATCTGTAGTGAAATCTCGAGTCTTGGTTGCCGCACTAAGCATTTGATGCAATGGTTGTATCCTCGAGCACTGAATTAGTGAATTAGCAGTGCTTTATCGTAACTCAATAAAAAAATGAGAAAAACAATGATCACAGAAGCCCAATTACTATCCATTTTTAAGTGATCTAGCTATAAAAGGACAAAAACTGACCAAATGTTTCGAGTGCCCGCAACAGTCCGGCTGAATTAACGACATGCTTACGACTAATTTTCTACATGTATTCGACCCATTTTGACAAATCAGAGCGTCCTTTCAAACTTATCGAGCCAACACAAGAAAATAACATGAAAAAGAAAATAACGAAAAAAATTAAAAGAATAGCAAGAATATAGATTCTCACAAAGATTCCAATTGGGGTTCAATTATAGGATGAATATATTTTCATTGGTAAATTAATTATTCATTCAATCAAGATGAAATAAAAATCCTTTGTATTGAACTCGGGTCATAACTGTGGCAGAGAGGGGCAACCTTCAGCAAGCGCACAACTGTTTGCAAGCGTCAAGTAAAACCCGTTCCCCTCTTACCAAGACAACATAATGTCCATGTAACTCTGCCCAATATAAAAATGAAATAAGCACAATGGGGGAATTTTTCAGTGTCTTCTGATAACATCAATAAATTTAACGCCAAAATCTTCGCAAAGCTGGATCCCCAATACTGCAATTAAGATTATCCACATGCGATGCATTTCCGACAGCCTGCATAAGAAGTTGATCACCAGGCAGAAAAAAGGTTCTATTTTCTTCATGAGTTTCTCATTGAATCACTACTAATTCAATCAATAACTTACATCATAAACCGTTTGTTTTTTATTTCTCTCTTTTCTTTCACGTTTAAGTAGAGGGAAAGATCAAAGATTTTGCCCGACTATGAGAGGCTTTTACAGGAAAACAATGTTACCTCTTAAGATATTGTCAGTTTTCCACCAACAATGTTCAAACACCGTTTAAAATTAAAATGCCTCGTGCCACTGAATTAAAGTATAATCTCATCCAAGCATGTGCCACATACTGTGCTATATTTTATTTATTTGTTTTAGTATTTGTTCACGATAAATGTTACTTGAATACGATCTTGATCCTCTTCAGTGAAAATTTCACTGCACTAAATCTAGTGATAATTCTAACTTTTCATTTTGTTAAAATAATTTTTTAATTGTTTTAATGGTGAGGATCCTCTCTAGTGATAATGACACTGTAGAGGATCCTTATCCTACTTATAAAATATCTGATGTATATGCAGATAAAATACCATAGTCCTGATATGCTATTGAAAGAAAGTATTCCTCAATGCCATTCTGAGTTTGTAATTGTACAGTCAAAAAATAGGAGTAGAAGAGAGCGGGAACAAATGGAGTAAAGATTATCTATACCTGAAGGAACTGATACTATTTTCATTCTTTGGTATCTTCCACCTCTTGATGCAGTCGGTGAAAAGAGTATAACAATGATGATTGCACATTTGCTATTTCTACAAGTGTCTCTAGTGCTGTAAAGAATTTCAATTGAGAGAATGCTTTATATCGTGGAAGTAAAGTACAAACTATAAACAGATGACTAAAACCACGTGTACAAAGAAATGGGAATAAAGATCTGAAGTTCTGTTATCCACCTCTCTCAAATGACAGCTGGGTGGCTCGAAGTTTTGGGGAAATTAAAATTCCAAAAACTGACAAGGACTTGGATCGCTCCTTTTGAACCTTTAAAAAGCACTGACAAGACTTAGATAGTAGCTCAAACTCTATCCAATTCTATGATTTGTTCACCATATTTCATGATAGCATTGATATTAGAGATCCAATCCAATTCTACTTTTTATGCTTGCGTTGATTTAAGAATATATTGTCAAGAGAAACTAGAATATATACTGATGAAAGGAAGGGATAATATTTGTAGAAGAATACTTACTTCATCATTATCTGCAAGTCCTGATAAGTTCTTTGCAATGATCACCTCAGCAGTTTGTACAACCAAATATATAAGAAAATGAGAAACAACTACCATGCTACTTAAAACATACAGAATGAAAATCATACCAGAAGAATTATTTGATGCAGAGGGAGAAGAAAACCATACCAGAAGATTTCACATCACTACTATCTCGTGGCTGCATATTCTCGTCTTCTAATTGTGTACTTACATTCTCAGAGGATACCCATTTACGCAACTTGAAGCATGGCTGTGTACCTATTGAGTCAAGTACAGTACTTCACATATTAAAACAGAGGTTCCATCAATATTAATACAAAGAACATGTTACAAAAAAAAACATCATAAAAATGCAAGTGAAAGCATGCTAGCTAGCACACGGGAGGAGAAAAGAAAAGATACTACAAGTAAGATCAATCAGTTGCAATCGTGTCCTTCAGTATAAAACACAAATTTTACCATCAGAATTGGTTATCTCCACTGTTGTAGAAGCTGAATGGAATTTCAGGTCCAATAAAGAACTATTAATGCGAGAGCCACCCATGGAATGACGAGCACTTGCCAAATCCAGCCATCCCTGTAATTACACATGGTCACCAAAAAGACACAAAAAACCATAGCAAAAACTCTTAGTTGCCAGATTTCAGTAGTGGACAGATCAGAAAACTAAATTCAAAGCATTTGAAAATTGAAACGAAGAACGCATAAAAGAAATTCGAAATCCTTCGTTGCATCGAACGAAAGGGTTTTAGTTTTACCTGTCGAAGTGTGCATGAAAATGCATCGCAGAGGGCAAGGTAGTTATGCATCGAATCCATAAATTGCAAAACAAGTTTCTCTGCGTCCTCTCTCTCCGGTTCCAGTTTCTCTTCATCCTCTTTCTCCGGTTCTTGAATTTGCGGTTCTTCGCCGTTCACACAATACTGATGATCCTCTTTTTCCATCGACCTTCTTCACACTGATCACCTTTCTGTTAACGCAATTTCTCACTGCACTTCACCACAAAATTCTTCCATAAATATCCCTTCTTGTAATTATTTTCATTCTATTATGAATTTATTATTTAATCTTGTTTTCATGTTTCTCTGCATCAATATAACGGTGATACAATAAAATTAATATGTTTCCGAAAATAACATTTTCCATAATTTAAATCTTATCAATTAATGAAATTCCTTTAATACCCTTGTATTTTTTAAAACTAATAATATCCTTTGTATTTAACCTAGTTAAATTAACTTAAAAACCTTGGAAGACTTGCCAATTAGATGTAGGGATGGGTATGGGTAGGGTAATACAGTACCTATTTCCGTACCTGCGTTTTAAAATAATACTGTATCCGGCTTCATACCTGTGTGGATATGAACATTAATCCCCATATCGTATTCTTTGGATACCTGCATACCTTCTTATACTCATTACTCGTACTTGTTTGAGAAAAAAATATTTATAAAGAAAAACATGTTGATATAATTTCACATAAGTAGCATAATAATACAAAAATTCAATATGTAGTTGCCGAACAAGTACAAACATAGATAAAAAATAAATATTCAAATATCATAAATGTTAAATATATTTTAATATAATAATTTTCTAAACTAAAATTCTTAAAAACAACAAACAAAACTAAACACACAAGTTATTTGTCAGTGATAATCCTATCTTGTGTGAAATTTGATTGATTGGTAATGTCAGAGCGACAACGAAATAGATTTGTACAATGATTGTCCCTTCGTGTGAGATCACTTAGTAATCTCTTGTGACAACATTGATAACTAACTATAATTAATAACATTTCATAGTTATTAAGTCTTAATGAGACAAACATTGAGAATGTGAATAGAGTTAGAGTAGAGAAGTTCAATACTAACAACAGAAAGTTGATACATAAAATATTTTTTTTAACTTTTGAATTTGAAATTGTAAGAAAACAATAGATTTAATTAAAATAATATATATATATATATACTAGTATTTTTTAACTCATACACTATACGAAAGTATTTTATCAAAAATATAAATGTTTGAAAAATTATTTTAGTTAATTAAATATTTATAATGTATATAAATTTAAAAAAAATAATTTGAATAAAAGATAAATAGTTACAAAAAAATTTTATAATAAAGAAATATATGTGTATATTAAAAAAATTATACTTTTTTTTATCTTAAAAAAATTAACAAATAAAAATTAACAATAATTTTTTATATTTATATATTTTCAAAAACTTATTTGAATGTGAATAAATAGTAAAAATAATATTATTTAGATTTAATAGATTATAGTTGTGCTTATAATACATATGTTGTATAGAAAGATATTATTTTAAATTTAAATATAAAAATAAAATTTAAATATTATTAATAAATAATAAGTTTACGGTAATAGTAGGTGATTGTAAAATTTATAAAATATTTATAATATATTTATTATTTATCATTCACTTTATGATTTAAACATTAATATGATTTTATTAACAAAAATATTTGTGTAAAAAATATTTTATGTGTGTTATATATAAATAATATTTAAAAAAAAGTCAATCTCATATTAATTATGTAATAATTAAATTGTGTTAGCCTAATTAAATGATATAAAATAATAAATAAATTTTTCTATTAAAAATATAAACTAAAATAAATTTTTTGATTTACTTTATTATTAAATATATTTTTATATTAATCTTATATAACTTCACATAAGTAATATAATAATACAAAAATTTAATGCATAATTATAGAATAAAGTTCAAGCATATATATATATATATATATATATATATATGTGGGTATGGGACAGGGTGGATACTTAGATACCCATACCCGCACCCATTCCTATTAAAATTTGTGAGTTTTTACCCACATTCATATTCGTATAGTGGGTAAATACTCTACCAATTGTGGGTAAATTTTACGGGTACCCATCAGTACTTTATCCATTGTCATCCCTAATTAGATGTTAATGTAAAATAATTAATCTCATAATAATTTTGTGAATAAGTGCATTGAATATATTTACTATTTTTTATACTTGTTTTAAAATTATTTGATAAGCATAAAAATAAATCAGACATAATATTTATATATCAAATAACCTTTTATTATGAGTTAAATTTCTGGTTAATTTTCATTTTAATAAATAATTTACATCTAGATATCCAATCAAAATATTTTACGGAAGGAATTTAACTTTTTTATATTATTTAATATATGCTTTTATTAAAATTTAATAATAACAAATCATTTCTTTAAGAAAAAAAAATGATGATATGTGCAATAATGGATTAATCTAAGTCAAGATACTTTTAAAAAATAATTATCTATCAACTATGTTAAGTTTTGAGTTGGTTAAATATAGTAACATACAGTATTTTTTTAAGAACTTTTGTTTTGTGTTTTAGTATTGTTTTTAGAAAAATAGGTGTAGTTGGAAGTGATTAATGATGATTAGTTATAATAATTAGTGATTACATAATACATTGATCCAACCTGGTATTTGGGTGGGATGAAAGCGCCACCTTCACCCTTTCCCTTTGTCTGACCTGATGACTATTACAAATCGAGTCAACCTTCTCTCTCTTCCT
Organism: Abrus precatorius; assembly: GCF_003935025.1. Taxonomy (NCBI): domain Eukaryota; kingdom Viridiplantae; phylum Streptophyta; class Magnoliopsida; order Fabales; family Fabaceae; genus Abrus; species Abrus precatorius. The sequence goes on from NW_020874384.1 coordinate 20,771,182, forward strand.
CCATTTTCCATTTTTTATAAATATATATATATATATATATATTTTTTTTTTTATTAGCTGTTTCTTATATGAAGCTTTTCCCATTTTTCCTTTGCCATTTGGGGGTTTCTCTGTTACTCCCTCAACTCTTCCGCTTCTGCTCCTCCAATTCCAACTCTTTACTATGACACAACAACAACTACCTTCTGCAATCAACTCTGCTTTAAGGGTTTTTCTTCAATTTTCAAACTAAATAGTAAAAGTAGGTTTGAAGGTCCTCCGTTGCTTCTTGGAACACCGACACAGGTACGGTAACGGTTCTTCTTGATTACCTTATTGTTGTTTTCAAATTTTTTTATGTGTTTTTAGAATTAAGTCTATTTATTCATTTTGTTTGCTTTTTTTTTTTTTTTATCGACTCTGAATTACTTTAAACACCGTTGTTCTCTGTTTCTAAATTAGTGGAATATGAGATCTGTGGGTTTTTTTTTTTTAATTTGTCTTCATAATTTATTGCTTGCCATTGCATTGGATAAATGATTCGTTGGGCTTTGACTTGATTGGATTTACAGTTGGACGAGTTCTTGCAGTTTCATTGTTGTAGTTAACTTCTGAAACAGTTGGTTTATGTTTCTATTTGAGCTGTTGAAGCTTTTCTTGGTACTCTTTGTTGATGATATAAATGCCTTCACATTGAATTTATATGATTCTATTGCTGTAAGCTTGTCAGCGCTACCTTAACCCTGTGTTCTTTGTGGCAACAGGTATATCATGGCGGCAAGCTGGGATGGAAGTAACGACCCCGGCAGCCAGTCTGATGATAGCTTTCATTTTGAGAGGTTGCACATTGAGCCTCTTTATGATGCTTTTGTATGTCCACTGACGAAGCAAGTTATGCGCGATCCTGTTACTTTAGAAAATGGACAGACTTTTGAACGTGAAGCAATTGAAAAATGGTTCAAGGAATGTAAGGAGAGTGGACGAAAACTGGTTTGCCCTTTGACTTTGCAAGAATTAAGAAGCACAGAACTGAATCCAAGTATGGCTTTGCGTAACACCATCGAAGAGTGGACTGCCAGGAATGAAGCTGCGCAGCTGGATATGGCTCGCCGCTCGCTGAGTATGGGGAGTCCAGAAAATGAAACTCTTCAGGCCTTGAAGTATGTCCAGCACATCTGCCAAAGAAACCGGCCGAATAAGCACACTGTTCGCAATGCAGGGCTTATAGCAATGATCGTTGACATGCTGAAGAGTAGCAGCCGTAAGGTTCGTTGCAGAGCTTTGGAGACCCTTAGAGTTGTGGTGGAGGAAGTCGATGAGAATAAGGTTGTCACAGGTTTGCTGGTTATCATTTCATTTTCTTTACAGTTTTTTGGTATCATAAGCGTACTTGGTGAATCATGTTAACATCTTCTCTTTGCTCCAAAGGAATTGTTAGCTGAAGGGGATACTGTGCGTACGATAGTAAAATTCCTTTCGCACGAGCTTTCTAAAGAAAGAGAGGAGGCTGTCTCCCTGCTCTACGAGCTCTCAAAATCTGCAACCCTTTGTGAGAAGATTGGTTCAATCAACGGAGCCATTCTTATGTTAGTAGGAATGACAAGCAGCAAATCAGAAGATCTTTCAACTGTTGAGAAGGCTGATAAAACATTGGAGAATCTTGAGCAGTGTGAGAATAATGTGCTGCAGATGGCTGAAAATGGTAGATTGAAGCCTCTTCTGACCCAGCTTCTTGATGGTACTATCACGACTCTATACTATCTTGCATCATACCCTTGTTGTGTGGCTAATCTGCTCACCTCTGTGTCCAGAGAGCATGATTTGCTAGACCAGCACATTACACATTTTATTGTAAAAGTGGTGTGCTTGAGTTTTCTTTTCTTTGTTTCTTATTTTTTGGAATTATTTGGAAGTCAAAGACAAAAAATATATTTCTAGCATGGATATTTCAAGGATCACATGAAATGAACAATTTGAATCATATGATACAATTTGGTTGGTTGTTCCATTGCAATGTTTTGAGTCTTCTAAAATATAGGTTACACATATATTTGATTGTTACATTGTTTTGTTTTAATTTTCTGAAATAGAAGCTCCACACACGTTGTTGTGACTTGTGATTTTGTTTGGTGAGACTTATCGTCATTTTCTAGTTTGAAATTGTTATATTGAGTATTATACATCATTCGTATGATATATATTTCAAGCTATTCTTCATTGTGTCTTTGAATCTTTCTATTCAATACAACTTAGGATTCACAATTAAAAAAATTGTAGGATGATCATCACAAGTGTTGTTTTTTGTGAAAAGTGTTCCAAAGAAGCTTCCAAATGAAGATTGATCATTTATGTGCTTATTAATTTTCATTTTTTATGGCTGATTTGGAAAATGTTCAGGCAGAAAAAATAGTTTCTTAGAAAAATATTTTCAATTGAAAACATTTTATTGAAAGTGATGCATCGACTTATATTCTACTTCCACCTGTATTGAAGTGAAAGTCAGTTTACCACCTTCAAATAATGGAGAAATGTTTTCTGGAAAATATTGTTCACCCTAATCATCAGAAACTATATGAATAATACAAGCATTTAGAGAAGGTTTGATTACCAAAAATTAGAAAAATATAATTTAAGGGAAAGATTAGAGAACGTATAACGCTTAGTGGAGGTGAATGTCTCACTTAGTTTTGATTAATTATTGAGATATGTTATTCTCCCACCAAAATTTTATGACAAATTTCTGCAAAAAATTTCTTTCTATCTCTTTCCATCACATCACCCCCTTCTCTCTCTGTCTTTCTCTAATTTGTGAAAAAAATAGAACTAAATTGTTGTAGAAATAACATTTCTCTTAATTATTTTCATTAACAACCCTAAATATATGGGATCAAATTTTGTCATTTGCTTGTTGAACTCCATATTCCTATGTTGTTATTGAGTTGTTTTTCATTAAAATGTTTGCAGGTCCACCAGAAACCAAACTCTCCATGGCTGGATACCTTGGTGAACTGGTTTTAAATAATGAAGTTAAAGTCCTTGTTGCTCGAACTGCGGGTTCATCTTTGATCAATATAATGAGTAGTGGCAATTTGCAGTCACGAGAAGCAGCACTGAGGGCTCTAAATCAGATATCATCATGTGACCCAAGCGCAAAGATTTTAATAGAGGCTGGAATACTTTCTCCTCTTGTCAATGACCTTTTTGCGGTGGGTCCTAATCAGCTTCCCACACGGCTAAAAGAGATCTCGGCTACAATTCTTGCCAGTGTTGTAAACTCAGGAGAAGACTTCTATTCCATTCCATTTGGTCCTGATCACCAAACTCTGGTCTCAGAGGATATAGTTCGTAATCTACTCCATCTTATAAGTAACACTGGTCCAGCAATAGAGGGAAAACTTCTCCAAGTTCTTGTCGGACTTACTAGTTATCCAACTACAGTTCTGAGTGTTGTTGCTGCTATCAAAAGCTCTGGTGCCACTATCAGTCTAGTTCAGTTCATCGAGGCACCACAGAAAGAGTTGCGGGTAGCGTCCATAAAACTTCTTCAGAATTTGTCTCCACATATGGGTCAGGAGCTAGCTGATGCACTACGTGGCTCAGTTGGACAGCTTGGTAGTCTAATTAAAGTCATATCAGAAAATACAGGAATCACTGAAGAGCAGGCAGCAGCTGTTGGCCTTTTAGCTGATCTACCTGAAAGGGATTTGGGCCTGACGAGACAGCTACTAGATGAAAGTGCCTTTGTGATGGTCATATCTAGGGTGATTGCCATCAGGCAGGGAGAGATCAGAGGCACTCGCTTTGTGACACCCTTCCTTGAAGGGCTTGTGAAGATTGTTGCCAGGGTTACATATGTCTTAGCCAATGAGCCTGATGCCATTGCACTCTGCCGAGATCACAACCTGGCCGCACTGTTTATTGACCTGCTTCAGTCCAATGGACTCGATAATGTACAGATGGTTTCTGCCACAGCTTTGGAGAATTTATCGCAAGAATCAAAAAATTTAACCAAGTTACCTGAGGTGCCATCACTGGGTCTATGTGCTTCAATCTTTTCATGCTTCAGCAAACAGCCCATCATAACTGGATTATGTAGGCTCCACCGGGGGATGTGTTCTTTAAAAGAAACATTTTGTCTTTATGAAGGGCAAGCAGTCCTTAAGTTAGTAGCCCTACTGGACCACACAAATGTGAATGTGGTTGAGGCAGCACTTGCAGCCTTATCTACTTTAATAGATGATGGAGTAGATATTGAGCAAGGAGTGATGATTTTGTGTGAAGCTGAGGGAGTGAAGCCTATACTTGATGTGTTGCTTGAGAAACGATCAGAAAATTTGAGGAGGAGGGCAGTTTGGGCAGTTGAGAGACTATTGCGAACAGATGATATAGCCTTTGAAGTTTCTGGGGATCAAAATGTGAGTACTGCACTTGTGGATGCTTTCCAGCATGGTGACTATCGAACTAGGCAGATTGCTGAGCGTGCCCTCAAGCATGTTGATAAGATACCCAACTTCTCAGGAATCTTTCCAAACATGGGATGAGCCTGTGCCTGTTGTAGATGCTTCACTGTCGAGTTGATGATCACAAAAATTTGTATGTAATTTTCTGTTGTAATTCCAACCAGTTTTGGATTGTATCTATGGTTATCGTCTGCTATGCATTTATCCAACTGCAGTCGGGTATTGTTGTATACAAATTACGCATTCTTTTACGAGTTGTTCATTTGTTGCTCATGATTCTGTCACTTTTTTATGCTTACACCAGATGTTATTCCCTAGCTTCTCGAGCTATGATCAGTTTAGTTTCTTTCCCTTTTAGATTTAGTTCGTCAAAAATAATGGGACGTGTAAAGTAGAAAAACACGAATGTAATTACTTTTGATTTAGTGTGAAAAACACAGAATATTTCTGATTCAAATCACATGCATCCTTCTTTTTTATGTTATATAGGATTGTTGAAGGACGATAAACTGCTAAACCAACAAAAAAAATAAAATTGAACAACTTTTAACAAATGAAACAAAAAAAAAATCACTTTGTTATACTGTTTAGTATTTCATTTCCACGTTAAAATCAAATTAAAGACATACTAAACTTACTAGTTTTCTTGTTTCATCCTCAAATAAAGTTACATGAATATGTATTTGTATTTTTGAAAAACTTAAAATTATGATTTATAATAAAATATTATATAATTTAAATATTTGTAAATATACCATTTATAATTTAATTTTTTTATATTTTAAAAATATATTACTCATTAAAAAAAATTTAATAAAATATTTATTAATTTTATTTGTATAAAATTTTATAAAACTAATTACTTAATAAGAATCTTCAAATCAATAGTTGAATTGATTAATATTATGTTCTATAAAAATTATTAAGTAATATAAATATTTAAGTTTAACTTATAGTGTTAACAAATCCTAACTTGCAAAAATATATATCAAATTTATTACTCAACAAGTGAAAAACGAGTAATTTTTTAAAATTGCAGATATGGGAATAAATCCTATACCCATTGTTAATACTTTTATTAAGGGTTGCTTAGACGTATGCTAACAATAGATACCAACGTGATTGATGTCTCAATCTCAATGATTTAAGGATCAAAATAAATTTTTATTTAGACAAATCTCAAATGCGCTTACAAAGTCAAGGACTTTTAAGTAGTGATTTACTCTCCAAAGAATATCGAGGGGGAAGGGGAAGGAAAAAAACCATGTTAGAACCAAAAATCAGGCTATATTGTGGAACCATATGCCTGATGCGAAAACGCGGCTTATACGAGGTGTTGTCATGAAATTTTCTTGGTATCGAGGACAAGTAATACAAGGGCAGAGGCAAGAACCTTAACTGATCCTCCTCCATAAGCTGATAATAATAGACAAGCCATCCTCCACATAGATTCACAAGAAAATCCCATGCAATTTTTCCGGCATATATTAGCAGACTTAGATTTAAGGGTGTGGCCACCCACCTAATTCACACATTATATACTCGTTTCCACATTCTGCCAATTCCCTGTTATGTCTTCTTGAGAATTGAGACACTCAAATCTAAGATATGGAATGTCTCATGCGTGAAGCCAACTAATACACTTGGATTGCATAAAGCCATATACCAAATTCATAAGGAGGTTAATTATCGCAATTAGCAATAATATATAGAGGGATGGGCATAAAGAAGGTGAGAAGAATTCAACTTACAAAACCATAATTCCAGAAACTCAATGGATAGCATGAACAATATAAGTGCAAAGTCAGAGTGGAATTCAACTTTATGATTGGTGAGAAATGAATTAAATAAAAAGGTACATGAGAAGCAGAGAAACTGAGACCAGCGAAGTTCATAAGACTTGCCCACTTACCGGTCATGTTGCATCTAAAAAAGACATCGAGGTAGATTTAAGGTTCTGTTGTTCCGCATACATGCACAAAGGATTTCAAAGGTGTAGCACTGCCACAGATTTGGTCAAGCATGAAGAACCATCCAGCTCATGAGTAACATGATTCCATGAAATATGGTTCCACTTTGCCATATCAGACACATCACATACAGTAAAAAAACCCAACACCCGACCAAATATTTTGAACATCTCTACCCCAAAAATCAAGTTTTTGTCTGCCACAAAAACAGCATTCCAGTCCATTGGGGCATCAGGGTGCACAGAGGCTTCAGTCCAGGTAAGATACATAAGATCCAACTCCCATAATTTTCTAACAGCCTTGTTTCTTCTCCCAATTTGACCATCCCCTTCACACCAGGACACTGAGAGCATGAAAAGGCGGCCACTAGAAGATACAAGTTTGGGGTAGTATTCATGAACACGAGGTGGGACTGGCGTGGCTTGAACTGCAATCCAGAAACCCCGTTCTATGTCATATGCTGCAAGCTTGTCTGTCTCAGAATAAACATAAAACATCCTGCCACAAACAATTCCAGATCGAGCAACCCCAAAATCAAAAGGCAATCTTGGGATTTCAGTCCATTTATTTGACACAGAATCATATAATTCTCCAGAATCCAGAGGCTCATCCCAAGATCCCTGACCTCCTACAGCTATCAACAAAAATCTTTTACAACCCTTTGAGCTGGAATGATCACTTCTTTGTCTAAGGAATTTGTATGCCTTTCTACTAGGCAAAGATGAAGCTTCATTCTCATTAAAAGCAGATCTGCAATGACGTCTCATAGAAAGCTTGTGAGGATCCTCATAGACATCTGATACCCCACCCATCCTTGATCGTGGAAAACGTCTATCCTGCCGGCTTAGATGACTTTGACAAGTTGGAAAATCCAAACTGATCTCAGAGACTCCTAATATAGGATTTGATCTAGCATATTTCATAGATGGCATTTTTCGCCAAGATTTTGTCAAGGGACTAAATACAAGCACCCCTTTGTGTGTCTTGAACGAGCTCCTATCCACTTTCCCATAGTTAGTCAAGCTAGAACATCCTCCAACAATGAAGATATCATCCTGTATACTAGCAACGGAGAACAAGAACCTTCCTCTGAGAAAATCAGCATCTATCCTGTGCCATTGATTCAGAGACACATCCAGTGCATGTATCTCACCAGAGCAAAAGCCATCTTTAACAGCACCAAAAAGAAACAACCATGGATTTTGATGCGAGCCCTCCCTTCTCATTTGGAAGAATCTAGGGGTGGTGGTCAAGGATCTCCATTTTTTGCACACAAGTCGGGCATTCATGAGACTTGTCAATGGGAGCCTAACCAAACACATTTCAACAATGTCATCTGGAAGAAAGATATGCATTCTATTGTTTGTTGTCAATTCTTCAAGTTCAGAATTCTTTCTGTTGTGTCTCCTCCAAAACCTGTCCTTCACCCCATACGAGAAGCAATCCACAGCAGTTTCTTCGGGACCACAAATCGGTTTATATCCCTTTCCGTCGTCGCTAGCGCTAGATCTCCTCCTACTACTTGAATCACCAAATTCATCACTAGTGTCAGCACCTACCTTGCATCCCCCACCTCTGCTGTACAGATTTAGGCAACTTAAAGAAACTCCATTTACAACATCATCTTCTTCCCCTGCACTTCTGTTATTCTTCTTCCTCAACTTCTGGCTAACACTCCTCACAAGTCGCTTCGACACACTCAAACTCTGTAAATCCTGACAACGAGTTTCATCTGCCCCCAATCTTTCAGAAAACATTATGCTCCCTAATTTTTCACAAAATAATACACAAGAGCCATCGCTATCTCGCAATTTGCATTAAGAGTGGCACACAAGCTCGCCTTCTACGATTCATCCAAAGATAGAAATCACAAGAAATTAGATTCGAGCATTGTCAAAAAATAGAAACATAAACACTCGTTGCCACGCCCTACAGAATTAACGTTTTAGTTAACATTCCACATATAACCCACATAATTTCATCATTAAAAACTCGTTGCAAAAGTCCATCTACGTTACTGAGAAACAAAAGGGGAAACGGAAGTGATCCTAAAAAAAATAGAAAAAGGTTTTTACCTCACAAAATCAACCAATGAATCCAGATCCTGAAGGGAAACAGACATGTACGATGAAAATTGCCGATTTTATACGATATTTATGAAATAAGAAGAAGAGAGGTAGTAAAGTGAGTGAGCGATGATGGTGAGTGATACCTAGGTACTAGCGCAAATCTTTTGCAGAAGCAAGTTCATTGATTTCATACAGACATGTAACTTTTGTGGTTTGACGAATCTAATGCATAACGGAAACCTCACAGAATTCCAAAGGCGGAAAGGGAAAAAGGAAAAGGAAAAGGAAAAGGAGACTTACATTGCAATGCAATTTAGAAAGAAATGAATCCCCAATTTCTTGCTGAATTAGAAATCGTCATATTATACCTACCCTCTCCATACACCACAACTTTACTTTTTCATTTCATTTCATGGCTTCCGTTGGAAAAAAATAAAATATACAAACAAAAGATTTGTGCAGTAAACAACAATTTTGTGGTTTCATTGGTTGGGACGGGAATTTAGTAAAGCGACTGCACCACTGATTAAAAAGCGACTCTTCCTCACCCTCTTCTTTCTTTTTCCTTATTTCTTTCTTTTTATAATAATATTTTTGTACTGCTACGACTGCTGCTAATTGTATCAACTTTTCATGAATTTTTATTTAGATACAATTATCTCTAATAAAAATATTTATAATTCAAAAAAATTGCTGCTAATCTTTTTTAACTTCCTTTTTCTTTTTGCTTTTCCCCCCTCGTATGCCTACTAGTAACATGTTATGTAATGATGTATGTCAAAAAAATGTGCCATGTAATAATAACTGTTAACTAGCATTGAATTGGCCCTCTGTCATTTATGAACCCATCCTTCAAGTTCAACGGCTACCATCCCATGTAACTCCACCGCAGCATGTAGAACTGCTTTTGGCGTTTTGTTTAGGTATGTGTCAGTGCCTAATTTTTTTAAAAACAGTGTAGAAGTAAATATCAATTAACAATTTATTGATAAAAAGTGAACTAAATGACAGTGAAGTTTGCAAATGTCATAAGGCTAAAAGCCAAACGTAAAAACAATTGCTAATGTGTTATTTAATGGATGAATGACCACGTGAAGTGATACAACGTGACAGGCACAGGACCACCATTGACAAGAAACTTTCTAATGGATGAATTTGGGCTAAAACCCAACCGCAAGTGGCGGAAGATGAACGCGGAATTAGGAGGCAATTCAATGTTGGAAGATTGATGTTTTCAGCATTCCCGGAGTAAGCTTTTATTTTCACTAGCCATCTGTCATTAGAATAATGGTTTTTTCTTTTTACACACATTTATGTATAGTAACACATGTTAACAAGTACTCAACACGTTTTTGGCAAATGATTTAAGTTGTTGTATAAAGTATTTATTGAATTTTTTATTTTAAAATAATAAATATTCCTATTCTTAGTAAAAAATATTATTTTTTATTTCTGAAAGTGTATTTTTGGATGTATGTTAAAAGAATGTTAGAATAGTGTTTTTTTTTTTAAATAAATAACTAATTTATTGAGACTGATACAAAGTAATTATGTGTCATAAATTTATAATATATTTTTAAAATAGTAAAATTAGTAATCCATACTTTAAATAAAAAAATTTATCGATTTATATAAATAATAAATGAATGCCTTTTTAACATTAATTTTATAATAAATAAAAGTATATAAAAAGTTATTAATTAATATATTGAAAAATATATCTTTATTTTTATATTTTGGATGAGTAAAAATAGCAATCATTGTTTTTTATAGATAGAACTAGAGAAGGTCAGTATTTTAGAAGAATAAGGATTGTGGGTCAAAATATTCTTTTAAAAAAATTTAAATTGTATATTTTCTTTATTTTTTTTAAATGTATTGATAAGTTGATAAATAATATATTTTTATTAAAAATTAGAAATTTATTATTTTTAATGCATTGAATTTAGTGATGTGGTGTGATTTTTTTAATAAAAACTACTCGTTTTGCCGTATATTAGTATGTTAGTTAATATTAATACACATATTTTAAGAAAATAATTTTATTAAAAATATGTATTTTGTTGCAGTAGATATATAAAGACTAATACAATAATATTTTATCAGATAGTTGACAAAAGTCATCCTTAATAACTTTGTACATTGTTGAAAAAAGGTAATAAATGTTGTTTTGATATTCTAAAATATCAAATAACTAAAGATAAATAAAAAGTCTCAAATAAGAACGAAGAAATACAACTTATAAATTTTTATTACATGTCGTTGTTGATACATCGAAAAAAAACTATTCATCATATAAATTATTAAATAAATTATAAGCATGTGTTATTAAAACACTTTATTTGTTACTTATTTAGATTCTCATTTATTATATATACATATATATATATATATATTATTAATATAATTCTTTTTTTTTTTTACTGAATTACATACAATTATACTCAACCTTATGATTATTATTCAGAACGATTTTGTAAGTCCCAGGCCTTAAAATTAAATCTAACCATTTTATAAAAAAAAATATTTATTATATTTTTACATGCTCATACAATAAATACATTTACCGTTGGCTCTCATCCTCAATTTAACGTTTTCTTTTATTAATTTTGGAGGGATGGAGCAGAAGTAATTACTATTTACTAACTAGCGAAGCAGGTAGAGGGAGAGGAAGAGCGAGAGAAGATGAAGATGTCAGTGTCATTGTCAATGTCAATGCTGTATCTGTCTCTCTTCCTCCTCGTCGGAATGTTACCGCCGTCTGATGCCGTTGATGACAAATGTGCCGCCTGCAAAGCTGTAGCGGTATCCGAACCTCATTCATTTTCTTCGTTTTATTCTTAGATCCATTTAATCTTTGTTATATAGTATTTATTTCATATGATGTTATCGAACCATGTATCATCATCTCGTCGATTTCATATACTACAGTAAACTATTTGGTATTAGGTCTGAGTCTGACAATTTTTAACCCTTGCAGGAGGAGCTAGAGATTGGGCTTTCCAGTGTAACGTGTTTATTGCAATTCGACAATACTTTATTTACGATCCATTTTTAGGTAATATAATTGAATCCTTGCACTTAATTGAGACATTGCATTTCCTCAGGAGAGGCCTCGGAATCATCTGGATATGCGCCATCGTTTGGATTCCAAGGGACAGCGTGAAGGAAAGCTGATCGATTACAGGTATATATGTACCCATGCCTTCTACTCCAACGCCTCTCTTAATTAGGAATGTATGCTTGGATTGATGGAAAAGGATGAAATGGATTAGATTGAATGGAACTAATATTATTTCTCTGTTTCATCATAAAATTATTCAGACAATGAAACAGTTATTTCATTTTATTCCATTCCTCCATTATATCCAAACATAGGCTAGGGAATGGTAGAAATGAGTAGTGTGGTAGGTGAGTTGAGAACTGAATCCTCTACTTTCTCATTTTCAGAATTCAATCTGACATCTGACACTGAAACATTTCGTCATCTGATTTCTTCAAACAGTTATAATTGCATCTCCGTATGTTGATCTCTCGAAGATAAATAATATATTTGTTCTACTTAGTTACTAATATCTAATGACTACATAACTGTGAAACTGTTTTATGCAATATACAGAGTTAGCGAGCTAAGAGTAGTTGAACTTCTTGATGATCTTTGCGAAAAGATGCAAGATTATACACTCAAGGTGATTGGTTACATATTTTACATTGGTTCCTTGTCTTATCAACTCACCGTGCATTTGTTATTCTTCACTGTTCCAATTTCTAAATCTGTGGCTACCTGTCGTGTTCATGTTTACATTTCTTATGGAAATTTAGTTAATAAATGCATGATGTACTTCTTTATCTACTACCACATCTTTGCCCCTTTGATTCTGCTACATATTTGGATATTCCAGAATGGGTGTCATGGCGCTCTGTTTCCATCTATTTTTGCAGATAGATACACATGAATGGTTCAAAGTGGATAACTGGGATAGCCTCACAACAAGTACGTGCTCTATTGCATCTAGCATTGATTTAGCGTGCTTGACTTCATGCGGTTTCTCCTTTTGTTTGTTGACCTGCCCCCTGCCCATATATCAAACAACTGATGACCATAATTAAGAAAACACAAATGCAATATTTTAATGCTATGCCTGTCTGTTCTAGAATATGTGGCAATGATATGCTGAACAATTAAAAATGATAAGAGATTAACCATTATCAAACAACTGAGGACCATAGTTAAGAAAACACAGATGCAATATTTTAATGCTATGCCTGTCTGTTCTAGAATATGTGGCAATGATATGCTGAACAATTAAAAATGATAAGAGATTAACCATTACTTTGATTGTTATGTCAGAATGAAAAGGGTTGTTGGATTGTACTTATTCCAGAAATTCACATATACAGGATAAGAATATATATATATATATATATATATATATATACTATATTTATCATTTCAATTGCTTGTCTCAAAAAACTGGAAAATTTAATTGGATTAATCAAGTATCTGGGAATCACATTTGTGAGATGTTTGCATGGTAATTTATCATTTGCTCACTTTTGCGTCCATATCTCACCATATAGCTTGTATTCCTTGATGAGTATGGTTGACATCTTACTATACCAAACTAACCTGTGATTCTATGAATTATTTCAGTTTGTTGGATTGTCATGCTTATTCCTATGTTTAGTATTTTAATTGTCTGCTTCCTTTTTTAATGCTTTAGCAAATAAAAATTTTGGATGCTTCTTTAATGCTCATCTTAGTTTTGTGAACAAAATATTCTATTCTTCTCTTGACAGATAAGCAGGAAGGTCGGGCATATTCAAAAGATATATCTTCTTATTGTGGAAGGTAAGAGGCAACTAGTTCTATGTTTTTACTCATTATATTTCTTGATAGGGATACTTATGGCATCAAAGCCTTTCTTTTATCTTTTGCAACATGTGATTATTAAAACTTGAGTACTGCATTTTGCACTAACCATCTCTGCGCTATGACCAGATTACTTGAAGAAACAGAGGATGAGGTGAATTTTCTTGTTCTTATTACTCTGCAGTTAATGTATATATGTTCATCTGCATTATATGGCAATTTTTTCCTAATGATGGGTCTTGCAGTTGGCTGAATTGATCAAGAAAGGATCTGTTAAAATGGGAGATGTGAGCAAAGTTCTTTGTCAAGATTTGAGCAAACATTGCAGTCAAACAAGGTAACCTCAAACATAATACTACCTCTGGTCCTTTTGTAAAAACCTGTTGGGAAGTTTTCTTTAACCCTCTTTCTAATACTCCCTCCAAATTTTTTACTCGGATCAATTTTTCCTTTACAAAAGAATCCCTTAATTAAATGTGACGAGGTCATTTCTTGGACTTTCTCTTCCATATGAGAGCAAGGGAAAATGACTGGCCATGATTACCTCTTCACATTAATTGATTAGGTAGAAAGAGATTAAGAATAATTTTGGAAAAATAATGTGCATGGTTGATGAAATTTAATACCAGTACCACCAACTAAATTCCATAATTGTTGGGAAGTAGTTCTAGGGGTCCTGTTTATATAAGACTAGAGGTAATAGTTGGAATTTATCTTGGTGTTCCACTTGATAAGCTGGGATACATTTGTTGAATTGATGGTCTAGAATGGGTATTTGGGTATCCAACCAGGTTGTATGTTCTAAAGATTATAACCATTATTTATTGACCATGAACATCCTCAATTGCTTTTAGCATTACTGAGGTAGCCTTCCTTCTGGCTTATCTTCCTAGCAATGGGGCTTATAGGAATGGGTTTGAATGCGTCATAAATGACCTTTTGACCCAGGTAGGATAGTTTCGCACTTGCTTTGCAAAGCTTCTGCTGCTCTCTGGAGAAATTTCTTAAATCCATTTGACAGTTGACATCGTAAATACATACGCCTTCCCCAAGGATTCGAAATGTTACAAATACTCCGTAAAGATGTTTCTACAACGACCTGCCTTAAGGGTTAAATTAAAATTGAAATTAAAAACAAGCGAGATTCTTGTAATTTGACTCAATTTCAGTCAAAAGATATTGTAATATTTCAAAACCTCATCTTTTATTTAACAATTGAAAAGAAATGTTCCTAAAATGATGCTAATATAGAGATGACTGGAAAAATCTATATTCATGCAGTGTATCACATGAGGCCGAGGTCGATGATGATGGAGATAATGGAGAGCTCTAGAACCATGGATATTGGGGTGGCTGGAAATATCACCTTAAAATTTGACAGAATGCATCCCAAAACTGGTGTTGGAATGACCTTTTTTCTCATTACAAAAGAAGACTCTTTTAGCAATGTGGTGGATCGGATTCTCATTGAGTGCTGATTTTAACTTAAGGGGTGTGCCCTGCATTCCAATATTTTTAAAAAAAATACTTAGTACCTCAGAGAGAGAGAGATTGCGTCTACAGTTAAAACAATAGATACATAGCCAATATTCTTCAAACTGTTATAAAACATTACAGAAGTGCCTGAGAAATTTACGACCAGTATTTTTACGCTCAGCCTACAATTATTCAACCCTTTTTATAATGTCTTTTTGAGAGTTTTTGGGAGGGCTTTATCATTTATATGTTAAATGTTACCACCAGCCTATAACTTTGACGTAGACTATAAATTTATTATATTTGCTCGGCTATATTTTGAAAATGTCATCCATATCCGAGATCAAAAGGCAACTATTAAACTATTAATCTGCAAATTTCCGGATCATTTGTGACATTCGGAAGTTATTTTGGGTTAGTCTGGTGTTCTCCTAAAATGATATTAAAAACATTCAAGAATAAACTTCGAATTTCTTTTTTTTAAATAATTCCTGAAATCCTAATGTTAAAATATGAACTAAACTCCAAATTGTACAAATTTCATGGAAACCTGACCTGAAAGAAATCTGCGTGCAAAAGCAAATGATGCTTACTTGCGGAAGCTTTTAACGATCCCATATCGTTGCATTTAGGAAAAGGAAAATGTTTTATTGGGGTCAACACCTGGAGATTAAAAGAAATAGAAGGGAGTGGAAGTAATGAATGTGTGTGTGATAAATGTGATAAAAACTGTTTTTAAGAATTATTGTTGTCAGGAAAATTATACTTAGACACCCCTTTTTGAGCATGAAGAAGATGGAAGGAAGAGAAAGACAGGAAAAAAAATTTTAAAATATGATTAATGGTATGATAGAAAAAGAAGAAAAAAAATGATAATAAAAAATGAATGTAAGAAAAAGAAGACATATATCTTTACCGTTTGTGCTAAGATTAAAAAAAGCGACAAACTTCGGCGTCGTCTAACCATAACGCTTTTCTCCGTTGTATTATACCATTCTTGAGAGGAAAGGAATCGTGAATGTTGTATACAATCTATTTAACTAGAAGAAGAAACTAATGATCTACCATGTACAACAAAGTTCTAGGGGAACGTTAGAAAAGTGAACAAATAAAATAAGCTTGAAAGAAATGGGGGAGGCACGGAAGGGCGAAGAAACATATTTTATACACACAACAATATCCATCCATTCTAAACCTGAACAATCATCACCAGCTAACACTAACAGTCCAATACACCCTTAAGTAAATTGAGGCCTTCTGCTGATATACTCCTCCTGACTCGAGAAGAAGGCATCTCTATCCTAGGAGGAGGATCTGAGGAGAAACACACCACTATAACTGTTAAATTATCACACGAATTACGCTTAAGAGCCTCTCTAACAAGCTCTCTTGAACACCTTTGAGGATCATTATGTATCATCAATTCTTTTCTTGCCATGGTCACAGCACATTGGTTACTCATGACATCCCACAGGCCATCGCAGCCCATAATCAAGAACTCATCATCCTCAGTGAGGTTGATTTCCTGCAGCTCTGGTTCTGCACTCAAAGGGCAGGCAGAACCCTTTGGACCCTTCATGTGCCAGTCTCCCAAGGCACGGGAAACAGATAACTGCCCATTCAAGTATCCATCATACACCACTCCCCCAAGTTTCTCTATCCTTAGCTTTTCCGAATCGCAATTCGGTTTTTGGTCTTTTGACATCTCAATTGCTCTACCTCGCCTCCCAAGTACAGCTCGACAATCACCAGCATTGGCAACTATCATGCTCCTGTCAATCATGAAGTTTCAAAACTTGAGAAAGATAGCTAAAAAGAAAACATGCAACTGGATGAATTTGCAGTCTCCACATGGGACAATAAAATGCATGTTCACCACTCATATGTTTGTTTCCCCAACTTTTACCTTCCCATCTCCAAAGGGAAAATAAAATACACTTCCCCAGTTTCTTCGATAAGTAAATGCCTCTAAATTAGTGAAGCCGATGCTGAATCATGGAAATTAATGTAATCATAATGGAAGTTCACTACCTTCCAAATACAATAGCAGTTAAAGCAGTGGTTCCAGAGGAGATATCAAGCGAACTAGAATCTGCAAATGCATAATCAGCTTTCAGAAACGCACTTGTAATTGCCTTCCTTATGCAAGTTGGAAACTGGGAGTCCTCCACTATGAATCTAAGGATGTTATTTCTTATAAACAAAGCTGCGTCTGTACCTCCATGGCCATCAAACACCTGAACAATGAGTAGAAGTTAATGGATTGTTGAACTTAACATGCAACAGAAAATAGAGTTAGAATCACAGTGTATGAGCAACAAAATCAACGGAATAAAACAGTAGCTCTTAGGGGAATAAAATCCACAGTCTATAACTCCTAATTTTCAGCAATGTCAAATTTCAACAGAAATCAAACATCAGCCAGAATTCATCTCATGAATACTAATATATTATAGGAGTCAAGGAAGGATGGATTCAAAACAGTGGTTAAAGAACACAACTTTCTAATAAAACATAATCCAAGGGGGGGAAAGAGCAAATGTCTCCATGTAACTTGCAAGCCATGCATTTATAATGGAAAAATTAGGCTTTATCATCGTAGCAATATGTTAAGTAAAAAGTAAGGTGAAAAAAAAAATAGACAAACCCCGTAAAAAGCTCCAGGCAAAGGAATATTTGAAGCAGGACCTATATGCTGAATAAGATTATCTATACATATGTGTTCGTCTTCCATATATTGTTTAGGTCCTCTTTCAGCACAACTTCCTGACCGAAACATGGGTAGAAGCTCTGTCTTTTCTTCAGACGACGACTTGCTCCCAGCAACCCCCAAATCCAAACTCTAAAAACAGAAGATAAAAACAAACAAATTAGACAATCTACGCTTTCCAAATACTATTTCAAAGGGAAGTAAAAGCATTATTGTTAAAAGGGAAATGATGTTCAGAAGCAGTTAGAAAAGATATCAATTCTTCACAGCATTTAAGTTCTTAATTTTGCAAGACGAATTATAAAGATAGACCACAAGCAATACACGTAGCCATCGACAAAAGATAGCAGTAACATTGAGAAGCTTATAAACCAAAATACGGAGATAAAAGAATAATAAAACAACCAACTCTGCTTCAGCCAGCATCAACCCGGTGGTGCTAATACTGTGTCTCAAACTCGAAACGTGCCGCGGAGGCTTTCCCTTTCTCACTGGTTTTAGATCATTCAAATCTTCTGATTTCTCATCTTCCACCACAAATGCGCTGTCTTTCTCTTCTAACATCGTAAATGGCGGAGAAAAATCCATTCCCAGAGGCATAGTCGCTCCAAAACCATACACATAAACCAATAATTACTACAAGACAAGCTTGTGCACAATTACGGGTGAGTTTCAGAGTGAAGTCAATCACCAACTGGACACTCCTTCTGCCGAATTCTAGAATCCAGGAAATGTAAGTTGGAATCCCAAAGGATATATACAACACGTGAATTTCAAGTTCAACGATGGCACGGTTACTAATTGCTGCTACTGATTATAGAAGTTGGAAGAAATGATTGGATCAAATCCAAAATTCTAATTCTAATTGAATTATAATTATGTTGCAAAAGAGAAAGTCGTAGAGAACAGTATTGAGTAGTAATTATAGGAAAATGGAAGTTCGATAATTAGGATCGGGTAAAGGAAGAGAGCATAGACTATAAGGAGTAGGTGACAAAGCAATAAATGATCCTAAAATTTCACATAGAAATGGAAATTGAACGTATAGGCACCGAAAGAGTAGAAAATTGCGGTTGAAGGAAGCATCCACGTCCACAAGCGAAGAAAACCAAAGGAGTGAGCCACCTAACCTTAAAACAACTAATCTCGTGGGAAATAAGGAACAGTGTTATTGTCCAACGAGCAATGTTACACGAAAACGATAATGCCTTGTATTGAAGACGATGATGATGATGATGATGATGACGATGAAGGGAAGGAAAACCTAAAACAATCTATGAAACTTTGCCACCGGCGATTCCAGGTAATATCCTGCGTGTGGCGGTTATCGTTTCCATTTTCGATGGGGTACACCGACACGTGGAGTGTTCGTATTGGGTATACTGGATGGCATGTAGCGGCTTTGCGTCGTAGCCGTTGGATGTTTGTTACAGAAAATGGACGGTGAGGACTTCGTTTGTCCTCTTAAACGTGGTAAAGGCAAGGGAAAAGCCTCGGATTCTCGAAGTACACGCGTTCAGAAATGATTGGGTGCTTCTCAGAATACGCTAAGATAAAGCACTATCGCTGGAGTGATGTGCTTTGCTTTTTCGATTATCCTTATGTCCATTAGAATGGGTTGATATATCAAGATCTGAATATTGGATTTAGGCAGCTATTATCTATCATGTATACTCAAATTAACATGTGGCATGTGAAAAGACAAAACCGATTGTTTTAAAATGTTTTCTGTGTAAAAGGTAAATATTCAATGTTACATTATTACATTATTTAATGGGTTTAATATGATATTATTCGTTAAAAAAATTAAATTTATGAAAATTAAACTATCAAAATATACTTTTAGAAAAAGATATGTCAATATAAGCAAATAAAAATCATTCTAAATAATTAAAAATATTTTTTTTCTTAAAATGACATTTGTCAGATAAAACTATACAATACTGATGCATGTATCTATTGAATGTTAACCAAAGGGGGGCTTACTTAACTTTTTTTTTTTTCTCCTTTTAAAAGGTAACCCCTACATTTCCATAATTTTCTTTCCTATCTAGCATTACATAGCTTGCGTGAATTGAAACATGATTGTGTGTGTTTGTTCGTTTTGGCTAGTTTAAGAATACATTATATGGATATGTTATGTACCTTTTTTCTTTTTCTTTTTTGCTTAGAAGCAATGAGAATTGAGGATAGGATTCAGGGGATAAGAGAATATTCTATGTTAGAGCAATTTTAATGGTTTACAAATAAGGAACGGTTGCTTATATAATGTATTAGCCCAACTTTAAGGAATCATTTATAATTTAAGCACCAATTGTTTATAAAAGAAAAGGAGCCCAGCTTTACAATGAAAGAGAAAATTAAGGTGGCAAAATCAGAGATTAATTTCACCCTTGTAATGCTTCAAAGCAATCTCATAAATCTCCATGGTCCTGAGCAATCGCACGATTTAGTTAATTGGTTGATTACATGTTTATTTTCCATCCATTTGGATATAAAGAAAGGTTAAAGCCATAGATGAGTCATTTGAATTTGGATGCACTTACCAAAAATTGAAATTGAAACAATGCAAAATCATGATAGAGCAAAAGTTCAGTTTTTCAGCACAGTAATGGAAACGGGTAGTCCACAAAAGTCAAAATGGTTTGCTTTTCTCTACCGTTAGACAAGTTTTGGGGATTTTATTTATTGGGTTTGATTTTTAAAAGTTTTAAAATATTGATTTTTAATTGCCATTAGATACATATATTTGACTTTATTATTGATGGAGAGAGGTTGCATGCAAACTTGCGGGAAAGGTTAAAGGTTCTTACAAAGGAAATTTTGATTTATTTTTAGCAGAGCTAACTTACAAGTTAAAGATTATGGAATAGAGAAATAGGCAATGTGTTATGACTAAAATCCAATGAAATAACTTGTGAGTTACACCATTAAATAAAAATTATTTCAAATGATTATGCATATTAAATAGTACAATTAATTACTTTGTTGTATTTGAAAATTAATTAAATGCTTTATTTAATATATTTATATTAAAATATAAAATAATACTCTTAACTCGATTGCAAATAGTTGACATTGGAATCAAAGGACGAATTAAAAACGTGATTCTTGCATAGAATTATTGAACTCTAATGTAGTGGGTAACTTAGTAATAGCCATTTATTAATGTGCCCCGCTAGACACAATTGTCATGTGCGTGTACCCCTCAATTCCCTCCCTTCTTATCTATATTTAATTATATCATCTGACTTCATTTTTTATATTCATACTTATGTAATCTTGTTCTAATTATTTGAAAAAAAATTACTTTAAAATTAGATAACAAAAATATTAATTTTACTTAAAAAATTATTAAAATTATTTTTAAAAGTTTATTGAGCTTAACCTATATGATGTATAGTTCAAGTTTTAAAATGTAATTATATTAAATATTTAAAGGAAGGACTCTATCATCCATACAGTGATTCTATCATGCTCAAACAAAATGACTTTTAATGAAAAATACTTGTGATCTAGAAAATAAAACTAATTATATTTTAAAAGAAGAAATAAAATTGTGATCAATTTAATCCAATATAAATTAAAAAAACTAGGAATCAAGCTATTATAATAAAAAATATTTTTTATCAAATTGAAATGAACTATAGGCGAATTTTAAAAACTAATTCAATCCAATCCAAAATTATTATATATATATATATATATATATATATATATAATGTTACTTTTAAGATAAGATGTTTTGAGTAATAAGTTTTTGAACATTGGAATTTGAATTAAAGAGGAAAAATAAATAGAAATTCAATTTTTCAAAGCTAATTTAAAAGAAACTTTTAAAATTATTTTTTTAAAACCCTTCTTTAAAGCTTTTACTATTAAAGATATAACATTTTTTTCTTAAGAATTTGTTTGGTTCATGTTCAATTTTTGGAGAGATGCTCAAAAACTAAACTTACTGGTTTTATAGAGTTTTTTAAAAGTGTACTTTTGAGTTTATCATTTTCCAAAACTATTTAATTTGAATGAGTCGTCCAACTGACAATTAAAGGCGTGCGTGGCATGTATGCTATTTATTTTTCATTAAATTAGTTATTTGGAAAAAGTGTATTCTAAATCTTATTCTTTTCTGTAAACAGGTATTTATAACTTTCATTGTCTAAATTAATCCTTTTAATAAACGTTAATTTGAAGTTAACTCATCATTAGCAAGTGAATCACAATTATTGTCTCCATTGAATTTAAGTTAGTCATTTATTTCTCATTAATTTGTAAATCACATTAACATATTCTATATATATTTAAAAAAAATCAAGTCCAACTTCAACTAACCAACCCTTGACCTTCAACCCAAAATATTTTTCTTTTTATAATAATATTTACATATAATTTAATTAACAAAGAATATAAAAATTTGAGTACTCAACTAGTATAAGAGTTCTGCCATTTTGTGCAAAAAATTTCTATACTAACTTGGATGAAGTCACACCTTTTTAATCATTAGCATAATATTAAATAAAAACCAATAATAAACAGCAGTAATTCAAAATAAATCAAAATGAACTTTGATTAAATCAAAGAAAATATTACTTGAAATGTTTAAAGCAGAACGAAGCAAATGAGGCTTATTAGATCGCAATTATTACGTGCAAATCAAAGTTGGCTAAGACGAATAAATATACAAAATTAAAAATTACGAAAGGAGATTTTTGTGTCAATAATATGTATCAACGTGAGGGTAGGGGACAAAAGATAAAAGGTCTGTTGAAAAAGCTGCATTTTTGTTATTTGGACAGCATCAACATGCAATTTTATTTCATGTTATACCAATTTTCGCTATATTCTTTTCTTCTATATCAAATTATACCCATATTTTGTTAAATTTTATTTATTTGTTTTACATTTTTTAATTATATATAATTACATAAGATATTTAAAAAATATATTAACAAAAAATATACTATTATATAAAAATTAAAAGGTATTTATATAAGATATAAAAATTGGTTAAACCTTTCCTTTGGGAAAAGCTGGTCCATCTTCTTTTTTGGGTATGGAGTGGCATAACCCAGAAGCTACAACCATGGTCGCTTCTCTGTCCTTTTCTTTTTGCAATTGAAAAGAAGAAAAAAGGGCAAATGACGGTGTCATTGCTTTGTCCCCATGCAAATCTTTATCTTTATTCCAATACATTTCTTTTATTGCCTTTTCCTGTTCTATGCTGAAGTTACATGCAGCTTTTCTTTATTTCCATGTAAATTAACAAATTGTACATTACACCAAATAATATTTGAAAATACAAATAAAATATAAACTTTAAAAATATTTGTTTAATTAATAAAATTTATTTTAGTCATTAAAAAGATAAAAGTTCAAATATTAAAAATACAAACATTTGGAATTTTTAATATTAAATATTTTGATATTTTAGTTTTATTAAAGAATATCATTTTAACGGATATTTGCATCTTATTGTGTTTAATGTTAATTACAAAAAATGGAATATTGATTAAAAAAACAAATGCATTTTTTAACTGAAGAACTAAATAATGAAAAGATATTATTTGATATTGAAAATTATAAAATACATATTACAAAATGAAAAAAAAAACATGAAGAATCAATATTACTACGTAAGGAGGGTATTATAAGAAAAATATATTGATGTTATTTTTTGTTTACATTGAAAAGAAAAAATAATTATAAGACAAATTTTACATAAATAATCGCATCTAAGAAAGTCGACAGGTATGCTATTTTTTAAGGTCAACCTATATTGTTTTATGTCATTAACTACTAAGAAACACTATATTAACAGAAATAAACTTCAACAATCACTTTTTATTATATTTTATCTCTTGTAATATTACCATTTTAATAAATAAGAATACAAAATTATTTATAATACTTTCTCTCCTCTAATATGTTTTACTATCATATTAATATATAATCTTTTAATTGTCATAGCCGTGAATGATAAACCATGTCCCATATAACTTGTAATCGTATTCACATTACCGGTGAAGTTGATGAAGTGGGATTTACTATTAGCAAATAACTAATTAACGCTTGTCATTATAGCAGCGAAAAAAGATTGATAAAAAGTTAAAAAATCACAGCTATTATCAGTTTAAGCTTTATTATTATTATCAAAACAACAGACAACTACTACATTAATCATTCAACATTTTCTACACACCTCTTAAGAATTAATAAATTATTGTTCAATGATAATGCTTATCAATCGATCAAGTCACAACACGATTTTTTTTAAAAAAAAACAATTAATCGTTTGACATTTCTATACATTACTAATGAGTCAGGTGCAGGATTTCATGCCTCAAAACATTTTGGACTCTACAATACATTGTCATGACTCTACAGTACATTACTAACGAGTCATGTGCAGAATTTTATAATTTTATCAGAAAACTTATTAAAATTATAAAATTCATAAATTATTTTTAACAATTCGAATGAGTTAAAAGAAAATTCTTTCAAACCTCTAAAAATGTTAGTGAACTTGAAGTGTGCTTAATCTTTTAATTAAACTATAATTCAGGCAATAAATTATCAAAGGTAAAAAACTATCTATGATTTGAGATTTTCTGTGCAGAATCAAACGCGAAGTTGATCCCATGAGTCCATGACAGAAACCTTACGAGTCAGCGTAGTTATTCTTGGTCGCGCTTCATGGTAAAAACAAGAAAAGGTCTTTATTGTGCTCACGGAAAGAATACTACAAAATTTAATAAAATTACAATAATTTTTAAAATAATAGAAGGTGAAGGTTGATAAACAAACAAAATTTTTTCCATGTATTGAAATATTAATAGCATGGTACACAAAATTTATTGACAAGGCAGAATAATGGAGCGGCATGGCATCATCAAAATCTTTAATTAAGAAATATATCAGTTAATAAAATTAGTACAGTGTGACTGAAGAGTGAGTACAAAACTAGTATATTAATCAAACGTCCCTTCTCATTACCTAAAATGAGGCCAACAAGGAGGCCATATGTTAATCTTGATGCTTAAGCTAATTCCCTTAATCCTACATTATTGAAATTCAGAAACATTCATGTGTTTCCACTTTCCAATATTATATTTATAGTAATATAATATAATTGGAATACATGTGACAGCGTTGAGGTGCTACCTGCGTTGTTTTTTGTTTGGTGATAAGGTTTCCATAATGCCTTACTAATTTATTTGCAATTTGCAGGTGACATGAATTCCACTCCTGAACCCAGTTATAGTTTCTAGGCTCTTACTAGCAATATTTTTAATCTTCAAACAAACCTACATAACAGTCACATAGTTGTTTTCCTTCGTCTTTTCCTATGGTTCAGGTTAGATAACCTTTCATTCTTTCTTCATGTCCAAGTGCGAAATCTAGTAGTTATTATTCTATATATTATTTCTTCTAGTTTTGATAACCAATTTTCTTTTGTGCTTGGTTTTCAAATCCGAAGTTACCAACTCCACTTAACGGTTGCGTGTTGCAGTTTTCCTTGATTCTTTCGGTAAATCAGCACGTGGATATCGTTTTCGGACAGTAATCCAAAATGGTTCGCGGTTTTAATTAGAATGCAGTTCTGGTCGTGAGTTACGTGGCAGAGGGTCAGGAACACATTCATAAGTCATAACATACTTCACTGTCATTGGTTTGTACAAGGTTACCGTTGCTGTAGTTGTCCTCGTCGTCTTAGGAATAGGGTGCAGGGATTGCAGAAAAAATTGAAGGCAAAATCGTTGTCTGGGCATGAATTGATGTATTATGCTCCTTCAGGTCGGTTATTATAGTTGAGATGGATCTGTTTTGGGTTGTTTGGGGGGTGACGGTGCTCGCGTGTATGGGAGTATCGGTCCATCCGTGTGCGGCTGTTGCAAACGTGTCATCCACGAGACCCACTGTTGTGAACATTGGAGCAATCTTCAACTTCGATTCCGTAATTGGGAAAGTTGCTAAAATTGCATTGGAGGAAGCGGTGAAGGATGTGAACGCCAATACCAGCATTCTACATGGAACTAAACTTGCTCTCACTCTGCAAAATTCTAATTGCAGTGGTTTCATAGGCATGGTTCAAGGTAATACAATACTAATATGTTCCTTTTCGTCGATTTAATCATATTTGCTTACTCAGATTCGGTGATAAATATGTTGTTTTGTTTGCAGCTTTGCGGTTCATGGAGACTGATGTGGTTGCTATAATAGGGCCACAATCTTCTGTAGTTGCCCACATAATATCCCATGTTGCAAATGAGCTTCGGGTTCCTCTATTGTCGTTTGCAGCAACAGACCCTACTCTCTCGTCGCTGCAGTTCCCGTTCTTTGTGAGGACAACGCAGAGTGATTTGTACCAAATGAGGGCAGTTGCTGAAATAATTGATTATTATGGTTGGAAGGAGGTTATTGCACTCTACGTTGATGATGATTATGGAAGAAACGGTGTGTCTGCATTAGATGATGAACTAGCTGCCAGGCGCTGTAAAATATCCTACAAGGAAGGAATCAACTCTGGGCCTCAGGTTGACCGCGGCGAAATCACGAATTTGCTTGTGAAGGTGGCACTGATGCAGTCTCGGGTCATTGTTCTTCATGCACATGCCAATTCTGGGTTTACGGTTTTCAATGTGGCACGCTATCTTGGGATGACAGATAGTGGTTATGTGTGGATAGCCACTGACTGGCTCTCTTCAGTTCTGGATTCTGTTTCTCTCCCTTCGGAGACAATGAATGTTTTGCAGGGAGTGCTTGTTTTGCGCCAGCACACCCCTGATTCGGATAGAAAAAGGGCATTTTTCTCTAGGTGGAACAAGTTAACTGGTGGCTCTTTGGGGTTACATTCTTATGGCCTCTATGCTTATGATTCTGTTTGGTTGGTTGCACGTGCTATTGATGCATTTTTCATGCAGGGTGGGATTGTTTCTTGTACCAATTACACAAGTTTAAGAAATGATAGGGGTGGTGGTCTTAACCTTGATGCAATGAGCATTTTTGATAATGGAACGCTTCTGTTGAAGAACATATTGCAGAGTGATTTTGTTGGGTTAACTGGTCAAATGAAATTTGAACCGGATCGATCTCTTGTTCATCCTGCCTTTGACATAATTAATGTGGTTGGCACTGGCATTCGTAGGGTTGGTTACTGGTCCAGCTACTCTGGTCTGTCAATTATATCTCCTGAGATATTATATGCAAAGCCACCTAATAGATCAACTGCAAATCAGCATCTTCACAGTGTGATATGGCCTGGAGATACATTATCTAAACCCCGCGGATGGGTATTCCCAAATAATGGCAGACAACTTAGAATTGGTGTGCCTATTCGAGTTGGTTTCAAAGAATTTGTCGCACCAGTGCAGGGAACAGAGATGTTTAAAGGTTTTTGTGTTGATGTATTTACAGCAGCAGTAAACTTGTTGCCATATGCTGTTCCTTACAGCTTTGTCCCCTTTGGAGATGGCCACAAAAATCCAAGCTACACAGAACTTGTCAACTTGATCACAACTGGTGTAAGTAATGCTTGCTAATTTATAAATATGATACTCTACGGGTGCTAACATTCTGTGGCAACTTGTTTTATTCATCTGGTTGATTTGTTGGTGTACTTGGTTCAGTACTTTGATGGTGCCATTGGTGACATTGCTATTGTCACAAATCGGACAAGGATTGTAGATTTTACACAACCATATGCTGCATCTGGACTTGTTGTGGTAGCTCCTTTCAAGAAAATTAATTCTGGCGGTTGGTCTTTCCTTCAGCCATTTACTCCTCTTATGTGGGCTGTGACTGCTTGTTTCTTCTTTTTCATTGGGCTAGTTGTATGGATTCTGGAGCACAGGATAAATGATGAATTCAGGGGTCCACCTAAACAACAAATCATAACCATGTTATGGTCAGTGTCTTTTTTTTTTTCCCCTTACTATCTTTCTGCTATACTTGACTTAGTACTTGCACACCTTTTACATATTTTACGCAGTAAATGAAACTTCAGATGTGGTCCATGGAAAACATTCGTGTATTTCTTATCTCATTTTTACTGGATACTCATGCCATTATGCTTATCAATAGGGTGCAGAAAGCATATAAGAATTTAGATTGTTAAAACTTGCTATTGTGTGATTCATCATCATGCTTAAACTGGGTGATCTCAATTGTGTCTGATCCATTTATTTTTACCATGCCTGCAGGTTTAGCCTGTCAACTCTATTTTTTTCCCACAGTAAGTGATGCTCTAGTTACTTTTGTTTGGTGGAAGGACATAATGAAGCTGATTTATTGGTTTTTTTTTTTCCCATTTATTCTGCAGGAGAGAATACCATGAGTTCTCTTGGTCGCTTGGTGGTACTCATATGGTTGTTTGTAGTTTTGATCCTCACTTCCAGCTACACTGCAAGTTTAACATCCATACTCACAGTGCAGCAGTTATCTTCCCCTATCAATGGAATAGATAGCTTAAAAGCTAGTGATGAACCTATAGGGTTCCAAGTGGGTTCATTCGCAGAACATTACTTGATTGAAGATATCGGAATATCCAAATCTAGGCTTGTTCCTCTTGGATCTCCAGAAGAGTATGCTAACGCACTCCAGCGTGGTCCTAAAAACGGAGGTGTTGCTGCTATTGTGGATGAACGGCCCTATGTTGAGATCTTCTTATCAACCCAGTGCACATTCAGGATTGTAGGTCAGGAGTTCACCAGAAGTGGCTGGGGTTTTGTGAGTATCTCTAGTTCTCTCTACCTCTTCATAGATCAATAATCAGTGGAAACAAAAAAGGATATTGGAATGTGTTGCTACAACTGTGATTATTTTGTCTTTCCTAAGTTTTCACTGGAAGAGTGAATCAGTTTTTGGTTGGCCAAGATTAAACCTACATCTCCATCCTCAGTTACTCGCTTTTATTGTCTTTTTCACCATCATTGTGCTCTTTAATATGGTAATACATGCATATGGCTAATATTGAATCAAATGATATGACATCAGCTGCATATTGCATTGATTTTGTTTTCTTGATTTCCACTTCAAGGTGTTTATCAATGTGGTAAATAGTTAATAAGCGCATCTGCTTTTATTTATGCTATCAATTATATATTATTATTCTAAAACTCCTTTTGTTTGCCATGCTAGGCATTCCCTCGGGACTCCCCTTTGGCTGTGGACATGTCAACTGCCATTCTACAACTTTCTGAAACTGGTGATCTACAGCGGATTCATGATAAGTGGATGACACAAAGCACCTGTAGTTTAGACAATACTGAAATTGATTCAGATCGTCTTCAGCTCAAAAGCTTCTGGGGTCTCTTTCTCATTTGCGGGATAGCTTGCTTTATTGCTCTTGTATTACACTTTTTGCAGATTATGTTCCAGTTATGGCGTTCTGCTCCTTCTGAACCTGCTTCCAATGCTAGCACAATTTCTGGTCATTTTCAAAGATTTCTTTCGCTCATTGACGAGAAGGAAAATTCATCACGGAGTGGAAGAAGGAAAAGGAATGGAGAAGAAAGATCGCTTGAAGACCAACTGGGAAGGCAGTCAAAGAGGATACAAACAGAAACAAGTGCGGCGTTCAACTCAAACAATTAACGCTTTGATGTCATTCATTATTAATTGATCTTAGCCTTAATGCTGCTATAACTATACAAATCCCAAATTTCAGAGTTGCAAATGTAGGAAGTTATAGAATTTTTCTTCTTATAGGATAAATGTTGGAATTTTTTTGGGAACCACAATAGGGAGTCATTGAAGATACATATGATATATCCTCATGATTGGGTATTATTTTTGGAAAGAACACGTGTTATGAAGTTGTATCACAAAGAACGTGATAACATTCAGTATGTTGCATTCTGTACAGATATCACTAATGTCAAGGGACCCTCGTCCCATCATATATTACTCTTGTTTTCTATGACGTGTTCTCTCTAGTTGTTCTGGGATTGGTTGCTCGCTCCTATATTTGCAGTTCCACGCATCTTTCTGCGGGTGAGGTCGTTGACACTTAAATGTGTGTATTTACAACATTCCTTTCTTTTTTTCTTTTATGTACTTTTATAATTTAAGTTAACTCCCTTTATATATCTTATGTAAAAAAAAAAAAAAAAAAGTCAAAAATAAAATAAAAAAGATTTTTTTTTATTTACACCAAATTAAAATATCTATTGATGAAAAAACTTTATAACTTGTCTAGAAATAAAATATCTATTTAATTAATTTTGTAACTTTATAACTTTATAAGTCAAATATCTATTTAATTATATATTATAAAAATTAAATTGAAAAAAGTTATTTATAAAACTGTTGAGTGTAAGTTTAGAAATAAAATATCATGAAAAGAGTAATAAATTAAATTTTTTATTTTTCTAATAAATAATTTTGAAATTAAAAAAATGCCTATCATGATTGAATCCTTTTTTTATATGAAAAATTATTAAAATATGGTGTTTTGAAAAAATTATCAAAATATGATAAAATTTTTAAAAATTGTCACAAACTATATTTTAGTGGCAATTTTTGATATAATAGCCAAACGACCTTTTTTGGTACTTCAAAAAAATTAGCATTAACAATTTTTATTTTAAATTTTTTTATTATTTTAAAAAATAGTTATTTACCAGTTTTTTATTTTTATAATTTTTTAATATTTTTTCAAAAATTGTCGCTAATAATTTTTGAAACTTATAATTTCTTTCGTTTACATAAAAAATTACTTAAATTTATATATTGTAATTTTTTGTAAAATATCATATTTTGATATATCATATGATTAATGAGTCCGTATCTCCGGAGAAGAGAGTAAAGAACATGGATATTTTTTCAAGTAAAGCCTGAGATCGAGGAAAAAGGAAACTTTTTGGTAACCTTTTTCAACTTTCTTCACGTGCATGTCTGTCTTTATCATCTGTCCATAAGAATGGAGTGCAATAATCAAGTTTGTTTTTTATAATTTTGTGAGACAGGATGACCCAATATTCAAAAATCGACAGAAATAACAGTGAGGATCGTAGAAAATTGGCTCTCGAGCAAGGGAATCTTCAATCATCACAGTTCAAAATGGGGCAATAGAAACAATACAAGTTCAGTAAATAAAAAGAATACCAAGATCGAGCTGTCAGCCACAATGAGCACACTGCCCTAGCAGAGCCCTCCGTGATTCTTCATGGAGTTACTGTTGAGGATACCGGCACGCTCCATAGCCTGATCAGTAATTATATCGTCAGTGAACAAGATAAAAGCATAATAAATAAACACGTTAAAATATAGGTTCATTCATTAGACATATACTAGTTAAACAATGCTTACTGGGATCGCTAAAAGTAACAAGGCCAGTGGCTTTGAAGTCGCAGTTCCAGTAGTTCCTACCATGCATCTGATAGTAAGCATTCATGGCATAAGAGGCATGGGCAAGGAGCTTATTGGGCCGAAAACAACCCCCTCCTTCATAAATCTCTCTGCAGTCCACTCCACCAGGCCCACAACAAAAGTCCAACACACTCTGAAGCACGTTGTCCTCAGCGTGAGCCTTCGCCACACACCAAACGGAGGGACCCCGAACCGCGCCACCCCAACCTCTCTCTCCCAACCCAAACGTGGCTTCACCGCTGCAAAACTCGCACCTCAAATCCACCTCATACACCTTTGATCCATCGGCGTTGAATATCCCAAAGTTCCTCTCACTCTCCTCCCCTTCCTTCTTGTTCTCGTTGAACAGAGCAAACACAAATATCTCTATTCTATCCTTAGGCTTCATTGGAGTGCCTCTATTCGACTGCGCGCGTTCAATCAATCTCGTGTTGTATATTCTCGCATTTTCAGGCGTAGCAGCACTGTCGCTAGGGTTTCCCTTCGAAGGCCACCCTGACTCTGAAACCGTTATGTCAATGCTTCGGTTTCCATATCCAAGTGCTATAATAGCAGATCTAACGGCGTCAATTTGGGCGTCTAGCATGTTGTTATAGACGTAACCATTGGGGTCGCGGATCCCTGTGGCGTTACCTAACAGAGCGTAGTCGAGTTTGACGGAGTTAGGGTTGTCTCTATAGGCGAAGTAAGGGTAGGCGTTGATCATGAAAGGGGAAGCAGTGTCGGCTAAGAAGGAAACTATGTCGGTCATGACGGGAATGAGATTCATGGCGAAGGTGGAGGAAGAAGGAGGGAAAGAGGAAGCGAGAATGGCCATGCTGTGAGGGGTTGTCACTTTGATTTTGCGGTCGAGGGAGTGGGTAACCAGAGCGCCGTGGAGGTTTTGCATGGCCTGGAAGAGGGCGTTGGGGTCGAGACGGTCGTGGTCGTCGTCGACGGTGGTTGTTAGGTATTCGTTGCCGACGGCGATGGCGACGATGGAGGTGGCGGGGATGAAGGGGAGGATGCGGGTGGAGAGCCATTGGTGGGCGGCGGAGGGGTCGGTGCTGAGGTTGGCGACGAGGGAGTTTTGGACGGAGACGATGAGGTCGATGGCGATGTTGGAGAATGCTTGGAGGATTTGAGGGTTTGAGTCATAGATTTTAACTTTATCGATGAGTGTTGATTGAAGTAGCTGAGCCACTTTCTTTGGTGATGGAAGGTTGTTTCCCAGAGTGCCGTAGTTAATCCCAACGCCTGACGCTGGTTCAACAGAATTTAGGAGCAAAATCAACGCCACCACTGCAAGTGCAAGTTTACAGATGCATGTGGCCATGGCTATTGGCTCCAACAACCAATGCCACTATCCACCTTTTCTTATATACTATCTCATAAGAAGAGAAGAAGAAAAAGAAAAAAAAAAAAAGCGGGAAATAATATTATGAAGAACCAATTTCAACGTGGTGGTGGGACAGGGTCATCGGGTTATGCGACTCAGCCGTATAGTCAACACTCCATGTTTCAAAAAAAAAAAAAAAAACCTATTAACTAATGCTGTAAAAGTATTAGTTAAAATTTTAAAAATAAAAAAAATAAAAAAATATTTAATACATTTTTCTTGTAATTTTTAATGTAATTTAACATAATTTTTAATGATATTTTTATTGTTTTTTCTCATAAATATTAAATCTGCCCAAGATGTTAAATTTGACATAAAAGAATCCATTCTCATTTGTTTTGCAGTTGGGAAAGGCATTAGGGTTTAGGGCTTCATCCAGCTGCAATCAGATCTGTATTGATGCTAAAGTAAAATCATTGGCATTTTATCATCTGATGCTCATTGCCCAAAGACTCATCTTCGTCTTACAGTTAACTGCATGCGTTTCAAGATATAGAATAACTTTTTTTAATATTGGGAGTATCGTGAATGGAAGTAGTTCATTGCAACCCTACACATAATCACAATTATGCTATTAAATTGTATATTATTTTTCCAGTTATTAATTGGACAAATTAACAAGAAGAATGATATTTTACATAAATTAAAACGGACTGACAATACAAACATGAAAATGACAACATATAAATACTCCTTGATTGAATAATTCACATTTGTTATAACATAGTGTAAACAAGTGACATCAAGCTAAACACTATCTGTAAACATTTATACCATTTAAGACGTAACATGTTATTTGGGTTTGATGTAAACATTGATTTAAAAGCATCCTTTACTATAAAATCTCGGTCTATCCATTAAAACACGACCTTTAAAATAAACCAACGTATCTTACCTCTCACTGGACATATAGACATAGTGCATTATTGAAGATGCCAGAGCACCCCTACACTCTGATCCAACATTGACATTTTTTTATATATATGTCACTTAAACATGGCACTTAGCAAGGATTAATCAATTCGAAGAATCGTAAGCCAGATATCAGAAATGCAATGTCAATATATCGTGATATATATGAATTTCTGTCCCGCCAAAACTCATTATTGGCTACAGACAAATTTAAATTTGAAAAATCCTCCCTCAGACATCACAACACCACTGTATGTCTGAACAATTTCTTCTTTTTTCACATCATACCTTAACACAAGGCAAATAGTAAAAATGGCTTGCTTGTAATGGTAATAAAATCACAAAAGGCTCCTCCTCTATTCATAAACTTTGCATTCCTCATCAGCTGGATTTGTCTGGCAGAAATCCTCCAATGGGTCTCCACTCCCTGCTGCAGGTGTCCCTGGCCACTTGCTTGCTACCAAATGTGCCAAATCCACCACTCTTTGGCTGCAATCACCAATATATACTACCATCAATAATGTGATCCATTACAAGTGTATTAAAAGTCAATTCCTCCAGCTTCACAACTAATAAAAGTGCCATGATGTTGAATGCTCTAATTCTATCTCCCCTACAAATTCTTATGATAGGTTAACATAAAATTGTTATATATTTGAGAATTGTTAACTTTTATGATAAGTATTTTAAGATTCACATTTATATAATTGATTGGTAGAATAAAAATATTTATTATAACATATTAAAATTAAATAATTTTAAAAATAGGTGAGTGACAAGACATTATTATATATGGAGAGGGACCTAACCTGTAACCCCATTCATTGTCATACCAAGCAACCACCTTGACCATATCATCTCCCATGACCATTGTCAAGGAGGAGTCAATGGTAGAAGAAACATCAGTGCAACGGAAGTCCACAGACACAAGGGGAACATCACACACGTCCAATACACCTTTCAGAGGCCCTTCAGCTGCTTTTCTGAATGCTGCATTCACATCTTCAGCTGTAATACCCTTCTTCTCAACATTCACCACAAGGTCTACCACTGAAACATTGGGTGTAGGTACACGAAGTGCAATGCCATTGAGCTTGCCCTTCAACTTTGGAAGTACTAGGGACACAGCCTTGGCTGCTCCAGTGCTGGTTGGGACAATGTTCAGTGCTGCAGCCCTGGCTCTTCTCAAGTCCCTATGTGAAGCATCCAAAAGCCTCTGCACAACCACAATTCTTGCTTAGCTCGATATAGTAACTTAATCATTTTCAGTTGCAACATTGTATAGATATTTGATGTTCTTGTACCTGGTCTCCTGTGTAGGAATGTGTAGTTGTCATGGTTCCCTTTACAATCCCTGGAAACATAGACCAAAGGGAAGTGACTTTGAACTTCGAATGTTGCTCTTAAATAATAACTGCCAGTATGATGAGTGTTTTCTTACCAAACTCTTCATCCAGGATCTTCACAAAGGGAGCAAGACAGTTTGTGGTGCAAGAAGCGTTGCTATACATTAAAGAAACCAAAGAAAAAGAAAATAAATTATATATAACCAGTTAATACATATAGATGGAACATGAACACACAAAATGCATGCTGCATTAACATTTTCAGTTGTTAATGTTAATGCAGCATTAATCTCAGCTGAAAACACACACACACACACAAAAAAATCTTAGTTGGCACGGACCTTATAATGTTAGCGATCTCATGAGTGTAGTCCTGTTCATTTACTCCCAAAACATAAGTTGGAATATCAGCACCCTTTGCAGGAGCAGTTATGATAACTTTCTTGGCACCTGCTTGAATGTGTTTGCCAGCGCCAGGACCATCCACAAAAACTCCTGTTCCCTGAACAAAAAGTCACTCATTCTCTTCAGAAGCTCCGAAGTTAATCAACAATCTTGGGTAACTTTCACTCCACTGAATACCGTATTATAAGGATTATAATCAATTTTGATGAAATTGATTTTGAGCCTTTAAATATAAGTGAGATACGTACATAAAAAAATCTAAACTACATATGATTCGTTGAAAAGTATGAGTCTTGGTGGATGATGTTTGAAATAAATCAAGTAGTAGGGACTAATTACCTCAATAACAATGTCAATTCCAAGCTCAGCCCAAGGAAGCTTAAGAGGATCCCTGTTTGAGACAACCTTGATGGGTTTACCATCAACGGTAATGGTCTCATCATTCAGTACTTTCACATCTGCTTTAAAGGTTCCAAGCATAGAATCATATTTCAGCAAGTGCGAAGCCTGGGATATGTGAAGATTGTCACTACCATTCCATTCACTGAACTAACAAAAATAAACTCAACTAAGCCAATTAAAAGGGCAGTGGCATTTAAAAACTTACATTTTTGACACCACCACTGTCATTGACAACAATGACTTCAAGGGGTGAGTCTTTTCGACCGTGCCAGCAGCGCAGGAAATTTCTACCAATGCGTCCAAAACCATTGATTGCTACCTTCAACTTAGCCACTGTTTCTCCCCTCACAGGAGTTGATCCAATGTTCTGATTTTCATTTCAAAAATTGAAAACAATATCAACTATTTGCTAAGATATTCCCTTCATGCCACGACTCATTATATAATATATAGTTTTAAAAGGAATATTAAGCTATGCATTTTTCATTGTTTTCGAAGCTTATATACTATATGTTATGAAGTAACATTTTCTAGAGGAATGGCATATATTGAGTTGATTGAGATTATATATATATTTATTAAGACTATATAATCCACACAAGGAGGAAGGAAACTTTCATACAATTCAATGGGATTTATAACAAGTAAGAAACTAACCTTGGAAGTGAGTTGGGCAGCTACAACATCAAAAAAGGAAGAATCTCTAGCATTATTGGCATAGGTCACGCACGAAGTGGATCTTAGTCCAGAAAATTCCGTCACCTCTAGTCTCTGCACAAGCAAAGTTAAGTGAAATAAGACACTATAAAAGGTGATGAAACAAACCAACCATGCAGGCCAAAATTTTGGACATGATCATTAATCATTATGCAAGAAATAGAAAGAGTGCAACCTTTGAGGCACATTGGGTTGGGAAACAGTGGGAAGCCTTGGATTGAAACCTTGTGTTCGTGGGGATCCTTGTAGAAGCTAGAGCCGCATGGGTAGCCATGGCTGCAACAACGGTGTGCACAAACTCCTTGTGCGTGTATATATCCACAACTTGGTTGTATTTCCTCCTCTTGTTTTATTCTTTGCAGATTTTTCTAAGGTCGATTGTGAGAAAAAAAAATGAAATTATGGTTGCTGAGGAGTAACGAGAATGAGTGGTGAATAAGTTGTAAGAAAATCTACATAGGATAAGATAATGTTTAGACATCCATGTTTTTCAATAATTCGACTTCATTTTTTGAGCCACATATTAAGGCCGTTTACTAATTTCCCAACTATGCCCCTTTGGTCAATACTACAAGTTTTTTCCCAAAAGAGAGGGAAAAATGTCAATGCCACAGCCTACTTCTCATCCCTACCTTTGGACCGATACATGTATATATAAACTAGTATATTATATAGGTAAAATTGAAAAAAAAATCAAAATATTTTACATATCTATTGATAGTTATAAAAATACAAATAATCAATTTAAATAAATAAGTAAATCATTACAATTTAAGGAAAAACAAAATGAATGTAAAATATAAATTTAAAAATATTTTGCTATAAACAAAAAAACATATGAATAATAAATTCAAAAGAAATTATGTTAAAAAGGCTGAATTTTGAGGGAAAAGGTATAAAAGAATTTAAAGGATATTAATAATTTTTTAAAATATAAAAAAGTGTTAAATAATGATACAACTACCTAAGGAGATATTACAATAAGAAGTGTTCTCATCTAGTTTTGAAATCTTAAAAATTAACGATTTTTAAAAGATGAAAAACAAACTCTGGTAATTATATTTCAATAACAAAACTAGTTAAAATAAACTCCATAAAATTATCGTATAATTTCTCTAAATAAGGATGAGTTTGGATAATTGCTTATTTAAGCATTTATTTAATATATTTTTTAAATTATGACTTGTGTCTTATATTTAATGATGAAACTTATTAAACTAAATTAAAATAACTTATTTTGATAAATCATATCAAGAAATTTATTGAAATAAGTTGAAAATAACTTGTAAAAGTCATACATGATCTTTTATAAATTGTTCATAACTTCGTACAGATAGGCCTGAAGATTGTGTGCATTTTACTCATTTTGCTTCAAGGCACAAAAATAAGCAAACGGAAAATCAAATCTTAATAATGATTTATTGACAAATTTTTCTTAATTTTCAGCACTGTTACACAAATCCATAAATAGTTAAGACTTAAAAAGAAATTTTAAAGTATAAGAGTAACGTTAGAAAAATAGCAATCAATGTTTCGTTAGCATGTACAAATTATCCTTAAATAAAGTTTTAGTTTTGAGTCCTCTATATTAAAAATATCTCTTAGAGAAATAATCCCACCATATTAATAATATAGACCAAGAAAAGGTCACTGGGCCAAAAATTTTCAATGAAAGGCAAAATATGAACCAGTGGCAACTACACATAAAAAATTATAATCAGTAGGAGTAATCCTTACAGCGCGAAAAGAACAATATGCAATACATATATCGTGGTATATGAAAATAATGTAACAAATATTGAGGAAGCTTTATGAAATTTAGTCGTGTTAGTTTGTACATAAATTTTTTATAGAAATCTTCAAACACCATTCATATTTCCCTTTTACAAGTTTAATTTTGATATGTAAAGTTACCTTAAAATCAAATGAGTTAACTTTAACTGTATTTTAAAATAAAAAAGTTTTTACACTTTTAATTAATTAACATACCCTGTAAATATAATTTTACAAATTATTATAAAAACTAACTATACTTGTTACTATAATAATTTATAATTAGATGATAATGCATTTTAATTAAATTCATATAAAATTTATTAAATAATACAATTTAAAATCTTCATTAACCTACCTTTTATACCTGTCACAATGTTCGTGATCATTAGTGCTTGCACGCTCGTTTACATATCCGACTCATTCATAATAAAATTCCTTGTGACTGAGTTGGCATAGCCAAAATTGGAATCAATAACTACGTATCAATCTTTCATCTCCACCACTAGTTGTACTTTCACGTCTAATATAAGTTATTCCCATTTCATAAGTAATTCCCATGATCCATCCTTTAGTTTACCGTTGATTCAAATAAGCTTTCGCAAGACCGCACAGCGAACATAAAATATGTATCATCATCCATTTCATGTTCGCTGCAAAAGTCTCAACACCCTCGTACGGAGAATCCAATGTGATATTGTTCACTATCTAGAGCAATCATCAATCCCTGATTATTAATAGCACGGACCAAGGTTAACTAAGAAATTTCAGTCTTGTCCATCATGGAAACTTTTCACTATGAATAAATGGCTGATTGAACACAAGAAATCAGCCATAGAAACGAAACGACTATTTACCCACAGTGGAGGCTGCTATAAACAGAATACCACTTCGTTTATTATTAAGTACAAATGGAAAGATGTTGCAAGAAATCCAAATACATTTTGTACCAACAAGATTTTTGTAATGGCCAATTGTGAACCATGACATCACAGCAGCAGTCTCATGTAGCTGCTTCAATTTCATCGGAGTTCACAGCTACTCCGTTTGAGGGCTCCTCTGATCTCAGCTGAGCAGAAACATCATCTATGGCAGCATTCAGTTGTTCAATCTTGAGAGCCAGTACTTTCCGTGTTTTCTGCAATTCAAGCAAAGCAAATTATGCTAGCCATTAAAGAAATAGCCTTACAAAAGACCAACACATTGCAGGCGAGCAGCAAGAGCCAAGCGTGACATGAGGGCCTCCCAGGAGAAATTCCTCACATAATATTATGATTGTTATATAAATTTGGCATATAAGTCTGAGATAAAATATACGAGAATTTTAAAACTAGTCACACAGCAGCTACAGCACCTCCAAGCAAAAGGAGAAAGCTAGATCAACCAAGGGAAGTTTTCTTTATGAGATAACTCAAAGGATGGTACCAAGCATAAACAATTGCTCACCTCCAAAGCCTTTTCTTCATCGTATATAAACTTTGGCAATTTTCTCATTAATTCCTTCCTGTCAGCTCCAGCTAGAGCCTTGCTGATCTGTGGAAGAAAAAAAGAGCAAATATTATTCAAGCAATGAAAAATTCCTGGTCAGCACCATGTAAATGTACATCCTGCTATCTTATAGATTTTAAGGATGTGTAATGCCAACTACCTATAATTGTGTTGCAGCACTGTTTTTTCTGTTGAGGAGCAAAAGGGGTTAACCAATTTAATTTTCAAATATAGTATATAAATGATGAGTTGAAGAGCAAGACAAGAATCATGAAAGTATCCCATTGAGCACCAACATCTAGCACTTAAAATGGTATATTACAGTAACAAATGCTACCTGGGGTGCATACACGCAACCAAGAGTGCCAACTATTAATCCTCCCAAGAGAAAGCCACCGACAAAGACACTAGCACTGCTGGGCCGTCCACCATCACTGTAGTTCCAGAAAAAGCAATGGTTCAAATTAATAATTTATTCCTCTAACAAACTGCCATAATCATTTTTTCAAATTCAAGAATATTTGCTTTTTTCTGTTTCTTCCCTTTGTTAGTGGTGTGTTCTTCACAACGTTATGATTAATATTTGTGGTGGCAATTTGAAGGCATCAGTTGATCTATAGTAATATAACTTTAAAAATACCTTTCTCAAAAGTATAAATATTTAAAATTATACTCTTGATCCGATATGCATTTATTTAAGTCCAAATGTAGCTGACACCAAAACTTTCCATACTGGTTCTTTACTGTGTTTTCTTCCTTCTCCCAAATGATCCCACTAAACAACAAAGACAAAATACTTCTCAACTCCAAGTTAATCAATAGTGGCATGTCTAAAGGAGAAAGTTGTGGCAGAACAATGAAACACAGAAGCCCAGATGTTTATATAAATAAACAACTAACACTTAAGACCCTTTATTGGAAGTTATTGATACATTCTCACTTTACACTAATTCACTTACTCAAGCACACAAACCACATAGAGCTGTCATAACCAATGCACAACAACAAGAATACCTATATGTTGCTTGAATTGTTAGAGGCCTTCTGGTTAAAGGCGGTATCATTCTCCCTCGACGATTTAGATTCAGTGACAAGTTGGATGGTTTGATCTTCACCTGAGAGTGGTCCACCTTATGTATGGACGATGCTAGAAAACGAGATGCTCGGTTAGGTAAAACAATCATCATTTAAATAAAAATACTCATAGACGACTCTACTTCCAGCAAAAGCATAGGTAGTGTACAGAAGCTAGCAAGCAAGATATGTTCTTTAGGGTAAAAGAAAAATAAATGAAGGGCCAACATTGCATGAAACAGGCAAACACCAAATCTTTATATTATAACCCCCTTCCCCAACAATAAAAAATAAGAAAGAAGGGGAAAAAGACTTGATTTTAGGTAAAGATTTTAACACCCATGAATGCTATATCTTAGTGGTATGCAATCCAATTGGTCAAGAAACACTGAATCCAAGAAAACCTCCTATTAATGGGGGCAAAGACAGGGAATTCCAATAAACGAGTGTTTTGGACAGATTGTACAGCAATAAATCAATAAATCGTGAACGGAAAACGGAAAGACCATCCCAATTTCAAAGAAATTTACGGTTATAGAACGTGTACTTTCTAACTCTACTGAGATCGTTAAGTCACATGGCATAATTTAAAAACCATGGATTATGTATCCCCAAATAAAAAAGAAAAAAGAACAGTGGATCAACCGAATGAGGGAAATGCGCACCGATTATGTATGCTCTTAACTTTTGAACCAATCTTGCAAATAAATTAAAGAGGAATACAGATAAAGCGAAGTGTTATTGAAGAATCTTGAAAAGGAAAGAAAGAAATTACCGGATTTGGTTAGAATGAAAGAAGTGGAAACAGTAGTAGCCATGGGGAGAGATGAATGAGGAACGAAGTTAGGTGTGTGTGAGCGTGAGTGTGAGAGTGTGTGTGTTGTTATGACTATGAACAAAGAAGAATGGTTGAAATTCGATGATATCTAAGCTGCACAGTAACACTTTCACCCTTTCCTGTGTTTCCCTTTTTATGCCTTTGCTTAGCAGCTAGCTATTAGCTATCACCGCCTCGCGTTAGGTTCGCACACATGCGTTTCGGATATACCCACTTTCCTCTCTCCTTTTCTTCCTTCTTTTTTTGTAATAATCTAACTAATAATATCTCCTCTATCCTTTATCATATTCAATTTTCCCTTAATCCCATTTTATTTTGTTAATTAAGTAAAAATTATGACACATTTCTTAACAACATTTGATAAAGTGAATGACAAAAAATACGGAATCCAATTTTTTATGAAAAATAATAATTAAGAATATATATATGGATACATTAAATTTTTTAATATCGTTTACGTTTTAGAAGTTAAATGTATTTTTTTAATAATAATATTTTAATAATTGTTGAGAAAATATTGAAAAACAACCGGTCTGAAATTCATAATATTTTATATGCATACATGGAATTGATTGTTCGATTAATCTTAATGAACAGCGGTCAGTGATTGTTGAATACAAATGTTTCCACTTTACAACATTTTTCGTTTTTCCAAATCCCGTAAGATTAATATAATGCCAACCGCTTATTTATGGCTTACCTAAAGGAGGATACTTATCAGAGATTTTATAATGAAAATAATAGATGATATTTTTAATATATTTAATTTTATTCAGAAAATTATATTTAAAAAATCTTCACAAAGTGGTCATTATCAATATTTTAGGTATGCTACTTATTATCTCTTTCTCACTTGAGTATTTAAATGTTTTTGTGCAGAAACTTTATTAATTGACCAAGATTCAACCCTCAAGTAGGGATGGAAACAGGCCAGGCCGCCTGACAGGGGCTTGTGGCTTGGCCTGATTTTGGCCTGACTTTTTTAATAAACAAACTAAGCTCAGGTCTTTTTTAAAGCATGTTTAAATAAACAAACCAGGCTTGAGCTGTTTATAAAGTCTGTTAAGCCTGACAGGCCGGCCTGTATAAATAAATAAATATATATATATATATATATATATTATAATTTAAAAATAGAGCTATCAAAATATATTTAAATAATAAAGTTATTTCATAATATATTTTTATATTCTTAATTCTGTTATTATTAAATTAATATATTATGTTATAATTTTATTTATTTATAATTATAATAAACAGAAATTATATTATATTAAAATTAAAAATATTTATACATGATTACACTTTTTAAATAATAAATTTATTTAATAATAAATTATTATATTTAAACAATTTAAAAAATAGTTAAGTCTTTGAATAGGAATAAAATATAATCAAAACTAAACGAAATAAAATTTAAAAATAAAATAATAAAATTATATTAATATATTTTTTATACTCTTAATTTTATTATTATTAATTTAATTATTATATTAATATATTATGTTATAATTCTTTTTATTTATAATAAATAGAGATTGCTTAAATCTGAATTATATTTTATTTGAAAGTAAAAATTTATAAAAAAAATAATAACAAAATAAAATAAAAAACTTATTATAATATATATATATATATATATATATATATATATATAATCAGACCATGTAACAAATAATATAAATAATATAATTATAAATAAATTATATAATAATATATATTTTTATAACTTGCACATGTTTTAATTAAATTATTAGTCAATTTATCAATTTATATGTAATTTATAAGTATGTGTTTTAATTTATTG
The DNA here is from genome assembly GCF_003935025.1 of Abrus precatorius. Classification (NCBI taxonomy): domain Eukaryota; kingdom Viridiplantae; phylum Streptophyta; class Magnoliopsida; order Fabales; family Fabaceae; genus Abrus; species Abrus precatorius. Next base: position 20,814,227 of record NW_020874384.1, read on the forward strand.
TATCAGTAATATTTTCTATATTACATTAATATTATAGTGTAGTTAATTTTACATTTATTTATTAATTTAAAATAACAAATTAATGAGACAAATAAAATTAAATATTTTGTAATTATTTTTTAATTTAATAGTTATTATTGTTTTCATTTTATATATATAGTACATTAAGTTTAAATTTTTATATTGAGTTTTATCACATATTTTTTAATTAAGATAAAAATTTAAAAATATAAGTTATTTTAATTTAAATATAAATTTTAATAATTCTTTCCATGTTCATATGTTATTTTTCTTCATCTATGAATTTTATAATATAAATATTTATATTTACAATTTTTATAATGACGATATTTATTTACTTTTTAAAATATAATAATATTTTTAGCTGATTCAATAAATTTTATAAGTGTTATTTTTTGTAATTATTTTTTTAATTTAATAGTTATTATTATTGTCATTATATATATATATATATATTGCAGTAAGTTTAAATTTATTTTTTTAAAACATATAATTTTCTTTTAATTGATTCAACAAACTGTGTGAATGTCATTTTTTTTTATCAATTTTATGTATTTACTATAACTTTATTTGTTGAATATAAGATGTCTTTAAATAAACAAAATATGTTTTTAAAATAAAACTAAAATATTTACTATTTATATAATTTTAAAAAATAAATAAATAATATAAATATACATTTTATTAATATAAAATATTTATAATTAATACTTAAATAATATTTTAAAAATTATTTATAAAATTATATAAATATTATTATAATTATTTAATAATTATTAAGAACATAGATAGAAATTAGAAAAATGTATAAACTAATTTAATAATAAAATATTTATATTTTTATGAATATTAATTTTTTTGTTAACAGGCTTTAGGACAGGTCAGGCCACTTAAACAGGCCAGGCCAAACCTAAAATAAAGCCTTTAACAAGTAACAGGTCAGACCCAGGCCTAATAATTATGTTACAGGTCAGGCCTGTTTAGAGTAAAGCCTGACCTGGCCTGACCTTGCCTGTTTCTATCCCTACTCTCAAGTAAATTAATAATGGTCATGTCTAGTTATAAAAACAATAGGTAAATGTAAATAGTATTTAAAAATAGGGTAAAAACAAGTGAAATAATCCAAAACTAATGAAAAGTTATTTTAAACTTATTGTTTGTAATTTTTTTTATTCAACAAAGATAATTTTTTAATCAAATAAAAATATAATATCAAATTATAAAAACTATGAATAAATATAAATTATTATTTTTAATTTGTTTTAATTATTTAACATATTTAATTATTAAAAATACATATTTAGTTGTTATATATCAATGAATCCAAAATTATAATGAATATTTCGTCCGAAACACTCATAGTTAGTTCGAATGGCAAATTCAATGCAAGAACAAGTCAGATCCAACAATATGAAGCTTATTTTTTTTCGGCTGCGGTGTCTCCTAAGATCCCACCCTTATTAATCTTATGCCACCATCGACACCATCAAGAATCATCACTAAGGACTCACGAGCAAGACTCCACGCATAATGTTACAATCAAGTAAACAACAAGACTTGTGCTGCTGACCAAATGATTAATTAATTTGATCACGGAAACCTTGCCTGGTCAGCTATGATGGTAATTAATTTATATATCACATGTATTATATTATACACAAGTTGCTGGATTAATAATATTTAACTTTTAAATACTTTCAAAATTAGTTTAAAATGATTATAAAACTATATAGAAACGTATTCATGTAAATCTTCCAAGGGCCGGCTTAAACATTAGTATATTATATATATATATATATATGCTTATTTATCATATTTTGTTTTCAAAAGCAAGCGTACGCAGTTCAGTTCTCGCAATGATAATTCCATTACGGTCTTGGCGGATAAAACCTGGAAGCATATGACAAAACATGAATCGATCGTTCTCTCCAACAGCATATATATAAGAACATATATTTATAAATAGCTTGCTTATAAACTTATATAAACTATGCTAGGCTAGCTAGAGAAATTGATATTGTTTTGGAGAAGAGAGCAAATATGGTGGAAGCAGCTGCTGGAGAAAGAACCTTGCAGGAAACACCCACATGGGCTGTGGCAGTGGTCTGCTCAGTGTTCATAATTGTCTCTATATTAATGGAACATGGAATCCATTCACTTGGACAGGTACTTATAGTTCATTAGTTCATGGTTATTTTTGGTTTTTGATTTACATCTTCTTATGTCAATATGGTATAGTTGTATTAGAGAAAAAATATGTATCAATTTAAATTAGTAAGACATGTAACTAATTAAGGTGGGTTTTATTTCATATCATGTTACTTAGTAGGGATCCAAATTCTTTAGTTCTAGCTTATTCATTAAATGGGTACTTGGAGTTGTGACTAAATTGTCCATTCACACTGTTGAGTGTTGATTACTTTCTAATTAATATATCATGACAGTGGTTTCAGAAACGACACAAGAAGGCCATGAATGAAGCCTTGGAGAAAATCAAAGCGGGTAAGCAATTGGAAGTAGTTCAAGATTCTTTATTTTTTTTTTAATCTCCCTTCAAAATTTATTTATGATATTATTTTTTGTTTGCAGAGTTAATGTTGTTAGGATTCATATCCCTATTACTTACATTTGGTACAAAATATATTGCAAAGATTTGCATCAATGTGGCAGCTGGTGACACCATGCTTCCATGCAAGAAGGTGGAAAAGTCAAATAACTCAAATGAAGGGAGGAAGCTACTTTCTTTTGACGAAAATATGGTATGGCGTCGAGTTTTGGCAACTGCATCTGGCGAAGACTATTGCTCACAAAAAGTAAGGATGATACATTCGTCTCGTTGAGCCATTTCCCTTGTTAATTAATAATTCATATATTAATTAACTTTACTATATGTATTCTTTTTCAACAAATCAGGGTAAAGTGTCTTTGATCTCTCAGTCGGGGGTGCACCAATTGCATATATTTATATTCGTCCTCGCTGTTTTTCACATTTTCTACAGCGTTATGACTATGGTTCTAGCCCGAGCAAAAGTAAGTTTACTTCTCCAAATATAAGCTTTTTTTTTTTTTTTTTTCCTTTCAATGTGTTTATTGATCAGCATAACCATGAGTAATATTCTAATACTTTTTATACTGAAAATATACATCAAAGAAAAATATTCTAATGTAGGAGTAAGACGGCATGCATTTATTGGTCACATGAGCTTTTTTATATTGCATTTTTTTTTCTCTCTCCACAGTGATTGATATAATAGACCCTTATGTAACTTTTTCAGTATTTGTAATAAGTAACATGTCCACGAATCCAAATGAAGTTGAAGTACTCCCTTGTTTTAAATTAGAACGGTATCCCGTAAGATGTATTAAATTAAGTTTTGTAAATTTTAAAATATAATAGTATTAAAAAATATTACATGAGAATATAATACATGTAAAATATTTTTTTTAAATGAAGTCAGTTTTAAAAGTATAGATCATAGATTACATGCAATTTCACAATAATTGAAACATCAACCTATTCATACATTGAATCCAGTCCTCTCTGGGCCTAATTAGAGGTCAGAATATCCATAGTCCACTCTTGGGCATGTGAGTTAGTGACTCTCTAATATGGGTTAAGCGGTTAAGAGGGAAAGAAAATAATAATAATGATGATGATGATGATGATGATATGTGATTATTGCTTAAACAGATGAAGAAATGGAAGGCTTGGGAAGCAGAAACATCCTCCTTGGAGTATGAATTTACAAATGGTAATTCTTGTTGCATTGTTTGTGGGACGGTCTTATGCATATAATAAATATAGCATACGAATCATGGACCCCACTCTTATAGTAATTTCATTAATCACTATCATCCCACCCAGATCCTGCAAGGTTCAGGTTTGCACATCAAACTTCATTCGTTAGGCGTCACTCTGGCTGGTCTAGGATGCCAGGAATTCGATGGATAGTGAGTTTTATTCATCATTCCGCAGAAAGAAAGAAAAAACAAATGAGTAACTCATGGAATAATCCCTTCATTTCCATTTTGTTAGGTGGCATTCTTCAGGCAATTCTTTGCGTCTGTCACAAAGGTGGATTACATGACTATGCGGCATGGATTTATTAACGTGGGTACCAAAGCTTCTTTGCATATATAAATGTTCAAGTGTTTGATTAAATGAGTTTGTTATATATGGAAATTAACCAAAAACTAGTGTTATAGTATTCTCACAATATATTTTAACATTTTTTTTTTATAATTTGGTTGTACAAAAATAATTTCTCAAAACTTTAATCAATGCAGGCACATTTTGCTCCCAATAGCAAATTCGACTTTCAAAAATATATAAAAAGATCTATGGAGGACGATTTTAAAGTGGTCGTGGGTATAAGGTAGGCCCTTGACCTCAGATTACTAATGCCATTATTTAAGTGGATGTCTGAAAATTTAATAAAAATACGATCAATTATGTTTCATTAAAATAGATTTATGGAAAATTTAATAAAAGTTTTTTTAATTATATTTGTTTTGCAGTATCCCGTTGTGGGCTTTTGCCATCATCTTTCTACTTATGAACGTTTACAGTAATTCTCTCCTCGTGACCTCTGTATACAAGCCCAATTCAAACTCCATGCGCTAATATGACTTACTGTTACTTGATTGCTGCAGGATGGTACACACTCACCTGGCTGTCGTTAGCGCCACTAGTGGTAATAAAGGAAATTCAAAACTGTATAAAGTTATTAATTATTAACCTTAAATATTAATATCGAGCCAACATAATAACTTTTATTGGTGCAAAAACTTGTAATTAAAACTTCAATTTGCAGATACTTTTATTAGTGGGCACAAAGCTCGAACTTATAATTATGGAAATGGCCCAAGAAATCCAAGATCGATCTACAATTGTAAGAGGAGTCCCTATTGTAGAGCCGAACAACAAGTATTTTTGGTTCAATAGACCCCAGTGGATTCTCTTCTTAGTCCATTTTACCTTATTCCAGGTGCGTGTATAATTTTCGCGTGTGTGATGTGCTTAATTTGCATTCCAATTTCATTGAAAATTGTTTGTTTATTTATTCTTTTGCAGAATGCTTTCCAAATAGCCTATTTCTTGTGGACGTGGGTAAGTATCTTACAATAAAACCAATATTTTTATCTTGAGAAAGTTCAAGTTTTGCCTGTCAAATAACATAATATTTAATAATATTTCCGAAGTGCAGTATGAGTTTAAGATCACATCTTGCTTCCATGAGCACTTGCCCCTAATAATTACAAGGGTCATTCTTGGGGTAGCCTTACAAGTCGTGTGCAGTTACATTACGTTTCCTCTCTATGCGCTAGTAACACAGGTGCACAATTTCAAACTAACCATCAAAATTAATTGGAGAATTATTACCTTTCTAATACTTGTAGCATGTTTAGTAACATTATTTTTGAGAAACAGTTGCTTATTTATGTGTAATATGTAAATTTGTAGATGGGATCTCACATGAAGAAAGCAATATTTGAGGAGCAAACAGCAAAGGCACTTAAGAAATGGCAAAAGGCTGCAAGGGATAGGAGAAAGTTAAGGCAAGGAGGGGGAGATGTTAGTGGGGAAACAACACCAAGCCAAGGCACATCACCTATGCATTTGCTTCAAAAGTATAACCCCAGCCACAAAGATACAGATAGCGTTATCTATTCTCCAAAATCATACCAATCTGATACTGACTTGTCAGAGACTGAAGGATCCACACATCACCAGCTAAATGAAATAGCACACACGCCTCTTCCTCCACCCAATGGACCAACTCATAATATTGATTTTTCCTTTGTCAACCCTTAATTAACTTTGCTCAATTTTGAAGAATTAACCGTTAATGTCATCCAAGCTTTGCGTTTCACATAAACATAACCATGATTAATATACCTGCACATAACAATCATTCCAATGTTCAAACACCATAGTAGCTAGGTAGTTAGTTGGGACTTTCTCTTCTTCTTTTTCCTCCCGTGCATATATTATAAGACATTCTTAGCCAAATCATCATAGTTATAACCCAACTGTGAGAAGCTTTTTTCACATATTTCGTGGGTGAGACTAATTCTTATTCAAATACTAATATTATTTAGGCTGTTTCTATACATACTTTATTAACTATTTATTTACTGTTTTTTTTAATAATGATTTGTATCACAAATTTAATTATAAAAATTATTAATATAAGTTAAAGATAAATTACTTATGTTTAATATGTTAAGCATTCTTCTGCAAATTTAATATTGTATAATCAATTAGCTATTTACACTACTAGAAAATCTGAAAATATAGATGGATTTACAGTATTTTTCATTATTACATATAAATTTTAGCATTACAGACGGATTTACAAATGATTCCGATCTATTTATAATATACACGTCAGTAAATAAATATAGATGAATTTTTAAATCCGTCTATAATGTATAAACAGAAAAATCTGTCTGTAATTTATTTATGAAATTTTTTTAAAAAATTATTTTATTTTATTATAAGCATAATTATTTCTCGTTGTTCCTAATTATCACAATTTATAAACATAATAAAAACTATAAAATTATATATTTAAAATATAAAATTATTTATAAAATATAAAATTAAAATTTTATTACAAATGAATAAGTAACTATCTAAAAAACTAATATAAAAATTAAATTTTGGCAGAATCTCTCCTAATATATGAATATTTTCTTATATTTATTTACATTTAATAAAAAAAATTTAATGTAAAATTTGGTAGAATCTCTCCTAATATATGAATATTTTTCTATATTTATTTATACTTAATACAACAAATTTCTAATGTAAATTTCGACAGAATCTCTCCTAATATATTAATATTTCCTTACATTTGTTTACACGTACTTAATACAAAAATCTAAATTTTCTTGACACATAATCTATATATTATGTAACAATCTATTAATCAATGCATCAAAAACATACACATTACAATCCTAAACCGTTCTAGAGCACATCACCTTATAACTCAACAACATGCAAATTCTACAAATTCCACAAACACAAACAATCCCACAGCACATAATTCTACACCCTTTTTCTCAGTCACACAATCTCCAATCCTTAACTCTATCTTAAAAATTTTAAGTCTTTAAAATACATTAAAAAATTAAACCGATTAAAAGTTAGAGTATCATACCAGGGATACAATGATGCAAATTATCTTTCAAATGGATGCTTCAATCACTCGCAAAGGTAAAAAAATCTAAAGTTTCTTGAGAGAGACAGAGAGAGGTGATAGGAAGATATTTATGAAAAATGAGAAGGGAAAAGGAGAGGCACGATTTTGATGGGTTTCAGACATTACAGATTGAAAAATTTGTCTGTAAATAGTTTAATGAAACGGTGCGTTTTAAACGTCTATTTATAGACGAATTTTTTGGTCTGTAAATTGTTACATGAAAGGTCGGCTAAAAAAGACACTATTTACAGATGGAAAAATTCATCTGTAACTCCCGTTCCAAATTTTCCACTCATTTTCAAATTACAGACAAAAAAATATATTTGTAATTTCAGTCTATATTGTTTTGCGCTAAATGGCGAGCATACTACAGACAAAATATTAATTCATTTGTATTACAGACAGATAAAAATCTGTTTGTAATATCCATCTGTTTGTAAATGACACTTTTTTAGTAATGTTAATTTAAGCTCGTTTATCGTCTTGGTGCATGTCTTATAAATACCTGGTGCTCTGATTACTCTATTTTAGACTTTAAGATAATGAAATAAACTTTTCAAGATACTAAAAAAATGTAGAAAAATCATTAGAGAGAACAAATATTTCTGCTCATATATTATTTCAAAGGTTAAAAACACTAATTTTTGTTTTATTTATATATAATTTTTACAAGTTTTGTATTAGTTGTGAAATATATAACAGGATCCTTTTCCTTTATTCATGATGGTGTTATTGTTATTAAAATGTGTACAGTTATATTTAATATCTTTGGACAAATCTTAATTATTTTGTATATTTATTATATGACTAGGCAATGAACAATTAAAAATTCAAAGCTAAAAGAAACTTACGAGTCACTCTACCACCTATCTTCAAGCTTTTTATATTTCCACTTGTTTTGGATCTTTCAAGATATTAATAATGATTTTAATTAATTGATATGATAAATGGCGTATTAATTTAAAATGAAATATTAAGAAGTTTAAAACATTTTCAATATATATAAAATATTAATTATATTTCTTAATATAAACATACAACTTTATACGAAACTATTCACGTAAAAAATATAGGGCGTAACAGAACAACAAGTTATAAAGTTGAACAAGTTATTATTATTATTTTATAAATTTTATAATTTAAAATGATTTATAATTTTTACACGCACAAAAATCCTCATATTGACATTATATGAATTTAATTTTGACACATTATTAATATAAATTACTTTAAGTTAATTATTAACTTTTACATTATCAATACACACTTTAATCAAATAATTCGTAAAAAAAAACAATTTTTAAAGTAATATGGTGAATGTCATTTTGTCTTGTAAGTGATTTATTTAATTTTCATTGTTTTGTTTTTAATGAATATCATTTTAAACAAGGTACGGTTATCTCTAACATGTCTCACATCATAATATTTTATTATTATTATTTTTATATAGTTATAAGTTAAAAATGTTATTAAAATACAGTATCTGTTTATACTAATGTGTTTATTTTACACGTTTTTAAGAGCATTAAATAGTCGAATAGCGGTTGGTAAGTCAAATCGGCATGGTTTTCATTCTTTTCTATTTTGGTTATACGTATACAAAAGACGTTTTGGGCACATTATTAGACGTTGCTACAAATTTCAGCAACTGAGGGTTTTGTTTTTGTCACTATCATCTGAAAGTGACATCGGAAAGAATGGGTCGAACAAAAAAATGATTAGTTGGAAGATTTCAAATCATTATGTTTTGAGTGAGGACGGCAGATTAAACAGTTAATTATTCATTGATATAATAAAAAAATGCCATTGCTTCCTGTGGATTATTATTTTAAGTCTCTGTTTATTATCAAATGAAACGGAATTTACACCTTTTTTAGTATACCAACGCACACTCTAAGATACAGTTTATTAAAAAAATCACATTTTGAAGAATAAAGGAAGTTTCAACGGAAAACAAAGGAAGCAGAAAGTGATTAAAGAAAGTTACGGAACGTTTTGAAGGGCTATTTTTTTAAAAGTATTTTATAATATTTATATCTTTATAAGGATAAAAATATAAAAATAATGGTAAATTTTATGACATTATTTTTTTATATAATAACAGTTTATCAAATAAACGATTAATTAAATTATATTCTCAATTACACTTTTAATTATTGAATAATTTTAATTATATTTTCATGTGAACATTTTTAAAGATAATAAATAAAAATGTATTTATTTTTAAATTTTATTAAATTAAAGTTATTTCATACTTTAAATTGAATTAATAATAAATTATTAAAATACCAATTTAGTCTTTATAATTATGATTAATACTTATTTGAATCAACAAAAAACATGAAAAATTCCTAAAAATTAACAATAACTACTTCCACCTCATTATTTATTTTTTAAGGTGATTCACAGTTAATGTTATATTAGTTTTCTAGATTGGCAAATATTTTGAAACGAAATGAAACACCAAAGTAAGCGTATGATATGCGAAGAATAGAGTATTGATCATTTTAGTGCTTAATATTAAGGATGTGTTAATTTAATTGTTGACAATATTGATTGTTTTAGTCCTAACTTTGGCACTTGTTAATTAATTTAATCTGTAATATTATTGTGTATCGATTAATTTGGTTGATAATACGAAGAACTAAATTGTGTAATAGTTAATATAATTAAGGATTAAATTAATTGATATATATTAAAATTATACATCAAATTGATTAATGATATCAAATTCAAGGACAGTCAATCGATATTTGTCAAAATTAAGAAATAAATGTATTTTGTAATATTAAAAAAATCAATCAATAAATATTTATAATTTAAAATAACAGTTTAATTTATCAGTCAGTAATTAAAAAGAGTTTAATTATAATATATCATCGGCGTAAAAAAGTATACTACTAATTAATTAAAAGTTATCTTAAAAATACATTTTAAACTAACTATTGCAAAATTTAATTTTTTTTAATTGTCTGATAATATATAATTTATAGACAATATAAAAAAATATATATACTGGCAATTTAGTCCAACTAAATTATAATAAACATATCCTTCTTTCTTTACTTTTTTTTAAACCATCACTCTACAATACATCTTTCAATAAAACAACAAATTCATCCGGATAAAAATAATATTAGTTATTTTAATCAAATATTAAGTGAAAGAGAAATGTTAATAATAAATATTTTTATTGATTTAAAAAAAAAATACTCACTTCATAAATCGATGATTTTTTTATAAAAAAATTGGTTTGGACATTTTAAATTATTAGTAAGGTAAAACACGTCGTTGACTACGCCAAGTTGCATATTTTTGAAAGAACAGTTCAATTGTGTCTCTATTTTATGAAACTATTCTTCGCATGACTACCAATAACGCTTTAATTTGGAATTCTTAAATCGTAAATAAACTTTTATTATGAGTAAAAATATGTATACGCGTAAATGATATACTACTTAGTGTAATAATTAATTAAATTAAATTAAATAATAAAGTATAATAACATTTATTTGTTTCTAATTAAGCTTTTTGCATATATTTGTTTGGAGTAAGACGCGCGAGGATGTTTGACATGAGTGAGTTTGATATGCACGTGAGGACAAGGGTAAGGAGAAAGGAAAGTGAGAAATGAATATTGAATAATGAATAGGGTCCATCTTTCAAGGAGTGAGAGTGAGTGAGTATAATAATAATGGCAATACATAAAAATACAAATACAATACTCTTAGTGGGAGCGAGTAAGAGTAACCTTGCTCTTTATTCTTTCTTTTTCTTCTCGCAGGTCGTTGAATTTGACTTCGCAAACCCTAGCCTCAGAATTCACAAATCGCTTTCCGGTTTCCGTTATTCGGAGGCAAGTTTGAAGCCTGAAGCAGAACCTTGTTTTGTGTGAAAATGCTTCTGATTTGGTAGTGCGTTGGAGAGGTATTTCCTCATGGCTAGGCGTCATGGATGGGAGCTCCCCTTTCACACTTTCCAGGTACATTGTTACACACTCACACCAACGCTAATCATCTTTCAAATGCCGCAATTATTTTTGGTCTGTTTGAGATGGAGTTTTCTTTCAACTTTACTTCAATTTTCCGTCTTCTACCTTTTGACTTTTTTGTTTACCTTTTTTTCTTTGCCTCTTTCCCATTTCATCGATGTGCATTGTTTTGCTGTATGGTTTATTATGCTTTTCGCCGTTAATTTTCTGATAACCGCCCGACACTTTGCTTAATGTTCTAGTTAGTTGATGGTTTTATGCGGAATCTCACGCGCTTTGTTGTATATATTGTATCCATGCCTTTTCCTTCTCGCTTTCTGGCTCTGGGCGAGTGCGTTTTCCAACTCAAGTATCCATTTACGAAAGATCTTTTTTTTTTATCAATTACTTTAGCATCGTTTTTCTCTTCATTCCAGGTTATGAATTTAGTGTAATATTCTCATTTGCGGAAAGATAAGTCTCCGGGTCAAACATTAAAATTCAACCCTTTAGTATTTTCTTTAGTAGACGTGATAATTTTTTTTTTCTTTTCACAAAGCTGCAAACCGCCAAGTGTTGTTTTCGTTGCATGTTTTGGAATTGAAGATTTGTGAATTCTAATGAACATTTTTTTCACCTTGCTTATGATTTGTGAACAGGTTGTGGCTATAACAGTGTTTTTCTTGTTATCTATTGCATATTATGCCTTCTTTGCTCCTTTTCTTGGAAAGGACATCTATGAATATGTGGCTCTTGGTGTTTACTCTGTGCTGGTAAGTTACACTCTGATTCTTCTCTGTTCTCCCTCTACTCTCTTGTGTTTGGTGTGGATGATTCATTCTAAAAGATGTGAAACAAAATCTTCCTTCATTGACTTGTACTCAAATCTTGAACTGCAGGCTCTCTCTGTATTCCTTCTTTATGTTCGATGCACTGCCATTGATCCGGCCGATCAGAGAGTAATGCATGATTGTGACAATCTATCTAAGGATAGATCAAAACTTGATGAAGAGTTGGAAGGTCGGACTTTGGATGATACTGGCATCTGTTGATATGATTTTTCATACTTTTAAGTTTACTTACTCTTGGGATCAGATTCAAGTCATGATTCATCATAACTGTTGATAATTCCCATAAATTAGCGTATTCTCTGTTTTATCAGCAATGCTAGACCACCAAAATAAAAGAATTTCCCCGAATTTAATTATACCTACAGTAGTAACATTGTTGCCTCCTGTATGGCATGTACAGACAGATTGCCATATTGGGATATAATGGCAATTTAATGTTTTCCTATGCCTTTAATAGCAATTTCCAGTGCAATTTGGTAGTCTATCATGCCATTAGGGTTTTCATCTCCTATTGCAGAACCCAGCAAAATAGGACTAAAAGGTGAAGGAATGTCTGATCGGCATAATTCAAATTGGTGCTCCAAAGTTGGATGTTTCTTTTGTCATCTCCTTGCCAGGGAAGATTGCCGTAATAATGAAGATATTATTCTACAGCAGCAATCTGGAGAAGAAGATGCTTTGTTCTGCACTTTGTGCAATGCTGAGGTTGGCATTCTTTCTAAAAATCTTTTGTTTTCCAATTCTGCTCCAAATAAATCCATGATATATTTACTTCTTGTTAGTTATATTTTTCAGGTGCGGAAGTTCAGTAAGCATTGTCGAAGTTGTGACAAATGTGTTGATGGATTTGATCACCATTGTCGGGTAAGTTGTTTTAACGCTGCTCAAAGTCTGTTACTGGATAATTTAAATAGTCAATGTTATAGTGTTGTCTAAGGTCTAATGGTCCATTGTCATACTAAAAGAAGAGGTCAGATCAGCCTTTTAAATGCTCACTTTTACACTTACTAGCATCCTTTCCTTAACTAATACTTTCTTAAAAATTCTATTATCATTTGCTTTCTTTTCCTTTTTCAGTGGTTGAACAATTGTGTTGGAAGGAAGAATTACATCACATTTGTGTGTCTAATGGCAGTGAGCCTAGTTTGGGTAAGTTTCATAAAGATGCTCATCCAGTCATCCTGAATTTAGTTCTCAGTCCCCCCACCACCCCCCACCTTTTTTCTTCAGTTTTACATAGAAAGAACCTTCTATATTAGAATTTTGTATTTTTTTCTTACTTAATGTTTATGCATGTCACAGCTTATAGTTGAATGTGGAGTTGGGATTGCAGTGCTTGTCAGATGCTTTGTTGACAAGAAGGGTACAGAGAATCAGATAGCTGAAAAGCTTGGAGCTGGATTCTCTCGGGCCCCATTTGCTACTATAGTGGTACATTCAGTCTCTTTTTCTTCTATAGTTTTATTCTCCATTCTCATAGAGGATAAACTAAAATAAAACTTTATCTAACTATTGTTACTTTTGTACATGCTATGTTATGAATTCTGTTTGCGGGAAGACTGCATCTTGTACATTCAGTCTCTTTTCTTTCAGATTTTATTCTCCATTCTTACAGAGGATAAACTGAAATAAAACTTTATCTAACTATTGTTACTTTTGTACATGCTATGTCTATGAATCCTGTTTGCAGTAACACTGCATCTTGTATCTTTCAACAGACTTTTTTATATGCATCTTCTACTGATTCACATGTCATGTTAAAATGCTTTCTGTCTTCTCTATTATGTACAATAATTTCTTTTTTTGGTGAGGCATCCTGTTTTGGATATTTATTGGTTGTGTTCGCTGAAAATTATCCAACATAATTTTCAATTAATCATTATTATACAATATTTGAACGAAGTTAGCTAGTTGAGTGGTTAATTGTTCCTAAATTGATTATATTTTTATGAAGGATTCCTTTCTTGTAATTTTCACTTCAATAAAGTGTGAATTGTGGAAAGATTGAAGTTTTTCTTTTGTTCTGTTTTAACATAATTTTCAATCCTTTAACAGGCCATATGCACAGCAGTTTCATTCCTTGCAACTATACCTTTGGGAGAATTATTCTTTTTCCATATGATCCTGATACGAAAGGTAGATTCATGAACCTCTCCTCCTGCTGACATGTTTGTTCTAAGCTGTCATATTCTTTTACAGGGTATCACAACTTATGAGTATGTGGTTGCCATGAGAACTTTAAGTGAACCACCTGGGCCTTCTGTTGATGGGGGTGAACAGCAGAGTCTACCATCATCTCCTTCTAGTTCAGCTGTCACTGCAATAAGTGGAAGGAGCTCTGTTGGAATTAGTTTGCAGTACAAAGGTGCTTGGTGTACACCTCCAAGAATCTTTATGGATCACCAGGTACTGCCATGCTGTATAATATATTAATATTGTCCGAATCCTTTGATTAGGAACTTCATTGAAAGATGTATCACCTATCTGTGAACATAACATATAGATAATTACAAAGATATAAAAGGAGGGTTCACGGGGCAAAATAATTGCAAAACACAGAATGCCATAACTCTTCATTATAGGAAGCTGTCGTTCTTTATGACAGTATGTGCTTTTATTTTTGGTTATGTATGAGGTTAAAGAGAGATTATGTATGATTTTCCATGGATTGTAAAAATGAACTGCTTGAGTGTAATGGTTATGATGTGTAGTGCACTTTTTAAATGCATGCCCAATAAGAATTGTGACAAGAGCTACTATGCTCGTTCATCATTTCTGCAATAAAATTAAGTTGTTGTTGTATGTTGATTAACTGTATAAGCAGGATGAAATTATACCACATTTAGAGCCAGGACGCCTACCGTCCACTGTTGATCCAGATGCAATACAGCCACCTGACAAAGGGAAAAAGTTGAACCAGCGCCCTGTGCGAATAAGTGCATGGAAACTTGCAAAGTTGGATTCTAATGAGGCAGCAAAAGCAGCTGCTAAAGCTAGAGCATCATCATCTGTGCTTCGTCCAATTAGTTCTCGATCTCATGCATACGATGGGGATCATTTATCGAGTAGCAACGTGAGTGGAAGAAGCAGCCCAGTTAGCAGTAGAGGATTTCATAACAAATATGACACAGCAGGGACATCAAGGTTATCTCCTTCCAAGAGCTCATACCCTCCTAGTCAAGCAAGCAGGGAAGATATAGATGCATGTCAACACAGTATGAGTAACTTTAGCAGTCCGCAAGTCTCCAACTTAACTCCTTCTCCAATGCAGAAGCCAAATTTGAACAGAGACCATTTCAACCCAATGTATCAACAACCATCGGGAAATCAGTCTCCTTTGTCAGCTAAAGAAAGCGAAGGGAATATAAATCCAGCTCATGAAAATGAGGCACGTGTACCAATGAGAAGTAACACCTTAGCCGTTTCAGATAACAGAAGATCGTCAGTGTTTTGGGATCAAGCAGCTGGTCGCTTTGTTTCGTCCTCATCTAGAGGTCCTGGCAGTTCTCAGATTTCTGGAACGGAGTTATTGTACACTGGTCGTTCGATATTTTTTGGCAGTCCCGTTGTGAATGAACAGCCAACTACGGGAACAAGAAATAGCAGTTCAATACCTGCTATTCCAGATAGAGATTCTACATTAAGGGATTTTCAGCAAGTTAGATCACATAGAGGTGGCCAACTTCCCGTATTTGTTCCCGGTTATTCCCAGCAAAACAAGTTCTCTTAGATTGCCTCCAATCCTAGACCATTAATTTGTCACGGCAACTATTCCTTCACTCTTTTCATTTTTTTAAAAATATCCTGAACATATTATCTTGCGCTTTTAATGTCTGTCTTGTTTCCCTCGTATGAATGCATTATCCATTCCATCTGTACAGGTTAATGGATGACAACCTTTTTCTGTACAAATTATTGACCACTATCATTGCATTTGAAGTTTGAATATTAACGTTAATATGTAGTAATGCCCCGCGAGGTACATAAAGTCTGCGAACCATATTCCATTTCATGTCGGGTATATTAGTAAGAAACTAAGGTTGAATATAAAGAAAGATACAAAACGTAATATTTTTAAGTTTACAGAAGAAAATATATTTTTAATATTTTAAATTTGATTCTATAATTTTGTTGTCGATTGTTCCCGTTGTAACATTATGTGTTTGGCATGTTGTTAAATAGGGGAATTAAATTGAAAATGACTACTGTAAATATATCTATAATATAATATTCTCAATGTCTGTGTGGAGCATAAACGTTACCGTGTTTTTATTGTGGAAATATTTGAAGAAGTAAAAAGTTATTAAGACACTTAACACCAGGTCGTTGTAGTATAGTGGTAAGTATTTCCGCCTGTCACGCGGACGACCCGGGTTCGATCCCCGGCAACGGCGTTTAATTTTGTAATTTAGAAGCTTTTTTGCATGATCACTGCATGCGGAGCAGATTGTGCATAATGTTATTGCTACTTGTTAACAATTCAATTATATATTATTAAAAAAAACTAGAGGCGGGGAATAAGAAAGACAAGGAAAAAGAAACGGGAGGGACCGAAATTAGTTGATAGTTAGACAAATGGGTGTAATCCACAGTCTAAGCGTCAGTTGTTCCTCTCCGTTCATTTTCGGTCGTTAGAGAATATGCGACTTAGGAAGACAGTTCCATTCACGTACGCTTGCATTGCATGACATGAACACGAATCTACGAGGATGCCATCCAAGAATTTGACTTCTCCATGTGTCTTCAATTTCAATTTCCACACAAAATTCACACTCTAAACAAAACAAACTCTCTCTTCATCATACTCATCCCCGTCACGATTTTTTTGTTACCACCAATTGAATATATATGGGGGAAGGAGAAGGCGGTAAAGAGCTAGATCTGACGCCAACATGGGCTGTCGCTGCTGTTTGTGCAATTATCGTTCTCATTTCTATATTTTTGGAGGAACTTATACACAAATTTGCTAGGGTACAATACATATTATAATAATCATAATAAATTACATTTTTTTTCATTAATGAATTCATGATGTGCATGATTTACGTGGTGAATGTGAATGTTATTTGTTTCAGATGTTCGAAACAAAAAAGAAGCTTGCCTTGCTAGCAGCTCTTGAAAAGATTAAATCCGGTCAGGAACCGCAGTATTTGTTCCTTTAGCGTTATTCTTGCTCCCATTAAATAATAATTAATAATGAATCATGTAAACTTTTTTGCAGAGCTAATGGTTTTGGGATTTATTTCTTTACTCTTAACATTTGGGCAAAACTACATTTCTAAAGTGTGTATTCCCATAAAGTATGCAAACACAATGCTACCGTGTCTTCCCCATGATCAGCGTGCAGGAGCTAGTCATCCACTTGAACCTGATGAATTTATTCCTCAGCTTGAGGAAGGTGGTGAGGCTGAAGATCACCATCGCCGCAGGCTTTTAGCATATCAACGTAGGTTTCTTTCTGGTGGCGGTGGAGGCGAGGCTTGTAAAACGGTATTCCTCTCTTCCCACTCCTCAATCATTCTTCTTCCTTTTAAATTTAAGCATTTTAATTCTTGAGTTACACATTGTTGTGTAGGGATACGCGCCTCTCATATCAGTGAACGGGTTGCATCAGTTACACATTTTCATATTCTTCTTGGCTGTCTTCCATGTCTTTTACAGTGCCATAACAATGACCCTTGGAAGGGCAAAGGTTGGTATATATTGCCATTGCTATATATTTTATATATTGATTGATTGATTCAGGCATATACATCTTTATTCATTCAACCACTCTTCACATTAGCTGTTTCTGCTTTTATTTGTTGTAAATCGATTTATAAATAAATCAGTTTTTCATTCTAGAAATTAGAACATATCTTCCTTCTGTTATCACAGATTCGTGGATGGAAGGTATGGGAACAGGACCATATCATCGATCAAGATGCCTTGAATGGTACATTGCAATGACTCATTGTTTTTTTACAGCTTCAAGTTTTTTATTGTACTCTCCCCGCTAGGATTATTCAGTATCATGAGTTCTCATAATTTTATCGTCTTAAATTCCCTTAACTGGGTGTGTAACAACTGTTCAGATCCTAGAAGATTCAGACTTACTCATGAGACATCATTTGTGCGCGATCACAACAGTTTCTGGACCAAAACACCAGTTTCCTTCTATTTTGTAAGCAATTATCGCTGACAACACTCTTTCCAATATTAGATTATAAAGCTGTTAGCTAGGGTATAGCAACTAAAGCTCAAACCTATGATTTCGGTGTAGAAACTAGAAACTTGTTTCTCCCTACCTAAATTATTCATTCTTTTACGAGTAACACGTTCAAACCTTTCTCGTGTATTATGAAAAACACCTTATCTTTTCATGTTTTTGCTTCAATTCACGTTCAATAACATGTTCTTGATATTTTTTTTTTGGGTCTGAATTCTTGATCAATTTTCAGGTATGCTTCTTTCGACAATTTTTCAGATCTGTTCGTAGGGCTGACTACTTGACCATGCGACATGGATTTGTGACTGTAAGGGCTTACCCAATGCAGTATCAGTTGTAAGCTGGCACTGATTTTCTTTTTCATAAACTAATGTCCCACTTCATTTTTGCAGGTTCATTTAGCACCAGGAAGTAAGTTTGATTTTCAAAAATATATCATGAGGTCATTAGAAGATGACTTTAAGGTAGTTGTAGGAATCAGGTAATTTTGACAGATCTGCAAAAAGACTTCGGTTATATTAGCAATGATATTTTATTACTGAAACCTTTAATCTTTAATTTCTTCTAATTGGTGTATTTGTGCTTTTGACAGTCCAATACTTTGGGGATCAGTGGTGTTATTCTTGCTTGTAAATGTCCATGGTTTGTCTTTGACCTTATTATCGATTGGCTTCCTTATTTTGCTCTCAAATTCTTATAGACGAAATTGCTAACTTCTTTTCAGGATGGCATGCTTCGTTTTGGGTGTCTTTTCTTCCACTAGTAGTAAGGATATATCTTAACAGCCGACTGTGTGCGTGTGTATTTCAGTTTAGAGAAAGAAACAAAAGACTAATAATTAATTTACCTAAAGGTGATTCTAGCTGTTGGAACAAAGCTGCAAGCTATTATAACTCGAATGGCACTTGACATAAAAGAAAGGCATGCTGTAGTGCAGGGAATCCCTCTTGTGCAAGTCTCTGACAAGTACTTTTGGTTTGAATGGCCTCAATTAGTTCTTTATCTCATCCATTATGTCCTCTTCCAGGTATTCAGTCCTTTTCCATTTTTAACAGATTAAAGTCATTAGCAAGAGGACAATTAGCTCTTCATCTTACAAGATTTTAGTAGCTTATTAAATATGCATATTTTTAGATCCTGACTATTTGAAGAGTTTCTCACAATTTGATGCTTTGTTTTACATGTCCAGAATGCATTTGAGTTGACATATTTCTGGTGGACATGGGTAATTAACTGTTCCTAATTTTTTTGTCTTGTTCTCACCGTTGTGTATTTGATTTTAGTACCTTAAAACTCTTCCTTCTGGTGCAGTATGAATTTGGTTGGGCATCTTGCTTTTATGAGGATGATAAACTAATGATTGTCAGAGTTGCTCTTGGGTAAGTCGTGTCCTGTGGCAGTAGATTGATGGAAAGATTAGTTACATTGAATGTAACAGTTAGACAAGTTAAAAAAATTATTTAAATATTAATCCCGAAAATTTATTCAACATCATTGATTAAAATAAAAGGAACAAATATTTATGCAGTATAATGAATTGTCAACGTTAAACTGAACGACAAGATCATTGCAGTGTAAGTGCTTATAACATGGGAGCCAATCAGATACTAAATTTTAGCTTCAACTTTGCAGGGTAGGTGCTCAATTTGTTTGCAGCTATGTCACACTTCCACTCTATGCGCTTGTTACTCAGGTGCATTCATTTGACATTACTAGCTTCTTCATACTCATTTTTTCGCCATGTTTTACAGACAGGACAAAAAATAATATTAATCGAACTAATTTTATAAGTACACATGATGTGCATGAAAGAAGAATGATAACATCGTACTCTTTTAAACACACCCTTCAATATATAGTTTTTAAAAAATCAAAACACTTATAAGTTAATTATTTTTTAAAAATAGATGATAACATTTATGAATGCATGAAAACCTGACAAAGAAGAATTCTTGTTAATCTCAGATGGGATCTACCATGAAGAAGTCAATATTTGATGATCAAACATCGAAGGCCCTGAAACAGTGGCACAAGAATGCTCTGAAGAAGAAAGCATCAAAGGGACGTCCCGAAACTCGAACTCTGGGTGGTAGCCCTGGGGACTCACCAGAAACCTCGCCACGCCCAACAGCAGAGACGTCATCAGAAATGCCCAATGGAACCGCCACCATAGTCACCAGCGTCGATAACCAACAATATGATAACCGCGACCTTCTAACTGGACCGTGATATACACACTTCACACGCGTCGGAACACACTTCTCCACAACAGCTGCACCTTGCAACACTTTTTATCTGCTCTTGTCTCAACGTAGAAGCAAGTAGCAGGCCATAATCTTTTTTGCATTCATGTAATGTAACACTCAACTGAGGCTGCTGTAAAACACAACCCCTCCATGCACCATGGGTTCAAGAACATACCAACTAGAATTAAATTAGCAAACTAGCCTATGGATTCATAATTGTAGCACAGTTTAGATTAACTAGTTATGCTTGTGAGTTAATTCATGAATATCATTATCAATGGCACTATACGTCACATACATGCACTCCTATGTTATCATATAGTAGTATCAACTATAAAAATATAAACACGAATTCTTGGGTATAACTCCAACTGCACCAAAGTTGTTTTTTTTAAATAATAATAATAATATAATAATAAAATGAATGGTTGCTAAACTGACCACCAAACCACTAGATTATTTTTTCTTAATGTGTGATCTTCAATTTAAGTGTCAATGAATAATTAATATAGTTTTGTTAAACACTTGAAGGAGGTGTTAAATATTTGGAGTATGAGAGAAAAAAAAAGTTAGAAGTAAATGAGAAAAGGGTAGAAGGGTAATTTCAATGAAGAGCAACCGAAGAACGGATAGGCTAAAATAAAAGCAGAGGTGATGAGGGGTGTGGCGAGAATTGGCAATGAGTTCCCTTTGCACTTGCGCTTCCAATTCAATAACTTGGTTCGTAGAGAAATGGAGCGATGATTATGGCGTGCTTTGGAATTCGAATTGGAAGGGAAGCAGCAGAAAGAGAGAAATGGTGATGGCAGTTTCGGTTTCTCAATCGAGAAGGTCAACGGCGCTTCTGATATCATCGTTGCCATTGAGCTTTGTTTCGCCAGCGGAGGGTAGGGATAGACGCAACAAGAAGAACATTCCCATTGATCAATACGTTGCTACTCGTTAGTTACTCACTCGTTCTTTTTTCTTTTTATAAGTAAAATAATCGCTCAATTAAACTAATTCAGAAATTGGCTCAGAGGACGGATTGAAATACTATGATTTGGTTGAGGGAAAAGGTGCAGTAGCTGAAAAAGGATCAACAGTTCAGGTTTGTTAGTTTTTTGCAAACGGTAATTTTGATTTATGATTTAGTTTGAATTTGTGGTTCTCACTCACAGGTACACTTTGATTGCTTATATCGTGGCATCACAGCTGTATCGAGTCGAGAATCTAAACTCCTAGCTGGAAATCGCATCATTGCACAGGTCAGGTTCCAATCTTTACACTTTTCTTAATCATTGTTTTACTTATGCCCAATGCTGATGCATCTATGTTATGGTTTAATTAAAAGCCGTATGAATTCACGGTGGGAGCTCCACCAGGAAAGGAAAGGAAGCGTGAATTTGTTGACAACCCGAATGGTCTATTCTCTGCTCAAGCAGCACCAAAACCTCCACGTGCCATGTACACAGTAGTTGAAGGAATGCGAGTTGGGGGAAAGGTTCTTCCTTTTTGTTTTTTCTTCTACTGCCTTCTCTAATACAAGAATATACCCTTTTTTAGTTTACTCATGTTCTTATTATTTTTTCTTCAATGCTTGCAGCGAACCGTGATTGTTCCTCCTGAAATTGGGTATGGAGAGAAGGGAATGAATGAGATTCCGGTAAATAACTCTTACCTGTTTTCTTTATTATTCTATTGTTCATGTTTAACTACTCCATCTCATTGGTATATGTGTGTGTTTATTTACATTTTGATTAAAATGATAAGCCTAGAACATGTGCTTGTTAAAATTTGCTTACATGTCGCAGCCTGGAGCTACATTTGAACTAAATATTGAGCTTCTGCAAGTGCTAGCTTCCTGAAGAGTGAGCCTTAGTCGATTCTTTTCAACAACTTTATGATTAATTTAACTTCAGAATTTGTACCCTGTCCATGCTACGGCTATTCTTTTCCCATTAACCTTTTATGTTCATTTTCTTTTAATCTTTTTCGAGTAGGCCGAGAAACTCTGTATTTAAAATGATAAATAAATAAATGGAATTGTAACGTACTGTTCTTCCTTTCTATTTTGGTCAAGGCTGGTTCTTCTTTCTGTGTGGCTGCAATTTTAAAAGTGATCTTATATGTTGGATTCACTGTTTTGTATTATTTTAATATAATTTTTACTATTTTTTTGGAATTGAAAACATCTGTTAAAGGCTATTTCCATTGGTAATTCGCCTATGTTCTTATTTTGAAAATCATAATGTGATTATCATTAAACTAACGGTGTATTTGAATTCCCATTCATAAGATAAGTTATGCGTTAATAACGTGAGTAGAGGTGCGTACATGTCTTTAAAATTTGGGGATATAAAATTACGGCCTATTTTTAATTAGATAAAAATGAAATGAAATTGCTTCAAAAGATTCTTTTCTTGTATTTTTATGTTTGTTTTAACTGATAATTATAAATTAATATGAAGTCTCCAATAAAAAGATAGATAAAATAAATAAATACCGCAAGCAAAAGTTAAACTTTAAATCAAATTGCATGGTAAATACCAAATATTTCTACAAAATGCAATGTCCACTAACATCAATTAGTTATTGTTCATTTTTATTTTTTATTAGTTATTATTACATGAATGATATATGCAGGTGATTTTTTTATTTTAGATATAAGTTTTGGATATTCATACCGTTTAATGGTTTTTTTTATATAAAATACAAATTTAACAAATTTAATTATTAAATTATGTGATTCTATCTTAAAATTATATCATTAAAATTTATAAAACTAAATGTTAATGAATAGGTAATATTTTAATTAATATTTATATAAATTTTAAAAGTATAATATTTTTTTACTAAAATTTTAGTATTATTTGTTGTTTATTACGTTAGTTTTCTTATTTATTTTTACTTTTACGGTAAATGCAAGCCTTCGTGAGGTGCATACCGAGAACTATACCCCGAGAAATATTATTAACATATTTTGTATTATTAAATGAAGTTTATATATCAGCGCTGGAATTTATTAAATAAAAATAAAACCTACTTGATTTAATTATATTAAAAAAAAGAGAGATGAGAAGAAAAATTAAAAACAAGATAATATAAAATTAAATTTAAATTAATTATATTAAAAATAATGAAAAACATATTTAAAACTAATTTTTTTAATCATATAATGACCATACATTTTAAATTGATGAACTTCTTCATTTAATTTCAATAACTTTTAGATATTTAATTTAATCACACACATATTAATAAAAAAACTAAAATTTCGATTACTTGTTTTATTCCTATTTGTTTAATTATTTGTAATGTTTAAGTTTTCAAAGAAAAATCCTTCGTGTAATCGCTAATTTTAGATACATGAAGAATAATTTCCACATTTATTTGTTTCGCTTTCATATTTTCTAGCATTATTTTATTATTGTAAGAGTGGAAAGAGGTAAACGAGACGCTTACATTGGAACAGGAAACAGCAGTAGCACTGAATAGTGTGGTTTTGAGTGCAGTGAATAAATTGAAGCAGCAGAAGAACAAGAGAAAATGATGAGAAGAGGCGTGATGAGGTTGAATCCGTTTCTGATTCCATTTCTTTTTGCATTTTCGATTCTTTCATCGCCCGTTCTCTCTGCTTCGGATCTGATCCTCGCCAAGGTTGACCGTCGTGTAAGTCTTCTCACACGTTTCATTTTAGGGTTTCGATCGCCCATACTCTTTTCTTTGCATCATCATACCCTCACTTCAGTTTCAAATCCAGAATTAACTGCGACCAATCTCATTTTCTCCGATCTACAACATTATCTATATATTTCTCGCTTCTATTCTATTCAATCTCCATATATCTCTTTCATGCCAATTATAATCAAATGCAAGGTGTACACTTATATGATATGACTTCACTTGCTTGCTCCTAAATTTTCCGTGCAGTATTCCGTGACTTCATGAGTTAGAGGCACTTATTTCGTTCTGACAATCTCTTCCCTGTGGTTTGCAGATTGATCTGACATCACAAATTGTGCGCGTCACTACTGCACTGAAGGTGCTCATAATATCGTTCATTTTCCTATCCTTCATATACTTTGTGTGATTTTTTTATTTTTTCTTCAATTTCATGTGAGAGGTTTGATGCTACCTGCTTCCTGAACCTTGTAACTTACTTTTATTAATGTATCTCATTTCTACTAAACTGTAAAATTCAGAGACGCTGGTAAGGTAGTTGGCAAATGGCAACCTAAGCTTCTGGAATAAATACGGCATAAACTTTAGATTAGAAACTTGGATTGAATATTAAACGCATTTTGAATGTGGA
The DNA here is from genome assembly GCF_003935025.1 of Abrus precatorius. Classification (NCBI taxonomy): domain Eukaryota; kingdom Viridiplantae; phylum Streptophyta; class Magnoliopsida; order Fabales; family Fabaceae; genus Abrus; species Abrus precatorius. Next base: position 20,839,028 of record NW_020874384.1, read on the forward strand.
ACTTTTCTTTCTTCTGAATATTTGTGCTTTAAATTTGAAAGAAAAACTGTTGTGAAAGGAAGCCACTTACAGAAGCTATATACTGTCTCCCTTTGTATTCTGATGTATTCCTATGTCTTATTTCCCATCCAATTTTTGCAGGTGGAGAATACGGGATCTGATGTTGTGTCAGAGATCTTGCTGTCCTTTCCTGAAAACCAAGCAATTCACTTGGCATACTTGACAGCAACACTTAACGAAGGGAAGGGAAAAGTAAAACCATCTGCCGGTGTTGGTTTACCTGTCAAAGTCGTCCATCCTGAAGATGTGCCTCCCTTCTTGACAATTTATTCCGTATCTCTGCCTAAGGGGCTTGGGAAGGGAGATAGTTTGACATTGGATGTCTTGGCTGTTTTCACCCACATTTTGGAACCATTTCCGGAGAAAATCACTCAGGCTGATATCCAGCTTCTACTGTGTCAAGAGAGTGCACACTATCTTTCTCTGTATCCAGTCAAGGTCCAATCACTCACTGTTAAACTGCCTGATGCAAGAATCGAGTCTTATACAAAGTTAGAAAATGCAAAACTTCAGGGATCTGAATTAAAGTATGGTCCATATGAGAATCTTCCTCCATTCTCATACTTGCCAATAGTTATTCACTTTGAGAATAACCAACCCTTTGCTGTTGCTAAAGAGTTGGTGCGAGAGATTGAAATTTCCCATTGGGGCAATGTTCAGGTCACAGAACATTACAACATTGTTCATGGCGGTGCTCAGAGCAAAGGAGAATTTTCTAGGTCACCTTATTTCTGTGATTCTGCATTATTTGATTGTTTTGTTGGCTTGACATGTGATAATAGTTCATTTTCTGCTACAGGCTTGACTATCAAAGCAGGCCATATTTAAGAGGTGCATCAGCCTTTAGGCGTCTTGTTGCCAGGCTGCCACCAAGAGCTCATTCTGTGTACTACAGGGATGAAATTGGCAACATTTCCACTTCTAGTTTATGGGGTGACTCAAAAAAGGTGGTTGTTGTCATATTGGATAAATTTTACTCTGAATTCTGAAATGCTTTTGCTAATATTTGCCAAAAATAATTATTCTTTAAAAATTGCAGACAGAACTGGAGATTGAACCTCGGTTCCCAATTTTTGGTGGCTGGAAAACTGCCTTTACCATCGGATATGGCTTGCCACTTCGGGACTTCTTGTTTGGATCAGATGGAAAGCGCTTCCTTAATATCACTTTTGGTACCCCTTTTAATGAGTTGGTGATCGACAGTCTCTATGTAAAGGTGACTGAGTTTATTTTATCTTTGATAATATATATTACCTTTTTTATTTTTAATTTTAGTGGTTGGATACTTGGAATATGATCTTACAGTGGAAAATTCTTCAGTGCAACTTGTGCAACATCACATTTAACTTTTAACTTTTCTGAGAAGGAAGAAATGTATCAAGGGAAAATGGATTTCTTATCTAAATATGCTGTTTTCAGTTGTTTATCATTAAATTTCTAATTACTAGAATATAATTGTAAATTTTACTTTATTGGCACCTGAGTTGCTAACAAGTAGCCTCTTATTGACAGGAATGGTTAATTGTTCCTAAATTGGAAATATTTTAAGCCTGACGATTTTTTTTGCAATTTTCTTTATTCTTTTATTTTAAGTTGCTGTCTATGTAATGGGTATTAGTTTGAATTACAATCACATCTGCCTGATGCTTGCAAATTTCAGGTTGTTTTGCCTGAGGGTTCTAAAGACATTTCAGTATCTGCTCCATTTCCTGTGAAACAATGGCAGGAGGTAATATGTTATATTGATATATTCAGCTAAATGATTGCTTTTTCATTCCCTTGTTTAGGTTTTATAGTCCTTCTGTGTAATTGTTTCAGACAAAGCTTTCCCACTTGGATGTTGTTGGTAGACCTGTCGTTGTGCTGGAGAAGAACAATGTTGTGCCTGAGCATAATCAACATTTTCAGGTATTACTGTTTCATGATTTCATCCCTTCATGAAGCTAAAACTGCTAAATTTAAGAGTACAGAATGCATTGTCAACTTGATATGATCCACAAAGGTCATGCTTTTATGGGTGGTACCTGGACTATTCAGATTCTGAAAAACTTGACAAAAAGTTCCAATTTTCTTAAATTTTATCACTAGAAAAGAAAACTTAGTATCCCTAAATTTCATGGATTGTTTACCTTAATGAATTGGGTGCTCACTGCCTATATATTTATAACTGGAGGTTTTTTGTTCACTTTTAAATGCCATGCTGCCATTTTTGAAAAATACCCCATCGGAAAATGAAACACAAGGGTTAGAGAGATTTCTAGATACAAGAACTGGGGAAAAGAGAAATTATGGTTTGAACTATATCTTTTCCATCTGAATTTGGTTAGGTAGACTACTTACTTATTACCATTGTTTGTATTGCAGGTCTACTACAAGTTTAACGGTCTTTCTATGCTCAGGGAGCCTTTGATGTTGATTTCTGGGTTTTTCTTTCTGTTTCTTGCTTGCATTGTCTACACGCATGCAGATTTGTCGATCTCCAAATCATCTGCATCTTATTTGGCAAAGCTCCAGTGGGAAGAGGTAATCAACACATTGTATCATATGCAAAATCCAATGTTTGCAATTGGATATATTACTTATATTGTGCACTTGTGTCCATTCAGGTGCAAGCCACTATTCAGCAAATTCATAGTATCATTAGCCGTTGTTTAACGACACATGACAAGCTAGAAGCATCATTGCGTGATCTTTCTAGGACAGGAGACATTCAAGCCTGTAAAGCAACACGAAAATCAGCTGATGGCCTATTGAAAGAGCTCTCTAAAGAGTTGAAGCTACCATTGGCATTCTTGCAGTCTTCTCCACAAGCTGCTCAAATATTACCGAAGGTTATGTTAGAAATGCTTTCTTCTATGCATTATTTCCTTCTCAATTAGGGTTATATAATTTGTATTTTATTTTCAGGTGGACGAACTTGTTGCTAAGGAGAGAGAGTTGCAGGAGAGACTTGTAGCGAAACACTCTACAGTTGTAGACTGCTATGAGAAGAAGTTAGGAGGAAGGGAAATTGAGAATCGGATTGCTTCACATCAGCAGAAAATTACTGCTTTGAGACAGGAGATTGATGATCTTATGGACTTGATTGATGAGATGTGATAAGTGACTATGCTGCTCGAGACGATAATGTGCTCCCATTTTGACCTTGTTTTACTTGATTTAGGTCAGAAATTTGTTGCGGTTTGATGAGAGATTAGTGATACTTCTGGTCAGAATTTTGTTGCGGTATACTGTCTACTAGTAATTTATAAGCATAAATGTGCTAGACTGAGGATCACAATCATAATGGTAATTTTATATCCATGCTTATCTATATTAAAACATGGATTGGATACTCTCCTAGATTTTCGTTAATACCCTTAAACCGTTTGCTTCAAGTTATGACTCGTATCTTGCGTTTCTGAAATTTACCCAATCACTTGAATAAACAAATGCTTTACACCATGTTTGGAAAATGTTTTTTAAGAGATAATTATTTTATATTTATCAATAAGCTCTTAGTTGATGAGATTTAGAACTTTCCTTAACATCAAACTAAATATTCCACATAAATTAGAATTGGTATAGGCGGGTCTGTTTAGTGTTTTATTTTATTTTATTTAAAATAAACACAAGTCTATCACCAAAGCTGTGGCTTAGATGAAATTATGGCCGACTAATCTAAGAGATTAATTTTATAGCATTTAGTAGATATACGAATAAATCTATTAATGACGTAATTGTAAAAAGCGTTAGAATGTGGACAAATGTATTTTAATTGTGAATTATAGTTTGGAATATGTGTTGTGTTCTCTTAACCTCACTGTTATTGAATAAGTGGTAAGCCTTATAACCTTTATTTGTATTTTGAAAAGTGAGAAGTATAAAATAATAACATCAATAGTTACTGTTAATTCAAATTAAAACACTTGTTGAATTAATATTATACATTACGAAGGCCTTGATCGTAATATGCTCGGTGTTTAATATCTGACGAACATTTTTACCACAGCATTACATAATGAAACGAAACCCATCATTGTTGGGCTTATATTTGAGATGAAATTGGACGGCAACGGGCCCGTGCATGCAGAAGAAGAAAAAAGGGGGTACGGCATAACTGTTAGGGTTTTATCTAATAATTAAAATTGAAGTAAGGATAATAGAGAAGTAGCTTCCTTTTATCCGGAAATGGAGACATCTCTGAGATATGGATATGGAAAAGATTCCAGAGCTTTACGAATCCACGCGAAGGAAAAAATCCGAATTGACTCCAACACTTTCTTCCAGGTAATCGGCGAGTCACATTTTTCGGATATAGATATTTCATTGCAGATACTGCTGAGGTTGCATTTTTCTTCTCCATCTGTCAAAATTTATACCGGTGGTTCTTGTCCCAGGTGCACGGAGAGCTTGATACACAACTAGGACAACCAAGTTCTTTGAGTGCCCTAATCAGACATTTCTATCCGGATGTAATTGAGTCTTGATTTCGTGTTCATTTACCCGTTTCCCACTTTCTTAATTTTAAATGACATGATATTACTTTGACACTATTGTAGTTATCAGCAACTCTTGGAGTAGGAGTGCGCTATGATAAACGTGACCGGTTGCGCTATACTGTAAGCGCAAAGAAAACATTTCCTGTGACAGTTGATGGCTTGCTCAATTTTAAAATTAAGGGTGGGTGTGATGTTGACAAAGAGTTTAAAGAGGTAAATGCTCCCATTTGCCTTCTGTTTTGTTCTTTTGAGTCCTTTAATGCTTAATTCCTTTTATTTTGCAGAGGAAGTCCAGAGGAGCTGCCGAGTTTTCATGGAGCATATTCAATTTTCAGAAGGACCAGGATGTTAGACTTAGACTCGGATACGAAATTTTTGAACAGGTTTTAGTTGTTTCCCCTCATAATTTCTGTTTGCAAATATTATTGCATGCTTGGTGTCATATGGCACCACACATCTACACGTTATCCATTTGTTATCTAGATTATATAGATCCCAATTTTTTGGCTTTTTATTCTATTGTGTTCCTTTTCCTAATATGATGGTGTCAAGACTGCTTTGGTGATTAGCACTTATCCACCATCCTTGTCAATTGAAAGTGTGTACACCTTTTCCCTAGTACTTTGGATGAGAAGATATTGAGAGGATTGAAAATATGGGGAAACAAAACTAAAGGAAATATGGATGAAAAGAATATTGTCTTATGGCCTCTTGTAATGCAAGAAAGTGCCTGGCAGATCACTGTATGCTGTAACCATCACCTTGGTGCACTATTGATAAATGACAACTATGTAGTCATTGTTAGTTTTGGGTTTCTTGCCTCTGCATAAGACTCAGGTGAGTTAGATTTAGAGCTAGATTGAACTGTCTTGAGTAAAAATGAGTTATGCTTCAACTATCAACTAAATAGATTTTGGCCTGCTATATAAATGTTGTATCCATTCTACCGGAAAAAATATGTTCATCCTACGGGTGTCTTTAAGTCAATGTCATGTCCAATTTACATTTGACAACATAAAACATTGGAATTAATGAGTGCAAGTGCTTTGGGAGGGGAAATTGTTGGTTTTGATCTAGATCGAATTGTGAGTCACACTCGGATTGGTACAGTTGAGTTAAAAATATATCACTGAATTGTAAGCCTACTATTTAACTCCTATTATTATTATATTCTGTTGCTGATGTTTCCTCATCTAGTTCTATGTTCCTTCCCCCAATTTCACCATGCTATAATATTGATTCATTTTGTCTTTTTCTAATGCTGCATTCTATCTTAAAACTTTTGTTTCAGGTTCCTTATCTGCAGATTAGAGAGAATAATTGGACATTTAATACAGATTACAAAGGTAGATGGAACGTGAGATTTGACTTGTGAGAAATGCAAAGAGCTTTTTCTGTGGACGTGTTCTGTTTGTCACCCCAACCTTAAGCCCCACCCTTAAAAAAGGGACCATGCATAATTTTTCATATTTAGTCATGCGAATTACTTTGCATGTGGAACTAAATTGATCGATTGAAAATGAAGTTTGCACATGATTTAATATTTATCTTACAATTTGTATTAAAATTAAATTCTTCACTGGGAATGGACGATGTCATTTGAATTGGATTAATCCATGTGTGTGAATGAAACGGTGTCAAGCGGATGCAAAAATTAAGACGCCAATACGATGTAATCCTAATACGTAACTAGTTATAGCGGTATTCGTGGGTGACACAAGATTTGTGTGCGCTTAAATTCAAAGTCATATATGCATCTTTGACGTGAGATTGCTGTTAAAGAAATGTAATGCGGTCAATATATTTTATCTACAGCATCTTTTACCCTTCTTTTTTTATTAATCTAAAATGGGATTCTAGATTTTTAAGAGAAAAAATGGTGAGAATGCGGTCTAGAATAAACTTTAAAATGCATTACCGATAGATTGAACTTTCTTCTGGTTATCTTGTGTTTAAAAATAGCACAATAGTTATCTAATTCGTGTTGGTTTTGATTACTTTCGGTTTATGTGATCAAAATTCAAATTTTGGTACAATTATTATGGATGGGCCCTCTTTTTTAAAAAAAGAAAAACGAAATTGAGTTATGATAGCGGATAAAGAAATTAATGAGTGATCTAGTAGTCTAAACAAGTCAAAGCCCTCCAATTTGATGAACTGAATCTAAACAAAGAATATCCTAATTAAGTCGTCAACTGCCAAGGAAAAAAAAACAATATTAGGAGGAATAGTAAATGTTAAATAATATTTAGGATATAAATTAAAAAGAGAGAAGGGAGGCGCAAATGCAAATTGCAATGAAGTGCAGTGGTAGTTACTTATAGTGCTAGTCCAACGCAAGCGGAAACTTTCATCAATAGTAACAACGCTCACTCATTTCATTTCAATTGATCTCTCCCCAAACACAAAACAAACTAAAACGGCAATCACATGACTCGTCCCTTCAGATATTTAGGCGAGACCGACTCGTCCCATGACTCCCCCATCGGCGATTCCGATTTCATCGTCATCGTCGCCGCCCTCGTCTGCGCTCTCATCTGCGTCGTAGGCCTCATCGCCGTCGCCCGCTGCGGCTGTCTCCATCGCCTACGACTCTCCTCCACCTCTGCTCCTCCTCCTCCTCCCGCCGCCGCCAACAAAGGCGTCAAGAAGAAGGTTCTCCGCTCCCTTCCCAAGCTCACCGCCACCGCCGAATCCGCGGTCAAGTTCTCGGACTGCGCGATCTGCTTGACGGAGTTTTCGGCCGGAGATGAAATCCGAGTGCTGCCCCAGTGCGGGCATGGATTCCACGTGTATTGCATCGACGCCTGGCTGAAATCGCATTCGTCGTGTCCGTCGTGCCGTCAGATTCTGGTGGTTTCTCGGTGCGACAAGTGCGGCGGAATCCCTGTCCATGGTCCTGGCAGCTCGAGCACCGCGCCGCCACTGGATTCCGAGGGCAGATTCAAGGGAAGGGAGGACGATAGCAATAGGTTCTTGCCTTAGCTAGCTATCTTTCGCTTTATATTAACCCCAAATTCATGAATCCTTTTCTTTTTCTAAACCTGTCCATATAAATATAAATATAAATATAAATATAAATAATAATATGTGAATATCAGCTAGTGTGTTTTTTTTAATTAGGAATTAATTAATCAGTGCTAGCTGCATATGTTTAGGTTTGTAATTACCATTTAGCAGTTTCTCAGGTCTCAAGTTAGTTGTGTCATTTCTGATTCTCTGCAAGTAACAACATCCGCATCCATTTGGTTGTTAATTCATATTACAACCTTTTTTTTTTTTAATTTTTCGCTGGCTAGATTGATGTTTTAACTCGTGTGGCAGCATGAGTGTTGATTATGTTGTTATGTGTATGGCATGATCTTAATTATGATCTGTTAATATTAGTATATTGTTTCTTACATTAATAGCCTCAGGGTCCGTGTTCAACTCTATCGTGTGTGCTTCTTGTTTCTAAATTTCCGAGTTATGTGAAAATGTTTTTGGACTTAATTTTTATGAACAGAACACGCGAGTCTTGATTAATGGTGGACATAAATAAGGTTGTGTGTACGGTGGAGAGGGGGAGGAAACAATAAAGAAATGATTCTGTAATGAAAGGAAACTAATACTGGTTAGAAGATTGTGTTGTGTGGCAGTAGAATTGGGAATCTTGTGAATATATGAGGTGGGGCTGTCTTATAAGATCTTACGTGGGAAAGGGGTGGATGTGGTTGGACCACAAAAGTTGGAACGACAGCAAATTGGGTTAGGAATGGGTGTGGGACCCTAATCCATGAAAATTGATAAGTTCAATTGTATCTGACTTATACAGCAGTAGTATTTCTGCCTCTGTCACTTTGACTAACTTATGTCAGTACCCCTTATGCCTTATGCCGAATTGCTACCAAAGGCTGAAAGGAATGTCTCTAGCTTCTCAGATTGCTGATTTTGACACGCCAATTATGTCAATCGTATTAATTAGTAAACCATTATTTATGAATGAATGAATGAATTCCATTCTAAAATTATAGTTCAATTCTAATTTGGTCCACCTCAAGATTGCAGTGGCCTAGCTCAGCCCACAAGCCCTGATTTATTTTAGTTTTATAATTTTTTGACTATTTATTTAGACTAAACTCTTTACATTAAACTAAGTCTTCATGTTAAAAATAACACATTAAAGTCCTAGCTCAGGGTTAAAGACATTTGTGACCAATTTCAACAAGTTTTAAATAGACTGAATACTAACTATGGTAATATTAGATATGATAACAAATTAATAAATTTCAACGTTATGTATGTTAAATTTTTTTAATGTGTGTGTAAAGATGTACAATAAAGAATTATATATAGTAAGATTTTATTAAACATTATATGATATCGTATTTAATGTATTTTAATATATTAAATATTATAGATTTTAATAAAAACTTAGAGATACGTTATAAAAAATTGTTTATTAGTTATTAAATTTTCAATGTAATCTTAAAATTATTTTAACAAATAAATTGAAAAACAAAAAAGTAAGTCCATAAAATAACTTGTCAGAACCGGAGCCTATATTGAACCGGGTTCGTAAATGTAACTCTAACGGAATTGTTTTGTCACATTTTCCATATACTACGGTTCCTAAAGCTGGTTGCACGGACAGAGTAACTGAGGTTACGCATCAGTTCCTAAAATAAGTCCCCGGTGCTTATATTTTAAAAAATATACAAATAGTATAATCAGTATGACAATTATGCCAATATTTATAAGAGAGAAGGAAGAAAATGAAAATAAATATATTGCTGCAGGGTAGTTTATGGGACTTTTTAAAATTAAAATATTGGTGAAAAGAATTGTTAAAGTGATAGAATATATAAAAAATAATATACTGTAGGAGGACCCATTTAAGCAACTTTTTATTGTTGAAGATACTGTAATTGTATTTAGCTCAAAATTTTATTGACCCGTAAGAAAGTCAGTCAAAACGAGTTCAGTTGAATTGTTTATTCTTATGTAGAGATGAAAACAGGCTAGGTTAGACTAAGCTTTAGTCTAAACAGGTCTAGCCTATAACATAATTATTAGGCCTGAGTCTGACCTGTTACATGTTAAAGGCTTTATTTTAAGTCTGTCCTAACATGAAGCCTGTTATTATAAAAAAAATTAATATTAATAAAAATATAAATATTTTATTATCAAATTAGTTTATATATTTTTTTAATTTCTATCTATGTTATTAATAATTGTTAAATAATTATAATAATATTTATATAATTTTATAAATAATTTTTAAAATATTATTTAAGTATTAATTATAAATATTTTATATTAATAAAATTTATATTTATATTTTTCTTGATTTTTTTAAAAATTATATAAATAGTAAATATTTTAATTTTATTTTAAAAAAAAAATTGTTTGTTTAAAGACATCTTATATTCAACAAATAAAGTTATAGTAAACACATAAAATTGATAAAAAAAATAACATTCACACAATTTGTTGAATCAATTAAAAGAAAATTATTATATTTTAAAAAATAAATAAATTTAAACTTAATGCAATATATATATATATATAATGACAATAATAATAACTATTAAATTACAAAATATTTAATTTTATTTGTTTCATTAATTTGTTATTTTAAATTAACAAATAAACATAAAATTAACTACATTATAACATTAATGTAATATAGAAAATATTACTGATATAATAAATTAAAACATATACTTATATATTACATATAAATTGATAAATTAACTAATAATTTAATAAAAACACGTGCAAGTTACAAAAATATATATTATTATATAATTTATTTATAATTATATTGTTTATATTATTTGTTACATGGTCTGATTATATATATATATATATATATATATATATATTATAATAAGTTTTTTATTTTATTTTGTTATTATTTTTTTATAAATTTTTACTTTCAAATAAAATATAATTCAGATTTAAGCAATTTCTATTTATTATAAATAAAAAAAATTATAACGTAATATATTAATATAATAATTAAATAATTAAATTAATAATAATAAAATTAAGAGTACAAAAAATATGTTAATATAATTTTATTATTTTATTTTTAAATTTTATTTCATTTAGTTTTGATTATGTCTTATTCATGTTCAAAGACTTAACTATTCTTTAAATTGTTTAAATATAATAAATATAATAATTTATTATTAAATAAATTTATTATTTAAAAATTGTAATCATGTATACATATTTTTAATTTTTAATAGAATATAATTTATGTTTATTATAATTATAAATAAATAAAATTATAACATAATGTATAATTTAATAATAACAGAATTAAGAATATAAAAAATATATCATTAAATAACTTTATTATTTAAATGTATTTTGACAACTCTATTTTTAAATTATAATATATATATATATATATATTTATTTATTTATTTATACAGACTGCCTATCAAGCTCAACATGCTTTATAAACAGTTCAGACCTGACTTATTTATTTAAACAAACTTTAAAAGAGTCTAAATTTAGTTTATTTATTAAAAATATCAGGTCAGATTAAATCTAAACTAGGCTAGGGCAGAGGCTTTTATTAAGCAGTCTGCCTTGTTTCCATACCTAATTGCATGGACGTCACCAAGTTTCGTGCGAGGTCATGCTTCTTTTTATTTGGAACTAATGTTCTTTGTAATAGTAAATTCAATTCATTATATCAATTTTCAACATCTGTCAAAAGTAAATATTAAATAATAATGTATATGACTTCGAAATTGTCCTTATTATAAACAGCATAGTCAGGTACATCCAATGTTGATGGTTTTCAGAAACAATAATTTTCTTTAATAGGAAATGGAATGGTAGTAGGTGGATAACCTTTTGTATTCGTCGTGTACATTAGCACATAATTCAACCTCAACCTCAACCTCGTTGATTATATATTAATCGTAATTCACAAGTGTGGGATTCTTGTGGTGGGTTTGCACATAAAGCATTTTCCACAACGGTGGAGTCAACAAGAGATCATTCAAAGACGAACAGAGGTCACAATTTCCCGAGTATATAGAGAGACCTCTCTAGTAAACGAAAAGCCAACAACAAGAGCGACTGATAATTGAGGCAAAAGTCAAACCCAAACAAGAAAATTCTTAAGTGGCATTTTAGTGCTACCTTTGCGCTATCAAACCAAATATACTTTTTGGTTGACTTTTTGTTTTATTGCATCAAGGTTAGCCACACAATGATGGATCATGTCAAGGTTAGGGATTCGGTTACACTTCCACCAACCAAATCAATGTATAATAGTTTGTCCAGGATGAATTTAATCTGGTCCTCACTCAGGCACGTTTAAAATTTGAAATTTGATGAATTGTACACCCAAATATGGGGTGTACGAAGTAAATGAAAGATATTTTAAAAAATGTTAATAATACTATATGTTATACTAACAAATAATTTTACTAGTATATATATATACCATCAATACATAATATAAAGCAAGTCATATTTCACAAAACAGGTTATTATCATGTTAGGCAAACTTACAAAAAAACAAGTCAGCATGACTAAGTGTGTGCGTGTGTATTATGGTATTACAGCTCAAACTTTTAACGAGGAAAAATATGTCTTGGTTCATGAAAGAAAGTTTCCAAGTTTAAAAATTATTTATCATGATTTATATATACTTCACTTAAGGAAATAAATAAGATTTTTAAAATTATGATTTATTAAATGTGACACTCCATTTTATTCTACCGGATTATTTTCATGAAGTTTAACTTCGTCTCAACTTGTATTGCATTTGCAAATTGAAAAATAGGGATTTCAAGCTTTTTCAAATAAAAGACACTGTAGTCGTCAACGAGATCTTCTCCCAAATTCGCATTGCAAAAATATGGAATATAAATTAAGATTAAGATTGGTATTAAAAAAACGTAGTGCCGTATATATGCCAACGTGGAGGAGTATTTTAATTCTTAAAGGAATCAAACTTGTCGATATCAAAACCCAATTATGGTAACGCGAAGTTGATATGCCACTTACAATCAATAATTAGAGAATTAGGACGAAAAAGGGAGCTTAATATTCTAAGACGCCAGATATCATTCAATAATTGCTTGACTTTGGCTAAAAGTGATTCCGTCGAGAGGGCTCTACTTTCCAGTACCTAACTAAAGATGATGTTCCAATTCCTTTGTTGACAACCATACATTTTTTTACTTTTCATTTTATTATTATAATTATTATTTTAATCCAACTCATTCACGTGTTTGCTTTTGCCCAACCTAGTGTTAAACATGCGATAAATAAAATGAATAGTATTAATGAAGGTGGACTGGTTAAGACTCTACTTGTTTACCAATTAAAGCCAAGTTTTTACGTGTTCCAATGCACTAATCTCGTTGTAAATGAATAAACTCTCAGGTTATTGAGTTAGTTTACGAAATCAAGAATTCAACTTATTTAATATGCGAATTATATAAGTTAACTCTAAATTTAGAATTAAACGACTCACTTTTTTTTAATTCTGAACTTAAAATTTAGTGGGTCAGTCCGTCTATATACCCAATTCCAAATACTAGTAGGACATGACTTTAAGAGTTTAATTTTAATAATTTTATATTAAATTTAGTTCTTTTAGTTATTATCCAAATAACTTCAGGTGAAATTTAATTATACCCTTGTATGAAAAATTTAATCACCCCAATTCTTTGGATAAACATTTAAAATTATTTATATAATAAATTTATATTAAATTTTACAAATATTTGGATGAACAATAATAATTTGAACGTTTTAATATAGACATCAATTAATTGAGTTTTAAAATAAAAAAATTAAAGTAATCAGTAATTATTAAACTTTAAAAGCAAAATGAAATAATAATACTAATTTTAGTAATGAAATCAGTTGTTTTGTCCCCTCCTAAACTAAAAGAAACGATTATACTAATTTTAGTAATGAAATTAATTGTTATGTTCCGTAAATAAATGAACGGAGAAATAGACGACATGTCGTCTGGTGCCAGCTTCATAATTAAAAATCTGGAATGCAAAAGCATATGAACCCTAACCTTTTTACCTTGAACTCGGATTGAAGGAGAGAGTGAAAGAATGGAAGCGGAAAGCTTGAATTGAGTTATTCTCACCAAATCGCATGGCGTCAGTTTGGACAGTGCAGTTTCGATCGCTTTCTGTTCGTGTAAGCTTCTAATTCTACTTTACTCACTCTCTACATACATAATCATCATTAACGAATAAAAGGGAAAAAAATGTAGGGTTGGCCCTCAATTAGTTGTAGCAGTGGCAGCAGCACTAGAATTCGCATTCGTATCACAAATGAGATCTCCAATTGGCGCTATCGCACCCAACAACTCAAACAACATTCCATCAATTCCATCACCAATTTTCATCATCAACTCGCTACTTCCATTCCCACGCCCCCCTTCCTGGTAGGTTTTTTTTTTCTCTCTGATTATTATCAGGGGCTTACTAATTAGGGCATTGGTTAAGGAACAGAGACTGAAAATTTGTTTCTTGAAGAATAAATTCGACTGCATTGAAAATTATGGGAAGGTTTATTGATTATACTATTTTGAGAAAAAAAATCACTTTTAATTCTTTGGCTAGTGGCCTAAGGGCAGTGGTTTGCACTTGCCTGATTATTATTATTAGTAGTAGCAGCAGCAGCAGCAATACTAGTAACTATGCTCCTTTTATAGCTGAATCGAAATGGGGGAAGCAATTTTCCGATTTGGGTGTGCGTTGCGGTTGTGGTATTGGCTGTGGTGATGAGGCTGAGGGTCCTGTCCAGAAAAAAGGACCGCCCTGGTTCTGTTGCTGATCTTGTTAGACGTGGCCAACTGAGATCTGATAGAAGAGGCATGTATGATTTTTATCCTTACCCTTATTCCCTTTCACTCATTCATTATCATGTATTTAGCTAATATGAATATAAAATATTGATGCATTACTAGTGTAATAAGGTTTGCCTAGTGAGATTGCGTTTCCTGCCTAACAAGTAACAGTGATGGTCCCCCCCATTTGTCTATCTACATTTTTGTGTGCATGTTTTCAGATCAAGGCCTCTCAAGTATGAAGACCCATTCAATAATCCCTTTGTCAAGGTTGGCAAAAGCAATTCTACTGTTGAGATGTGTGGTAAGGTTTACCGTTTAGCCCCTGTTACTCTTACCCAAGAGCAACAAGCCACTCACCAAAAGAGGAGGTCACGTGCATATCAGTGGAAGCGACCCACCATATTCCTTAGAGAAGGAGACTTGGTTCCTCCCGATGTTGATCCTGATACGGTCAGGTGGATTCCTGCAAACCATCCCTTTGCAACAACTGCTACTGACCTTGACGAGGACTTGGCACAAAACAATGTGTATCAAAAGAATGGAGTTCCTTTCCGTATTCAAGCTGAGCATGAGGCCCTGCAAAGAAAGCTTGAAACCCTACAAAATGTAAGCCTTAGCAAAATAAGTAAATTCAACAGTCTTATGTTTTTTATATGGCTTTAGAATATGTTGGGTAAATGTTATGTTTTTATCCTAATTCCTAATAGCTTTACCATTTTAGCCAACAGTCAAAAAGACCTTAGTTTAGAAATTTTCCTGTAATTCAACCAACATAGCCTATTCAGAAAAAGATACTGTCTGATTTTTGTATGTTTAATACAAGGAAATGACATTTGGGTTCAAGTGTAGCTTTACTGATGTGCTGCAAATAGTCAAACCAGGCTTTGTCTCTTTCCCTGAATGAATTAATGTTTCTAAATTTTGGTGTTTTGGTTATGTGACTCAAATCCTTGATATCAATAAATTGGGACCATTTTTACGGAGAGGGATAAATAACAATCATTAGATCTTACTATGAACGGCCAAAATTAAAACACCAATTGTCTTCTTTTAGTGTTTATGCGACTTTAACTAGCTTTTAGTCTTCTCACCAAATACACCACATATGTGTGTGTTGACGTGCTTTTGCTTAATTTGGTGCACCACTGAAACCTTTTTTATTCTTTATTCTACAGGAGCAGAAACTAAATAAACTAGTGATAGATCCTACCAATGCTAAAGAATTTGAACGGCCATTTGACTCCCACGCCAAATTAAATGACCAAGCAGAGAAGAGCTCTGTAAACAATCAGGTAAGTGATTCTCATTCCTATATATATATATATAATATGCTGAAGTGCTTTTGCCTAATTTGGCGCACCACTGAAACCTCTTGTATTATTCTACAGGAGCCGAAGCTCAATAAACTAGTAATAGATCCTACCAATGCTAAAGAACTTGAAAGATCACTCAACTCCCACGCCAGATTAAACGATAATGCAAAGAGCTCCGCAAACAGTCAGGCGAGTGATTCTCACTCCTCTAAATTAAATAGTGGCCCAAATCTCTTTGAAAGTGCTTCATCATCCGAAGAAGACCCAAATCTTTAGGTTGTTTTCACTTTGCACACAGCTTTTACCCGTATTGATCCAGGTTAAAATTGCTGAGTCGGGCTATAAATCTCTAAGAACAATAAAAATATAGATTTGAATTTGCCCAAAATTTTTGTACTATTCATTGACTAGCCTTAGAACTGTCACTGTATAGGTGAGAACTGTAAATATAATTTCATTGCTGCATATTTTCAAGTTATGCTGTTACTCAGATTTCACCGTTAATGCTGAGTCCTTATGCGGCGCGTTTTGCACTTCTTGCTCTAAACCCAACTTACTAACAATGCAATCTGATTGTACGTAAAGATCATTTAGAATTTCTGCTTCTGCATCCTAATAATTGCATAACGGTTCAGTCAGGAGGACGACGTAGAACTAGAACACTGTTTTTACAGTGTTTGTGTATGTTGACGAGCAAGTCTTTATATCTAAAAGAAGTCGTATATATAAAGTGGCATAAGCTTAACTTTGGATATTAGAATTTGCTAGAAAGACGGGGCTGGTAATTTCGTCTGAAGTGGCTATTTTTGGATACGCGATGGCGAATGAAATGGAATGGAACGCATTTATCAATCCGTTGTTTGAATATTTTTTCGATGGAACGGAGAAAAAACTCCATTCCACATCCTTCAAATTTGAGGAAAGAAAGTAAGAAACATTCAATGAAATGAGATGTAAGAATGTGTGGATAAATAATTTAATTAAAATTTTAATAAATATGATTGTTATTACGTTAAACTGTACATGGTAAGTTTGATCTGAACTTTAACAAGTTGAAAAAACTCACTCTGATAAGTTTTACTTAAAAACTTGTAATAATAAGTTTATTCAAACACCCTTTAAATGCATCTCTTTATATTCTAAAATATTTTAAACAATATAAATAATAAAATTACAATAATTTCATTTCGTCACATTTCTTTACTTTTCACGGTTCATTCATCGCCTTAAAGGATATGGTTGCCACCTTCCTATTACCTTGTAAAAGTTCAAACTGATGAAGTGGGTAACACTTGGAATAATAAATTGAGCATGAGAATTCCCCAAAAGTTGGGAAACTATGATAAATTGCTCTTTTGTTGACACCGAATCAGCCAAAGTGGAAATAGACAAAATTTATCGTAAAATCAATTTTCTCAAAATAAAAAATCAAACCTGTGACCACGATAGACATTTAAAGAAAAGCAAGAAATAGCCAAAATAAAAAAGAGAAGAAAAGAAAAAAAATAGGGAATCGAGGTTGTCGTTAGAAGGAAGCTGACCCCTCTTAACTGCCAAAATAGACGAAAGAAAAAAGGAATGCCGCAAGTATTATTGGCCACTGGACACTGGCCACTGGGACAGGACAGGAATGCGCATTAATATCAAAGGTGACTTGATAGTGACACAAAATCTCCCTACCACTTTACGTCGTAAATTTTGGTGTATCATGCTAAATTATAGTTTTTAATTAATCGTCGGTCAAGGGAAGAGTAATAGGTACTTGAACAAAAACTTGTCTACTCTTAGTCACGATTTATAAATAACAAGGCAAACTTGTATCATCGGCTTTATCATACACCTTAAGTTGATAATCGTAAAGGCTCTTTCCACTCTAAAATGCAAAATTTTATATTTATGAAAGAATAGTACATCAACATGTTTGAACACATCCTTCTCCAAATAAACTTATGACAAGTAAAATCTATGAAGACGGGAGATGGTGGCTTTAGCAACTAAAATTACAGAGTATAAAAGGAAGTCTATCACTCATTCTTGGCAGAAGCAGCTTGCCTTGAACCAACAGAAAAGAATTCAGTGATAACTTCAAGGGGCATACCTTTTGTTTCAGGAACCTTCAAGAACACAAATATCCAGGAGATGATACAAACGATGGCATATATGCCGAAGACACCACCGAGTCCTAAAGAGCTGAGCAGCACAGGCAGGGAGTATGTGACAATGATGTCTCCAATCCAGAAAGCTAACGCACAGATAGCAATGCAGAGGCCACGCACTCTAGTGGGAAAAATCTCTGAGCAAAGGATGTTTGGAACTGGTCCATAAGCCATGACGAAGCAGCAGAAATAAACCACAACGCATATAGTTGAGACTGCTGCATGGGCAATATTGCCAAAATTTACAAGGCTTCCGATGACCAAAATAACGAGTGACACTATCAGCACGGGAATTGTAGTAAGTAATAACTGCCTGCAAATGATGGAGAGTTATTATTAACATCAAATCATGACGAAAAGAAGAAAATACTAAAACATGTAGCTTTTCAGAAAAGGTTAAAAAAATTAGTTTGATTAGAACGGGGCCTGTTCAGCTTTTGCCACCGGAAAGCACCTGTGTTCTTACTTATTGACTAACTTGCAAGTAACCAAATGTAAAATTTCTGTGAGCTCCAGATCGTGTTAAATAATCAGAACACATTAAATTCTACAGGAAGCCTCTCCTTGGGAGTTAGGCTTCAGTTTTACTTATTTAATATTTTCTTTGATCTTTTTTCATTAAATAAAATAAAATAAAATATTTTCTTGACTTTTAATGTCTGATCCTTTACAAAATTTTAGAAGCATTTATCATTTTTACATATTTACTCTTTATTATTAAACATTTTTAACAATTAATAATTTAATATATTAATAAAGTTTGACTCTTGTAATATAAACTTAGAATGTTGAAATTATTTTTTCAAAAATTAATATATTAATTACTTTCAATAACTTTTTAAATTTATGCGCTTTAATTAAAAAGTTTGTAGTACAGTGAAACCCACTGGGATATACCTCTGGCCAAAACACACCGTCAAATTCTGTTTCTACCCCCATCCACAAAACCGACGCCATTACATTGGCAAGCTACCAATCAAGTTGGGTATTTATAATCACTTTTACAAAAAGTTTGCCAACGAAGAGATCCGCAAGTACAGGGGCAACCAAAAATGTAAACAGGGATACACAGAAAACTGCAGACGGGGGAAAAAAATAAAAACAGAGAAAACGTACCTTCTGCCTGAGACATCCATAAGCCTCATGGCTAAGCCTATACAGGGAAGC
This sequence comes from Abrus precatorius, assembly GCF_003935025.1. Taxonomy (NCBI): domain Eukaryota; kingdom Viridiplantae; phylum Streptophyta; class Magnoliopsida; order Fabales; family Fabaceae; genus Abrus; species Abrus precatorius. The sequence continues at coordinate 20,858,040 of NW_020874384.1, forward strand.
ATCAAGAAGGTTGTAAAAGCACTGATAAGGAATGATGCAGATGTTGAGCCAATGCCTATATCTGCAAGAAGAACTTCAACACCGGCCTCTTCAAGGATTTGAGGCGTGTAATATAGAACTCCATTTATCCCTGAAAACTGCACATACGTGCAGAATTAGTGTCAGGAATTGATTAGAAGGTACAGACCAATAAATTGATGCAGTAAACTTGTAAACCAAACTAGAAATTCCATAACAAAGACTTATGTAGCTTTGAATACTTAAAGAAAAGATCAACGAAAGGTCCTAAATCACTCATCCTAGTCTCTAGTTAGGTTAAGCATGCTGATCTCATGATTTCAGTTAATATGAAATTCATTGTTAAAGCTCTCTTTCGATGTTCATTGAAAATTACATGGGAATGGCAAACAGCACCACAACATCGGTAATTTAACAATTCACAATAATAAACCCTATGGAACAACATCAGCAAACTTCAAAGCAGAAGCCTTGTGTGAGGATTGGAACTCATTAGTCAATGGAGAAGAAAAAAATTAATAGTAACCACACATTACCTGCTGAAGTATTTGTATTCCAATTCCAACAAACAAAGCATGCTTAACCCCAGGTTCAAGAAGAGCTTTCCAACTTGGCACCGTTGAAGCTGTCTCAGATGGGTGAACCATTGCAGGCCCAACTGGTCGTCCATCAATAAGCTCCTTGGAGTAAAGCGCAGGTTCACTGACCAAGGCAGCAGCCTGAACAAAGTCACCTTCACCAGGAATTGATACGACGGATCCACGCCGAGATCCAGTAACTCCCTCCTCATGCAAATAAATCCTCTTAAACCCTCCTTGCTTTTTTCCATCCTCACCTTTATCAGACCATTTCCATGCCAGCTGCCAGCCGCCACCAATGCCAGTACTACCAACTTGCTCAGCTGACCCTTGCATGAGACTACTGTGACGCCTCATGCTGCTCAGGATACTGCCATGAGAAGGAGGAGGAGGCATGTCTTTTTCAAGGCTTGTTGTTTGACGTGAGATTAAAGGACTCTGCAAATTATCATCCGAGTCCCCACCAGCAGCGTCTGACATGTAGTCCTCACCCTCTCTTTGAAGGCTCTCTTCATCCCACTGTTCATTTTTAACGTTAGGCTCAGCTGTGCTGAACATGCTTCCAAAATTTGGAAACAGGGTGCTTCGCATGCTTCCTGTCTCGGGGAGCTTCTCGTGAACGCTACCAAACAGGGTCACGAGAGGATCCATGAGGGGCATGCTTTGGTTGATGATGCTTCCATGGCGTGACGCTAGGCCCAGCGAACTCTGTCCAGTGACAGGTTTTGCCAACCAAGAGAGGCCTGCTTGGGATCCATATAATCGAATTTTGTCCTTCTCTGTTGTTTGTTCCCGACCATCTGCCACCTCGTCAGCAGGGCCTATTATATACTCTTCTATAGATGTATCACCTCCAATACCGAGACCTTCAACCAACAATGCCATCTCGCCTGTACGAATTTATAAATTCATAAGATGATGTATCATAGCGTTGACAAATTTCAATACTGGTTGAGAATCACACATTAATTTAAGCAATGGAGAGTTCAAATTGAAAATCATTATCTAGTGCATTATTACGAGTTCGGTACATATAACCGGAACTTTTTTTTATGTGGAAAATTTACCATTTCCTTAGAGGCAGCCATGTTTTGTTACTAGGGACGTTGTTCACGTCACTAAAAACATAGGGTATAGAATCCTAAAGGTGGAACACCCATCCAAGCCCTGTTCTGTTACTAATCCAAATTTTCAGGATAACAAAAATCATCAACTTTGAAATATATAGTCATAATAAGCAAGAAACAATTATGTCATCAAAAGCACAGGACACCTAACACAACAAATATGTAAACACGTGCTCGCTGTCTCTAGCAGATCCATTTATTTTTAACAATCATTGCTTGGCAAGTGGGCATTGGCAGCATAACAACGTGAGATAACTCATATTTCTCACATTGTTAATGATAAAAAAATACAGTTAGCCCATCTGCTCTGGAGGTCGGAACCCCATCCCATGTCGGTAAATCTGTATGAGCGAAAATTTAGGAAGAGCTGGAATTACAATGAGCAGCAAATCCAGGTGGGCAGGAAAAAGATATAAAACTGTGTTCCAGTGGTTTAGGTCCCCAGAAAGTCATTAGATGCTGTAGCAGTATAGTTTAATAAAAATATCAACCGAGTACATAAAAACCATATTATAACAACGCATTAAGCTCAGGATAAATCATAACTAGTGATTTCATGTAATTTCGCATTTGTCTGAAAGGGAAGAAACACAATTCCAACATGCTTTGGACATAACAACATTTACCTGATACATCTTCCCTTCCGCGCAATCTTTGGAGAACCTTTTTAGCCTCTAGCATCTTTCCCTTACTCACCAGCCAGCGAGGAGACTCGGGCAAGAAAAATACGGTTAATGCAAAATAGATGAGAGAGGGAATGGACAGAACCCCAAGCATGAGTCTCCAGCTAGGCGAGACACTCAATGACATACCAAAAATCATACAGTACGCTAAACACATGCCTCCAGAACCAGTGAACTGAGGAAGCGTATTCAACGATCCCCTAATTTCAGATGGTGCTGTCTCAGATATATAAACTGGAACAAGAGTAACAGCAAGCCCAATCCCAAATCCATCAAGTAACCTTGCTATGCATAACACATACACATTAGGAGACCATAACATGACCAAACCACCCAAGAAATAAAGCATGGACGATATTATCAACATGGGTCGCCGACCTAGCCAATCCGATATAGGACCAGAACATGTAGTGATTACCGTTGCTCCAATGAGGGACATGGCCACCACAAGTCCCTCCATACTTGTTTCCAATGCAAGGTCCTTCTTAATGTAAAGAATAGCTCCTACAAACACACAGCAATAAGAATACGACTAATCTGAAGAAATCAATCATAATTCGTAGTAGACCTCAAAAATAGACTGAAAATTAAACTGTGAACAAATTGCTTGCTAAATTGAACAAAGAGAACTGCTAGATCAGATTCTTCACTGTATAAAATAATAATTAATTAATCTTATGAAGTGAGGTTGATGATGTATATTTGACTTATTTTCGTCCAGGATCATAATCATATAGTAGTTAAACTCTCAGATAAAAAATAGAATGCGTTTTTCAGAAAAAGGATCCATTATTAGAAGGGAAAATAGCAATTTGAAGGAGAGAGAGTGAAAAGAGGTGAATACCGGCAATAGTAGCATTATCCCAACCCTGCAGAAAATTACCGATTGAAGCGGCAATAGCAACGAGAACGGCACCTTTCATTATTTTGTTTGTATTTGTAAAATGAAGCTGCGTTCGCAAGGGGACGGAACCTGTTAAATAAGAAAACACATGAATCAGGAATCAGGAATCAGGAATGAGGAATGAAGAGTTGGAAGCAAAAACGGGTTTCTAGCTATCCACCGTACTCCACTGGTGGTTGAGATTGAGAGGTTGAGGTTGATGGAGTATCTATAATTCAATTCAGTCGGCCAAACGCAGAAGAAATTAATACCCGAAAATTTAGATCTCTATTGGTTCTCACTCACTCACTCACTCACAAAAGAGTAAAAGAGAGAAAAAGGGCGCGTTTGGAATGGAACAACTCCTCTTCCCAGAAAGAGAGGGCAGAGAATCACGTCAGGAGCGTAATCTATTATTTCCTTTTGTTTTACTACTAATCAACGAGTCACTACTTTCTTGTTGTATTCTACCTGCTGTCTCTTTAATCTTAATATTTAAAAATGATGATGATGATAATAAAAGAAGTAACCAGAGTTTTATCTTTAAAAATAAAAAAAAGAACGGGTGAATCTAATGATAGAGGGAGGGTGAAGTGGATTGGGGCATTGGAAGATGGAATCTGGAGAGTGTGTGAGGACAAAAAGGGGTTCCAGCGAGGGCCAGGTCACCCAAATTATGAAAACAGGTGATACCATACTCTAAAGTGTGAAACACAACACAAAACACCCCTCATCCGTGAACTCATCACCCAATTCTCTCTTCAATCATTGTCTTACATTACGTATTAAGCTAATTATTGCAATTCCAAGTTCCCTCCATCTGTCAATATTATTTTACTTTCCAAACAACCCCTCTTACTTTCTAGAGACCTCAAAACCGCCAACCAACCAAACCATTTCTTACCTTTTTCTATTTTATGTATATTTTTTTTTCCTTCTAGTTCTGATATTCTGTGCCATTTGTAATCCGATGGACAAATTTAACCTTTCTATTTTCTTTTCCTTTTTAGTTTTTCCAAGACATATTCTCCTCACCCCTTATCTTTTTTTCATTTGCTTTTTTGTCCAAGTTCTTCTTACGTTTCGGTTTCGTACCCCTTTTTTGTTATCGTAACTTGTTCTTTTTTCTAAGAATCAGAATTTGGCTAATTTGGACACTAGCAATTAATTTTCCTCTCCCATTGCCTGTTTTAGTGAAACGGTTGTTTTTCCTTATAAATTAATATCTATCTATACAATTTTATAACAGTGTTATTTCGTTACAAAGATATATTATTTTATTAAAAATTATATTTTTTTCGTCCTTCCTTTTAAAAGAGAATCTTAGTTATTTTTCTTCGATTTAATGCAGATCTCAATAATCACACAAATCATTGTGAATTTTTTATTTCAATGTTTCTGTTGATATCAGGAATAAACTTTCTTTTTGTCATTCTTAAGATAATATACATTGAAAAACATCCTTTTTTCTTATTTTACGAGCATCTAAGATTTTTTGTTTATTAATTAAAAATGTGAACCTGTATTTGATTGATAACGTAAAGATAATCACACATTGTGGGTGTATACAGTGTGCGTGTGCTTACATATATTTTTGTTATAAATAATATAATTATATCTAGTAAATCAGCTTTAATTAGCTGAATCACTAAATTAATTAATTATTAATGTATTTCCTAATTATATTCATTCTATATATTATAAATATCAAATGTGTGATCTGCCCTAAATACATAACACATTATTCTATTGCACGGTATCATTATTCTTTTAGACACAAAATATTTAATAAAAAATTAACAATAATAACTTTACCATAAAAAAGTGTAATATTTAAATCTTTAATACATTTGAGCCTGTGAGAGTCAATGGAATTACTTTAATGGTATAAGACTTTATTATGTTTATACGTATATAATTGATTTATTTATAAGACTTAATTAATTATTTAGCTTTTACAAATATTGTATAATTTTAGTTGACTTTTTATAAACTTTTCTTTTGTTAATATATAGTTCTTATTTTTTTATAAATTATTGTTTTTAATTATTTTATTTAACATGATCTATTAAAATAATATTATGTATTAATTTTTGTTATATTACATTAATTAAAATATTAAAATTATAATTAATGAGAGAATACATCTTAACAAAATATTTTATAGTATTTAAACTATATAACTTTTATAAACTCAATTACTCAATTATCCCTATTTATAAAATTCTATCCGAACTAACAATTCACACAAAATGTGAGAGCATTAGGTATTCTTAGATCTTTTGGACCTAAACATAGTCTCTAACTTTGAAAAAAGAAAAAGAAAAGAGGTTGTAATATGTTCTATTTAAAAAGAAATTATTGTGTATTGTTGAGCATGTATTGTAAAATTTGATTTTTTTTTACGTATTTTTCAAACATTTAAAAAATATATTGCAGTTATGATTTATATATTTTTATTCTTTTAGTATTAAATATAAAAATTACATACTACTTTTATTTTAAAAATATTTAATATTTTTATTTAATAATTAGTAAAAATTATAAAAATAAAAGGTTAAAGACTTATAATTTTTTTTTAAAGTGGTAGAATTACACGGTGCTCTAGTTATAACACCAAATTCTATTTATTTTTGTTATTTTTGAACAATTTAAATATTTATATATTTCTACAATACAATCTTTTACTTTAAAAAAATTATATTATCTATCATTTTTTCCTCTTATCTCGCGTACATTAAGAACTTGTACTCTATGGATGTATATCAGTCATTTTTCTTGCTTGTTTTGCTAAAAAAAAAAAAGGTATACTTTGAGAGATTAAGATTGAGAGAGTTAAATGCGTTTAATTAATTTTTAAAATAATATATAAAAAAGCCAAATTTTTTAACAATAACGTAAGTCTAAGAATTCTTACACTCATATAAAAATAAATATATATATTATTAACTTTATAAATAACTTATAATTTATTAAAAAAATTAAATTAGTAAGACCCACTATTTTACTCTTTTATATAATCAAATTGTTTTTTATTATATTTTCATAAAAAAATAATTAATACAATAAACAACATTCAGTAAGTATATATATATATATATATTATGAAAAAAAAAATTAATCATTCAATTAAATCCCTCAAATTATTTTGATTTAGTTACAATTACAAACAACAATGTTATATATTTGTTTACAAGACCATGTTGTTTGACATGCAGCAACAGCATTACATACGTGGGGCAATTTTACATAATTTAAAATTTACACACACACACACATATAATTACTAAAAAACATACTTTAAAAAATACAATATTTAATATATGAGGATGATAATAGACAACACACTCTGCAGATGTTTTTAATTCTTATGTTGCTATGTCCATATTATTTGTTACTTCGAGAAGTTTATTTTATTTTAAAAAATAAAGAATAGTGTTTATTCTTTTTATAAATATGTTTATTTGTCAGTATAATTTTCTAATTAAAAAATTATCATAATAATTCATGTAGTTAGCAGTATTTTAATTTTTAAAAATAATGTGGCATGAATATAAAGCATGTAAGAAAAGCATAATCTGATAAATTAGTTGATTAAGAGTGTTTATATATCTATTAAAATTATATTTCAATGCTACGATAAAAACTTCTTTGATGAAATTTGCTTTATAATATGCATTTTGACCTCACAATAAAATCTCCTATTTTAATAAATATTTTTTAGAAATAGTATACTTTAGTGAAAGAAAATGTCGCCAAAACCCTTTTTATTAAAACATTCCAGGAATTCACATGTCAACTTGTATATTGTTTAGTTGAGGAAGAGTAACGAGGAGAAATTTGCATAATTGTTGGTATATGTGTTTAATTTAATATTTTAAAAAAAGAATAAAAAAGGAAGGAGTTAAAATATCTTCACTCTATTTTATTTTTCTCTGAAAAACAAAAGATGTAGAAGATTTTTAGGGATTTTAATTTTACAATAATCAAGTAAAAATGTTTTTAATTTAATAAATTTATTTATTTAAAGTATGTTTGTTTTCTATCTTGAAAAGAGTTTAGTTTTTAAAAATAAAATATAGTACAATCCTTATGAATCAAACAAAGTATTATTTCTCTCTATTAAATTTGTTGTCCTTCCTTCTTATCTTTTGAACTGAAAATTACTTTTAGGAATTTGAATTCTTACAGTTATGAGTCTTTCCAAAAGATGAGTGGCAGAATAGGATATACCACCTGGGGTTGGGAACAGCCATGGTAGGTCCTTTCACCATGTGCCATGCATGTGGTGCTCGTGCACAATCCACATGCATTGATAAGATCTTTTTACTTTTTCACCTTGCTAATTAGTCAAGAGGCTGAATATCAGCTATGGATCAGCTTTTAAATCAAATTAGCCTCGAGATTTTAATCTTGTAAGGATACATATCACATAGATTGTTACTTAGATATAGGGTAGGCTACATTTATTTAACGTAATCTTACGTTTTTTTCTTCTTGAAGAAAAACCAAACCATATAAGCATTCAAAAGGGGAAAAAATTTATACATAATATAAACTTAAATTATATTAATTTTGAATAAATGTTTCAATCATTTCACATGCGACGTTGACTGTAAAGTAATTTTGACACAATTTATAAGCATTTATTAAGTTTATAATTACAAAAATTAGCTAAACATTTATACATCTTCACAATTTAATAAATAATTAATATAAAATTATCAACTCGTTATAATTTAATTAATTTATTAAATTCAGTTGTTGAATATTAATAATTTAGATTTTAAAAGTTATTTACAACTATATATAACGTATTTCGTATAATGCTAGTTCTCAACGGTCATTAAAGCATCGTTGTCCAAATAAAAATGCCACATGGACATGACATGTGTGTTCCGTCTATATATTTTATTTTATTATATGTTTTAAATTTATGAGAGTTGAGTGTGTTGATGAAAATTGTTTTAATTTACGAGATTAGAAATGTGTAAGATTTGAAAGTATTTAAATATTACATTGTTATTTAATTATTAAAATTAATTTAATAAATACTTTAGTTTTGTTATATTTTAAAAGTGAAGTCACAAGCAAGGACATATGTATAAGATTAGAGATAAAAACAAGTTGTTGAATTGTAACATGATAGTTAAAAAATCCAATTTTCGATTTTGAAGACTATATCAATAAAGTTAATCCAGCATTAAACCGATAGTATATGACTTTTTGGCGCAACTAATTACTGTTTTCTAAATGTCAACAAAGTTTTTAGACACAGAATCTCTTCTTGAAAATTTAGATACGTCAATGTCGACACTCTTGGACTTGGAAAAGAAATAGAAAATATTTTAAAACTTTATAATAATCTAACCATTGATTATTCCCTAATAGAAAGTTTAATTTCTTCATTAATTATTTCGTAATGTCAAAGTGGTGGACTACATAGGTTACGGGGAATGATCGGATGAAGGAGAAGGTAGTTGACGCGGAATTGAACGAGTCAAGTGGCATGGTTTATGGTGTAACATGCATGTCTGAAATTGCGGTGGAAAGTAGCTTTTGGATGTGATTATTTTGATGCATGCATAAGTATCCTTGAGAGAAAAGAAACTCTAATTCCAAATCGTCTCGTATTGGGCACATAAAAAGTGTTAGTTAATTAACTGATAATGGCAAACCAAGAGAAGCAAATGGGTCTCAAAGCAGGTGAAGAGAAAGGAAAGCTAGAACGGTTGCCTCTAGAGAGCAGTCCATACGTGAAATACAAACTCAGTGATGTAGAAGAATATAAGCAAAATGCTTATGGCACCCAAAGCCACCTTCAACCAAATCCAAACCAAGGACCTCAAACCACACATTCTCCCACTTCCTCTGCTGCCCAATTGCAATTAAGCACCAACTAGTTCACATTAATTCATTTCCTTCTTAAATCATCTTATGCTTCTCTCTTGTTATTTACTAATTAAGATATCTACACATTCTGTTTATTTACTAGCTAGTTGTTTTTTTTAACATTTCTAAGATGGAGTATTGGTGACGTTCAATGTGTAATTTGGTTGGAAGTAAATTAATTAATCAACGATTTTTATATTTCTTCTCAAAGTAAAAGGAGATTAGATTAATGCTATTGAAACGGTGACTAATTAATTTGTCTTACAAATTGCTCAATGTTCTTGAGATCCATATGTATAATATAGAAATTTCTCAATATATGGTATATAAGAATTTGTGCCCATTTATATATTAATTTCTCAATACTAAATTTTTAAAATGATAAAATTTGTTAGAGATGTGTAGAATACAGAGACAAAAAGGAGAGAGGAAGTTAAAAAAGTAATATTAAAGGCATTGGGGTGACAGTGTTTTTCAAACAAGTGATTGTTACGAATTACAATACCTTCCTATTATACTCTTTGCTACACTTAATTGTTAAGAAAATAAAAAAAATATTGATCACATTTTATCATTGAAAAAGTTAAATGAAAATAATGTAATAGATATAAAGTTTATTATATACACAAACGTCCTGGTCCCGAGTCCCCACAGGCAAATTCAAATAAATGAATGCCTTATCCGTTCTATTATTTGCGATTTAGAAATTAGAACGGGACGTTACAACGAAAGAAAAGGGGAAAAAGGAAAAATATAAAGAACGCTGAATTGAAGACAACTCAAGACGGTGATGCTGGAATGCCAGATACTTGTGCAGTGGTTTTTCGGCTGCTCTTCATGCTTCGGATGAAATATAAAATAAGTATAAATAAATAATTAGGAAAAGAAATAAATGAAAGATGATATAAAAAATGTGTTTGTTTAAATATACATATAAAAAAGAAAAAACAGTAAAAAATGTTATTTTACTCATTTACATAAATGAAAAATAGAATGATAAAAATATTTTTATAATAATAATAAATTATTTTATAAAAAATTTAACATACTATTTTTTCTAATTTTTAATTTTTTATATTATTTTAAAATCAATATTTAATAAAATATAAAAAAATCTCAAGTTCTTCTCCATCTATAATATTTTCATTTTGTATGAAAAAAGTTCATAATAAACCATGCAAAAAATATTATTTTTTACTAATTTAAAATAAAACATTAAAATACATAATTTTATTTTCTTACACCTTTTTCATTCCTACTTAATCTTTTTTTTTTATCAAAGCATTAAATTTATAAAGTCTCACATTAATATATATATATATATATATATATATATATATATATATATATGTAAGAGGGTCTAATTTTATATTGATTAATAAACAATAAATCAAATAATATATAATTAAAAGGAACACAAATATAAATTGCTTAAGGATTTTTTTATTTTTTTTTGGGAAGAGGAGTTTGAAAAGGAAGGATAAAATTTATGTTTTAAATAAATATATTTAAAATTAATATTTTAAAATAAAAAGATACAAATTGATATATTATCATAAATTTAATATATTAATAATATATTTATTATCATAAATGATATATAATTTTTTATTTAAAATTAAAAAATATTTCTCCTCTCTTTTCTCTTTCAAGTATTTCCTCCAACTGAAGTTGTTACAAATTACACAATCTTAATTTTATTCATTCTCTTCTCCAAAATTGAATTGGCCGTTTCAAATCCTAATATTCGCCTATTGAATATAGTTGGCGGAACGGTCATGAAACAAGATTCCTTCTAACTGCTTGGTGTAGCTCGAGGTTTCATTAGTTTAGCCAAGTTGCATTGGAAAGGTTAAAATTCTGCATTTGATATTTTTGGAAATTATGTTATTTCTCACATTAATGTTTTTTACGTTTTTATAACTAAGAAACAAATAAGAAAAAAAAAAGGATGGGATGAAATAAATTATATACTAATAAAAAAATGAATAACATAAAATAGTATAACGCCATGAATTTTATAGCAATAACCATTAGGAACACATGTAGCTCTCAAGTATTTTGGATTTAGCACATATTTTTCTATAGTACATTTAGATTTATAGTTTGTTAAATATTTATTTAATATTTTAAAAATAACGACTTATACCATAAATTTAAGGATCATAAAATTTATTAATATAAACTTATAAATTTTATTTAAACAACAAATTATTTGTCCAACCAGAAGCAAACGGCACTCACTATGTTGGGTCCTTTGTTGTACGTTACAGATAATGATTTCACAGATAACATGCATTTGCAATAGCTTATCTTTTTTTGTTAAGTTTTGTAGTTAAACTTACGGATATGAATAGCATAAACACTCAAGTCATTTAGCCAAATGCTCCAACGATTATCAGATGTGCAATAATCTGGTAGCGATCCGTCTTGTCCGTGTCTTGTAGTCACAGAACGTTACAAATCTAGTACCATATCCATAGCTTGTCACAGAAATACACATATTGCAAGTTATTTAATTATGTTATGCAACACAGTACATACTACGGGTCTGTATATGAAACAGTAAATATATATTATGTACACATATTTTAAGCATGCTGGGCCTGCGGCCAAGAATCTATTCCAATAGGAGCATCTAGCACCTGCTGCAACCCTACTCTATTAAAGGTTGTTGAAGTAGACATGTCCCTAAATTCAGCATTTGCAGCTCCTGAGAACCCCATTGGGCCAGCATCTACCTCAAGAGGAATAATGGAGCAGTGGAAATTACTTGCATTTGGGTTCAACTTGTCCATCCAGCGCAAGTGATTAGCTTCATCTAGTAGTTGGTATTGATAAAATGTACCCTCCGTTTTGCTTAGCTTTAAATGGGTTTGATCCTTGACTTTGAGGGTGCAATTTTGTGGTGAGAGCTGGGACTTGAAGAGTAGGTCTGAAAATGATGGATGGTTTGATCTTGTGTTGGTGATTTCTCCTGATGCAATTGGGAAAGAAGGTTGAGATGTATGCAATGAGAAAGGGTGAGGGTGAGAGAGATCATTTTGGTCTTGGGTGTGGTGCATCAGAATGGGGCTTTGGAAGTCACGCTGAGATGAACCTTGGGATTGACAATCTAGTTCCAATGTAAATGAAGTTGGGCTTGCAAGTAATGGAGGGAGACAACTTTTTCCTGGGGATGAAGAGGCATCTAAATTATGTCCTTGGACTTGGAGCAGTGAAGTTCTCTTTTCCCCAGATTTTTGAAATATCCTGCATATCACCCACTCCTCCTGTGAAAAAACCATTTCCTTCTTGAACTTAGATACCTTATAATAATACGTAACGTAAGCTAGTTTTACACAAGAGATCAAGTAATAAACCCCAACACAGCATATGCCCGTATGCATGTAAATTTTAACTGTAATTACATGATTAATTGTAGCAGCATTAATTATTTATATAAAAATGTATTGAATTAAAAGAAAGATGGGAAAGGAAAATGGGGATTCACAAACAATATCACATGTGGGCAGTAAAAAAATCAATTCAATCACATCCAAAAGGTTAATAAATTATGAATAAAGTGAAAAAGGAAAAGACATGGCATTTTCCTGTTGCATGTACAGAGGTCAACCCAGAAGTAGACAAAATAAAAGAGTAGGATGGGGTGGGAGCAGAGATAACTTGATTGGCACGGTGCACGTGGCATATATTCTGGTGGGAAATTGTGGGTTCCGTACGTACCTTAGAAGTGTGAGGGTGAGAGAGGGAAAAGTGACCGTCCAAACGGTACTCGTGCATCACCCATTTGGTCTTCTCCCCGCGAGGGGCCCTACCTTTGTAGAAAACAAGTGTCTTCTTCATCCCAAGTAACCCTCCACTTGATGCACTGTACACTTCCTTGTCCTTCCCAGTGGCCTTCCAGTACCCAGCACCCGTTGCTCTGTTTGTTCTTAGTCCTGTTGGGTATTTTCTGTCCCTTAGGCTGAACAAATACCACTCTCTCTCCCCCGTCTTTGCCACATCTTCATCCACACACAGCATAATTTTTAACATCAATTAATACGTGTACAGATATAATTAACACTTATGATGAAACATGTATAATTAAGTTATAAGATTGCAAGCTATATATATGTCTGCTTATATGATGTTTTTCATTATGGAAGCATGCATAGGATGGTCCCCTCCATTATTAAAATCCACTTCTCTTTTAATTCTCCCTCATTTTGCTCTAATAAATGATCCAAGTTAGTTAATATATCCACAGACATATCATTCTTCTCACTGGCTTAAGCAGGGAAATCAATGATTTTATATTTCTGTCAAGGACATGCATTGGTGGAATTGTTTTCAGCACATTTAAAAGGGTTTAATTTTCGGGACAAAATTACAATGAATGGTGGCGATTATACGGGAAGGGGGACGGAGAAGTAAAAAATTTGTTCAGACTCACACGGAACAAAATTACCATATACCAGAAAAATTTTTAGAAAGGAAAACAAAAAGGAAATATGGTTAAGAAGAACACTCTAAGCGGAGAAGCTGATAGCAGTCGAAATTTGAAGTAACAAGCTAGTAGATGAGCCACAATGTTTGTCTAGTTTCACTAACATAAATAAAAGGCCAAGGCCACTATGGGTTACAGCTAACACTACTTAGCACTTATCTTTCAAAGACCTCACAAATTTTCTACCACCACCATTTACTAACTTTCTTCTTGTTTTTTTCTTTTCGAATTTGTGGAATCAACATGCATGCACACACCCCTCTTGTGAGGTTTTAAGCCGGAGAAAATTTATATATATATGATATATACCTGGAAGTTCCCATGGCTCACATCTATTGAGGTCAACCTCGGCAAACTTGACACTACTGAGACTCCCATTAAAGACCTTTGAAGCAAGGTAAAAGGTTATGAGTTCTTCATCAGTGGGATGAAACCTGAAACCCGGTGGAAGACCTTGCTCGTTTCTCTTTTCATGATCATTAAGTTCACACAGTACCTCTTCCATCGGTAACATGATTCACCAACTCAACACTCCCCTCAAATCTTTTATATTTAGAAAAGTGAAAGACTCAAAACAAGTGAGATATAGGATCCAAGGATAGGGGTTGAAGTGAGATATATAATGTTAAAGGTGGAGGTGAAGTTTCAGGGAGTTCTGAAAACGAGGAGAGCATTCGAACACCACAGGTGAACAGGTATACGAATAAACCTGAACGTGGGCCTACAGTACACAACTAACCCCATCAACTATAATTCTCAGAAGAGTAAATTAGTTCAAACTGGAGAGGATTGTCTTTCGGAACTTGGGAAAATTAGTATATATATTGGAAAATAGATATTAATGAGTACTTATACTTAATTAAGATAAAAATTGTTTAATGAGTGCTGTTGTCAACCAAAACTTTTAGGAGACTCGTCTAGATTATCCTATTTCAATACTTCTATGTCATAGTTATTTTATATAGTAGCCAAATTGTAATACAACGGTAAATTAATTAATGGTTGATGGTTAACATAATAACATTTATTTACTTCCTGCAATATAATTCTTCTTTGTTAAAATAATACTTTTTATTAAAGATATAAAATTATCATTAATATTATATTTTTAATAAAAACTTACTATTAACAATTATGTACTCGAGTTAACAAAGGCATATTAAAAAGAAAAAAGGATTGGATAGTTTCGAAGGTGATTGTTTGCGAGTAGAAGTATAGATTGCATTAAATGCAAGGCCACTTGCAGCGTTTAATTTCTTTGGTTTATGCGAGACTGTTACTGATATCCAATGGGATTTATTGAATTGCAGTGTCAGGTTTCAATTCAGAGAGAATCAGAGAAGGGATAGGACGAAACCATATGGCCCTTCAACGATCATCCATCCCATCACATCACCCAATTCTCTTCTTATCTTCTTACTATCTTTTTGATAACGCTATTTCTATTTAAAATTTTCTAACACGTTTTTATATATTTTTTTTTTATTTCACTTCGCTATTTTAATTATTTTATTTTATATTTGTCTTTTTTACTGTTTCTTTATTATAAAAAATGTTGTGAAACCAGCATTATTGTTATCTCTTCCTCGTGTCACTAATCCTATGGCCACAATGATTTTATGCTGATGGGTCTAATTTTGCATGAAAAATTAGAGATGCAATGCAAAAGTAATATTGGCATCGTTCTTAAACAAAGGGACAAACATACGACAGAGGATGAAAACTACATGGCTATAATATTTCAAAAATCAATTAAAAGTGAAAAAGTGGAAGACTGAATTAATTGTTCTAAGATTGACGAGAGTAATGGCAAGTCACTTTAATTTATTATCTTACTGAAGCTGAAATAATTGCTCACACGCATACACTGTTGAATCTGCATAGTAGTATAGTAAATGATTTGTGGTTGGAACCGAATAGGAAATAGCTACTTGCTGAGGGGTTTGCACGATATAGCTACTTAGGTAGCTAGCATGCAAACCATAACAGTAGAATGCAGCAGCGTGAGGGAAGCTGAGCAAAGCTTGTACTAAATTGTTATCAATTAAAATGGACGGTGCACGTGTATAATAATATTAATATAAGGATCAGAACACAGCAATGAGCAGCGTTTTGAATGGTGCAGGAGCAGGTGCAGGTGCAGGTGCAGGTGCAGGCAGGGACCTTAGATCTTAGTGACTTGGCCAAGTAAAAGATAACAGCAGAACAAGAATCCAAGAATCCAATACGCCATAGGCTACAGTATAAGTAGGTTACATAAGCCTATGCCCTTAGCCCTTGGGCACTGAATTTTCATAATATCTTTTTGGCTTTTCTCTCTCTTTCTTCTATTATCTATTTATCTTTGTGACTAGCAATCTGCAGATATCCTGTTGTATACCTCATAACGGAATATCTTCTTGCTCACTGGGGACTGATTTCTCATCACCTGCCATGCATTAATGAATAGCCTGCTCATTTTGTAGCCTTCCAAATTTTCTCGTTTCCTCAATCATAATTTTTTTATTGGCATATTACACCTCTTTTTATTTATTAAAAAAATAATTTAATAAATTTTTTAATTATAAAAATCTTTAATCTACTAAGCCTATATATATATATATATATATATATATATATATATTGTACGTAAAAATGTTTATATAAATTAAAAATATTACTAAAAAAATAATTCATGTTATCTTAACTTCTGGGTGAGCAAATAAAAAATATATTATTTTTTTAGATATATAAATATTAACAATAATAATATTAATTTTATTTCCCTTATTGATTTCACACTTTCTCAACTCAAAATTTATTCTAATTTATGATTTCAATGAGTGTTTATCCAATAAATTCTTAATATGTATGAAAGTTTATTTCAAATTTTATTCAAATAAACTAAAAATAATTTAAATTTGTCAAAATTATCATGATAACGTCAAATAAGCTTTGAAGAAACTTTTATAACACCCCTTACTCTAGTGTATTTCATTGTTATTAAACTTTTTTCTATTGGTTACGAATTCATTAAACTCTTTTGTGGCTCATCTTTTCTTAATTTAGTTAAAGTTTTAAATCTACTTACCACAACTTTACAAAGAGATATTATAACATTTTTTTTACTTTAATCCAAAATTTTGTAGATTTATTCATTTTAAATGTATTAGTACAAATATTATTTTAAAAAAATCAAAACAGGTATTTCAATATTTTTCTATTTTCAATCACAAATTACTTATACTTTCTTACATTAGTTTTTTTCCCCTCCTTATGTTAGTCTTCCAAATATGCATAAACATAACTAACTCAAATTTTATATAGTATTAAGACAGAATAATTTTGATGTTTAAGAACATTTGAACACTGAATTATAAACTTTTAAAAAATTGCATCTCTTGAAGATGTATATACCCTAGGAGGAAAAAGAGGAATAAGAATAGAAAGAAAGTGATAGACTTTGATAAATAATAATAATAATAAAAAAACACAAAGTAAACATAAAAACTAGAATGTGTGAAAATAAATATTACATACCAAGAGTCACTAACCGTTAGGACTTGTAACGAGTTAGTTATATAAACTACATGTGCGTACCGTACTTGTACTCTCTGCTTTTATCATAACTTGGGCCACGTTTTACGGCCCATTGATAGAAAGCATAACAAGTAGCAATAGCAAAAAAACTGGCTGACAAAAAAATCTCAAAAAAGAAGTTGATAGTTAATATTGCCCCAAAAAAAGAGCTCAAGAAGAACACGGTTAAATTTTACGATTAATGTAAAACTTTATCTGTATAACATGAATGATAAATGTTTTCAAATTTATCATGAAAAAATTAAATATAGTAGTTGTTTCGGCAATATTGTTTTTCCCTAAGAAAATTTTCACCCGTGTGATACTTCTGACACGGTGTTTTTTTTCCTCTAGAAAGAGATGAACGTCTTTCCACTGCACCGAAATATGAATATTGTACCGTACACTATCTTGTGCCACATAATTAAGGCATGTGATATTATGCTTTGATGTAAAGCCACCTGAAAGAACATACTTAAAGACTACTCACTGTGCCACTGTATAACAATCCCAACAACAACCTTTACTTGAAAGTAACATCTAAAACACAACCTATATATACTGCTCTCTTTGCCCATTCTTCCTCGTCCCTTACCCAATTTTCTTCTCTTTTTATCACAATTCAATAACATTAGCCATGGCTTTATCCTCCTTCAAAACACTTGTTCTAGCTTGCTCTTTCTGCCTATGTTTGTCTTTGGCTTTTGGACGAGATTTCTCCATTGTGGGCTATTCATCAGAGGACTTGAAGTCCATGGATAAGCTCATTGAACTCTTCGAATCATGGATGTCAAAACATGGCAAGATTTACGAGACCATTGAGGAAAAGCTGCTTAGATTCGAGATTTTCAAGGATAACCTTAAGCACATAGATGAAAGAAACAAGGTGGTCAACAACTATTGGCTTGGGTTGAATGAGTTTGCAGATTTGACCCACCAAGAGTTTAAGAAGAAGTACCTTGGGCTCAAGGTTGACTACTCTAGAAGGAGAGAGTCCCCAGAGGAATTCACTTATAAAGATGTGGAATTGCCAAAGTCAGTGGACTGGAGAAAGAAAGGTGCTGTTACCCAAATCAAGAATCAAGGTTCATGTGGTAAGTATATTATATATGCGCATTTAAGTGCCAAATGTTAATTAGTGCATGTTTCAATTTGCATTTAAATATCATAAAATTATGACCATTTCAGTGTAACATGATTTTACAAATAAAATTCATCTAGCTGCTCTCAACTAAAATTGATTTTGTTTGTAAACTGAAGTTTGTTCAAGGTGATAAATTGAAATTTTTATGTTGAATTGAAAATGTTATACTGACATCAGTACATCACCATTGACATTGGTAAAACTCTTTAAACTTAATGTGTCAAGTGATGAAACAGCATATTGACATGGTGAGCATGTTGCAGGGAGCTGCTGGGCATTTTCCACTGTTGCAGCGGTTGAGGGAATAAACCAGATTGTGACGGGGAATCTAACATCTTTGTCTGAGCAGGAGTTGATTGATTGTGACACAACTTACAACAATGGCTGTAATGGGGGTCTCATGGATTATGCATTCTCCTTTATAGCAGAAAACGGTGGACTCCATAAAGAGGAAGATTATCCTTACATTATGGAGGAAGGTACTTGCGAGATGAAAAAGGTAAGCTAAAATAATTGGGTCTAACATCACTACATATATAGTATCGTACTAAAAACCGTAACTTTCCCTTGTTCCACCACCAGGAAGAAACCGAAGTTGTCACCATTAGTGGGTATCATGACGTGCCACAAAACAATGAACAGAGCCTATTGAAGGCACTTGCAAACCAACCCCTCAGTGTGGCCATAGAAGCTTCAGGAAGAGATTTCCAATTTTATAGTGGGGTATGTTTAATTATATAAACCAGTTGTTATTATAGCACTTTATGTTTTGATTCTTATACAGGAGAAAGTAGTTTTAATACGATGAATAATTACCATATATGTAGGGTGTTTTCGACGGGCATTGTGGGAGTGACCTAGATCACGGTGTGGCAGCTGTTGGATATGGTACTACAAAAGGCTTGGATTACCTCATTGTGAAAAATTCATGGGGATCAAAGTGGGGAGAAAAAGGATATATAAGGATGAAGAGAAACATCGGAAAGCCCGAGGGAATCTGTGGACTCTACAAGATGGCTTCTTATCCCACTAAGAAGAAATGAGATTCTCTGCACCGCTATTCGCTGACTACTGTTGTTACTGAATTTCTTTCCTTCTTTTAATTCTCCAGTGTCTACCAATTCCAGCTTTACCTTTGAAACAATGTAACGTCTTCCGTATAATAATAATAATTTGATTCACTTTTCATTATTCCCATGAGCCACTTTCCCTTTTCCATCTCTTTAATCCAGATTTGTCATTACTCCGTTGTAGGAAATAATCTTAAAAAGGTAAATTTAATGCAATATCAGGACATAACAAAAAGTTATATACTAAATTTCTTACAATCCACATAAATAGAAATAATATGTACGAGACTAAATTTAATAATTTCACACAGGAAAATGTATGACACGATCATAATTTAACAGAATAAGTAGAATGAATAATTCCTGCCGCTTTATCTTTGGTTAACAAACCTCCACCTCCATATAATATTTTTTTAACGATCGTAGTATAAAATATAAGATTAAAGTCTAAATAGATTAGTAATTACGACCCCAAGAACTGGGTAACAAGGAGAAAGTTTCGGCACGAGACCGACAGTAAACAACAAATTACAATTTACGGATGACAAAGTCTCCGCCATCTCATGATCCTACATGCTCCTACATCACAACCCGATCCTGTCTGAACCTCTTGCATCACCCAAGCGAACAAGGACTAAGGACAAATCTTTCGCAATATCAAACGAAATTAAGCTAAGAGACCACACAATGTATCCCTTAAAATGTTATTTCTAGAACTAATATAACACAGAGCTAATGTTACATGTGAGTCTCCCAATACTTGGAGCATGAAAGAGACACACAAGTGATAACATAATAAGTGCCAAACCTACAACAAAATGTAGCAACAGGATTAGAGCTTTACTTCCAAGGCATGCCTGAAAAGCCTTGTGCTGGGTTATTGTTATTGCAAGCTCCTGTGCTTTGGTTTAGCGGGCTTCCAGGCCCACCCGATGACTCACTAACAGTGCCACGTGATGGCGAGCTGCTTTGGCCTGCTGTGGAAGCCTTTGGGGGAGCAGATACATTTCCCATCCGCTTTGCAGACTTGGATGCCTTGCGACCATCTGAGACGAAGCTTGCCAAAACTACCTGAAGATTTACATATATTTAGAGTCTTTCCAAGAATTGGCCTTAGGGTGCCAGCATACCAACTTCCTCAAGTAAAATGATTCAGGAAGAAACTATGGTAGAACAATGAAAAAGATCTAAATGTTATTGTAGGGTTGTGGATACTTTTATTCTTTCAAATGTTTGGAAAAAAAAAACAGATGCAAATTAAAGAAAGAAAATGCACCTGAACAGGGGATGCAGCTATCAGAAGACCTGCAACTCCACCACCCAATACACGGCCATCTGGCCCTGACAAGGACACACTCAGTCCACCTACGCGGCTGCACTGCCCACCATTTTCAGCAATAAACAATGAACCACCAAGTGACAGGATCTCAAATCGCCCCTGAAAAATATAATTTCACAAATGAGGCCAGTTCCACTTGCCAACCACCAGGACATGCAACTTAACAAGACATTATCATAAACTTTTCCAACCAATGGTAAGGAAATACCCACATTAATGAGTCTTCCTTGTAAATATAGAAAAATGCTGGCAAACAATAGCCAGATAAACAATCTAGTTTGGACAAACTTTTAAATTCAACTATCTATCGCAAAACTACAAAATAAATATCAATGTAAATATTTTTTCACTGGGGCAAGTACACAAATATAATTAATAAAAATCAATATGTTTTAATAAAATTTTTGATAAATCAACATTATAATGCATATTAAAAATTGTTAAACATACTCCCCGGCTGATATACATAATTTTGGCTTCAAGATGAGGTTATGGAAAGGGGATGAAAAAAAAAGTTGTTAGGATATTTATGAACCTCGTAAGTCACAGTTCCACCAGTTGTGGAGGGTTGCCGAAGTGTAACATTGGATATGGCTCCATTTGCTGTTAAGATGCAAACATGCCTTGAATCATTCTCAGAAAGTGCCATAATTCTGGATGACAAGTCCTGAATATCAAAATATACATTAAAATATCAATCTTAGGTCCAGGAGAACCAATAAAAATGTTGGGGAGATTACTAGAAATTGACCCACCCCCTATTTCCCCAAAAGGAAAACAGAATAAGGTGCTTACATTATAACGAAGAGTCATACCATGAAAGACAGAAGTGATAAATTAATGTAAAGTCAGAGGAATCTATGCACAAGGGAATGCATTAAACTAAAGAATTTAAACAATATAACTGTTAAGCAAAACAGAAAGTCATACTTAATACTAGAGCTGCTATTCAAATTTTAATGAAGATTTCCTCCATCAATTAACTGCCCATGGTCTTTCCAATGTTTCAAAATTACATGTCGATAATCAATAATCATTTATTAAGTATTTAGTCAATTTTCAATTAAGGAAATTCAGCTGCATAGTTTAGAGGAGCAAATGACTACTGAAAAGCTACTAAATTCATAAAGTTATGATGCTTTCTTAACCCAACTGCAAAACTCATTATCATTTTCAACTGGTTTATACACCAGTGAAAATTTGAAATAAGAATGAAAGGTATACAAGAGGGATAGAGGAATCAAAGGGATGAAACAATCAGAAAAAAAAATAAAAAAAAAAAAATTGTAAGATCCAAGGTGAAAATATATTTCATCAAAGGGTTAGATTATTCTCATTCACCCCAAGGAAATATAGTTAACAATCAAACGTCATAATGTTGACAAAAACAAGCAAGTTAACAAAATAAATTAAACATAAAATCATTTTCAGAAACAAATAATCATCGAAGTAAACCAATTACCATTTAACAAAAGCATACATGTTTTAATAAGAGGCACGGATCAGGAGTTATTGAACAACAAGAAATGTTAATATAAGGAAAAAAAATTATCTACAAAATAGAAGAGAATGCAGCAGTCACTCCCAACAAAATTAATTCAGTCGATACATTTCAGAAATTCTGTAAGATTTTAAGCAGATACCTCTCCAGCTTTCACAGTAATGACATGTGGTGTAAATGTAGCTCCTGACCCTGCAGAAAGATTTCAAGAGAGGATATCACCACTTATGAAATTTGATTGTTAACTTCTGGAGCAAAGCAAATGCAAATTTGCAATTAATATGACATGCAAATGAAAAAGTAGCGAAAATTTATGGATATCTAAGAGAAAAATAGATGCAAGTAAGTAGTAAATTGCATATTAAGGGAAAGCAAAAAGGGAAAAAAAAAAACACAATAAAAGGGACACCTCATGACCTGCGGGCAAAAGAGTAATTTTGAAAATCATAGAATAGATAACCATACGAAATAGGTCCCAAATTATAGTTTTAGCATATAAATAAACATAATAACAAGTATTTTACAATTTAAAATCCATAGTGACCCACAGAGAAGTATATAAGCTTAAGCTCTATATTAAAATGAACAAAACCTATCGTGTATATATATTATATGACTCTTACCAGAGACACAGACTGCATGTCAGGGAAGCAAAAATGTAAAAAAATAAGACATGACCTTAAAAACTAAAAGATTCACCAGAACAAGTCAAAATAAAGTATACGCTTTGGCCGTAGGAACTCCTCAATTTTAATATTTATTATACATTTTTAAAAAATAATATAAAGTTAAGAGCTTTGAAGCTTACTCTAGAAACCTAGTTAAAGTTGAAGAAGAGAAGGGGAAATAGCAGTTACCGTAAGAAGACTTTGAGGGATTCTTATTGAGAGAGCCACGAGGTCTGCCTCTACGCTTCAAGGAACCAGGTGAGGCAGAATCAGAAGCAGAAGCAGGTGGAAACTGCCCACCAGAGTGGCTAACGGGCACGGCGGCCGAAGAAGCAGGAGGAGGGGTAGTCGTCAAGGACAACGACATGGTACCATCAGGCCCATATTTCCTGGGCCTACCCCTCTTTCTCTTCAGTGTTTCTGAAGAACCACCCATCATGGCCGGGACCTGGACCTGGCCCTGGCCCTGGCCCAGGCCTAGTCCCTGGGGCACTGCTGCAGCAGAGGATTCTCCACCGTTCATGTTAACAGTACTGGCAGCGTAAACAGCGGTGCCATCAGCAGCATAGTCCAATCGCATGTTTTGATGAAGTTGAGGTTGATGCTGATGCTGATGCTGATGCTGATGTTGGAGACTGTGCATCCCAAGCGAGAATTGCTCCCTGCTTCCCATTTCGGTTCCAGACATGTTTAGGTTTTGGTCTCACTCTCGAACTGAATCTCTCTGTGGATTCAACAACAACAAGTGCAATCTTATCATTTGCTTCTAACTTAATATAAACCCTAACCTAATCCTATTATAGTATAACTACAACTGGTTGCACTCTCCCTCTTCACCTCCCCTCAATACAAACATCATCTTTCCTTTTTCTACTTCTACACGTACATCTACAATTCAAATTCAAATTTCAAAATCTATGGGTCGTTCCATAAATGAAACCCTCGCATTTTTATTTTTTTTCATTTTCAAATTTTTGCATTCCCACCAGATTGAAATTTTTTTACCTCACTTTTGAATTCTCAAAATTTGTTTTTCCACCCTCCAAAATCTAAACGACAAAGAAAATGGGGAAAATACAGAAGAAAATTCAAACCCTAATTTTGCATCGGCGAAGCAGTAAAAACTTCTCCAATCGGCCACGCCGATGAAATTACAGAATTTACTAGCGGGGATCATGAATATAATTTTTAATTACAAAAATATTATAGTTTTTTGTTTAGTTTCATTAAATGGATTTTATTTTTTTTTAATTTGCAGTGAGCATCAAGAATTAAAACGGAAAACCTGAAAAAAATTGATGACTAATAAAATCATAAAATGAGCATAAATAAACTTGTTTAACTTACCAATGACTTGACGGGGAAAAAATATTGGCGAGAGTAAGAATTACGAGAGGAGAAAATTGTAGGATTTTGGAAAGAAAAAACGAAGACGTTCCTCAGGTACAATAGATTTGAATTGTTTTTTAATTTTATTGTTTTTTATTTATTCTTAAATAGGTTGGAAATGAGTTTTTCCTTATGTGCCCCTCTGAAGTGGCATTTATTAATTATTAATATTTCAAAAAGGAAGTAAAAAGTTAACCAATTGGATTTGGTGTGGTTTTGGTACGAAAAAGAAAATGTCATAAAGAGAATGAGATTCAGTCTTGATAAGCTTATCCGGTTGTTACACGCCGCCGTTTCTGGATAAATACTCTCTTTATTTTTGCAAACTCTCCATTTCTTTCTTCCTCTCTGTTTTTCTTTTTCTATTGGTGTATAACTAAAAATTTATTAAGTTATTTTGATATCTGAGTAAGTATGGATTAAATTTACATAAAATCAAATAAATTTATTTTAAATTTAATTATATAAATTATATTTTAAATTAATTTTGAATTCGATTTAAAATCAATTTTAAATTTAATAAAATATTTTATAAATATTTTTTATAATGTTATTAAATTATTATATTAAAAATAAAATTTCATAATAATTAATGTAAAATTATATCTGTGTATTTTAAGAAAGTAATAATATAATTTTTTTACATTTATATTAATTAAAATTAAATTCATATTTTTTTTACTTTACATCATTTATTTATCGCATAAAAATTAAATATATAAATTGAATTCAAATTTTTTTCTTTGAAAATTAATTTTAAATTTTAGATTCGATTCAAAATATAGTTTTAATTGAAATCAGTTTGAAATCCAATAATTTATGTTAATTTATTTTAAATTTAATTTTCAAGGTAAAATTAATTTTTAATATATTTTTAAATTTATTTTTTTAATGTAAAACTACTTTTTTGTACTGCACTTTTGAATTAAATTAATTTATTTTAAAAAGGTTTTAATAATTTTTATTAATTATATCATAAAATATATTTTTTTAATACTTATTTTTATTGAATAGAGTTAATGATTAAAGTTTAGATTAAAATTATAAAAAATATTAATATTAAATAATAATAATAATAATAATCTTATAATATTTTTTAAAATTAAAGACATAAATTTAAATATAAAAATAATAATAATAAATTCAAAATATTTGTTATATTTTTATATCTTTAATATGATAATTATATTGTAAAAATATTATTTTCAATATTTACTTTTAATTATAAGAATTAGGATTAAGAAAAAATATTAGTTATAAAATATAGTAATGAACAAATTTTGTGAAATATTAGTTATAAATTTTTATAAAATATAAAAAAATATCAGTTGTAAAATATACATAAAAGTCTAAAATATGAATTGATTTAAAATATCAGTTGCAAAATATACACACAATATCTCCATGCACAATATGAATTTAAATAAATAAATAAAATCCAATTTAGAATGTGAATTGAAAATAATAAACTGGTTAAAAAATATGATGATTTAAAAAATTAGTTTAATATAAATTTAAAATTTTAAAATCAATTTAATATTGATTATAGATTGAACTTGCATAATTAAATTTGTTGCCCAGTCTTATTATCTATATATTGTAACATATTATTCTTTAATAAATTTTCAATTAATTAGTTGATAGATAATTTGGTTTACTTTTGAATATTTATTTCAAAATAAAAACAACCAACAAAACTAATAATAGTTTGACAAGGATAATGATAAAGAAAATAAACACTAACATGTATGAAAATTATTACAATTAAATCATATTGTATATGGTACACACACTTAAAATATTTAATAATATAAAAGTGTCATTCAATTACTTTTAAAGTGAGTTTTTCTATTTAATGATTAGTATTGTGGTTGAATAATTGTACAATTTTATTTTAATCTACTCTTTAATTATTTTTCAATAAATTTATTTTTAATTATATTTAATAATTTTAATATTTATTAAAAAACCAAAATAGTTGATAAATATTTTATTATTTTTTTCCAATTATAATGATGAAAAATTTGACATAAATGTTTAATAACAATTCATTTATTTCCTTTAATAATAATAACATGTTTCAGACTTTTATGTTTATTAATAAAAAAATTATAAAACTTTTAAAAGTTATTTTTTTAATCTTGTGCAATTTTGTGCATTAGGTCTCCATTACAAAGTGAAATTCAAGTTGTTTCAATCTTATAATCAACATAAATTAGAAGAAAAAATTTGTGTAAATTTTCATCTTTTAATTCATAATTCACTTGAATTGTTATAGTTTCCATTATGAACCCTTGGCCCACTTCCTAAAGTGGACTACTAGACCCATAGTTCAAATAGTAAATTATAGACCTAAATTGTTATATTTTTCATATAAAAATAAATTATATTCTCTCTCTATTTCCTTCTCTTCTTTAGTGGTTTAGTTGTAAGTTATAAAAATATCAAATATAGAAAAATAGTTTAAATTTTATCACAGAAACACATTCCCATCGTCCACCCCGTTCTTAGAAAAAAATATTATTTACCTACTAGAATAAAAAAAAAAAACTTTAACATGTTTATAGTTTTTTTCTTCACTGCACTCTTACATTTACACCAATTTTTTTTATGAAGCTTTTTAAGTTTACTTTTTTAAAACATATTATACAATACAATGTTAATGCTTATGTACTGCACATATTTTTAAATATTTTTCATCACTAATATTACAACACTATAATTACAGATAAATTTTATTATGTGTAAATTAACACATGCTGCATATTTTAAATGTGCATTTGAAACCAATGCAAATTTGTCAAATGAAAATTATAAGAGCTAAATAATAAGTTTTAGACATTTTTCATCAAATGATTTGAGACAAAAAAACAAAAGAAAAGAAAAGAGATAAAAGTGGAATCACTTTATTTTTTCTCCAAATTCATGAAGATATGATTGAGAAAATTTAGCAAATGCATCCATTTTAAATACTTTTTCTTTTAATCTTTTATGCCATGTAAAGATCAAGGTTTTATGCTATATAACATAAATTACTGCAGACATTTTAGATATTTTTATATATACATTTTTTCCTTCTCATTTTTACATGACAAATAAAAAACAAATTTTAGAAAGGAGAAGAAATAAACCAAAAATTGTAGATGGGCTACAGCATGGGAGGACTAAAATTACTATTATTTCTTTTTGTTTTAATTTGAAAATTGCAATAATAATAAAAATTAGAAATGGAGGCAGAGAAGGTAATCTGAAAGGAATGGCGTCCATTTCGTGGCTGTGTTGTGTTCGTATGCAACCCACACTTTGTAACTTTACGGCCTCTGCTACTGAGAAAGGTCCTCCACTACCCATTAACTAAGTTGAGCTCAATTTTCATCTACTTCAACATCCTTCATCCATTTGTCTAAGGTTTTTGTCCAGGTCTATCGCCTCCCATAACCTTGAAGTTGGACCATCATAGAAAAACATCATGTTTACTGTAAGAATACAACCATAACTTTTTGCTTCTCAATTTCCATCATTTCTCATGTGTTATGCATAAACAACGTGCTAATTATATACGTGTTCTATCAGTTCTTCCATTGAAGATCGATGTGCGGTTAATAGAAGACAACTAATTCTTCACGCTGCTGTAGCTGTTATTGCAGCTCCAGCAACTGCTCCAAATGCATTGGCTCTCAATGGTGATTCCTACTTATTTATTTATTTAAAAATAAAGGATCTTCCCTTGTATTCTTACTAATTATGTGTCTTGGTCTTAGATGCTTCCGAGGATGTTCGTATCTACACTGACCATGACAACAAGTTCAAGATAGAGATTCCCCAAGGTGAATTGAATTCCAAGTTTTGAAGTAAAACCATACACTCAATTCAGTTTAGTTGCTTAAATTATATATAGTTGTGTTTTTATGGCTGGATCAGAGTGGCAAGTAGGAACAGGAGAGCCTAGTGGGTTTAAATCAATAACTGCTTTCTACCCAAATGAGGCATCCAATTCCAGTGGTATTCTCACAGTCTACTACTTGTCAATTTGTATTTCTGATCACTTGTTTATCTACACTATATAAAATCAATTGCTAACAATTTGGTGCTTCAGTGAGCGTTGTGATTACAGGGCTGGGACCAGATTTCACTAAGATGGAATCCTTTGGCAAAGTCGATGAGTTTGCTCAGACTTTGGTGTGATTTCATTATTAGATTTGGAACTTTCCTTCCGCTGTGGTCCAACTAATGCTAAAATTTTCCCTTACTTCCTTAAAATGAATTCACAGGTTAGTGGACTGGACAGAAGCTGGCAAAGACCCCCGGGTGTGGCCGCTAAACTAGTAGATTGTAAAACATCTAATGGTGCATACCTCTGCTTTTAAATCTCCTTCATTATGGTAAAAGACTATAGGTTATAAGATTGTAAGGGGAAGAAAAGAAGTAAGGATGCTATAAAATTGCTTCAGGTATACTAAAAATGGGTAGAAACCACTCTTATTTAGAAAAGCAAAACATCTAAATAAGTGAATGTAACATCACCCGTGCATAAAGCAGGAAATATAAATGAAATGTTCATGAATGATCTAAACTTTGAAGTATCAATGGAGATATATTTTAGATACATACCTATACTTACTCCTAAAATATGCCTAGTGCTTATTTATTTTCAAACAATGGTTCAGGGATTTATTACATCCAGTACTGGCTGCAAAATCCTGGTGACAGTCGCAAATATTTATATTCAGCAATTGGGATGGCATCAAATGGTTGGTATAACAGACTGTATACTGTGACAGGACAGGTTTGTTTGGTCTTATTTGCTAGTAATACTGCGGTATCTATGCATGTATGTGTGAGAGTCTAATTCTATTTATTCCATGCAGTTTGTGGAAGAGGAAACAGACAAGTATGCTTCAAAAATTCAGAAGGTGAACTTTTTTCGTTTACCTTTTCCGTTATTTGACAGAACAAAGGTTATGATGATCCAAGATATCAAGTTTATGCGATAATACAGCATGGTTCGTTGAAGTGGTTTCTAAGTTATGTACTGAAATTCAGCTTCCACTTGGTTTCTGCAGGCAGTTGCATCATTTAGGTTCATATGAAGAAAATGGTCATGAGAAGGGAGAAATTTTCTCACACATCATCTTTTCTATTTGATTACGGATTTGAGTCTGCCTAGATCTTTTCTTTCCTGGGCACAATCGATATTCTCTTGACATTGTTTTCTTAAGCTAGAAATGGCAGACTAGATCTGACTGGTAAGATAAATACCGCGGGTCCATCACTTTTCCTTTAGAAATGTCGAATCAAAGTAATATACTTAATGGCCCTAATTAGCAATTTAAAATAATTGATCAAATATTTTACGGTGAATGAAATTGCCTCCGATCAAACCCTGCATTAACTGAAGGAGTGTGGTGGTAGCATTGTGCTAATGCTTCGGCACACTTTTATTATACGAGTTCAAAGCATACAAAGGGGAAGTTATTTTATCGGCCCTTCTGAAGAAAATGGAATACCTCATTCCTCCATCTCTCGTACGTGTAGCCTTGAACATGCTTTTCAATAGCAACAGTGCGTTTGGGTTCCTATCTTGCAGGTGTCTGATTTACAATTTTTTAAAGTGAGAGGCTACTAAGTTAGAAAAAAGACTTGCATTATTTATTGAAATTCACATGAATTTACCAAATAATAAGGTCTTTGTTAGAAAGCGGATAATACCTTATAAATAAAATGCTCTTTAAAAGTGGTTTATATTTATTTTACACTTCAAAAATAATATTAGATTCCAACCCTGAAGTTAATATCTTAAGAAAAACCTTAATCCAATCAAAACTTTTGCCTTTATAAATTGGACAAAAAAAGTATAAAGGAAATGAGTAAAGAAAAGTAAAAAAGAAAACTATGGGTATGTTTGATTGTAATTTTTAAAAGAGCTTTTTCTTTTTAAAAATTAAAAATACATTTAACAAACACAAAATCGTGGAGTAAAAAAAATATGTATGGACTCACGAAAAAATCCTCATCCTAAGTGGAAAGAAAATAATAAAGAAAAAAATTAAAATAAAAAATTTAGAGCATGTTCATTTCTCTTTTCTAAAAAACAGAAAAAAGAAAACAAACATGCTCTTATTAATCCACTTATCTGTCCACTTACATATTAAAAATATATAAATGTTATTTCACATCATTACATTTTCCTTCCTTTAACTTTTCTTCTCAACCGAAAATGAGAACAAAATTAATCATTTTATTTCTTTTATTTTTACTATACTTCCTCACTTCTCAATTTCCTACATCCTCTCTCCACGTCCAAAAAAAAGTATTAGTATAGAAATGCATGTGCAATTGAATAAATTAAAAAAGACACTCTACATCAAGATACAGTCATATGGATATTGAACAAACAATCCAGTGACTCGCAGCCAAAGCAAGTGAAGTACAGGATATATGAATACTTTCCGTAAGCCTGAGATAAATAGCTTCTTAAGAGTTAAGACTTGTCAGTCATCAGTTCGTCTTTACACTATTGCCTTCAGGGCATTCTCCAGTTTTTGTTGCAGATGATTTGTTAAATAAAAGAGTGAGCTGGTCAAGGAAAAACATATTCTTCATTTGCTCCAGCTGCTGATATTCTTTTTCGGTCAGCAGGTCTAAATCTTCAAAATGAAGAAGCTTGTCTTGGATTTTTTTTATCTACAAAACAGAATATCCAATATTTAGCAAAGATTTTTTTAACTATGTAGATACAGACGCCATCAAATTAAACATTGGCATATGACAGACCTGAACTTCTATAATCTCAGAAATTGCTTTTTCCACATCTAACTCTTCCTTCTCAAGCTGTATATTTGCATGGAATCGAGATCCTTGAAATGAATCTGAAGTATTGCCACCGTTAGATGCAACGCCAACATCTGCATAAAACATAAAGCCACCATTCTAGTAAGGAAATTGAGTTTAAAAATTAATTTCTCCATTTTCCGTCGAAGGAATCACATAGAGCATATAACAATTACATTTAAAAAAAGAAAGCAGAAGAAGGAGCTAACTGTTAAATATATGAAATTCCTATTAGTGTATTATATTCTTCTGTAGTTATTCCAAAAGCCAATCACCGAAAAATGGAAACGACAAATTTTGTGCACCAATGGAGATGTTTAATAAATATCACTTGCAAAATTACATTCAGAAATCATTCCTATCATATACAATCATGTACAGGATGAAGCTTGGTCCATCCATTCCCCGATAAATCCCATTAAGACTAATGGCAGCTTAATTCATTCAGAAAAAGCATATAATCTTAGACTGAGTTAATTATCATTCTCACCTTGCAGCAATGTATTCCTTGGAAATGACCGATAATTTATTCTAGTTGCTTTGTAAACCTCAGACAGAGTTGTCAATGCAGCTTGAGCAGCAGATTGTGCGACATCCGATCCTGCCAAAGCAGACAGGAAAGCAGCCTGCAAAAATTTGAATAAGAAATGTTAACATATATATTTGAGAACAGAATTTTAACAAGATTATTCTTTATTTAGCAGTTCAGCTGTCATGAACCATGTTAAAAATTTAACAATGACCTCTGTGTACCACTTTTCCAAGCTAGAATTCCACAGCAACATGAACAAACTATTGGCCACTAAATCTCAACCCTCCAAACAGTCTCTATCCTAGTCCTAGGACAAAATTCAATAGGCCAAGCCAGAGTATGGTAATTGGTAACCAACTAACAAATACGAAATAGCCATTTGAGTGAAATTTGGAATGCAATTCACGATTCTTTAAGGAAGAACTTAAAGAAAGAAAGGAAGAACCTGAGCCATAATAGGATTGCTTGCATCCGCAAGCGGAGTGAGGCGCATTCTCTTACTAGCTTCAGCAGAACCAACAGCATCCAATTCAGATTCAGCATCAGCATGCTGCTTTAGCTGATTACAGCCCTCGTCACCGGCATTGACTCCGGAGTGCTGATAATGCAGAAATTGGTCCCCAAAAGGAAGCTTCAAAAAATGAGCAACACACTCCTTCTCAGTCCTGCCAGGAACATGCTGAGAAACCCTCTTCCAGTCATCACCAAAATGCGTAATGGCTTCAACAAGATTCATGGTTTCCTTTTCTGTCCAATCTGTCTTCGTCTCCTCACTAATCTCCACTCGCCTAAAGTCCGAAGAACTCACACCAACTCTGTAATTGCCGCGAACATAACACCTCGCACACAGAGTCAAATCATACTACACGCAAATTCAAATCACAAAGACTTCAATTTTCGCTCAAATAATAATAATAATAATAACAATAGAAGATTCATTCAAAGGTTGTAGAAGAGTAACCTTGTCACAGGCAAAGCATGCAATGGTGCAGACGGCTTTGCAGCCACTGCAGATTCTCTTGGAGGTTTCTTTGATAGGAGCAGAAGATTCGGAGGAGTTGGATGCAGAATCGGGTTTGGTCTCTTTGTCGTCCCACTTCAAGGGTTTGGTCAACGAAGAAGACGGGTGGTAATTGATCAAACCCCAGGCTTCCAGGAAATCGAAGACTCTGCGGATGGAACCGACGTCTCCGACGAGCGTTTTGCGGACATCGGTGAAAGTGATTTTTCTAGTGGGATTGTACCTGAAGTACTTCACGATTGAATTCCGGTAGTACTTGTAAACCCTAGGGTTCTTCGAGGAGGAATCGAAGAATTCGGGGAGGTGACGCACCTCGCATTGGTGAATAGAATCCCACGAGAACCATCTCGAGTAGCCGGGGACAACGATTACGTTAGCGTCAGCCAAGGCTTTGGAATCGGACGGCGGGGCCTCAGGCTTAGGCGCCGTCGGGGGCGGAGGGGGTGGCGGTAGCGGTTGTTTGGGGGGAGGAGGAGGCGTTTCAGTGGAGGAAGGGGGAGGTTCAGCTCCTGTGGTGGCCATCAATTTAATTTAGCGTTATACCATTGTGAATTAATATATTATATATCCATTCACAAATTGAAAATGCGACGGATCTTCTGAAGAGTCAATAAATCAACTGAAATATTATATCGCTGTGTTTTATAATTATGAAATCAATTTGTATTTTTATATATATGTGTAAAACATACATTCTAATACGATTTTACAATTATAATTAATTTTGAAGATTATCGTAATTCTAATTCTAATAAACTTTAAAATAAAATAATTTATACTTTGAAATCCAGAAGCATTTTAGGGCGGGCTAGGGTATTTCTTGTCCAACCGTAGTCTAAGAATAATATTTTTTTATTACATAGTCCCGACAAATTACTAAATTTGTTAAACGATTCTATTTGTTTCTTCTTGTGAGTATAATTTTGTCCCTTTGTCTTCTTTCCTTGGCGGTTTATCTTCATCCACTGCAGGAACTCAAATGATGGAGATAGAAATGACCGTTTAACATCAACTTTGGCGAAATCATATTAAATTACTTTAATTCATTCGGTCACAAAATATGCCATAAATGACACATGTAAAATCATCAAATAGTAAATTTCTATTAAAACTGTAATATTCAATGTTATTGTTGAATAAAGTTTTATAACATTTTTTATATTTTTAATGTTTGGAATTTCTTGAACTGTGTGTATACTTCACACACTATCCAAACCACTTGAGCCCGATATGAGTGAGATTTGTGTTTCACAAACTCGTTCGGATGACAATGGAGATGAAATTCAGCGGTGGGCTTGACGACTTGAGCAGCGATACCATAAGTCCGTAGGTGGAACTGGAAAGGGGTTGAATGTGAAAAAGATTAAGGAGTAAAACTATATTTTGAATAATCTAAAACTAAATCTCCTCAATGCTTGGAGCTATTGCTGGATTTTGTAGTAGAAATTGTGTTCCGGGCTTCCATGCAGGCATACAAAGGACACGGTGGTTGTAAATCCCTGCCCTCGCAAGATTTTTCAGGTGTATCGTTTATTCCCAGTGTGGGTTCTTACTTGTTCGCAGGGGACATGATCCTTCCTCTAAAAGAAAGAAAGGAAAATAGTTTACTTTAAAGAGACTGTTTATCGTCAAAAAAAATTTTACGAAAACTCAATTTTGTTGGCAAATAAAGCCCAATCATTACTTAAACGTGTTCATATATTCTTTTTAATTAGAAATTATATATTAAACACATTTTATGCTACCAAAATGATTTATTTCGTCATTAACCTTTGCAATCAACATTTCCACAAATATTTAACAATTTGGATCACCCAGAGTTGAATGTATACAATATTTTTTGACAATAAGATTTAAATTAAAAACCTGAAAAAATAAGTGTTAGTTAAAGACAATTTCATAAGACGAGCCATAAAAGATGGCGATTAGGTAGCTCGTGCTTATTGGGAGAGTTGTATCAATCATATAGCATAGGGTTTACATAAATTATTATGATATAACAAGTGGTATTAGCCAGTCTCACCAACCGCTGCTTGGAATTTACAATCCAATAGGATCATCACACTGTTGCCAAATAAGTGACCACGATTTGTGATTGTAGCGACCGATACTAACACCGATTAAAAAGGCAGTTGACATGTTACGAAAAGTCAAGTACTTAAAATAAGTAATACCTACTACGGAGGGCACCACGACGAAAAGGTTGGAAATTAATTCAAGGAAATGTTGAACATGTGACTCCGTGCTGATGACGGTAATAAAACACTAAAGAACCACTGCAAACCTCCCTAATTTGAATATACTGATGGTTCTACCCTGCATAATCGGCAGGTTCTTAGAATCATAAAATTACACCCGTGTCTTCTAGTAGAACCTCTGACAACTACTATGCACAAAAATCACATTCAATGTGATGGCCCGTCCATCGTCACACAATTCACCAACATTGACAACTATCTACAAACTCAATGCTGGCCAAGACTACAAAGAATCATATTTTGATTCAGACATGATTTTCTTTTTACAGAAGTTTATTCCTACATGGCTGCCAGAAACCTATTCCAGCACCCATTGATCCAATACTACCGCACTCTTCATGAGTACAGGTAGTATTAGGTATAAATACACTAGTGTAAACGTCCAAATGGAAAAGCAGCCCGCACAATCCAGTTTCCTTCGCCATCTGGAGCGACTCAGACACAACTTGGTGAGCATGACTATATATGACCTGCAAATTATATAACTTGTTCAGAGCCGAACTCTTACTAAAGAATATTATAGTTTTCAGAGGTAATGTTTTTAAATTCAGAACAAGACAGAACAATTCATTTAGAAATACAGATTTCCAACACTAAACAAAAGTAAAATCTTTATGCCATGGATAAATGGGATTAGAAGGATACCAAAATAAAATATAGCAGATCTAACGTCACACTTTGTAACAAAAGCTTATATACTATTGCAAGCCTCTACATGATTTAAGAGACAGAAAATGTGTGTATTATACATCTTTAAACTTGGGCGGTTAATACCCTGCTGAAATTAATTAACAGAATGTAAAATCAACTTAAAGATATATTGGGACCGCAATATTTATCTTCTTTTGTGAAAATTATATCCGGAACTACTTTTGCCATTAACTACAGCAGGAAATTAGCCAGGATGAATTGGGTTTTGGTTGTGCATTTTTAACTCAGCTCATGACTCACTCATAATTGATGTGAGGCAAATATTCAAG
Source organism: Abrus precatorius (assembly GCF_003935025.1). Lineage (NCBI taxonomy): Eukaryota > Viridiplantae > Streptophyta > Magnoliopsida > Fabales > Fabaceae > Abrus > Abrus precatorius. Next base: position 20,894,004 of record NW_020874384.1, read on the forward strand.
CTGAAGCCGAGTAAGAGTTTAGGCTAGTGAGCTATTTGAGCTGGTTTTAATGGCATACAAGTTACAACTTAAAATTAGGCAAATAGTTTTGAGAAAGTTTCAAATTGCCTAATGATTTGCTTTTTGAAAAAGAAAAAAAGAATGATAGATGTATTTTTTACAAGTCTACTAAGCTAAAAACAATTAAATTCTGAGGGCAATATAAAACAAGGCAACAATACCTCTAGAATGCAAAATAAATAACTTGCAAGGCTAGATTGGAAGCCCGCCACTCAAGTAGCAGTTCCACTGCTCTTAGTCCTGCTGCAAACTAAGGATACCTGCAACAGAGTACTTTCAAACCACAAGTTCATGCCAAAAATATAGACATGGACTGCAAGATGTTTGATGAATAGCCCACCTTATTCGTCCCCTCACCCAGCTGTTTGGTCAGGACCGCTGCCTTGCATAAACTGAGGAGAAGGAGCAGGAACAATAAATTGCGGTTGGCCAGGAACTGGTGCAGCAATTCCTGAAAATGTCAACGCACTTGCAAATTACATCCTTTTACATAGAACCTAAAGAAGTTTTCCTCTCAACAACAATCAAGAGATGTACCATGGATGTTTCAATGCCTCATTCTACAGGCACGCATCTTAAAACACTTCTCTAAATTTAAAATATCAATTATTTTTTAGTTGATGTTAATTCCTACTTATATGAGCATTTTGTTTCTCAAAACAATACCCACTAAAGATGGTTGTTGATAAGCAAAATTGTAAATCTGATATGAATTGGAGCACCCTTTCAATCACAAGAAAGTTGAGGCAACATGAACTAAATTGACATGTGATAAGTACAAGCAGGTTCACAAGGCAACAAAAGGGCAAATCCTGAATAACAAATAGAAATTCTTCAGGGCAGACAACCGTACCACTAGGATATGGTGCTTGAATGGCAGGCATAGGTGAAGTTGTTATGGCATTAACATTGGATCCACCGTAGGGCACAATCTGATGACCTGGTACTGTATAACCCTGCATTGCTGTATAACCATGACCACTGGGAATAGCCTGACCCAATTGTCCATAAGGATAAACATTTGTATTCATAGCCCCAGGCACTCCATATATCTGCAGGTACTGTTGTCCCATATATGGGTTGTACAGACTCTATTAGACAAGATGGAAGAAGTTGAAAAAGTCAGCAGTGTACAAACAAACCTAACATTCTTCCTAGGACAACTGAAAAAAACTAAATTGACCTGTGGGTAGATGTACTCAGGTCCATATGTCGTATACCTGCAAAGATAAAACAACCACATATAATGTTGAAAAGATCACCTCTATAGCATGATTCTGGTGTAATACATCCTGATGCACAATTCAAATGTAGTTAGGAACACCTCACACGCATCGAGATAAATATAGCAAACAATTATTAGTTTACTACATCTAACTGATAGGTTTCCCACAAACAGCAAACAGTCAATGACCAAATTTCTCAGGATTCTACACTCCCAATTATCCACTACCACAAGGATGCTGCATGTTTTGATTTTAAGAGTAGATTGGCACGGAAAGATAGGGGAAATGGGGATGGGGGATCAGTTGGTGGTCCTTGCAAGGATGTACAAAAAATTGACCATGATGGCCATCACCATCATTCAACAGTCAACAAAAATGACATATTAGTTGATAATAAGTAAAGTAATAACCACACCGCAGAGATAAGTCTAGATATAACAAGTATAAATAACAGGCAGGCAAATATTTATCAGCAACGAAAACAAATCTTCAAATCAAAGGTTTACGATAATATGCAAGTTGCAACACCATCCCACTCACCCATAAGGAGGGTAAACCAATCCTTGCTGATAGCCATAGGAAAGTGGTTGCTGGTAGCCAAATCCTCCAACATAAGCTCCTCGGGCTGGTTGTACGCTTCCAACGTACGGGGAGGCAGGTCTTATCCGTCCTACAAAGGACAAAAGAAGCACGCACAAAATCAAAGCAATCCAAGTAGAAAGAGCAAGTGGAAATGCAAAGGTTACGGCAGACAATTTTGCATGTCAAGGAAAGAAAAACATTGCTTGGGGTTAACACAGTTGTTTAAGCAAAGCAAACACGTTGGTTAAAAGATCAATCAGAAATAGAAAGCACAGATGTCACTAGACCAGACACACAGTAAACACGTGTTAGAATTCTTTTTTTCTAAAAAAAAGTGGTCCATAAGAGTGGGAATATGACTTTAGGGCAATGATAGTACTAAACACCCAAGGGCACACACAAGCACTCTTTCTAGCACTGCCCATGACTTTATCTCAATAACAGAGGAATGCTAATGTGGGATTCCGATAACAATAAATAATAACAACAACAACAAACGACAATGAGGATGACGTCAATGATAAAAGCCAGTCAATGTAAATAACCGACATCACAATTAAATTTAAGAACGCACATTGAGGCGCAGATTTGCAAAACAACAAAAGAAGGTCTAAAAGGTATTGAAGTTAGTTGCACGGTTAAATTCGTAGAGAGAGAGAAAGAGGAATGTGATTACCATAAGGCAAAGGTGGGCGTGGTCGACCAAGTGAAGCCAAGTTACAATTTGCCCTTCTACCATCAATGACAGGGGTTGGATCAGCACATGCCCTCCTTGCAGCCTCGGGATCCCGGAAAGTCACCTATACCCTCCAATTCCATGCAGGTGAGATAGAAACCAAGTCATTCTATAGTAAATGTGATGCGTGAATGTTGGGATAAGAAAGACGCTATCCAAATCACACAAACCAACAAAGTTTTCGAATAACAACAATGAAAGAATAAATAAGATACTCACAAAACCATAGCCTTTGGATCGCCCCGTGTTCTTATCAGTGATTACGACGGCCTCGAGAATCTCGCCGAACTGCTCGAAGTAACGGCGCATGGTTTCACTCTGTGTCTCCCAAGCCAATCCTCCGACGAACACCTTCGTGTATGTGGTGTCGCCGAAGGGAGAATTCAATAGCTGAAACCCTGAACTCGAACTCGATCCCGAGCTAGGACCCTGGATCGCTTGGTATGCCATTCACAACGATCGCTATTCTCCTCCACACGCACCCACAGGAGAAACAAAAACAACTAGGGAAATCACCGAATGAATACCGAAACAGTATTGAATTCAGATTGGTAGGGATGATGAGATTGAGATTCCTAAGCAGAGGGGTTCACAAGTATAGTCATCATAAACCAAAGTTTCTACTGTGTGCGCGTGTGGTATTGAAATAGGAAGAAGAGAGAAAGAAGGTGAAGATTTTGAAGAAATATACTGGGAATCAGACGAGTATAGAGAGATTCGAGGAACAGAGAATATAAGGAAAAGAGATAGAGAGAGAGAGAGATCGAAAGCACAGTGATCAGGGTAACCTAACGAATTAAAAGTGGAAGGGAAAAGGGTTTTAATTAATATTTTAAAAAAAAAGAAGGAAACAATCAAAAACCCTAGAATTGAGGTGGGGAAGGACGGAAAGAAAATTGGAAAAGGTCGGTGGTGGGATAGGGTGGTACATGGGAGAAGGGAAGAGTGTGGGGTTGAAAAGGGGATGGTCAGAGTAAAAAGAATCTGCTATACTCGCTAGTATACAACAGTGGGATAGATAAGTGTATCGAGAGAGAGAGAGAGAGAGAGAGAAGAGAAAGAAAAGGGTTTTGGGCAATCAATTATGGTTGTTGTTGATGTTGATGATGATGTGTGGTGACAGGGTGGAGAGATGGAGAAATAGAAGGAGGAGAGCAAGAGTCATTCATTCTAATTGATTCTCTCTGAATGAATATGAAAACGAAGAGCAACAATTTTGATAAAAGAAAATTAAAAGTAGAGCCGGCCTTCGGTTTTCGACACTTCTCGTTTCTCAACCCAACCGGACAGCCTGAGATGGTGGTAACCCGGGCCCCACACTCCCCCCTCCTTTTATTGTTTTCAATCTTACTGTTTTTGCATTTTCATTTTACACCAATGTTTTTATCCTAATTATGTTTGATTTTTAGATAAATAAGACCTTTTTTTATACAATTATCTTTCAAGTTTAATATTTTTGGGATGGTGTCGTATTAGAATTCGTTTTGGATTTATCTGTCTAAAAGCCCACGCGGTTGTGACACGCATTGATGCATATGCTGCATCTCCGGAACAACTCCGCTTTCTCAGACTTCCCATGCCAAGCCCGTTTTATCATATAAAAAAATGCACTATTTCTAGACCAAAATATTGCGTTCATTATGATTTCTTAATGTTGCCCACGAATTCTTTGGAACATAAACAATATTCTTATACTCTCCACTCTTTTATTCTTTTGAAGGAGTGTATCAACTTAGCAGGAGTTGAGTTTATTTTAATAGTCTTCCAAAAAGTAGCAAACCTGAATTATTTTTTATTGGAAGATATGCACATATACTGTATTATGAGTTGCTAACTGTGGCTAGTAAAAACAACACATTAACAAACTCTACCTTTAAAGATACAGTAAATAGAAGGTTGTGCTAATTTAAGAACATGCTTATTTTTAGAAAAATAAGAGAAATTATATTTATAAACTATTTTTACTCCCTTTTTGCCCTTGTTGGAGACGTCCAGCATTCAATAACACTGCAAGAATTGAGAACATGTCCTAAAAGGGAAGGCAACGGAGTCACGGGCTCATTTATAAAACATTAATTAACTTTCATTGATGCTTGGCCATTTTTTTTCCTTACTTTTTTTTTCAGAAGTGTTTAACTTGTTTATATATATATACTAAGAATAATTTCATGATTGGTGTGTTAAACAATTTACATTCTTTTATACAACAAAGTTTTTAGATAAGCTTTTTTTATTTCAATAACGTATTTAACATATTTTAATATGTATCCTTCGATTTATATTGAATTAAATTAAGTAATATATGTATAATAAAATTGTATTAAAAATAAAAATTAATATAATTATATTATATATTGTGTTTTTAGTAAAATGTTTAATTATTTTTTGTTATGAATGTATTTACATATGCATTAAAAAAACGATTTACGATTTTTTTTGCCCAAATTTTAGAAAATTTGAAATGAATCAGACTCCTCGGGGCGGACTATTATGGATGGTTTATCCAATGTTCGCATTTATCGCTTCCGAGGATGGCCTGCTGTTTCAACGTTGCTTTCATTTGAATCTTTGATATGATCTAGACAGAGTTATGCACTTATGTTAGCAGTTATTTTCATGTCACTCTTAAGATTTTGCACAATACTTACCATCTCGGTGGCCTTGTTTTACTTTTATCAAATAATGGTAAATTTATCTATCCTATTACACGAGAGTTGCTATTTTTAAGAGTTTTTATAAATATTTTTAAATATTCAAACATATTAAAATGTTTTTTTTAAATGGATACTTAATTTAGTTTAAAAAATCTGATTTCATATTTTTTAATTTGATCGCTCTTTTTTTTTCAATGGAGAATTTTATTTATTTTCTAATATTTTAAACCGTAGTCGTAAGAGTGAAAAAAGGTCGAGTTAGATTTTGTAAGGTCTGTTCCTAATTGATTCTTAAATCCAATATTAAATTTTGACCCGTTTATTTGACACTAACTATTATTAAGGTAAATCCAATAATATTAAACTAGATCCGTCTATTTTATATAAATTATTTTTAAGGTATAATTTGACATTTTTATATGTTTAACTTGATCTGTAAGTTTACGTTGTAATGAAGACTTTTAAATAGGTAAAAATGTTACATTTCAATAAGTTAATAAATCTAAACTTACATACAAATTAACATATTTTAATTAAACTTGTAAAGTATTTTATGTCTTATCTCATAAAAGTGGTTCGAGTCAAATAACTCATTGTTGAGTCAAATCCAGTGTAGCCTATTTTGATAGTTCTACCTGTAGTGCTTCAAATTTTACACATAAAAAAAAGACTTTAGGCATTTATTAATAAAAAAAATTCAAAAACATATTTTAGAGTATATCAAAAACCACAAGATGGTTCATTATTATATTTTGACTATTTTTTAAATATGTTTAAGATATTAATTATCATTTGTTAAGATTAATTGCACTATTGACCTTGTATTTTAAATTGCGAATGGTTTTAGATTTTAAAAAATATATAATTAATTAGGTTATTCCTAATTTAAATTTTATGCAAATTCAGTCTTTAGTTGATTTTTTCATATTAAAAATCCCTAAAAGTTATATTTTATATATTTAAAAAATATGTGAATTTTAAAATGAAAGAGAATATAAAATAATTTTAAACTTTACATAAACGCGAAAAAAGTTGTTTGTGGTGGCATTATCGAAACTCTTAAAAAATATTTATCACAAACTTTACACAAAATCTCAATCACTTTTAACCATTTAAGTTAAACTTTAGAGTCTTTTAATTAAATTTTAAACGGTAAAGGATTTACAATTCACTAATATTTCAATAAAAACAATGTTTTAATAAGAATAAATTATAGTACTTTTTTTAATGTTTAAAAAAGTTTTAACATGTTTTTTATATTTAAGAATATTAAAAAAATAACAATCTTTAAGGATTTGTTTAAGAAATTAAGGTTTTAGAGATAAAGGATTATATTTTAAATAAATATATTTAAAATTAATATTAATTTTTATAATAAATTATATAAATTAATATTAACATAAATTTAATATATTAATTATATATTTATCATCATAAATTATATATAACATTTTAATTTAAAAATTTTTAAATGTCATCCTCTTCAAAATTTCCTCTAAACTCTAAACGTATAGTTTATTACAAGAGATTTTCTTTTCTTTTTTCCAAACATGTTTCCTTTTACATGTGAAAATATTGTAATATAATTTATTCAAAATGTATTTATTAGTTATATTTTTTCCGGCTTTTAGTCTTGTTTATTAGTAAAAAAATATTTTATAAATTTAGGTAGAATTTATTATTTTAATTTGTTAAATTTAAGTGAAAAATATAATAGATTAAATTTTTTAAACAGAAGATAAAAAATTAATTTACAAAAAAGTATGTTGAAAAACTGACTGTGAAATAAATATTTTTTAATAATCAATAAAAAATTTAAAATTAAAACTACATGTATATTAGAGGACAATAACTACAAATAAGTAAACAAAAAAAAAAAAATCGTCAGTGAGTTATTTTCTTTAACAAAGGTATTCTATATTTTACGGGCAGTCCTATTTTTTTTGGGTCAAAGGGGCAGTCCATCGTCCCATATCTGAATAATGGTTATTGGGCCGAAAGGTGGGTTGTGGCCACAACAATTTTCTGCCATCTACGCATCAAAGGAGTCACGCTCACGCGCGTTTTCAATCCGCAACTCTTGAGAAATCTGAGGGGTTAGAATGGCGAGTAGCTGGAGAAGAACGGTGGGTAACGTAAGGTCCTTCATAGGCAATTCTATGGGAGGCCTTAGAGGCGGTAGCAACCTTGCTTCTTGGGTTGTCGCCGGAACCCTAGCCTACTTCCTCTGGATCAAACCCTCCCAAGACCTCAAGCGTCAACAGCAGGAACAGGCTTCTCTCGCCGCCTCCGATCCGTATCGCTACGTTGAGACTCGAAAACCCATTCCCGATCCTCAAGTTCGCTCTCTTCCTCTCTGTCCGTTCTACTTCTATATTCTCCGCTGCACTTATAATTTATTTCCAATTTTAATTTCAGGTAACCGGTTTGGTATATGGAAACAAAAACAAGGACAAAGAAAGTAAACCAGAGGATTAACATGCATGTTAGTTGCCTTAGTTGTATTCACGTTTGCTCCCTTCGTATGTTATTATTTTTTTAGCTTCGAAGATCATCGTCCGTAATAATCCGTTCTTCAGGAGGCATGTTATTGTATTTAATAAGTCCTTCTGTTATTATTCATAGAGCAATGTTAAGGTTGGGTTCATGATCACTGTTTGGATACCTGTTACATCACAGTTTGTAAAAATTTTAGAAGAGTTGCATTAGAAGTTCTGTTGCATTAGAAGTTCACGAGGGCTTTAGCTAAGAGAGTTTATGTGCGTGTACTTTTCAAAATTCTTGAAACCGGCATCTAATTATAATTATTCCCCTGGCTCTCTTTCTCTGAGTTGATCTATGTCTGAGTTTTGACAAGGTTTACATTGGCTGCCAAAATCCTAATCTAGTTCTCTGAAATCTGAATTATGATAAGAGTTTAATTATTGAAACTTGGCAGTCATTTCAACTGTGAATTAAAAAATTAAAAACATTTTATCCCCCTCTGTGGAACTTTATTGGAGGAGCAACCATGGAACAGTTCCTCTATGTTGCCTTATGGATATGATTAACGGAGTTAAATACCACAAAACTACTTTAGTGAAAGGAGAACGAGCTTCTGTAAATGTGAAACGCGGCAATCTGTGCAGGGTATCGTGGACACTGTAAATTTTGCCATCCATGTGATATGAAGTTTACTTAGTACTAGTAGGGTTTACCAAGTTTAATTTTTTGTCTCCTTTAGTCTCATTTTGTTGCTCTAGTTTATAGTCTCGAATATGTATTTACTGTTTATACTCTGGTTTCCACTGGGTTGCGCTTGTACTTCTTCCGTGGCTGACTGAATTGAATTAAGGTGCTGAAATACATTTGTCATTCTACTTACTTTTTCTGGATGCAGTAGAAAGAGTTTCACTTGTGCTGTTGACATTGGTGCAGTCAAATTCCACTGAGTATAGATTTTTGTAATGTAGGAATCATTGACAACCAAAGTACACGAGGATGCTGGGGTTACTTTTTTTAGAGAACTTGAATTTGAATTTGGGAACTTATAATGTGACAATGGGAGTGTTGGATTTTTATTTTATTTTGGGCCTTTGAAAAATAATGCATTAACCATGTTGAACCAGCTGGCATGGCACAAAACCCTCCTGCCCTGATTCTTTCCCGTAAGCCTCATTTTTCTTTTTCTTTTATTCATAAAATATGTTCTCCCCGTTTGGCATGGCAGCCAGATGGAAGAGAAGCAGGAAGTTTGGCATCGCAGCCAGATAAGCAGGAAATCATCCATTTAGTCGTAAATAGTCATGTTCATCTTGAGTTATTGTTAACAGTATCACTGTTCTTTTCTCCGAACTTTGCTTGAGCTATCATTTTCTCTTGCCTGCATCTTTTATTTTGGAAAAATAAATAAAAATTGAATTTGGTTTTAGTGAAAGTTCGACTTCCATTTCAATAATTTGCACAAAAGTTAGTATTAAAAGTTGACACAAATTACTGAGTAAAATTCTAATTTTCATTGAAGAATAATATGAGTACCTAAAATCTGAAAACATGTTTTTGTCCTTTTAGAAAAGATTGAGATTCATTTATTTTTCTTTCATGTTCATTATTTAATATTGACTAATGCTGGACAAAATTATGACAGTAAGCACTCTTTAAACAATCATGAAAATGTCTTTTGGCTTGTTGGATTATCTGATTTTTCTTCCTTGTTTTCCTTTGCTCTAGTCTGCTAAACAGTTATGCTAGGATTGTTCAGTTTTGCTGCCGTTCCGTTTCGGGAGGACTATGTGTAGTGGCTTTTTCAATATATTTTTCTTATTCTTATCTTATTTTTCCTCTGTATCAAGGTATTTTTTTTTTTGGGTAATGATATGAGGTGCTTGACCCTTGTGCAAGAATACTTGGAAGCCTTAAACATGCTTGTGTCCTGTATTTTATGCTTGGGAAGCACTTTCTGATGCTGTAAAATTTACACTTTTCAGTGTTATAGGGTATACTCGCAAAGGAAACATGATACATGCTCTAAGGGACCCACTGCCAGGAAAATTTTTTTTTTTTTTCTTCTTTCAACAAACGTTTGAATGGATAATCTTTTTATCAGTGTTTCACTCTCTGGGTTATAAAAACTTTCTCATTACTACATGTTATTGTGCATATTTGAGTGATCATAGAGTAATTAAGCAACAACCATGATATACATCAGCATACCAGCTTGTAATTAGCATTTTATTACAAATTTTAATTCTTAAATGCTAGGATATGTTAAATATTTTTTCTTTATTATGAAACATTTTTTTATTGTTATTTAATATCTACTTTTATATTTTGAAAATTTTTAAAATTGTTAATTTTCTTGTGATAATTTTTTTTCTCCTTTAAAATCTCATATTTCAATTACTTGTAGACAAATAAATAATGGATACACTCCTTTAAACAAATACGCCTTTATTTAGTTAGGGTGCTTTGAAAATATAGATTAAATAAGTGTTTATTTAATAAACTGAAAAGGGATTTATTCTGATAAATTATGTTAAGAAGTTTATTGAAATGAACTAAAATAGGTATATGATATCTATAACTAATTTTTATAAGTTCTTCCAAATGCCAACCTTTAAACAATACATTATGTTTTTAATAAATCTTTTTAACTTGTTAATTACTTAATATAAAAATTAATAAATAAAATATTAAATTCATAATTTAATTCTTATACTTGACATATTTTTTAAATTGGTGCTACACAAAAAGAAAGTTACAATTTAGTTTTTAAATAAGTAAATATTTTTAAATTAGCCATTATCATTTAAAATTTGATGAGACATTGGATGGAAGAGACAAAATGTAAAATAAATGATTTGTATAAGAACTAAATTATACATTTTAATTATAAAATATTTGTGAATAAGTGTTTATTATAATGACCAAATTTGTATTCAACAAGAGATTAAATAAATAAATTTTAATTTAAAAAATGAAATACTGAATAAAAACATCACAAAATTTAAAAAATCTAATTTTTTTTAAAAGATAAAAGTATACAATAAGAACATGTTAATTTTTAAAAATTAAATAACTAAATATAATAAAATTTTATTGAAAGGAGAAACATTTACTACATATTTATTATAACCAAACGTGTAACTATAAATTAAAAAAATGACTTGTTTAGGAAAAAAAAAAAAGAGATATTAATACAAAACATAAATTTATAAGATTAGAGAAACCAATAATTATGTTGATTGGCTTGTTAAGTTTGGGGCATATTCCTCCTTTGTCCTTGTATTCTTCCCTTTGCCTTGATACTTCTGCTTCTTGTTTTTTCAAGCCTTAGTATTTATTGTTTGGATTGATTAGCCCCACCTCTAGTAAAAATAAAAATAAAAACTTATTTTTAACAAACATATAGATGATATAATTTCATATTTCAAAAGACAGTAAATATTTTTTTTTATAAATATTCTATAATAATTAGTGTATAGTAAAAATATTAACTCTGATATTTTATTCATTTATTTGAAAGTATGATAAAATATAAAATGTTAACTTTATCCTCTAAGACTAAAATTAAAAAATTAATTATAATAAAATTTCATTGAAAGAAAAAAAATATTTATTATATTTTTATAATTTGAATACAATGAATGAATTTTTTTAATAAAAAAATATTCTTAAACTCATTTAAAATAATTAAAATTAACAAAATCTTATAAAATAAAGTAGATTTGTATGAGAATTGAGATTATTAATATCTTATAAAATAAAGTAGATTTGTTTGTTAGTAAAAAAAATAAATACATTCTTAAGAGAAAGTTAAATTATAACATAAGTTTGTCAAATTTATAAATTAATTTTTATAGTTAAAAATTTTATATTTTAGTTTTTATATAAGTTTGTTTTATGCTTTACTTCAAGTGTGTAGGTAGAAACTAATTAAAAAATATTTATACATATAGACATTAAATTGTAACTGTTTTTTAGGGATTAAATTAACAAATATTAAATATAAAGATTAAATTTATAATTTAAATTAAATAAAAATATATTTAATATTACATCTTAATATAAGTGATAAAATTTTAAGTAATTGAAAAATAGTTATCTATAATTCTTCAAATATAATAGACAGTTGAATCTCTTACAAATTAATTTCTAATTGTGTATAAAAAATATTTAAAAATTACACTAATAACCTCTGCAAATAATACTTCAGTTAAAATACACAAAAATCTGTAAAATGAGATATATTTATCATCCGAATGAATGAAAAACTGATTTATATTTTTTATGAAAATTATTCAACTGTATAAAAATGTTATGATGAAATATAATAACAACTACAATCTAATGATTGAACTTAGTTTTAATCAAAATTTTAAATTTTATTTTTACTTTTAATTTAACACTTATTCAATTGAATTTATTTACCTTAATTAAAAATAAAAAACATTGCACAAAATTTGCACAAAGGTGGATAAAATTGTTAACTGAGTTAAGTTAAAAATTAAAAAAAAAAATATTTTGATGAGAAACAAACATAATTATTCATTTACAATTCTCATTATATTTCATTGTTCTTTTTTATATCATTAAGTATTTTTGTTAATAAAAAATGCTTAAAAGTACAAATTTTGTACATATGTAAAAGTTATGAAAACAGAATTACATAATTTCTATCAATTAATTATTGTTTTTAAATTTTAGTTCTTTAAAGTTTTACACTCATTTTGTCTCCAAACAAACTTTGGATTAGTGATGACGCTCCTGTTAGGATGATACTATGCCTAACCTTAGAATCAATGAGTGAGTGTTTTAGTGAAAATACCTAACTCAACTCGCCAGTGGACTACTATTTTATCTTTAGTTTTAATTTGGTCAGTGAGTTAACTAACTATCTGGGGTACTACTTAAAAAATCAATTATCCATAGGTAGAGACATTTTCAGTTTCTACATTAATTTATAATTTCTTCTCCAATAATGTTAACATTAAAAGAAACTGTATCATGAGGTTGCATATCTTTTGTAGCAGTTTTTTTAGAGTATAGTATTTTTTATTAGATACAATTTTGTTAGAGCTGAATAGTATTATTACTATAAACAAAAATAAAATAAAATTATAAGTATTTAATATAGTTGTAAGAATTTTTTATTATCATTAAAATATTTTTATTAGTCTATATTTTTAAAAATAAATTTAAGTATTAAAAATATATTTTTATTAAAAATTTTATTATTAATTGTATTTTTAACATAATATATTTTAAATATAATTTATTAAAATTACTAGGTTATATATATATATATATAGAAAAATTACTAGTTCTCATGAATTGCAAAATGCAAATATAAAATGTTCTATATTTTAAGGCGCGTGAGATCTAATCGTCGGTTTTGTTCTATATTTTATTCATATAAAGTATAAACAACAATAATCAATAGTAATATATATATATATATATATATATATATATATATATATATATATTCGTGGTATGTGCTACGTAAATGTATAAAAATTATTCTCTTACATGAAAACGTCCACCGATCAGGGATGCTTTAATTAGAAAGAAACTTTTATATATTATATTTATATTTTATTTTTTCTATTACGTTACAGTCACATTTTTTATAAAAGAATATTTATTTTTTCTTATAATAATTGTTATGATTTTATTAGAAAAGATTAAAAAAAGAGAAAAAGAACAATATAACAGAAAAAATAAAAATGAGTTATAAAAAATATTATAATTATAACATTACTTTATTATTGTAGAAACAAATAAAAAATGAAATATTTAATAAAATAATAACATCTTGTTAGTTTTAATTACACTATTTATTAACTATTGTAGAAGCAACATAAAAATTTTAATTTAACATATCTATTGTCTATTGCCATTTTAAACTCATTATTATTGAAATTTGTCAAAATATTTTCTTATTAGATAAGTTGAGAGACTAATATCTTGAAATATGATAAAGAGTACCGTAAAGAGTGATATTTTTCACAGCATTTTTGTTCATATACATAAATTAAGAAACCAAGCTCAAAACTATATTTTCAATGGATCTAGATCCCTTCTGCATAGACCAATTCATGTTAATGGTTATTGTCATGAATCCATCATACATAATTTTTAGCATGAAACACTCAACATGTATAAATTTTTGGGTATGGAGCAATACTCTAAACATGTGTTTGGTTTGAAATTAATTAAATCACTTTCTAATTAATTTTAATTTTTGAAAACTGAAACCCAATATATTAAGAATTATATATAAGTTATTATTTTAGAAAAAAATCCTTAAAAATTCCTATACTTAATGTAATTAATGCTTGGTTTGAATCAATATATTTTATATGTTTGAGGAATTGAATTGCAAAAGAACTTAAGTTGTAACGCGCTGTGGAATGAGAGTGAGGAAAGGAGGGCATTCCGTGGGTGGAATAGAACAACTTTTGTCTTTGGTAATGGTAATTTGTTTGGTTCTTTTCCATTCCACCATTTCTTCCTCAAAACCCTGAGTCCCTAGCAGTTTCATTCCTTATCTTCAGCTCAGTTTTGCGATGCTTTGACAACTCCATCAAAATAAATTGCCACACTCAGATTTTAATTTGCCAATTTGTCACATAAATTTCATTTAGAGGACCCTCTTAGCCTTAGATTTCATCAACTAGAAAGCAATAAATTATATAGAGCATTGGATATATTATATATATATTTTGAGCAATTCCGTTGTTGTCGGTGCTGGGTCTTATGTTCTTTTGCCTGCAACACCAAGACGGTTATTTTCCTCTTGGAGTCAAGCTATCTATCATCAAACTTCGCAGGTAATTAAATTAATTAAATCATGCTCTATATTCTACTCTAAATTAAGTTTGATCTGCAACATGCCTAAAGGCGTCAATAATATTAATCTTTTAATTTGAATACTTTTTATCAAACAGATTAGATTTCGATTGGACTTGGTGGCTTGGAGCAAGCAAAGTTGTGCCCTGGTGTGTATGTGTGGGACACCATATATAAAATCAAATTTTACTCACAAAACACATAATAGAATATAGTAGTACCTAGCTAAGCTAGGCACATACATAAGTATATATAAATTGGACTGAGTATTGATTATGATGAGTGTTGGGTTTGGATCTGAACTTGTCAACAGATCCATGAGTGACAAGTGATGAAGTGATGGCTTCTTACAACAACAACATTGAAGGAAACAAAGCTCAATTAGGTGGTTTTGTTCCACAACTGTTTATGACACCAAACCTACACCTTCAAACCCCTAACGCTCAGCACTCCGATGACGACGCAGGTGGACCCTCCTCCACGCGCCGCCCTCGTGGCCGTCCTCCGGGATCCAAGAACAAGCCCAAGCCACCCATCATCGTAACGCGTGACAGCCCCAACACGCTCCGCACACACGTGTTGGAGGTCTCGGCCGGAGCTGACGTGGCGGAGAGTCTGTCAACTTACGCGCGGCGCCGAGGGAGGGGCGTGTGCGTGCTCAGCGGCACCGGCACGGTGACCAACGTCGGGCTCCGTCAACCGGGAGGGTGCGTCGTGACGCTTCAGGGAAGATTCGAGATTATTTCCATAACGGGGACGGTGCTTCCGCCGCCGGCGCCTCCAGGCTCCGACGGGTTGTCGATTTATTTGTCGGGGGCGCAGGGACAGGTGGTCGGCGGCGGCGTGGTGGCCCCTTTGGTGGCTTCGGGTCCCGTGGTTTTAATAGCTGCTTCATTTGCCAACGCCATGTTTGAAAGGTTACCCTTGCCCTTCCATGATGATGATCATGAGCATGATAATGATCATGATGATGATCAACTCCATCATCATGCGGCAACATCGCAGTCTTCTGGCGTCACGGGAACTGGACAGGTGGCAGAAGGAAGGAACTACCCTTTCTCATCTTCGGTTCAGGGTGACCTATTTGGATGGGGTAGAACTGCATCTGCAACTGCCCAACCCAAACCTCATCCTTTTTAATTATTAATTATGTATGAACATTAGTGATGAGGGTTTAATATACATGCATTAATCTTATGTGTGGAGCAACACATGATTTTAAATTAAACATGTAAATTATGTAGGTGAGTAATTTGGCTTCTTTGCAATATCTGTATTACTCTAATTAATTTGCTTTTCAGTGTTAATATATGCCCTCGCTGATCAAGCTAGCCAGCTAGTTTATTAATAAACAAAAATAGCAAAGAAATCAGCATGTATATAAATATTGGAACTTTGGTAGTGGATCATATATTATAATGTTGAACGATGAACACCAAGACCCACAACACCGCTGGTTGTCTATTGAAGCAAATAATTAGTGGCTTCTTCATCATATATGGTACATAATAAAGTTTAATTGTATATTATACAATTATTTATCGTTGTTTTGATTCACTTTAGACACCTCAATTCTTGTAAGCACGAATTATAATATTGTTTAGGACCATGCCCTACGCTAGCGGCCGGATGTTATTAGCACCCTTGTTCAGTTGAGTTGTATCTTCAGATCAGAAACCACCGATGTGGATCTGTTAACCTCTTTTCTCATGTGCCTTATGTGCAAAAGTACCTTGGAGAGAACAAACACAGACAAAAGCCTGTTTCTTCTAGCGCAGAAAACGTAACCCTAGTTTCTGCTAACGCTATTCTCAACATTGGGAACCGATGCAGAACTTCAAACATTGCTTTTTTCCTACTCCCAACTAGTAAAAGTTTGCTGACCAAATCAAGCGTTACACTTACAACAATTAATTTGCTTCTGATTAGCTACTATAGACCAGAAGAAAGAAGTTCTTTTTATATATATATATATATGTTTTTTTTAATATTTTCTCCACTATATGCTCGTCTTTAATATCATTTGTCTGTGCTTGTTTTTCCAAGAGAAACGCAAATTGAGCAAGCCACAAGAACTGAATGAAGAAGCCAAGTAACTTTCAGAACCAGTGACATTGAAACTTGAAATTATAAAAATATTTTTTGAGCTCATAAACAAAAATAAAATGAGAATGCTAATATATGTCTTTTAAACACTAAAATTAAAAGTGAAAAGAATTATATAGAGAATTTTTGTTTGTATGTTACCATCAAACTCTCATACTTCTAGTATCATTCAACCTTAACTTTCAATAAAAAGATTGTCTATTGATTCCAAAATAAAAGTATTCTTGGAACTGGGAATGCATCCCTTTTTGTTTCTTTAAACTGGTAGGTTCATGTCCAGAAATAAGTGAGCTTTAGTATAATATATAATACATGTTTTTATTGATTTAAGGAAGTTAAATTTAAGTATTTAAAATAATACATTTTTGTTATATATATATATATATTAAAAATATAATAAATAATTTTAAAAAAATTCCTATTATTTTTTTTAAACAAAGGTTGGTACATATTTTCGCTCTCTCTCTCTATATATATAGACCCTATTGATGTCCTTTGTTCAGTGTCACAATATAATTTATAATTTATCTGGATAAGATTTTCTCGCTTTTTAACATGTGCTGAGTAGAGCATACATAAACAATAGACCCACACAGACAATTCATAATTACAAACTACTCCATAGCTGACCAGATCATGTGTTAATTTTGGCTTTGGTTTCCACTGATAGAATACAAAAAATGAAAAATAGGAAACTAAAAAGTGATCATGACATGCAAAGACACTACAAACTCAACAGTTTGGGAATGTTCATTATTGGCTGTGTTGATTTTAACCATTTCCGGGAAACACTCAAATTGTATATTTCTTGTGTTTGGTCATTATGGTGTCTCAATTTGTCAGGTTGGTCTTTGTCTTTGATACACATGTACACGTGAAAAACGTGAATATTGTTAATTAAGTTGTAATTATTTATTCTCTTTTTAGCATGAAAGTATTGACATTTTTATTTGAGTTTCTTTTTTAATAACCGACAAACAGGACTTCCCAAATTAATCTGGGGTTATGATCAATTTATATAATGATACAAATTTTAATAGTAAGTTTTTAGAAAGTTTGAACAATATATAAAATTCAACCCTTATGCAAATGCTGAACTGATCATTAGGATTAATTTGTGTTGTGCTACCAAATATAGTACTTTTCCAATGGTATTGCAATATTGCTACCTGATCTAGACTAGTTCATAACGCTTACCAGAAAATTTACTTGGGATATATATGCATGGAAGAGAAAAATGGAGAAGAAATAATTTTTAATTTAAAAAATTATATATTATTTATAATAATATACATATTTAATACATTAAATTTATATTAATTAATTTATTTTATTTTAAAAAATATTAATTTTAAATATATTATTTATTTAAGATAAAAATTTTGCAATCTCCTCTCTTTCTCTCCAAAATTTTCATTCTCAACAATCCCTTTAGTTCTAACCTATCATAATATGCAAAAATGATATTATTATAATGCTATTTATTATATCAATTTTGTTAATTTGTGCAATAGTGTACATAATAAAATGTTGTATATAATATATTTTTATTGAAAATCACATAATTAAATGTAATTCAATGCAGTAATAAATATTATATTATTGTATATGTTAAAAATTATTATTATATTCTGTAAATATATAATGATTTTATCATCTGTTAATTAGTTTAAAATTTATTAAAATTTAAATATAAACTTACATGATCGCATATCATGTCTTTTTGTTTGAACAGGTTGACAATAATATTTTCATGTTAAATAGAAATAAATGTTAATAATATATTTTTTAATTTTGTCATCCTAAACTTTTAAAGTTAAACTGAAGTAATTAAAAAAAATTATTAAAAAATATTAATTATATTTTTAATATAATAGTTTTTCTATAAATATTCTTTATTCTCTTAATTTGAACTCTAAGAACTGAAACTATCATTTTTATATATTTTATTACTAAGTAAACTTTATGGATAAATAAAAATAAGTTTGACAATTTTAAATTTAATAGAATATTTTTTTTTAGACCATATGTACCATTTTTTGGAAGCAATCATGTTTGAGATAAATAAGACTATTATAGCATATAAGTAGCAAAGTTTTTCTTCAAAGTATTTAACACATTTTTATTTATTGGAACTCAAACTTGAGATCACCAGTTAAGGTGGAATAATCTCCTGCTTAATGGTACATGTTAATCTATTTAAAATATATTGCTTTTATTTTTTTTATTCAATTATATATTTTTTTAGTTTATTTAGAGACTTAAAATTACAAATAAGTTTAAGAATATTATTTTATTTCAAAGTAAGTTTTTCAATTTATTTAAAAGACTTTATTATTACATGTGTTTTTAAATAGGTTTTCAACTTATATTAGATTTTTAAAAACATCAAGTCATATCTTAAAAAAAATTCTTATATTAAATAATAAGGTTAGAGTTGGATCTTAGATATTAGAACAGGTCTTATAAATTTTAGTATAAGCCAATTCATTTCAATTTTTAACTTTATATAAATCTCAAAAAATAATTTAAAAGTCCATAATTTTTCATAATAATAAATTATACTAAATAGAATGTTGTTATTATTATTATTATTATTATTATTATTATTGCAAGCAAATGTCTCTGGCATATAATACTATTATAGGTGTGTTTGAATAAATATTTATTTTAATGATAACGAATGTCTTAATTTAACAATAAAACTAATCAAAGTAAGCTAAAAATAATTTATTTTGTTAAATTATAGTGACAAGCTGATTTTTTCATAAATTATTTACAAAACTCTTCTTAGGTGTCTTTAAGAAGCTTTGTGTAAGTTGTAACATTTGGGAGTTAATAAGATGCTAACTAACTATTTTATATGATTTAATAGACTATGATTAGTTTGATTTTCTTTTCAAAACCTAGGAGCAAGAATTGGGACTTGGGAGAGGGATGACACTTTAATTATGCAGGTTGCAGGAATCCAATGCTGCTCCTTGTGAACAGATGTCCCCTGGCTCTTCCACTCAAGCTATCAAAGGGAACAAATTATGAGCTTGATTAGCAAAAGCCCAGCCTTGTTCCAATTGAGAAAGCTCAAATACTTAACTACCATCCCACTGATGGTTGACTTTCGTTCAGCCAATAGTATGCATATTGAAATAGACAGACTTTATGCAACTTACGGGATACAAAATGGCTTTGTATTCGAAGTCTGCAAATTACCTATGGAAAAAATACTAAAAAGCAAGAGTCACCAAAAGGAAAAGCACAAAAATGAAAATTTGGCATGTGCCAGCAAAGATCAAGGTTTTGTTTATTAATTGCAAAAGGAAAACATGAGTTTCACATTAGACCAAAAGAAAAGAAATGATATTGGAAGATTGACTATTCGAATGTGTGAAGACTTACACAAGTTCAAGTAAAAAGTCAAATGATCGGTATCCTGGAAAGGTGAAGAAAAACTATAAAAATAAAATTAAAATTATAAAAAGTCAATAACCTGTCTTTAAACCTTATTTATGACAAAATATTACAACGTAATTTAATTAATGTAACCAGTCTTAAGAGGAACCTGTTTGAATGGGAATGCAACATGAAAACATTTGGGGTTCCTAAAAAGGATGCTGGAAAAGGAACCGAAATCATAAATACGGTCGAAAGCTTGAAAAGAGTAACCATCTATTGGATTTATATTGGGATCGATGCAGAATATGAACATTTTTTCTGTACACATCCAGACGCAATAGAAAGAATTTATACATTGACATTTGAGTGTCCTCTTGTCAGACTGTCATTTTGCTCATTTAGCATTTTCGTAAAGATTCCTCTAACTACTTGGACTCAAACTAATTATGCGCCAGCAAAGAAGTGTTAAAAGGAAAAAAAGTTTTTTTTTAGACGGAAAATCTTGCATATTGTATTAGTGATTTTGGGTGCTTTTACCTTAAAAAAAATGTAAAGTTGGTAGTAATTTCATCTAATCCAACGGGGCTACACTATTTCCAAACATAAATAACCATGCCCTGATTGTTCAGAAAATTTTTACCCCTTAAGGGGTGATTTGAGAAACCAATCATTCAAGGGAGGAAAATTTCACAAAGCTCCCTGCTCAAAAGGTACGCGTACAAATAGTCGACCATGCAAACTAACAACAGCAGATGTCTGAAGCGGATCAATTCTTGCAGGTAAGTTCACAACCTGAAAAGACAGCAAATTTCAGTCAATCACTTTCAATGAAGATGCTGTGTACTAGCATGATAAATTCTGTTACAACTCTCAACACTACGATACCCTCCTAAAACTAGCAATATATCAATATCTCAGTTAAGAAAAGATAGTTACCTTTTTGAAGGGGGTTATTCCCCATGGATTGTCAACGTGTTCTGGCAGACCAGTTATAACAAGACGTCCAACTGGATCTGATTGGACTCTCACCTGGATTTATAGAAACAAACAGAAAAACTCATTTACAGCTAGTTTTTTCTAAAATGAGCAAATAAGGTTGTATCCACTCTTTAGATCATTTAATGGATTAAGATCACAATGCACTTCATAAAATTAAGTGTGAATACACCATTGCCCATTTCTGAAGTAAACTTGGAAGTCCAATTGTTAAATACAGGTATAGGAACTAATTTTTAACATGACAAATTATGTCAAATTATCCCAAACATACAATTTAAAAAATTCAAAGAATTACTAATTATTTTTATTTAACTCTTTGTTGGATAAAAAAGGACTTTACAATTAAACGTGCATGTGTTTTTCCCAACAGATATAAGTACCTTAATATCAAGCAAGTTTTCCTGCATAAAATTAACCAATGATAAAAGACTAGGAGCTAATGTGGTTACCTCCTCACGAAGGAGTCCAGGAACCAGTGCATACACCTCAAAACAATCCTTCTGGACACAGATATAACAAGCAGTTAAGTTTTTTTTTTTCAATTTTATTTACAGCTGGAGAGAAAATCTGCCATTATGATACATAGAAAGAACATTAACTAGGTAGAGAATAAAACCAACTTGACATACAGTTTCCCGCACATTGATCTTCACCCAGTCAGCTGGGGGTCCAATGTCCACCACTGCTGTGACCAGTCTACCAGATGAAAAGAATCAGTTAGAATTGGTTCATTAGAAACACAGAAACTTGAATGAAGCCTCACGGTGCATGCATCTGTATCCTTTTCAGATTGAAAAGTAGGGATCATAAATGGTTAAATTGACTAAAAGATCAGTTATGATGAATGGTATTCTCACTGACAAGATGAAAAAGCCAAAGGGTTTCCCAGGATATCCACATTCGGTTTGTCTGTGTTTTGGTTCAAAAAATATTTGGGGAGGAAAAATTCAAACATTAAAACCTTTATTTGTTTGGAAAGTGGAGTTTTAGAGGTAAGAGAAGAAGAACATTTCTATTTTAAATAAATATGTTAAGAAACTTGAGTTTAATTCACCTCTTTACGCTTAGGACTGAACATCTAGTATGTGAAGTTTGCGAGATTGAAAATCTCCTGGTGACCCACTAAAATTGGATAGACTCTGATACTATAGTAAGAAATTTGGGTCTAATTCATTCTCAACAACTAGTTCGTAGAAAGAGGATTATATAAGCCCTTATAAAGAGTATTCTAACTCTTTCTAACTAATGTGGAACATTTTAACAAAATATATTTTAGTTAGATAAATTTTCAAAATTAAAGATATAAAATGATAAATTAACATAAACATATGTATTAATCACTTATTTATTATCGTAAATTTTATATAACTATTAATTTAAAAATAAAAAAATTTCCTTTTCCTCTGAAATCCTCCTTCCAAACAACCAAAGAAGGATGCAAATATCTCCAAGGACTTCAATAAGATATGTATAGGATAGTATGATTGGGGCACATCAGATTGTCTTGGTTAATTCCTTGTTTTATTGTGTTGTAATCCAATGAAACTAATAGAAAACTTCAGGCAGTGTGTGGCCAATACTATGAAGCAAAAGACTGTATATGGAGAAGCCAACAGTGATACAAAAATCATGAATGTATGCACAGGATTTCAGGTCAATTAACAGAAAAGACCAGTATCTTAACTGTCTATCTCCTTCAATATTTGCAGTTTTCTCAGTATGCTCCAGACTGGATGGTGTTCTTTGTTTATTAATCACACCTAGTTCATCGAACCATGAAGAAATGAGGAAGCAATTAATTTAGAGATCAGTTGGTAATTTTCATAGTAAGCATACCAATACTTTTGAGGTTCTTTTCACGCTTTGGCGTGGAACTGAAGCTCTTGTCCTGTGTAAGAAATACAAAACGATCTAGTAGTAGAAACATTGCTACAAAATATACATATATATATAGATGTAGAGAGGAGGGGGAGGTAAATGCAAAGAATAAGAAACACAAATTTTAAAGGTCTCAAACAGACCTTAATAACTGGCTCAGCAACCTCACCATATCCAAGAAGGCGCTGAGCATGCCAACCTTGCATTGCACGTGCTGCAGCATCCCTTCGTGCCCTACCTGAGCCTGAAGCCTGGTAAACAGCAGTCTGCAAAAGAAACTCATTATTTGATATCCACAAAAAAATGGTAGAGGTTGAAATGTTCTTACTTGCTCACATAACATAGGAAAACAATAGATGATCTGGTATAATAAAAGTAATCTTCATATGAGTATGAAATCAAAGAAGTAGAGTGGGGAAAAAAAAGAAAGAACACTACACAAACCTCTTTTTCCACACTTGAAGATTGATGGAATGATCCAACAGGGAGTTGTAGCTCCCCAATCTCTCTCTTATGCTTTTCATACTCTAATAGTGCCTGTGCAAATTGAAAATTCAGGAAAAAGGAAACCAGCAGAGCATGCAAATGACTCAAAAAGGGCAACAAGGGTGACACTTGAAATAGTACAAGGCAGAAAAGCAAATAATAATGGCAAATCTTGGTCTCCAGTCCTGTGACAAAGATAGCACATGCCATGGAAAGGTGAAGTAGAGACAGCATGCAAACTTTTTTTTTCTTTTACATCTAAAGAGTAAGAACATGAAATTGACATCAATTCAAACTGAAACTGATGCTCGTTAGATATTACAACAAGTCTACTCTAATTTATCAATTATTACAATAAGAAAGATGAAGTCTAACTGATAATTATAGATAAGTGCACCCAATCAATTACCTTCTCATAAAAGATTCTAAATGTCCATGAGACTGTAGTGCAAGTCCTATGAGAAAAAATCAGGAATGTATTCAATATAATAATAAGCAAAGGGAAATTTTTTAAAAATGAATTGTTTAGAGAGTTTTACTTTTTAGAAACTAAATTATATATCTTAATAACAAGCAGTTATAAGCAACTCAGAGCACTATGAAGAGTTCACCAATGATGGTAAATAGTATAAACATGATACGGTGGGACTATGAAGGCTTAATAAGAACTACCAAACAATAATATGTATAGGCCTTACTTGGGGGGGTGGAAAGACTCTCCTACTTGCCGCCACAGCTTGGATCCAGTTACCTACAATACATATAATCAAGATCAGCTTTGTTACCTATTGGTAACGAATGACTGACAAGTGACCACCAACATTTTAGCACAACTGAAATAAAAGTTATGAATCTCAAATAAACTTAATATGTATTGCTATGTTCTATTCCAAAATTTATAAAATAAATAGTTGGTTAATCAAAATCAAGTTGCAGGACAAAAAAGAATGACTCTGGGCTGGAGCTCACAACCCTACTATAAGGAAAATAAAATAATAAATCCCACAGGGCCAAGTTGTTATCAGGTCTCAACAAGTGAGACCACAACTACTTAAGCTTAGTCTTGCCACATCTCAAATTTTAAACAGATTTTATTAGATAAATTACAGATCCAAAATGATTGGCTCTTTGTAAAGTTGATAAGATGACTGAGGACCAACGGTAAAAATGCTTAACATCCACAGCATCAGTTCTATTTGGGCTACAGATAATGTCTGTCCAATCATTTGATTTGAGTAGTGTTGAAAGTATCGACACAAGCACAGGCCATCAAACATTGGGAATGCATAACAAATGATAATATTGAAAGCATAACTACAGTATATCTGAGGTATCAACACAACCATCAAACATAGGGAAATCACGTGGATCCCTAATTCAGATGCTTGCTAACAAGTTTAAATCAAGAATCAACAAAATATCCATTTTATCTTACAAAAAGCAAGAACAGGATGGAACTGTTGAGCAATAGCAGTAACTACAGCCTTGACTTTGAAGATTGTAATGTATATATCAGACAGCAACATTAAAGTTTATAATGCAAGAACCACAGATATGAGCTGTAACTAATAAAGCATGACATGGATCCATACCACATCGTAGCCACCTAGTCTGATAACAGCTCTCCATAGCCTACATCCCAAGGGAAAATAAGGAACCCAAGATCAGAGCAGTCAAAAATTACATTCAAAACTAGCAACTAGACTTCAGAATGCTACTGAGAAAGGTATCAGACAGCAATGTGTTATAGAAGATACCACACATACTTTAAGCAATTAAGTGGCTCCCCATAAAATTTAGGAGGCTTAAATTCCAAGGACCTTTCTCGGTAGAAAATCTCCAGCTCTTTCATAAATGCTTCTCGTTCCAGAACCGTACCAGACTCATCATAATCGGTCATCTGTGGATGAAATGTAAGGAAACAATCACAATCTACAAAAGGACAACAAATAACATAATGCACTGATATCTCACCCCAAGTACCTCAGCATCGTTTAGCACGTTCTTCATTTCTCTGACATTTTTTTCTTTAGGCTTTGGAGTGATCAGTTCCTGACGCGATAGGGTTTTAACATCTTCAAATTCAAGCTGATTCTCACTAATTATTTTGGTTTCAGGCACAGAAATAGGAGCAGAATCGCCGTTTTTGTTCCCATTACCCTGATCAACCATTACTTGATCCTGCTGTAGCGGAGCAGGGGAATTGGGAGCTGGCACGTGCGCAGGGAAAGCCACGTGTTGACTTTGCGAAGTGGAATCAACAACCTCCATATCGGAATTAGCATGTGAATTTTCTTTCGGTTTCTCACCATCCTCCATTTCACCTTATTACTAGAAGAAAATTATCCTTCACTCCAGAGCCAAATAAACATCAGCATTAGCGTCCTTCAACATTTACAACGAGCAAAGAAAAACGACGATGGAGAAGAAGACGAAAATCCTAGCCCTAAGCCTAAGGCGAAATAGTATGCAATATAGGAGATTCATAGTGATAGCCAAACAAACAGGGCCTTGGAAGTAGAAGCAGTGTACCTTAATTGGCGAGGCTCGCTTGCTGCAAACGACAATGCGAATTGGAGGTGAAGAATTGCGAAGAGGGAAGAGGAGTGTGTGTTTGTATTCCAAGTACAAAATTGGAATAGGAATTAGAATGAATGGAGGAACAAACGGTGTACAATACTTACCTTCATCAAAATTGTAATATTACAGACCGCACCAGATGCGGTGGGAAGCAGACCCAAACGGCGGTTAAGTTAAAAATCCAACAACTCTTCTTCAGCTCCACCTCCACTACACTCATCCATTCTATGCCACTACTAGATCGTTTCTTACATGTCAAAAGACTGTCTTACCCCCTTTTGCATGTTTCCTTCCAACTCATCCCACACGTTTAGTTTGTGGATAATATATTTTAAATGTTAACCCTCTCCTGTTTAGATACAATTACTGTGATCAGCCATAACACTTGTTTGGATGGACCTCGCTCATTTAAAGTTTGGAGACTTTGGAAGGTAAGCATTTATATATCTATTGGTGTTTTTCATGTCTGTTTTACAGGCAAAATAAAAAGTTAATAAATAATCATTTCTTTTCATAAAAAAAATCATTTCTTATTGAAAGTTAAAATAGTTAATATTGATATTGTATTAAATTTAATAATTGCATAATTTTTAATAACAAATTATTATACGTCAATTTTTATTGTAAATTTTTAAATATATTTTGTTTTTTAATTAAAAATAATTGCATATAATAGTTTCTTATATTTAAATTAATTATATATATATATTATATAATTTTTATTTTAAAGAAATTAAAGTTTATTTAGAGTTACACTACTTTTACTTCATATTTTCACGTTTAAATTTTATTTTATTTTTGTTATTATGTTTCTTATTTTACCTTCTATTTCATTTACTTTTGTTCTTATCTCACTTCTTGTTATGAATTTTATCGTAAAGTCATAAAGTATAAATAACACCACTCTAATCTTTACTTTCACAGTTTCGTAGTGAAATGAAGTGAGATAGAGAAAAAAAAAAAAAAACACAACTCCTTCTATTTGTAAATTAAAAGAAATGAAAGTGTGAAAATTAATTGTGACCTTCGAATGTTTACAAATTAGTTTATATTAATGTTTAAGCAAAATAAATAAATACGATTTAATTAGAAAATATATATTCTAAATCGTTGTAGATAAATTCAAATATAATATTTAGTTCAATTTAATATAATCAAATTAAAAATTTGTTTATATCAAATTGAACGGTTCATTTTTTTATTTTATGAGAAAATAATATATATATATATATATATATATATATTCTGTTATATATTTTTATGCTTTTTAATTAAAAATTGTTTTCGTATATAACATGAGATTTTCATAATAAAATAATACCTTGATTTGCATACATTATTAATGTAAACTATTTTTATATTATCGACAAGTTAACATATATTAAGATATACGATAGATGCACTTTTTAAATTAATTATTACAAAATTTAATAATTTTTACATAGTAATAATCTATGATCAAATAATAATGTGATTTTTTATTGTAAATTATAATTAAATTTATAAAAAATACACGAGAGAAAAGCACGACATTAAGTTAATCCTAATCTAATAAATTTATAAAATATATTAAAATAATAAGACACCCTCTTAAAAAGTATGAAAATATATACCTTACACAACAAAATTATAAAAATAATTAAATATCATAATTTTATAAATATATAATTATATTAATACGACTGAGAAGTTAATTTATAAATAAATTATATTTACACTTGAATTTGATTTAAATTATACTCGTTTATTTTCAAATTTGGATTTAAACTGAAAATATATTTTAACAATTAATTTTTATTATTTTTATGTCATTTCCATTTAATTTGATGGGTTTGTCAACACTCTAAATGAGTCGTGCAGAAATTTTATTTTATTTTTATCTTTAGAATTTGTTTAATAGACACAATAACAAAATTGTGATACCATATATTAGTTTTTAACTATTAAAACATGATAAATTTGTTATATAATAAATTATCAAATTTATCGCATGAACAAAATTGAGTAAAAAATTGCCTTTCCAACCTTTGTTTTTAAAGATGCCCCAATGATAAATGCGTAGGGTCCTTAGGTGGATTGTTCGAACAAAGAAGCATGTGCCGAATCACGTACCATTGATTGTTGAGCACGTGTCCTATTCAATTTCATTTAATAGTTGTTCAAAATACTTTTATCGATTTTCTTAATTAAAGAAAATATTTATATATTATACTAATTTTAAAATAGTTTTTATATCTTAAGCGTTGACTAGATTTTTTCGTCCTTACCGTGTATGGGCATAAGATTGATGCAATAAAATAAATTGAATTAGCCTGTATCCTTTAGATTTAAGATTTGGTTGAATGTAATTTTTCTAAAAGCAAACTTTTTTGAAATTTTGTTTAAATAATTTATTTTCATTATGCCAATAAATCTATCATGAACAAGTTAATATCTCTAAATTTTTAAATAGTTTAACAGATATGTAATTTATAAATATTATCATACTACTTTATATCAATTTATTGAATCTAAAGGACTTTTAAAGACTACAAAACATGACATTTTTAGTTAATTTTGTTTAGAAATATCTTAATCAAACAAATATAGTTAGTAAAATTGATTGTCTCAAGCTTAATTTAAACTAATTGATGTAATCCGCTGCACATATGAATTTAGGCCTGTTCGGTTTGCTCTTTATGAATAAGTTATTTTTTATTTGCATTGTTTTATGACAACTTTTTTATAGCAACTTCAAAATTTCCATCTAATGTCGTACGTTTATTTCTCTCACACTTTCTAAAAAAAAACTCATTGAATTTGGTTTCGTTAGTTAACTTCCTCTCATAATCTATTTTATATTTATCGTCACGTACTCTTCAAGGTTTCTTTAAATTAAATTAACTTTCGTCCCAGCATAGCTCAGCTGAGTGGCTAGTGGTACATGATCTTCTTGAAGCAAGGTTTGATCGTCGTTATTCTAAAATCCTCACATCTTATCTCCTAAACCACACTCTCTTTCCTTAAAAAAAAAACAAACCAATAATAGCTTTAATCGATTCATTTTCAGCAATGCCTTGTTCTTCTATAGTCACAATTAAACAAATTGGTCGAGTTCATAGTTTCCACAGTGATGTAGGATCTTGTGAACCCAAGTCCACTCTTAAAATTTGTTTTTGGGGGAGGCGGGGTCAAGATTAGTTTTTTATTTTTTACACTTTGTACTGTTTTGCAATATTTTTTTATCCTTAGTCCTCAGAATTTGGGCCCCTTTTTTAATAACTGGGCTAAGTGGAGTCCTACTCACTGATTTTGATGTGAAGGCCCAGAAACTTAGTAAAAGCCCGGCCCGATGATGACATTGGAATCGGAAGTAGGAAATTGTTAAACACCGGGTAGCATGACCTCAGATGCAAAAAAAAATTTTAAAAAAAAAGATATTATATCCTTCTAAAGTATTCTTCTAATAATTTATAAAACGGTAAAATAAAAGTAAATATATTTAATTTTATTGGATCGACTACTGTGATATTAAATGGTTGATTCTACCGGTGAGTCATTTATCAAATTAAATGGAAAAGGTTATTTGATTTATTTGGATTGGTTTAATGGTTAATTTTAGGGTTTAATGTAAGTTGATCATAATAAATTTTTATTCGTTTCTTGTCATTTCTCATTCACTTATGAGCGATGGCGAGATGCTGTTTAATGTGGACACGCAGAGGTTCCACTTTGATTCCGTGAAGGAGAAAAACGTACCGATCATCACCGCTCCTCTAGAGCACTACCCGCATTTTACGTTTTATGGCTTTGCATGTTTAGACAGAGAAATTAAATAAAAATGAATAAAATGAAAATAAAATAAAGTAAAATAAATTATGTTTAGCTTGATGAAAATAAAAGTGAAAGAAATTTAATTGTTTTTAATACATTTAAATGGCATGAAATGTGAAAGAGATTAATGTACTTAAAGCATAACAAAATTATAATCCTCCTGTCGAGACTATGTTTAAAGTTTTTAATAAGGCAAATTTGGAACAATAATCTATAATGGTTTGTTTGACCAATTTCATTTCAATATAACTAAAGAAGGAAATGCACAGAGCGGGTTTTTTTTATCAATCCGATCAAATAGTTGAAATGGCCCTTAAATTGAGAAGTAATTTTTATAAAATAAAATACAGAATTATAATTACTAAAAAAAATAATACCTGTGTAAATATAATAAAATATGAATTAAAATATCAATAATTAATTTCTCAACTTAAAGTCAAGAAGAAGAAAATTAGGAGAAAAAGAGAAACTGAAATTATAACACTTTGTCTTTCCATGCAGGTTAAACTCGGACACATGCAATTCCGACTATGTAACGTTTCTCTTTGTTATCTCAAACTTTCAATTTTACTAATCAATGTACAAAAAAATTATAGTATTAGCTAATGATATTTTTTTCTCCATCTTTGTGTTAAAGTCATGTCATGTGTGTGGTTAGAGCTATCAAAATAGGCAAAAGTCTTAGAGCTCTACCTGTCAGTTTTTTATATAGTTCTATTTTTTTTCAAAGTTTTATAATTAGTAGATTTATATTAGCCCTAAGCCTTAAAATAAATAAAAAAATAGTAGATTAGAGTTAGATTTCACAAAGTAAATAATAATAATTATATATTTTTTATAATATTTATTAAATTATTTTATTTAAATGAAATAAAAACTATATTAAAAATATAAAAAAATATAAAAAATAAATTTTTATTTAATATATTAAAATTTTATCATAAAAATAATATTAAATATAATTATATTATAAAATTAAATTAAATTTAACTTTTACATTTTGTTAATTTTATTAATTAAATTTAATATAGTACGTTAATAATTTAAAATTTTAATTAAGAATTAGTATTAAATATTTTTAAGTAAACAATAATTAAATGATAAAATAATATTTTATAACATACTATTTAATAATTATTTTAATAAACTTAATCAATTTTAGTATATTTAAATATTTTTTAATAATTATAGATTCATTATTGCTTAAGTTTATACAGGTATTTCTAATATAAATATAAATATGTAAAACCTTAAATAATTAATTTTAATATATTTTATATAAATATATATAGATGTAGATAGATTTTTTATATTAAAAAAATATAATTGTTAATATATACTTAAAATTTAATAATTAATTAATTTATATGTAATATGTAATATGTAAATATATATTTTAATTTATCATATATATAGTATTTTTTTATATTATATTAATATTATGGTGTAGTTAATTTTACGTATATTTATGAATTTAAAACAATAAATTAAGAAATAAAATAAAATAAAATATTATATATATGTATATATATATTGCATTTAGTTTAAAATTTTGTATTAAATTTTATCACAATTTTTCTATTAAGATAAAAATTTAGAAATATAAATTAATTTTCTGCATCCAAAAATTTTATAGTGTAAAATATTTTATATCTACAATTTTTATGATGAAAATATTTATTTACTTTTTTAAAAATATATTAACTTTTATTCAATAGATTTAACAAATTTTATTAGTATTATTTTTTATTGTTAATTTTATATGTTTACTGTGATTTTATTTTTTAAATATAAGATATTTTTATATAAATATAATATAATCCTTAGAATATATATATATATATATATATATATAATATTTTTAATAATTTTATAAAAATAAATCAAGAAAAATAATAATATAAAATTTTTATAATATGAAAAATTTATAATTAATAATCAAATAATATTTTAAAATTTATTTATAAAATTACATTAAAAATTGTTACAATTATTTAATAATTATCAATAATACAGATAAAAATTATATAAAATTGTTAAAATTATATAATAATAATAATTATTAATTTTATTTAATAACAATAATTATTATAAGTATTTATTATTATATAAATTTTATTTGTATTTTTTTAAAATAATTTTATTAGATTACAAATTTATAATAAAAATTTATATGAAATAAATATTTTTATTAAATATTTTAATAATTATCATAATTTATATCAAATTTTTTTAAATTTAATTTTTTAAGAACATATTAATTTTTTTGGTTCACAAAATTCTAACTTTAACCTTGATCCTGTGAAATTTTAGTCATATGCAGTTATGAATTGATGGACTCTTTGACCTGCAACTTTTTATCCTTAACCCACGTAAAATCGAGTTAGGATTAGGACTGGGATAAATTTTTAAATGATTGCCACAATATAATCACTGAGAACGCAATAACAATGCAATGAATCCAAAGCCAGAAAAAGCGAGTTCCTCACTTGGATGGGAAAAGTCCTCAAATTCATGCTGAAAAATTTGATCCATGTGGGACTTGCTAGTACTCCATAAAATGCAAGTTTGACACATCAAGTCACGGCAACAGTGACTCGCATAAGCTGATATAAACCGAGTCATGCAACTTTAGTCAAAAGTGACCTACGTTTTTCCATAGCTTCATAATCATATCCGACAAAGACATATATATGCATCATTCTAGTTCATAAGGTGGAAATTCCCTTACCAACAACTTGAAGACGTTAACATATATTTTCCTGAAAAGCTATATCTAGGCAGTGGCAGAGGTACCACAGGCAATCACAAATTCCTTTGAAAGTGATCATCAGCAAAAGGGGTTGCGTCCCACCTTTGGGTAAGGCTGTTATAGCCCCAAGACACTGGTCCACGCATTAATAAGCCAAATGAAATAAGCACCAAACACGCATTCTTTCCCACCACCACCACCATAGGGAGCCGTACCTGCCACCTGCCCCTAAAGAAATTAGACCAACACAAACGAGATTCTCTTAATCTAACGTACTAGGAAAGAGCCAAGCGAGTCACAACATTGAGAAGTTGGAGTCAATATCTTTCCTCACACGTATATTGTTGGGTGTTGGGTTTTTGGTCCCCCAACCAGTGTCCAAGTGTTAGCTTCTAACCGAACAGAATAGTAAACTAGAATGGGTGCCATAGGGCAACATCCCTAGTCCCTACCCAAGTTAGGAACTCAGCTTTGGTTTGAAATGATCAATAACAGGATGATTATTTGATTCGATGGTATCATTGATGATTAAATACCCATTAAAGTAAAAGAATGCACTAATCTATTTTAGATAAATAACAAAATAGTAGTAGAACCTTCCAAAAATTATAAATCGTGCAAATTTAAGAGTAGCCGAATTCTAGAGTGTGTGATCAAAGCAAGCACTTACCTCACTCATAGGAGGAGATCGAGAAGCTTGAATTCTTTAATTTGGGAATCACTTAGACGCAATTAGCTTGGATTGCTAATTGCATGAGATATTGGTAAGGCATAGTATTTGGCTGGATTTAGTCTCACGAGTCATGATCATAAAGATCCAAAAACTTTCGGCTTGCATATGTGCATGTGGTAGGCTACAGGTAGCAAGAGATATCCATCACAAACAGGTTGCAGAGCAGTTTTAAAGGCGTTGAAGATTGCCAAGTGTGCCATGGAGAAACCATTGATAAAAGTTGATCTCAGTACCAATCATTACAATATTTGTTGTTTCTTGATTAACACAAAGTCCAAGACACATCAAGTATTAATGAAGAATTTTAGCACTGAATTTTATATTATGTTTTTAACACCACACAATATAAATTATATATAATAAATTTTTGTTTATAATATTAAATTTTATAATTTTAATATTTTTTTAATATATGTCTTTAAATACATATTAAAAATTATTTTATAAATCTAAATTTTGTACAATAAAAAAGGTGTCATTGATCTAGGCAAAAAATATTTACATATTTTTTTTGGTGAATAGTATTTTGCATTTTGAATTATATATAAAAATTTGTACAAATAGTAAAATACTTGTATTTGACTGCGTTAATAATACCTTTTTTTTAATTGCACTGATAATCGATCCAATTTATTTTTTCCAATTATAAAACACCTTTTCTTAACTTAATATTTTGTTTGCATATAAATCTATTCGATAATTTTTCACTATTTTTGAAGGAACAAAACTTTATTTTTTTAAAATAAAAATTTGTGGCATAACTGATACAGTAAAAATGATCTTAATTATTTAGAATATCAAAAGTTATTATTGATCGATTCAATATATCCTGCAAATTTATATATAACTCAACGAAAAAATAATTAACATTGAAAATCGATTAACATAAATTTATTGTTAACATTGTGTGTTTAATACTACAAGGGGTTACAAATTATTTCTAAATTATAATTGTGAAGTTGTACAATATTGTATAAAACTATCAAGCATCAGTAGTTACTATGATTGAAGGTATTTAAAAGAAATGAATAACCACTATTCATAAAACCATGAAGGAAAAAATAAAAGAAAAATGCGCGACAAGAGAATAAAGTCTATCTTAACGTGTGATTTCTAAAAATAAATTCAGTAAACATTTCCAAAATTTTATCTTCATTCAAGATAACATGCCATTTTTTAAAGATACAAGGGACTACAGATCAAAAGGCATTACTTTTCTAGAAAAATTCTTGAACAAGAAACCTTTATTAAAAATATTATATAGTTAATAATTGTCATATGTAAAGTTACATATACAGTTCTACTATTGATTGCTTTAAAGATATTGATTAAAAAATTACTAAAAATTATATTTAAATTACGATAAGGGTTTGTTGATATCACCTTTTTATATATAAAAAAAAAATCACCTTTTATTTTTTAATCATTATTCTAAAAATACTTGATACGTTATATATTTTTTATATTATATAAACATATAAATATATTTAAATCAATTTGCTTGAATTGATTATTCATTTTTTCTAAACCTCAATAATTTTTATACGAGACAATTTATTTAAATCAGGTAAAACAACTATATTTACAACTGCATATCAAATTAAATTAGGACATTTTTCGTTAATTAATCTACGTGTTCTCTGCTTATTAATTATTCATTTGAGTTTTTATATTAATTTTAAACTATTAAATGTATTTGAAATAAGTGCGAAAGTTAATTTGAATTAAATATATAGATTTGAATTTTGAAATAGTGTTATGCGTGTGAAATTGATTAGAAGAATGAACACCAAAGGGCACTGAGATGTTTTTACCTAAAAATGTATCAATTATCTGTCGATGTATATAAGATCTATAATGAACAGTACGTCATGTCATGCATCACTAACATCATATCACTTTATCACTTCAGTGATTAGAGGAACTATAAGAAAACAAGCATGAAAAAACATCCTTGGTATTTCGGACTTTCCAGGTGTTTTCTGTTAAATTTTTTTAACTCTTCCCTTTGGGTAGGAGCTGTTCAATAGAATTTCTTCTTTATGTTGTGTTTCTTAATTGTTGGGTATTTTAATTTGATCACGCGCTTTAATTAAAGAAAACGATGAAAATTTTGATGATGGCATTATGAGATGTTTGTTACCCATGGTGGGAACCTTCCCAGTATACGTCCACAAAAGTGAAAATAAATGATTTAAAACCCAGATGTTGACGAATGACGTGCAACTTAAAGTTCAGCATACATAACCACGTGGACTATCTTATTTTCATGTCAAAATTATTAACTCTAAGTGTATATAATTTATTACATGTATATTCCAAAAATAATTGATAATGGTTATCATATCGTGAACTGAATCTGGCCCATATTTGTGCATGTCGCCATAGCTATCTCTCTTTTTGTTCTTTGCATAGCAAAAACATATCACTGGTTGATCACTTTCCTTCTTTTTACTTTTCACCAAAATATTGTATAATACATTGCTCCAACCAGAACGAAGCATATAGTGTGATCTATCCCGCAATTGATATCTTGCAACATGCAAGCACTTATTGTTTTTAACATGGAATGTATAATGTATCTATTGCTTTTGACCGAACAAAACAAAAGGAACTTAATTAATTGATAAAATATTTTTTTATAGATACGCTGTTTGCAAAGTTGATTGGTTAACTTAACTAAAAACCAAGTTGCACAAACCCTCCTCTTTAATTTACTAGCTGGAGATCAGATGACATACAGCTCAACCTTTATAATTGCTAGGCAGATAATTTATTTTAAAAGTTTAATAAAATTAGGCCATCTTTCCCTTTTTCATTTTGATTTGATTTTAATTTACAATAATTGACAAACGTTGTTACATTATTATTTAAAGTGTTTGATATGACAGTGATATAACATAATGATCGATAACACAATAAGAATCACAACGACAATAATAAAAATTACTAAATATTTATAATAATAGACTAGTAGCAATTAAATAATGATAATAATAATAACGGTAATAATAATAAAATTATGTGATGTGATGGATGGTGAAGTTAAAATTATGATTTAAAGGAATTAAAAATTAAAAAATAGTTAATTTTAATTATATTATAATTTCATATATCGAATTGCACATTAAAATTGGAATTCTAATTCCTAAAGAGATTTCCAAACAATATAAAGTGAAATTTGATATATGACAATTTAAAAACGCTTGTATGTTTCCGGGGAGACAACTTGGCAATTAAATTAAGCCTTTATGGATGAGACCCTTCTCGGCTACGAAGGACAAGACACAAGTTGACGGCCAACACTCTAAACACACTTATGTAAGTAACATTTTTGCAAGTCTTAATGTTTTGCCATTGATACTCATACAATGTAATGCATGTGACAAATATATAACTGAGTGCAACTGTGGGTTAACTCAATGAATGGCTAGAAGGCACCAAGGACCTGTCTCATGACACTGATGTCGGGTGTCTTATCTCTAATCTATGACCAGGAATTACAATCATTCTTCATGGTGTATCGACTTCCATAGAGTACTTGCGGTAGTATGTGCAACAAGCTAAGCAAGTAACACACTTGCAATTGTACAACGATTACGTGCAGTGTGAGTTGGCAACACCTAGTCTAACAACAGCAACTGGCTGATGGCCATACCACTTTTTTTTTTTTAATCATTTATATTACATATTGTATACACTATGTACTTTATTAATGTAAGTTGTTATTACATTGTTTACCATATGTATTTGGTTAAATACTTTGATCTTAATATATTTACGTTCCTTCATTTCATATCATAGCTTACATATTGTTTATTTTCAGTGATCGTCAATATTTTATACTTAACGGTGGCTTTCGTATTTTACTCATGACTTGTGGTGTTGAACTGTCATACATTTTTATAATGAAAAATATAGTATCATTTTATATTTTTAAAAATATATTAAAGATTAAAATAAAATTAATTAAAAACGTCAATTAATTTTAAATTATACAAACTTAATAACTTTAATTGGTTTAATAAAAAAATATAATTCAACTGTACTTGACTATCTGTCCAAGGTTGTAACCTTAAGACATTTAAGAAAACTTAGTTCAAATAATATCAGGCTTAATTTTTTGAAGTAAAGTTTTAAGTTGAAATTTTGTGTATGTAAGATTTTTTAAAGAATTAGCCATGTCATACTATAAATATATATTCCAGTACAAACAAAATATGGTATGAAAAGTATTTGTGGCTAGAAAAGAAAATAACCTTGAGACTGTTCAGAATGCATGATCAATAAAGAGAGAATATGTATAGTCTTAATCAGAAATATAATATCCAGAATCCATTATAAGATTTTCCCATTCGTATACATTTTTTCAGAGGAACCAAACAAACATATTGAAGAACACATGATGAAACATCGAGTTGAAATAGCCGTTAGGCAATAGCTATCTAAGGCTGAACTGTGACCGACAATGAACCGGCCATGCTGCAGCTGCATTGAGAGCGTTAGTGATTAGGCCAAGCGTGGCACTGCTCAATTCTATTGGCATATTTATGAAATGTGCATAGCATTTTTATTTGTCATTTTTGTGGCCCAGAGCCATTATGAGGCCAATTTGTATATCCAGTATCTGAGCAATAATAATTTAAAATTAGTTTTACTTACCCTTTTTTAAATGTTAAAGATTATGAGACTTTTTTAAATTTAAAGGGTGTAAATAATCTTTGTTATTGTATTGTCTTTTTCCAATTAGCGGTTTTTCTTACGTCAAATATTTAAAATTTGTCGTATTCTTAGGTTTTGAAATAAATTGTAAAATGGACAATTTAGAATTTATAGTCATAATATCTCATTGGGTTTTGATGAGTTAGTTTAGTTTAAACTTGTATTTATTATATATTGTTGAGATTGATTTTCTCTAAGCGTTAAAAATTTCAATAAAAATAGAAATGTAATCTAATCAAACTAATTTATCTATTAAACCATTCTGATATAAATAATATTTATAAAACTAATGACATTATATTAAATAATTTTTATTGATCATTTATATAATATTTTTTTTATAATGATTATATAACTAGTGTTTAAATTTAAGATTGTCATTGATAAGTGGTTTAATCTTATTATAAATTTTGTCAAAGTTAATATATATATTTTTTAATAATTTGTGATCAGATTGTGTTTTGTGTATTTTGATGAATCGGGTTAGTTTAGAGTTTAAACCTATATCTATTGTATTTTTAAAATTAAATTTGTGTTTAAAAATTAACCCAATCCAAAATCATTTAAATT
Source organism: Abrus precatorius (assembly GCF_003935025.1). NCBI lineage: Eukaryota > Viridiplantae > Streptophyta > Magnoliopsida > Fabales > Fabaceae > Abrus > Abrus precatorius. The sequence goes on from NW_020874384.1 coordinate 20,932,627, forward strand.
AATCAAATTGATTCGAATTTACATTATTTTAAACAATCACAAAATTAATTTAATTTAGTCTTCACAGACTATAGATTGTATGTAATTTAAGCTATTTAGAGTGGTCCACAATTTCTACAGAAGTATAAAATAATAAAATTAATATTTTAATTCTATAGTTAATTTGATTTTATTTATTAATTATGATAACATGTCACAGTTAAATAAAAAACAAATTATAGCAATTAAAACTCACTACAATTAATAAGTAGGACCACATTAAAATTGAATAAAAAATCCAAAATTAAAAGATTAAAAATAATAGTAAATATAACTTGGTGGATCAACTAGTCTCTCGTGACTTGCAAGACTGTCCTCCAACAAGTTTAGCCAACCCCATTAGGTTTTGTCGCAATTTTTAAGTCTTGGGAAAAGCACATTAATGACGACGACGTTTCTGTGAGAAGGCAAAGCCTTCACGCCTTCAACTATGTGGTAAAGCGCCGTCTAAGGTTATGTGCTCTATATAAGCACGCCAGCTGAGCCATGCATCCTGCATATATCATTTTACTATCTCCAAACCACTGCTTCTTACCATACATTCATTGCCACTGAAATATATTCTTCTACTATATATCCACTACTTCAAAACCATACTCAAATTAAACAAATACACCTCTTTTTCTCTTTCTGTGTTTCTCATATACATATTAGCTTCTGAGATGGCTGAGGGCAAAGCAGTTGAAGTAGCAGCTCAGAAATCTCTTCAGGATTTTGATTCTCTAAAGAGGCCAAAGAGGAACAAATTTGCTTTCGCTTGTGCCATATTGGCTTCTATGACCTCCATTTTACTTGGTTACGGTGAGTGCAACAACTACACGTGGACATGCATGAGCATAAGTAATATTATATACACAACAAACAGTTTTGTTAACTAGGTAGCTAGGTTTCCTACATATAATTCAAAGGATAACCATATCGATTTATGTATTTAATAATTTTCTTTCTGTTATTTATAATTTTTTTCATTTTTTAATAGTCTTTTGTTTTTTAATTATTAAAAATACATAATTAATAAAGCTTACCATCCTAAAAACTTACACAGATAAATCGTAAAAATATACGTAGGTTCCTTCCCTTTTGTTGTCTTTCAAGAGAAAGGTATATAACACAACTTGGGGAAACTACTGTCGAATTAATATACAAGGAACATTATTGTTGAGCTTTGTGTCATGATTTCAATGCAATCATTTAAGCTATGATGCATCCATGGATATGATGTCTTATATTTATATATAATACTATGATGTTATGTCACAGATATTGGGGTGATGAGTGGAGCGATAATATATATAAAAAGAGACCTGAATGTGTCGGACGTGCAAATCGAAATCCTGGTGGGAATCATCAACCTTTACTCTCTCATAGGTTCGTGCCTCGCCGGCAAAACCTCCGATTGGATTGGCCGCCGTTACACGATTGTCCTCGCCGGAAGCATCTTCTTCACCGGAGCCATCCTCATGGGGTTCTCCCCGAACTATCCCTTCCTCATGTTCGCACGCTTCATCGCCGGCATCGGCATTGGTTATGCCCTCATGATTGCCCCTGTCTACACCGCCGAAGTCTCCCCCGCTTCTTCTCGCGGCTTCCTCACCTCCTTCCCAGAGGCACGTACACACTGATTAATTACATCAATGCATTCTACTTTCATCTTAATAATGTTCATCAAATTTTATAATATTAAAGAGCAAATTGACCAATTATCCCGATTTCAAAAACTAATTAAATTAATTGACAATTATTAATATAAGAACTAGCTAAGCTTACTTGTTCGTAAGATCATGGATTGAATTAATCATTTTAGGCATATATATTATATTTACGTTAAAAGATTCGTAAACATGAATTTATTATATAAATTATAATTAGTAGTGTGTTAAGCATGAATCTAAACATGGTATAAATAATGTAACGACTGTATAACAAGATTATAGTAATATAATTTAATTGATGAGTGAATAGAATGGATGATATTTTCAGGTATTCATCAATGGAGGGATTTTACTAGGATACATATCAAACTATGGATTTTCGAAGCTGCCACTACGGCTGGGGTGGAGATTGATGCTGGGAATTGGGGCGGTTCCGTCGGTGATCTTGGCGGTGGGAGTGTTAGCGATGCCAGAGTCGCCACGTTGGCTTGTGATGAGGGGTAGGCTCGGGGAAGCGACAAAAGTTCTGATAAAAACCTCAGACTCAATCGAAGAGGCTCAGCTGAGGCTAGCCGATATAAAAGCCGCGGCTGGGATCCCCGAGAGTTGCAACGACGACGTCGTTCAACTAACGAAACGAAGCCAAGGTGAGGGTGTATGGAAAGAGTTCTTTCTTTATCCTACACCCGCGGTGCGTCACATCCTAATAGCCGCTCTCGGGATTCACTTCTTTCAGCAAGCGTCGGGAATAGACGCCGTCGTTTTGTATAGCCCAGAAATCTTCAAAAAGGCTGGGCTGGAATCCGATACGGAGCAGCTCCTTGCAACCGTGGCAGTTGGATTCTCCAAAACCATTTTCATCTTAGTGGCTACGTTTTTGTTGGATCGGGTCGGGCGTCGCCCGTTATTATTGAGCAGCGTTGGCGGCATGGTGCTTTCGCTTCTCACGCTCGGCGTCAGCCTAACCGTCATCGATCACTCACGCGCCGTGCCCAAGTGGGCCGTTGGATTGAGCATAGCAACTGTTTTGTCCTACGTGGCAACGTTTTCCGTTGGAGCGGGTCCCATCACGTGGGTTTATAGCTCGGAGATCTTCCCGTTGAGGCTACGCGCCCAGGGTGCGTCCATGGGGGTTGTGGTGAATAGGGTGACTAGTGGGGTCATCTCGATGACCTTCTTGTCCCTCTCTAATAAAATAAGCATTGGTGGGGCCTTCTTTCTCTTCTGTGGAATTGCAACTTGTGGATGGATCTTCTTCTACACTGTTCTCCCCGAAACACAGGGTAAGACCCTTGAGGAAATGGAAGGCTCTTTTGGTAACTTCCGACCCAAATCCATTCCCAAGGCTAAGGACAGTGTCAATGGCGAAATCCAATTAGCCAATTAGGGGGCTATAATCGTGCTTAATTACTTTTGAGCCAATGTAATAGTGAGCAATTGTGTACGTGTTTATATTATATTAGCTTTACAAGTCTAGCATGAGAAGCAAAATTATGTATCACTTTTTTTATCAATGAGGAGGAGAGAATTCAAAGTGTGGAAATCAGTTGGAAAAGAACGCTTTTAAAATGTTGTTAGGGTAACCTTTCCCATGGATTTGATCATTTGATGGAACTTTATTACCTATTAACCTACTCCCGTTTGTTTTTCATTCTTTTTGCTTGAAGTCAAATTTGTTTTTCTTCCATGCGTACTGATTTTTATTTTATTGAAAACAAATAGTTTCTGGTTCAAAAGTACCATAATACCAATAGCATTGCGTAATTTCAATTAGAAAACCTCAATATCTGTACATTCTCTTTGTAATTGAATAATATAAGTTGAATACCATAATACCAATACATTGCTTATTCATTTGTGACCATAACAAGTGGTTAACTGTATTAAATACATTTTTTTTATCAAACAATACCTACTATGATTGGATGGTAGACACACTAATTACATTTGATTAAAATTGTCAGCTTATTTATGAAGGAGTACAGAGCTAGTGCCTAACTTTTCTTTCTCTTTATTTTTTTAATGATATACTTCAAATGAATAAAAGAAATCTTATTTGCAGAAGTCGCAAGCTATAGTTTATGCAAAATTACCTTGATGTTATTTTAATATATATTTTTTACAAATATTCAGCTTAATCAGTTTAATCGGCTATTCACTAAATGACTCAATAATTCAGTATTTTAACCGAATCGTTTTTTAATTCGAGTTTAATAAGGCTGATTAAGATATTAGCATTTTCTTAAGTGAAAACGCCTCATTGGCTATATTCCAAGAGTGCACCAGGTGAGGTTGATTGTTAGCTTTAAAATATTCTAAAAACTCTTGACAACACTTTGGGACAGGATCATGACCACATCCACAGAGTGATAGTAACACCCTGTGATAGACCAAAAAAATATTCCCTGCTAAGGAAGTTTCTGATCATGGTGGAAAACAAACCTATCATCTTTAGTTCAATTTACGCAGAAAATTTAATAATTTTTCTTGCAATTTTTTAAAAAGAATTTTAAAGTAATTTGCTTCAAAATTAAATTTAAATAAAGATGTATTTTATCATTAGACGATATACAATATCTCAATTGCTTGCTAGGATCACATGCCTTGAAACGCGTTAATGAATTAGGTATATGTTTGGCTGCATGTAGTATCCTTCGTCATCCTTCATTAATAATTTCTTAAGCACTTTTAATATTATTTTAATTAAAGTTAATGTTTCACTTCAAAAATTGCAATAACCTTAAATACTGGTCTTTATATATATATATATAAGGGGAACAATCTGGTAATGAGAAGAATCAAAATTCACCATTTACGGAACAATTTTAGTATGGAGAAACATTATTGGCATTTCCAACGAATGATGAATAACAAGGGAGGAGGTCGTTCTTCAAATTCTTGATCTCTTGTACCATTTCTTTTTCCTGAACTTGAGGAATTTTGATGAAGTGGACAACTGGGCGAGGGAGCTTGTTAGCATCACCTCAATGAATTGTATTTACTATCAATAAATAAGATTACAAAGCTGTCTTTTTTACATCACGAGGAAACCGCAAAAAGAAACTACAGAACTTTCGAATCTTCACTCGCCATTTACTACTATTCCTTCCTTAATACTATAACCGTGAAAATTCCTCAAAAAATCAAAGCAAAAGACAACAATGAATATTAAATTACAAGTAACCATGTACATGTTACGTCAGGCCTATAGTATCTCTCACTTCTCGATGCCTTGCTGCAGGTACTGTATCAAGTCATAGCCAGCGGTTGTCCACTTATTATAAGCATCTTTACAAACATGGGTCATGAAATTGGCCGCTTCACGCTCACTCATCTCCGGATGAAATCTCTTTCGAAGATTGCCAATTGGGTCGCCCCTGCTGAAGCAAGGTAACCCGCTGTCTAGCATTAATGCCACAGTAGTGATGATCCCATCCATATGTCGACGAGCAGCTAGGTACCCCTTCACACACAAACTAAATGAACAATAACCAGTGAAATAACTTAGTTTTTCATAAATGACATGGTTGAAAAAAGATTAAAGAGGGGACTTGTCTGTGATCTTAGATAGAAATGCCATTACTACCTTAAAAATTGGGTCCATGTATCACTTTTCATAACACCAGATGGATCTAGTAATTGTGTCATCTCATGGCTCAGTTTAAAATGAGCACTTTCAAAACGCATATTCCCACCAGGAGAAGTTTCTAGGATGAAACCGAAGTCAATATGAACAAGCCTCCCAACACTGCATCAGCATGAACATTAGTGATGCATTTATTGGACCAGTAATTTATATACTTGTAGCAGGGGAACAGAGCAGAAGGGGCAGGGGATCTGAAGATTACAAATGATTTGAACTATGGGGGCCAAGCAATGATGATGTTCAATGTTTCAAGGCATCTGTAATGACTTGCTGACAAAGTAATGGAGGAAAGAGAAAGAACTTACTTATCAAAGAGAAGGTTCCCGTTGTGCCTATCCTTTGGTTGAAGCAAAAGACTAGCAACGGCATAACCAGCACTGCTAATGATAAAGTTCTGGCGTGCAGCCTCAAAACTGGCAGAACCTACAGGTCCATAGTCTTGCTGAAATATCTCAAACAAACCTCCGTCAGTTGTTTCCCCCATCTGACTTCTACTACGTGTATTTGGCACAACCTGGAAAATGTTAAAAAATAAAAAATTACAAATCCATAAAAAACCTACCCAATATTCATAATAAGTAATTAACATTGATCTTGTTTCCAACGAAACTGATTTGGATATATATATATAAACAGACCTTTTGAGCTCACTGTTGTAGAACATCTAGCTCAGCACTTACATTATTTTTCAGATTAACAAAAGAAAATAATTATAACACATGATAAATTTAGATTCATTAATCATAGATGATGCAGAAGTAGCTAAACAAAATCAACCAAAATTGTGCTTAGTCCAAAACAATGTGTACACGTTGGATAAAGAGTTTCCATGTTATTCGACTTATTTGTGTTGCAGGATCATAAAACTCGCTAGTGTTTAAAATGAGAATTTGACAACCATGCCAATGGTGCGTTCTAGACAGAAAGAATCCAATTTCCCAAAAGAAATATATTGCTCAAAAATACACTACCAAGGACTATCATAAGTTGGCAGTTATTGCTGGTCCCACCCATTCTGATCTAGAAAATACTTTTGACTTATAGGCCACAGAATTCTCACAATGCTTTAGCATATTGGGAATAAACTCACCTCTATTATACCTCTCTCAGGACCAGTAGGAAGAACACCATAAGGAAATAGATAAAGATTTATTCCAACAGCTTCAAATATATCTCTAAGCAGCGAAATTACTTGAAGGGCAAGAACATCTTGTCTACAGTCATCTCCAACCTTAAACACGAGAACTCAGTCAGCCCAAGAATGACAAAACATGCACACCCGCACAAGTTAAGCACAGTTGACAAGAAGCACAAAAATATAAACTGGTGTACCAAACATGAACCACACTTCCAGCATATTACTACTACTCTTTATTTGTTCCATATTCCAAATGAGCCCTATCAAGTGAAAATATATTTGAAGACAAATTTATTTAAATATTTTTATTTTTTTTTTAAACATCCTTCTCAATTTTATTGATTCGGAGCTCTTGATTTGTTTGTGTTATGAATATATCCATTTTTATATATATTAATTCCTATTGATGCTTTATTACACTACTTTTTATGAAATGACCCATAGACCTTTATATAGAGAAAATTGCCAAATCACCTGGACACTAGGTCCAATGTGAGTAGGATCACTTAACCATGCCTCATAATTGCAAAAACAAGTACCATGGAAATACATGTGACTCAGCCAAAGAAAGATGGTGGAGAGTTGGCCAAAATGGGCACTACAAATTTTTTGAGAAATCTCCTCCAAATCACTAGTATGACTCCGAAATCATGAGCATCAGAATGTAGGTCTCAAATCTAAATAGTAGTATCAAGTTTCTTAGCTATTGTTCTTGAGAAATGACTTTGCTAAATCCATATAGCGCAATGTTTGGCATTTTTGTTGGCAGGGTAACAAAGTACAAACACAAATTCTTGAAAATTGAGCCTATAAAGGATATCACACAAACACAGCCCAGCTAACCTTGAAAATGCAAGCTTGGGGCTTTACATCATTTTTGTCCCCATCTCGATCAACGACATTAAATGTTATCATGATTGGAACTTTTGCAGCTGATTGTAAGGGAATACCACTATCTACTCGAATACCCGTAACAAGCTTGTTAATAGCTGTTGGTAGATAAAGGTCATCACCCTCCAGTTCAATTTTCTCCAACTCCCTGTCACATTCAGCAAAAAACAAACATTAACTTCCATCAAAAAACATTGAAATTTTCACTTAATTTGAAATAGAAACCAAGCCTTCAAACATCAACCCAATACCTTCGGATACCAGCTCGGCGTTCTTCTTTAGGAAGTGGATATAGTACCCCAGAGATGGATGTAACTTTGTCAAAGAAATCAAATTCTCTTTTAAATACGTCAAGTGCCTTTGGACTAAAACCATCAATTATGCGCTGCCTTACAGCAGGCAGCAGTTCCAGAAATGAACCATTCTGAAATAAGAGCACAATGAGATACAGACTATTTAAGGCATGATTTTAACAAATCCAACAGATTCTAAAATAAAAACAAAGAATTCACTTTGAATATATCTATTTTTTCTCAGAGCACTGAAACTACTGCTACAGAATTGAATGTCAGTTTCAAAGATTTCAGAAAAAGTTAAAAAATGTAACTGCAAATTGAGAAACCTACCGTAGTCCATGATGATGCCAAACTCTAGACATTGTATTCTCATTGCAATTTCTTGAATGACAAGACTCAAGACAACATATTAAACCATATACTTTTACTTTGAGCCTACAATGGTCTAAGAGCCTGAATATATGATTACATATTACACCTCACCATTTAACTCTGAAGCCAAGAAATAGTAATGCACTGGTTGTATAACTGTATAAGCATGAAACTAAAACTATACTCCCTCCTATTTTATTTGTCTTAATTTTCACCTTCGGCAGTCCTGAAATGCATCTCACATTTGTTTTAATCAATTGTTCTCCCTATACTTTGATGTATTAAAACTAAACATGTATTCATAGAAAAAAGTGCTTTGTAGTTTTAAGAGTTTTCCTAAATTATATGAAAATTCAAATGAGACATAAAAATAAGAGTGCTATGTATAACAATATTTTTTAAGCAAAACTTGCCAGAGTCAATCAATTGCATAAGCATAACTGTTATATTACATATATTAACATCAACAACACAAAGTCAATCCATGGTTTCAGTGCTCAAAATTTCATAGATGCTGCCCAAATAATGATGTACATAATAGCAATGACTATATTAGATGTGAAGAAACTTTCTTTTGATATACCTTCCCACTGTTTGGATCTTTTCCTGTCTCAGGTACAGTTTCACCCTGTCCAAAATAAACTCTTTAACCACTTATTAAATAAAAAACAATGAACTTGTAATGAATGTATATATTGACAAAAAAAGGACCATTATCTACAGGTAAGAAAAACACAATTATAAATAAGAATGATGTACATAATACAAGTAAAAATAAATAACAATCATTTTCATGTTTAAAAAATAAAGAACAATTACAAGTTATACCTGCAAATGCCAGATAAGAATATGGGCAAATATGTCACTTCTTTGAGTAGCTCTAAGCAGATAACCTTCAACTAATCTCTGCAAAATTTAATTATGCAACCGGTCATTAAGTAAAAAGACATTGAAATTCATTATTGGCCTGATGTTATTTACACTTTTACATCAGTTAATGGAGATTAGCTGGAGAAAATGTTCATTTTAAAAGGTTAGATATTTAAGAGGGCTCACTCAATGGGATTTTCAAATTGGGAAAAGGAAATAAATTACAATGTCAAAATATTTTATAAGTTAAAAAAAAGAATTGGAGAAGTGACTCAAAAGATTCAGAGAACAAATGCATAGTGAGATTCAACATAGTGAAAAACATTAATTTTATCTCCATATTTTTGTTTGATACCCATGATCATTTCAAAATATCAATTTGATTACATGACTAAAAACACAAGGTTCATTTATGCTGTAGAAATGGTGAAAAAAAATGAAAAATCAGGCTTTATCTGAGAATCGACAAACAGAAGGAGGAAAGCAGATACTAAGGGATAAACCATGAAATTAAGTTTCAATAGATATCTAACCCCTTCATCATGTCGCAAAGATTGCACCAGCTGTGGCATGAAGAAGGTCACTCGTTCAGGAGGATAGGATTCCAAAACCCTTAGAACATATGCCATGACCCGTGGATGCCCCTTGTAAGCAGGAGTAAGGAACTCAAGAGCTTGTGTAATAGAGCAAGGAGCCCAATGGGGCAGTTGTTGCAAGAGCACTGAATTATCATCAACAGCCTTTGGGGTAATAAAGTAAGGTAATGCTTCTGGTATGTTGCGCACATTCACTATATGCGTCTGTAAAGCAAAGCTATTGTCATATTTTGCAAGATAATGAGCTTAGATGAGTCATGACAGAGAACAACAGGAATGAAAAAAAAAAACTACACAATAGAAGAATAAATTTTCCATTGATATATATATATATATATGTGTGTGTGTGTGTGTGTGTGTGAGACTCAGATATAACAGAAAATATAACTCAGACAAAGCTGATCATATTTCCTCCTTGAAGACAAAGCAATATGAATCATAAAATGTAACTGAAAGATTTATTAGAATTTAAAATGTATGAAATTTCAGTTCAAGACAGCAAATTCAATACCATCATATTTCAATGTATTTGTTTACTAAGTTTGCAATCCCCCATCTTTATTGAACCCAAATTTGTAACTAATAGTGTTTCCTATAAGCCAAAATTTATAGAATTGGATATAAAATTGAATAATCTTTATCTTGTAAAATATTAGCTCCTTTGATCATTAGCAAATTTATTTCCTTTCTTTATTCCTTGCAGATACACGACTCAACACATGCTCACATCCAGAAAGCAAAAGCTAAAAGCAAATCAACTCTATTTTAGTCTAATCTTCATTTTGGTGCAGATTGTAAACTCCACAACTTTACTCGATCAAATTGTTTTTTGTTACTGATATCAATAAGTTGTTACTATGTATAATAGTCCTAGGACTATTTTAGTGAGATTTGTATTTACTGGTATTAGGATGTATTTGGGCTTCGATTTTATGCTACTTCAGTTGTTAGAGAAACAAGAACACACATGCTGCCACGGCACAATCCAACAGCTTAAGTTTATAGGTCATGTTGGGGCTTGATACCGTATTGAGCCTTTGTGACCAAATGGTCAAGTGTTCAATCCTTCATCCCCCCATTCTTCACATTTAAATAATTTCAGCATGTGGTAAAATAAACCTGTGCCTTGTCCACCCTTAAAGACCAATTGGCTCTAGCGTGAGGGGATGGTTTTATTTGATATATAAAATCAGTTGTGTGCTTCCTCTGAACAGGTTAAGCTTTTTAGGTTGAATTGATCGCCCAACATAGGTATTATTCGATTTAGTTTTTGTGCCCAACAGACTTCTATTACTAAGGTGGTTAACAACCGACCCCAATTAGGAATGTTTACATTAGGAGAAATAAGGATAGGCAAGGAATCAAGTGGACTAACCTTTGTTACACCCTGTCAGTTAAAATTGTTAGAGAAGTTGCAATTAGTTAGCTCCCTTAACGTACCAGAGGAAGAATATACGTAGAGGAAGAGAATGTAGGTTAAGGCAGTTAGCTGGTCAATTAGTTTTTGGTAGGAGAGTCCAGGCTCTTGAGTTCCTGAATACTTTGCTCTAAACCATTGTTGCTCTTCACTTTGGCTTGCATTGATCTAGTGTAGGAGAAAGATACTCAATAAAAATTCCCTTTCTTTCTGTTAATCTCTTCATTCAAACCAGTATCTATCGTAAGGTGTATGTTAAAGGGAAAGGGAACGTGTCAGGGCTAGAGGTTCTGTGCATTTGCAAACTCTAGTTTTGTCTTTTATTTTATACAATTTTGAAGTTCAGTGTTTCTGTTCAATTTTCTTGAACAAAGGAGTATCGTTGATTGTAAGGACCTAGTTTCCGGCATCTCTAATTTTCTCATATAATTTTCATGTTCCTTTAGATGTCTAGGTTTCCCTCATGCAATTAGTAGTAGTTCATATCCCTGTGTGACTAGGATATTTATAGAAGGTCAATCTAAACACTTCTAATGCTTTCTTTTGATAGAATGATCAGATTATGAATGCTGGCAACAAATCAAACTCCGCATGGTTCCTTCCTAGGTTTGTTGTCTTCTCAGCTACTATTATGATTTTCTTTGTTTTTCATGTCACACCACCCAAACCTGACTTCTTTGATAGGCACTGGACAGAATAAAACATTCTTTGGTTAAAAAATTTAATTGCCTCAGACTTCAATTTTCCCTATCAAACCAAAACCTTTTGCAAAAAGAACTGCTTACACTTCACTGTGCCCAAAACCGATTGACCCCTCCTTAAACCACATTATATTACCATAAGACTCCTATTGCAATTAGCTACTCACACTAACCCTTCAATCCTACACTTCCTACCCATAAATCCAATCCTAAACTCCCACTCTCTGACATCAAATATCAAGAGAACATAGGAACAGGTAGTAGCTCCAAACATTTTAATGTTGACTTATTCAAACATTCCCAATTGCAGACACTAAACTGACTAGGATTTCCAGTTCACAATCTTTGCTATTGAGGGAAAAATACATACCTGAACCAGCTGAGTTACTTCAGTTTTCACAAATGAATTGGTTGGGAACCTTGAGGCCAAGCATAAAGCAATCCTTGGATCCACCGAGAAGGCAGTCCTAGTATACTCTATCCATTTATCTGAGCTAATCTTGGGTCGGGAAATATTTTCCCTGAAAATACATACCAGGTATTTGAAAGCTCAGGACAACCAAGAAAAACAAAAGATACAATCAATTCCAGTGGTCAAAAACAAATATGTATACTTTGTGTTAGTCGGCTGTGCCCAAACCTCAAGCCTGTCAGCCTCATGTTGGCAAAGCATTAAAAGTAGCTGCCTCCGTTTTTCTCTGCCTACAGCATAGTTCTCCATTTGACCCCAAACAGGATGAGAGTGATCACCCTACACATGTAGATATTACTATTAGGATATTTTCAAGTCCCTTGGAAAAGTTAAAACCAAAAAAAGTCAACAATTTACCTCAGCCAAAGGGTTCCCATTATCTTGTCCATTTTCTTTTGAACCAAATTGAACAGTATCTCCTTTCATATTTGAAAGGTACTGAACAAATAGAGAAACAGACTGGGCCTCACAGTGAGAAAAATTTGTATAGTTTGTGTCAAACCATTCAGGTTCAAAAGCAAACCAGCCCAAAGCAGCCCTGCAAATGCACCAAATAACATTTTCAATTAGTCCAACTCCAAAGAAAGGTGAACTTGATGAATCCAATTTGGGTTTATCTTTGCAAGAAGCTAATTGCTCAAGCAGAACCATCCATTTAAATGTAAAGATGCATGATAAGAAAATATCCATAAAGGCCCAAAAATCTAGTTTACATCAGAGCTAACATGAAATACCAGACAAGTCCATTGCAGTTATACCACCCCTGCATCCCAAACGCACAAACACACATTCTGCCAACCCCTCAGCCATCAAGAGTTCCAACTCCAATTGAAGGAAATGATGGATTTAACATTATTAAGAGATACAAGTATCCATTGTGAGTGGGACAAGGCACATTTCTATTGATTTTCAGTAGAAAAGATAAAATAAAAGAATACAAAAGATACACTATTTTACCATAACCATCTAGGTAATTTCCAGAATTTTTTTAAAACAGGGCAAAGCATTCAGCTCGCATGAAAGATAAACTGAAGCACACATTTCAAATTTAGTCTAGGAGAACATAATGAAAAGATTGGAATATCTGGGCATTGGGCAGAAAAAATTTGGAGGGCTCAGAGATTGAATTGACTTGAGCACAGTTAAACTACATAAATTCACCAGTTCTACAATTTATCCCAGCAAAGTCCGCTGAACTGCCGAAGCATATTGTCATACAGACAAAATATGACCATCTAAAAAGAAAGTAGGCCTAAATTGTGAAGTTACCATAAAACATATCAAGCCACCAAGTATGGAAATTAAAACCTTGAAAGAAGACAGGAGCTGAATAATGAATAGAGTTTATGATCTATCATGAAATATGTCAAGTAGCAGCAAAATGCACACTTCATACAGAAGGGCACAAATTGATCAATAAATAGTAGAAACAAAGCAATATTGCCAGCCCTATTCTGAGCACAGGTAAATAAAAAGAACAATTTAGGAGAAATGCACCAAGAATGCCAAAAGAATACTATAAGAGACACTCGGGTTACCTATAAATTCGGTCTTCCAGTAGCTGAAGCCCTAGTTGAAACTTTTGTAGATTGCCCTGAAACTGGCAAGAGCAGTACTTTAGCCCTAGAAGCATGAGAGTGAAAAAAGTGCCAGTGGCTGCAGGATGATGTGAAAAATTCCAGGGAAGCTTTGTTGTCCCCTGCAACATCCTACCAAGAAGTAGGAGTTGCTCTACACTTTGGTGCCGAACCGCCTACAAGGGGCAAGATATTTAGTTTAGTGATCCATGGAAGTAATGAAAATAATTTCAATTTTTTAAGCTGAAACTAGATTCAGTATTTAATACAATAAAGGTGGTACGGGACAAGGCAATGCCCTGCTCAAGCATTTCAATCTTTGAATAGATAAATTGTGATGCATATCAACATATTAAATGTTTTAAAAAAATCATTAGCAATTGGCCCATCAGCATAAACACACCAACAACAAACATTTAGTGGCAATTTAATACCATAATAATATCCCATATGATCCACTAATCAAGAACTGACTATCATTTTTTATATAAAGGGTAGTTCATGAATATGTTCCTGAATTCATAAATCCATATCCAACAACTATGACAATTGTTTACTCAAAAATCCAGTAGATTGATAGAGAAATCAAAGATTCAACCTGACCAATTTCACATTTAACTACATTCAACCTAACCAGTGGATTGATAACTGTCAAGTGTATGTTAGCATTAGACCTAGGTGTTAGTACGTGAAATCTTTTGGCGTTTGTTAGTAACTTTTAATGAGGTAGGTAGTTAACTGGGACCTGGGGTAATTAGCAGAAATAAGGCACGTTGCCTGTAAAATAAGAGAGAGGTATCCTGTTAATTGAGATAAGATTAAGGCCTTTAGGCACTGGGAGAGAACTAGATCTCTTGAATACCTGGATTGTACTAGAGGTTCTGTTTCTGACTTTCTTAATAGTGAACAGTGAAAGAGATTAGCAAGGCAAATCTTAGGTTACTCAAACTAAAATTTACCCAATAACCAGTCATGAACTAATGAAGTTTTTTTATACAACAGGAATATCCAAAAACATATGGCCACTAAGATTTTTAAAAAAAATACACCGAAACTATTATAATGATTAGATAAACAAGTGGCAAGACAAGAAAAAGTAAGTTAACAAATAAGGTGAGCAACTTATAACCTCAAAGCGATCAATGAGAAATCCAAGCCATAGTCGATGAGCAATTATCTGCTCAACAGGATCAATCTCAGGCTGCAACTCAGGCTCCCCAGGGGACAGGTGAGGCTTCAATTTTGCAAAAGGTCCTGAATACCTTGCTTCAGAGGCAAAAAGACCCCGCTTAGTGTCAATTGTCCATAACCATGCATCAACCAGCTCAGCAAGAACGAGAGCTCCAAGCTGAGGGGCAGCAGAAACCAACCATGTCCATATGAAAACACCAGTTTCCATTGCATCATGAGTCGAAATGTAAGCAGGACACCAGCAAAGAAGACGAAGAAGTTGTGAGAAGCCCTCCACGTTTGATTTGGATCCAGAACTCTTGTCCATAAGAAAAACATAACTCAGATAAAGGAACAAAACACAGATTCCTTGAGTTCTAACTTTAGCTATTACCAACTAAATACTGGTGAGAAAGGCATTTACCAAATTTGACAAAAGCAGCACAGTAGCCTGAGAGCAAGTATCACGAAATTCTGACCTGACCACTTCCCCACCTTTCTCTGCTGTGTTGACAAACTGCTGAAGTAAACGCACAAACTTATTAAGCAACATTCCATTGAATGAGTCATCCTCAGCTTGTGGCTGCTGAGGAAAAGCTCCAGATATTATTCTTTGAAGCCCAGCCCCAATTCCAAGACCAGGAGGTGCAGTACCAGACTGAAACCCACCAATGCTGTTATACAACCTTCTCATGCCAGCAATTTCTCCAGCATGGTTGCACTTAACTGTTGCTGCAGCTTGGTTACACTTACCAGAACTGATAACCTCTAAATTAAAAGACTCTGACGCCTTTAAGTTTGCTCCTGAAGCTGCAGCTGCTGCAGCCATGACTGCAGGAATATTTGCTGTTTGTATTGGCCAGCTGTCATTTTTCCCCGTGCCAATTTTTATTTCAGATAAAAGTAAAGCAACATCAATAGTGGGCTGTGCTCTTTGCCAAGTATTTGCTTTACAAAGTTGATCCTGACATGAAATACATAGACAGATGTGCAAAGGGAAAACTATGAGGACTACATCAAAATTAAGATATTTGGACAATGTTGCCTATAGAAAATTTAAATGGAAAGATATATGCATTAGCAAGTAATAACAATCAAAATGGAAGGAATTAAGGCACAAAAAAACTTATGCAAGAAGATCAATTTCAGAATTGAAGTTCACTAGAATCTTCAGTGTAGCCGTATACAAACCATTACTTATGGTATAAAAAAAGGATATAGAAAGGCAAATGAAGGGAATTAACAGGAGAAGCCAAATGCATACAAAATTATACCTCGAATTTTCTATAAAACTTTTTTTGTGTAGATGATGATGCTCAACCCCAGAGGAAAAGAACATCATCCAGCATTTGGCACTTTCTTAAAACAGGAATTTGTATTTCAATTTTCAAATAAATATTATAATTTTAGTTACATAAAGGAAAAACCATAGCTCCCCCTCCTCCCTACAGCAAGCATGCGCCCAAAATGTTGAGAAAATGATGAAAAGAAAACTACAAAAAAAAAAAAAAAAACTGATATTTTTAGCAATGAAACAGATCTGGTCAACCTGAAGAAGGCCCTGGCTAGTGCATGGAGCACTTGAAAGTGATTTAATTATCCATTCCCGAACAATTCGTTGATACAAGGTACGAACTGTTGCTGTCCAAGCAGGATCATTGATGACAGTAGAAGAAGAGTCATCATTAAACGAAAATAGCAAAGAGTCTAAGCAGGAAGAATCCCATAAAACCTGCAAAGATACCACTCTAATCGTAAATATAATGCAGAATTCAAGAAAAGAAGGCAAAGAGACATAAGGCAAATAACTACATGCACATTTAAAACATACACTATTGAAAATTTACCTGTGGAAACTTATCTCTAAGTTGATTCAATAAGTTCTCCCCAATATCTCGTATGTGATCCTCCCTCTGGGACAGACTTTTGATTAGGAAAGAGGTATGCACTGTAAGTATTGAGTCTCGAGTCTCAGCTTCATGGCCTATTTCAGATACTCGATATTCCTGAAGCCAGACCAATCAGCATGTCCATATAGTGCCAAGACAGAGATAACAGCACAAAAATCATCCTTCCACAAAGAGGATAACATAAATGGGAACATAAAGGAGAAATCTAGTATTTAAGCTAACCAGAATCGTTAAGTCACATGCACCTAATCAAGATTATACCACCATACGAATTCAGAGTCACTTAAAACATAAAAGGGCATTAACCTATGGAATTTGTCAATACAAGCCAGGTATAACAATGTTTAAATTTCTATTGAAGGTTTGACCAAAAATAAGTAAATGCATATGCTAATTATTTAACGAGTAAACCCAGTTACAAACAGATAGTAAATCCTTGTCCTTTAAATATTTTTGTCACCAAATTTGTCCCTTAAAAGTACAAACTAGTTACCAAACTCATCCTTGTGTTACCACTTTAGTCCTCCATTAGGACATATGAGGTGACATTCTAGATCTCTGCAGGACCTACTTGACGAAAACAAATTGGTATACAAATGTAGTGAATAGTGTGATATACAGTAGACTTTGGATGAATAGTGTGATACTAATTGCTTGAACAAAAATTCTTATGCATTTTCTGGCATATTTCTTGTCAAACTTCCTGATGCTACTGAGCAAAGAGTTATTATGTTGTAATACTTCCCTGATGGATAAATTCTTTTGCAACCTAAGGATCAGCCACCTTGGCTGTATTCATAAATGAAAAATAATTGACACAAGTAACATTCTTCAAACAAGAAACACAGCATAGAGTTGTTTTACATATACATACCATAGGTATTTTTTGCTACCACCTTAAATCTTTGGGATGAATAGTAAACAATGTGAAGTTAGAAAATGTTATTAATTAATTAATTAGCTAGCCCAATTTAGATAATAATTGCTTAATACTATGTAAACATGTCCTCGCTCCTTGGGTTGAGGTTTAGCAGGTTAATCACAAATTAGTCGAACCTGTTTCTAATCAGCTTAAGCTTTTGCAACAAATGTAGTCAAAAGTGAAACTAATGCCTACCAGCCATGACACAGCTGTGTCAAAAGCCCTGTGGACAATTGCTGTTAAACACTGGAAGACAGCTGGCATTAGATTTGGTGTCTTGAGATATTCAAAAACACAAGTAAAGGCACTTCTAGCAGCATCCATAGCAGTGCCACCATTTAGTATTCCACCATTGCTGCTGAAGCGGATGATCTCAAGAAAAGCTACAGCGAGTAGATAAGTAGCCTTCACTCCTGCAAAACAAATAAACAAAAGAAAAGCACCACAACTGTCATGATAGAGTAATGGGTGTTCAACAAAAATGATCATCAGAGTTAAGAAGGGGGTAAATTCCAACCTAAACATAATCCAAGAAGCCACCAAATTAGAAATTAGAATTTTCCAACTTGTCAAGCTAAAAAAGTGTAAAATCAACCATTCCACACAAAAAACAGAAAGAATTTGAATATATAAAACAGGGTCGAGTGAAATTTTAATAGCTTGTCAACAGCACAAGGATATGAACAAGTTAAGGGTGTAACAAACAAGTAAAATTGATTCAATAATAAAAACAATCACTTTAACCATGAAGATGAAAGATTGTATCCATGTTCACAAACCAATAACAGCTATGTTCAGACTTCCATATAAAATGAAGTTGACACAAAACACATCATAGAAAAATAAATTAATTTTTATGTTTGTTAACGGAACAAGGCTATGAACAAGTTGTATACAAAATGTCAGTCTAAGACATGCCAGCATATGTCCAAACATGTTAAAAGACAGCCAAAGGCATGTAAAGTATCAGCCAGAATTTACAATCGATTGTTTCCAACAGCAATGTATCGCACAAGGAAGGACTGTTAAACAGGTGAAGGACCTGATAACACAAGATGAAGCACCACTCCAAAAAATCTGAAGGCATTGACGATTCATGTAATTAGAAAATTAATAAATATAAAAAGTAAGTAAAATTCACCTGAGATTGTGGTCATTGAAGGGACATCGACTCTCCCTCCTAAGGCTGCAGAAAGAGCAGCTCTCTGTGCAAGAGCAGCTTTCTCATTGCCACTACCTCGACGACTGCCTGGGTTGTGCAAAGCATTTAATTCTAACTCATCCTCAAGCCATTTCACTGAGCTAACAACCTGGACAGAAACGGGGAAATAAAAAAGTAAAACTTCAGTCTGTTGCACAGAAAACAGTTAGATTTTGGGGGACATAGAGAAAGCTATTGAATTCATAATAATCTAGAAAACCACAGGAAAAAAAAAAGTTTATTTTGTTGGCCAGAATGGCAAATTTTATTAAAGATAAAATGAATTGTGTGCAAAATACAGTGTGACAAATTGATGAGCTATTCCATTTTTACTCGGGAACAAAAACTGAGGAGCTATTCCATTCTTAGGAGCAATTCATGCATGAAAATAGTGCTTGCAGGCACAGGAAACCAAAACTTGAGATAATATTAAAATATCTTTAGCTCAGATTTTGTTGTGTTTTTTATTATTATTTTGATGCATCTCAAAAATTGCTCAATACTATTCTTCAAGTAGGAAAAAATT
Organism: Abrus precatorius; assembly: GCF_003935025.1. Classification (NCBI taxonomy): domain Eukaryota; kingdom Viridiplantae; phylum Streptophyta; class Magnoliopsida; order Fabales; family Fabaceae; genus Abrus; species Abrus precatorius. The sequence continues at coordinate 20,952,023 of NW_020874384.1, forward strand.
AATCAATTGAGGGCATTGCAAAAAAAAAAGATTAATCGTGAGAGCAACATTTACAGTGCAACCTGCACCAGTTGCATAAATTAATATTTTAATTTAAAATTTTTTGTGACCCATTTTTTTTTCATTTTAAGCAACTTGGTTCTCTATTAAATGCAACCCACCCAAATCTCTTTTTCACTCTGTTTCCCCAAGCTTCCTCCTTCACCAATTGCTCACTGTTCTGTAGAATCAATTATAAGATTTTAAATGAATCATTTGGAATTATTTTATCCAACTTTCTCTCAAGAAAAATATGAGCACTCTCCCTTAAAGCTTTTGGTTCCTTTATTAATTTGCGATCACTTTCTAAAGACGTCATTTTTCCTCCCCTCCCCCTCTCTTAATCTCCCCATGCATTTTTGGTTTCAGGTGGTTTATCATGGTAGTTGATGGTTATCCACTATTGATGATGTTTCAATGGTTTCTACAATTATGGGTTTGAGTTTTGTTGATGAAACTTATGATGGTGGGCAGTGACTAGGGATGGCAAAATTATCTGCACAAGTAAACATCTGTGGGTAAAAATATCCATACCCCTAGGTTTGATTAAACAAACTTTTCTCTACCTACCTATTTACTAAAAAGCTGTGGATATTGCAGTACCTGTATACACAAAATTATTATGTATACAAAATCAAATTATATTAACTTTGTTATTTTATGATTCTTTAAATATGTGCTTGAACTTAATATTATGCTATTGTTGCTGTAACACAATGCTATACTATTTTTGCAATATAAGTGATTTTCTTCTTTCAATTATAATTTAATATATATAAGTTGCTTTAAATTAAGTTATTTAAAAATTTTGTAATTTTTTGCTAACAAATGTTTGCAAATATTGATCGGTACACATATCTGTAGATAACAGTAAATTCATCTAAAACCCACTTAATGGGTATTGGTGGGTAGCAGAGGTTACTGGTTGATGGTGGCCGGAAGCTATTGGTGGTTCATGCTAATCAATGTTGTTGTTGGTTGCATGTATCTGCACCCACAATTTCTAAAATACAACCATTCCTTACATAAGAAATGATTGCTTGTGTTTTTTGCCAACTAATGCAACTCTACAAGAAACAGTTCCTTAAGATGAAAAATGAGTGATGCAACCCCATTAAAGTTGCTCTGAGAATGGAAAATCAATTAAGTTAAAATCATGGAATTGTTTACTCAAAAACTTCAAATGTCTTTTATTTTTAGATCAACTTACTAGTGGAGGAGTCCCCTGAGCAATTTTCTGAACAGCAGAAGACCACTCCGCATTCCACATATATGGTCCATTTACAGCTTGAAGGGCAATTGCGCCCATGCTTCCCACACTGTTCAGGGTACTGGAAACAGACTTTGTAGTTACTGGAGTCTTCTGTATTGGAGGCGCTAGGCCAAAAAGTGCAACATAAAACCACAAGTTTCGAAATAGTTTTAACAGTGATGGCTCCACATTTAAAGTAGGATCAAAATCAGAACAAATCGCAGCAACTGCAGGGAGTAGAGGGCCCAGGAAATCTGCTCCACTCCTGTAGTGAGTAAGCATCAGATGTGAAATCTTCAGAAAACATAATTCATCAAGGAAATAAAGTCTAATTAATACCTACCCAAATTTTCAACAAATATCACACATTATTATATGTACTGTCATGTAATGTTCTCATCAAAGATAAAAGCTATACCTTCCACTTTTAGACTCAGCAGCTAAACCAACATCAGAGCACAGGGAAAGCAATCGATGGCGATAATCAGAACGCAATCTATCACTAGTAAGACCACTAGCTATAAGAAGAAATCCTGCAGGTAGAGTCTAGAATGTAATTCAACTAGTGAGAATCCATTTGACATTGACCAAACAAACCAAATTTAACATCTTTTATTGACATTTTCAGAGATATAACATACTTCAACTCGCTCGGTTGTGGCTTCAGCTGCCTCTGTTTTGCTTTCAGCCGACCCGACACTGGAAAGTTTATTCAAGTAACTTCTAGTCATCAAAACCACCGTCTCGCGGTAAGATTTCTCAAAACCTAAACTGGCCATTCGAGACACAGCATCAAGAATCTGTACGGATCACAACAAAAAACACTGTAAGATTCGATATACAAGAAACCAAAGGACTGAGAAAATTGAACAAAGAGGAGGGTCATAAAATATATTGACAAGATCTCATATCAACTTCAGAATACATGCTCTGAAGACAAAGTTCCATACTCGGAGTCTCAACAAACTAGGAGTTGAAGCATCACCCTCTTCTAAGCTTTCGATAAAAAGAGGTAATATCACATCTACCAGCTCAGACTTGTTGACCGCAACACTGAGTTTGGCAAACAGACGTATAACGTTAAGCTGTACAACAGGAACTGCAGGTTTCTCTTGATTGTCCTGATGGCAACAAGATTCCTTAAGCAATAAAATAATGTAAAATGGATAAAATGAAATTAACATGCTTAAAATTAAAAATATGTCAACAATTTTGGACCCCCGGATACAGTGCAAATGAAACAGGAAAAACCTACCAACCATATGAATGGATATAATTATGAATGCAATTGGTGAGAATGAGAATAAAGGGAGTGAACACTGAAGTATGACCCTGCTGAGGTCCACACAACATTTGGGAATGTATGAAATTCTAAATCAACATGTATATCTGAATAGATGGACAAGTTTTTTTTCTATAAATATTTACAAAAAAAATTTTAAAAAAATGACAGTTCAATGTTGACATGACACACATGTACCTGTTCCTCATAATCATTTCGTTCGCGTATGCTAGTAGCCAATCCCATAATGTATGTGTCAACAGGGGCCCGCTCCTTAGTCCAGCAGGATTCAATAATCTGACAGCTGGCCTTGGTGACACTCTCAAACATGGCCCCCTGGGTGTTACTCCATGTATCAGGCTGTTACAAAAACATTTTGAGGATATATATACAATGCAATTGAATGTCAGTTGGAATCTAAGTTTCAAAAGAAAATGCCAGCGGAAATATAATATTGATAAGTACCAAAGTGCACCTGAGCACAAACGTTGAGAACAATTGGCTTTAGGCGAATAAGCAAAATTCGTAGCGGCTGTCCTCCTCGGGAAATAGCAATTTGTGCAACTCCATGAAGCAATGAATTGAAGAGCTCTTCACACGACCTCAACTTACGCCATCCAGAGAGTAAGCATGCCTCGGCAGCATCAATCAATATCGCAACTGTCTCATAAACCAACCTCTTGACAGATCTCGAATCGGAATCCAGCGCCGAAAGGCTCTTGATTTTCAGGTTCACTGCAGCTTTATAAACTGACAGTTTGGTATTAATTCTAGCTTTCAGAAGTGACCCCTGATCATGCCAATCCCTCTTCCTTATCTGCAGGAATAGCAAATGTTGAAAAACGCTCACTCTTCACGTTAATCTAAATTTTAACTGAATCCCACAATCCACATCGAGTAAACCAAGACATTCTCACTAACCCACACAAGCATAACAAATAAAGTGACTACAGACGGAAGCACATGTAGAAGAAAAATCACCTTCAGAAAAACAGACATGGACTGAATCTGCTTCTTCCCAATCAACCTAACCTGCTCCAAAAGCGCAGCATCAATGGAGACCTTCTCCAACACGTGAGCAATCAACTTAAAAGCTATTTCTTGCCTCTCCAAGAACTCCACCGACTCTTCCTCGAACGAAGTAATTTGCTGGCCAGACGAGACCGCTCCTAGACTACCATCATTCAAACCCAAGTTCTGCACCAACTGATCCGCATTACTCCTCCAAACATGGTTGCCTCCATTCACCATTCCTCTTGACGATGCCGTGCTGGCGTCGTCCGCACCCTTCGAAGCCGCACCGCTCGAAGAACCGGAGACATTGCTCGTCGCCTCATTCCCCGGACTGCTATTGAAATTGGCCAGGGATTGTTGGTTTACACTGAGTGGCGAGCCCTGAGACGATGAATTGTCCGCAAGGAGTTCCCTCGGCGTGCCTGGGACAGCCACGTTCGGTACCGCAAATTGATCGATTAAACAGGTCACCAATCTGCCGGCATCGGAAGACAAAATCGGAAGAAAGTTCTGCGACAGCGCGACCAAGAAAGCCCTAGCAATCCCGGAGTGCGGTTCGGAAATCGCCGATACGACAACTTCCCCGGAGAATTCGGCGACCTCGTCGGAAAAATCGGGCGAAGATTGCGCGGCCTCGGAGACGTAGCGGAGGAAATCGACGAAGAAAGAGGAAACGGAATCGGCGCTGAAAGGGTGAGGCCAGAAGGATTGAGTGAAGGAGTGAGGAATGGCACGTAGGAACTCGAGAACAACGGACTTAGGGCGCAGATCGGTGGAATCGGGGCAGTTAGAGAGGAAGCGAGAGACTGCGAGGACGGCATTGAGCTGAGAGCGCGAAACCCTAGGAGATCCCGCAGAGAGGTACTCCGGCGGAGGACATTTGTCGCATATCCAAGAAAGCTTGTCGGAGAATTGCGATGGATTCTGCGCAATTAGGTCGCATAACTCGATCAAGGCTTCCATCACGATTTACGGGGAAAAATTGAAACGGCGAACGAAGACGTAAGAGAAGAGGTGTGGCATTCGATGATTCTGCTAACTACCCAGCAACATTGTTGCTGTTGTTCTGGTCATTGCCATGGAATGGCCATTATTTCTTTCTCTTTATTTCCTTTTTCGTTCTTTATTTCCCGTTTCGTCTCGGATTATTTTAGATTCCAGCCTCGGCCTTTTCTTGGATTAGAATTATAATAGAATTGAGAAGATTAAAATATTTAATTGAAATGCGGGACCACAACCTTTGCTCTGTATTCTATGCAGCACCTCCGCAACCCTTCTCGCGCGTGGTTATATAGTAAGTAATGTAAGAAATTACACTTCCCATGTCTTAAAATTTGTCTAAATTACAATCAAACTGAAATTTTAATTTTCATTCCGTCTTATTTTATTAATGCAAGAAAATAAAATATTGTTAATTGTATTTTTTTTAATGTATACCTAACGATACAAATATAATTCTATGATCGTTTTTTACTTCAAAATTATCAATTTAATATATTACTAATATTAAATATTATATATAAAAAATTATATTAATTAATAATGAATTGATTATTCTTACAAAGGGTTTAAGTTAAACTTATGAATTCTTATTATTTATAAAATTAAGGTAGATTTTAATGTTAAAATGAAAATAAACATGATTTGACGAATATTGCAAATAGTTATATAATTTATGCGAGTTTATTTAGTTAAATTAAAATCTTACTTTCCATACGTGATGTTTTTAATTTTAATTTTATCTTTGTAGAAATAATAATAAAAAATCTATCTAATCTCTCTCTTTTCATATGTGTGTGAGAAAATATCTTCAAAAGCCAGGCTTCGTCTAAAGATTGCGATTATTACTAGCATGTTTATCTTTAAACTGTGATTATTTAATGGCATGTGTTATAAATTATATAGTTTGACATATATTACCAGTATTAATTTGAAAGAATTATCAAATATTGTCTTCAAAATACAAAATACTGATCCAGATTATTTTTATAAACGATTAAAACAATGAAATCATTGCAATATATCATTCTAACTGTTTATAAGAAAGAAAAATCATTGCAATATATTAAGCATTTGTTATTTTTAATGTTGGAAAATCACATTTCATTTTTTAATAAAAGTAACATTTTATTGTAAATTTATGATAAACTGTTACTGTCTCATTATAGAACTAGAGAGTCTTAAAAACAGATAATCAGTTTATGTTATTTTAGCATGGATATTGTTGAGCACGAGTCTCCGAGCAAGCACGTCGTTTTCAGAGCATTTCCTTCAATCTCTGTGTATGGGCCAACAATCAAAGCCTTCCCTTCCCCACAGCGACTGCCTCAAAGCATGCCTTCAAATTAACATATTTTTTTCCCACCCAACTATAAATTAACAGGAAAAACATTTATTTAACGAAGGTACTTTGGAGGATTTTATTATTTGACAATTTAGATATTTTATTACATTACTTTATTTTATTAAGTATTATTTATTTAAAATATAAATAAATATTAAATATTAAATAATAGTTTATAAATATTCAATTTTTTAAAAATTTATTATACATAATAATACTAATAAAAAAACGAGTTAATGATTGAATTGGTTAATCTTATATTCTATTGTAAATTTAATGTCAACGAATATATATATATATATATATATATATATATATAGAGAGAGAGAGAGAGAGAGAATTATTTTTAAATTTACAAAAATAAAAGACATTTTATTTTAAGTGTAAAAGTTATATTTAAAATTTCAATTGTTATACATGATAGTAAAGTTTTTAAATATGAAATGATAATTTTAAAAAATTATGTGTAGTTTATAACTTTAAAATTAAAAAATCATGAAAAAATTGAATTACACATTTACACGTGTATATGTATAGAAAAAGTGATATTATCAGCTTCTACCAAATTAGTTAGTGTCCCAATTCTAAATTACAATTTTGTTTTCTTCTGATCTGATACATATTTTTTTAAAAACTAAATTTAACATGTACACCTCAAACATCGCTATAATATATTATTTTTCTAATTTTGTTTTTTGTTGATTTATACTCATGAACTCTTTCTGCTCATCAGATTGTTGTTAAATCTCAACCTATTATTCATAATTTAATTAATTGGGGTGCCCTTTTTGCATTCTAGCCATTGTAATGTTTGACATTGTTTTTCCATAATGTCACAACCTTTGTTTTAACGTAAAAGGACAAAAAAATAAAAACCAGTGTTAGTTAAATAAAATGGGGGAGAATCTAATAAAGGGGGAAAAAGCTACAAATATACTATGTCCGGCTGGAAAAATGATTTTCTTTTATTTAATTTAGAAGAATAAGAATGGAAATCAAAATTAACTATTTCATCTTTCTTTTGAAATAGGTTCCAACCATTATAACATATGAAATGAAACTTTATCAATGTTATTTATATATTAATTTCAAGTTTTTTTTTCTTATTTTAAAACTATGTACAATAAAACTAAATATTTCCATTTTCTAGTGAAACGTATTTGCTTAATTTTGAAGATATTTTGTGAAATAAATGTAAGGGAAAAAGAGATAATTGAAAAATAGGTGATTGATGATTGTAATACAAAAATAAAAAATATGTGAGAATATTACTATTAATTTTGATATTCCATTTTCATAAAGATAAAATCTATAGTACTTATGAACTGAAAAGCATTGGAAAGCCCTTTTTAATTATATTTACATTTAAAATTTATTAAATTTTTTTTTGTTTATAAATCATAAAATTACATCTTAAACAATGATTCATAACTTCACCCCCAAATAATAAGGTATAACAAAACTTACAGCAACTTGCAACAGAGATGTGTCGGGTCTAGCTAGACCCACGACAGTGTATTTATAGAAGAGTTTTCAATGAAATCGTATATGAACCCCTTCAATTCCTACTGCAACCCTTTCATAAAGGTCACTCTTTTATTTTAACACGTATATGAAATGAAATATGAACTTGTGCTAGATGTGTTTTTATGCCAAAAAAATACTAATAAGATGATTGAACGAATAAAATAAATTTAGAGAATAAATCTAAAATAGAAATATAAAAGCATTAAAAGTTATTAAAAATTGCTTTATAGAACCATCTTTCTTCATACGTTTCTATATTTTTTTCTAGCGACAAACTTTGTCGATAAATTTATTTATTTTTCTTTTGAAATGGCTTTATTTCATAAATCATACGTAACATCTTCATCTTTTTCAACGAAATTGCAATATTACGGCACATCTCATAAGAATTGTCTAGGAAGGATAAGTTTTAAAAGGGATGAGATAATAGGATTTATATTTTTAAATAAATATATTTAAAGTTAATGTATTAATAATATTATTTATATAATTATTTTAATTTCAAATTATAAAGATAATTTTTATTGTACCTTCACTGTAAGAAATGCATCATTTAGCATCAATTTATTAATGACAGTTAATAATAATAGCTACTAAAATATTTTAAAAATAACATTTAACGTCGATTTTAGTAACTACTGCAAAAAATACGAAATTTAGCAGCAGTTTGCATATTGTCACAAAAAAAAACATGAAATTTAACGTCAATTTAAGATAATAGAATATAAGAAACATCACTTCTCATCCATTTTTTATCACCTACTCAAAGCTATTATTCATCTCTATCTTTGTCTCTTTAAGTTCCATTATCCTCTCTGTCATTGCCACTATTGTTACCACCCGTTAAAGTATCTTTTCCAACTCTTATAACCTCAGTAATCTTCTATTATCCATTTCACTTCATCTAGAAATAACTTTTCTCCAATGACTCTATATTATAAATTATATAATATATATGTTGTGATATTAAAAAATAAATAAATTGTGAACCTAAATAACAAAAAAAAAAAAAGAACGAAGTATAGATAAGAACAGAAAAAAATGTGAAACCAAAAAACTAAGTATTGCAAAGTCAAAAATAGAACACAATCATGCTAAAATTCAAATTTCAAATTTTAGTAGCATTTTTTAACGCCACTAAATAACTGCTATAAATTTTAAACTTAGCAGCAGTTTAAAATTATCATAAATCTAACTTTACATCGTCAATTTTTTAACTGCTGAAAAAAATATTTAGAAGCAGTTAAAATAGTCATTAATCATAAAATTTAACCGCCACAAAAGAGTATTTTCTTATAATGCTTGAAGATTAAAAAAATATTTTAAACATTTTATATTCTTAAAAATAAAAAAAATATATTTGGTACACTAAAAATTGTAATTTTAGGTATTAATATATTTTTTAATTAAATTATCAATTTTACTATTTATTAACATAAAATTAGTAATGATTGTTAAAGTATCAAATTCTCTCCATTATAAAAGATACAATAGTATAATACAACGGACGGACATAAAGTGAAGTGATTATCATTGAAGCAAACTTCAACTACAAAATATGTCCACCTTTCAAAGGTGTGTCATTACTTAGTTATTTAAAAATGTAAAATTTATATATTTGTACCTGTCTAGTCAAGGAACATGGTAGCACTATCTCGTTGAAAGGTATTTTTTTTTATAAGGATTCCATTTTTTTCTCTTTTCGGAAGCCAAATATTTCTTAGAACGTGAAGTATGAATCAAACTTTGAAGTCTTTTCATCTCTCGTATAGATAGAAAGGAAGTAAGTGAGATCATGTAGGAATAAGATTAAAGTTTACTTAACACTTATTGTAGGTGGATAAATTATAACTTTTTAAGATTAAGAGTTGTAATTCATTTAATATCTTAAATATTAGAGGATGTTAACATCTTTTTTAAATAACTGATTTGCTCCATTATTTATTAATACAAAATTAAAATTAATTCATCTAATATCTTAAATATTAAAAAATATTAATATTTTTAATTAAATTACTAATTTTATTATATATTAATATAAAATTAATAGTAACAGTTAGATTTTACCTTTTTTTTTAAATTATACACGGGTAAGTTTACTAACTTTATTGACAAAGAATCTATTTTAACTAAACATGCAAGCATCTGTTCACAAGCTAACCTGGCCACCAAACTTAACCAAAAATGGACAATCTACCAAGCATATACATTTACACAAGTTAAAAAGCCAAGTAGGCACTAACAACGGAGCCATTATAGGAGTTTTCATGCGATACACGAAAAGAGTTTGAATTGACCAAAATTATAAAAACAAACACTTACTTACACACCGGCAAGAAACAAACAGATAACAGTAAAGTGGCAACAGTGAGATAAAGCCAGCTATTTCAGTAAATTACTTTTATTATTCAGAAATATAAACAAGGGTACCAAAAAATATTACTGAAAGCAAGAACAAAACACCCTTCGTCCTAATAATCTGAAATAGAAATTAAACCAACATGCAAATTCCAGAATGAAACAGTAGATATCATAAAAGAAGTGAATTAAACCAAAAAAACCTAAGAAGCATGCATGCATGCACCTAACAAGACATATCTTGTATTTATTTTTGGCTAAATCATGAAAGAGACCATTCAGGAGCAAGCTGCTTGAAGAGACCCATATAGGTAGAATAAAGAACACGATCTTTGGCACCAGTTCGATGGTTTTTGGTGTGCTTGCAGAAATATTTCAACTGATTTAGAGTGCAGCAACCGAGCATTTGACCCAGCAGCAAGAAGAGCCAATTAATGGCCTTCTTCTTGGTGTTTCCAAGGACGGGCTTTACGCAATTTTCTTGCCCGCAATGCTGACACATGGGTAAGACGGGATCAACCCAGACCTTGGGTGCCCTATCGTGCATGGTGGCTTTGTTCTTCTGAATGAAGATGCCCAGTGCAGTGAATTTCTCCTCCAAATCAAACCCCATCTCGAACTTCTTATCGCACCTCTTGCACTGCACCGTTCCCGTGATGGTACGAATATTGTTTTTCAAGAGGTGGGTGCGGTCGTACACGGTGGCTCGGTGGTTTGTCGCCCAAGGGAAAGGTGGAGGGACGGTCATGCTTTTTCCTTCGCCTGGCCCTTGAGACGGAGGACGGCGATTGGGACGAGAACGAGATGGAACGGTAACGGTGTCTAAGTCATCTTTTGGTTCGGAGTTGAGATCGATGGATGTCAAAGTTGATGCGCACGGAGCGAGTATTGGTTGGGGTTGGGGTCGATTGAAGGGTAGGGAAAGAGATAAAAAATCGAATTCTTTTTCTGAACTCATCAACTTCTTGCGCTCATTTTCTTTTCCTGAAGAGTGATCCATGGTTAGGGTTTGCTTGGAAAAGAATGAAAAGAAAGAGATATGATATTTGGCTTTTGAATTGAAACAACAGAAATTGGAGTCTTTGGAGTATATAAATAGGAGAAATATATTTGGTTGTTAGGATTATTAATATCTGCTAATGCATTAAGGAAGTGTCTGTTGGAAGGGATAAGCTTCATTCAACACAGACGCCAAAATATCTCTCAAGTATGAAAATTCAAATGCTTTAACTGATCAGTAAATGAAATAAAATCCCTTCGAATTCGGCAAATGTCCAAATTTTCGGATAACTAAACTAACTCTCTTTTCTAAGCACGAAACAACTCCCTCCACGTTTTGGTTTATGATTGACCATGCAGTTTTTCACCCATTCTCTTTCAATTCGGAGCAAGTGACTCGAGTAGTCTTCAGTTTTTTTATTCTTTCTAGTTTTTCTAAATATAATTTTAAGTTATTACATGCCATGGAAATTAGGCAAAGCTACACAATTCTACCTGTTAAGGAATTAGCTTTCTTGACAATTTGAGAGCAGTAGAAAGGAATTTCAAGTACTATACTAATACTTTATAGTTAAATTGCTAAATATGACTGGTCAATTTTTGCATCCGTTGGAAGAGTGACGATGTAATTGTCAAGTACGCATTTCCAAAGAAGTACGTTTTTTAATCTAGGATTGTTATAAAATCAGAATTGTTATATTAAAAACTTTTATTATATAAAAAAATTAAATTTATCATACCTTAGAGATTAAAAATATCTTAAAATTTAAATATCATACATTTTTGTGTTATGATGCAACTCAGGTCTTAAAATTGAATTTATTATACCTTTCACACAAGTATGTTAATCTTATTTAAAATATGGAAAAGTGATTGAGAAAATATTGTTAAATTACCATCAAATACACCTATCCTGAAGACAACTATCAAATTATTTAGCTAAGTTTTTCCATATTATAATTTTAAAAATCAAGTTTTACCTCTTATAAACTTATATTACTTCTTCAAACTTATGCTAAGGAAGTTCTACATGTGAAATTGTAATTTTTTTTTTCACTTTCATCTATAAAAAAAATTAACTTAAGGAAATAAAAGTTTCAAAATTTAAAATAAAAAGAAAATCAATACCTAAAAATACTCTCATGTAATAAGCAAGACCCGTAGATTATACACATAAGTATTTATAAGTTTTAAATAATATTTTGTTAATTATTAATAGTAAAATAAATTTTTAATATGTATTTAAAGACACATGTTAAAAAATGAAATATTTATTATCTTAAAATCATTAAAAAAATACATATTTTTTACAATAACTTTGAAGTATTTAATAAAATATATTTAATATTTATTCACATGTGTTATTGGACATATATTTAAAAATATAATAATGAATATTTTAGAATTTTATAACTTTGACCTTTAAAACTAAATTTAAATATTATAAAATAATATTTTTTATTAAAAAAAGACATACATTATATTAAAATTATAAAAGTGTGATAATTGTTTTGCTCTTAATAAAATTGCATTGTTATTATTATTTAAATTCAATTTTATGATTGAATTAAAAGAAAGAACAAAATAATAATAAAATACCTTAATTTCAGATTATTTTTAATAATGTTTGAATTAAATATATTTTTATCTCTCAAAATTTGATTTTAGTCTTTAAACATAATTTTATTTTGGTCTATATTTTTTTAAATTGTTAGCTTTGTTTCCAGAATAATAGTATGGTTAACTTGAATATTGTCACATGTCAAATTTTATGCAAACAAAAATCAATAATTTTAAAAATATAAAAATTAAAATAATAAAATATTTTTATAAGAACTAAAATTAAAATTCAATATATTTTGAGATACCAAAACATCTTTTAAGTCAAAATATTTTTGTTCAATAATTAAAATTTCAATATTATACATAGAAGTGGATGTAATTATCGATCATTTATAAGATTCATACCAAAACGATATGTTTGTTGGGAATGAATTTATGATCATAATTGTAATAATTAAATCGTTTCCATGTACATCTCTATGGGCAATGCATACCCAAGAAGATGATCGTAACAGAAGTTTGAATCGATTTCGTCCATTTGAATTCGTGCAGGATATCGACATTGAAAAACATGAACACTCTCGATGTCAGTGTCTTCTTCATCTTCCTTAATAAGCTCCTACCTGTGTAATTGCACTGCATCTGCGAATCTAACCTCCAATAATTGAAAAACAAGGTCATTGAGAGAGGGCCAGAAAAGTAGGAGGAAGTTACGAACCCACCGCATATCTTTTGGCCCTTTTTTCTCCTAACAACAATTGTTTCAAACTTCAAATTTCAGTTAGGAATTGGAATGGAGCTAACTATAGCTACACCACCTTTATGCCCACACAAGACCCACAAAATATATACATACTTTTATTATAAACTTATTTTTTATTTTAATTCTTACATATAATATCTTTTATTTTTATAAAAAACTCAATTATAAAAATAAAACATAAAAATTGTGTTTCATAGGGGATAAAAATAAATATTTTGTATAAAGATAAAAAAAAAAACTACCAAATACAAGTTGAACAATATTATAATAATTAATAATAAATTATAAAAATAATTTAATTATTTTAAATAATGTCAATATAATTTAATATAGTTATAAAAATTATGAAAAAATAATGTTTAGAATTGAAGTGAAATGTATTTTATTTTTATCAATTACAAAATATTATAACAAGAAAATAAAAATTATTTTTTAAATGATAATTTTTTTAATAAAAAAATTAACTACAGAATATATAAATTGTATAATTTTTAATTTTAGATGACAGTTTTTAAAAATTTTATTCGTTCATTTTATATGTTATAATCTGTTTTTAATTTTTAACAATTATTTTTACAATTATTTTTACATACAATTAAAACTTGAACTTTTATCAACATATATAATGGTACATATTTATATTCAAAGCTTTTATCCTTCCGTGATGAAAATATTTAATAAGTATTAACATGCTTTTGCGTAAAATTAATAATGTTTTCATCATATGAATTTTTGTCTTTGAATTTTTCTTTTATAGACAAACAAATATTATTAAAACGAGTATAAGGAGTACTTAAAATCCTTACACAAAGAATAAAAATAATCTAATATCTTAAAAAAGTAAGAAAAATACAAAGAAACATAAGCATAGTTATCCTATGTTTTTAAATAAGTAGAAATATGAGTTAAGTACCAATTAGTAAGGGTAATCAGATCTCCTTTATTACACACTGACAATCACTTTCAATATTTTAAAATAATAGAATGGAACAATTCTTTCTCATCAAACACACCAACAAAAAAATACAATATTATTTTTATGTAGCCATAAAAATCACACAATATTAACACAAACAATAAGCAGATTATAACGTTTATAATCATTTATAAATAATACAATAAGCAAATTGTTGCTTCAGAATATATGTATTCAAAAAAAATAAAAACAATGAAAAACTTTTTTTAAAATAACATATAATTATATTATTTATTAATTGTATATCTCGTGAGTTGTATTTAAATATAATATATATATATATAATTAAAATTGCTGAAACTTTTTATTTTTGAATAGCTCTCACAAATTCCCTCGCGTGAACAGTGAAGAATTACATCTGTTATATTTTCACTGCGAAGAATTGTATAATTTATGTTTTCACATGTGCAGCAGTTGCATACGCAATATCATCATTATAATTGAATAACTTACGCGAATCACATAAGCAATTGCTTCTACAATAAATGGTCCCAACTTAGAGAAATGGGCCCAACATTATACAATACACATAATTTAGCATTCGAAGGGAGGCAGAGGAGACATGAGTTTGTGGGTGGCACTAATGATCATCGGCGAAGACAACTTGACAAGCGGACTCACATTAGGATCATTGTGTAATACCAAAACTTGTGCTCAATAGGTTGCAAGCATTTGTTCTTAATCATTTAAGTTTTTATTATTATATCTAATAGTTAATTTTTATTGAGCACTGATGAAAAGGTTATTCCCTCCTGCATCGTAAGGGGCATACTATATAGTACATTGTTAAAAGGAAAAAGCCATAAATTAAGACAAAAATATTTGCGTGGACAATTTTTTGCATATTTCTTAGATAAGAAAATAACTAAATAGCTAAATTTTTTGACAATAAGAAGATATGTTATACATAACATATTTTGTATTATTAAATTTTACTGAATTTAGATCATGTGATTATATTTGGCATATATTTTAGTTTACGAGCACCAAATATAATTTATATTTTCACCGATAATACTAATTTTGAGTTTGATGTTTAGTTCACCTTTACTTATTACATAACTTTACATTAAAACTAAAACTTTTAGGTGTTCTACTTCGTATAACTGTTTTTAAAGGTTAAAATTTAAAAATTTAGATGACTGTAAGAATCTTATCTTTATTTCTTTTAATGATAACTACACATAACTGAGTTGATCCTTTCGAGTAGCTAAAGAAACTAAAAAAGTGTATTGTAACCTTAAATCAACAGCTTGTGCAACGGATACTGTCTTCGGAAACTTCAAGCAGAAGTGGGAATTATCCAGGCCCAAAAAAGATTGCCACAAACCAAGTTCTACCAAAAACACACACAGCTCTAATTTGTTGAAAATTGAAGCATCTACGTCTTTAGCCCTTGTGAAATGGAAGGCAATTTCAACTAGCGGGAATTTGTAACAAACTAATAGTTATCATGTATATGTTCTTTGCCACTTAATACACGCTCACGCTACACTTTCTAGTTAGCAAGCCCAACTTTGAAGCTTCATCCATAACTAATTAAATAAGCATATGCACAAGATAACCATTAGATTCAGATTACTAAAACACACCAAAATAACATCTTTATTAACATAGATACATGGGTTTTTCACCAATAAGCGCTTTTCTAATTCCTAGTACACAAGGCCTAGAACTAATGGGCAAACATAACAACCTTGATCAGGAACTTGGAACTTGTTATGGAGCCCCAATCAAAGGCACCCAAACTAGATTATCAGGAGGGAAAAAGTGACACACTGGAGAGGTTCCGGGCTTAACATTGAGCACCCGAAAGGACACGTGATCCTTGTCCCACTTAGAAGTGTCCATGTGACAAATAGCTGCAGCTTGAACTCGCCCTCCATTCTCACCTTCAACTAACACCTCATACACCTTTGTGTCACTCTTTTGGCTGTGGCAATAGAAAACTGCATATGGGTAAGGCATGGGGTGACATCCTATGATGTTTGGAACTGAAATTACTTTCACTTCTGAGATTGTATAGTTCTGTAAAAGGGCTGTGGAGTTTGTGAGATGGGTAGTGGTCAAAACTTTGAATTGCGCATTGGATCCGAACATATAACGAGCAAAATCAAACAAAGACTCTAAAGATGTAGCACAGAACTTTGTCTCTCCTTCCATGGATTCAAATTCACATTGTTTGAGTGTATATTTCATAGCCTTGGCTTGGGGAGTGTGTTTTGAGATAGAGAAGAATTTGAGAAGGAAAGATAGCCGTTTTGATGAGAAAGGAATCTCTTCAGCTTCTTCTCTGGTCAGAAATTTTGGAGATGTTGAAGAATTTTTCTTGGAAAAATAAATTGGCATTATTTTCCCAACCTTTAAATCACTTGGGGTGAAAAACACATTCAGTTCAAGGTCCATGTGATTGTGATCCACATGCACATCCTTTCCAATTATCTTTTTGTGTTCTTCTTTATCAACTCGCTTTCCTTTATTCACCCTGTCGTCGTCGTCGTCGTCGTCGTCGTCGTCATCATCTTCATCATCATCATCATCATCATCGTCATCATCTTCATCTTCATGCACATGCTTCATACTGATTTCTACAGCAGCGCCTTCAAGCTGCAAAATATTGTTAAGTACAAGACCCTCTGTTGCAAGCTTTTGCATATCATTGGATACTTCCTTCAGTTGAACATATTTCCCTGATGTTGTTGATATCTCTCTAGCGCCACTGTCTTGTAGAATCTGCAACATGGACGAGGCAGATGAATAATAAAGTTTAAAATTTTAAGAGGAAGGAAACCATTCTCAGATCAGAAGGGCGATTAAACTAACGAACACGAAAATAATTTCAAACAGAGTTTTGCTTGACTATAAAGTAAAATTTTTCAAGATCTGTAGGATGAAATAAAAAAGTCGTTAAATTTGATTGAATTGCATAGCTGGAGCTTACCAAAGAGAGAAGTAGGGTGCATAGGATGAAGCTCCAAGAAGCAGATCCGAGTCTCATTTCTTTGTTTCTCTTGAAATATTTTCTGATATTTGTTTCAAGCTTCTAATTAGAACGGAGAAGGAAGTAAATAAAGAGAATGGATGGTAGCAATCTATAACGCTTGCAAGTCAACCTTTTGTTGCCGCAATTTACTGTCATTAATGCTGCGTGCTGGGGGGAGGTATTAGCTGCCTAAAGCTGCCATTTTTTTTTTCAAATCGTTGTTTTGTCAATAAAAAAATTAACGTAAGAATTTAATTTTCTAAACTTTTAAAATTATTCTATTAATTTTTAAATTGTACTTCTTTTTATTCTATTTATAAAAAATAAATATTAATGTTCTCTTAATTATTAAATTCTTTTTATACATTATTATTATTATTATCAAATTTGTGCTACAAAATATTTATAATTTATTCATAAAGTAGATATATTTATTTATTTAATATATAGTATATAATTTGACTATTTATTGCTATAATTATTCTTAAAATATAATTCAAATTCATGATATGTGATTACTTTTTATTAGTCTTAATAAATTAAATATTTATTTCTATTTATGTAATATCTAATTTGATTCGTGGATATACGATAAAATTAATGTATTATTTATATACTTCCATATCTTTATATTTTTATTTTTAAAAATATATTATATTATTAATAAGTAATAGAAAATATTTTTTATGCATATCTAAATTAAATTATATCAGTCAATTTAAATTTTTTTAAGTAAATGAAAAAAAAATTATTAAAATGTTAACAAATAAAATATATAAAATTGAGGAACAATTTATATAAATATGTTTAAAAGAATAGATAAAACATAATATTTTTTAAAATATTTGAAGTCCAAAATATAATTTTGATTATAATAAAATTAAATTAAATTTACTTTTGATCGTATCTTTTATAATAAGTTAAAATTGTTTAAAACTTTTTAATGTAAAAAAAATATAAACTTTCTAAAATTCTCGTAAATTCACGTTTTAATTATCCCTTTTCTTCTTTCACGCTTCAGCTCTCAAAAATCCGTTTCAAATTATACACAAATAAATTAAATTAGCCTTTATTCATTAAAAGAACTCAAATAAATTAAAAACATCAAAATTTACTTAAATCTAAAGTTTAAAATATAAGTATATATTTTAAAAATTGAATTAAATCAACTCATTTTGTCAAAATTATTAAAAATGGGCACCTGGCAAAGCTTTCATTGACCTCGTTGCCCTTGATCGTGTTAAATTAGTGTAGTCTGTTTTTAAATTGACATGACAAGCACCTCGTGAAAGGGATATATTTGATATCGACGATTGATCACAATGAGTTTAATTAAGTAAATTTAGGTGTAATTTAAATACATTATCTCTTTCCTTTGTCAAACATAGCCAAAATCATCTTATAAAACTCGCATCCAGGGCAAACAGGAAATAATAATGATGCAAGCAAAATAATGGATTTGGTTTAAAAGGCAGACTTTGTTTTTCCTTTTGTTTATACAGTTGAGTGAAGACAACGCATTTGAATACAGTATACGATAATTTTATAATTTCTCTTCATTATTTGTTTTTTCCCTTTCTCATACATTGCACAAATATTTTTAAATTTAAAAAATTATAATTGTTACTTGCATATCGTCTTTCGTGCTTTTCAATTGAGAAAATCATAAAATTGAGTTTAGAAATACTAATTCGAGAATTTTTTTCTATCGCAACCAAAAAAAAAAAATCAAAAGGTTACATAAGTCTACTCTATAGTAGTGTTTCAAGAAAACAGAGATAATGAGATACTAATATTTATATTTGTGTATTATATTTAAAAGTAAAAACAGAATATCGTGTATTGTGTCTTATTTTGTGTTTGGATATAAAAATTATGAAGATAATTTATGTAATTTTTAAAAATTATAAAATGCATTTTTGTCTTCAAAAATTTTTTATCTTTATCTCTAAAAACTGAAATACTAGTGTCACTTCTTTCGAGAGGTACATTAGTGTCTCTATATTTTCAGCGAGACATTAGTCAAACATAATAAACATACTTCTGTGTCTCTATTTTAGTGTTTCTGTCTCTTAACCAAGTACTATTTATGAGTTCATATTTTGTAAGTCCTAGATAATTTTAATTGATAATAGATAATATATTTAAAAAACATTATTTTAAAATTTTCAAAGAAATAGATAATAACTCTGTCCTTTAATTTCGCATATAGATGTTTTTCTCTAATTTTGTTGCTTCTTATCTATATGGATATGTCTTCAGGGTATTTATGAGTTTGATAGATATTAATTGGTATGAGCAAATATCTGGGTTGAGTTAGGCCTCTAGCTATCACAAAACCCGATTCTAACATATTTACCAAGTTGAAAGTTTGAACATGACTTGATCGTAACGTGCTTCTTATTTATATAGGTGTCCATTTATCTAGTCTTAAGAGAAAGACAATAAATTATAAACAACGAGTCAGGAGGTACCCAAATAAGTAATAACTCATCCCTTATTTTTTTCCATATAAATACTTGTCTCTGTTCCAGATATTGCAAAATCTGAGTATAACACGTTTACCAATTTAAAAGCTTGAACATGATCCATAACATACTTCTTATCTACATGTATACCCATTTATGTAATATTAACTTTTTTTAAAGTTTGATTAAACTTGTAAACGTACTTAAAACTTTATAGTAGAACGTATATATTACATCCGTTGGATGTCATTGCAGGAGCCCGCAGTTCTTTTAAAATAGTAGTTTAACATTAAAAATAAACAATTTTTATGTCAAACATTATCTACAGCATCAAATTGGTGAAGATTTGAATAATGAAATTAATATTCTAAATATACTTTGAATGGAAAACAAAGTTTACTCTGTAATGGCAAAAAGGCAATTGGTAAAGTTTTGACTAAAACGGATAGAAGCATCATCAGATGCCATTCCCTCATCACTCCCAAGTACATAAGCTATATCATGGTGTGTCTCAATCAATCAATTGGTTTGACCAAGTGTGAGTCTCATGTATAGTGGGAATTCGATAATGTTGACAAAACTGATAAATCTGCAGCACCTGTCATGGTTTGACAACCCACTAAAACATTTGTTAAAGGCAGTGGTTGAATAAAGATCTAAAACGGAACTGGTAACCTGTTTCAAACCAATTAAAGTGGCAACCCTGTTTCACCCATTTTCTGATTCCCACACGGAGGGTCACATCTGAAGATCAAGCAACGAGGAATAAAGAAAAAGACCAATATAATTAAAAAAATTGCAATATCCACTCATGTGTTTTCTTATAATTTTATAAATAAATATGAAATAAAATTTATTTATTTTTCAATAATTGAAAGAATTATAAATATATAACAGAGAAAATTTCAAAATCATTCACTATAAAATAACACGCGTGAAGGATTTGTTTGTTTGAAACCTTTTATAAAGCGATTTTGAAATCAAAATCAGGCGCCATCAAAGAAATATTTGGTTTTGAACCAAACGAAAACGTGGCTCTGATTTCCCCACAAGTTAAATGTAGGAAATGCCGAAATGGCATCGATCACACAAAAGAATTGTAGAAAATGGGAAAAGGTATAGCCAAGCTTTCTTCCACTAGCTGAATGTTTGTGGAAAAGCACGTCGCCATCAATCATTGCCTTCCTGCAAAGGATCTTCATTATATCTTTTAATATTTATATTTTAAAATAAAAAAGTTTAATAAAATTTGCATTTAATCAATAAAGTTTAATTTTTGTTAGAAATGAATAAAGAATTTAAACAGATAGAAAGTCCTTATGAAACAATTAATTGTTATAAGGACAAGTAGGGCACCTGACGTGGAAACGAAGTTGACTTTGGGAGATCCAGATTGGACACAACCCAGTGGCCATTGCAACCAGGCACCAGGCACTAGCTAGTAGCTATTAGGCCCAAAAATATAAAATAGAGGACAAGGCCATGCATGAACCTACCTACGCTATAGGGAACAAAAACAAGTGCACCTAGATTTTCATTTGATTTATTTATGACCATCATAATCATTTTTATAGTGATGCACATCTCAAGTTGACTTTGCAGAAACCCAGCCAAGCATTTTGCCAAACTATGTTATCAATTCAGGTTTGTGTTACACACTATCCCATATCTACCAAATAGAGTTACTTATTACTACCTTATAGTGCCAACGCTCTCACGCATTACCTTATCAATCAAGAAAATTTATTATATTTTACGATCTTTTTTATTGGTACACTTTTTCTCTAATCAATATTCAATTTTTTTTATCTTAAATATAACGTGCTAATTTTATGTATTGACATTATATATTAACATTTTATGTTAATGAAATCATTTACCGGTATAATATATTATATTATTAGTATTATAAATTTAAAATATAGAGAGAGCCAAATATTCCTTAATATATTTATTGCCTGACAAATTTTTATAGCAATGTATTTTAAACTTTTTTTTATCATTATAAAAATTCACTCAGAGAAATATAATAAGAATATACTAATATATTTTTTTATGCTTTCTTATTATTCAGCAAAGTATCATACTGTTTGACTAATAGCTTAAATTCACTTTCTATTAATAGAGTCAATATGAAATCTCATTTAATGAGAAAAAAAAACTAATATTGAAAGATAATGATGTTTATTTTTCTTTCTTAAATCTCTTTACAGCTTTGAAAATGACCACTTATCATAAAATATATTTGCTAAGATGTACAAATAGTGAACATCTAAGTTCCAAGACAACAAGTTTATTTATTTAAGCCATACGGTGCTGATCATGTATATAACAATGAGATTAATTTTTTTAATACAGTAGTAATAACTAAAATAATATCATTTAAAAAATAACTATAGTAATAAACAAAACCAATCATATAAAAAATATAAAATAACACACATGTCACACTTCAATATATATATTTTTTATTTCACACGTTAAAATTTATTATGTAACATAATTTAATGTATATTATTTCTCCTTTTTAATTTTAGAATTAACATTTAAAATTTAATTTACTTTGACTAGTATTTTAAAAAAAAATTATTTTTTCATTGTTTTGATTCAACTTTAAATTTTTAAAATAATTGTAAAAGTTTATTTATTTGAAATTTAATTTAAAATATAGATCAAAATTTATAATTAAAAAATTAAATTATTTAAACTTTAATCAAAATGACAACAAAATTTAAATGCTGAATTTAAAATTTAATCAGGTTGGAGGCATTATAAAGTTTGATTTTTAATTTTAATTTTGAAACAATGTAAATACAAACAATAATTTTATTTTATTTCAATAAATAAAGTTGACTATTTTAATCAATGTAAATAAAAAATAAAATTTAAATTTAAAAATTCAACAAAGTTAAATAATAACTGAATTTGAAATTCAATCTTTAATTTTAAAAAAATTATAAGGCAGCTTTTCGCATGTACGGCAATCTTTGTAACGTTTAGAGCAAAAAAAATAAATTATTATAATGTATTACAACCTTGTTAGCATTAAATTTTTTTTATCTAAAATTTACTTCTTTTTTCACTTTGACCAAAAATTAGAATTGAAATTCAAATTTTAGTTTTTTTCATTAATTAAATTTTAATTTAGACTTAAAATATTAATTTCTCTTATTAATTATTTGCTTATAATTAATTAAATTAAATCTTTAGTAATAATATAAAATTAAAATTCAAACTTAAAACTCAAAAGATAAATAAAGTTGAAGAATAATTAAATTTTAAATTCAAATCATGATTCTTAAAAATTATAGGCATGCCCTTGTCAAATTTCAACGTGTATTAAGCTTTGTAACGTTTATAGCTAATGAAAAAGGAATATCGTAACGTGTTACTACTCTTTAGTATTCAAGTTTGAATTTAAAAATTAATTTTAAGTTTATTTCATACTTTTTTTACATTAATTAAAGTTTAATTTAAAATATAAGTTTTAGTTTTTTACACATTAATTATAATTTAAATTTAAATAATAACACAAAATTATAATTCAAATTTAAATTTGAAAAATTAAACAAAAGTCAAGAGAATAATTAAATTTTAAATTCAAACTTCAATACTGAAAAGGAACACGGCTTCTTAGTTAAGGTTTGAATTTAAAAAACTAAATTTAGTTTATTTTTTACTCTGACCATGATTTATAAGTAAAGTTTAATATTTTTTTTCTTTTACATTCATTAGAGTTTTTATTTAAAATCCAAGTTTTAGTTTTTTGTTACATTAATTAAAATTTACATTGTAGTAATAATATAAAAACTAGATTTCAAACTTGAATCTGAAAAGTTAAACCAATTAAGTCAAAGACTCATCAAAATTTAAATTCAATCTATAATAAAAAAATAAATAACACACATGCCACATATCTAATTTTATGATGCGATAAGCTTTGTAAGGTCTGGAACAAAAGAAAAAAAAAGTGTTATAATGTACTACTACATTTTAGTATTAAAATTTATATTTTAATTTATTTTCACTCTGAAAATAATTTATAACTAATTTTTTTTTATATTCATTAATGTTTTAATTTCTTTTACATTAATTAAAATTAAAATTTTAAGTTTTTAATTTAAATTTAAATCATTCTAAATGAAAATTTAAATTCCAATTTGAATATCAAAAGTTAAAGTCAAAGAATAACTAAATTTTAAATTTTTAAAATTCAAACTCTAGTGCTATAAAAAGGAAGAAAAATACTATGACGTGTACCTTTCAGCATTAAAGTTTTATTTTTTTTACCATATTTTGTAATTGAAATTCAAAGTCTTGCTTTCCTTTGTTTAAAGTTTTAATTTTAAATTAAAATTTTAGTTTCTCTCTCATATTAATTTAAATTTAAATTCAAATCATTGTAAATAAAAGCTTAAATTCAAAATTGAATCTATAAAATTAAATGAAAATAATGAGTAATTAAAATATAGATTTAAACTCAGATATTAAAAGCAACACACTTAATACGTATAAAATTTTAATGTGCAGCAAACTTTGTAACGTCCGGAGCAAAAGAGAGAGATTATGATGTGCTACTACCTTTTAATATTAAAATTAAACTTTTACTTAATTTTCACTTTGACCGTAATTTATAATTGAAATTTAAAAATAAACTTTTATTTTATATTGATTAAATTTTATTTTAAAATTTAAATTTTGTGTCAATTTAATTAAATTTAAAAATTTTATTTTTTCTACTACCTTTATTGAAGAAGTTTAAAATTGAATTAAACTCAAAGTGAGAAAGAAAGAAATTTTCAAAATTTGAATTCAAACTTCAATAAACAATGAGATGAAAATTTTTAATTTTAATTTAAGCTGAAATTAACGTAAAAAAAATATTAAGATTCAAAATATAATTTAAAATTCAAGTATCATATATTAAAAGATATTATAAATTAAAAGTGACATGTGTCATTGACATGCGGTGCCTTCTTAACATGAATAATACACAAGAGTATCTATGCATTCTAATATATATTAGAATTATGGTCAAAACATGAATTATGCATTCTAATTTTACTCAGTATTTTTTGACACTATTAAATTGATGTATTTTAATAAGTAATTTATGAAATTATATTATTATGGTCAAAACACCTTTTGATGACATGGGGCTACACGTGCGGCCTTTATTCCATTTTAGATTGGCGCTGTTCATTTGAGAAGGTAGAGAAAGACACTGAGCTTTTGATGTTTTGTGATTCTACCTGCCTCATCCCATGAGTTAAGCATCATTTGTAAAAATTGAATAGAATCATTTTCATAAAATTTTTGAACATTAACATTTAGAGCCCTGAACATAGTTAAAAAAACTATTGATTTCAGCTTAATTAATCGATTCTGAAATTGGGGCAAATACAGACTCCTAGTTATTACACATATGCAAACTGGTCACACTATAAAGGATTGTGTTTTAAGAAATTAATTAAAATCAAAATTTTATTTTAATAAAAATGATAATATTACATATTATCAAGATAAAATTTTAACCAAAAAACAATTATAAAAATAGTTATAATAATGTACTTGAATTTTGTTTGATTATAAATAAACCACGTGTCAAAATATGTTCTCGAAATTGACTATTTTATGCGTCGCACTCAAAGGATGGTTCTGCAGTGAACCCAAATCTCAAAAATACAAACCTGTCTAAATTTCTTAGAGGACCATATGTTGCTTGTCATTCATATATAATCAACTATTTGTTTGTTTGTTTGTTATGAACCACTAGCCACATTTTGTGTATAATTAATGGCTTTATGTTGGCTAAACCGAGTAACCCTCTTTCTGTGCATTGTATCGTTTTTTTTTTCTTACCTTTTGCAATTGTGCCGCAGGACAGCATACAATTGTTGACCCATGATTTCACTGATAACAATCATCACACTTAAGTTGAACAAAGTAGTAGATTAGTTAATTAAGTTTAATGCTAAAAAAATTAAGAACAACAAAGCAAAAAGCATAATAGATCTGACATATTTTTAACTTTAACAAAGTTGAAAGTTTTAATATAAAATATAACAAAGAATTGTGATGAACTGCTGCTATGACTTTTGCAAAACATGTGGAACCAGTTGATGGGGTCTCCAGTTGCTTGGATAATTCCGTGAATAAGCATATTTTTACAAATACTATAAAATCGTTTTTATTCAATTTTTCTCAGTTCATACAACAACAATAAAACTTAAAAAAATTAAAATTTTAAAGGGAACGTGTAGAGACTTAAATTTAATCTATCTATATATGTGTATATATATATATAATAACAAGGGCTGAATTAAGAATAGTTTCATGTATAATTAATTTTTAAAATAATAAAGAGAAAGAATGCGACTTTTATTTTTGATAGCAATAAATGTGACTTTTAAGTTTAATAAAAACCCTGTGCATATAGACGACTAACAAACTTGTCGTTTCCTTTGTCGGTCAAACCTGTTTCTATTATGTGTCGTGTGCGTGAACAATAGAAATCAAATTTGCGTGCTTACGGGTTACGGGCACTTTATCGTTGCCCACCCACCGTTTGGACCCTGAAAAAAAATAATGTCATTAGTTGTAATATTTAATGTTTTTCAACTGTTATGATATGATATAAACATAAATACGTGTTCATCGTGGATCACTTATGGCCTAAAGACATATCCAGAGGCTAACAACGGTAACAAAGTGTCCACGGATTAGCATAGACATGAAGTCCAATTTTGCTGTGTTCATTGTGTTCTCTCTTCTCCTGGTAAGCTTTCAGAATCTGCTCTACCAAAATTCAAGCTATATCGGAAATTTCTTAATTCCATTCAAGTTAACTTCTTTTGAAATTTGAATCAATGGGTTTAGCAATTGTTTACATGACGTTTCCAATTTTCTTCACACTGAAACCTTAAAATGTTTATGTGATCATAGGTTGCCAACTTTAGTTGTGCAAGAAAAGACCTAGGAGGCTATTGGGACAATACGATGAAGGGCCAACCCATGCCACAAGCAATTAAAGACCTTATTGGGGATCCACAAGCATCATATGCAGGGAAGGATCGTTTTATTAGGGACTTCGATGTAAAGCCTAATGTCATACTATACCATACCCATGTTGTGCCCATGAAGGAGAAGCATAAGCCTTTAGCCAAGAACCAAGTCTGAAGCGAGATGCCATGGTTGAAGCTCCCATATATAGATACACATATTCCTAGATGAAATGTGACCGCTAGAGATTATGATGTATAGTATCTTGTATTGGGATAGTGATTAGGTTTGAGGCTTATTTTGCTGGAAATGTTTCAAAGTAAAACCTATATTTTAATAAAATCCTGAACCCTTTAGTTATAGATATGTCTGTAGTCTTTGTGGTTATCCAGTTATCATTTCTTCGCTGCATCTGATTTTGGGTCCTGCAGAAATTTTAACAATTTATAATAATCATGATGTATCTTGTCAGGGTTCTCTTGATAAGTTCTTAAGCATATTTTACTCCCAAACCGTTGAGAATTCTCTCAAAAATGGGATGGCTTTTATGACTAATAATTATGACAACGTTTCTACTGTAGCTTTCGGCTATTTCCTTCTCAATATATTTTCAAACGAAAAGATGTGATCATAAAACTTAAAACCATTGCCAGTAGTCATTCTCAGTATAATAAGAATGCATTTTAATCTTGCTGAGGGTGATGTTAGAATTGCTAATTTCCCTTTGGAATGAGATGCTAGATGGCTGATGCGCCGTATAAATCAATTCAGTGATTCCTTGTCTCCTCCTACATGAATTAATTATTATATATATATATATAGAAGAAATCAACAAAACCCCAACACTACAAAACAGTCACGCATTTATTTTACACTTTGAATACTCCTGCTTACAATATGTTTTCTTTTTATAAATTAAACGTTTATATTAATATTATCACAATAATTGGACAAAATATAGTATCTTATTACGTTATATTAATATTTATTTTTAAAACATTAATTATCTATTTTACTTTGAGATTTGTGTTTTGAATTACTATTAAATCTATATATTATATCTATAGTTGTGTCCTCTTTTACATTTTCTTATGATTTCGTATTTTATCCCAATGTCGTATCTTAAGTCTTATAGTACATCTGTATCCTTATTTTCTAGCACTACCATTCCAGAAGAGTTTCTAAGTCGCTGTAAATTTCCCTTTGCTCAGCGCCGTCAACACACATGGACATGAAACTACCCATTGTTTTTATCGGCAGTTCATTGACATTCGGGCACCCAAAGATGAGGGTATTTGACGGTTTAATATGTTGAACGTGGTAAACGTGTCTTAATGTCTGGATAGTCAACGGAGTAACATAAGCAGAAGAGATTCTTACTTGCTGTTTAAGAAATTTTATTATATCACATTAGTCGCAACCATCTAATGTCATGAAATATTTTTACTTTATTATAAACATCAAAATTATGTTTTTTTTAAGGCAATAGAACATTATTAAGAGAGTTTAAGGGTAGTCAAACCCCTTTTACAATTAATCAGCATATACTTCAAATTCTAAGACAGAAGTTTAATACATTCCAATGAATTAGCACCACCATTGAGAGAAAGGTGCTTTGGATCCACCTATTTTGCAGAAATTTAATTCCAATACGGATTCAAAGTAAAATACTGACCTCGATCAAACTGTCTTACTACTGCCACTTCGTCCGAATTCAGTGTAAATGAGAATACATGTCAAACTCATCATTGATTGTGGTTATGAAGTTTATATCAGTCATAGACTATCTAACCAGATAACCCACTGCTTAACCTAATCTCAAATTCAATTACAACCCTCAACATCAGCCATTACTCGAGCATTTTTTACTATCTGACATCACAACTTTAACACTCTTGACATATTATTAGCTTTATTAAGCGCATCATGTATTGACACACTTTTATATCAAAAGGGTTATAGGGTTAGGTACACATCACAATAAAACCACATTGACTAATGACACTAATGTACAAGAAGAACCCTTTGATTCAGACATGCTATTTCATGATGCTATATCTTTATTCTGACCAAACTTATTTAGGCGTTGAAATATTTTGGATAGGAACACTACCTTTTGAATACCACCGAACCATGTGAGCCATATCCTTCAACCTTTAGAAGTGCTGTTTCGAAAGACTCCTTCGTTGGGCGTAAGCCAGAGACCAAACTACACAATGGTAAACCAAACCGCCAGCCTTGTTCTAACTTTCTTTTTCCCTACAACCAAACCAAAATTATTATTTAACAAGTACAAAACTACGAAGAGTACAATAAAAATGCATGTGTATATTGGTTTTATATATTCAATAGTAATTTGACAGCCTAACAAATTTCGTAATAAACATTAAATATTTGCCAAGTGTTACAGGTTTTTTTATTTTTGGGCCCAATGTTATAAGTGAACGGCATAATTGAAATTTAATAAAAAAATCTAAAATCATTCCTCAAACTAGGCCTATTGGGCCTCATGACTGAATTCTCAACTAGACCTTGGTTGCCCATGCGGATACACAGAGGGGTGCATGAGATCTACCTTGACCAAAAAAAAATGTGCACTGTAACAGCAAAAGGCATGCATATACAAAATACACATTGGGAGACTAAAATAAAATAACTTGAATTTCATTATATTTACTTTTTATTTAACCGAATGCAGAATTTTATTAAAAGTTGATTTTTACACGTAAAAAGCTTTTGGTATATAGTGTATAGCTTATCTTGTATTATATTCATATTTAAAAGTCATTTACATGAAAATTTCAAAATATTGACAACACTCTAGGCCAATGCAAATCAAAACGTTGCATTCAAAATGTTGAGAAGTCCTATGAAATACAGTTCCCATTTTACAGGTCACAAAAATAATGATAAATTTAAGCTTGTACAGCTTGAATGTGAAATGTGGTTTAGTTAATTTATCACACTTGAAGATACTTCTCTTTCTATCCCTCATTAGCAGCCTTTTGTTACTCCATAGGAAACAAAGTTAGTGAGGATCGAAATTTTTAACTTCGAAAAATAATCTCAACGGACGTTTTTTATATCTTGAAAACAGTGTAACGTTTGCTTTGTGTACAAACCAAACAGACTATATATACATATACACTTATGAAGTGAAATTGAAAAACATGGGGATTGAAAATTACGAGGCAGAGACTCTCTTACATATATGTAAAAAATTTTACATTATTTAGCTCTGCGTACAGTACATTAATTTTTTGACATCATTAAGGTACACATTTAAGCATGTGCTACTACTACAAGTCACACGCTTGAAGAACCGTAGGATGGTACTTTGGGGACCCATATGAGATGATCCGCTGGGAAGAAGTGGCACACAGAGGAGCTTCCCGGAGTGATCCGAAGCACTTGAAACGAAACATGATTGGGTGCCCATTGGGAGGTATCTAAGTGACAAACCACCATTGCTTCCACCCTATCTCCATTATCACCAGCTAGTGAAACCCTGTATACCCTATTCCCACTTTCTTGGCTATGACAGTAAAAAACAGCATAAGGGTAAGGCATAGTGTGACAAGCCACCATCTTGGGAGCTGGAATTTCCATGAGGGTTTCTAAGAAGGTGTAATTTTGGAAAGTGACACTTGACTTGGTTTGGTGCAAAGTGGCAAAAACTTGGAGATCAGCGGTCAACCCAAGTATGTTATGGGTAAAGTCAAGCATGGATTCTAAAGAGGTGGCACAGAACTTGACCTCTCCTTTGATGGGTTTGGTCTCACATTCCCTTAGTGTGTTTTCCATGGCCTTGGCTTGGGGAGAGTCTGGAGAGAAGGAGAAGAGTTTGAGAAGGTACGGTAGTTGGTTTGATGAGAAAGGAACAGAATCAGCTTCTTCTCTGGGCCACAATTTGGGGGACTTTGCTGGGTCTCTCTTGGGAAAATGAATGGGCATTCTTTTCCCTACCCTTAAATCTTTCAAAGTGAAGAACACAAATAGTGAAGGGTCTATATGGTCCATATGAGTCGTGAAATGAGCATGTGAGTGTTCATGTTCATGATGATCAATGTGTTTTCCAATATCATCATTATCGCCTAGCTTATTTGGGTTATCCATGGCTTGTCCATGAGTGAGACCAGAATATATATCTTGAATATTACTAGAGACGTTGTGAACATCTTCATGTGCAATTTCCAACAATTTGTTTTCTTTTCCAGCCAATTCCCTGGCTCGGCCTCCATAGGAACACTGCAAGAGTTCAGTTTGGGTTAGAGAAGGAAAGGGGCATAGAAAATCTTATTGTTTACAAACTGTTTCAGCTTGCTCCTTGTCAAAGAAATTAACCAAGAAACAGAGTTGCAAGAAAAACAAAAGATTTAATATACCTGGATTAGTAGTAGATAAATAACGAGGATCCATGACACGAAATTTACGCCCATATTTCTTCCTGTATATGATTAATCCTTTCACAAGTATTCACATGCGTGAGAGCGAGCTAAGTGTCAAATTATAGAATCCAAGTAAGTTACTATCTATCCACCCTATAACTGAACCAAACAAATTATTTTCCAGCTGATTGTCTGTATATGCTCGTAATTCCTTCACTGGGCAGGGCATAAACAATTCTTTTTCTTTTTATAGATAACATAACATAAAGATTTTAGTAGCTTAAGCAGTTCAATACATTTATTCTTAGGATAAATTTAATTTTCATTAATTATAAAAATAAAAATTAATAGATGAGTTGAGATAAATCACCGTTAACTATCACATAAATAATAAATCATGACTTAATTACACTTTTATATTCTATATTGAACATATGTACCATTTTTTTTCTCTAATTTTAATTGTTCGCATTTAGTTTTTAATTTTTTAAAAAATATTCGAATTAAGTTTTCTATTCTAAAATTTTACCTAATAATTTATAAAAATATAATTAAAGTATGACATTTCATGAATTTATACAAATAAGTAAAAAAATATATAAAATATTTAAATATGAATACAAAATAAAATCTATAAAATACAATAAAAGTCTTGATTTTAGAATCAAAACTTTATTTAAAGATTTTAAAAACTACAGAAATTAAATATAAAAAATTAAAATTAATAACACTAAAACCTTACACATATTAAAATATCTAAAATTAAAAGTGCAATCATATAAATCAAAGATAGCGTAAGTTATTAATTGGCCGTTTATTTTCGAGGGAGGAATCCTTAACTAATCTATTACATTTGGATTTAATATATAAATATTGAATTTTATTTTATAATTTATTAAAAAATATATAATATACTTTAAATAGATATGTTAGACAATCATAAAAAATAATAAATTATGAATAAATTGAATCATTTTAATATAACCTTAACAAATAATTATTTTTTACTTTATATACTAATATTTAATTCAAAATTTATCTAACTTATCTATTTCACACTCTTACCTACTTGAAAAGGTGGAGTTGTTGGAGGAGGAGATCAATTATGGATGCAATCAATAGATGGCAACAAATTCGGCCAAATCAGTACTTGCATATAATGGATGACTTTATTAAAATAATTGAACTAATAATTTCGTCGTAGGGTTACCCAATCTTAGTTTAAATGGCTCAATGTGAGATTTTGATGTCGACTGCAAGTGTAGGGTTCATCTTTTTGTTCATGAATGGAATAGTCCCCACAAATTGAGGTATATGCTTACACTCGATTGAACGTGTCTTTTAGCAGTTTTGGGTTTGGCTCTTATATATCCCTGCTTGCTGCAATCCCCATTTCAAGAACTGCAAATAACATATTAAGTAAAAATAATTATTTTTTCTGCTCGTTAGATACTCATAAGCTTTAACGGCTGTCACCCTTTTAATATTTTAATATTTACAAATATATTAAATATTTTTTAAATGAATCAATAATTTTCTGTGTTCATAAATACTCTTAAATTTGAGAGAATACTACTTTAACAATAGTAATTTTTTTAATATTTTAAATTTTAAAAATATTTATAAAATTTTTAGATAAATTAATATTTTTTAATATAAATTAACAGTGATAATATAATTATTTCGATAAAATTTTCTTTTGATTTATAAAAAATAGTAAAAATTATTAATACTTTTATAAGTTTAAAGTAATTTATTTTTAATTTAAAAAATTAAATGAAAGAACACTTTAAAATCAAAAATTATAAATTGACTTATAATTTATAAAAAATCACTTTATTTATTATTTAATTTTATATTCTTATAAATACTTATTTAAGTTAATATAAATTGAGTCTAAATACAATTTTTTGTGTGTAAATGTTTCTTAAGTGAATTTTAAACAACTTTATTTTTGCTTATAAATGTTCACAGTTATTTATAAATATTTAATTAAAAATATTAAAAATAACTTAATTTAAAATAATTTTATATAATTATAAAAATAAAAAATACTTAAATTATAAAGATAATACAAAATTTTATTACAATAACAATAATATAATATTAAGTTGTGTATATTAATATTATCATAAACCAATAATGTCAATAACATGTTTAATTGAATGTATATAAAAATATTTTACTGATTTTATGCATGTAGGTACTCGAACATATGGGTAACTTATCTTTATTCCATTAATAAACGAATCATTAATTAAAACTTCAAATATTTACGATTATAAACATTTTTAATTATGACAAATTTTATCAATCAAATTAAAATTATCATGAATATGTTTTTTAAAAACAATGTGTATGATATGCGAAAAAGAATTTTGCAAAATTGTTGAAAAAATTTGCGATGGTAAAAAAATTCAAAAACTTAGTTTATTTGTTTAGACTAATTTTATTTTACAAAATTGATTATATTTTAAAGTAAATTTAAAACTATGTAATTTATGTTAGGAAGCTTTTTACTTAAAAGTAAGTTTGTAACAAAATTTGAGTAGATATTTTATTTTTCAACTCAATGCAAAAGTTATAATTTTTATGTTAATTTAAATTTAAATTTAAAATATCGTAAAATTACCAGCACGAATTTCAAATTTTAATTTTGAGTTTAAAAATTGTCTACGTGCACTTAATTGGTAGAACATGGTTTTCAAGTGGCAATTGACGGACATAAACTGCAACAAATTTATAGGCCACAAATTTTCCGACAGTTTAAAACACTTGGACCCTCGTTTAGATAATATCTTTCGGTTAAATTGTTTAAATACAAAATAAGAAAAATGCAACATAATACCCTGCCTTATCCCTATGCCCCGTGATCCCTATAAATATGCAGAGGTTACAGTGTCGTCGATGCAAACCCAAAGTCAGAAATAGTATCTTTCATTTTTTTTTTATCATAAAAATGAGGCGTGCTGGTGCTGTTCTTCCTCTTCTCTTCCTGTTTCTGGTATGCTGCTGTTTTCATTGTTTCTCAAGTGCTTACTCATTAATTGCTTGTTGGAGTTTCTTTTCGGCCATATTTAAAGGTCCCTCTCCAAAATAACTCTGTAAAGGCTCAAATGAACTGGGTTTTACGGTTGTCAATATATACAGAATAGTTATACTGATTTATCTTAAATTTTGCACTAATTATACTTATATTCTTTATAATTGAAAAAATATTCCCACTTTCCTTACTATATATAGCATTTTATATATCAATACTCATTTTTATTTTAAAAATATTACGTATACATTTTTATTTTGATGTATATATCATACACGTATTATTCCTTAGACCTACTTGACAAATAAGATAAAAAAATAATGTAAAATAATTTTTTATCCTATTTTATTTATTTATTTATTTATTTTATAAGGTGTAAGAAATTTATTCCATAAACTTATGTTATTATTTGCTCTAGTGTAAATTTAATTTTATGAAAGTTGGATTTAAAAAAATAATATGACCCAATTTTGAATTTTATAAGCAAAAGCTTGTACAAATTCAACGTATATCTAACATAACATGATACATCTAATTTATTATTTTAATTTATATTAAATGTAAAAATAAAATATAAATTTATCGTATTTCTATTCTATCTTGTCTTATATTAACTCTCATATTCTATCCTTTGTAATCTTATTTTATCCATAGAACGAGTTTTTTAAAAATAATAAAATAAAAATGCAATATTAACAGTATTTTTTAATCATTGTTATTTTAAAGATAACAATGCAATATTAACTGCAGTTTGATCAATTTTTTTTCTTATTTTCATTTCCTTTTTCATTTTTTTTATGTTGCGAAGTTTATGGCAATTGTGGAATCAAGAAAAGATCTAGGAGAATACTGGAATAAAAACATGCCACAAGAAATTCAAAGCCTTCTTAACTTCAACTCGAAGATTCAATCTGAAAAGAATATCAAGGCCCAAGAGCAAACTGTTGAGGGTTCTGAGCATAATTGTGAAGAACCACTAGTTAAAAATACACAATTCACCATAGAAAAAAATGCATTTGTAGATGAACTTGAACCAAAACCAGATCTTTCAGCTTATGGAAATAATAACATTGATGCTAAGGAAAAGAAACAGATCGTCAAAGATTTTGAGCCAAGACCCAACCTTTCAGCTTATGGTAAAAATGATAACAAGGAGAAATTCAAGAAAGACTTTGAACCAAGACTCACTCTTTCAGCTTATGGTAAAGATGATAACAAGGAGAAATTTAAGAAAGACTTTGAACCAAGACCCAATCTTTCAACTTATGGTGACAATGACATTAATGAAACGGAAAAGAAAAAGGTCATGGAATATTTTGAACCAAGACCAAACCTTTCGGCTTACGGCAACGATTATGTTGATGGTAAGGAAAAAAAGAATATCTGAAAGGATTTTAAGCCCAGGCCAAATGCTTATTATGATAACGATGAATAAACGAACCAGAATGTAAGCTTCGATCGATTATGTAACAAATCAATAAAGTTAGTGTGTTCAATGAATAACATGGTATGATTTATTATGTTGTATTATTATTTTAAGAGTAATATATACAATGTTAAATAGTGGGTGATTTATCTTGTCATATTTTCTTTGTCGAATGAGCAAATTAATTATAACAATAATGTTCGTCTCGCATTTATTAAGGAGTGTGTAAGATAAATAAAAGGAAGAAACAGATAGAAGGAGGTGAAAAATAAAATGAGAAATATTATATATCATATATGATGAGATACGAAAGAATCAAAATAAAAGAAAAAAATAAGGTGTGAAAAAACAATTCTTGTGCGAATACATGCTTAAAATTGAATGAATGTAAACCATTCAAATTTATGCAAAGCCTATTAAAAGAACATAAAATTAAATTCACAAGACGGATATAAATATAAACCATTTTATATTCACTAGACAGATAAAATCGTGTCTAATACAAAAAGAAAAAAAATGCAAAACTTGTTGCTACTGGCGATGAGGTGACTCTTATCTTCCGAAACGAAGCGCGTTTGCACTGAAGCACGGACAAGAAACGTGCTTTCCCACGGTTCAACTCCGCCGATTCGCCGGCATCGGAACTGCCATCCATACATGAAATATGAGTCCTGTTTCGAAGGACTCCTTCCATAGGAGAGACCAAACTACACAGTGGTAAACCAAACTTGTTTTAACTATTTTTTTCCCTTTAACCAAACCAAAATTATTATTTTACATAAACAAAACAACGAAGAGTACAATAAAAATGCATATGTTAATTGCTTTTATATATTCAATAATAATTTGTCTGCATAACAAATTTCGTAATAAACATTAAATTTCTGGCAAGTGTTATAGGTTATACTGTATCAATAATCAGTAATAGTTCTTATTTATTTAAGTTTTTGTGTGAACGTCAAAATCGATATTTAACAAAAACCAAAAATTATTCCTCAAGCTAAGCCCATTGAGCCTCAGGACTGAACTCAACTGGACCTCAGTTGGCCATGCGGGAACACAGTGGGCATGAGATTTCCCTTGAGAAAACCAAACATGCTATAGATACATATACACTTACGAAGTGATCCATGAAAAACATCGGCATTGAAAATTACGAGGCAGAGACTCTTACATATATGTAAGAAACTTTACGTTATTTAGCTCTGCGTAAAGTACATTAGTTTTTTTATATCATTAAGGTACACATTTAAGCATGTGCTACTACAAGTCACACGCTTGAAGAACCGTAGGATGGTACTTTGGGGACCCATATGAAATGATCCGCTGGGAAGAAGTGGCACACAGAGGAGCTTCCCGGAGTGATCCGAAGCACTTGAAACGAAACATGATTGGGTGCCCATTGGGAGGTATCTAAGTGACAAACCACCATTGCTTCCACCCTATCTCCATTATCACCAGCTAGTGAAACCCTATATACCCTATTCCCACTTTCTTGGCTATGACAGTAAAAAACAGCATAAGGGTAAGGCATAGTGTGACAAGCCACCATCTTGGGAGCTGGAATTTCCATGAGGGTTTCTAAGAAGGTGTAATTTTGGAAAGTGACACTTGACTTGGTTTGGTGCAAAGTGGCAAAAACTCGGAGATCAGCGGTCAACCCAAGTATGTTATGGGTAAAGTCAAGCATGGATTCTAAAGAGGTGGCGCAGAACTTGACCTCTCCTTTGATGGGTTTGGTCTCACATTCCCTTAGTGTGTTTTCCATGGCCTTGGCTTGGGGAGAGTCTGGAGAGAAGGAGAAGAGTTTGAGAAGGTACAGTAGTTGGTTTAATGAGAAAGGAACAGAATCAGCTTCTTCTCTGGGCCACAATTTGGGGGACTTTGCTGGGTCTCTCTTGGGAAAATGAATGGGCATTCTTTTCCCTACCCTTAAATCTTTCAAAGTGAAGAACACAAATAGTGAAGGGTCTATATGGTCCATATGAGTCGTGAAATGAGCATGTGAGTGTTCATGTTCATGATGATCACTGTGTTGTCCAGTATCATCATTATCGCCTAGCTTATTTGGGTTATCCATGGCTTGTCCATGAGTGAGACCAGAATATACATCTTGAATATTACTAGAGACGTTGTGAACATCTTCATGTGCAATTTCCAACAATTTGTTTTCTTTTCCAGCCAATTCCCTGGCTCGGCCTCCATAGGAACACTACAAGAGTTCAGTTTGGGTTAGAGAAGGAAAGGGGCATAGAAAATCTTACTGTTTACAAACTGTTTCAGCCTGCTCCTTGTCAAAGAAATTAACCAAGAAACAGAGTTGCAAGAAAAACAAAAGATTTAATATACCTGGATTAGTAGTAGATAAATAACGACGATCCATGACATGAAATTTACGCCCATATTTCTTCTTGTATATGATGAATCCTTTCACAAGTATTCACCTGTGTGTGAGCGAGGCATATAGGCCGGTGGCTAAGTGTCAAATTATAGAATCCAAAAGGTTACTATCTATGATCTATCCATCCAATTACTGATCCAACAAATCATTTTCAAGCTGATTGACTGCATATGCACGTAATTCCTTCACTGGGCAGGGCATAAACAATTCTTTTTCTTTTTATAGACAACAAAATATAAAGATTTTACTGGCTCAAGCAATTCAATGCATTTATTCTTAGGATAAGTTTAATTATTTCCTTAAATTATAAAAATAAAAATTAATAGATGAATTGAGATAGATCACCATTTATTATCACATAAATAATAAATTATGACCTAATTACACTTTTAATTTATATATTTAACGTATATTTCATTTTTGTTTTTCTAATTTTAATTATTCACATTTAGTTTTTTTAATTTTTTTAAATATTTAAATTAATTTCTTCATTCTAAAATTTTATCTAATAATTTATAAAAATATAATTAAAGTACATCATTTCATTAATTTATACAAATGAGTTTAAAAAATATATAAAATATTTAAATAAAAATACAAAATAAAATATAATAAAACATAATTTTAGAATAAAAAGCTTAATTTAAAAATTTGAAAAACTAAATATAAACAATTAAAATTAAGAACACTAAAACCCACATATATTAAAATATTTAAAATTAAAAGTGAAATTATGTCATAAATCAAAGATAGCCAAAGTTATTAATTGACCGTGTATCTTTGAGGGAGGAACCTTAGCTAATATGTTACATTTGGATGGAAAAATGTGTATAAATATAGAATTTTATTTTATAATTTATTTAAAAAATATAATGTACTTTAAACAGATATGTTAGACATTTATAAAAACAATAAATTAATTAAATGTTTATTGATAAATTATGAATAAATTGAATCATTTTAATATAACCTTAACAAATAATTATTTTTTACTTTATATACTATTATTTAATTCAAAATTTATCTAACTTATCTATTTCACACTCTTACCTACTTAAAAAGGTGTAGTTATTGGAGGAGGAGATCAATTATGGATCCAATCAATATAGGCAACAGATTCGGCCAAATCAGTACTTGTATATAATGAATAACTTTATTAACATAATTGAATTAATAACTTTATCATAGGGTTACCCAATCTTCTTAATTTAAATGGCTCAATGGGAGATTTTGATGTCGACCGATAAACGACTCTTGTCACGATATACGAAGACAATTAACACTCTCACAATTTTTTATGTGACTTGATGAAACGTGTGGAAGTTTGGTGTTTAATTTTTTTATTAGTTTTTATAATTATTTAGTATTTATTAATAAAAAATAAAGAAATAATTTACGCATGATTTTCTCAATGAAATTTGACGATTAGAAAATATATTCCACTCAAATTCATAAAAAGTTAAAAGATAAGTGAATTGATAACTCCACCTTAATTAAGTCCATTAAATTTACCTTTTGGTGTCATAAACCGTAAAGTTAACACAAATATTACTTAGATAAGATGAAAAAAAATAATAATTGCTGCGTACAAAGGAAATAAAGGAACATTGATCACAATTACGTTTAAATTTTCAAAAAACAATTGAAGGAGAAAGAGAGTAACAAGCTTCAAACAAATATCAACAAAATTCCAAACAGTGCACATCAACAGTCACATGAGGTGTTAGAAACGGTAACGAGTAGGGAGGTCCACTGCGCGTTATAGATTACGATAACAGATGTCTGCAGATACCTGTTATCAGTAACAGTACAGTCCAATTTGGACAAAGTTTTAGGGGATTGGGTATAATACAAAACATGTAGGGTTCATCTTTTTGTTCACCATTGGAGGACTCACTTGAGAGCCATTTTTGCTTTATTTGCAGGATTTTATTACAATCTTTGGTTCTGAAACTTTAGGTTAAATCTGTTTTTGGAGCACTCTTTGAAGGGTTAATTAATCTTAGCCTCTTTCCCATGCATTTCTTAGTGCTTTTGGGTATACCACGTCGCATTCCATATTATCCAGATGCTTACCCTGGATTACATGTCCTTAGCAGTTTTGGCTCTAATACATCCGTAACAATCACTTCAAG
Source organism: Abrus precatorius (assembly GCF_003935025.1). Taxonomy (NCBI): domain Eukaryota; kingdom Viridiplantae; phylum Streptophyta; class Magnoliopsida; order Fabales; family Fabaceae; genus Abrus; species Abrus precatorius. The sequence continues at coordinate 20,991,986 of NW_020874384.1, forward strand.
CATTAAAGTATGAAGTTATTTTAAAATAACATTATTTTAGTAATTTATTTTTAAAATATTTGTTGAGATCAATAAGCATTAAAGTATGAAATTAAAAGTACAATTAAATCTAATATTTTAAAAGTTGTGATCTAAACTCAATAAATTTCCCGAAAAAGCATGTCAACAAGAGACACATTAATGTTAAAAATGATAACAAGAGTAATACTTGGTGAATAATGATAAAAAAAAATACGTGCAATAATAAAGTAATAATCTATGAATTCAAATACAAACATAGATAAATATTAGTAAAATTATGTGTGTATGAATATAGATATTATAACATTCATATTTATGTACTTGCATCCTTTATATGCATATAAATTTTAATAAATGTACGCAGTGTAAGTATAAAAATTTTGGTGGTCAATTAATTAAAAATTATTGTGAATATAAAATTTAAACTAAATATTATAAAATTTAAGGATTTTTAATGTGGTGCAAATTTTGTTTGCAATTTTTATATGTTTTGATTGAATTCACAAACATATGCAATATTAAATTTAAATTCTTCATCATAATATATTTTTAGTCTTACCCTAAAATACAACTATAATATTATAAGTTATAATATTTATCTTTAATTCTTAATCATTGAAAGTTCATGTTATATTTATATTCTTTACGTTGATCATAATTTTATATTATATTTATTGTTTTTTATTAATTTGCAAAAAGTATAGAATATATTTTATTTGATTAAATTATAAATAATAAAAAGAGTATACAATTTAATTTAAATACTCAATGAGTATAAGAATGAGAGTTAAATGTTGCTCAGTATAAAAAATAGATTCGAATAAATTTTTAAATACAAATATAAGAAAATTACTACAAAATACCCTTCCCTTTCCCTATTCCCGTGAACCCTATAAATATGCAGAGGTTACAGTGTCGTCGATGCAAACCCAAAGTCAGAAATAGAATCTTGCATTTTTTTTTTTTATCATAAAAATGAAGCCTGCTGGTGCTGTTCTTCCTCTTCTCTTCCTGTTTCTGGTATGCTTCTGTTTTCATTGTTTCTCAAGTGCTTACTCATTAATTGCTTGTTGGAGTTTCATTTCGGCCATCTTAAAAGGCCCCTCTCCAAAACAACTCTATAAAGGCTCAAATGAACTGTGTTGGACGGTTGTCAATATTACAGGATAGTTATATTTATTCATCTTAAATTTAGCACTAATTATACACAAATAAAATAAAATAATATAATAAAGTTTTTATATTGTTTTATTTATTTAATAAAATATAATAAATTTATTCTATGAACTTATATTATTATTTCTCTGGTGTAAATTTTAATTTTATAAAAGTTTGAGTTTGATATAGATATATAATATAGTCTAATTTGGATGAGATTGTTGACAAGTCTTTATAAAAGAAATTAAATAGATAATATGACCCAATTTTAACTCTTACAGTACTTAATGAAAAGTTTATTCAAACTGCACTTATATCTAATATAACATAATACATCTATTAACTAATATTCTATCCTCTGTAATCTTATTATATCCATAAAATAGTTTTTTTAAAAATAATAAAGTAAAAAAGCAATATTAACGTATTTTCTAATCATTGTTATTTTAAAGATAAACTATGCAATATTAATAGCATTTTAATCATATATTTTTTTGTTTTCATTTCCTTTTCGATTTTATTTATGTTGGAGAAGTTTACGGCAATTGTGGAATCAAGAAAAGATCTAGGCAAATACTGGAAAATTGTGTTAAAAGATCAAAACATGGCAGAAGAAATTCAGAGTCTTCTTAACTTCAACTCGAAGATTCAATCTGAAAAGAATCTCAAGGCCCAAGAGCAAACTCTTGAGGATTCAAAGCATAACTGTGAAGAATCTCTAGTCAAAAACACACAATTCACCATAGAAAAGAAGGTATTTGTAGATGAACTTGAAGCAAAACCAAGTGTTTCAGCTTATGAGAACAATGACATTGATGCTAAGGGGAAAAATAAAATCTTGAAAGATTTTGAACCAAGACCCAATGTTTTAGCTTATGGTGACCGTGGTATTAATGGAGAGGAAAATAAAAAAGTCATGAAAGATTTTGAACCAAGACCCAATGCTTTATCTTATGGTGTCAATGATATTAATGGAGAGGAAAATAAAAAAGTCATGAAAGATTTTGAACCAAGACCCAATGCTTTATCTTATGGTGTCAATGATATTAATGGAGAGGAAAATAAAAAAGTTATGAAAGATTTTGAGCCAAGACCAAATATTTCGGCTTACGACAATGATGATGTTGATGCTAAGGGAAAAAAGAAGAATTTTACAAATGATTTTGAGCCCAGGCCAAATGCTACTACTTACGACGAATAAATGAAGTGGAATCAATGTAAGCTTTGACCGATGATCTAACATATCAATAAAGTTTGTGAGGTTTGTTCAATGAATAATATGGTATGATTTATTATGTTTTCATATATTTTTTAAGAGCTATATATACAATGTTAAATAGTGGGTGATTTATCTTGTCATATTTTCTTTGTTTAATGAGCAAATTAATTATAACATAATGTTCGTCTCGCATTTATTAAGGAGTGTGTAAGATAAATAAAAGGAAGAAAAAGATAGAAGGAGATGAAAAATAAAATGAGAAATATGATATATCATATATGATGAGATACGAAAGAAAAAATATAAGAAAAATAAGATGTGAAAAAACAACTCTTGTGCGAATACATGCTTAAAATTGAATGAATTTTCATTATATATATCATTTAGGTTTTTGCATAAAATTAAATGGATTATGTAATAGAAATCCATTCAAATTCATGCAAAGGTATCTAAACAACATAAATTTAAACTATTTTTGTGGTATATAAATATAAACCATTTTAAATTCACAAGACGGAGTAAAATCATGTCTAATTCAAAAATGAAAAACAAAAGAAAAATGTGCTGCAATTGGCGATGAGATGACGCTTATCTTTCGAAACGAAGCGGGTTTGCACTGAAGCATGGACGAGAAACGTGCTTTCCCACCGTCCAACGCCGCAGATTCGCCGGCATCGGAACAGTCTTCTCCAAAGCGCCGCGCCGCCGCTCAGAAGCGGGAAGCCAACTTGTGACAAGCATGGCCTCCTCCCATTCCTCCTTTCCACAATGGCCCCCTCAGTAGGGCTCATCAAATCCCTGCCGCCATCAAACACTCTGAACGCGCGCCAGACTCCGTGGTGCTAGCTGAGGGTGATGTTAGATTTGCTAATTTCTCTTAGGAATGAGATGCTTGATGGCTGATGCGCAAATCAACTCATTAATTCCTGTTCTCCTCCTACATGAGTTAACTATTTTATTTAATAAAAAACACAAGAATAAATCAACAAAACACCAACACTAGTTTCTTTTGAATACTCCTGCTTGCAATTTCTGTGTCTGTGTGTGTTTTTTTAATTAAAAATTTATATTAATATTATCACAATAATTGTATAAAATATAACATGTTAAATCTAAGATAGAAGTTTAATACATTCCAATGAATTAACACACCATTGAGAGAAAGGTGTTTGGATCCACCTATTTTGGAGAAATTTAATTCTTATATCTAATTTTAATAAGATCTATAACATATATGAAATTATGAGTTCTGTTTCGAAAGACTTATTCCATAGCGTAAGCTAGAGAGACCAAACTATACAGTGGTATCCAGCCTTGTTTTAACTTACTTTTTACCTTTGACCAACGAAGAGTACAACAAAAATGCATATGTTAATTGCTCTTATATATTCAATAATAATTTGTCTGCCTAACAAATTTCGTAATAATCATTAAATTTCTGGTAAGTGTTATAGGTTCTACTGCATCAATAAAAGTAATAGTTCTTATTTATTTAAATTTTTTGTGTGAACGTCAAAGTCAACTTTTAACAAAAGCCGAAAACTATTCCTCAACCTAAGAGGGGAGATTCTACTTGTCAAAGAAAAAGAAAGAAATATGTAGCGTACCCTTCTAATATCAATCAATAGATTAATAACACCGTGTGTTAATAAAGTTGTCTTGTATAATTATTAACTATATAAGTGCATGCATTTCCGTTGACAATAACTGGAGTTCAGTGCCAGCACAGTTGCCAGACATCTTCCACCTTAATGTCAATGATGAAAGTTTTTTCAAATGGCAGTACATAACCGAAATTTTTTAGTACACAATAACCCCTTTTTTAATAAGCAAATCCGCAGCTGCTTCGTATCTACTGTTACAAGCCAAAACATACCCAATTATAATTTATGTTAATTGACTACAGATTGTTAAACATCAACATATCCCATCAATCCTCCTTTAAACTTGAATATACAATAATTATAACAATTTCTCTATCATTTAGTTAAACACATGGGATATTTAACTGGTCAAACTTTTGGTGATTCAAGATTTCCAGGCTGAAAGTGGCTGGTTATAGTAATTTCTGATTTCATGGCTGGGTAGATGAGGAGGGACTGAAACTCTTTCATCTACAAGGGTAACAGAGCAATGCCCTCTTGAAAATAGTGTAACTTACTGCTGCGTGTGCTACCCAAACAGGTCATAAATATATAAACTTATGAAGTGATTCATGAAAAACATGGGGATTGAAAATTACTAGGCAGAGACTCTCTTACATATATGTAAAAAATTTTACATTATTTAGCTCTGCGTACAGTACATTAATTTTTTGACATCATTAAGGTACACATTTAAGCATGTGCTACTACAAGTCACACGCTTGAAGAACCGTAGGATGGTACTTTGGGGACCCATATGAGATGATCCGCTGGGAAGAAGTGGCACACAGAGGAGCTTCCCGGAGTGATCCGAAGCACTTGAAACGAAACATGATTGGGTGCCCATTGGGAGGTATCTAAGTGACAAACCACCATTGCTTCCACCCTATCTCCATTATCACCAGCTAGTGAAACCCTGTATACCCTATTCCCACTTTCTTGGCTATGACAGTAAAAAACAGCATAAGGGTAAGGCATAGTGTGACAAGCCACCATCTTGGGAGCTGGAATTTCCATGAGGGTTTCTAAGAAGGTGTAATTTTGGAAAGTGACACTTGACTTGGTTTGGTGCAAAGTGGCAAAAACTTGGAGATCAGAGGTCAACCCAAGTATGTTATGGGTAAAGTCAAGCATGGATTCTAAAGAGGTGGCGCAGAACTTGACCTCTCCTTTGATGGGTTTGGTCTCACATTCCCTTAGTGTGTTTTCCATGGCCTTGGCTTGGGGAGAGTCTGGAGAGAAGGAGAAGAGTTTGAGAAGGTATGGTAGTTGGTTTGATGAGAAAGGAACAGAATCAGCTTCTTCTCTTGGCCACAACTTTGGGGAATTTGCTGGGTCTCTCTTGGGAAAATGAATGGGCATTCTTTTCCCTACCTTTAAATCTTTCAAAGTGAAGAACACAAATAGTGAAGGGTCTATATGGTCCATATGAGTCGTGAAATGAGCATGTGAGTGTTCATGTTCATGATGATCAATGTGTTTTCCAATATCATCATTATCGCCTAGCTTATTTGGGTTATCCATGGCTTGTCCATGAGTGAGACCAGAATATATATCTTGAATATTACTAGAGACGTTGTGAACATCTTCATGTGCAATTTCCAACAATTTGTTATCTTTTCCAGCCAATTCCCTGGCTCGGCCTCCATAGGAACACTGCAAGAGTTCAGTTTGGGTCAGAGAAAGAAAAGGGTTTAAAAAAATTTATTGTTTACAAACTGTTTCTGCTTAAATGCCTCTTAATTAATCAAATTAACCAACAATGATAGAGAGTTGCAGGAAAAATGAAACAGTGAATATACATGAATTACAAGTAGATAAATGGCGAGGATCCAAGACATAAAATTCACGCTCATATTTCTGCTTTGTATGTATGTGTTTCACAAGTATATCATCTTAGTTCACCTACCTCCGAGCGAGGCAGAGGCTGGTGGCTAAGGGTCAAATTATAGAATCCAGAAGGTTACCGTCTTTCCTTGTACTGTACAACAAATCATTTTCAAACTGATTGACTGCATCTGCACGTCATTCCTCCACTAGACAGGGCACAAACATTTATTCTTTAATCATTTAATTGCTACCTCCAATAATTCAATCTATTTATATATTTTTTAATCATTCAATTCACTCAAGAACATTTAATTATAAAAATGAAATTAATGAATAAGTTAAATTAAATAACCATATATATTGAGTGAATGATAAATCATTCAATACATTAACTTTTGTATTCAATATAGGTATTTAAGAGACACGAGAATGGTTGAATATTTGGAGTGGCAACAAATTTTAATTATGCAAATATAATTCATAACTAATTTTAAAAAAATAGATACATGTTAATCTATTTTTAGATTTACTATATTTTGTTAATCAAAGTAGTATTTTGAATCCACTTTTTAAAATTAATTTTTTATTTATCTAAATACATATTGTTTATTGAAATATTATTTCATGAACTTATTAGACTTTTGGTTGATAAATTTTTTTTATGATTAATATTTTTTGTTAAATTTAATTCTTATAATTCAGATAAAATATTTAAAATAATATTTTTAAAATATTATTATTATATTAAAGATAAAAATATAATAAATTTTTTTAAATTTATTGTTATTATTATTATATATTTAAATTTTTATAAATATTACAACATAATATTTTTATTGTTATTTAATATTATTGATATTTATTTTTAGAAATTTTAATTTAACTTTTATCAATGATTCTTTTTAAACTGCACTAATTTAATATAACGGTACAATAAATTAATTTTACTTTAAAATTTAAATTTATAAATATATTAAAAATTATTTTTGCCTTAAAAATTAAATTTAAAACTAATTTAATGTAAAAAATTAGATTTACAAATTGTTTCAATGTGAAAAACTATATTTAATATCAGTTTTAAACTAAATTCAAAATTTAAAATTAATTTTTAAAAAATATATAATGAATTTATTTAAAATTTAATCTATATAATTAAATTTAAAATAGATTTTGTGTAATCTAATCCATGCATAGTCTTATTAAATTTTATTTTATAAGTTTTTCTTTAAAGTATAATTACTTTAAATAAACATATTAAATATTTATATTTAAAAAATAGTTAATGAATAAATATTTTTTATCAGATAAATTATAAATAAAGTGAATTGTTTTAACATATTTTTTAATGAATAATAATGAAATATTTGTTATTTTTCTATTATAATTCAATTTAAAATTTATTCCATTTATCTATTTGACACTCCAATAAAAAACGTGGGAGTTGTTTGAAGAGGATATCAATTTTTTATGCACCTAATAGATTGCAACAGATTCGATCGATCTAGTTGTGGCCTATAATAGATAACTTTATTAATATAATCAAATTAATAATTCATTGTTGAATGGCTTAATGCTAAATCATTCACAAATAGTATGAAAATCATTGAGGTTTTTACGTCGACCGATAAAGGACTCTTGTCTGTATATATGAAGACAATAAACGCTCTATTATTGATTGACGTGATGATATACTTGGAAATTTTTGTTTGATTTTCTTATTAATTCTTATAAGACCTCAACTATTTAATATATATCAAGAAAAAAAAAAAAAAAAGCACAAAACTTACAAACCTGACTTTCTCAATGGAAATTGAAAAATTGAAGATGAGAAAATATATTCCTTACAAATTCATAGAAAGTTAAAAGGTAAGTCAATTGATAACTCCACCTTAAGTGCATTACCTTACCTTTTAGTGTTATAAACCGCAAAGTTAACATAAAATTACACATATAAGATTCTTGAAACTTAATTAATTAATTAATTTTTTCATATTAATTAAAATTTTGATCAAGTGATTCCCAAAAAAATTAGAAAATTACTTTAAAATATATTTAAAATCATATGAAGATTCTTATTGTAACTTAGCTAAACTCACCTCACTAAATGTGTGTTTTTAATTTTTTTTTAAGTGTAGGAGAACTTCACCTGTAGTTTTTTATTTTGTATTTCTTTTATTGGAGGACGGCGGGGAGAAGCTGAGTAGAAAAAGCAAAGCCCATCAAACACAATACAACTATCCATTAATGACCCAACGACAGGGTTGTCCTTGTTTATTCTATTTCGACCAAATTCAAGAAAAACAGTAATTTATTAAATTTATTCTAAAATATAATAATCGCTCATTTTAAAAATTATGAAAATTAAATTTAGTCTTTAAAAATAATATTTGTTGATATTTTAATCTTTAATATTAAGACTTATTAATTTTCTTTCTATCACTGTCAATTATTAATCAATTTATTCTTTAATTTTGATACGCAATAACTAATCTAATCATAATCAATAGAGATTAAATTGACCAAGATAATAATGATAGGAACCAATTTGGTCAGTCATACAATTTTAAGGGTCAATTAACTAAAGGTTGTAAAATCATGGTACCATTGTTTTTTTAAAATAATTTTAAAGATTAAATTGATATTTTTAATTTAAAATGTTAATTACCTTAAAATTTAATTTTGAAAAACAATTCTTTAAAGTATAGGTATTTTTAAAACGAGTAAGTAAAGATGTATTGATGATTTATTTAAAATATATTATAATTTTAACTCAACAAATTTAAAAATACACACACATATATATATATATATATTTATATATTTATCTATTTTAGTGATGATCTAAGATACATCTAAGAGGAAGTTTTTAGAAAAAAAAAAACATATTTTTAATTTAAAATTAAAAGAATTATATATTATTTAAGATGAAAAATATATTATTAATACATTGAGTCTTTTGTTAATATATTAATTTGTATATTTTATTTTTAAAAAATATTATTTTTAAATATATTTAATTAAAATATAAATTTTGTCCTCCTCTCTTCTTTCTTCTAAAATGTCATTTTTTAAATAATTTTTTAAAGTATGCCTTAGAAATTAAGTTTAAAAAGAGAAAGAAATTTTTTTTAATTTTAAATATATTTATTTAAAATAATTTTTCTCCGCTTCTTTTAAAATTTTTATTTTTAGACAACCTCTTAATATTTTTTTAATAAACTATTAGGATTGTTTTTTACATTATTATCTAACAATTTAATGTTACATTATTTAAGGAATTTGACAACAAGAACATGCACCTGTGTATATGCATTTACTAATTTTAAAAAATAAAAATAAAACTAGTCGTTGATTTAAGAAATTGTTATTACATAAATTATATTTTTAAAAATTAAATTAATTTAGAAATACTTAATATTATACTATGTACACTATAATTTACATATTATGTGCTTCTAAAAGTATATAAAATATAATAGACTAAAAGTTCTGAAAAGTTAATGAATTATTATAAATTTATAATTATATAATTGTGTAACTACAATAGATAAATAAATTTCATGAATATAACTATATGTTCATATACGTTTAATTTAGATTAAATTGGACTCATTTTCAAAATTTTCTCTAAATTTTAATTTAAATCAATAATTTGTTTTAGCATTTTTTCCTTTTTAAATTTAAATTTATTGACTGTATTTTTATAATTTATATTAAATTCAACCAATTTATAAACATATTTGTGTCGAAACCCATAAAACACAATATAATAGTCCAAGAAAATGTTGATAGAGAGAGATGTGTACTTATAAAAATACATGATTGATCAAAAGAAAAAAATAAAATTATGCAAGGACATGACACATGTTCAGTATATGTGTATGTATATAATATTAACTGATTAAATATTATTCTGATTATAAGATAACAAGTATTAAATATTTTAATTTTTAAAATTTTTAAAATATTATATTAATATTTAATTTTTACTTTTATTAATTATTTTAATTTTTAAATTTAAATAATTAATAAACAGTAATATAAATTATATTTAGTGACATATATAATTGACTATGTGACATGTTATCTGTAATATAATATATATTTTTATTTTAATAATTAATATTATCAATAAAATTTTAAAAATATTTTCATAACTTCTTATTTAACACGTATCCTTTTTCTTATTTTTTATTATTATTAAATACTATTCTTATTAACTTCAATTAATGATAAAGTTTTACTTGTTAATATTATTATCTACATTTTAATTAGTACTTTTATTTCAAATAAAAATTTTATAAAATATTTAAAACTAAAATTTTTATTTTTTAATATTTTAAAAAATATTAATATTTTATTAAAAATAAATTTAAAAGACAGAAATAGATATTCTAAATATTTTATCTTTCTTTTTGTATTAATAGTTAAGTTCATATATATTTAAAAGTTTTAATGAATTTTAAATACTATTCCTTCACCGTCAGTCTAAACATTTCTCTTGTCCACTCACAAGGCATGGTTAAATTTATAAAATCAATAGTTTAATTTTGATATAACTTTAATATACTTTTTAATTATTAATTAATTAAAATTATAAAAAATATAAATTTAATTTTTTTTATAAAAGTCAATAATTTTTAACAATATAACAATTAATAATTGCATAATAGTGTGAAAAATTATATTATTATTGTATTTTAATTGAATTATAAATTAAAGTTTTCTCTTTTTTTATTATATTAATCATAACTATAAAAAAATTATGAATTTATTAATTTCCATATAATACCACATTGCTATTTTAAATAAAATGTATTTTTTATTAAATTATTATTTTTCATAATTTGTCTTGTATACATTTTATGTATAAATTAAATTATTTTTTAGTACAATAATTTTTTTCACTCGCGTATTTGTTAGTTTCATTCTAACTTTTAATTTTTATTTTTTTTACGTTTTATAAATTTTAAGATTTTTTTGAATTTTTATTTTAAATTTATTATTATTATAGTATATTGATTATTGACATATAATTTTAAAAAAATTATTTACATGATATGATAAAAGTATAATTTTTTAAAAATTATATTTTAAAATTATATAATTTAATTAAATATTTATTATTTTGATACATAGTATTCATAATTATAGAATTAATGGTTTATATTTATTATTTTTATTCTTTCAAAAATTATAATTTTTTACTCAATGAATTTGTTACATAAATGACTCAAATAAAAATATTTAGTTATTCTGAAATTGAAATTTAATACAAATAAACTATTGGATTTTATCGATTTCACGTTTCTTTTCTAAGCAATCATGTGACAACTATATATAATCATATCTTTCAAATTTAATACTTTAGCAATTTTATTATGAGAACGATTCTTCCTTTATATATATATAGTCCTTTCAAGTTAAATCATTCACCTTTTAATATTTGAAAGTAATGTCACTAACCAGATAATCTCTATGATTTAATATCACAGGATAAAATGGTCCACCACCTGATCCGATGATTTCCCCGAATCTTGCGTGTGGTTCGTTTGCTCTAAATTCCCGATAAATTATTTGATTATATTACAAATAGAAAATGCAAGATAAAATAAACTTAAAGTTACGATGTTATAACTGTTAAGCCGTAAAACTAATTGAAAGTTATAGATATTTAGCTAAAAGTTTATAGCTATATAAATAATTTATAAAATCAATTTATTTGATAAATTAAATATGAAATATTAAATAACTTAGAATGACAAATGATTTAAATTAGATATAGTTTATTTTTAACACATATTATCAATAAAAATTATATTATTAATTCAAATCATAACTTAGATATATTTTAAAAAATATTAATTTTAACATGTTATATCAATAAATATTAATTTGAATATTTTTTTTACAATTTTAAAATTATTATTTATTTTATATAATTTTATTTAAAATAAATTATTAATTATTGATAAAGAATGAAAAATTAAAAAAAAGGGAGAAAAGAAAAAAAACGAAGAACAAAATGAAGATAAAATCAACGAAGTTTTAAGTATGCAAAAGATAAGTTGTCTTCTTTTTTTTTAATGAATATTAAAAATGCAACAAAAATATTGATAGGTAGTTTTTTTTTTTATAAATATTGATAAACTAATCATTTATTTTTATTTAAAAGTAAAAAAAATATTTGCCCACAATTTGCTATTTTTGGGAGTTGTAAAATAATACAGGAGATCGATGCAGTTAATGAATCAAACCATGAGTATTATGATGAAAGTGGCAAACGATTGTTCACTTCATGGCAGTTTAGTTTCCATTCCTCACCCTTATGCAACAGACCTTCGCATACTATGTGCTCTTTTTTCTTGTATTTATTACACTACACACTCTCCATGTATATATAGAGAATTTTATTTTGATTTTTTCTTGTATTTTTTTATTTATTTGTAAAAAGTACAAAAAATATATTTTTGTTAACTAGATTATAAGTAATAAAGACAAGTATAATAATTTGTTAAAACTTGTCAAGATTATTAGATTTGTCTACAAAGCTAATCACGTGGAGATAAGTTTGTTAAAATAGATTTCTTATACCTATTTTTTGTTACTCCTTCTTTATTGTTTTCTTTCTCTGTCTTGATGTATTAGCATATCGTACTTACTGACTTTATTCTAGCTTTTCTCCGAAATCTTGGTGTTAAGCCTCTAAAAAATGAGTATAATAAAAAATTAAATATAAAAATAAAGAGTCAAAACTGTTATTGAGTATAAAAAATAAATACGAATTATTTTTTGAAATAGTAATATAAAAAAACACAATACCCTTCCCTTTCCCAATTCATCGTGATTCCTGTATTTTACGTGTCTCTTTAACAGACACATAAATTATAGACGTTCCGTATCAGTCTATAAATAGGCATAAGTTACATCGCCGTCGATGCAAACCCAAAGTGAGAGAAAGCAAGGCTTTCATTATAAAAATGAGACTTGCTGGTGCTGTGCTTCCTCTTCTCTTCTTGTTCCTGGTATGCTTTCGTTTTCTTTGTTTCTCTAGTTCGCAATTACTAACTGCTTGTTGGAGTTTTGTTTGAGCCATCTTAAAAGATTATACTGATTTATCTTAAATTTAACATTAATTATACTTTCTCACATTCCTTATTTTTATAATTGATACTCAATATTGCTTTTTTAAATATTACGTCTACTTTTTTTTTAAACCTATATATCATATATCATATCATATACATAGTATTTTAAAGTCTTGTTTGATAAATAATATGACACAAGAAGATATGATAATTATTTCGTTTTTATATTTATTTAATTAATAAGATATAGTCAATTTATTTTATAAACTTATATTATTTTCTAGTGTAAATTTAATTTTATGAAAATTTGTATTAGAAATGGATAGAATTTTAAACCTGATGGAGTTTGGATCAACGTGCATCAGCGGGATAACGTCAGTCAGGCTAAAACAATTAGAATAATTTGGATCTTTAAAATTATAGTTTAAATCTAACTTAAAAAAGTAATAAGCAGCTCATATTATAAATTTTTATTTTTTTTGAAAATATATTAAAATTAAAAAAAAATATTAACATTATTTTTTAAAATACATTAAAATTTAAACATCAAATCTCTATTAAATAGATTTTAAAAAAATTATTAAATTATTTCATCTAAAAAAATTAAAATAATCTTATATTATATTTATAATTATGTAAATCAAATTTTACATAATTTAAATATTTTTTTATATTTTATCTAAAATTTAATATTTACTTATATTTTAAAGACATATTTTGTGTTTGAAATAAAATAATGTGATAAAATATTTATTTATAAAATTTTATAAAGTTGATGTATTTAATAAAAATCTTTAAATCAATGATTAAATTAATTGATTTTGCTTGTCTTCGTTTGCCCTTTTAATTATTTTGTGGGAGAAGTTTATAGCAACTGTGGAATCAAGAAAAGATCCAGGCGAATACTGGAAAATGGTGTTAAAAGATCAAAACATGCCAGAAGATCTTCAAAGCCTTCTTAACTTCAACTCTAAGATTCATTCTGAAAAGAATGTAAAGACCCAAAAGCAATTTGTTGAGGGTTCTAAGCATAATTGTGAAGAACCTCTAGTTAAAAATACACGACTCACCATAGAAAAGAATGTATTTATAGAAGATTTAGACCCAAGACCAGATGTGTCTTATGAAAATGATGACATTGATGCTAAAGAAAAGAAGAAAACAGTAAAGGATTTTGAACCAAGACCCAATGCTTCAGCTTATGGTGATGATGACACTGGTGTTGAGGAAAAGAAGAAATTCGCGAAAAAATTTGATCCAAGACCAAACGTTTCTGCTTATGGTGATGATAGTGTTGATGCTGATGAAAAAAAGAAGTTCGTGAATGATTTTGAACCGAGACCCAACGTTTCAGCCTATAGTGAAGATGACAATATTGATGCTAAAGAAAAAAAGAAAACCATGAAAGACTTTGAACCGAGACCCAACGTTTCAGCTTACGGTGATAATGATATTAATGCTGAGCCAAAGAAGAAAATCGTGAAAGATTTTGAACCAAGACCCAATATTTTAGTTTATGGTAAAGACGAAAACAAGAAGAAAATCGTGAAAGACTTTGAACCAAGACCCAATGCTTCAGCTTATGGTAAAGACGAAAACAAGAAGAAAATCATGAAAGACTTTGAACCAAGACCAAACGCTTCGGCTTATGGCAATGATGATGTTGATGCTAAGGAAAAGAAGAATTACACAAATGTTTCTGCTTACGATGAATAAATGAAGTGGAATCTATGTAAGCTTTGACCAATGATGTAACAAATCAATAAAGTTTGTGTGGCATGTATCAATGAATAATATGGTATGATGTACTATGCTTTTTTTTTTCTTCCGAAGAACTATATATATAATGTTAAATAGTGGGTGATCGTATCTTGTGATATTTTCTTTATTAAATAGGCAAGTTAATACTGATAATAATGTAATGTTCATCTCGCATTTTATTAAGGTGTGTGTAAGATAAGAAAAAAAGGAAGAGACAAATAAAAAGGCAGAAAAAAAGCGAAAAGTATGATACGAAAAATAAAACAAAATATAAGAGAAATAAGATATATATAGAGGGGTCAACAATAACATTTTCACTTGTGGAAACAAAAAAATTAGAGGGCAACAATTGGAATCTTGAGCCCAACCCATCACGATTCAGAATAAACAATAAACTGAGGGCAATGCCTTAATCCAAGATCTTTGATTGGGTTTGTTTTAACTGACTTTCGCATCCAAAATGTAGTTTTCAACTACGTACACGGGAAACCATTATCGCAAAGACAAGGGATATATTCCTTTTAAGCTCAATTTGGGAGTTTTTTTTTTTTTTTTGAAAAAAATATAAATATAAAATAAATAAAATCATTCTCTTAAATTGAATTTAACTTATATATCTCATATTATAAAAATTTAATACTTTTTTAAAATAAAAAGTATACATTTAATTAATTTATAATTTTTTTCTTCCAATAAATACTTTCGTAAAAGTTTAATTAAATTAGGCCACAGTTGCAAACTTTAAAAATCTCATAACCTCCATAAAAAAAACACAGTGGTTTAAATTAATATTTATTATGACAAATATATAACATTTTTTTTTCATAAAAATTTATAAATTTTAGATATTTAAAATCAATGATGAAGACTTGCGTTCACAAAATGAAAATTAACGCGAGAAATTACTGAAAAAGAGGGTGTGATTAACATGCACCTGCACGGTGGATTCTTCCCCGTGGTAGCAAGTGGACTAGTAATTAAGAAGGGTGCAACTTAGTAAGATGGAGCAGTGCCACACTCTGCATAAAACACTCTTCCACTTCTTACCACTACGCAAAGCGCCACAAAGCGCGTTTGCACAGCATGGACGATAAACGTGCTTTCCCACCGTCCAACGCCGCCGATTCGGCGGCATCGGAACCACCTTCTTCTAGGCGCCGCGCCGCCGCTCAGAAGCGGAAAGTCAACCCTCTCAATGCTGCCAATTCTTCGTCTACGCCTTCCAAACTCATTACTCGTGACAGGCTTTGCCTCCTCACATTCCTCCTTTCCACAATGGCCCCTTCACTAGGGCTCGTCAAATCCCTACTGCCACCTCGTCTGGCCACGTTTCTGCCCCGGCCACCGTCAAACACTCCGAACTCGCGCCAGACTCCATGGCGCTGGTCGAGCAACTCAACAGGGAGAGCGAGTGGGAGGCTCTGCAAGCTGCGATTGAAGCGAAATTTGAAGTTGGAACCCTAATTTATTTATGTAAAGTTCCTGCAATGTTGAATGCAACTATGCTTGATTTTTGTATGCCTTTTGTTCACTTGGCGTTCTGCGAAGGAGTAATTCAGCTGAACTTGTCTGAACTAGCGTACGATACAATTTGCCAGATTATGCTTCCTCTGCTAATTTAGAGTAGTATTGGCAAAAGAAATGGGTTGACGCTGGAAATTTTGTGTGGTCGTCCATAATTCTGAAATTTGTAGTATAATTGCTGATAATGTAACCCCTTGCTGTAGTTTAGGTTTCATAATGAAATCTCTTTTTTCGTATTGTTTTTCCCGCCTTAGTAACAATAACTTAACGAGAATGTTATGGATGTTAGAATCCTTGTATTGAGCTTTTGACTTGAATAATTTTATAGAACTACATGGATTGGTTTCTGTTAGTAGATAATTGCAAGGACGACTAGAAAGAACTCTGTGATCACTGACATAGTGTTTGTATTTAGTTTTACCAGAACATTCTTTTGAATAAAAGGAATAAACACCACCGCTAGTTGTTGTCCTTACTACTGGGAGTAAAATAAACATGAAGAAGAGAATAGTAGTAGTATCAATTGCATTTGCTTCTAGATTTTAGTTGTAAACTGTAAGCACAATGCTTCCATTGTCCAACAACATATTAGAAATACGGTTATGCAGATGCTTGCTACGTAAGTGTCTCATTGGATCTCTCCTAAACCTTGAAAGATGTAAAAATTTGAAGTTGTTGGTTTTCCTGCTATTTGATGTTTATTTGTAGTAAGAAGTTTACCATTTTGTCTCTGGAATTGATTTCAGGATGGTTTTCACGGGCAAATATCCATCCAATTGAGAATCACACATTACCTTCTTTCTTTAATGGAAAAACTGAAAATCGAACTTCCGATACATACGTGGAGATATGGAATTATATTATGAAAAGGTTTCACACAAATCCAAATATACAGATTGAATTGAGAGATTTGTCAGAGCTTAATGTTGGAGACTTGGATGCTAGGCAAGAGGTAATGGAGTTTCTGGATTATTGGGGTTTAATTAATTTTCACCCATTCCCTTCTATGGGTTCTGCGGGGGCCAGTACTGATGATGAGACGGTAGCAGAAAAGAATTCCTTACTTGAAAAATTGTATCACTTTGAAAGCCAGGAATTCCCACCTGTTGTTCTGAATACTAGCCTAATGACTCAAGCTGTGACCTCTGGCTTTTTTCCAGAGTCTACAGTTGCTGAAGAGTTAGTGAAACAGGAGGGGCCAGCAGTTGAGTACCATTGCAACTCTTGTTCTGCTGACTGTTCTCGCAAATGCTACCATTGCCAGAAGCAGGTTCTTACCTATAAGTTTGATAGTTTGTTGAATTGTGTAGTTTGGTAATAGGTTGAAGACATCTAATCTTGCTTGACCTTCTAGATGTTTATTTAAGTCCTGATTTTCCTTGTCAACAACTCAAGTGTGTTTCCAAAGCTCAATAATCTTATAAAAGTTGTTGGTTATTTACATTGGTTGTGTAGTAATAGGTCTGTTCATCAAGGTATCAAATTATTGTCATACTTTTCTTCTAGAATTTTAATTCAGCAGCTATTTAACCAGAAATTTCTGAATTGCATTAAATCATTCTAGTGTTTAGCTTATGTTCATTATTTTGCTGGCTGTCTGTCATTTATTTTGCAGCAAGTTGGTTAATTATTTAACTGTCTATTACATTGTTGGGTATTGCTCATATCTGGTTGGAAAACTAGGGTTATAATTATTTAATTCCCTTCTCCTTGATGTGTCTGACAGGCAGATTTTGATCTATGTACTGATTGCTTCAGTAATGGAAAATTTGGCTCTGGCATGTCATCTTTAGATTTTATACTCGTGGAGCCAGTAGAAGTTCCTGGGGTTAGTGGTGGAAAATGGACTGATCAGGAGACACTCTTGCTCCTTGAAGCACTTGAACTTTATAAAGAAAACTGGAATGAAGTTGCAGAACATGTTGCAATTGCAACAAAATCAAAAGCGCAATGCATATTGCACTTTGTTCAAATGCAAATTGAGGATGCCTTTGTTGATTGTGGTCATGATGTTGATGCATGTTGCAAAGAAAATGTAGATGCAACTACAACCAACAGTGATTCATCTGTCCACAAAGATGCTTTAGAATTTGATGAGAATAAGACTAGTGATAGCATTGAAGGCCACATGCCAACTCTACCAAATGAAACTGCTAAGGTTGATGATGTGAATAAAGTGAAAGTTAATCAGGAGACTCCAAAGCCAGAAGATATTAGTTATGAGAAAGCCTCTGAGGGAACTTCTAAATCAGAAGATGATGTTAAAGTAAAATTTGGTCCGGAAGCAGGCAACAACTATGCTCTAACTGCTCTTGATGAAGCATTTACATATGTTGGTTATTCTCCCGAACCTGAAACCCCTTCATCGTTTGCTGACTTGGGTAATCCTGTCATGGCATTGGTAAGTAGAATGCTTG
This sequence comes from Abrus precatorius, assembly GCF_003935025.1. Classification (NCBI taxonomy): domain Eukaryota; kingdom Viridiplantae; phylum Streptophyta; class Magnoliopsida; order Fabales; family Fabaceae; genus Abrus; species Abrus precatorius. Next base: position 21,010,647 of record NW_020874384.1, read on the forward strand.
GGTTCATTAATAGCCATAATTCTACATTAAAGAAAAATGGATGACTTGAAATGGATTATTCCAAGTTGACATGAGACACACTCTTGTACTTGGTGATGGTTCTAATTTTGAATGTAGTGTTTTATAGAAAATTTCCATATTGATTATGATTAAATGGGGGCATCCTCGTCAACCATAGAAATGATAGCAATACCCTCTTTTCAGAATTAGAATCTTAAAACTATTTGTTAAATTTTGCTGCAACAGCTGGTTATTATTCCCTCCCTGAACACCCTCTTATTTGTATGCTTCATGATGCAGCTTGCTAACATGACAAGTTTTGCAAAATTGCTAGTGTTTATTATGCTTTTAAATTATCTTGTTTATTACTTTATTATCTACAATGTTCCCCTCCCATGATTTCAGTCGTATGCTATCCTCTTGTTGGTTAACATCACGTTTCTTTCTTCTATAGGCAGTTTTCCTTGCACGCCTGATAGGTTCTGATGATGCTGTTGCTTCAGCTCATAGCTCCTTAAAATCTATATCTGTAAACTCTCCTAGCACTGAGCTTTCTGCAAGGCATTGCTTTCTTCTGGAAGATCCACCAGTTGATATGGAACCAACTACATGTGAATGGTATGTGATATTATATTGAGATCATGCATTTTTGACAATTCCATAAATTTATAGTTGTAGATGAAGAACTTTTGATGTTGTCTCTGCATTGATTTTAGGGAATCGAGGAGAGAGGGAAACCAGGACGACGGAAATGTGAAACAGGACAAATCCATGTTAGATGATAATGATTTATCAAATGATAACAATGACCAGAAAAACAAAGATATTGCTTTAGAAGGTAATAGACAGTTGGCTTCTCCTGATGAGGGAGTCTTCAAAAAACCAATTGTTTTAAAGGAGCAAGCAATGGTTAATCATGAGGAGGCTGGGCATGATAATTGTAATGATGCTGGAAACTCACAGTTACCCAATGATCAAGCACCAAGCACTGTATGTGACTCAGGTGGTTCAACACCCAATGATAAAGTTCCACCTAGTTCTAAGGAGTTAGAGGGAACTTCGCTCAAAGAGTGTTGCCAGCTAATTGAAGAACTAAAGGATGGACATGTATCTGATGTTTTTCCCTCAAAAAATAAACTTCAACAGTCAATTAAATCCAATCTAGCAGAAGAGCATCCACTGCTTGTAGAGACATCAAAAGATTCAGATGCAACGCCTGACTCTATGCCCTCAGATAAGAGCAAGCCTCAAAAACTGCTATCTACAAATCCAGTTTCTGAGTCTCTGGATCCAAAAGATTCAGCATTGGATGTTGATTTTGTTTCTAGGTCCTTGCCATCTGAGAATGGCAAATCTCATTCACAATTTACATCAGTTTTATGCCAACATTCTGTGAATGAAAAGGATTTAGATATGATGTATTTGTGCATGCCTTCAGATAAGAATGAACTTCCAAATGGATGTAGCACAGGTCGCTCTCTCTTTCTCTCTCTTACACACACACACACACGAAAGGTAAAACAGTTATTCATGAAAAGGGTATGAAAGGATGTAATGAAGCAGTAATGATCTAATTCAGTAAATAAGAGGTCATTGTCACAATACAATTTAAGTTCACAAAATGAATGAAAAATATATTTTATTTTTAAATTCAGAGAGTTATATGATGTTTATAAAAAATATTAAAAGATTAAGACTTTGAGTTTATTCCAATTTATCATTTTATTATTGTCAAATTAGAGAATACTTATTAAAAATGAAAAAAATTACCTTCCCTTTCCTTTTTCCCTATAAGCAAATTTTGAAAAATTGAAAGGAAGTAAAATATATGGAACTTTTATGAAAAATGCAGAAGAGTTTATGTTGATGAAAAAGTTAGGGTATTTCATCTTTAGAATACATAAAATTTCTTTTTGCTTGATGAAAATCATAATCATGTTTTTTTGTAGTTTGAATTATGCCAAGTAACCGCTTGTATTATGTATTTTCTTAAACTTTTTGTTGCATTTGGGATTTATCACAACTCTTTTTCAACAAAACTGTCCTCAGCTCTCCATTCTATTGAAGTGTCCGTCTATTTAATGGATTTGAATTTTGATCAAGCATGACGAGTGAATGGATAAACTAGAGCTGTACTGCATTTCCCCCCATGCTTTGTGCACGTCTGTTCATCAGAACTATGCATGGCTACATGCTTTTGAGATAGAGTCAACGAAATATAGCAAAGGAATTTTCATTAGATGTGCTTTCCTTGAGCAGCTTATCTATTTTCTGGACACATTCAATGCTTGCTTGGTTCTGGACTTAGCTCAGTTGAATGTGCTTTTTGTTTTGAAAAAGTAAATTGTTATATTTTAGTGAGTTTGCATGATATTTTTTTTTCTTATTTAAGCCGTGCTTTGGAAACACAATCTTTTTCTAAATATGGAGAAGTTGTTTCAAACATAAAATAAATACATGTTAAATATTATTACATTAAAATATGAAATTGCTTTTACTTTTTCTTTTATATAACTAGATCTAAAAAATGCGCACACAAAATCCTTATAAAATTTAGAAAACATCATCCTAACAGATGTTAGTAATTGCTTTATAGTAGGTTCTTGCACTATTAACCGATGATCATATTTGATCCTTCTTTCAAGGTAAAGCGCTGGGACTAACTCTACGTTGACAACTACTTGCTATTCATTTACCCGAATCCTACATTGTAGGATCATATTTACATCTATATAAGGAGGAGCTGCGGATGAGGGGATGTGAATATTTATATAATGACCTTGAATTTGTAGAGCTATGGGCTTTGTTAAATTTTTTAGGTGTTTAGCTTGACCATATGAATAGTTAGTTGTGCAAAATGTGCGCTTTCAATCCTGTTGCTATTCACCACATTCTTGGGAAGTGTACTGACAAAGGAATGATTTTATGAAGAATATAGATGTCTGGCGACGATCAAGATAATCACGTTCCAGTGGATGACTATTGTTTTCCCCTTTCATTTCTTTCGTTGTATATTTTTTTAGTTGCTAATTCACAGTATTTAATGGGTCTAAATGGGGTATTCAACAAATTAGTAGAGCTCGTTGTCCCTTTTACAGTGTGATTTCACTTTTAGTACTAATTTTGGTCATCTGGACTCAATGAGGAAATACATCTCATTTTGTGGATTGGTGGTCATTTGGAGAATCTGACGTGCAACGAGGAGGGAAGAAAGCAAATCTGGTCAATGGAATTCCAAAATTTGCATTAATAATGTTAGAAACTAGACAATGGATGCTATTTTCCATCCTCATGGCTCAAGCATTGGGTCACTTCCACGCATTACAAAAACAAGCTAACCATGAGTCAGCAGATGCCTATCTTCAAATTGCGACACTTCTTTGGTTAAAAACTCCCCTCCAATGGTTGCCTTGTATTGATTAGTAGACTTCTTATTCACATATCTAAAATACACTTGACTAAACACCTAATCTGTCTGTAGATACTCAATGCATAACCCCGTACCATCACAACTACAATGTATAGAAAATAGAGCATTTATAAAAAAAAGGGAAACAAGGGATTCCTACACGATCGCAAAGGATACTGATACATCAAAGATGTTTTACCCACAATGCAAAGTAGCAACAGTATTGTTGCAAATACACTGCTGGAATTTCTCTCTCTTGAGTTCATAAATTAACGTCACATGTTTTTAAATATCCAACTTGAACCGACATAGCTTTGTCTCTTACAATCCAAACAAAGGCAATATACATTGAAAGCAGACCAATGGATCAGTAAGCAAGCACAAGGAACAGAGATAAGAAGAAAAAAATAAATAGAAGACATTGAAGAGCGCAGATCTTTATTTCCAGATGAACAGTGAGCTCAATTAAGAAAGATGATTTGAAAAATCAATGTAAATTTACTTAACACACTCCCCTCTCAAGTTTCGTTTTATGTCTCATCTATTATTCTTTCGGAGCAACGCAAATTAAACATTCACGAGAAGCGGAGCAATTTCAAGGGAGAAATCGAATGAATTAAACGAAAATTCATGTGCAATGCAATCGCAGCAAGAAAGTAATCCTTTAGCGGAAGAGGAAGAGAGCGAACCTGCTATCCCCAAGAATGATAAATTCTTCTTCGGGAAAGCATCGTTCCGCGAGCAGAGAGAGAAAAGTTGTGTTTTGCGCTGTTAATAATCGCTTTCACTTTCAAATTTTCTGCTTCCCCTTCTCTCTCGTCTAACACTCCTTATTATTTTTTTTCAAATTGTTAATATATTTTATTAGTAGTTTAGAAATATTATCTTATATTGATCTTTTTTCCATTTTTATATGTTAAAAAAAATAAATTAGTTTTTTTATACATTGTATTCACTTATTTTTTAAAAAATTAAAGATTCTCCTGTCTATGGTGAGTCTTAGTTATATTCCATGGATTTTCCAACTTTTTAAAAAACTTACAGGATATATTTTGTTTTACAATAAATATTATTATTTAACTTGAATGTTTGTGTCTAAAACGAATAATCAGCCCCCCATCCTCTTCAAACATAATTTTCAGTCTTACAAATATAAGTTCAATTTTTGCCGGTTTCCCGATTTTAGTTCCTATTGGCTAAGCTTATTTATTTTAAGTTCCGGCCTTCTCTTGTAATTTTACACTCGTAAAAATGAATCTGTTCGTGTTCTCATTTAACTTATTGATTCTGTTTGTATTGTTAATTTTACATAATAATATCAGATTATCATACTCCAAGATGAAAAAATTAATCTCACTCAATCCATAAATATGCATTATGCACACACTTATTAATCATTATGACAGGTTAAAACTTTTGATGAGTCATATCTTACCCTTAAAAAAGCAATAAGGCACATCTAAGACAGATTTTAAAATCGTTGTGACAAACATGAATCCAGACTTCAGCAACGATTCGTGAAGATTGTTACAAGCTTTCCATGTAGTTGTAAGCATATAACAGCCAGGGCAATATTAGAAAGTAGTGACAGATAAAACAATATACAGTTAAAAATAGGAATATTGTAGTGACCTGGAAAACGATTTCTGGATTTCCCATTACCATGCATATTCGTCATATGGTCGTTTCTTTCTTTTCAGAATCTTCCTGTCCTTTGCTTTCCGGTAAGATTTAATCCTCTTTCAAAACGCCATGCAAACATCATAATTTTTCAAAATAAGTGAAAAAACACAACACAAAGATTTTATTTATTGCAGGCTTCGTGCTGGGATCATTATTTGAGGGGCAGGGTGAAGCTTCTCCGGCTCTTTACCGTTCAATTTTATTGGAGAAGCCTTCCAAATGGCTTCAAATTCCCCAACGGCATCTCCACCTGATTCATCTTCTCCACAATCCCCGCCACCACCATCATCTGCACCTGCACCATCCCAAGATAATTCATCATCACCGCCACCCTCTTCATCACCCCCACCACCATCATCTCCACCGCCTTCGTCACCTCCTCCGCCATCAGCCCCACCACCAGTACCAGGTGATCAAAATTCTTCACCTCCACCACCGTCATCATCACCATCACCACCACCACCAGTAGCAGGTGATCAAAATTCTTTACCCCCACCGTCTGGCTCCTCCTCTTCATCTCCACCTCCTCCTCCTCCTCCTGAAAAGAAATCAGGAAGTCACCCGCCTCCACCCCCATCGAGCCAAGCTTTTTCTCCTCCTCCAACCCCCCACCATCGATTGTCTCCACCCACTAAGTCATCGAGCTCAAGTCTTGCCAATGCATCTCCGGATAGTGGAAGCCACTCAAACTTGCCAGTTATAATAGGAGCATTAGTTGGAGCTGGGATTTTGCTCCTTCTCGTTCTCATAGTCGTTATTTTGTGTTCAAGAAAGAAAAAGAAAGCACACCCTCCCATTCATTACTTTAATCAACCGAGAGGTACGCATATAAAATAAATAGCATCCACGATTGGAATACGAAAACATGCAAACTTACTAAAACTTATTTCCCAATATTACATGATCCTCACACAAATTAATGATGTAACTTACATTAGAATCATGTGAAAGTATGTATCATCTTTATATTACAGCTAGTTAAAATTATTGTCGAGTTCGAATTAATTTCTAGTTTATGAAAGATTTTCAATCACGAAGTTTTATTATCATCAACACAAGAATATCAAATTCTGTTGAATCTTAAGTTTATTGTTAAGTATATATAAAAAATTGAAAGAGAAAATTTATTAAACAAAAGGTGTATCATTAATCAATTTTAACTTCATACGAAGTTTCATTCATTTAATCTTATTTTCTTCTCTTATTTATAACTAACTATGAAACCAAATGACTTAGAATATGGTTGATAAATGGCTACATGCAGATGATGGCTATTTTCAAGGTCAAGTTGCAGCAGCTCCAAATCAGTATGGATACAATAACGGTGAGCACGTTCTAAATATACCACCACCACCAGGAGCAGGTTGGGGAGTAGCAGTAGCACCCCAACCACCCCAGCGTGCTAGTAGTGACTTGAGCAACTCCAGTTTGTCTGGCTCCCATGGTCCAGCAATGCCACCCCCACACCCTACAGTGGCACTTGGATTCAACCAGAGTTCCTTCTCCTATGATGAGCTGTCAGCTGCAACTGATGGGTTTGCCCAACAGAACCTGTTGGGTCAAGGTGGCTTCGGTTTTGTACACAAAGGTGTCCTACCCAATGGAAAGGAAATAGCGGTAAAGAGCCTCAAATCCACGGGGTGCCAAGGAGACAGAGAATTCCAAGCTGAGGTTGATATTATTAGCCGTGTCCATCATCGTCATCTTGTGTCACTTGTTGGGTATAGCATCACAGAAAGCAAAAAGCTGCTGGTATATGAATTTGTGCCCAAGAAGACCCTTGAATTCCACCTTCATGGTGCGTTTCTTTCAAACTATATTTATTCAAATTAGTCCTTTACTTACTTGAATTTTACCTTTGCACCAATTGTATGTGTGTGTGTAGTGAAAACCTGTTACAAGAATAAAATTTTGCAGGAAAGGGTCAACCTGTCATGGATTGGGGCACCAGGCTCAAAATTGCGATTGGATCAGCCAAAGGACTTGCTTATTTACATGAGGATTGTAAGTGATGTGCTTATTTTCTTGCAAATAATGAATACGCATATCTTTTTCTTTTGTTGCATGCTTAACGATGAAGTCAGCGTCAATAACTTGTGATTTGAAACATTAACTAGGTCACCCTCGTATCATTCACCGAGACATAAAGGGAGCAAACATTCTACTTCAAAACAACTTTGAGGCCAAAGTACGTGCATAAAATTTCATTAGCTACAATTATTTAGGGAGTATGGCTTCTCGAATAATGAATATTCTTCGGGGTAATTCACGATTTTCTGTCCATTCAGGTGGCAGATTTTGGATTGGCAAAGTTCAATCAAGACGCTAACACTCATGTTTCTACTCGCGTGATGGGAACATTCGGGTAAGGAAACAATAAATCATAACTTGATATAAACTCTCGTTGTTGATACATATAAGTACGTATATGTTTGTTTCAACTTTCAAGCAATGAATGCATGACAATTTAGTCTAATCAAACACTTGTCTATTAAATCAGGTATTTGGCCCCTGAGTATGCATCAACTGGTAAGCTAACTGAAAAATCTGATGTCTTCTCGTTCGGTGTTATGCTTTTGGAGCTCGTGACAGGACGAGGCCCAGTGGACAACACCGGGGAATATGGAGAAGCTGATAGTCTGGTTGATTGGGTACGTATATTAATTATTCTCCCAAAGTTACTAAAATTTTTCATACTCAATTTTAGAATTTAGTTTATGAATGTTTCCAATACTAATTAATTGTCAAGTAATCCATCTATTTGTATATATAATGAAAAGATATTAAATAATGTTGACTTGTTTCGTAAATTTATACATGAACAGGCTAGACCACTGTTAACAAAGGCAACGGAAAATGGAACCTTGGATGGACTAGTTGATCCACGTTTAGAGGACAATTATGACAAGCAGGAGATGGTTCGTATGGTGGCTTGTGCTGCTGCTAGCGTTAGGCATTCAGCAAGGAGGCGCCCAAGAATGAGCCAGGTAATATAATTAATATATGCCACGCATATGCTCATGCATGGTGATAACTTTTAATTACGAACGCTATATAATTTGAGCAAAGTAATTAAAAGTTGAATACGATGATATATTGAATAGGTTGTACGAGTACTGGAGGGTGATGTCTCAGTAGATATCCTAAGTAAACATGACGAAGTGAAACCTGGGCAAAGTGCGCAATTGAGCGGCACAAGCAGCGAGTATGAGGCTGACATGGCAAGGTTCAGGAAACTAGCATTGGATAGTGGCATGGGAAGCAGTGAGTACGGTGGAACGAGTGAGTATGGCCTCAACCCTTCAACCTCAAGCAGTGATCGAGCAACTACTGAATATGGCAAGAGGACAGGAACAGGAAGCAGAATGCACACTCCTTGAGATAAAGAAACAATGCAGAGGGAATCAAAGAGACACCATTCTTTTGTAACATTAATTGATTTGTTAGGATATATAACTCTTGAACACAAAAAGGATGGAAATATCAAAGCACGTGTTGTAACATTAGACTAGCAAGTCTCGGTGGAATTTGGAGGTGTCTGTGTACGTGTGAACAATCTGTTTCGTGTCTGTTCAATGAAACTTGTAATGTGTAATAAAAGTTGTTTGAAATCTAGGGTGATAATGATTCGAGTTGGGATGGGTTTATTTATTTTAATTTAATTCAAAATTGCTCTTCTAACCTGCCATTTATATAAATAAATTTTTATATGATACATGATTACATCATTTTGATTTCATTTAAAATTTTAACTATAGTTTAAATTATTTTATTAAATAAAATACTTTAAAATAAATTAACTAAATTGCAACAAACTTAGTGAAACTTAATTAGAAAAAATAAATTAAAAATGACATGTTATCTTAAAAATAAATAATTTTTTTATTATTAGTGAAACATATAAAAATTAAATTAAATATATATTATTTAATTTTTTTAAACTTAAAAGAATCAAATTAAAAATTAATATATTTATAAATAAATAAAAGATTTAATGTGGTCTTTCTAATAGTTAACACAAGTACATTTTTACGAAATATGCCCTAATTTGTTAAAAAAAATATTCATGATATAATTTATAAAATAATAAATATAGAATAGACGCGATATTTACTAGATTAAAAATATTAAACATAAAAAAACAAAAAATTCGAAGAAACTAAGAGCATAAAAAAAATCTAAAAAGAGTTACGTGTGAATTGTAATAAAATAACTTTCTTGTAGTAATAATAACAAAAGAACTTCTATATTATTAATATTAGAGTTTGTTTGTACTCCTGTTGTAAATTTTATTTGTTCATTAGAAATTGTTTCTCTTTCACAACATTATATTAATACTGTCTCTAAATTTATGTTTTTCCTTTTAAAATAGAATTGGTGTCGTTACCCAAATTGACCTTTTACACTTTCTTTATTTTGAGTAATTTAGAGAGGGAAAAAAAATGGAGTGAGGAGATATTTTAATTGTTTGGTTAGAAAAAAAATGAAAAATCGAGAACAAAAGTACAGTGACAACTTCTACTTAACTTTTTATTTTATTTTTTAATATTTTTTATAATATAAAGAATATCTAGAACAAAATTACCCATTATTTCTTTTTAACTTATTTTAATAAATAATGTGAGCTTTCTCTAATTTTTTCTTATCTTTATTCGTATAAATAATACATATTTTATTTTTTTTATTACTCATTTAAAAATATTTTAATTATTATATTGAAAGAAAATAATACTATTTCAATTATTATAGCGAAAAAATAAAATAAAAATATTTCAATTAAATGTGATTAAATTTTAATTAGAAACGAAGATGTAACTATCCTTGTATACACACCCGGCACCCACCTCATCTGTGTTTGGAGTACAAAGCACTCGTGCGTTTAAAGAGCATTTTTCTTCTTCTTTCTTGTGTAGCACTGATTTGTCTATAAACTTTTTAAGTGTTGCATTCGCAGAGACACTACACACAGAACAGAGATCTCACAGATTCACCGGCGATGGCTCAGCCACTCGTGAAAAAAGACGATGACCGCGACGACGAAGGTGCACTCACACTTCTTTTCTTCTTCTTTCGTAATTCGATCCATTTTCTATCGTTTTTGAGCTTATCATTTACGTTCCTCCGGTTGTCACTTCTGGATCAATATGTTTTGATTCCAGATCCGTCTTTCATTTCCATTTCCGAGTGCAGCTGTAGGGTTCCCGTAGTTAGATATCTCATCATCTTTGGATTGAATCTCGTGTTGTTCAACTCTGTGTCTCGTTTGATCTGATTTTAATTCCTTATCAATTGTTAAAATGTGAATTGATATTGCCACATAATTCGCAATGCAGATCGTTGAACAAGTTTCTGGTGATGAGTTGACAGTGTAGATCTTTTAGCTTTGTTACATTTTTCTTTTTTCTTAGGTCCCGAGTCAGGGTGATGTATTGTGACGAGTCCTGCTCATTAATGTCGACGTAATTGTGGGCAAAATGTAAATGTTACTAATTGTGATTTGATTTTGGTTACTGAACAGCCGAGTATTCCCCCTTTCTGGGAATAGAAAAGGGGGCCGTTCTTCAGGAGGCCAGGGTTTTCAATGACCCGCAATTAGATGCTAGGAGATGTTCACAGGTTGCTATCATGAACTGAAGGATTTGTATTTTTTCATCTAGTTTCTATAAATTATTCAGTGGTTGAATTTTGACATCATGTGTAAAATTTATGTCCAGGTTATTACAAAACTCCTATACCTTCTGAATCAGGGAGAGACATTTACAAAGGTCTAGAATGATATCCATTTCAGTGCTTATTTGTGGATTCACTTTGTGTAATTATGTTAGAGTTATCTATTAATCCATTTTTGGGTTCTTTTACTTCTGCTAGATTGAAGCCACAGAAGTTTTCTTTGCTGTGACAAAGCTGTTCCAGTCTAAAGATATGGGATTAAGGAGAATGGTCTACCTGATGATAAAGGAGATCTCCCCCTCTGCAGACGAGGTTACATGTTCTTTTGCAAATTTTGTTGCTTGATAGATTCATGCATATATGATTTGTGATGTGTGTATTACTAACTTAGATTATGGCTCTTCTGTTTTTTTAATCTTTTGATAGGTTATTATTGTCACAAGCTCTCTCATGAAGGACATGAATAGCAAGATTGATATGTATAGGGCAAATGCCATTCGAGTACTTTGTCATATCACAGACGGAACCCTCCTTGCCCAAATTGAGCGATATTTGAAACAAGCAATTGTAGATAAAAATCCGGTTGTTGCAAGTGCTGCTTTAATTAGTGGCATTCATCTACTCCAAGTAATAGTCATACTATCTTCTTTTTGTTATTCTATATATACTCATATTCATTTATGCTGCTTGCTTCCTTTGTGTCCTTCTTTACAGACTAATCCTGAAATTGTAAAAAGATGGAGCAATGAGGTTCAGGAAGCTGTTCAATCAAGAGCAGCCCTCGTACAGTTTCATGCACTGGCTTTGCTGCATCAGGTATGCTTTGAATTCCAGATCATTTGGTTCTTTACAGGCTTTTGGCACATTAAAGTATCTCAAACTCCATCACCATTCTAGGTCATTTGGTGTATTAGGGTTCACCTGCTGGCTTGTATATTTCTACTGCCACTACACTTTCTTGAATGGTCACTAAACTACATGGCTTATAATAGCTAAACATCATGAATGATGAATGTTCAGCATGAGCTAGTCTTCATTCTCTCCTTTTACAACTTACACCAATTAAGTACATCTCTTTTGAAGATGCTTGATTATGTGGGTGTTGAATTTGACAAAAAAGGAGAGAGAGAGAGAGAAAAACTTCTTGAATCTCACCTGCAGAGTTAACGTTTGTTTGTTTGTTTGTCATACTGTATTCTACAGCTAAAACTTTTAGGTTAATCACTTTAGAAGTGGTTGCTTCTTACAATACAGTAAAAATTTTCATGGTAGAGTCTAGAGTGTCTGTCTACATCTCTGTATTGTGTTGTTATTGTTGAAGTTGGCCAGGTTTTGTATGCTTTCAACCTCATGTTGGTAAATAAGTAGAAAATTGCCTGCATTGATTATATACTGCTGCAAATTTTGGCATCATCTGACTCCTTACATGTGTAATGCAATTATCTTGTAGCATTGCAATTTGAGCTGGACCATGATGGAAAGTTCTACTCATTAATTTCTATTCCTTTAAAGCACTCCATTAACATTTTTAGTGCACTCATTTTAATTTTTCCTTCTTAAAAGCCTTCTTTTCTTATCATACAAAACACAATTATAACTTCTAAAGAGTGTTAGGGGTGCATGGTGATTTAAACCTTTGCAGATACGACAGAATGACCGGCTAGCAGTTAGCAAGTTGGTTACCAGCTTAACAAGGGGAACTGTTCGCTCACCTTTAGCCCAGTGCCTTTTGATACGTTACACAAGTCAGGTGTGTTTTCCTTTCATGTTTACTTTGTTGCTGGGACAATAATTTTTCCCTTAATTTTTATCTTCCATCGTATATAGGTTATTCGTGAGTCAGGCAATAATACACAGTCAGGGGAACGCCCCTTCTATGATTATCTTGAGAGTTGCCTTCGCCACAAGTCAGAGATGGTGATTTTTGAAGCTGCCAGGGCAATAACAGAGTTCAATGGTGTAACAAGTCGAGAATTAAATCCAGCAATTACTGTTCTTCAGCTATTCTTAAGTTCTTCAAAGCCAGTCTTGAGATTTGCTGCTGTCCGCACCTTGAACAAGGTTATTTTTCTTTAATTACTCAAATTTCACCACAGTAATTTTTATACTTCTGTAGAATTTTAGAAAAAAGGATATTTGGTGTGCCGTCGCCCGCCAGAGCCTCCCTGTCCACGGAATGAGTGTTCTGCATTTTTCCTTCTATGATTTGAAGGAGTTGATAGAAAATTAAGATTTTCAGTGTTCCTAAATAATTTATCTAGATTTGTCATGGTCAAATGTGTTTAACTGTTGAGTGTGACTTTGAAACTTGCAGGTGGCTATGACACATCCAATGGCTGTCACTAACTGCAACATTGATATGGAAAGTTTAATCTCTGACCAGAATAGAAGCATTGCCACCCTTGCTATTACTACACTTTTGAAGACAGGAAATGAATCTAGTGTGGATCGTCTTATGAAGCAGATCACAAATTTCATGTCTGATATTGCTGATGAGTTCAAAATTGTTGTTGTTGAAGCAATAAGATCATTGTGCCTGAAGTTCCCTTTGAAATACCGATCTCTGTATGTGTTCCAGACTATAGTTGTCTTGTCCCCCTATGATATGTTACATATTTGTTCCTAGATAGATGTACTAAATTGACGGTTTGTATTCTGCTATTGTTTTTAGGATGAACTTCCTGAGTAACATTCTTAGGGAAGAAGGTGGTTTTGATTACAAGAAGGCAATTGTAGATTCAATTGTAATCCTCATTAGAGATATCCCTGATGCAAAGGAAGCTGGATTACTTCATCTTTGTGAGTTCATTGAAGATTGTGAATTTACTTATTTGTCGACACAGGTATTACTTTTGGCCTGTCCTTCATTGTTCACAGTTTGTGCATTTCTATTTTCTGAAGTTTTACATTTTGTTCTAACCATTTTGTTCCCCTTGTACCATAGATACTTCACTTCCTGGGAATTGAAGGACCAAAAACATCAGACCCAAGCAAATATATTCGTTACATTTATAATAGAGTACATCTTGAGAATGCAACTGTTAGAGCCAGTGCTGTGAGCACACTGGCAAAATTTGGTGCTGCAGTTGATGCATTAAAGGTGTTATTTTCCTTGTTTATCGTTTTGTTGGTAGTGGTTTTCTCTAAATTTTTAATAATATTTTTGGGGATATTGTTGCTAACTTTAACCTAAAATCTCATGCTTCACTTTTTCAGCCCCGCATATTTGTTCTGCTAAGGCGATGTCTTTTTGACAGTGATGATGAGGTGAATTTTCTGTCTTGTTTTATGAGGCATTTCTATAATTATGTGGTTTATGAAATCCGTTAGTTTAGTGGCTTTTTTTTTTACTTAGTTTTTGTTGCTTGTACTTGTGATGTGAATGTAAAATTATAATTTTGGATTGTTTAAATCTTTCAGTAATAGATTCATGTTTGTCTACCATTTTTTTAAAATACTAAGAATAGGAGGGTAATGATAAAGCAGAGGTTTTAAGCTTAGAATAGGTATTTGGGTAGGGAGAGAACAGATCTCTTGAATGCATAAGAATCAGAGTTCCATTGTGTCGAACTTGGCCTCAGGTTCTGTGTTGCATTGATAGTGAGGAAGGTGTTTCTGAAAAAAAATATAAAAAAAATCTCTGTTCATCCTATTTCTAGTCCAGTTTTATCCACCCTCCACGCATACACACACACACAAACGAGGTTTTCCAATGCTGGATATTTTGTAAAATAGTTAACGGCTTTGATTTATATTTGGTATTTTGATTTCTTTGCAGGTTCGCGATAGAGCAACACTTTACCTGAACACAGTTGGAGGTCATGGTTCTGTTGTTGAGACTGATAAAGATGTAAAGGACTTCCTGTTTGGGCCATTTGATATCCCACTTGTCAATCTAGAGACTAGTTTGAAAAAATATGTAAGCTCTCAGCATCTTTCTTTCTTGCCAATGGTTCATCATCTCATGTGTTCAATATGAATGCAGGAGCCTTCAGAAGAAGCTTTTGACATTAACGCTGTGCCCAAGGAGGTCAAGTCCCAGCCACTTGCAGAAAAGAAAGCCACTGGTAAAAAGCCAACTGGTTTGGGTGCTCCTCCAAGTGGTCCCCCATCAACTGCAGATGCGTATGAAAGGATGCTTTTGTCCATTCCGGAGTGTGCAAACTTTGGGAAACTTTTTAAGGTTCTTTCACTTGATTCTTCTTCCCAAGTTCTATATTTTATATTTTTTCTTATATATCTAATACAGTATGTGTGTTGATGTTATATTCTTTTCACCAGTCCTCAGCACCTGTGGAGCTCACTGAAGCTGAGACAGAATATGCAGTTAATGTTGTCAAACACATTTTTGATAGGCATGTTGTGTTCCAGTACAACTGCACAAACACAATACCAGAGCAGTTATTGGAAAATGTAATGACTGATATAGATGCTTCTAAATTTCACAAAATAAGCCAACCCCAGTTTATCTTTGTAATTATTTTTCCCTATTACAGGTTATTGTAATTGTGGATGCTTCAGAAGCAGATGAATTCTCTGAGGTGTTCTCCAAGCCTCTCAGGTCTCTTCCATATGATTCACCTGGACAGACTTTTGTGGCATTTGAGAAGCCTGAGGGAGTGCCAACAGTTGGAAAATTTTCCAACATTCTGAAATTTTTTGTTAAAGAGGTATTGTCTCCTTTATTTTGTGAAGCTTTCTAGTTTTTAATAATTTGACCAGATGCAATGTGTATCATGATTATTTGTAAATTTCAAGCATGAAGCTTTTTTTTCTCATTTCAGGAATTTGTGGAAATTAATTTATATTATTTTTGTGGAAATCTCACCCTTGCATAAATTGGATATTCTTCAGGTTGATCCAACCACTGGTGAGGCTGAAGATGATGGTGTTGAAGATGAATACCAGCTGGAGGATCTTGAGGTTGTTGCAGCAGATTACATGTTGAAAGTGGGGGTGTCTAATTTTAGGAATGCATGGGAAAGCTTGGGCCCTGATTTTGAACGAGTGGATGAGTATGGTCTTGGTCCGAGGGAGAGCTTGGCTGAAGCCGTAAACACTGTTATCAACCTTCTTGGCTTGCAGCCCTGTGAGGTAAGTCAATGATATCTATTGCTGAATGCTGCATTGAAATTTGATAACTCTTCTGAGACCATATAACTTGTATCTTAATGTGCACAGCGGGTGCACAAAGTGTTTTCCATAAACTTTTGAACCTAAGACCTCATGTTAACTATCCCAATCCCATGCACCCAAGGAAGCCCATGCATTCACATAACAAGTTATTTTGGCAGCACGCTTGTCTGTGCATGTGTTCCCTGACCACACATGAACATGTGCTCAGAGAACTTAAAAGAAGTTTTTAGGTGCATTGTAGTAAAAGATATTTTACTCCATGACATAATCTTCAAGGGTGCATCACTGTATCCATAGAGAACCTAAATTAGAAGAGATTCTTAGGCGCTTCTATTACTCTACTCCATGGCACCAGGATCAAGCTAACTGTAAGATAATGTCAAATCTTACCTCACCTAGACAGGTGGCTAATAGACTGGTTATCAAGTTATGATATAACTCCCTCCATGAGTACCTAACAAAATCTCAAAAAAGAAGAGTATATTATATGGCTTAAATATATTTTAATTACCTCTAAATAAGATTTATTTCAAATCACTATCTATTAATTTTTTTTTATTTTAATGTCTAACTATTTTTTTTTTTAATTTTGTACTTGACATTAATCTCCGTTAGTTAAATCTCTCTCTTCCACCTTTTCCTTAGATGTTGAGTTGTAAATTTAAAGGTAACATGAAGGAGAGAGATTAAGGGTGATATGACAAACTATAAGTCTTGTCACTATTTAATTGACGGAAGTTAACGTTAAGTACAAAATTAAAAAAAAAAGTAATTAGTCATTAAAATAAAATAAAAAATTAATAAATATTAATTTGAAATAAGTCCTATTTAGAAGTACTTAAAATATATTTAAACCTTATCTTTTAGTGTTGTCAACTGTTTACTGGTACATTTTAAGAAGGTGATATATTTATAATTTTATTTGCTGACTGTGCAGGACACAGAAGTTGTTCCACCCAATTCAAGATCACACACATGTTTATTGTCGGGTGTATTCATTGGTAATGTAAAGGTGCTTGTGCGATTGTCTTTTGGACTTGATGGTCCAAAGGATGTTGCAATGAAAGTGGCAGTCAGATCTGAGGATGAGAGTGTAAGCGATGCCATTCACGAGATTGTGGCAAGCGGCTAATCCATTGAGTCAAGAAATGTTGAGTTAAACGGCTGATCTTTTTGTCAATGAGATTGGAGTTAAACAGGCACATAGGTAGACGTGTGTAAAGAATTACAAAATTGTTGGTTGGTCCTAGTTCACGTTTTGTTTGTCCTTTCACTCAGTGCATTCTTGTTAGACTAACAACTATACTGGAAGTGTCAGATCGAGCTTACTAGAGCACACTTCCTCGTGATTATACTTCATTTTCCCTTGTAGTGAATGTAAGATGAATTTTGAGAATTTGCCTTAATCAATGACCGTGTCCTCAATGAATTGGATACTTGTTGAATGGCAATTGTTAATTACAAAAGACATCGCTCTTGAGCCTGTCCAAATTTACTCATTATATGCACTTGTAGCTGCTAAGATAATACTTGCTCCTTTTCTTTTCCCTTAAAAAATTGAGAAGTTAGGCGAAATAGATTTTTAAGAAATTGAGCCTTTCAAAAAGTACTTACAAAAAAAAAAAGGCTTTAAGATTTTTGTTTTATTTTAAATCTTATGAATCAATAACATATCAAATAAATTTTAACTTGAATCTCATTTTTAAGCTTAATAAACGTAGAATTGCTCAACAGTTTTAAGCATGATGCTAGATCACCATTTTTTTTTTGCCGGTCTAGTAAGGAGTTAAGTAGGCTGTCCCTGTTTTGTTTTTCGGTCCAGTAGGCAGTCCCTTGGGGGGCATCGAAGTACTTTGCACTACGGTGAATTTGTCTTTAAAAGATATAGAATGAGTCGCATTAAGTCCCCAAATGATAAGAACTACGGTCTCAGGTCTCCGAGTGTTCATTTCTTTAGTTAAATTAAGCCATGTTCCACAAATTTCGAAACTAATTCGGCTGTTTAATAGACATTCAAATAAAAATTGACAATTTATTACATACTTTGGAGTCACAAATATAACTTCGATTCATAAAGGTCATATTAATACCCAGTCAGGCTCGCTTGACTGCAAGTGATTTCATGTAATGACCAAATTCAAGCCTTTAAGTAACGGTTGCATCCTTTGAACACCTTTCCATTATTACAGTTGGATGACAACTGACAAATAGCAGTGCGCTCATACAAGAGACTAATTATTTTTCTTTGTACCTTAAGACATCCTTCATCATGATAAACCAAAACTCAAAACAAGATTCTATCTTGGTAATTTCTCATTAACATTATAAGCAAATTCTATCGCCTTGTTCATTTTATTCAAGCTATATTTTCTATGGTTTGGAGTTGCACAATCGGTTTTTGACTTCTAATTCCACAGCATCCAGCAAATTCAACGCTCAATTAAACTCCCATTTGTACGACACTCCATTTCTCACTGCGGTTTGAGGCAGGTGAAGTAGGTCTTGTTAAGTTTTAATATCTTCAAATAATTAAATTGAGACAAGAAGTAAACAGTCCTTCATTTTGGGTTCAAGTGTTAAAGGTATGGATATCGAAGCGGTAAGTACAGTGGAAAAATTACTAAATCGCACACACACGAACCAATGGGCACGGAGATAAACAAACCGCTGCTCTAATTCCATTGCTAAAAGCTATATAACCTTTGCCTTTCAATTTTTGTTTTTGTCCAAGTATCCCTTCAAAAGCATCACTATTGGCCTGTACGAACCGCGACACCATGAAAGGAAGGGCCCTGACAAAGGAGGTCGAAGCATTAGTCTTTGCCCCGTTAATGGCTCAAATCACCCTCCTATGCCCTCCAAATGCCCATATCTGCAAGCAAGTAATTATGTCAAACAAAACCTAACTTTTGCAAGTGACAGATGAAACCTCAGAAAATACCATATCACATTAATTTAACCAGTAGCATTCACATACATTAGCACTACTGGTACAGTTGATACAATATGACTGACCTGTTACCAGAGTTGGTATCAGACAATCCTCAGAAAAAAGTTTTATCAACTCCACTAGTTAAGCAACCAATACTAGTGTTTAAATTCTAAAGCTTTCGCAATGATAAAAAATGTGATTCCAACACCTGAACATGGTGTTGCTCAACAAGGATTTTACCGCTGCCTAAGAATAAATACTAAGGGAATCAAGTTTTGAATTTCAACTCAATACATGGTAAAACTCTAAGCCCCTATGAGATTTGTCAATTTATTGCATTTTTTGGCTTAAATCCTAATTATTTTCAAGTTTTAACCTAAGAGAGAACAAAACCTTATAGACAAACAAGGAAAATCATCCTAGTGACTTCAAAACTCATGAAAAAGATCAACCAACATAGAAGCTAACTCCCAAAATTGGTATATCTCCTAACATATAACCCATAAATTTCTGAATCAGGCTAAAACGTAAGCTCACCTTTAAGTTTGTGTCCCAACTGCCTGTACACAAGGCACTTCCATCAGCTGACAAACCTAAACAACTGATCCTGCCCTCATGAGAGTTTTGAAGAGACCCTAAATTCAAGACCACCTGCAATAGAACAAAAAGAAACAGGTATAGTTAGTCTTAGTGCAAGTTTGGATGCAAAACCTGCACTAGATACAAGTGCATGAGCAATGCAAATTGGTCAGCAGTCATTGTGTGTGTGGTGTGTGCACGCATGCTTGTGGCGAGTTTGGGAAGCCTAAGACTTTATGTAATGCCTGTTTTCGCAAATCACATGAGCCTAAGGCCACAAGCCCATAAGTTGTAACTTGCACTTGTTTTTTATTTCCCTTCTCTTGCTTTTTTCCAAAATAAGAAAATCCTCAATCAATCTCTCCAAAAGATTCATATTAACTCTTTTTACTAGCCCTCAAAGCAATGTATTAGGTAATGACTTTAGACAAAGAATTCAAACCTCTCTAGACCAGAATATCCAATACGGTGATATACATGAAAACTAGACCTGATTGAGCTATATAATACTCAAACAAAAAACACGACACTCAATTCACAGAGCCAATATTGTGATTTCTACTACAGTTCTTAGAAGCAGGAAAATGTAAAGTAACATTACTGCTCCACAACTCAGGCCATTGGGATGAAAATAAGGTTAAATTAATAATTTGGTCTTTACATATGACACCATATTTCATTTCAACTCTTACATGAAAAAAATGTCCTACACTTTAGTCCCTACATGAAAAATGCAAATTAGTTATTGTCAATTGTTAAAGTTATAATTGTGTTAAATTTTTCTTAGTTGGCTAGGTCAAATAAAAGATTTAGTTCCTATACTTGGACTTTTTTAATATTTTAGCCCTTACATAAAAATAATTTACACTTTGTTTTGATCCATACATGAAAGATAACTCAGCCAAATCTAACATTATTACAATTTTGGCAAACAGTAGAGACTAATTAGTAAACATCTTTTTATGCAGAAACCAAAATGAAGCAAATTTTCATGCATTTACCAAAGCAAAAAAATGCTGTTAGATTATTAATCTAACCAAAAAAGAATTTCAGAATGTTATATGAGCTAATTTATACACACACAAATTCCTCAGGAACCAATCATGATCTTACAAAGTAGAATAGACTGACAGCCCCTGTTCCTACACTAAGTCACCAGAGGCTGAAATATTGAACAAGAAACAAAATGAAACCAAAGCTCATCCTCAAATCAAATGTAGAAGTAAAATAAAATAACCAATTTATTTTTAAGGAATTAAAGATGTTGTAAAAAAAATCCCCATAAGGCAGTTCCTCACTACCAGAAACATCATTTACCCAATTTTTTATTACATAAGTGGAATAATTCACATTAAAGATAAATGATTGTAATGTAGTGGGTAGTGTATGTTTTGTAAAAAAGATAAGCTGGATTTACCCATGTTACAAGGCTGTGAGGTGAAAGCAAAAACCTTACTGTTGTTTTACATAACAATAAAACACCAATTACCTTTGCCAATAAAGTGTCCCAAACATAGCAAGCACCATTTGTATATCCAGCAAAAAGAAGTCTTCCAGAAATGGAGAATGCAATGGAGGTCACATGCGCAATGTCATTGTCACTGTGTTGCTGATGATACACTTGTAGTTGGTGCCCGGTCCTAATGTCAAACAATCGGCAAGTGCCATCAGCTGAGCCAGTTCCAAATCTGATTCCATCGGGAAAGAACTTGACAGAATTAACATCTCCCTCGTGCCCATGAAATGTTCGCACTGCTCGACTAGCCACCCGAGTGTCCCACAATCGGGCAGTTGCATCACATGAACCAGATACAAACATTCTAGAGTTGGATCCATTAATGGAAATGCTGAGTGGACAAAACAAAAACATGTTTGTCTTAGAAAATATTTAATACTAAATAAATAGTATTCAACTGAATCATGTTTTATATAACACTATAATTAAATCAGCTTAAACCACACATCATTCAACAGATTATGTTCTAAACTTGCCACACCATATTATGGCAATGGGAAGGAGATCAGTATTCTATATGATAAGAAGAAGATGCTAAGGATCAACATATAACCAGTCAGTTAACTGCCATCAAGATTTCATAATCTTATCTGCGTAATGCAGATTTTAGGAATAAATTTAACTGGCATTTATGCAGTTGCTTTGCATTTTGATGCCAAAGTGGCCACGCTGTTGCAAATAAACTGTTCAAGAAATGAAAAACAACAAATATTGGCTCATTAATACAGTAATCCAGTAGCATACCTAAGTACATCTGCTGTGTGCCCAGACTGAAATTCACCACCAAAAACAGATGTTCTGAGGCCAGTAGTAATATCCCATAAAACACATGTCTGATCACCAGAACCTGTAATTAAGTGAGTGTCTTCATCTGGAACATACTGACAAGAGGAAACATAGCCTTTATGTCCACTAAGCATCCGCGAGACAGCAAGGTTTCCATCCCTGTCAGTGGGGGAATTAAGATTGAAAATAGAGCAAACACTGTCAAGACCACCACATGCAACAGATTGACCAGTTGGTGAGAAAGCACAGGTCATGACCCATGCACAAGGAAGCTTTATGGCATGAGTTTTCTGGCTTGTTAGGGCATTCCACACTATTAATCGCCCATCTTGGGATGCACTAACAATTCTATTCTTTTCTGAAGTCCAATCTAATGAGTAAACCTGCAAAATTCAAACAAATACAAAGTTGTTAATACTGTATGTAGTAAAAAAAATGACCACATTGTCTATGAGCCAATCTCATAACCAACCAAAACAGAAAAGTTCTCCTTGCTGTCAATTGACATCATTCAATTTTCAAATGGGCTAATCATGGCAGCTATCATTTAGGACTAACCATAAAACAAAGTAGCAGTTAAATGTGGTTAGTCACTAACTGTTTCTCCACAATAACCTGGAGAAAAGAAGGAACCAAAGAAGTAAACAACTAATTGATTAATGACTCCAAAAACCAACAATTATTTTTTAAAACATTCTGACTATGTTACCCTCATGTCATTATAGTTACCAAGTCTTACAGCTATGCTTTATAGGGTTTTTTTGACAGTTTTCAATACCACGCAAGTTTCTTGTCTGTAAAAAAAGGTACACCTATGGTGCCACAGGTGTGCATGCCTCAACCAACATGAGATGCTAACCCCTTTTGGCACCTGGCCTCGTTACTTTACACATTCTTTGTGAGGCTTTTACTATGCTTCTCTTGCTTGGTTCCAATGAAATTTATGGGCAAAACACTTGGCAGTGGAGATGGTGTAAACTTACAAATACAAAATTTATTGAGTCACATTAAAGACCAAGATATAATAATAACCAACACATTAATTTACTCTGAGCAACAAACATCATCATAGAACACACTCCCTCAGTCTTGTTTATAATGCCCTTTTAACAAACACCATCGTAGAACACACTCCCTCAGTCTTGTTCATAATGCCCCTTTAACTAAATCACAGATTAAGAAAAGTTCAAATTAATTAATGTATTGGTTTTTAAATATTAATTACAACATTACAAGCTTACCCTATTCAAAATCAAAGTCTATTACCATATCAATTGCAATGAATTTAAGACAGTTTCAATATTCATGAAAGGCAAATATGAGAAAAATGTTTAAAATTTTTTTAAATGATCTTATATTAAGGTCCATAAAACGTTTCAACAAAACGGCAAAGCGAAACATGAAGGGGTTTGTTTCCTAATCCCTCACCTATTTCATTCGAAATCCAAAATGTTTCGCACAACCGCATTAATTTGAAGTTGGAAAAAAATATAGAAAGCTTTTTCTCCAAGTTAGAGAAGATAGGAAAACGAATTGAAGCGAATTTACCTTTCCGGCGTGACCCTGTAGCGTTCTACAGCAAACAAGATCGGTGGGTCCAAAGGTGACAGGGGTTCTACCTTGAGACTTGGCGTAGCCAGCAACTAAGAGAAACGAAGGAACGAAGGAGATTTCAGTAATTGAAATGAGATCTATCATCTAAGACTCAAGACCAATTCATTAACACAAACTCAAAGAAATAAAAAATTGAAAAAGTCCGCTTACTATCTGTATCGAGCAAAGAGTTGCGCCTCTGCCTCAAACGCTCCCTGAGATTATTGACGGTCTCCGTTGCCGCCAAGTGACGCTCCTTCAGCTCCGTAACGGACATTTTAGCCTTAGGTCTTCTTACTTACTTACTTACTTACCTTCCCTTCAACTTCTCTGAATAACAATGATTTAATCTAATTATTACTTCACCTTTCGTTCCATGCAAACGATGAAATTTAGGGCGAAGAGATAGAAATAATTCATGGCAATAGATGAATTGCGGTGTGCAGAGAACTGAAGAAGGAAGAAGAAGGAGAATTGTTGTGTTGTGTGTAAGGTGGGGACTGTTATTATTTACTGACGCCGCCGGGCCCACTCTCTCTCTCTCTCTCTCTCTCTCTCTGCATATCATTTGGGCCCACAACCACTGCACCACATTTTTCAATTAAAAATGGAATCTCCTTTTTTTAACTGATAAAAATAAACCCAAATAATAAGCGTTTTAAAATTCTGTTTAATATTTTTAATTATTTAAAATTATATACTAAATAGTTTTGGTGTTTATACTGTCCTACGGGTACCACTGGACGATGAACAACGTTTGTTTAATATTACTTAAATATTAAAAATAAAAAGTATTAGTTTTAATTAACGATTGAATTGTAAATACGAATTAGTTTTAAACTTTCTGAACCTGAGAGTATTAACTTAAAAAAAAGTTTGAAAAGTTTTGTAAAAAAAAAGGAAGTTTGAGAAGTTATATTAATTCAGATTGATGTCAAACATAGGCCTTATTTAAAGGTTGCATGAAAATTTAAACTATTTTTTTATGTTTAATTAAAAAAATATTAATGTTAAGGCACGATCAGATCGTTAGACTATGGTCAAGAACACAGTTTCTATTGAAATAGACAATTAAGGACATAAATTTGACTCAGAATTGATAAAAAAAAAAAAGGGGGGTCTTTTCCTATTATACTTGTTTATCTGCATTTCTTTTTAGTATGGAATTAAGTAGTATAATACATACCTAACATATCTCATAAATGTACCAATATCTACATAACAAATATAATTATACATTTATGTTGCATATTATTTCATTAATGATATTGCCTTGGCTGATTTATGGGTAGGGGAAACTTGCTTGAGAAACCTCCATGAAAAGATGAAGAAAGATCAACTCAACATTTATTAATGCATTTCAAATTTCTTTAAGAGAATCTTGCAGTTTGAATTCATTGGGTTGATTCTACACTATAAAAAAATCTCTCAATTCCTCAAGTGGTAGTGGTAGAAAAACACAAGTTGTTCTCCTTGGTGCAGGTATTGCGATCGTTTAGCTACAGATGAATTTAGTTTTATCTACTAAATAAATCATTTATTTGTGTGATTTAGTTAAGTTACTCCGAATACATAAATATATCAAGTGAAATTTTAAGTTCTCCTACAAGTTCGTGGACTCAGTATTTAAAATATACTATTCATACAATTTCAAAGATTAATACGAGAGTCTACTATCATCATGTGTGGCCGAATGATTATTATTTTCAAGTGATGTGTTCATAGAACGTTTAAAATGTTTATTTTGCACTGTTGCGGGAGCGCTGTGGCAGAGAGATGCAAGGAGAACCCAGCATCCAAAGCTTCAGCCACCAGTAATCAAATTTCTTAGCTTGAAAAATACAATTATTGGGCCTAATGTTCCTCCGTTTCATTTGAAAATTTCTTTTTTTTCAACTCTTATTTTTTCTATTCACACTTCTCTTGAACTTTGTTTGAATATATCATGAAAACTAAATTTCAAAATTAAAAGGATGAAAGGTAAAAAGAAATCTTCGTTTGACTTGGTCTTGAATCCCAGGCCCACCAATTCAGAGGCCAATGAATGTGTTCTGCATATCCTCAATAAGTGAATGATCAAGGAAGGCTCTTACCCGTTATAAGCTTTGACTTTTGTGTGCTGTTTTTATAAAGATTAATGAGTTAAGGGATGAACAAGTACCCTCTTATTTGGTGGTTGACTTTGCAAACCTACACAGCAAGAGCTTAATAGAATAATATCAAATAAAAATAATGTTTTTAACCCATGACTCAAAAATAACGTGAATCGAAAAGGGTACCAAAATTAAATCTTCCGTTGCCGGGAATCGAACCCGGGTCTCCTGGGTGAAAGCCAGATATCCTAACCGCTGGACGACAACGGATCAATTGATTATGATTTTTTATTTTAAATAAAGGTATATTCCATAAATTCTCACAACCAAAATCGTATTGTGTTTTGTCATTACATATTTGAAAGAAGCCTCACACTACCTCTTACCATAACCGAGTCTTTTTCTTTTTCTAAAATGCAGGTTGAGGAGAAAACAATTATTATATTCCAAGATTTTGGCTTTTGTAAAATTTTTTAACAATAACCTAAAGAAATATTTATTTATCATAAAATGTCACTAGTAACAATCAAACACAAAACCTTTGTATTGCTTTCTCTCACTTTAATTAGCTAATGGAACCACTTTCGTAATAACCATATTCCATGGCATGACATTTATGCTTCAATCCTCTAGATTATTTTACATTATATTATCTTCGCGGCTTCACTTGATTTGTAAAAACCGTCTGCAATTAATACTGAAAGATTCAAGTAATTTTTATAGAAATGTGATACGGTAAATTCTACGACACCTTTGAATTTAAAAGTGTTTAAGTCATCCTACGTTGTCTAATGGTAATCTAACGTGTATCATGATTAGCCAACTCTGACTTTGCTTTAAATAATATTGTTTAAAATACTTTGTTTTTGTTAAGTTTAGGAAATTATTGAAAAGATTCTACGGATTAATTGCATAATATTTAACAAATTGGTCATGTTCTGTAAAATGTTAGAAGAAATTGAGTTTTCATTAAAATAAATTCAACTCTAAACTGTCCATTGAAATTATAGAACACAGTATTGGCAGCGTGGTCTCGTGCTTGAAGTGGAGTTGAGTTCATAACTGTGGACTAGTAACCTTGTTGTTAAAGAGGTGATACAATGGGCCCTTTCAGCAAAACATTGCACTGCCCCTCGGGCACACACTATACACCCCAGCAAAATCATATTTGGAAGGGTTTGTCCGCAAGGGTATCTATTATTGGAAAAATGGGAGGGGGTGGGATCATGAAAGATTAAAGGAAAACAGACTTGTGGATTGCCACATTGAAGGGTGGATACGCACAAACCAGAATTGGCATGCCTCTAAAATTACAGGCATATAAAATTAAAGGGCTATAAATAAATAGGGCGAAGGATAGACCCTTATTCATTAAATTAATCCTAAATTTTAATAAAATTCTATCCACAAATCTTATTAATTGACCTCAAGCTGAAGCCTGTGTTTTTCAGGTGCTCCCACCAGCGTAAATGCAAGAATTATAACCTACGAAGGGAAGGAAATCGAGTTAGCCAAAGAGCACAGAGCAAAAAGTTATGGTCTTTTTTATATAGAGCTAATATGAAAAAGTAACCTTTTGATAACTTAAGCATCATACATTTGTGTCAGCGAAGACAATGTTACCTTTACTCCCTATAGAAACTTATGAAATTGCCAAGTGTCTAGAGAACTTACTTGGATTTTGGGACGTCAGCATTGCAGATTGAGAGAAATCACAATTCCATTTATTTCTGCCAAAAGTTTGGTAGTAGAGATTCATGGCAAAGGCAGCATGGGATGCTACCGTGTTAGGCTCAAAACAAGCGCCCCCTGATTGAATTGCGCCACAGTCTATGCCTTGGCTACATGCATAGTCAAGATTGGCCTGTAACTGCGCATCAGATACTCCAGCTTTGGGAACACACCACCCAGCTTCAGTATGTGGTGCTGGAGCAACTGGACTTGTTGGACTAATTGATGGAGTCTGTGGACACACAAATAAGACTATTATTATTAGTGAAAATCATTCATAAATCTTATGAACCTTTTAAGGACATCTACAGTGTGAATTTGCCTAATAGAATAGCAATTTCCTCACCTGCTGGCTAGACTTGGCTAAGCCAACATCGTATGACATGCTAAGATCAGTTTTGAACAGCCCAAATGCACGTTCAGAGCCCGGGCCAGCTTTCAAATCCTCATCATATAGCGCAAAAATGTAAGTGTCCACAGACTTCCCAGGCATCAAAGGGGTTCCAACCAATGACCTAAGATGAGTAATCAGGTTCCCGTTATAGGCTCTTGCATTTTCAACACCTGGTCCTACTTCGTTGCTGTCCCCACGAGAGGGCCATCCTGTCTCAGCAACCACGATCTCTGTGTCTTGGAAGCCCATAGCACTCAAAGCGGAATGTACAGCATCAACCTACTCAACATTGAAACCCATATAAGAATAAATATAGGCAAAGAATATATGTATCAATTATTTTTATAAGATAAAATATATTTAATCTAATGATTAGAAGGATTCATAAGAATAAAAATTGGATGATTTAGAATTATTCGTAAAGAAACACCTCTAATTAATAATTATAAAGTGGGTAACATAATCAAAGGGCTTCCATTTGGATTCAATCAGTAGCATAATCTGTGCGCGATTACCAAAATATGAAACAACGAGAAATTGAGGCATTATAAACTAGAGTTTTGGCAAATTAGGAATACTGAATATGCCTAAAATCAAACAGGCTGTTGGGAGTTGGGAGAACAAAGGTGTTCCCAAACATTGGAATTTTTTCTTCCTTTTTATCCTCTGAGATAAAAAAAAGACAAGGGTTTGCCAACCATATTCACTCACCATGGTCCACTTTCTTTACCCATGCTATGCCCAACAATTATTGAAACTTTGAAAGGACTTATTTTGTGACCCCATTGTGAGTAGCCAGCCTGTCTTCCAATTAAAGGGAGTGAGGGTGTGCTCTATCCATCGTCCCCTAACTATTATTTAACTTCACAACCAGGGTCAATCCAGAATCCTAATCAAATCTTTTTTTGCTATCACACACATCAACTCATCCATATCCACTCATACTTGCGCAACTCTATTATTGACAAGCTTACACAATCTTGCATGTTAGTAACTACATTTACTTTCGAGTTTAACACACAAAGTGAAACAAAATGCGTAATAAACAACTTTACTCTCTGACTTACCGCAGCATCACGGGCAAAATTTAAATAGTTAAACCCATCATCCCATATAGATTGTAGCCTAATCCAATGACTTCCACTTTGAAAATTAAAAAGCAATCACCGTCATCGTTATTATAGTAATATATCAGAGAAACAAATTGTGCAAAAGAATCATGTCATCGATAAGTGCGTGTCACTGTAACTTCAAGACTCAAGATGCTACGTATGTGCTGGCCGTAGAGAGCAGAATTAAAGCGCACGTGCACCACATAAATAGGTAAAACTAACTATCATTAATTATATAATAAAGAATATTCACTTCAATTTTGTAAAATCAATTTAACTGACTACAAAATATTAAGATTTTATTAAAAAATAATTATTCTGATATCTTCTATATAATAAATGTTCTAAAAGTAAATTTTAATTATTTAAAAAATGAGGATAATACTAATATTTTAATTACGTGTAAATACGGTTTAGCATTAATCTTTTACAAATGTTAGAATTTTTAAAAACCAAACAATAATTTGAGTTTGTTCAATCGAAAATAATATATCATATCTAATGGCGAAAACTGTAGACACGTGGAGGGAATGTAGACGACAGAGGAAGATTGTCTAATTGACTCCACGTCAACTTTTCATCATTTTTTTTAGAAAAAGTAGTGAAAATGAAAAACAATGACAGACCTGAGCATCGAACATGTTCGTGTAGAGCTTCCCGTTACCCGAGTCGACCCGCCCCGAGTTGGGCTGGAAGAGACAGAATGCCAGCGTTTCGGGTCTCGGGTCGCTCTGGTATGCAAAAAACGGGTACGGGTTGATTGTAAAGGGTGATTTGTTATCCTTCAGAAACGCCAGCAACTGTTTCAGTGTGTCTTGAAGCGCTGGGTTGAACAACCCGGACGACGGTGGATCCGACCGAGTCAACACGGCCATCGAGTGCACCGTCGACACCTTGACCTTGCTGCCGAGCGACGCCGAGCTGAGGGCACTTTGGACATTACGAATTGCAGGGACAAGCTGCGAGACCAAACCCTGGTCGCCGGAGGTCAACACTTCGTTGCCGACGGTGATCAGGGTTATGTTACTGGCCGGGAAGTAGGGTAACACGTTCGCGTTCACCCACTGAGTGGCAGCGTTGGCATCGGATGCCAGACTCGGAATGTCGCCGTTAGCGGCGCCGACGACGATTCCGATGCCGGAATTGGCGAGGGCTTTGATGATCCCAGGATCGGCGCCGTAAAGGCGGACTTTTCCGATGGTGGTGGATTGGAGAAGCTTGGCCGTGGCCTCCGGCGGCGGAAGGTTGTCGGCGACCTGGCCATAGTTTACGCCGATGAATGATTGCGACTCTGCAAGAAGCAACGAAGTTAACGAAACGAATTAAAAGTGGAAAATTGGGAAAAGAGAAACAGTTATGGTTACCCTTTTTGGAGAAAGTAAGATTACTTTATTTGAAAGAAATAAAAAGGTCATAGTAACAGTAACAGTTACTAACCTGCAAAGCAGAGAGCGATGGCGAATAGAGAAAGGCAGAGAAGAGTTGAAGATGTAGTGGCCATGGCTGGTTTAAGCATTTCCAAGTTGGAAGCAGATGCTCTTATAGAGTGAATTTCAGAACCCACAAAACATAATATAAGAAAAGAAAGGGAAGAATAGAGGGAAAGTATACATATAAAAGTATGGGGAGAGATTTGCAACGGTAGAAAGAGTGTGAAATCAACCAGAATTACATTAACTGCTAAATATTTGTACAGCTTTTTAAAAAATAAACTTTTTTAACTCAATCTTGGTAGCTGAATTTAAGGATTTATATATAGTATATTTGTATTTAAAAAATAATATTTAATTTATTTTATATTTTTAAATCTTAATCATATTTGATATTAAATATAAAAAATCCGTAGATAACGCGAATAAAATTAAGTAGTTTTAAAAAATTCTACGGACAATAAGTGGTATGGTCGTATCTGAGAAGCTGTCCTTGTCAACTGGTGAGTTTCGTCGATTTTACGTAGAGCCATTGGTCTGCTAACAGCTTCCAGTCTTCAATGTTCTTAAAGTTAACGACCATACTCAAAAAGTTTGCACCAAACACCTATGGAAAAGGTGCGTGCTTGAGAAATTCCCCACTCAATACGCTAGGGGAAAGTGAATCCAATTATTTAGATATAAACTAACTTTTCATTTAGATTTTTAAATATTTCACGTAAAATTCAATGTGAAAGATTCAAATTTAACTCGACATTACTAGTAACAGGATTTTCTATATACGAGTAAGAGGGACTCTATTGAAGCATGGTACTTCAGCAATGGTTTGGATTCTGATGAAATTTTAAACAATATATATAATATACTGCACTTGTAGGAAAGCTTTTAATTTAACTTTAATAATCATTTTATTTTCCATTAATGGGTGTACAGTACGTAGAGGGAAGGAAGAGAGATAGAAATAAATAAAGAAATGATAAATAATATAATAAAGAAAGAAGAAGAAAATAAAAAGGATAGGTGAAATGAGCATAAAAACGAAACATTCAAATAAATAAATAAAAAATCAATAGTTTAAATATATTTTTAATCTATCTTTAATTTTATAAAATTTTAATTTAATTCCTCAGTTTTTAATATTTTAGCTTATAATTTTTTTAAGTTTAATATTGTAAATTTCTAATAATAACGTAACCCAACAAAATTGGCACGAATCAACTTGGATTCGAATCTTCTCATGTTTTGGCGGGAACATGAGCCTCATATTGTCATTCACTTAAGCAAATTTTTTATGGCTTAAGCGAATTATGCAAAAAAATGGTAAATTATGTAGAAACTGACAGCATGCTATTAAAAGGTAAAATTTTACAAAATTTATTATCAAAGTAAATTTTACTCATTCAGAAATATTTAACTATGGTAGCAAAACATAAATAAGAAGTCCATTTTATTCTATTATATTAATAGTACACAATTATTCACAATAAAATTTACCTAAAAACAATTTATCAATATATATGGGAGAGGATAAAGATAACAGCGTTATTCTCATCCTCTCCCATTTATTTTTGGATGATATTTGATATGAATGAAATGGAATAGAATGTTTCAGCTTTTTTTGTTTTTTACTTGTCTATGTATTGATGAATTTTATTTTATTTTTTTGAGTAAATTTCATTGTAAACAATTATATATCATTAATATAATGGAATAAAATGAACTTTTTATTCATGTTTTGCTGTCACAGTTAAATGTTTATAGATAAGTAAAATTGACTTTGATAATAAATTTTGTAAAATTTTACCTTTTGGTAACATACTCTTAGTTTCTACATAATTTATCCCTTTTATGCATAATTTGCTTAAATCATTTTCAATTCGTTTAAGCGAATAGCAACATGAGGCTCATGTACCCACCAAAACATGAAAAAATTGAATCCATATCAACTTCTCAGCTAAATCATTCTTAATTGATAAACACTCAACGCAAAAGTTAATGATTATTACCATCTATTGCTTGGATTGTGCAAGGTTTTGGATCACTACTCTAAATCAACAAATTTCTTTGATTATCAGTATTTTTATTACTTTATCTGCATCAATTTGCATTTCTTATCTTTTATCTTCAAAGAATACATGCATATTATAGCATTTTAATTTCTTTTAATACTTTATAATATTATTGACATACTTTTTTGTATATAAAAAGTTTAGATTGTTGAGTTTCAAAACTCAATGTAATATATATATTCACAAAAATTAAGGTGATTATCTTTTATTTAATTTTCACTAAAAATTTTATTGAAAAAAATTTATATTTTTTATTATTGCGCAAAATATATATTTATTATATTACACGTACAAATTTAAAAGAAATGTCTTAATTTATTATTAATAATGATAATTGTTTAAACTTAATTTAAAAAATGAATGTTAATATTTTTTCTTATTTTATCTTTATTTTTATTTGCTTAAAATACAAATCTAACTAAAGATTACTCTTTAAACACTAGTTAATAAAAATAATTAATAATTTTTATTAAAAATGTATTAAATACTTTCAAACTCGATAGTAGATAATTTTTCATGTTTTTAAAAAAAAATTTAATTTCTTAAAAAAATTAATTATAAACAGATATATTTATGAGAAATTTAAACGTAATGTAAGGTAATAAGGAAATTTTATACATGTAAATATATATATTTACAAAAAATTGAAAATTTATATAAAATAATAAAAAATTTATAAATATAAAAATAAATTCAAAAAATTTATATAAAATAACAAGAGAAAGTTAAAAAAAAAACTTTAATTTCTAAAATTTTAAAACAAATTAAAAGAAAGGTAAAGTAAAAAGTAAGATAGTTGTAGTGAGATAATGTATTTTACTTCTCATTCTCAATCAGTTTTAACCTTAAAATGTATAAGTGATAATCCATGAGAATATAAATATTAATTTTTAATCTTTTGAAAATAATGAGAGAAAAATCCAAAGTAAAAAACTCTCATTTCTAACACTATAGAAAATTAAATCTATGACTTATGGGCTTTCCTGTTTGAATCACTATACAATTTACTATAAGCATTTTACGTGAAAGTAAAAAAGTTTCATAGTACAAAATGAATTAGACTTACAATATTTCAGACCGTACGTCAACTTAACCAAAGTACTTAATCGCAATATTTCTACAACTGCATTGTTAACTAACTATAATAACTAATAATTATGAATAAATTTTCATTTTAATTCATGAGACAGTAAACATTGAGCATTTTAGTCTTTGAAAACTTAAAAATATCAAGTTAATTTCTTACTTTTATATCTTTTGAGTCATTTTACTCTTTAGACTCAAACATTGTTGATAAACAACAACACAAGTGTGAAAAATGATTCAACCAAAAATGTTGTTTTAACTCCAACCATCTAAATATTTTCTACCTCACTGTTGAACACAATTTGGATTCCACTAACATCAATACTAAGACTTCTACCTACAGCAATCATTTTCGCACTTTCATTATTCCATATAATACCATCATTGGTAGAGGCCGACGTAAGAGAAGGCACCACTTCACCGCCAATAATGCCAAAGCTTCAATTTCTCATTCCATGTCATGTACCCTTTTCAAAAGTTATGAAAGAAAAGAAGAGAGAAAGGAAATCAGGTATTGAATGAGGAAATGATACGGTTCATAAAAAGGCTTTGCATGTGACAAGTGAGGGTGAGGCCAAAGGAGAGGAAGCTGATATTGGTGTAGATGATGGTGTTAGAGTTTTTGTTGTCAGTGATGAGACTGATGTTGATTTGGGTGGAGTGGATTTGTTATCAATGGATGTGTAGATACTTCTCTTGGAGCTTGTACTAAACACTTCAACCCTCGAAGCTTTTGAAACTCCAACACTTTCACCCTCCCCTCCTTTGTCCCTTCTAATATTGACATACTTAAGATCCTAGTTAGTAACGCCATTATCTCAAAGAGAAACTTGAAAAATAATCAACTAAGAATATTAACACCTAAAGTGACTATCAATAGTTATTTCCAACAATGATAAGAACAAAATAAATAAATAAATAAAAAATTTAAAAATTAATGATTAAAATATTTAATAAATAATAATTTGAAACTAAAATATCAATCAATAATAATTTCAAAAATTAAAATAAAATAAAAACATATATCACACTATATGTTACATTATTTTTATCAGTTATATGTCATCTAACGTGATATTTTAACTTTTTTACTTTATATTAAAAATGAATGACTCAAAGTAAAAAATATAAACATAAACAAAAGTTAAAATTAATGAAAATTTTAAAATTTTAAGAACTAAAATATTTAATATTATCTTATCTTAGAAATTTAAATGAAAGTTTAGTCAAATAATTATTAAATACAATTTTTTGGAAACACGAAAATATTAAAATGAGTTAAACATATTTTAAGAATAAATAAATAAAATATACATGTTTTAACTTTTAAAGAATTAATTTCACAATCAACTAGGAGAATTAAAATCGGATTTATTTTGGTGACCAGTTTAACTGATTGATCGGATGCAAGTATAGTAAGCAATAAGTATCTTAAAAAAGTATTTTATGTCCGAAATTTGTGTAAATCGAATTTGGGAAATATATCCATTAACCATGCGCCTGACAACCCTCGGAAAGTCGGAATGTATCATCAAGACGATTTCATCGTTGAAGAAGAATGAAACAAAGATATTCAGGCAAAAAAAGAAATCCTAGCTAGGATCCTCTGTGAAAAGCCTCAAACAAGATAGCACAAAGCAACTCCCGTGCAAGCAGAAGCAAGCTCCAGCAAGCGAAAATCTTACGGATGTTTCCAACGATTCTGTAAGCCAATGGAAAAACCACAAGCAAATGCATCCAAGCATGAATACATATATGATACAACTATATTTACTGTTATATTTGTGAATGAATTGAAGAAACAAGAAATTGAAATCACTCCCACAGCAATCCAATAAATAAGATGGGGTGTATATAAATCGGAGCTCAGAACCGCCATTTAACCGCCAGAGTGGGAAGCTGGAATTGTTTCAAAACGGCCATCCTTGAACACATGAATATATTGTTGTGGCAAAGAATGCTCCCCCTGAAATAGAGGATATAATTAAAATTTGTAGCAATGTTAGTTGACTTCTATAATATGCATATGATTTTTTCTTACCACGATTGACGAATTCAATGAAAAATTTAAGGAAGACTGAGCTAGTTAGGCCTTTCTAATTTCAATCTTCTAAAAAAGATTCTAACTTTAGATGGATTCCCTCCACTGCTCTGCGACATGTTAGCACGATAGGTAACTAGTTAAGTAAACAACCTTCTCACAACATAGATTCAGGTGGGGGGCTATAGATTTTATAACAAGTGCTAAAGAATAACAAGAATAATAATAATATAATAAACGATAAAAGGCTCTATCAAATATGTACACATGTTTGCATGATAAGCAATTAACCCATTTTACGGAAAAATGCAAGTGATGCTTGTCAAGGACCAACTCTCCTAAAAACTTAAGCTTGTAGGGGAAGTTATAGCTCTATTCTCTAACAAGGCTCATGCAACCCAAGAAATCAACAGTCTATTTCAGTTTTTATCTCAACCCCCTTGCATGTAAAGTTTGATCTGATGCAATTGCTTTCCTCTCAATGATATTAAGCCTTACAAAAAATTATTTATTTGTAGCAAAGACTAATAAAAGATGTTAAAGGATCAAAATTCAAACTCCAAATAAAGGACATGATTAATTTTTTATTCTACAAAAACACAGTGCCCAGAAAAAAGCTCAGTAGATAAACCAAACTTGGTCGAACATAAATAAAACAGAAATGTGGAAACATACCCAATCACCATCAGGCTCAGCACCAGGTACCAACACATTGATCTCACTTGACTTGGCTGTGGATATGGATGCTTGTAAAGAATCTTTGCTCAGATAAAGCTGGCAGCCAGAAGTTTTGTCCACTGAAATCGTTGGCGCTGAACCCTACATTTAGTGAAAGCAAAGCACAATTACAACTAAAACCACATTTGATATACTAATTCTTTATTTAAGAACAAACCATTAACTCTGCAATTGATGATTATTATTTATTAAGAATGTAGGATCACTACTGCTACCACAATAGTAGCCAAACAATATCAAATACCAACATCACTGAACATTGTTACAGAAGAAAAAGAAGATGGAGGACTATTGGTACCTGACACTGCACCTCAACCCCATTACAGTTTACGATCTCACAAGCTGCAACAACATCCTACATTTTATGCACACAGAAAAATGACAAATTGCCCACAACATGGAATGTTTCCAAGTTCCCATCACCAATACTAAAACATCTATTTCCCATGTGCCAGACTAACCTTGAATACCAGTCCCATCTTTGTGCACTTGTCAATAGTTATATTATTAACCTTGCCTGAATAATATAATCATTTCATCAAGTGATAAGTTGGATAGCAACAAATCATGATCTAATATACCAAACATGTAAAGAAAGAAGCTTGTAAAACAATTAAGACTACCTTGAATCTGTAAAACCGAATCTTTGCACCCATAAACATATACAGATTGTTTTGCATCACAGTCTTCAATGACCAAGTCTTTTTTCCCAATTTGATTCTCAACAGCCCATCTAGAGTTTCAGG
Source organism: Abrus precatorius (assembly GCF_003935025.1). Taxonomy (NCBI): domain Eukaryota; kingdom Viridiplantae; phylum Streptophyta; class Magnoliopsida; order Fabales; family Fabaceae; genus Abrus; species Abrus precatorius. The sequence goes on from NW_020874384.1 coordinate 21,047,391, forward strand.
GAATATTTAGGTTTAGGTTAGGGAGATGAAATCATATCACCAGAAAGACATCTACACAAATAAACCTACTTGCGGCCCATTTGAAGTTCTAATTTTGGAGGACCAGCTTTAGAAAATGCATATGAACCGGCACGAATTTCTTTTTCACTGGTGCCAACAACTCCAGTTCTATCTGTGCGATTTTTTGTCTTCATACCATCCGTGACTTTTCTCAAACCTAGCAGTAAAAATTTATATTTCATAAATTCTCAAATCTCAACAATCAACATTTAATCAGGAAATTAAGAGTAAGAATAAGCTACCTGCAGTGACATTCCCACAGCTGAGTTCTTGAAAAACAGCAGACATCCCCTCTTTTGGCTTAGAGGATGAAGCTTGAGACAACTCAGAACTGAAGAGAGAAGCACGTGGAGAAGGAGGAGGAGGAGGAGCAGGTGTAGTAGGTGCTGGAGCTTTGGATGGAGCAACTGTTTTTCCTGTTGGACTCCACACGGGGCCTAAAGGATAAAATCCCTTGACGTAATCTCTTAAACCAGGTAGATATAACTCTTTCAGAGCTTTGGCCCACTCAACATGATTTGGATCTTTGTTTCTGTATTCTACAAGCACCTGATAATTGCAGTTAATAAATTCAGTCATGAAATAGAAGTCAAATAAGATTGCAAGATCAGCACTTGTCATTTTGCATCTACAATGTTCATAAAAGTAAATTGAAAATCAAAGATTTAAAATCACCATTACTGAAAGAGAGGACTCCTTCATTCTTTTCTCCTCAACATGAAACAGAGGCCAGTAATTCATAAAAATTATCATACATAAATCAACAATTTCTGGCATGCATCATTCAAGAATACCTTGTTGCTGTAAAACTCGGCCATTTGCCAACTTTCCTCCACATGTGCAATGGGCATACTCATACCTTGAAGCAACATAAGAAAAATAAGACACCAAAAAGTAAGTTGTCGATGCAGAAAACAACCATTCCTCACTCACCACAATCCTTCCCAGTAAATGCAATCCATGCTAAAGCTGAGAGACTGTCAACAGCAGCCTTCACATGATTATAAAAATCGGACCTCCTTCCCTCTGTCGTTGCATTAGCTTTCATGATCACTTCATTCAATGGTTTCAGAAACTCAGCTAATCCAGCATGATCAGGCTTCTACACAATGAAGACGTCAAGATGAGACATATTAAGACATACACCATGGTTTATTTATACAGCAAAGTAATTCAATCTTACAGCACAGTTCACTTTTTTTCCTCTTTTAATAATGAATTGTCTTTAACATTATCATTAACAATGCAGCAATTTCTTCATGAAGACCAAATGACGCGGCGATAAATATAAACCCGTAAACACTACACCAGTTCGGATCAGGGAAAAAAAAGAAGAAACAAAATAAGCGATGCATTTACAGTGGAAAAACAAGAAAAGAAAAGAAAAAATGTTGGAAGTGCTGACCTGAGTTTGCTTGACCTGAATCAGAAGCTGTTTCTGAACAGCAAAAGCTTCTCGCACAATATTGGTGACCTCCAAGACCTGTCCCCCAATGTTCTCGGAAGCAGAGGAAACCCTAGCGAGGTAATGCTCGAACAGATCGTCCAAGGCAACTATGGATGGATCACCGGAGCGTCAGCCACGTCAGCACCGCCTCCACGAAATCCAGCGGATAGCGCCTCCAAACGCGCCACCGCGGATTCCAACCTCTCAAAGAGTTTCTCCTCCATCACTCAAATTTTGAATGTTTCTGAATTAGATCAAAAAATAAACGAAGGACGCCGAAAGGTGAAACCAAAAGGGAGTAGACAAAGGAAATGGTGAAAAGCACCATAGTTTGGCGCGCTATGGGATGTTTTGGATTTTTCCACGTGTCACTCACTTCTTGTCCCAACCCTTGCTCAACTTCTACCAATTCTTTTATTCGGAACATTGACGTTGAAATTCATTTTCTGATCATAAAAATTTTATTTATTTTTATTATGAATTTGAATATTATAATTAATTTTATATTAACGGTAAATCGATACTTATTTTACATATTTATTCATTTTAAACAACTCAATTCTCAACAAAATACTAATGTAAGGAGTACAAATTCGTTTTTTTTTTTTCAGTTCTGGTCCAATATATAACATCACACTGTTTTTATTTGGGCCGGACGCAACAAAATAGCCAGGTGTGTTAGGATATGCTAACACTTAAGATACATGCTATTTGTTGAGCCCAAAAAACAAAAAAGAAAGATGCATGCTATTTTAAATCTCATCTTCGTGTTTGTGAAGCATGGAATCTAAAGCCTGTGGGATTGGCAAATGGGAAAAAGGCATGAGATGCAGGTAATAAACCAAACAGAATTGACGTAAAATTGAAAAGAAAAAAACTAGCACAATTTCTCAGAGGAAGGAATTCCAAATTTAATTCACTGTCACATGTGTGATTCACACCTTTCGTAGGCCGCTATCCCTCGCGTAAGTTCATTTCAAACAATTCAATAACAAAAGAATTCAAATACGGAATAAAGTTTATAAAATGAGAGAAGGACGACTGACAATACATATCACATGGTCCCATGGTCTAGTGGTCAGGACATTGGACTCTGAATCCAGTAACCCGAGTTCAAATCTCGGTGGGACCTCTTTTTTTATATACCAAATCCACTATGCCATTTTGAATGTTGGCTTTTCATTCAGTATACTTTAATTTAATGGGCCTTCATACCGAAATTCAATTAAATTGTGTAACAGCTTGATTTTATGTAAATTGCTAAGGTAACATTTGAAAACCTTACCCAATATTTTTTATATGAATAATTTATGCTTGTTATAATGTTCTTAAAAGTAAATTATATAAAAAAAAAAAGACTTATACAAAAGTTAGACAGAAAAACTTTGATAAAATAAGTTTAAAAAAACTTACCAAAACTATAAGCAATTTCCTTCCAAATCTCCCCTGAACCAAAATAGGGCATACTAAAATGTCGAACAAAGTTAGTCACTGCTCTTAATTCCGAAGTCAACAAACTGATTCACGGCCAAAAGACTCAGTATATTCTGTTTTTTCATTCTTTCAAACTTTGATGCTGTCTTCCAGAATAAAAACAAATATGATCTGAATGAAGAAATCTTACACATTAAAATTTACGTTCCATTAGAGGACTAGGGAACAAAGGGTGAACAAAGGGTAAAAAAAAATCAATTACAGGTGAAAAAATGGGGCTTGTTCTTGTCCAAAACAAGCAGTCAAAGAAGTATCCATATCTACCACAGCACTTGGCCATCTTGTTCTCTATATCTATCTCTCCACTCCACCAGTTTTAGTGTCCAAAACCACTGAAAAAGAAATAAAATCACCCCCTTTGAAAGGTTTCATCATGTTGTTAAGGAATTGAGTGCCGCTTTGTCTGCTGACATGTACAATGACCATTTTCAACTACCAAATACCCAAGAAATGCCCAAACCAATAAGAGCACAAGGGTATTAGGGAACAAGAAGAAGAAAGAGCAGTATCACTATCAAAAGAATTAAATTTAAGACTCAAGTCTCTATTCCAAGTCCAACCTCTCCACCTCATGTGAGACTGATGGCTCTGGGAATATCTCCTTTGAATGACGTCTCCTAGATGATGAAACATCACCCCCTCCATTGTGGAAGCTACCCTGTGACTGCGAGCCGGTAGTTTCTGAAAGCTTTAAACTACTAGTTCCTTCTAATTTTGGACCAGAGGCTGCTGCTGGAGTTGCTGCTACATCAGATGAACTCTGACGCCAACTGCCAAACAGAGTAGCATTCCAAGAGCCTCTTGAAGAGGTTGCTCTAAGCCGTGCGGAACTGGAATTTTCTTCCCTCACAACTTTTAAAGGGTTTTCCAAAGCCTTGAGAATATATCTCATTGGGGGTCTTCTTGAAGGTTTTGGATTTAGGCAGGACCTGGCAACAATGGCTATAGCCCATACTTCCTCTAAGAAATCCTCATCAACAACCATAGATGGGTCAACAATTTTTGTCACAAGCTCCTTGTCATACATACTAATGCAAGGAAGAATCTGATCGAACCATTCCTTTACTTCACTGTCACTGGATGCACTGATTCCCAGCTTACCGGTCACCAGCTCAAGTAACACTTTCCCAAAGCAAAAGACGTCGTAGGCACAAACTGATGTTGATGAACCTGTTTCACAGTAAACAAAATTCATGTCAAAATAATAGAAAGAAATATTTATCTGCCTAGCTCAACATCTTTTTCTCCACTTTCATACACACCTAAAGCCAGAAAAGAGGAAAACACAACTAACAAGCACATAAAATAAACCGCTAGATCAATCACCTAACATAAATGATTCAATAAAGTACTCAAAATTACATGCTTGCACTAGTGAAAGACAACCACAAGTCACCCAAACTTCTTGTGCAAGCAATTTGACTGGAACAGCAAAGCTTCTCAAGCTAACATGAATTGCTACATGCAGAATCACCCACCTATCTGGACCACTTAACAACCTCAGAAAGAACAGTATCTCAAAATTCTAGATAATCAGAATGTCTTCCTACTGTCTCCCTGAAAATGCATTTTGCTGGTGAAAAACTACCAGGACAAAGGGGTAAAGACAAAATAACGTTCCCTTTGTACTCTGGATGCCCAGAATTTTTTTGAGACTGACACTAATATCCCATTTCTTCACTGAGACATGCATCCACACTGCAGTGATAAGTCAATAGTCCGTAAAAAACATCATTAATAGATGGCAATTTGTGCTGTGCACAAACTAATGTACTTCCAGAGTCCCTCACACTTTTGTCAACATACCAAGTCTGTGTTTGGATTATAGCTCATTCAGCCTTTAAAATAGTTTTTTTTAGTCAAAATCTTATTTACAAGACTTTTGGGGGAAAAATAAACTTTTATCCTAAAAGTTAAGCAAATCCAACCTTGCAGGAAATATGTATGATAGGGAAAGTATGAATGATATAGACATGCAATCAAGGCATAGAAGTGACTACAAATCCATACTGAAAACTAAACTTGCGTTTCTACTCACCAGATGTGCCTTGCTCAGAGGACCTACACATTAAAAAAACAAATGAAAAATTAGATAAATGCTTTTACAACAAATAATATGCATTTGCAAATAAGGAATGCAAAACTTGTCAAAATCTCCTATTGCAACTGAACCACAAAGTAATGACATATAGCAGCAGAAAATGTAACAGAAATAACAGGGCAAAGAAAAAGGATTCCTAGTTACCAAGACCATATATCAATTATGTAAGTGTGATGCGGCAGTTATGCAAACCAAATGACTGACATCCATTATTTAAAAACACTCACATGAAAAAAGTCAACATAACAGGTCTAAAATACATAATTCCAAATCAGTAGATAGATTGTTTCAAAGCATAAACATTTTCCAACAAACAGCCAAAAGGATTAAGTCAAAGAAGTAAAATATTGCCAATGCATCATGCATTGACTTGTCAGACATAATTTTCATGAGATTCATTGAAAACATTGTTAATAGAATACTTACTGAGGCAACCGCAGAAACCGGGTGATTTTACTTTGATGTGTATCACCTTCTTGAATGCAAGCTTCACTTAGACTCCCTAATCGAACTTCATATTTGTCATCTAGAAGTATACTACTCGCTTGAATATCTCTACAATAATTAGAAGATAGACTTGTCACTTCCAGCATACCATTCAGCTTGAAATTTTCCTTATACAAACTTGTGACTTATTCATTGTTGAGATGGAACAATCAATTAGAGGGAATACGCTCACAAATTTATTTTTATTCTCAGCCTTGCTTTCTTTATCAACTCCATTATATAGCAAAAGGACAGACACACTTAGCATGTGTATGGATACACACTGAATATGCACATCTACAATGCAAAAGCTACTTTGCATGGCGTTAAAATACATGCATTTAAACTGAAAAGATTATGTAGAAGTAGAACCAAACAGGCTGGTAATAGTAACAACAAATTCCGGACACATGGAAATTGTCCCCCAAAAGATACTGAAACAAATGCCAATATTTATGACAGTAACCTTTACATTTAATGGCCTACACGGTTGAGAAAAACAGAAATTTTGGCAGTATATTTCAAATTGCTAGGGGATCAATATAAAGAGGACCATTCCAGCAGGTTTCAACCCGTCACAAAGACGCATCCAAGGATGAAATCGGAATGAGCTGCTTAAGAATGGACTTTTATGAAATCCGGTACCATATCAGAATACATTGGCCTGTTTAAGCAATCAAGAGTGCAATAAGAACAAAAAACAAGCAATCAAATCTGGAAATACCTGTGAACAATGGGTGGAACACATTCATGATGCAGATATGATAGAGCCTCTGCTGCTCCGGTAGCAATTTTTAACCTAGTTATCCAGTCCAATGACTGCAAACTACCATCATCAGATGTAGTATTTTTGTAGTACAAGCAATTAGACAAGTCCCCATTTGGCATGTGTTTATAAACCAGGAACTTTTCATTCTCATTTTCTAAGCAATGACCTAACAGGGGTACAAATCTTTGATGAGAAGCCTTATTGAAAAAGTCCAATTCTGACAGGTAAGCTTCCTTTTTAGTTGAACGCGTGTCAATCCTTTTGATTACGATAGGAATCCCACTTTCCAAAACACCATAGAAGAAATCCCCAGTGTGGCCATGTTTGATAAGATTTGCATCATTGAAATCTCCTGTTGCCTGGAGCAACTGATGATATGTAAAAGAGTCTCCTACATTTGGAAAGTTAGTTGATACAGCAGGATTTGGAGGACTGGCGCCAGCAGGAGCAGGACCCACACCATTTCCCCTATGACTTGAATTGCCTCTCTTACGAGCACATAGAAGCAACAGTACCAGTAGCAACACCAAAAGTGCAATTAAACCCACCCCACCCAAGACTGCTGCCAATATAATCTTAATTTTATTGCTCTTCCCAGAGTTATCCGTTACAGGAGGTTTTGTCGTATTTGGCTGTCCAAAATTATCAAAACTGAGGCCTCTTGCCGCATAAAACGATGCACATTCCACCGGTGTCCTCTGATTTGTCACATTTTGGAGGCAGTTGCTGTTTAGTGATACATTATGCATGAAATCCAGAACCTTGCCCTCAAAATAATTGTTTGAAAGATCCACAAAACCAAACCTTCTGAGCAAAGGACTGAGGCCTCCATAAAACCGATTATGAGAAATATTGAGCACCAAAACAGTAGCATTAGCAGCTGAACTAGAATTAGGAAGCAGACTGCTAAAATTGTTGGCAGACACGTCGACCAAGGTCAAACTTGGCAGAGACCACAGCTCAACAGGCAAAGAACCAGTGAAATTGTTTTGCCTCAGCACTAGGGACTGCAACTGCAATGAAGCAGTAAACAAGTTCCTGGGCAGAGGTCCATTGAGCATACTCTTTGCAAGCACCATTCTACGCAAGTTCCTGAACCCATTCCAAGCCGGAGGAAGTCCACCAGAGAAAGAATTCTCACTAAGATCAAGATCAACTAAGCTAGTAAGACCCCCCAATTGGGAAGGCAAAGAAGTGAGGTCATTGCTAGAAAGATTCAAGTATTGTAACCTGGAGAGGGTCCCTATGCCGGGTGGAATCGGCCCAGACAAAAAATTCTCAGACATGTCGAGGGAAGAAAGATTTGCAAGAAAGGCAAAAGAGGTTGGTATGAAGCCTGAAAGAGAATTCCCGGAAAGATCAAGAACGGAGAGGGCCAAGAGTTGACCCAAACTATCAGGAACAGTCCCAGTGAGTTTGTTGTCAGAAAGATAAAGACTAGTGAGGTTGGTTAAATTGCCAAGAGTAGAAGGAATAGCACTAACAATGGAGCAAGAACGAAGATCAAGCACTCTAAGTGAAGGGAGTCTAAGACCAAACCAATCAGGAATAGGACCAGGGAGGAGGAAATTGGAGGCATTGAAGGTCTGCAAGAGAGTGAGATTGGCCAAAGCATCCACTGCAAACTGTGGGTTTCTCCTCCCAAGACGGGTTCTTCTGAAACCAGAGATATTGATCTTAACAACTCGACCATTCTGACAAGCGATGCCCTCCCAGATTAAACATGGGTCTGGCTTTCTTGGCCATTCCTTGCTCCTCAACCCCAGAGAAGCCCTCAGTTGGAGCAGTGCTTCTCGCTCACTCGCTGAACTCAGTGGCTCAATCTGCTCCAATGTCACCTGACTCAGCAGCAAGAACAACAGCCCAAACCACACTATGCCCATCTCTTATCACCTCTCACCCAAAGATCCATCCATTCTCAAATGTCTGTCTGTACTCTGTACACACACCCGATACACAACAACGTCACATTCACATTTCTCTCTCTCAAAAGTCCTTCACTTTTACCTTTCCCATATACCCCCCAGAATTAATAAAATAAAATAAAATAAAATAAAAAATAACCAAAACCGAACGAGTCATACTTACTTACCAGAATCACAAAGCTTCTGTTTTGTTCTTTCTTCAGAGTTTGATGACAAATCTGTATCGCTTTTTGTGCTTACCCTTCTTCTCTATCCGAGCCTCTACCTACTCCCTCTCTCTCTCTCTCTCTCTCACACACACACACACTCACACGGACACACAATCCTTCAGTTGACGATAGACAGAGGGAAAAGGGAAATTTTTAAATTTGGAAAAAATATAAAATGGAAAGATATTATTAATAGGATGTGGGGGGGTTGAAATAAAAATATAAGAAATTGGAGAGAGAATGGTTAAACAAAAGTATGTGTATGGAAGAAGAATATGACAACACAGCACAATAGTAGGTAGCTGGCTTCTTCTTTCTTCTTCTGAACACCAAAGTTAGAGATTGTCGCAGTGAGGAATGCGAGCCGACACTAAGCCCACACAAAACAAACACTTCCTCTTATCTCCCTTAACTTGTAAGCTTCTCCTCTCTTCTCCTTTGCAACCTTGTCACTGTGTTATGTACCCTCTCCTCAGGACACCGGTTTCTTCTTTACACCCTCTTCTCTCTCTCTCTCTCTCTTAATTTCTTTCTACACCTAATAGTAAATAAATTTAAGGGAATTTATATTTATGAACCCAACACTCAACAAATAATTTGTCCTATTTAATTTTCGGATTCTTGACTTGTGTATAATGATATATAATAAAAAAAATTATACATATTAAAACTTTATAAAAATGTAATGTTTAAAATTATCTTATAAATTTTAATAGAAATTATTATTTATAAATTTTTATTTTATTTTTTTACAAAATATAAATTTTTATTATATGCTTTAACATATTAACAAATTTATTTAATTTATTATCTAACGAGTCAAATTCTAAAGTTTTAAATTTAATTTTAATTAGAAAAAATATTGCTTAGATCGTTATTTTACAAGGTATCATTGGAAGAGTCTATATGACATTAATTATACATTTTTAAATTGTATTTGAACAATTCATAACTATTAATTATAATATATTATAAATGTAGATTTTTTATATTATCATTCAATCGTTAAAAAAAAGCGTGACATTGTTTAGGTAATAGCTGTAGCTTCTTCTTCTTTTCTTCCTCAAAAAACAAAATTAATTTTAATCATGGTTGAAATAAGACAATCCAGAAAATTAAGAAAGTGTGTTCCATGCAGCAGAATTTTTATTTTAAAAAAATAAATTAAAGGGGTCAACGGGATTAACTGTTGCGTCCAAAGAATGTAGCAAATGTTGCTGGGATCCCTATTCTCTTTTTCTGTAGACAAGCCATTTTTCGGATTTGACCAACCAATTTCAATTCAAGTTAGAGAGACCTACTTAAGATAATGTAGCCATCTTAATCAAGTTTTAACGCACACATTTCGAAACTCAATTTGGACTTTTTTCTAAAGTTTTAGCAATTATTTTTTATTTTAATTTTCGTTTTATAATATGTATGAGTCATTTTTAAAAACAAAATAAAATCAATTTTTTAAAAATATCAATTTATGAAATAAGTATTTATCTTTTAAAAAAAAGTATTTCATTGTACATGTATTTTTGGTTATTAATAAATACCAATGAATTCTCTCTTACCACTGTCATTAAATTAAAATAAACTTTTGAATAAAATTTTAATAATACATCACATGACTGAATTTTTATTTTTTAAATAAAATATTTTTCTATTGATAATAAACATTTTGTTGTATTAAAGAGGGAAAAATAAATAGATAAAATTTATTAAATTAAAAATAAATTATGAAAATCTAAAATTACAATTTACATTAAAATAAAAAAATAAATGTTTAATATCTTGGTGTATAAATAAATAAATAGCATAACAAAAAAATATATATAGCTCTTACAAATGTCTCACTAAAGATAATTCATAAAAATATTGTTAACTTTAAAAAAATGCCCGTGTTTAATATATAGAGGTGACTTGTGTTGCTTTATCATCGGACTGACTAAATAATGCTTTATATCTAAAGAGGATTTTATTGCACTATGCATACATTGTTAAACTAAAATATTTATCGTAAATAAAAAATAATAAAAGTATGTTTTAATTCTTAAAATTTGTAAATTTAAGAGTAAAATTTTTAATTAAAAAGTATTATATTAAATAGAATTAAGTTAAATATATAACATTTCATATTAAGAGATGGATTATTATATGAAACTAAGTGTAAAATATTAATAAATTTACATACTATCACTTTAAAGGCATTGACGTAGGTGGAGCGAAAAATATATCTCATCCAAATATAATGTTCTGATCTACAAAATACTTTTTTTTTTCACTTAAAGATATATAATAGAAGTAGATTGATTGAGCATAAAAAATTATATTAAAAAGTATATTATTAACATTTTCAGGAGTTAATTATTTGTATGTAAATTAAAACGTTGTTTTTGTTTATAAAATGTAACGTGTAATTATTTATAATTAAACAATAGTATAATTTATAAAAGAATATGAATGCATTTAAGCTATATTATATTTTTTTAATTTCTGTATTGCTACTTTAAACAACAAAAAGAGGGAGAGAGAAAATGGAGGAACTACGAATTTAACTCTGGTCACCTTACATGTATACTTTATGATAATGATCTTATTGTGAAAGTTTAATAATGGTATATACAATCAGTGTTCTTAGGATTAAGATTAATATACTGAAGAAGGAACTAAACGTAGAAAAAATTAACATAACATAAAATTTTAACATAATTTTCATTAAAAAATTATTTATTACTTTTTAAATTAATAGAGAGTATTTAAAAACACTCATTGACAAGACTCTTTAATACTTCGTTCATAAATTCTTAGCAAAAGTGTTAAGTTATTAGTAGTAATTTTATTATTGTGAAGGTCTGTGGCTTTGCATTTACTGTTCGTAATTTCTTAGCATCACTGTTAGGAAGTTGCTTATGATTTAAGTTAGATAGAGATCACGAAGGCAAAATTCTTTTATATTTATTTTTAATTTGTTAGACTAAAGCTTAAAACATATTTTACAACTATCTTGTACATTATACAAATTTTTAAATGTGAAAATAATTAACATTGATTCTAAAGGTTGAAAATTAAATAAAGATTTCAAAATGATAATTTTTTTTATAAAAAAATATATTTACTACATAAAAATATATAAAGAAGTGGCAATCCTTATCTTTTTTTTTCCTAAAAAAGACAACGTAATTGTGTGTGTATAACTATAAACGAATCCTTGTTTTAACACATTGGTCAACTTTGAAAGCTTGATCTATCATCTGTTCGTTTTCAAGAAGATACTAATGAAAAATGTTAGTTCATCACAATATGGGTAGCCAAATGCTAAAAACAAATTACCCTGATATTTTCATCAGCAACATCCTACACTTTCTACAAACCTAAAAAGAAAAAAGGCAGGGAAAATTGATGAGACAGTAACAGTGAATAATTTTTGGCTCAGCAAACACAAGGAAGATTGGTTAATTTTCTTAATGAATCGCCAGCATACGGATCAATTCGACAATGGAGAAACGCGTAAAAATAAATGGTTGAGTAGCTGAATTCTTGAATTACTACATATCAGAATGGTTCGTGATTTGAGCTATTATGTTAAAGGCTATATAACCTATATACGTACATTTATGTTGTTTTTCTTTTTTCTTTGGGTGACAATGAATATGTGTAATTCTTGTATGAAAAACAGTAAATTTTGCAAACATATATCCTTTTTTTCATCTTTAAATACAGTTGTCAAATTAAATTGTCTAATCATAAACATTTCAATGCAAAATAATGAATTTATGTATATCAAATTCAAAAGATCTTAAATGATTTAAACCTCTAAAATGACGTTACAAACTTCAATGCGAGTAACAAAATTACATATATCAGCTTAAAAAATAATATCTATATTAGTACATCATATTCATACCATTGTTATAATGCTATATTATTATGAATTATTTATATTTTTATATTAATAATTTAATTTTAATAAAAAATAATATTAAAGTGAGCTAATAAAATGGAAAATAAATGAATTTTTTACATATAGTGGAGCAAAATGACTCGTTAGAAAACCAAAATGTGGGAATGATTAAATTCTGATAAATAAAAAACTTTTTTTAAAGCCAAACATGTTTTTTTTTTAATAACGATTACTGAGCTCATACTAATTGTTAAATTTTTGTAATTAGAAAAATAACAAATGTTCAACTTATTAAAGGTAGGGAAATTAAAAATATTACAAATCGGTCCACTTAATACTATTATTATTTTATTTTATATAATTTTTTGAAACTATATACTTATTAATGTACATAAAAGTTTAAATCCATTTATTTGCATACGTACTTAAGCTCATTATTGGGTGTAACGTGTGTGTGTGTATAATATATACATATATCAACAAATGCAATGCAATTTATAAGATGCAACTAACAATTTCAATCGAGCATGGTACAAAGTACGAGAGACATTGAGAGATTGCAATAATATTTACATCAAGCAAATGGAGTTTGAAGAATAAACTAATCAGAGCCTCATAAGTAAGTTAATTTGTCGAGGTATTCAAAAATATCTTAATGCTAATTAAGTTTTTACAATGAAATATGTTACTTAAATATTAAAAAATAATTTTAATGTAATTAGCAATTTTGAGTTTTAGTGTTAGATATATAACTTTGTTAATTATTTAAAAAGGAAAATTTTAGGGATTATAGTATTCTATTCAACTTAAATAAAACTGTTTGTTACAAAAGACATTAATGATTTAAATATAAAAAAGTACAAGTTTTTATTAAAGTCAAGACATACTTTAAAGAATGATTATGCTAGATAAAAAGAAAGTAAGCTCAATAAATAAGTCGAACAAATATTTTAAAGTCTTGCTTAACCTAATTTGTTTCTACCCTAATAACTATATATTAATGAAAAAAATTATCGAGATTGTCAGAAAATTAAATCAACAATTGACCAAATAAAAATAGTTTGAATACAAAGTGAACTAACACAGGACACACGAAACTCTTATATGCTCTAACGATGCACACATTATCATGTTTGTTTATATAAATTTCAAAGAGTTAATAAATAAAAATACTGTATCATTACAATAATAATTAATTTTTTCCTCTTAGAAGAGAAAATAATAAATTTGTATATGATAACACATCATCTGTGAATTATGTACATGCGTGATGAATTAAAATAATTTGTTCTTTTCAATAATTATATCACTTTCATGCAATGTTATCATAAAGCAAATTGAATGGTTTTCTGGGGTTGAAGAAAGCTTGATTCTTTATTTAACTTGTTTAATGATGCAAATAGTTAGCTACACACATTAAATTTTGGTCAAACAAATTGAGGTTTTTGAAACACAAAAACCAATTTATTATCATTATGTGTGGGGGAAAAGGGGGATTGACATATACAAGTCAGCTAGGAATTGTATTAATGATTATTACAATAATGAAACAATGACTCGTGTCATTGTAATGTAGCAGAGTCAACGCAATTTAAAAGTCAAACACAATTTTTGCGGTTGATGTGTCATTTTATTGTATCCTCCATGTTGGAAATGGATGCCATCATACATTTGATCCTATGAATTACATAACGTAACGATTTAGAAGGTTGTTTCTTCGAGCCACATGTATGCATTGAAATAACACAACGATTTAAATATTTTATTAATCAATGTTATATTATTGTGATAAATTAATTATTAAAATAATAAAATTAGTTTTAAACAAAAAAAAACCATTAAAATGCCCAATTAAAAAAAAATATGATGCAATTGGATAGTTTCCCTACGTGTGTGCATGTTTTGAATACAGAATTCAAGATATATGATTATATTTTATGCTTTATAAGATAAGCTTGAGAGTTTGATTAAAAAAAACAAAAGTTGAAAAATCCTGAGGAGGAGAAGAATATAGACTTTCGGAAAGTGTATGATATATGTTAAAAAAAAACAGATGATGCTCAGGCGTTAAGCATATCCATGTCTCATACTCAAGTGTAGGCAAAGTGAATCGTTGAAAATTTTGAAATGTTTTAAGGGAGATGCATGACCATTCAAATATCTTAAAGAAAATTCTAATTGATAGATCAATAACCTTTGACTTAATTAAGAGATGTTAAAAGACGAAAGTTATCTTGAAAATGACTTTTCTTTTGAATTTTTATTTTTATTTTATCGATTTCTTAGTTTTATTGTATTAAAGCGTGTCTTTCGTTTTGTTGTGAGATACTTACCATATTTAAGAGATTTTCTCATGGCAAGTTGAGGGAACTATGGAAGAAGACGTGTAAAAGCAAAAACCAGCTCATTTACGTTTTTTAACAGCTAAAATTTCCTCTCTTTTTTTTTTCATATCTTGTGCATATTACCCTGTATTATACAAGTATATAATTTTTCTTATTTGAAATTACAAGTATCTTTTACTATTATAGACGATAAAATTTTTAAAATATTTAAATTAATTATATTTTCAAGTATTTTAATTCAATATTGTAAATTAAGTTGAAATAATCTCAAAAGTCATGTCTCAGTAATATCAAGAAACATAGTGAATTTGTGTAATAATTAATATAAAACTATATTGACGATGTATTTTAATTTATTAATAACGTAATTTTTTAAATAATAATACTGTATCAAATTTAAACTTTTAATTTATTTCAATGATTTTTCTTTCTGTTTTTAAGTTGGGATTAATAGTTTCTTTAAATCTCAATGCTACGAAAAAAAATTATTGACGAGAAAAATAATTAAAAACAATAAAGAGAAACACGTTGTTAAAACTTATTAATTGCCATTAAAAAAAAACTCTAAAGAACGAGTCGTTGCATCAACAATCAATTTTAGGAATGAATATAAAAAATATTCGTTAGACTAAAAGTTAAACTTTATTAAATTTCATCAATCCTAGTTTCTTGACATTCTAACTTCATTTTTGTTCTGTTTTTTATCTTCAATTTATTTGAAGTTAATTTAATGATTTTATACAGACTATACGTGATAAAGAAATACATTATATTTTTTAATTTCAACACTTATCACAACGTCACAAAACAAATGTAAAATAGAAACAGCAAGTCGCCATAACTGTCTCCACCCACCCCACCAATGTCGCTTCTTTTATGGGTCGCTCAAAGAAAACACAGACCTCCATCCATTATTCTTATCATTAAGTTTAAATTTGTTTATAATTTGTATATTTTAACAAATTATTTGTTTTAATTTCTCTCAGCTAATATTTGTAGTTTTAATTTTTACATTTTTGTGATTTTGGTTTTCGGTCCGTGTCTCTAAAGTGCTACTTGTTTATTTTTTTTATTAAGCTACATTAATTAAAAAAGACTAAAAATAAAAGTAAAAATAAACTTTACTGTTATTATTATTTCTTAAAATAGCGGATCTGAGAGGGCATGTGGCGACTCGCGAAGTGTTTTTGTCTGTGATGTTTGTAGCTTTGCAATTGAATTGGGCTATGCAGTGTTGTAAATAAAAGCACAATTTTCAGCTGAATCACACGGAGCGTGTGCCAAGCTTTGACTTTTGTCTCACGGAAGGTCTTGTTTGTTTCTGTGAATATGAATGTACGACGGTACTTTTTAGTGGCAAACTTATAACCTGTTTTTGCCTTCGCTTCGCCTGCCAAAGGACGAGAAAGAAAACAATATACAACAGTTTTAATTATTCTCAATTTTTGTTTTCTAAACTTATTTCTTAAGATACCTATATCTTAATAATCTTGATGCCAGCAAAACCATGCCAAGCTAAAGGACTACTCGGGTGAATTTTTGGTAAGTGAACGTGAAATAAAAAGTGAGGAAGTTAAAAAAATGTAAAAAAATATTATTATTATATTGAGTCAGTTAAATACTTAAGTAATTTTAATTTAACCTGCCGTTTTAAGTTTAAAATTTTACTCAACTTGTCTCCGAACATAAAATAATAATTTTCACAAATTTATTTATAATCTTCATGCTTCCTGAAAACTACAACTAAATAACGGGTGACAAATATATAATAAAAGAAAATATTTATGACCTTAAAACTCAAATATTGACTAATTAAATTGAGAATAAAGATAATTTTAAAAAATTTCACTTTAATAAAATTGATGTGCAGGCAGGAGTGTCAATTCCGCAATAATAATCTCCTTAATAACTTTGACATAGCGCAACAGCTCTCGGACGTACTCTTTAATGCTTTGTCCGGATAAAAGAAAAAAAGAAAAAGAAGAATAGCATAAAGTGATAAAAAAATACTTAAAAAAAAACGTTTCGAACCTTCCATTTTTTTCTCACTTTTCTCACTGCTATAATTTTTAAAAGACGATAAGATAGTTTGGGTGGCAAAAATATATATATTTTAGTATATTTATGTAAAAAATATTAATTTTAGACTTCTGTCATCTTTTAAAATATCACACATTTTATTTTAAAAAATAGTATAGTTAGTGTAATAGTTTAAGTAACATTTTTGTTAAAACTCGTTTATAATATTAATTTTAAATGTGTAAAAGTAATTTTTTTTATTAAAAATAGCACTTATTATATGCTTATATTTTTATTATAATAAATAATTTATCGCTTTAATTGGTTAAAGTTAATATTTTCATAAAAAAAAAATCTAAGGTTAAAATAAAAACTTCTTCAAAACAAATACTATAATATTGTCAGGGGCGATAAATGACAATACTTAATAAGAATGTGAAGGGAAAAAATTAATTAAATTACTATTTTAACTAATGCAAGCTAATGAGATAAGCTCGCCTATCAAATACTTTTTTTTAATCAAACAAGTTTACAAGTAACTAAAATGATTTGTCTTTGAAACATACTTATCCAATAAAAATCAAACTATAAATAGTGTAATGTCTCGTAAAATGTCTATGTATCACACATTTAGTATAATATATCACATTTTCAATATAAATTTCACAGTATTAATACTAATAGTTTAATATTTTGAAAACACCAAATCATACCAATGGAAGTAGTTTTTAACATTTAATATTTTTAAAAAAAAATTAAATTGCATTGCACATTTCTTAAACGATAAATATAAGAATTTAAACTCCAATTTGAGTGCATATCCTTTGCGTGAGAAATGAGAAATGATTCACATTTCTTAAAGCTAAAAAAAAGGTAAAAAATTTGACAAAAAATACTCTTTAAAACAAATTAAAAATTATTTTGTTATTGATTTTACAACAATCTAATTGCAATCATTGACAAAGCAAAAACATATTTATTAGAGTAGTCAAATAAAAAGAGTAAAGTAGTGTTTTGAAATTTGGTGGATCGATCGGTTCAACGGGCTGAATTCGAAAATAGTCAACTATTTGATCCGTTTAATTTTAAAAACTAATTCATCTCAGAATTGGTCAAATCAGTTGAAAATGAGTGAAAAAGCTGAAAACTGGCGTAAAAACTGGTTTTGGATCGGTTGTTTTATAACTTTTCGAAAAAAATTATAAAGATCCATATAGCATTATTATTTTATATTAATCTAAATTTTAAATGATTTTATGTTAATGTTCCCCTTAATATAAAAAAAAACATCAAAATATATATTTAATTATCATAAACTCAATTACAGTTCAATTGTGATTAAATTAATGTTTTTTAAAAGATAATTTAATGACCCAAATGAATTTAAAAACATTGAAAAAAGTAACTAGAATTAGATTAATAGTGAAAGCTGAAAGATCTGAGCAGAAACAGGCGGGGTGGTCGATGCAGAAATGTTTGAAAACTAAAAGATTGTTGTTTTTGGAATATGACTTGGCAGCCGGCGTTCAAGCAGAGACAACCCAAGTGGTACACCTCATCATTGCTGTGTAGGATGTCAGCACTTTAAAATTTTTATCATTACTAATATTTAATTGTAGGTTTAGTTAGAATGTTAATAAATAATGTAGAATTTTATTTTATTGTTTTTGTTTAATTATGAGTAAACTTTTTGAGACGTTATTACATTTTAAAAAGCAAGTAAAAGTACCATATATGATATTGAATATCGTTTTAAATTACTCAAAATTAATTTAATTAACATTTTTATATACTTTTAAAAAACCTTTCAATTTTTTTCCAAAAAATCAAGACAGCGTCGATTTTTTTTTTCAATTAGACATTGTCTATGTTTAATTAAAAAAAAATTCGATACACTTCAAATAATTAATGATAGTTTTAATTTATATGGTATATTTTTAAATAAATAGATAAAAAATCAGCTGGGAAATATCTTACAAACTTGAGAAAGGCATAAATAATTTATTTAAGTAAATAAAACTATTAGTGACTCAATAGTTAAAATTAATTTGTTAGAATAGTTAAAGATATACGTAGAAGATGAATTTCGAAAGAAAAGATATATAACTTTTATTTAAAATTAATATTTTCTAATTGTGTAAATTTTTAGAAAAAAAAGTATAGATTTAAAATATTATTTATTTAATTTTGTGGAAGATATACAACTTTGAAAACATTATTTACGATACCACTAATAGATAAAAGGAGCACTGAATCGGAAGTGGCGTGCAAAAGTTAGACTTGACTCTTTACACGTGTTGTCACTGATGAGTGATGACATGTTAAAATAAAGAATTCAATCCAATCGAGCTAAGCTATACCTATTTTATGATTAATTATCTTGATCGTTCTTTGTCGAGGACTTCAAAGAAATTAGTTTCGTTAGTTATTAAATTAAGGGTCTTCTTAGTTAAATTTTAAAAACATTACTTAAAAATAATAAATCACAAATATCTATTAAAAATATGTTAAAAACTATGGATAGAAATATTGGTTTTTACGTTTTTAATTTCTCTTTGCTATTTTGTTTCACTGTATGTAAATAACTATATATAATAACAGTACATTTCGTTTAAATACGTAAAATATGTTATTTTTTTTATTAATTCATACTTTACTATAAATGTACAGGCACTATTTTTAGTATAGTATATTTCAGTAGGATCAATAAAAATGAATTGCCAACCTTTTAAACCAGGTTAACTTTAAAATATAATATATTAAATGTAAAATATGTCGAGTAGTTTAATGAACATTAATTGTAGTTTATATTTCAGTATACACATTTTTCATCTTCCTCAATAGATTTATTTTTTAGTGA
Organism: Abrus precatorius; assembly: GCF_003935025.1. NCBI lineage: Eukaryota > Viridiplantae > Streptophyta > Magnoliopsida > Fabales > Fabaceae > Abrus > Abrus precatorius. Next base: position 21,066,995 of record NW_020874384.1, read on the forward strand.
TATCACTCTTATTAGAGGTGTTTGGAAAATTTTTAACATCGTTAAATTATTTTTAAAAAATTCGATAAATACTTGATTTTTTTATTTGTTTCATTTTCATTTCTTACGTTTAAACTCGAACTGAAATGTAATAAATTTTTATATTTTTATTTCATTATTAAATAAATTATTTTCTTAAAGTTGTTGTACAGTTTAATTTATTATTAACATGTAACTGTATTTTATGGGGAAAAAAAGCTAATTTGAGTTGTGATTCAATATTTAGATTAAAATATAATTTATTGTCAGATTTAACTTTTTAAATTTATTTATATATTCTAATTTTTATTTAACAAATTTTGATATTAAATAAAAAATAACCAAAAATATGATTTTATACATTGATTGAAAACGTTAAAGTTAAGAAAATTTTATTTATTTGTTGATCAAGAATAAAGCGTTGTTTCTTAAAATTTATAAAAATACACGATAAAAACAAAAAAATTAATTTAATTCAAATTTTAAAATTATGGTGTGATTAATTTCAATAAAAATTACTTCTGATTTATATAAAAAATTAAATTTTTAAAAAATAATTTATTTATATTTAATTTAAATACAAAAACACAGTCACTTAAGTTATCAATTAAATGTTAAAAACTAAGAGAAACATTATACGTAATATATTAGTATTTTTTTTCTTTTTATTCATTACATGTTTTGGTACACTTAATGTTATAATAACTGAAATTTTATATAATAAAAAAATTAAAGAAAGATAGTAACGTGGATGCCATGCTTTCCATAAGCTATATTTAACAAATGTAATGAATACATTATATTAAATGACTATATCATTTAATAGTATTTTAAGTTGAGTTTACACCACATTAAACAAGCATATAATTGAACATTAGTGTGTGATGGATTTTCTTTGATACCTATAGACTGAAACAATTAATATTTTTTTCGATTAACAAAATTTTGGTGATATGAAATGTCATGCATTTAACATATATGTGTGTTAAGTGCAAGAAGATCATGAAATATTTAATAAATATAGCATTTCAAAAAATACACATATAATCATTCAATAAAATATTATTTCGTTAACTTAGCAATTTAGTTTTTTTTTTTTTTTAAGTCATGTCATCAACAAGTGAAAGAATGAGATAGAATAAGTTGGTCCACATTTAAAAAATGGATTAAAAAACTAACCTACCCATTGTTTTTTATCAACAAATTAGCTAGTGACCAGTCTAGTGATGAAATGAAAATATATAAATTAATCAAGAAATAATCAATTCTCACATTTACTCATCTCTTCAGCAACATTAATTATAGGAGCAATGTAAAACAATATTTGCACCAGGTTAAAGTGAATTTTATTTATTTTTTGGTTCAAAAGGGAAAAAAAAGGAGAAAATTCGAATGCATTGTAATATTAATTTAGAATTAACATTAAGCAACAGAAAGAGAATGCTAAAGTTGATTGTGTGATTTACCTCAAATCATTTTGTGTAGTCGATTAAACGAGTCATGTTAATCGAGATGGTGAGTCTTTTATTGCAACCCAATCCATAAAATTACGATAATTACACCGACTAACCTAACAAACGAAATCCATTTTCCCAATACTACATCCAATTAAACACTCACGTGAAATAATGAATAAACTTAAGTTGGTTCATGGTAATAATTTGGACAATTAATCAAACATTCTATAACTTGTTCACTTAATGCATTTTTTTACCCCTTGTCTTGTCTTTTTAATTAAAAATAAAATAAAAAAACCCTGCATGTGAATTCAAATAGTGATTTCGTGTACTTTAAAGTATGTATTCATCAATCAGATTCTAGAATATCATTATTGTGAAAGTGGTTGCACTCAGGCGAGTGCATGCAGTTGGCACGCTAGTGAGATAAGCATTGTTAATTAGACTTAAACGGTATATAAAACAGCCATTAGCTTTAAAATATTGATTTAATATAGGTTTTATATAAAAACTTTAGCATGAAAGAATTTTTATAATTACGCTACTCCTTTTACTTTCATCAACCTCACATACTAATTGTATTTTCTATACTTCATTAGACCTATGGCGATTGAACTAGAACAAAATATGAGATAAAGAATAATTAAATCAATACTAAAGTTAATATTATGTGAATTATGAATTATGAATTCATTCAATGTGTGCAGGAGCAGGGTGAGGGAACAGAACTATATGACATTTATGTGGACCAGTGTTAATTTCAGAAGACGTACTAACGAAGATAACATAGCCTTAAAATAGATACGCAAATGGAAGCAAGCTGGAGCACCAGAAGCTGTTTAATTTGGCCCTCATTTAAGAGCCCGCCATGTAAGTTGGTGACCACTTTCCCCTCCCAAACCATGCAATTATATGCAAATCTTCCATCTAAATCAGTCACACATGGCACTCTAAGTGTGTAATAATTCGTTTCTAAAAATAATTTAAGTGTAGTATGTGTAATTTGGAAGTATGCATATAAAATTTCAGTAAGCAAAGGTCCCCAAGCTTAGATAAATACAAATGAGAAAGATTTTACCCGAAAAAATTACTTAACAGTGAAAATTTATTGTAGATTAAAATAATGACATTATTACTTTTATGTGTGTATGACCATTAGAAGCGTCATTCGAATTTGTCACCTAACGTTAGAAGCTCGTCGTCGTCATCCCCCCCCACTCATCATTCTAACGACTACTTATTAATTTTTTTTTACTTTGAACGTCTATTATTTAATAAATTTGAGTTTATGAAACGAGTTAGATAAATAATTTGATCCTTTTCTAATAATTTAAATAATTGTATGTTTTATCGTGTGTTTTGAAATTACTATGTTTCTTGTTTATCAAGTTAAGGCCTAATTATTGGATGGATTAAGTTGCAGGGATATGGTTAAGTAACTAGAGGTGTTAAAATGAGTTCCAGTTCGTGAGTTAGCTTGACTTAATTTACTTCATTCGTGGGTTGGATTATAAAAAAAAGTGCTTTTAACATTGTTTATCAATTAAATTAAATTTTTTATTTTAATAAATCACTTACCTTTAATGTTATTATATATTATAAAATAAATTTTAAAATTTAGTTGATGAGCCACACCTTAATAATTACACTTAAGTTTTGTTTTAATAAAAATTGAACTTCCAAGAATTTTAGATTATTACAGCTCAGTTCATTCAATTCACGAGTTATATTAAATGAGTTGGAGTGGCTCAAATTTAACTTATTTAAAAATTTATTTTAATGTTAAATTTGTTATGTAATGACCAAATAATTTTATTTCTTGGTTAGTAATAAGCCAATGTTGTTCGAGTTAAATATGACTAAAAAAATTAAAATTAAAAATAAAAAAATAATTAAACCTTTAAAGTTATCAATAGTTTAATATTTAATAGTTAGCAACAATATTAAATTTATTTTCTCACATGCTCAAATTCAAAATGCCTGTTTAAATAAAAATAATTCTACTAGTTAAACTATACTGTTGTTAGTTGATTGATATAATTACCAATTCACAAAGAAATTCAGGGGTTCAATTGTGTGGTCATAACTCGTAAACCAAATTACACGCTATCATTTAAATCATTTGATGCCTTTACACTTTATTCATTGACTGATTTCCGACCATCAAATTTAGCAACAAATGAACATATGTATTGAGTAAAAATGTATTTAAATATACAATAATTAAACTTAATTAAAATAAGTTAAAATTTTGCATAATTTTATAAATACTATTTGTTATAAATTATCCATATTTTTTCAATTTTATAAATAATATTTGTTATAAATTATCCATATTTTTTATTTAAATATTTTCTATTTTGAAATATATTTTGATATGATACTAAGTTTAATTGCTCAAACTCTATTTAAACAACCAAAATTAACATTTCTTATAAATTATATGACAAATTTTTAATATTAATATATATATATATATATATATATATGTAAAAAAAAAAAAAACATGAGAATGTACTCATATATATTAATTTGAAGTTGGAAAAAAAAGTACATGTAACACTATGATTGTATGGATACACGCTACAAGAAAAAATTTTTTTTTTAGTCTTTCAAATTATAAGCTCTAATTACTTTAACTTTTAGCTTTATAAAAATTTTTGCTCTCATTCTTAATTAAAAAAATTATTTTAGTTATTTTCCTTTATTTTTTATTTTAATTTATGTATAAAAAGTTAAAATAAATATCACTTCATGGAATTAATTTATAAACATTAAAATAATCAGCACTAATTGTTTAAGAAGCTAAAGTTAATATTTATTTTACAAATTTTATTAATATCAATTTTTAAATTCAACTTTAAGTGTTTAAAAACAATATTTTTTTAATACAAATATATTTACTAGATTAAATATATAATAGATATATATTTTTAATAAAAAATTATGATTATTAATTCGTTAAATTGAGTTTTAAGAGTTGATATTAATATTATGTTTTATTTAAAAAAGAGGGAGAGATTTTGGACTTTGGTTGAGATGGACGGAACTTAACAATGACGCGCCGCTATTCATTGAACGTTGAAGTTGAACTTTAATACAATAAATAGTACGTTACCAATGTGGGCAGCTAACTAATTATGAATTTGTAGTCAAATACATTGCTTGTTGTAACAACTCTGTTCCAAAGCCTATAACTTTGACTTGTACACACAAACACACATGTCCAGTTCAACAGTTGATTATTAATTATCTTTTAATGTGATAAAGGCCTTGTTTGTTTCTGCATTTGGAAACTGGATTGGAGGGATAACTATTTTCTTTTTTCTTTTCGCGTCCAATAAATGTTATTGAAATTTTTATGCATCAGAAGTTGTGTAATCTTCATCTTGGTTGAAACCCAAACAGGCTTGCAAGCCTTAAGATACATTTTTATTTATTTTTTCTGTATTTAAATAAATATCATGAATATATCAATGTGAGAGATCTTAACAAGTGTTTGTAGAATAAAAAATACTAACACCGGTTTTAAAGGTTGAGTTTAAGTGATTAAAAGTGACAAATTTTGCTGAAAACTGTATTTTTTATATTAGTAATATAAAAGCATAATAAACATTATTTTTTCGATATATTTTCAAAATGCTTAGACGCAATCCTATAATATAATATTGACAAAACTAATGATTTTTTTACTTTCATCTTTTAAACTATTATATTTAAAACATTAATTAAAAAAACTCATGTTATTGAGTGAAAATATTAAAAAAAACGACAGCGTTGATATATTTAAATTACTTTTTTATTATTTTTAACTCTTAAATATAGGCTATGATCACTTAATACCTAATAAAAACCCCAAAATTATTTCGCAGTTTACAGGCTAGGCCCGCATGCAATGTTCAGACATGAAGCCCAAATATATTGGTGGATCACAATTACTAACTTCGCTCAGCCCTAATATATTTCTTCTAATAGCGAGACATCTCTGCTCAGCCGTGAGCCCAGTTTAACGGAAAGAAGGAAAAAAAAGACCAAAAATCAACACTGAAAAAAGGTTTGACTTGAAAAAAAAGAAATTGATACATAACGATTTTGTTACAAGTCATTCTTCTATTCCTATGAATAATGATCTATAACGACTTTAGGATTATTGCCATATGTAATTGTAATATTTGTTTTGCTGAAGGCAGTGGTCTTCTCTGTTCTTATACTTATGTAGGGGTGAACTTTCTCTTAATTTAAAATTTTCACTTTAAAAAATAAAATAGAATTGAAAATAACAAGTAAAATAAAATAAAATAATATGATAGAATAAGCGTTGCGTGAACATGATTACAAGCAATAATCAACTTAAGCACGTGAGAATTTTAAGTGAATAATATTAACTTCTTACAATTGTGTTTTTTGTTTTTCAATCATAGAATTGCTTAGATTTGAAGTCATTCGAAGTGCATTAAATGAATTGGTAGGATATCGTGAAATTACTGAAGTCAATGGTCTTCTCTATTAAAATAAAAATAGCCTGTCAAGAAGCATACAGATAGATTCATATTTAATATGTTCTAACTTAGATCTATGTACTACATAAATTACGTTAATACTCTGTAAAAATCCTATTTAACTGAAAGATTAAACTCATTTGATTAAAAAAAAAAAACCAAAACTGGTAGCCAATTAACACGAGTAATCATTATCTTTAACTAAGTGAACAAAAAAGGAAAAAAAGAATGCTAACTCACTGATTTAAGAAACAAGAACAAGGGTGTCATTGGAAAATATTAAAAGAAAAACTCAATCCCTCATTTTAATGACATAAAGCCCAATACTATAATTTTGTGACCCTTATTTATATTTTGTCTTTCTTCCAAGTTCTTTATTATGTACTAATTGAATAAAGTCCTTTTCACCTGTTTCATGAAAAACAGGGTCTGAAGGTGTCAGTAAAAAATATTAAAGGCATATACATACACGCATTGTACATAATTAATTTCAAATAATTCAAATATCGTTAAAAAATAATACATAAAATTCAAACTGATATTTGGAAGAAAAAATAACAATTTTTCACAAAATTAATTAAAATTTATTTTTAAAAGTATAATTAACTTCTTTTTAAATAATATTAAGGACACAATATATCATCTTTATATTTTCAAAAAAATCTTTATTAGTTAAGTTAAATATTAAAAATACAGGAGTTTGATTTTAATATACTGTTGATATTAAAATATCTGCACTCTCAACAAATGAGAATTTATCCCGGATGTAATTTTTATATCAGTTAAATTAAGTAACAATGGTTGGTGTATATAAATTAAATATATATTTATAAATGTTTATGTGATACATTAAATGCATATTAATTAAATAATATAAAAAATATAAGTAAACGAATAAAAAATGATTTGCTTTTTATAAGATAATACTACAATTTCCGGAAAAATATATTCTTAATACTAAGATTCACGATGGGAATAGAATAAGGAGATGTCAGTATTCTTTCTCCTCGTTTTGACAAGAATGGTGAGGTTGAAAAGAATATCAAATTAAAAAAATACAATGAATTTTTAAGGCAATATTAATTTCTTTTGATATATAAAGCAATATTTTTTCCCATTATATCGAATAATATAAAATCTATTTTATCTTGTTCCTTACGTATATATTCTTTTAATTATTTTCTTTTTCACAAGCATAAAACTAAAGTTGGATAAGACAACGAAAGATGATGAGAATATAAATAAATAAATACAAGTAAGCTATGTATTTTATGCACGTCAAATAACCAAGTAGATGATAATATAAAATGTTTACAAATGACGATACTACTTTTATACAAAATTTGGTTGTTTTAAGAGCGATGACAATAAACAATATTTATTTAGACGAAAGCAACACTAATAATAATTTATTAGTAAGGATGATAATACTATTTTTATTTTTTATTTAAAAATTATATTTTAGTAAATGATAATATTTTTATTAAAATTTTGAAATATTTAATAATTTTTTCTTTTTAGATATAAAAACGTTTATTGTTGCTTTAATTATTTTATATAAAGTACTCTGATTTATTGTTATGGACATAAAAAATATTTAAAAAATAATAAATATTTAAAAGTGACAATAAATATTATTTTAATATACATATATTTTTAAAAAAATTTACTATTTCAACTTCAAGTTAACAACTAAGTAGTAGTAATAATAATAATATTTTAATTCAGTTCAACATAATTTTTAATGAAATTTTCATATTTAATTAATTTGCGGTAGAAATACTTTAAAAAAAACTTAAATATTTGTTCTCGGTTAGTCTTGTACTTCTCTTAAGATAAAATTTAAACTGAAAAAAAGAGAAATAAAATCAACCGTTAAAATAAAATGATCTCGTCATGTTAAATGCTGATTAACAAAACAAAACTTGTCATACTCAGCCTAACCATCAAAGAAGGTGCCTAAAATTCACGATGATTGAGAAGAGATTGTTTCTGGGCAAGGGCAGGGACACAAGTGTACTTTTACCCATAAGATATTTTTATATAAACTCTAGATATTTAAGAAGCCACTAAAATATCGGTTCTTCCTTTTCTGTCGACTCAATCGATATAATTTCAAATGTTTAAAAATTAACATCGTACGTAATATATATACTACAAAATATAAAAAAATCCCCTTAAAATTAAGTAAAATATTTTCGATCTTTTTATTATATCACAAAATTTTATATTTTAAAATTTAAACATATATACTTTACACCCCTAGAAAAATTTCGAAAACTTCATAGAATTTATATATTTATGTGCCCCACCCTCACGAACACACCAACTTACACTTTCTTTTTTATTTTATTTTTTTACATTATTCACATCTAAGAAATTATGTTTTATTCATTTCATTTATTTTATCTAGAAAATATATTTTTATATTTAATTCTTTAACTTTGAAAATGCTAACAAGTTAATGTTTTTGAATGCTTCCTTTCCAATTTTAAAAAAATAAGAATATTCAACATATAGATTAAAACTGTTCTGTTTTAATTTAAAAATAGAAAAATGAGCGACTAAAATAAATAGTTTTGGTTTACCAAAAAAAAAGAAAAGAAGAAGGAAACACGCGGAGGCAGGTACGAAGATTAACCGTGGTTTGAATGAGGGAAGGAATAAGAGGGTGGAACGGTTGGGTTAACCCTAGTTAAGAGAAGACATCCTCAGCTATATAAGATGCCATTAGGGGTAGCCGTTTTTCTTCGTGCTCTCTCTTCAAGGTGGATTCTCGATAATCCTCCTTTTCTTTTCCCTTTATTCCCTTTTTGTCCCTCTTTCAATTCTAGGGTTTCTGATGGCTTCTGCAGAAATTGAGTTCCGATGCTTTGTTGGTGGGTTAGCCTGGGCCACCGACAACGATGCTCTCGAGAAAGCCTTCTCTTCCTTTGGCGAGATCGTCGAATCGAAGGTCCGTTTGTTGCAGGGATCGGATCTGACACGATTCGGATTTGGATTTTCTCGATCCCATCTGATCTGTGCTCTCTGATCTGTTTTGCGTTACTTGATCTATGATACTTGTGTTACTATAATGATTCTTTTATTACTCACACCAATCGGTACGTTCATCTTCATCTTTGATTCAAAGGCGAAGATCGATCGGTTCTAATCTGTTTTTTTTTTGTAATTTCTCACTTTTATGCGAAAATTAGCCCGATCTGATGCGAATCGATGCTTTTTTCGTGTTTTCAGGTCATCAACGATCGTGAGACTGGAAGGTCGAGAGGATTTGGATTTGTGACCTTCGCTACGGAGCAGGCCATGAAGGACGCCATCGAAGGCATGAACGGTCAGAACCTTGACGGCCGTAATATCACTGTGAACGAGGCTCAGTCCCGTGGAAGGGGCGGAGGTGGCGGCGGCGGTTATGGAAGCGGTGGCGGTGGTGGAGGATACGGCGGCGGAGGGTACAGCCGTGGTGGAGGAGGTGGATATGGAGGCGGTGGCCGTCGTGAAGGTGGCTACAGCCGCAACGGTGGTGGAGGCTATGGAGGCGGCGGCGGCGGAGGATATGGAGGAGGTGGTTATGGCGGTGGAAGAGACCGTGGGTACGGAGATGGTGGGGCCCGCTACTCAAGAGGAGGTGGTGCTTCTGATGGTAGCTGGAGGAATTAAAAGTTGCGTTAATATAGGTTTTTAGCGGATGAGAAGGGGAAGGTTGTGTTGTATCCGTTGATTATGCCTTAGTGATGTTTGTTAGGTTTTGAAATATCCTTTATGGTTTGAGCTTCTGTTATGGTTTCGTGTTGCTATGGTTCTCGTTTTTGACCTCTGAATTTGTGTACTGGTTGTTTATAAACAATCCAACAAACCGTAGTCAGAAATTATGATCCTACTCATTCATGTTTTCTTATTCTTTTCTCTTAAATTTAAAATGTCCATTCAATCAATCATTTTCTAGTTAACAACTGAAATGGGATTCGCCGTGCCAGGGAAATACGTAATCTTAAAATCAATCAAGCCGGACAGGAGATGAGATATTATCTCCATTTTCTGAAATGCAATTTTTTTAGAATATTTCAAACAGGAGACTTTCAGACACAGATCGCCAAAATTAATTTTGTCAACTCGGATAGGCATATAAAGATGTTCAATTAATTTTTTTTAAATTTTAGTGTTGAATATGTTTACAAAATTTAATTTTAGTTTTTTTAAATTTTATTTCTTCAAATGCAATAGTTTTAAAAAAAATTGTCTTAATGTACACTTCTTACATACTAAAATCCTCAAACTATCACTAATTCAACTTTTTTTTCGCTTCTGATCAGTCGCTCGTTTTTTTTTTTTTTTTCATTTTAAACACTTGAACAAATATTATCTCACTATAAAGTTATATGAACATCACACACAAATCATCATATGAACTAGTAAAATTTATATAAAGATTAAAAAAATTATTGAATTAAAAGGGCAAATTAACAAGTAAAACGATTTTAGAATATTAAAAAAGAATAAAATTTTAAAAAATCAAACACTTAATGTATTTTATATTGTATAAATAATTACTATTTTGGATTTGAAGTTTAATTTGACTTTAATTAAATATTTTATTAAGTAGATTTTTCAATTAAATCATAAAATTGTTTTTTAACTAATAAATATAAACATTTAAACACCCATAAAATATAACAATAAAAATAAATTTTATTAATCATAAATATTTAATGTATATAATCTTCTAAATTTCTAACCCATTTAATTTTTCAATATTAATTCTTAAATAACAGTATTTTTTATGAATATTTTAAATATAAACATTTTAAAGAGTATTGTAAAAAGACCAATTTTAAGGTTTATATTTTTGAATTTTCATGTTAAGTAATTTTATACATTATACATTTATATATTAATTTAAAAATGAAAATATTTGATAATTTATTTTAAATTTATTCAATATAATCAATAGTTTATTATTATTAATTAATGTTTTCTTTTAAACATTTATAAGCTTTATGAAAATGAAAAAAAATATTTTTTTTATTGTTTATCATTTAAAAAATATAATACCCAACTCAAATACGGGCGAATCTCGTTCCCAGGCAGAACGGAGATCTCATGACAAAATTTTGAAGAGCGTAGTCATTCATAGAATTGGGGTTCAATCCTTCAATTCACCAACCAAATATTACGATTACACATGCCTACACACCCAGAGACAAGTTTTTTCTACCATTTTAAAAATAATTTACAACTATATTCTCTTTTTTTTATGCAATTTTCTTTATATATGACTTCAAATATCAAAAAATAAAAAACACCAATCAGCTGTGCCTGAAAAATTATGTCAAATCATTTCCGTAAAGGTAGGAATTGTGTTTAGAAATTTGACGATACTAATAAAATTTGACCTGCCTAATTAGTACATAACTTTAATTTTTAAATATGTTGAGCAAAGTTTGATTTTTTATTGTGTGTTTAGATATTTTCTTGAAAAATAAAAAATCTGCTTTAGCGATTTTAGTCTCTCAAATAAATTAAATTCTGGATACACCGGTCACGCCATAAAAATGTCTAATCAATTTCTTATGAGATTTGTAAATTTAAAAAAATGAAATCTAAAAACTATCATAAATTGAAAATTTCCCCTTTTAAGAAAGTTAACATAAAACAGTCTCGTTTTAGGCGATTTACGCACTAGATGATTAAGTTAACAATCATGAATTATAAATTATAAACCTAGATGCTTAATAATATGAAGGAATCAATGTGCACTGATTTCTTGGTAAGGGACAGACAATTAACAATAGGAAATAATAAAGTGAATCCATTGAACAACTCAAGGGAGTGATTTTCACGATAAACATCGAGCATGGAAAAATAAATGAAAATCTAAAACTTGTTTACCGGTTACGATATTCTATTCTCGAGGCTATTAGGATTTTCAATGGGATTTTTTGTACCTAAAACTGTGACAATGCCTGTAGACATTATGATCTAAACAACTAGCTGGCGGGAGCCGGCAAAGAAAATGAAAGATGGTAATTTCTTTTTTATAAGAAATAAAAGTAAATAGTTTTTATATTTTTATTATAAAAAATAAATAATAAATTTAAGATGTATTAATTATTAAATTTTATTATATTCTTTTTTATTAATATTATTAAATATATAAATTACTAACTATATTATTTAATATTATGAATATTTTTAGAATAAAATTTATATTTATAAAAAAAATATAATATATTTAATGAATTTTTTAATTTTAGTGATTTAATTTTTCATTTTTTTAAAAAAAGACTGGAGAGAATATCTCTTATAATTTTAATCGGAATCAGTTAAATTTATAAATTAAAAAGTGAAAAATATGATAATAGTGTGTGGGGAGATGAAATTGGCGGGCGGGGCCCAACAAATGGCAATGAACGGAGGGGCAGTGGCAGATTCACGTGTGAATGTGATGAATTCAAATTAATTGGTCAAAAGTTTAACATTATCTATCATAAATTCATGATTGCTGCCGTCTCCTGTCTGCTACTGTCATTATTCCCATTTGAAATTACCATACTGCCCACAGTAGATTTTTCCTATAGAAAAGTATTTTTATAGTTATATATAATAAGTACTTATTTAAAAATAAAATTATTCCATTTATCGTTAAAGAGTAGAGAATGGTAATCCCTAATTAATCCGAAAGTCAAGAGTGGAGGGTGAAAGAAGTGACATTGAAGCCTGCGCTCGCCGCTTCTCTACCTTTGACCGTCTCTCTCATTCATAGTTATATTTTCATTCTTCGTTGCCAAACCTCACCAACACGCGCTGTCACTCTCTCCCATTCGCACTTGCAGTTGCATCAACCCCATCTCCCTCTTCCTCTTATAATTCAGATCCCAATTCCCAAATCCCCAGTTCAATTCGTTCCGATTAATCAATCCAACACGCGCGCGTCCCATGTCTTCCCCTTCGGACCCCATTCCCATTCCCATCAACAGAAACAGAAACAGAAACAGAAACAGATTACCTGATTTTCTTCAGAGCGTGAAGCTCAAGTATGTCAAGCTCGGATACCACTATCTCATCTCACACCTCTTCACTCTCTGTCTTCTCCCTCTCATAACCATCATAATCATCCAAGCATCTCAATTGAACACCCACCACCTATGGCTTCACCTCCAATACAATCTCCTCACAGTCATCGCTTTCTCCGCCATTATCGTCTTCGGATCCACCCTCTACATCATGACCCGACCCCGATCCGTTTTCCTTCTCGATTACTCCTGCTATCGCCCCCCTCACCACCTCCGCGTCCGCTTTCAACAGTTCATGGACCACTCCAAACTCACCGGGGACTTCAACGACTCTTCCCTCGAATTCCAGCGCAAAATTCTAGACCGTTCTGGACTCGGCGAAGAAACCTACGTCCCCGAAGCCATGCATTCCATCCCCCCCAGACCCTCCATGGCGGCTGCAAGAGAAGAAGCAGAGCAGGTCATGTTCGGCGCTTTGGACAATCTCTTTGCCAACACCAAAGTTAATCCCAAGGACATTGGAATCCTCGTCGTGAATTGCAGCTTGTTCAACCCCACGCCTTCCCTTTCAGCCATGATTGTGAACAAGTACAAGCTCAGGGGGAACATTAAGAGCTTCAATTTGGGAGGCATGGGTTGCAGTGCGGGTGTAATAGCCGTTGATCTTGCCAAAGACATGCTTCAGATTCACAGCAACACTTATGCGGTTGTGGTGAGCACGGAGAACATAACCCAAAATTGGTACTTTGGGAACAACAAGTCCATGCTGATACCGAATTGCTTGTTCCGCGTTGGTGGGGCTGCAGTGTTGCTCTCCAACAAGGGCTCTGATAGAAGACGCGCCAAGTACAAACTTGTTCATGTGGTGAGGACCCATAAAGGTGCAGACGACAAGGCGTTTAGGTGTGTTTATCAGGAGCAAGATGATAATGGGAAAACGGGTGTGTCTTTGTCTAAGGATCTAATGGCAATTGCTGGTGGGGCTCTCAAGACTAACATCACCACGTTGGGTCCCCTTGTGCTGCCCATAAGCGAGCAACTTCTCTTCTTTGTTACATTGGTGGTTAAGAAGGTTTTCAATGCCAAGGTGAAGCCTTATATACCCGATTTCAAGCTTGCTTTTGATCATTTCTGCATACATGCTGGTGGGAGGGCGGTGATCGATGAGCTGGAGAAGAACCTTCAGCTTCTGCCCCACCATGTAGAGGCCTCCAGAATGACATTGCACAGATTTGGTAACACTTCCTCAAGTTCAATTTGGTATGAGTTGGCTTACACTGAGGCCAAAGGAAGGATGAGAAAGGGTCACAGAGTGTGGCAAATTGCTTTCGGAAGTGGGTTCAAGTGTAACAGTGCTGTGTGGGAGGCCCTCACACATGTTAAACCCTCACCCAAGAGTCCCTGGGAAGATTGCATTCACAGCTACCCAGTTCAGATTGCTGCCTAGTCTTAATTATTGCCTTTTTCTTCTGTTAAAAAACGAGGTTCAATTCGTCTCAAATTGGCATTTATTTTCGAATTTATTGGGGGGTTTCTGGATGTTTAGAAGTCAGAGTCAGTTTTTCTGTTCGGAGTTGCCTGAACTTAACTTTTAGTATGATTGTATTGTGATTACACCATTATTTTGGTAATTCTTGTTCACAAGTCACAACACTGTTAATACTATCTATTTCTTTATCTTTGTTGTTGGTTCATACAGAGATCTCCGGCAATTGTTTTATAAATTTAGTAACAACTTTGCTGGAACTTTGGTGTACACGCACAACACAAAGCTTTCCTTGGGCAGATAATAAGTATTAATTTACACAGAATAAATACTAGCGTCAATTAAATGGAGCATTGTTATTCGTTATCTTATCCCAGTTTAGCATCCGAAAAGCAAGAAGTGCCTTGACCTAGATAAAGTAATAAAGTACTCTTATATTGTTTCAACATGTATTTTAAAAAGCCTCTTTGATGCATTCCATTTTTAAAATGCTTGCTTGGTATAAAACCACATGGCCAGCCATCGCAATGCTACCTCTTTTATTATTTATTAATTAGAATCTGTACATCTTTTTAAAGCTTTAATTAAAATGATCAAGGTAGATATTGTAATCTTTTTTACGCAAATAATTAGGAATTGAATCCTAATCAATATACTCAATCGACTGCGTACTGTGTTATCTGCCAACTATAGTTTGTAATGTTGGTTGATATGTTATTATTTAATTTCTAAAAAATTGGTAACATTCTTTTTCATTTCATTATTTTTTTAAAAATTAGTTCTACTCATCGTAACATAAATAATTTGGAAGCTAAAATAAGTAACGAAACACTTGAATTTAATGTGCGGTTGGATTATTGAATTGAACAGATGTCAGCGCTATATATGCAACCAAGCCATGATGTTTTAACACTTAATTTATATTTTCTGCCTCTTCTTTCAATCACATCTATAACTTTAAAGCAGAAACTATAGATACAGATGAAAATGGAATATAATGGAGAAAAAGTTTTAAACACTTTTCTTATCCAACGAGGTTAATAGTTGAGCGCATTTTGTGTTCCGCCACATGAAGTGTTTGTGGGCACTTACCACGTGCATGGTTCTCTTTGAATAAAATATTATTTTACCATCGTTTACAGTGTTTCAGAGAGAGAGAGAGAGGGAGGGAGAGAAGGGTCCTCTATCTTCTAAAACCAGATTAGTGCTCAAACAAATGTTTGACCCAAGAATGCGCTGAACGTGGATCTCTGGCTAATCTCGACCGTTCTTAGGGAGGCTGTTTAGAGTTTTTCCCTCATTTCATTTCTTTATGAGCTTTATATCCTATTAATTAGCATTAAAAATATTAATTTTATTAATCTCAAGCTAAATTTAACCATATTAAAAATAATATTTTTATAATAATGAAAATATTAGTCTGCTAATTATTTTGTACATATTATTAAATAAAAAGTTAATGTTAATATATTGATAATATAATTTTTTTAACATTGTCATCTAATCATAATTTATCATATTAAAAAATTATTAATTCATATAATAATTAATATAAAAATTATATTTACAATATATTTTAATTAGTTGATACTATAATTTTTTAGAATTCCCTAGAATTAAATTTATTAATAAATATGAATATGCCGCTGTATGATAAAATCCAGGTTCTTAATGGTAAGGACATCTTTCATCACAATTTTAAGGCACGTGGTTTCACTGTTATTTTGCATTTTATTTTTTAACTTAAGGTTGTATTTACGTTTGAATTGATGTAAATAAATAAAATGAAGTTGAATAAAAGAAAATATTTATAATATTTAATATTTGAATTATTCAAAATAAAATTCATTTTATTGTATTTCATCTAATACCTTTTTGCTGTTTCCTCCCCTCTAGTCTGAAGGTATACGATGATATCACTTTGCCTCCCTCAAATTCATCATCAAAATATATAATAATGCAACTTTATTTCACTCTATTTTGTCCCACCTTATTATATTTATTTCACTCCCCGTTAAATATCATAATGTAGTTTTTCTTAAATTTTGCTTGTATATATATAAATTCATTTTTTTAAAATCATCTTTTAAATCTCAACTTTTTCTAAATTTAAATAAATTATCAGTTTTTTATATTTTTAATATATTTTTCATTTATATTCAAATTAATTTTATAAACCTATTTATATTTAAAAAAAAATACAAATTAATCTAAGATATTAAAAAGAAAGGTAAAGAGTGTTATTTTTTTTAAAAAAAGAAAAATTGTTAAAATAAGTTAAAAAGATTAAAATTACATATAAGTTAAAGTTCAAGAGCGTAAAAATGTAAATAAATAAAAGTACTTATTATTTCACATATAAATGAGATAATATTAACATCTTTTTTAATTATACTACCGACTCCATTATCTATGTATATAAAATTAACGGTCAAAATTGTTTCACATTAAAGAATATTTCATTTACCCAGAATAAATTTTGGCTAAATAAATCTGAAATAAAGATGAATAAAGGAAAGATAAAGTATTTGTATTTTGGAAAAGGTAGGTAAATTTGATTACCAGCAAAGGTGATGAACGGGGAGCACCCTCGTAGAATATTCTAAGATTGAGTCTACAATGAAGATGCGTGTCTTATACTAATATTTCCCCCCTTTTCGGGTACAAATAGAAATAATCAAAGTTTGAATATTGACTGTTGGCAATATATTTATGGATAATTGGGTAATCGAAGACATGGACGTGGCTATTGGAATATGCAACAGCTTCTAAAAATGCCATGTTTAAACATTGGTTATTCAACCACCACAGCTATTACGTTGCATGTTTATTAGTGCTTCCTGTAATTAGAAGCAAACAATTAAGAAATTTCCTTTTGCTAAGTTTTGTAGACCAAAGACATTGGTAGGTTTCCGTCAAAATCCTACGGCTCGCAGATTATAAAACAAACAGCTGAATTCAAGGGAGTCCATGTATTTTTAGCTCATAAGAATACAAATGGTACTCATGAACTGAGGATGCTTAACAGAGTGTTCAATCTTTTTGTTAGTACAAACAAAATATAGTATCTTTCACGAGGGTTGTCGTCGTCTTAAAACTTAACTAGGTGGGTTTAAGAAATTATACAACATCTAGCACAAATACGAGTCAATGATTAGTATGTATGAACAAAACTTTTTTATTTTCATTATGAATTTCTGGAGATGAACAAAAATTTGTACAACTCAGTACTCGCACCCAGTTAAGCCTGATTTAGATGGGAAAATTTTGATTTAACTGGATTTGTTATCTGTTTGATTTTTCCAATAAATAATGGTGTTCTTGATTTTTTGTTAACACGACTTCGATGATGTCGGTACTGGGCTCACCCAAATCCTTTCCTTTATGTATTGGGCTGGACTTCTTTGAGATTTTGCAAAATAATTTCACGATGTTAAAAAGTAACGGACAAAAGAGGCTTACATTTCATATTTTAACCTATTTATAATTTTAGTTGTTCATATTTAATTATTATATTTTTAATATTAAAATTAAGCCCCTCATCTCAAATTTTGTCTAATAAATAACAAGAAAATGTTTCCAAGGAATATTTACATTCACTTGCCATTAAAAGAACGAAGTGAAGTGAAGGATAAAGAGAGAACTTGACAGTGTTTATATAATAACATAGTTCATTAATATGGCCTAAATTAAAACGATGAGCGAAGTGAGACAGAGGAAGATATTGTACAAGTTCATAGTACATTATAGGTATATAGCAGATGTTGACGCAGGCATTGCTTGAATCAGTTCAGCTGTAGATACTTGGGAAGCCTGGGACGTGCAAAATAAGCAAAAACAAAATAAAACCATGATCATGTAATTATTATACATCAAAAAATGGAAACATGAACAGAAAATAGTGACAGCTTGCAGTAGCAATTGGTGTCACAAGATAGAGACAACGTGTTTTATCCAAACTTTATAGATATTTCCACAAACGACATATAGTTGTAAAGAAAAATATGAACTTCCACATTAACACTTGGTGTTGTCAAAACAATAATAATATTTTCACATCTTATTTTATTTACATCCTTTTTTTATCTACTTTTTGCTTATATTTTTATCTTTTTATTTTATTTTATTACATTAGTTATCACATCTTTCACTTTTTTTTAACTTCCTGTTTCTCTCATCCTTACACCCAACAAATGCCTTGAATTAAAACCAACATTATTTGCTACAAAGTGAGAGAGTGTATGTAACGGTATGAGTCAATGAGAATAGACAGAGACTGAAGAAAAGGGTTTTAGTTAGGAAGCATTACCTCTCTCTCTTCTAACTTGTTAAAGGCTATTGATGCTAGACAGCTAGCTTCTTGCAGTGGATTTGTAATTGGGAATGGGAACATGGCCAGACTCTATGTGTCTGAGATCCTCCAAAAGTATCTCATAATGTCTCTTAACTTCCTCAGCTGATTTACCACCAACTGCTTTGGCTACATTGAGCCAACGTTCAGGGGTATCCTTGTCATATTTTGCAAGTGCCTTTTCAAACAGCTTGTTCTGTTTTGGAGTCCAAGATGAATCATAAGGCTTTTGTTTGCTAAGGATGCTTGAGGCCATAAGCTAGAAAAGGAGAAAAGAAGCTAATGGAGAGGCTTCACTAGGAAGAGATAGGGATAGGGATAACTTGAGCAAGAAAATAATGTGGTTGCTTTGCTTATAAATGGCTTAAGGATAGTGGGTTGTAGCTCACTCATAAGCGAATCTGAATTGCCAAAAGTTTCTGCTTTGGAACCACGAAATGAAGCAGAGACAAGGTACAGCTGCAGGCCAAAGAGGGGAATCAGTTTCAAATGAATCTGGTTCCGGATTTCACATCCTTGCCCATCTTCACGTTTCTTTTCTATCTTATTATACATAAAGTTGTTCTCCTTGCTTAGCTTCATCTTTTCATAGTTCTATATTCCTACAAAACTTATTTGTGCTAAGGAAATTTCCAACTGTGTTTCAGCTACACCAAGTATTCTGTAATCAAACTTACAGAATTTAAATAATTGAAGTGATGAGTACCAAACATATGTAGGCTAACTTGAGTTAGGCATATACAGATAATCTTGTTAGAATCGTGACATTATTTAAGGAAGCATCAAGCACAAGTAGGGAGGGGGGGGGGGCTGTCATTGGATCTGAAGTTGATAAAAAAAGAAGAAAATGCTAATAAATATCTGCAATTAATTAAACCACATGATCGGAAGAAAGTATAATAACCATAAAATAGAGCATGGAGAACAAATTAAAGAGCAGAATAGCGGTATATTCATATGGGTCAATTCAATTGCTCGGATTTTATGCTATATTTTATTTACTCTTCATTTACGGTAAAGGGTCCCTCAGAATATGTGATGTTACGCAGAATATTTCAAAATTTGTGAAACTCCCCAAAGTCAGGTTTGCTGAGATTAAATTTTAGGCAAGTGTTGCTGTCTATAGTTTAAATCAAAATTTTTCTTCACTGATAGGCGAAGATGACCATCGATAACAACCTTGCAACCTTGTAAAATATAGTTTATTTACCCTTCTTTTGGTACAGAATGAATCCATTAATACCAAATACTGTATAAAAAATAAAATAGTAAGTATATGAATTGTATATATATCAGTGAGCCCTTGCGGCATCTGTTGAAGAACTGGTGAGAAGCTTACAAGATGGGTTGAAGGGATAAATTTACTCGGCCTAAACAAAACTAATTCATTTTATTCAGTTCTGAGGTCTTTGGAATTGGGTTTCCGAACAACATTCCAAAAGGTTCTAGCTGGCCACCTGAAATATGTACTATGGTAACATCTAGTTGTTTGTTTCTGCATGTTTTGCTAGTACACTATTAAGGTCCTTTCGGTTTTTATTTCCCCTCGTGTAGGGTATTCGACTACCTTGGGATCGAGGATGAATAGATTGGTGAATGTACCAACTATGAATGAGTTAGAAAGCTTATTTCTAGGAGGGATAAACATACTGGTTTTAATTGTTTATGTAAAATCTCATTAACTAGTTTTAATGAGTAATTAAATAATTTTAAATTAATGTATAATTTTTTTTGTAAATTAATGTAATATTTTTTTATTGGTCCGACCGGTTCTTGATTGATTAAGCTAAACCACATTTTGTGGAAGTCTAAAATGGTTAGGAGTCACTGAACATAAACACAACCAAAAAGGAATCACATTAGTTAACGTAGCTCTTGTTTCGCAGGGGATACGTGCAAGTTGGGCAAGAATTTCTATTCTATCGCTCTTAAAGGGAGGGTAGGAAAAAGTGACTGGACGTTGGAGGATGCAAATAAAAGGCAATAGAAAGGTAAGAAAAAGTGTGTGGCATTGATAATGTATTTGTGGTATAAATTTGTTCCTACCGATAGGGTGCTTTTCCACGAGATTCGAAGATTGAGACACGCTACGTGATTTGAGTACGGGTAAAGGTATCGATACGATACTTTGCACCATAAAGGAACGTCAACTATATCTTTCCTTAGCACATTTTTAATATGATAAATTTTATAGTAGTGAAATTTTACATTAATGATAAAGAAAATGGTAGATAACATGGTTGTGGTTGTGGCCCATAAATGATGCAAGTCTCCTTGCAGGCCTGTCTTGTTAGTGGGCTAGTCCTAGATTCCATCTTAGCCTTCCAGGGCACAAAATAAAAAGACTCTTGTACATTTGGGTTCTCTATGCAACAAGCTTCAAACTTTACTGGATTAACTTTTGATCTTTCCTAGCATGATGATACAGTACCAGCAAGTTCCCAGTTTTTTAACTTTAAACATCTCCAATTTCAGATGTCAGCTCGGCAACACATAAATACAAAATTCTGTGTACCAGTGAGCTCACAGTTGATTGAAAATACAATAAATTATATTTGTACTTTAAAAATTTGATATTGATAATTTTGTTTTCAAGGCTGATTTTAAACATTTATGAATTATAAATTCTTATTAAAAATAATATTTATTATATTTTTAAAATTTTCCACTTTTTATCCTAACTGTTAAATAAGAAGACATTTAATAAATTTTCAAAATTTTAAGATAACAAATGCATATATATTTTTTAATAATTTTTATAAAATAATAAAATATTTTTTTTAGAAAATTTATTATTATTTAATATTTTTCTAACATGTGTACAAAAGTATATAATAATATCTTATACATGGTAAATTTTTATTAAAGTAACAAGATATCATAGAAATTAATACATTCATAACATTAACTATTATAAAATTATAATAATTTTTTTAATAACATTGATAATTCATTGATCTTTAGTATGATTAAAGATCAATGAATTTTTTTTAAAAAAATTTATAAGAGAGATTCGAGAACATGATACTTATTTAATGTAAAAAAAATTGATAAATGTGCACTTGTTACATTACAAAATCTTTCCCTTGGCAAATTCATTATTTCTCTGACTACTCCAAATACATTAAATAGTTATTACTACTAGTCAGTGGGCTGCAAGGACTACGATTCCCGGTACATTGGATCTGTTGCTCTTTGTTGGCATATCACAATGGACAAAAATTATATATTATTTATTAGTTAACATTTTTAAAAATTATATTTAAAAATATTTATAATACTATAATTTATTTATTTTATTGATATAAAACAATTTATTTGCAATTTTTCGAATATTTCTTCCTTCCTATGTTATTAATGGAGTAATTTGGTTGCGTTGATAATATATGATTTTTTATTCTGTAGAAAATTGTACCGCATGATAAAATATTAATAAGTATTATTTTTTAAAAATTATTAAATTTAATAATATTAATATATTTAATTATATTGAATTAAGTTAAATTTAATAAAATTTATTGAGCATAAATTCTTATCATATATAATTTCACACATGTAAAAAAAAATATCAAATTATATATTTGATATTTTCTAATTTAATCTTTTATTTTCAGTTAAAGGTAAGTTGATACTAATATATAATTAATATCATCTTACATTTTTAAAAATAGTGCATAAATAAAAACAAAATTTTCTTAAAATAATAATAAATGAAAAAAGTAGAAAGGATAGGGGACGATGTGTGTTTGTCGATTAATCAGAAGCACGTAACGCTTTGAAATAGACTCTTCCTATCCACAGTTGGATTCAAAAGTAGCAAAAAACGATCATCATTAACTCACTGGTCAATTAAGTGAACAGCTCTTAATATGAAAGTGAATTAAATTTAATAACTAAATAAAACTAATTCTGAATGGGCAACATGAGTAATCAAATCAAAGGACAAAGATTTTATTGGTTAAGCATTGCGATATATATCATTAAACGCTAATAAACTATAAAGGTAGTCACAAAGCATGTTAACAAAGACAAAGATGTTACATGTCACAACATTTCGACGAAATTATTTAAAAAATAAACAAATTTAATATTTTATCAGTATTTTTACCAAAATTTATATTTTTTGATAATAAACGGGGGCTTGTTCTATTTTTGGAACGGACTAACAGGAGGCTAAGAATCTGGAGCTGTTACTGATCCAGGTACTGTTCATTGTATCTTTGACATCATCGCGCGTAGATTGCACATGCACTGTGTTAGGACGGTGTAAGCAACGCGCCACGTGTCTTTTGTGGGAAAGTTCTGATGGTTCCAAGTAAGGTAACGGATACCGTCCTATGATACCAATCCATAAGTGACTGATTCAGAGTTTGTCCACGTCACGTGACGCGTCATCATCTGACATGTTACCCCCACGACGAGTCCCATGTGGTCGACGACATAAGTTAGACCCAGTTATTGCCGTTTTCCACACAAATCCATGTTAAAAGGGTGTAATGTAATATTTGATTTTGATATTCATACTACGTGGCGGTCATGTCAATGTGGTCCAATGCCCGCAGCTTGGATTTATGGACTCATCTCTCTCTCTCGCGGTTCTGAATCTCAAATCCAATCCAATCCTCTCTCCTATAATAATTCACACATCCACCCTGTTATAATTTTTTTATTAATTATCTTTTTTATATATATTAATTTCCTCTCCCCCTCCTACTGTTCGTGTGTTGGGCATGACGGTGTAGTGACCCTACTTTTCTTTTCTATCAACTATTGTTCTGCTGCCACCCTCTCCACACCAAGAAGCTAAAGCTAGGCGCAACAATACTCTATCTATTACCTAATTCCTAATCATAGTAAGTAGTAAGTGAAGAACATGTTGCACTGTCTCAACACTTCGGGGAATCTAGCTGGTGGCTCCTCCGACATGACAGTGTTGGAAAGACAAAAGGCGAGGATGAAGTGGGAACAGGAACAGGGCTCCTTTTTTGGAACTGGGTTCAACGCTGTCTTCTCTTCTTCTTCTTCTTCTTCTTCTTCTCTGCATGTTGAGAATTCTGAGGCTTACCCCGGAGCAGGAATAGTATTGCACAAGTTTGATATGGCACCCGCTACTGCTCCACCTGCTGCTGGGTTTGATTTGAGTTGTGCAATATCAAGGACTTTTAGTTGTCCGCCCACTCTGCCAGAGCCTAAAGCCACTCACTTCTCATCAATTGGGAAAGAGTGTTTTAAGAAGAGGAAAACCCACAATCCCAAGGTGTGGAATTTGCATCCTTCGCATTCAAGGATATTGGAGCTGGATGAACTAACCTTAAGAAATTTTGTTTGATGTTAGTTTGTTGCAGAAAATTATAAGAAAGACAAGAAGATCAAAGTGGGTGTGGAGGATGGAGAATCCAAAATCACAGGGCAGACCAAGAATAACACAACCACCACAAATAGCATTAGCAACAACAGAGAAACTTGTGCAGATGCTTCAAATTCAAATCCTTCCGAGGTTCAAAAGCCTGATTACATTCATGTCCGAGCACGTCGTGGCCAAGCCACTGATAGCCATAGCTTAGCTGAAAGAGTGAGTTTCATTAAGTTACAACTACAACTACGCGTTGCAATGTTCAATGCATTTCTCACTCTACATTTTCATGCAGGTTAGAAGAGAAAAGATAAGTGAGAGAATGAAGTATTTGCAAGATTTAGTACCCGGTTGCAACAAAATCACCGGAAAAGCAGGAATGCTAGATGAGATCATCAACTATGTTCAGTCTCTTCAACGACAAGTTGAGGTGAGAGACTAACAGTTTGCTTCATTTCTTCATTTCTTCATTTTTTTTCCCTCAAATGTATAAAAGGCCTTGTGACTTACTATATATTATTATATATATGCTCATCACATGCAGTTTTTGTCAATGAAATTGGCTACTGTGAACCCAAGGCTTGGCTCTAATATCGATGATCAATGTGAGAAAGAGGTAAGGGAGATGCAGTTACTCTTTCACTTTTAGATCACCTACATTCTCTGATTCTGACATACTCTATTATTTGATGGGTGAAGGTGTTTCTTGCTTGTGCTTCAACATTTCCAAACACGGGGATGTCATTTGACATCACCAATTCCTCCTATCTTCAGTTCAATTCACCTCAACAAATTGTTTCATATGGTGGATTAGATATGGGGATTAACTCTTCCGATATTGGGCTTAGAAGGACCATAAGTGCTCCTGTATCAATGCCTGAAACGTTTCTTGACGACTCCTGTTTCAATGTTGGTTACCTGTCCCTAGTTTTCTTGTTATATTCCTCATTTTTCTCAATTTGATCTTTTTAATTTACGTGCATTGCAGCAATTTCTACCTTCCTCAACATGGGAAGGTGATTTCCACAACCTTTACAATTTGGATTTTGATCAAGCACCAACAACATCCTTTCCTTCTCAGCTGTTCACAGGTAGCTAAAAATTTGTGTCTTGTGAAATCACTTTTTCCTTAGCCCGGTATCTTAAAAGCAAAAAGAAGAAGCAAAAGAGAGTGGATTTTAATACATGATGGAGACGTTAAGCCCCACTGATATTGATGAGAGCATATAAATGCTGAGACCTTTTTTGAAAAAAAAAAAAACAGAAATTTTAAAAATGGATCTTTTAAATTATTTACTTTTCCTTTGCCACCATTTTTTTTCCCGCTGAGAAGGATAAGGCATTAATCACATGACAAAAATTAAAAAAACACTAAATTTATTTGGCAAGTTAACTGTATTTTGTGAAGTAAAATGGATAATATTGTATTGGCAACTTGAATGAATAGGCCCTGGACCAGGATCGGGATCAAGACATCTTAGCCTAGGGAGGGGATTACAATTTCACAATCTTTCTTTTTTGAGACCACCTAAAATAATTAACGAATTTCGAATTAGTTATACTATACCACTCAATGTAAATTCTAAATGTTGTTTGGCATCTCTGCAGGTCTACTTGAAGCTGGCAATCTAAAGATGGAGATGTAGACTAGAGCTCCAATTTCCTTATGCATCTTATCAATATTCTTTTTTTTTTTTCAAGTACATAGCATATATATATATATATATATATATATATTGTTTGTATACTGCTCCATAATATAAATAAAATTACATTAATACCTGTTAACTTGAGTCACTTTCATTTGCACGTTCAATTCATAATATAGCTAATGAAAGAAGAAAAAGGTTGATAACGATCAGCACTGAGCAGGCTGATATCAGTAATGTGGCATCAAACAGCTAATCCAATTTACATAAGGTGTTAAACTAACATATTTATGTTTAGGAACTGAATGAGGCCTGGTTCCTTGATTCAATTAAATCTTACCCATTTAGTTAGGTGAAGCAGATAGAAAAGCACTAAACATGGTGGAGAGAGATAGAGGACATGAAGGTGATAGTGGACCTTCACAAAGCAGGCTTTGGGGACAGAATAAGGGCCTCTTGATTGAGACAGTGATGGCTAGGCCACAGAATAATGAATACATAGCTCTAAATATGGGGTGGACAAGAGGGGCTTGGGCAGACATCTTCATGTCTTCAATTTATTAGAATGATCTTTTGTCTCTCAAGTACCCAAAAGAGTTGTGATTTAGTTCAATCAAAAAGGCCATTTCTACTCACTTGTCTATGGTTAAAAGGATAGATTGTAACCCCAGTTTTCAAATGTTTAGAATAGTATGGACAAGGACACTACCACGAAAAGGAAATGTGTTAACATTGTTCATTCAGTTCTTCAATTGGTTAGACTTATTGTCATGTGAACCAATGCCAAATCTCATCATAAAAAATCCCAGGTTGCTCCTAGTTCAATGATGTTTCTGTTTCTCTAGTTTGTTTTTAACTTGTTTCAAAGTATCACATTGATGACCTCGCTGTGCAAGACGTTAGTTCATGACATAGTGATAAACACAAAAAATTGGATTGAGAAAATTTCCAAGCAAAGGAGCTTATAAAAATATTCATGGTTAGTTACTTTCATGTCTTAATATGCATGAAAGGAAATTTTCAATGTTAAGTTGCACCGACGGTTAATTGGGTACTACCTTTTATTTATTTATTTTAATCTTGGAGGTACTAGTGCCATGGCTATCTTTCACTTTCAAGGCATATACAACAGTGACAATGGTGGACCTATCTCATTCATACCCAAGATTTTGTTGATTCTTTGTTCCTGCGGATAGGGAGAGATGATTTTGGATTTTGCTTTCAGTGGCCCCTCTTTAGAATTTCTCTTCTCATCTATCGCTCTCTACCCTTTCACTCACATGGGGCGCCGTTCACCACTTCCAAGCCTTATAAAGGCTAAGAAAAAGCCACAACCATGATAGCTTCCATGTTTATGTTTCATTCTTCTTTGGAAAATTCTAAATCTTAACCACTTCCCCATGCTGGATCAGGTTTAGAAAAAGGCGTATCATGATTTGGCTTATAAAAGATTATTAATTTTCAATAAATTATTAAATCTTTAAATAAAAATAATGAGATATTAAAACGAATAAAAAAACTAATTAAACTATATTTTTGTCTGCATTTATAAATCATATAAACAACTATTTTTATGTCATTTTATATTTATCTATTAATTCAACAGTTAATTTCATCAAATATTTATAATTTATCAATTAATTCTGCCAAAAATAGCCCAAACGGTAGGGACCATTTTTCGAAATTCTTTTTAATTTGCTAATTTTTTTTAATTAGTGAGTCCATGGATAATCTAAGTAATAGTTATGGGAGAGCATAGGTCGTAAGTCTTTTTGGCACTCAAGCGAGTTGCATTTGAATTGGACAGTGCACAATTATTGACGATGGGGTGAGTTGTACCTCCATGCTACATTGTTGGAC
Organism: Abrus precatorius; assembly: GCF_003935025.1. Taxonomy (NCBI): domain Eukaryota; kingdom Viridiplantae; phylum Streptophyta; class Magnoliopsida; order Fabales; family Fabaceae; genus Abrus; species Abrus precatorius. The sequence goes on from NW_020874384.1 coordinate 21,094,681, forward strand.
TCTATAAGTCGGTAATATTCGTCAAGTTCTCCAACCGAATATAAATTATACATTTTTTTTAATGGGTGATTATATATGTTTTCTTTATAATTTAAATATTTTATAAATACTTTCTAATTTATACTTTTAAATTTATAATAATTTATAATTTATAATTTTATATTTTATAAATACTTTATAATTGCGAAAACTGGGCTTCCATCTTGTGGCAAGAATCTTATTTTAACCCAAACACAGTTGGGTTGGGCGTTTAAACTAGTTGAGAACTTTGACAAAAACAAAAAACTCATCAGCCAATTTGTTTCGGATATTATGTTGGAGAATGCACCCTATGACATATCTGTAGATGAGATTTGAGCAGTTCAAATTTTTAAAACCAATTGTGACGTTGGAGAAAAGAATATTCCCCAACTAGCAACACAGGAAGACAGTAACTTACAAGACTAAGCAAAATGCTCATAAAACAAACCAAAGCATATGAAGCTCTATTTCTTTCAAATGAATTAGAATCAATCTTCACACTAGTATTCCAAGTTAGATACAAAAAAAAAAAACAAAACAAAGGCGATATACAAAACACAATCTTCTACAACATAATTGGATTAGATGATTGAGGCATCTCCCGCATCTGTGAATCAAAGAAATGAAACTCCTTCAAAATTCTAAAATAAAGCTGCAGCAAAAGTTTGAAAAGAATGAGTAAGGAAGGCAAACCTTTTCCAGGAACAATAACAACTGGTGCTGCTTTACAGTGGTGAAAGCAGTACTCACCAACACTTCCCTGTAGCACGCTGAAGAAAATCACAACAAGATGGCTTAGTAATAGTAGTTAGTAGCAGAGACAGAGGGGAGGGAATGGTGAGACAATTACAAACCTTTGAATCAAACTTCTGCCTCTGCTCCCCATAACCACTGCTGCGGGTTTGATCCTCTCTGCTTCCTTGCAAATTACTTTTCCTGGTTCACCTTCCACAATCCTAGCTACTGTTTTCACCTGCATTTTCATTATTATATATATCTTATCGTTTGGGATTAGTTGCTCAAAGAGAACTTCCTCTCTGTAACATCTAATATTCACAGAAATAAGTGTAATATAGAAGGTGATCATCAACAGAGATCAATCATAAAATTGGATTCACAAGAAATGGAATTGCTTTTAGTCATCTAGTAAAGCTCCAAAGTCACCCAAAGGGATTATTACTACATGCTATGACACAACATCTCAAGCATATTTATTGGATTGGGGAATGTGGAATTTGTTAGAAAATGGATACCCCTGGTTCATATATTTTGGGCTCTAATTAACCAAAATTCAGATCTTCTACTCACAACTTGAATCCACAACACTAACTACCAACACAGTCTCTTTTGTGGTTAATAATTGAATCAATTATTTTACATAACTAATGTACGATGCAAGTGATATTCTTAAAAATCCATAAAATAAAAAAGAAAAACAGATTCTAACCATTACGACTTCAAAAGCCTCAACTGCTAATTTCTCCATCAGGCTCTGGGTTACGTCATAAACGACTTGGTTCTTCACATCTGCAAAATATTCAATAAAATAAAATAAAATAAAATAAATTGCACAAATAAAGACAAAATGATAATAATAACATAGTAGTTAAAGAAGTAACAAACCAGAAACGGCGTGAACGAGATGGATAGTGTCAGCGAGCCTACAAAGATGTATGAGAGCCCAATCAAAGGCGTGTTTACTATTGGGGCCATGATCTATGGCTATGACTATGTCCCTTCCTCTTCTCCTTTCCCCTGTTTCCCTCTCAAGCTCTGGCTCTGGCACCACTGGGATCAGAGACGGAAGCCTCACTTCTCGGTAGTTGTATTCTTCCACATCTTCCATTACTGTCTCCATTCTCAATTCCGATCAATTACTTCCTTTGCCTTTTTCTCTACCTTTAATCGTCGATTATTAAAATATAAATTCAATCAAGAATGATAGCAATTGCTTTTATTTTAAAGGTTGCGTGTCAAGTGTGAACCAATGCTGAGCTGGCCCTTTCTCTTATGCATAGCCGCCTAAATATGTCGTGTCCAAGTCTTCAACGTTCATTGATTCAACCTTCGTTGAAATTTCAATTATTTTATGCTCTGCTTTCTCTCCAAAAATCCTCCTTGTTTAAGATAATCAAAAGTAGGTATCGTGTTTAGATATACTCAACATCACATTTACACGATATTCATGTCATCACCCCTTTTATTTCTTCTAGAAACAATGGATACCCTTTTCTTTATTCAACTTTCGTCCACCCTCGTGGAGTTCACTCATCATTTTCATTGACCACCGCACCACCATTCAACCCGTTCCATTCCAGTTTAGATCTTTCCCTTTCATTTTCTTATTTATTTCTTCATCTAATCATTAAAATTATTATGATATTCATTTTATTTTAGTATGTCAAGATTATGAATATATGCATGTGTTGCAATATGATGCCATTCCGGTTCCAGACATACACCATGACAAACTTGAATTCACAAAAACAATTAAACAAAGACAATGGCTGAGTATATAAATACCGTTATGATTTCCTTCTGATGATGATTAAATAACCATTAAATATGTAATATCTTTAAAAATTTATTATAACGTATAAAATGTTACTTTAAAAACAATATTTTGCTTCTAAAATTAAAATATTTAAGTAGTTTTATATTATCGCTTCTTTAAATTTTTATCATTAAAATTTACATTACTGTAAGTGCTTTGATATTTTTTCACATTACTCATCTCCTTTCTTAATTATCGAACCTTTTCATATTATCATTTTCTGTGTTATTGACAATTGTCATTTCTTACTAACAACTCTTAATTTTACTCTTTTTCAAACCGTTTGAAAATTTCTTTTGAAAAAACATATAAATTTTATGTCTTTCCAGCGTACATAAGCAGATTTAGCTTACTCTTCAACAATTTTGCAAAGTGCAAACTTCAACTTCATCATCTCTCAAGAGTTTAAATATAATAAAACGTCAATCTACTTCTACAATAGTTCGACACCTAAAGAAAATGTATCACATTTTTGTTTTATTTTTTCAAAATTAATATAGTATTAAAAATTATAAAATAAATAGAAATGATTTTTTATTAATACAAAGTTTTATGATAAAAGATAATTTTAAAGTTAATTTTATTTTTTATAAATATTTTTAATTTGATTATTTTACTCATTCAAATAAATGAAATAAATTTTTATCATTTTTTATTTTATCTTATTTCATCTAAATATCAAATATTTGTTTATTTTATTTTTAACTTTTATCTCTTGTCTCTGTTTCAGAGAACCTTTGTGAGGTTGGTAGCGTATCCAATGCTTGCATTTAGAAGAGTAGGTGAGGCGTCAAATGCGTGCCTGATTGGAAGAACACGAGTACGATGACACTCTCAAACATATTTGTGATATATTTTTTATTTATTTGTCAGAATTTTTTAAATTATTATTTTTAACCTTAAATATAAGAATATTTTCATAATAATTTAAAAATATAATTAATAAAAACAAATTTATTATTAATTTAAAATTTTTTTAAAAAATATTCTTAAATATTAGAACACATAACTTTACCTTTTTAATTAAAATATTTTTATAAGAAAGTAATTTGTAAGAAGTCTTGTAAAATAAGTTATGGCAACTAACAAGTACGTTAAATCGACTTGTCGGACATTATTCTAACTTAATCTATATTTTTGAGATATTTTTAACGTAAAATATCTGTGATAAAAAAATAGTTTTTTAAACAAAAAATTATATTTAATGTAAAAAATAATATAAATAAAATTTATTTGCATCCATAATTAAAAAAGGTGAATAAAATAAAAAATATATAATAAAGAAAATAACAAAAAAATATTAAAAATTATTTTAACAATTATGTATCCTTGTATTACAGAGAGTACACGATAGATGAGTGGGTGGTGATATCGGAATGTGACCAATTCAAATACATGATGCAGCGAAAATGTCTCTCCCTCGTACGTTGCCATTAAATGTGAATGTGATGCAGCGAAAATGTCTCTCCCTCGTTTGATCCCAATGCTTCGATTAATTTTATTTTGCAGTGTGTAGATCTCAATAACCACCAGATATTATTATTAAGCATGTGTTAGATTTCAGGTTAAGTATAATAAATTTATTTTATATTATTAAATGTATTGAAATATGTGAATAAATTTATTTGAATCACACATTTTTATAAAAAATATGTAAGAATTATTCTTTTAATTTTGAAAGAAACAGTCATCTAAGTTGCAAAATTTGACTATATAATACTGCCTGTCATTATCCTATTGTGAAAATCGACTATGACCGTTTTTCATTAGCAGTTTTTTTTTTAAATTTAAATCTCTTTAATATTACAACGTGTGACCTATTTTTATGTGGAAAATGTTTCCCGTACAGCGTATACATTATTTTTAGTATATACGAAATGGAAAAAAATATAATAAATAATATATATAAAATTATTTTTATGTATAGCTTTGGCTACGTTATTGGCAACTTCTTGATGGTTCTTTTTATTTTTCTTTTCCAAACTAATTTGTAAAATTTGTTCAACTTTATGGATGAATATTGAAGTCGTATTTAATAGGCAAACACGAATTCTTTGAGTAGTTGGGTTTCTTAGTCATCAAATACTTTAGGATTCTTGTTTTACCAATTTGTTGAGAAAGATACACATTATTGGAAGAACAAATTTCATTAATTAAAATATAAATAATGAATTAAAACACACATCTCAGTTAAATATAGATAGGAGCAGTAAAATTATTATTTTTTCAAGTATTTTTTTGGATGAGACATATTTAGATATCCATTCAAAAAAATTTATCAATCTATTTTTTCTTTTTAAATGTGAGTATGAGAGCAGACCTTACTCATTATTTTCTAACCAATGCTCATTCTAATATTCTAAAAAGTCAATATTCAATATTTTTTTTGGTCAAATAGATGAATATTCAATCCAGCATTAAGTTTTTTAAACGGATACAATTAATGGATACTATTTTTGAACCATATTTTATCTAACAAATAATAATTATAGTACAGTAACAAATATTTTAAACTCTCTTTTGTTCGAACAAATTTATTTTCTTTAAATAAAAATGGTTCATTTCATTTTTGTAAAAAATAAAATAATATGGGTACAACTTCCGTACATTTTTATAATTTTATTTTGTAGATTGAGGTTAAGTATTTAAAAATAATTTTTTAATAAAACCTTATTATTATTAATTACTTAAATTCATCATTAAAATACATTTAATGTATTATTATTAACATGAATTACTTAAATATAATATAATATAATAGTAAATATTTTTCTTATAATATCTGGGAGCAATGAATTGAGACTAGTATTGAGTTGAAATACATTAGTTTCTTCAAAAGGGAAAAGGGAAGGCATCGGTTATAAATAGGACAAGCATAGCAGTGTAGCGTAGATAGCAGTACCACTCAATCTCCATTGTTGTATGAACTAGGAAGAGGAATGGCAGGGACTAGCAAGATTCTCTTCATTGGAGGCACTGGTTACATAGGAAAGTTCATCGTAGAAGCCAGTGCCAGTAGTGGCCACCCAACTTTCCTTTTGGTTAGGGAGTCCACTCTTTCCAACCCATCAAAATCATCCATCATCGACAAATTCAAGAACTTGGGTGTCAAATTTGTTTTCGTACGTTAAATAAATCATCAATTATGTCACTTTTTTTAAGAGTCTTTCTTGCTCTGCCTTTATATTTGGGTTTTGTGTTATTTTGGCCTGAAAATCCAAACTTTATATTTGTATTCCTCTTGGTTTATGGGAATATTTCAGTTTGTCATGGATGTGTTTCATGGGACTGTTATTTGAAAGGGTATTCACCTTGTTATGTGCAGGGAGATTTATATGATCACCAAAGTTTGGTGAATGCCATAAAGCAAGTCGATGTGGTAATCTCTACTGTAGGACACTTGCAGCTGGGTGATCAAGATAAGATCATTTCGGCTATTAAAGAAGCAGGAAATGTTAAGGTATACTTTTTATTAACCTTTTGGTACGTTGTTAATTATGTATGTTAGTTATCTGGACTAATTTATATATACGTTAGTTGTCATGTTCATTTTGTCATGAATTCCTGTGTTTAATAAGAAATTGGGAATAATAATTGGGTAAAATAATTAGTTCAGATTTTCGTATATTTAGAAAAATATGTTACATTAGTCTTAAGTTATGTTAATGGGTTGTTAAACCAATGCATATTAACGTGATACCTCGTTAGGATGATATACACGACATCCATGTAGTCGAATTCTGACTTTGAATCATGACAAGGCTTTCCGAGAAAATGTTATTCAATTATGTAGAACTGACTTACAATATTAACATCAAGTGTTTTACAGAGGACAGTATTAAGCTTGTCCTTTACCTTGATAATTGATGATTTCGTGAAATTTTCATATAAGCTAATTAAATACCGTGACGCCATTATATTTCACAGAGGTTCTTTCCATCTGAGTTTGGAAATGATGTGGACCGGACTCAGGCAATTGAACCAGCAAAGAGTGCATTTGCTACAAAGGCCAAAATTAGACGAACCATTGAAGCTGAAGGAATTCCCTACACTTATGTGTCAAGCAACTTCTTTGCTGGTTACTTCCTACCCAATTTGTCACAGCCTGGAGCTACACCTGCCCCCAGAGATAAAGTTGTTATCCTTGGTGATGGAAACGCCAAAGGTAAAAAAAATTGATGACACACTATTGCCTCAAGATTAGAAATTTACATGTTATCGTGTTACTATTGACTTTTGCTTGTTTAACAGCTGTTTTTAACAAGGAAGAGGATATTGCCACTTATACAATCAAAGCTGTGGATGATCCAAGAACATTGAACAAAAGTCTCTATGTTAGACCCCCGGCTAATACCTTGTCATTTAACGATTTAGTTTCTCTCTGGGAGAAGAAGATCGGTAAAACTCTTGAAAGAATCTATGTCCCAGAGGAACAAATCCTGACACAAGTTCAAGGTTAGTCAGTGATCATTATTCAGGTTTTGTGCTGGATCTAACAGTGATAACTTAGTTCCTTTTTTCTTTTCTTTCAGAGTCATCACCACCCTTGAATGTGGTCCTGTCGATTAAACACTCTGCTTATGTAAAGGGGGATCATGCTAACTTTGAAATTGAGCCTACATTTGGTGTGGAAGCTTCAGCGCTCTATCCTGATGTGAAATACACCACTGTAGATGAGTACCTTAATCAGTTTGTCTGAGATGAAAACTAGTTGATATGTCCTCTAGGTAAAACTTCGTTGTCTAAAATAAAGAGAATCGTGTAACAGCAGTATAGAACTGACTTGTTGCGATGTGCTCCTCAAAGGAACTATGTATGGAGAAAATATGCAATACTATGTTATGATAATTTTATTGAATGCCCGTTTATTTTCCTTGTATGAAAGTTAAAGTGAAAAAATAGCAACGACAATATGTTAGAAAAGTCTTGGCGTCAGTTAGAAGCCTTGTGATTGTGAAATGAACAATATTCAATGCCAATTCAGTTATTAAAACGAGCAATAAATAAAACCTACCTTAACTTTTGCAGATATTAAGTTTTATAAATTTAGTAATGTTTTGATTACTTTTTCATTATTTATACGTCCATTTTTGACCAACCAGTTAGGATCCTTTTCCGTTAAAGATAAGTCAAACTTAAAAATAAAATTGATTTTTAATTTTATATAATTAATTTTGAATGGTTGAATAAAATAAAAATATGTGCTAAAATAAAACTAATCGCAGTTACAGATTTTCATTCAAAAGGACGAGAAATAAACTAATTCAAAATAACTATAATTCATTTTTTACACAACTATGTGTAACGAAATAACTAATTGTATATATGCAAAACGTACCATACCAAGAGAAATGGTCTGTCTATACCTCGACTTTCAACTTCATCATTAGTAATGGGCCCATGATTTAACGTGCTTTAAGAGACAAACAAATTACACAAAAAGTGAACATATCTAAGCTCTCACTCTTTTTCTTCGGGCAGGCGTTAAAGACCCTATCTAATCTTTATACTATAATCGAGGCAGACAGAAAACGAACGTGATGGGTGAACTTTGCCATAATATTGGGGTAGAATGAAGACAGCACAGAGGCAGGGAAAAATTACAGCATCACAAAATCACAATACAAGCAAAGATTTACAAGAAAATCCAATCAATACATGAAGTTCTCTGCCAATCTTAGCACGCCTTCATGTATAATAAAACAAGTAGCACAGTGCATACTGGTATCCATAATACTCTGAATACAAATTCTTTCAAAAAAAGTGCGAAAAAATTAACTAGCCTGAATGTTCACAAAACCTAACAATGTAGATCTGTGTTCTTAAAATCATGACACAGCTAAGTTTTAGTCTGCTCGTGATCCACTGCTACCAGCAGAAGATTTCTTGCCGCTATACTTCTGCAAAACAAAGCAAATCTCACTTTGTGCTGAACTTAATATTAAGCTAAATGATGCAAATAAAATAAAATAAAAATAAAAATAAATTTAAGCATTAAGAAAGTGAACCTGCTTTCCAAGGTTGAAGGGGATATATTTATATTTGATCATGTGTGCAACTTGGCGCCTCATGGTAAGCACAAACAGAACAACCCAGTAACAGAGCAATATAGGCCAAAACACAGGAACATCAAATAGAGAAAAAAATGTCATCACAAACGCTATGCAAACAGCTTTCGTGAAAGAATACCTGAAACCATCGATACAAAGGAACATATGGACATGATTCAGTTGAATAATGATACAGTTATCGTTGTTTCAGCTCAGAAACATTAATTAAACCTAAATTACCAGAACTTAAACTCGGGAAGGCGACGAATGAAGGGTTTGAACTCGTCGGAGCCTTTGGTTGGAAGCAAAGGGGCATCGGAAGGTTCGAGTTGGGGATCGACCAAAGGGGATAGAAAACCAATCAAGAGATTGAGAAGGTAGATTCCGAGGCCATATGAGACAATGTAAAACCCTTGCACGTAAATTACCCGCAAAGCATAGATGCATGCGATTACCAAGGTCCCAATCCATCTGTAAGCGCTGTGAGGCGTAGATTTATCGAGATAATGTTGATAGAGCTTGGACAAGTTGTGCCAATATTGGTTCACCGGCGACGAAGCACTGCCACCTCCTCCACTTCCCTCCATTCAAATCGCACACTCACCTGTGACACCACAAAATGCAAAATTAGGGTTCCAAAGTTTTGCTTTTGAAACGAAAACAAAAGGGGGAAATGAGATCTGGAATTTCATGGTGAGGTGGAAAGAATAAACCCTAATTTGAATTGAAGAAGAATAGAATAGGAGCTAACCTAATCGAATCAACAACTACAATGGTTTGGTTTGGTTGAAGCTTAAAAGTTTAACGATTCAATCTCATCCTCGTGTTAAGACTTAAAGAAGGTGGTAATGTATGCTATTCACTGCTCGCTACTGCGTTTCAGCTCTTCCTCACAACTGTTTACTTACCATCTCTACCCTTCTATTTTTTAATTACTGCTTCTTCCATTCAGGGATTAATGAACCAACTTGAACCTTTCATTTCTATTCATTTCACTGATTAATGAAACAACGGCTAATTACAGGTCTTTTACTTTTAATCACACAATTCTAAATTATAAATCAACTTTTATTGCCATTCAAAATATTGTCAAATTTTAGTAATTTTTTTAAATTAATAGATGTAATTTTTTTTAATAATATATGTTTCATACATTCAAGAAATATAATTTTTTGAATTTAAGAAAAATATTAAAATGATTTATCATTTTTAATATAGTGTGTTTAAATTTAAAGTAATTAAAATAATCAATCCATAAAGAGTTATCTAATTCAATAAAAAGTAATTTTTAAAAAAATACTTATATAATATAAGGATAAATTAATTAGATCTAAATAAATATAAAATTATTTAAACTATTATAATTATGAGAGTACATTAAAGTTTCTCAAAGTCTTAATAACATATTGTTATAACTTATTTATAAATTAGAAGATTTTTTCCATAATAATCTTGTCTTGTTTTGCAAGGCGGCAGTAAAATTGAGAAAACTTGGTCTTAATGGGGACCAATAGAAATAGGCACGACATATATATATATATAGTCGTTATGCGCCGTGAATGGGTATGTATGGCAATTGACAAAGCAGTGATTGAAGGCTGAAACTATGAAGCTTTCTTACTGCAAAGTTGTTCATCCCAACTTGAGTTTTAATATTTTACAAAAGCTCAAGCTGTTCTCATCGTACATTAAAATTATTAATCTAAGGCCTTAGCTTGAGGGAGGACTCACCTTTCTTGGTGATCCCCATGTTTTGTTAGAATTTCTGTCTGATCATATATCATTGTACAAACATGTCAAGACAGTGAGGTAGCATGTTCTTGTTCTTATACTAATGGTCACTTCTTTTTTTCACCTTGCTAATAAAAAATGAATAGTTCTTTGGAATGGAAAATATCCAAGATCTCAAAGCTCCAACAAGCCTCAAAAACGAATCATCTTCTGAAATTTATAACATGGAAATTACTGCTTTACAGGAGAATCATCATCCTAATATGTCTTGACATGCTAAAATATTTAGTTTTTGATGAAAACTTACACGCATAAAATTGTCAATTTCCCATAAAGTTTAATTTTAGTTTTATGGAGGATATGTGATCCACATGTAGAAACTTTCTCCTGTTTGTTTTGGGAAATGTTTCATTGTCAACACAACAAATAAGGTAGTTCTTTTCTATTTCTACGTGTTCTTGATACCACCCACCATGTTATTTCATTTCCGATCACCACTTTCATGATTACTAATTTGAATGTTTAATTTCTTTCTATGATTTTCGAAGCTTCATACATCACACTCTGGCTTCCGAGAAAAAAATAATTTTGTTGACTTACACTTACTTCATATCTAGACTTGAATCTTGCCCTGTTCCAAGAATAGTCAAAGCCTGCCCATTTCTCAGGTTGCAATAACTTCAGAGTTCAGCCGATGAGAAAATCAAAGTAAAAAAATTGTATATAAAGTTTGGAACCCAAAATGATATAGTTTATGCTGCAACAGTATTAAGTTATCCACACAATGCAAGTCCTCTTTTCTCAAGGCGAGTTACTATTATAACAAATGTTGCTGAATGGTCTTACTACAATGCTTTCCTTAGCACGCCTATCACAATGATATTGCCAAGTTATGTATATAATGACAGTGTTAATTGTAAGGTTTGTATTAAATATCATGTTGAAGGAGTTTTAGACACATGGACCAGCCAATTTTTTAACTGCAGCAACAGGAGGGTATATCATGTTAAGGACGAGTGTTGATGTGGTGTCTAAGCCACTTATATGACTTGGTCATAACTCAATGTGATGGTGATTCTCTCCTGTGTGTTTACCCCTTCGCTATACTAGTCTTGTTCCGATAAAAAATTGTGATTTTTGAAAGAATTTGGCATCAAATTTTTAACTCAACCCTTCAAACACGAACAATTCTCCAATGATATAAAGTAAGAAACGCATCTTAACCCTTTTACACTTAGGGATTCCTGGCTAATGTGAAGTTGACCTTTCTGTACTCCTGATTTCTTAAAATGGAATTACTGTTAAATAGCCATGCTTTTTTTTAATTATGTTGTTGTCCTCCAATAATTTGGTAATGCTTTTATTTTAGCTTAGCTACTTGTTTTACTTATCTACAATCAACAAAAACTAATCAACTAGAATTGACTTAATTGTTATGATTGAATAACTTCCACAGAAAAAGGTCTTGGACTCTTGGATTCAATTCCTGATGATGGACATTCATTAGTGAAGTTACATGTAAGTACCACTCGCTCAGGCTGGTGACTTGCTTGACGCCTTGACCTTGAGTAGGAAGAAGACAAACCCTCCTCTACTAAAACAATGATTATTCTCGTATATCTATTAACCAAAGTTCTTTTGATTTGGAACTCATTGACATCTTATAGAACAAAAAGAGTAAAAATTTAGTCCATTAATACCTTGATCAATGATTGCGAATCATAGTTCCATTTTTCACTTGACATCCACTCTGCTCCAAGGCAAGTTCAAAAAATCCACCTCCATTGATGCTAGAATTCACACATGGTGGGGCAAACTGCAGAATTACATCTCTCAGTGTGAGCAAACCTGTTACTTGTTCATTATCATTTACCAGAAAGCTGAAACTGCTACTAGTCTGTATCATATGTTTCATTATTTGCTTGAGCGAAACATTTTCCTTGTCGGCAACAGGTGAATCCATTCTGGGTGTGAAGCTGTTTTTCAGGCGGAGACTTCCTGCCGTGAGAAAAGTCCCGTGATCATGTTCAATGGATGCTTCAGTCTCTATTTTTTCAGTTTCCGTGTGAATGAATTCTTCCACAGTTAAAGTCCTGTTATTTTATAAAAACAAGCATTTTTGTCACATTAGTTACATTGTGAATTCAATATGGTTGCATGCATATATATACATTAGCCGGTTAGCTTATTTTATACAGGCTGAAAATGCAGCGAGAGAGAGAGAGAGGGGACACGACATGTTTTAAACTTACGTTCTATTTCTAAGGAGATCATCATTCTTTACAAGATTATAAACGTCACTGTTCCTCACATTACCCAGGAGCTTCTTAGTTTGTCGATCTACCACTGCAACTGCACAAGTTTGGTTTTGCCTTAGCAACTTCAGAGCATCTGCAACAGTTTGGTCTCCAGATACACAACTAGGATTTTCTTGGCCTTCAAATCTGTGGAAGGATGAGAAAAGGGTCAAAGGGTCAAAGGGCAACACACAAGAATACCAATTCACTTGAACAAGCAGCAAATGAATGTACTCTGTACTTCAATCAATGAGAGTTGAATACCGGAAATCTGACAAGTTCTTGTCTGCAATAGTATCAAACCACTCTAGTTCACTTGATTGAAGAAGGAATTGGACTACAGCATTCTAGCAGGACAACTTATTTATTACTCGTCCTGAAAACATAAACTTAAAAGAAAAAACCTTTGCCTTAATTCATCAGATACCTGTGTAACAAAACCAATGAGTCCAGGTTCAGGTTGCTGTATCACAGGCAAAACATGCAGCCGATGCTTAGAGAGAACTAGCAGTGCATGCAAAATCGTGTCATCCAGGTGTACCGGGAAAAATGGTTCCCAGAGGAATGACTTAGCCAACTCGCCAACCTAGTAAATATTGCAATAGAACTGTAACGTGTTCACTTGGACAGTTTTCTAGCATACTTATAACGAGGTTCATTAAAATAATGATCACCACAGCATACTACCTTGGTTTGTCCAATCTGAGGAATCTGGTCCAGGATGGAGAAAAAGTCACCGTTCTTTATATCCTTGAGAAGGTTTTCCCCGGAATTTTTCTTGGTCTTCTCATATTCCTTGAAAATATATGTTTAATGAGAATGGTGTGCACTTTTGGCGGGGAAGAATTGATAGAAGGTGTAACTTAATGGGGTGGAAGCAAGTAATACCTCAAGACACCAAAGAACCATGCTTGTAAAATCTATGCAACCCATATATCGATCTGAAAATCTTATGCTAGCGGTATTGGGGTCCAACACATCCACAATTGCTGCAGAAGAGATGTCCTTTTCGTACAACATATGAATTGCATCCCTTATACTGTCTCCAGCTTTCAATTCCAAAACTTAAGAAAGAAGGGACATTGAATCATGTAAGAATCATGAGCATGTTCGTGTGATTACTGATTCTTAAACAAAACAAAGTTGCCATAAAAGTACCAGGTGAATTATTTATGCCGGCTATTGAACTAATGGGTACGTGATCAAGAAATTGTTGGAGGGCAGAGGCAGAATCAATCACATGGTGACTATCGTTGTTGATATTCTTTTCCTTGTTTTCTAACCCACCGTCCGAAATGTCCAACACGTCCGCTATTGGCCTAGATTGCATTGTTTTTGGTTTCATGTTCTATACTCACTAAACAACATTCATTTTAACCCTTCACTTTTCCACCACCCTCACTCACCACGTGTGGCCCTCCTCGCCATCTTAGGCCTTTGACTCGTCTACAAGTTAGAAGTTCTACGTGTCAATCAGTTTGTAATTGATTACCCTGATCTTGCCACGAGACATTACTATTGCCATTTACCGTGCATCAAAAGAGAAGATTTTCAGAGGGCCCCCAAAAAAAATTAGAAAACCTCTAGCGTTATCTGGACTATAATTTTGTGTTCGTTTCTATTATCACTAGAAGATGATGCAAATGGATCCGCTCAGTCAAAACACTAATACTTTAGTGATACGAATAATTTAGAAGGTGTCCTTTATCAGGGACTTCGTAGCTCATGGTCACCTTGCAATTTATTTACATTTTTGCATCATGAATTTCATGTTTTATTCGTTCTATTTTTACATGTATTGGGGAAGCTTCTATTTTTACTTAAAGCAGCAAACTAGGTGCTGCTTTCTCTATTGAACATAACATTGCAACAGCTACCCTCGTCCCCAAAATATAGGAGTGTTTCTCAGAATGCTTCTTCCAGCGCCTTTGGCCAAACCAGCCCAAGAAATAAGCGTAACCATTTTATATGACACTGCCATCTTCTATTGTTGCCTTCTCCATTATGATAGTGATTCCTGATCGAATGTAAAACCCATCTTCTGGTCTATCTGCTTCTTGAACGCCCTACAGAGAAAGCATTTGAGTTGGTAACACATAAATAGGATAATATGATAAAACTATTAACTGATAAAACGGGATAAAAAAGGCAAAAGCATGGTGAGAACTGGTATAGTAGCCATGCTTACATCTTTGTTAGCGATGATGACATCTTTCCCGATCTTTGCATTCTTGTCAATAATACAATTCCTTCAACAAAGACAACAGATTATGTGACAATTTCATGACTATAAATAAAACAGAATTGCTACATGACAATGCTTATTCTTTATCATGGTACTGATTCAATATCAGTGTTTCCTGTTAACTTTTTAGACCCACAAAATGATTTAAAATTACCTAATTTTGGTATTCCTTCCAATGCCAATTGGGACCTTCCCCTCTGCAAGCAGAGAAGCAATTTCAGATTCTGTTTGGTAGTAGTTTGCTCCCATCATTACGGTGTCCTGCGAAAAAGTGATTCTAGTTAGGAGGAATCATAAATGGAGTATTCTATGAGCAATGCAGTTGCAGAATGCATAGCAGTTTACCTGGAGCTCAACACCATAATCTAAACGTGAACGTTCACCCACAATGGAGCGTTGGACTGTACATTCTCGCAGGAAACATCCATGGGAGATAATGGCATCCACAATCTACCACAGCAACTCAAACGGAATAAGCAAAGACATCTCATGGTGTTAAAAACCATATTATGAGAGAGATTATATCATACCCGACATTTGTCAATCTTTGTTGGTGGTAGGAATCCTGGAGATGTGAAAATGGGTGTCTTGGGATCATAGAATTCAAACTTGTGACTCTGCAAGAACAATAGAGTAGTAGCATGAAGCAGATAAAACAAGTGCCACAATGCAACTAGTATAGATTTGGTATGTGACTTGTCATTTGTGATTAATGCATGGTGCCTATTCTCATAGAATGGAAAAATCAGTAAATTAGAAAAAATGCCAGTCTATGAATATCTTGAACCCACCTCTTCAGTAAGAGCCAAGTTAGCATCGTAAAAGGATTTTATTGTTCCAATATCTTCCCAATAGTCTCCGAAAAAATATGCCTGCAAAAACAACAAACAAATAACTTTCCAATGTTACCTCTGTATAGGTGTAACTGCTCCTCATAAATGACAGAAGAGACTCCTTATCAAATGGATAAAATATTTGAAAGAAAGTATATATATTGAAATTTCTCTTACTTGGACATCGTGTTCCCTCACAGCTGCAGGGATGATTTCAGACCCGAAGTCATTGGATGTAGGGTATCTCCACTTTAGAAGATTGAGTAAAACATCTGTCTTGAATACATAAACCCCCATAGATGCAATATATGGTGACTTTATTGCATCTTGGGGTGACAACCCAAGAAGAGAGGTATCCACTTGCTGCAGAATACAACACAGGAACACATGAGACCAGAAAAATATATTATGAACATTTCATTATGCTGACAAAAAGCTTGTAGAAGGGTTAATAACTGGCAGATGAAAATGACAAACAACCACAATACTCAAAAGAATTATCAGATAACTTGAAAAGTTATCTGATAGAAAAAGGTGCAATATTAGGTTAGCTTGTGAATTACCATTGCTTTCAGATCATCACCCTTCGGTTTTTCTGAAAATTGAATGATGCGGCCTCTGTCATCTACTTTAACCAATCCATAATCTGATGCGCGGCTGGAAAGCAGGAAATTAAGTTTTGTAAATTTTTTGTTTTCAGCAAGTTAGTTGTTTCTATTCACTCACCCTATAAAGAAATTAAGTATAATAGTTATATCATCCAAGCAACATAATGATATTAAGCATCAAGAAAGAAGCACAATTGAGAGAAGATTGAACGCACCTGTCACCAACAGCAGCACATGAAACTGTAATATCAGCATTCCTATCAACATGACTCTGTTCATTTGTAATAGATATAAATCAGAAAACTTCTGAAAAAGCAATGAAGAAATCATCCATTCTATAAAACAGTTACACTGTATACCTGCACAAGGTCCATGTAATCCATTCTGTACAGATGATCCCCGGCCAAGATTAAGACATTCTCAACGTTTGTATTTTTGGCATCCTACAACAATAAACCTATCACTTGTTAACAAACTCAATCTAATAAATGAAAAAAAAATATCATCTGTTCTGTAGTACAAAAACTACATGCCCACCTCAAATACCCATGTAAATTGCCTCACAGCATCTGCTGTTCCTTGGAACCACTTCTTTCCAGCCTCTCCTGGTGTTTGAGTAGCAGCCAGAACCTGTTTGGCGTTTAGGTTGATTTAGTTAGTGATCATGAATCGGAACAAAAGAAAGAACACAAACAGGAAACTGGTCAACAAGAATCCCTCTAGTGGCTTATATTCCTCTTTCAATCACAGTAACCAAAGGGAACATAGTGATGGTAATGCACATACCTCCACAAAGCCATCCCCAAAGTTGATGCCATTTCCAAAATAAGTGCGGGCGATGTGACGGTTGAGGGATGCTGAGTTGAACTGGGTTAGCACAAATATTTTGTTAATGCCACTGTTGATGCAGTTGCTCATAGGGATGTCTATAAGCCTGTAGCATCCACCAACAGGAACCTGAAAAATGCGTTCCACGTTTGGTAACAAAAACCATCATCACAACACAACACAGAACTCCAAGAAGTTAGGACTCAGACAAAAACCATGATTCACTTACCGCAGGTGTGGCAGCACGTTTGGTGAGAGGAAACAGTTGTGTCCCAGGTCCTCCTCCCAATATGATGGAAACAACATTTTTTGGGTCAGCCCTTCGTCTCAAAAATGAAGGCACTTGCAGGGTCTGAAATTCAAAACACACTCACTAAAACACCAAATAATAATGCAGCCACACAAACACAAAACAAAGTAAAAAGTAACCTTTTTTTCACAATAATTAAAAGGTTGACAAGTAGAAGGTGAATCCTAGAATCAAATTCAGCATACCAGGGATTCCTTGGCATTATTTGAAGTGAGAACGGCAGATACAACACCATGTTTGACCATTCTTTTTTGTGTTCTAGAACGTTTAGCCAACTGATTCATAACAAAAGCACTGTTGTTCAAGCTACCCGTGATTCTTTCCCCCAGAAAGCCATTATCTTTACAGAAAGGGTAGCCTTTTTCCAAGTTTGTGAAATGGGTATTGGCTTTCAACGTCACACAAGCAGAAGCCATTGCAGTGACCTCACCTCACTGCTCACTGCTAAGAAGAAGATGGTGATGGATCAAATGTCCAAAGGCCCTGGAAACTGCAAAGACCTCACCTCAACCTGCAAGTTAAGTACGCATTAAACAAATATGCCACAAAGCATGAGAAACTATATACTAATAATTAAATAAACAGCAAGAAAAAGCATACCTTAAGTAACTCCAAAGGTGAAGCTGAAGAGGATCAAAGTCTAAGCCACCCAAAGGTCAACTAAAATTAACGTGTGAGTGTGAAACAAAATAGGAAAATCTAAAAAAGGGATCCTAGTGATCTCGAGATCATTGAAGGCAAATTATTAGACTAAATAGTGCAATCGAGTGGCGTTTAAGGTAGGAGGTTGCCTTTATTGGCTAGTGAGCCATACCCCTCACCAGAAGGGTCTCAAAAAAAAATAAAAAATCTTATGATCTTGGTAAATATTATTAATTTCCAAAACTATATAGTATATAAAATAATGTTGGTTTGCCACTCTACTCCAAGACCGTCAATTCCCATAGTCCAAGTTTCAAGGTATTTGTTACACATGGGAAAGCCATTAGCGAACAAAAGACGTGTCAATTTCAGGCAGTGTTCGTACAGGAAATCAAAGAAAAAATAATTAATACGGAGATTCGTTCAAAAATTTTATGTGAATTTATACGGACGTTATTTGCTTGAATGTATTATGCCATGGAGAAATTACTCATTCCTATGTATGAATGTTCAGGCTGCTCGAATCTATCATTTAATCTCGCTATTCTCTTGGCAAGTTGCCAAATTTATCAATAATTATTGTTCTATTCAGCTTGATTGAGTTTGATAAATGGTAAACATTTTCATACTTGCAATTGCCATTTGAATATCTATCTGTTTCTTACATTTATAATTTTACCAAGATGTTACTATATAAAACAATGATGTGTTTGATTTGTCTAAAAAATGAAAGATTTAAGTAATTAAATATACGCATTTCATGTTTAATAAAAAAAACATAAAACGTAATTTTTGTCATGGAAAGATAAAAATAATAATTAATTTAATCCTTTTTAGATACTAAATTGATGTAAAAATGAATAAATTAATCAAAATTTTGATGAGACAAAATAGTATTATATCCTAAAATCCGTCAATGCCAGCGAAAAAGAACTTGCAAACCTAATCGACCTTGTATCTACCACAACCCCTTGCTCTATGCTCAAAATTGTGTATCAAATCAATAAATGGAAGATATATATATATTAAAAAAAAGATGTTATGACTCAATTTTTGTATTGTTGTTTTTACTATTCTTTAACGTGCATCAAATGCATTTTAAAGTAATTTTAAATGTAAAATTGTCTTAAAAAGTAGAGTATTAGTTTTATATCATTAATTGTTGTTGTGATTTGAGAACAATGCGGTGGATTCACTGTATGGTATATTTATGGTCGCAAAGGAAGAAAAAGAGAGAGAAACATTCATCCTGGGTAATAGTTATTCTCTAGTCGTTACAAGTGGAACTGATTTTGTCGTACTAGGAATCGTGTAGATTAATTCCATGTCAAACAAAACAACTGAACTTTCTGGACAAAATGAGGTGAGAAGAATCCACTTTGATACATTCACAATCTGAAAATTACTTACCTTAAATGGACCATCATCGACATGTTGAACCAGAAAATCCATTTTCCCTTTTGCATAATCTGGAAAAAAAAATGAAATTTATTAATTGAATTACATTTCCCCTGCAAAT
The DNA here is from genome assembly GCF_003935025.1 of Abrus precatorius. NCBI lineage: Eukaryota > Viridiplantae > Streptophyta > Magnoliopsida > Fabales > Fabaceae > Abrus > Abrus precatorius. The sequence goes on from NW_020874384.1 coordinate 21,114,319, forward strand.
TAATTCATGCCTAAGCAACTCCACAAACCAATATCCACATCAAAGATGGAAACAATCATGGGTAGTAAACAAATAATATCACCGAACTTTCCAATATTCCGATTCATTAAATCAAAATCAAATGAATTAAATTTAAAAATATTAGTCTGAAGCACTACATAAAACCTACCGTTGAATTAATTCTTATAAATCATAAATTGATATGCATAAGCTTTCTTTTTGGTATAAGTATGTCCCCGATGTGGGGCTCATTAACCATTGTTCTTGTTCTCAGTGGACCCACCATCAGTGTCTCTGTTTTTTGTTCTTGTTCATCTGCCATACCCTTCCCATTTCACGTATCACTCATTCGTCAACTAAGCATATCATTATCATACTCACATACTATCAATCCCCGAGTGCATTTCAAATTATTTAAATAAATAATGTTACAAGTTTATATCAAATTTTTTGGGGATGAACATTAAGCCCGTTTAGATTGGACCTTAACTCTTAATAAGAAACAAACAAGCGCATGATGCTACTGACACTAGTTATTCGACTCATACTGCGGGTGCTGCATGTGAATATGACGTTCCATTTTGTTTTATTTCATTGTTTTGTTTGATATTATTGTTAGGACATTTCCACTGAGCTTCATCTCCACCGTTAAAGTAGGGTTCAATGTCTCTGACAATCAGCCATGCCAGCCCCACAACTGGGACATGGCAGAAGCTATTGATAATGATTTTTTTAAGTGATCAATTTGGCCTCACTTACATGCGTATTAGTTAGAGGACTATGTTGTTTACTCAAAGCTTGTATTTCTCTAATTCTATCGCAATTACTTGTGAACAAGGTGCTCTCTGAATAATTTAATAACATTGAATAGCATAAATATCATTAGTATTATTCTTCTTTCAGAAACTAAAAATCGTAAAAGAAAATGTGATGGGACCATCTGATTGTACTGCAAGAGAAAAACAAGTTACAAAGTGACAACATGCATGTGCCATGCTCTGCTAGCAATTGATTCACACAAATACAAATTCAGGCCTCCACTTCCCTCCGATATGTGGCTTAAATACATTCTTTTTCTTTTATTATAATTTATGCAGATTTTTGCCTTTTTGTACTTTTCTATTTTATTTTTTAATTATTATAATTAACTCACAATTCTCAAATTCTTACTTTTCTACTCGAACGATTATGAATTTACGATATAATTTTAAAAGCTCAAAATTCAAAAATTTAATAGATGTGATGCACTTTAAACAGCGTGACAATAAGGAATTTTAACTAATCACAATTTTAATAAAGTGATTTTTTCATATATACGATTTGAAGCAAATTCATATTAATATGTTTAAGAGAAACAAATATTTATTGCTGGATTTTGTTGATTTGTAAGAATCGGATATTCCGATAAAAAAAAAAAAGGTTTGAGTTCGATTTCAATCGGAAGTTATTTTATCCACCTTGTGTTAAATTAAGATACACTCTATTGTAATTATTATATTTATTTTAGAAACTAATATATACATATTATTCTTAATTGGTTATTAAAATTTATAATTCGCTTTTAACTAATTATACATATCTCTTCCTAATTTATTTTACAATTTTATCTAAATTTATTTTATTCCTTATTATTTTTAAAATTTCAAATATCTTTGTGAAGATTGAGCCTTTATGAGTTGCGACGTGTTTTTCTATATTCAGATAGCGACTTGTGAGAGCTTCTCCTACGCCTCTTCTGGGCTCCTCCTAGATTTTTAATTTTACATTTTCAATTTCTGTTTTTAAAAACAAATATGTTGTATTATATGGATATTTTTAAATATAAATAAAATATTTAAATTAAACATTATTTAATAAACATTTTATTTAATTAATTAAAATATTGTACTAGAAATAAAAATTAAAATAGGATTTTATGTATTTAAGAATATTAATATTAAAATAATTTAAAATTAATTAATTTAAGAAATAATATTTTGTTAGAAAATATTAATTGAAAAAATTTAATAATTTATTAAAAATAGATAAAAATCACTAATAAATACAATTGATTTAGAATAATTACTTACCCTCCAAAAAAGGGGCAGAAACAAGACAAGTAATTAAGACAAGCAGCAAATTTTTACACTTACATATAATATCTTTACTTTTCTTCCATCTTATATTTATCTTTTCCTTACACTACTTATTATATTTTTATTTTTTCTTTTATTTTTACTTTTATACTCTAAAACTTAGGTGTTTAATAATTATTACAATAAATATTTATTATTACTTCTATTTAAGTAATTTTTATTTAAAATATTATTTTTATAATTAATAATAATAAAATATGATATATAAAAAATTATTAAATAAAAGTGATAATAACCACTCCTTGACATTAAAATCCTCTTACCTGACATATTATAATACACTTTATGAGACCAAATGGGTTGCGTATATATCTGTTGGTGTGATTTTTTCCTTTCAAATGATTTTCACGTTATAACTTAGAGTTAGAGAATCAATGAATCGTGACGCTTCTAAAAGACTCGTTTTACAATATGCAAATGTGAAAGTCATGTTCTTCGTTGATTATTGTGATGAGCGATTTTTTTCATGTTTCGGGTGATGAAAATGACGTTCACGGGAATTACTTTTTCTGTATAAATAAAAGTCAGTAAAAGCAAAGTTGAATTGACCCTGGAAAAATATGTAGAAGATATTTGAGGCTGAGAAAATCATTTCAGATATGGAAATAACATTTATCATGTAAGAGGTTGCATTATAAATTTTACTATAATGAATTAAAAAAACTTACAATTTTATTTTATAAGTTCGAATAAATTTCTTTTAAATACGAAGCATTTTCATTTTTTAATCGTTTTTCTTTTATTTTGAATGCATAATTAGTTTCTAGAAAAGTAAATTATGTATCAGTTTAATTTGCGGAAAATATTGACATGATGCAATTGATCTGTACAAGCCAGGATATTGCAACCAAAAATTGATAAATATTTTGTGTTTATCATCACTAGACATTTACATTTATGATTTCCATGTACAAGTGTATCTACATCGATCACCACAAAATTTGATCCTCATATATCAATGTTGAACTAGTGGTTGAGGATATTGAGAAGAGAAACTCTGATTTTAATGAGACGCCTAAATAGAAACTCAAGTCCTTCTTCAAGGTCTTGAATGCACGACTCCATTTTCTCCAAGTGGTTTTGCAAACCATTTACGTCTTCATACTTGCTAGTCTTGGTAAAAACGAAGCTTTGCAATGCCAAATCCACTTGGGCAAATTCATTTTCATCTGCCACCAGAGAGCAACCTACTCTTTTGGGCTGCATCAGCTTAGAAAAGGAAAGCCACCTGTTTGACTTTGGTTGTGTTGACCCTGAGATAAATTGCAGCATTGTCTGAAATGTTGATAGTGTAGCCACTTCCACATCTCGTAATAAGCTCATCAAAGCCACTGTTTGATGGTCTTTGTTTGTAGGATATGAGATGTTGCAATTTCTTGAAGTGCCCGTCAGATTTGACAATGCTTTTGAGGTGGCCTTTTTCACTACCTTCCTACATGTCAAGAATTTCTTAACCTCTAATGTCAGCTTCACTTCACCACCCCTCTTCCTTCTTATCATTGATTGAAGTTCACGTGTGCATTCTTTTGTATGCAATAAAGCATCTTTGGCTGAAGTGCATGCATCTAAGAGCCTTAAGGATCCATCCAAAAGGTCATCTACCCAATTCTCTTGACACTCGTGGAGAAGGGCATGTTGGGTGAGAGGAAGCTGAATCAACTTTTCAACACACACAATCAAATCTTGCAAGCCTCCAATCTTATGGCGAAGCAATGATGAGGAAGTGGAGGTTTCATTGGAAGCCCTTAAGGTGTCCAAGTGCTGATTGCATTTAAGAATGAGAGGGTGTGGTCTAGAGGGCAAGCTGTTTGAACGACCATGGAAATTGGATTCCATTTTCTCTCAAGAGAAGAAGAGAAGCCTTGATTTTGAATGTAGAATTGAGTCTATGGATCTGTGTTCCTTCCATTGGCATGTTGTCTATATATATATTGAGGGTGTTGTTGACATAAGGAATCTCATCTCAAACAAATATCAATGAGACTAACTAATGGAGATTTGGATCTACACATAATCACATAAATGTTAGAGCAGTGTCTCCCCCCACAGAAACTCCCCAACTCATACTTTGTCTTACTTGCATGACTATGACATTTTCAGTGCAGATATAAGTCAAATGCACGTGTGGACTGTTGTAATGTTAAAACAATGACTGCAATACGGGTAGCCCTCCTTTCTTGGAGAAACAAGAATCACTTCACTCGTTCCCATATCATATATAATATATTAAACAAATCTCTATAGAAGGAAGGTACCCCAAAGACCAAATTCAATGTGTGATGAGGTGTTGCATACTACCCTCAGAGCAATGTTCGTCTTAACAAAAACAGAACCCTCACACTGTTTATGTCCCCTAACCAACTGGATCAAATGGTTTTCACCTACTAATGAATCAGTGACTACAACTAACAAAATGCAAAAATGGTAGCACAACTTGATACATTAAAAAAAAATATTGAATCAATATATTGTCCTGTTCTAGGCCTACAAGTTCAAAAACTGGATGCTATTTATGAGCTAAAACTTGAAACTGCTTTTCATCCCGATATGATGCATGCTCAACAAGGTTTGAAACTTTATATTAGCAACACACAAAGATGCCATTTCTCTCCCAATTTGTTCACTTTCACTATATATAGAGTAGATGCCAATTGACAAGTCCTAAAACTCAAGCCTCTAGAGTTAAGAATACACAACACAATATATTCCCTTGTGTTTGCTGATAAGAGAAAATGGCAGTCACTGAAACAAACACAAAGAGGTCTCTTCATATTCGCTGCAATTTGAATTTGCATGACTACACTATAAGTTGCTTCAATTGCCAATGTGACAAGAAGCATTAGATGCAGCTATGCAGTCTCTCCTCAGTCACAAGCCTAGAACTATTTGGAAAATATAGAGATGTGCATTCAGGATCTAGAAATAGGAGTTGAGTTTAGCAACTCTCATGAAAACTAATTAGAACAAGAGTTTTCGTTCTCAACCATTAATCATGGAGCATCCTTGTGATTTTTGTGAACTCAATTAGTAGTGTCTCCCAATTGTACATGAATGTGATTCAATTTTGATTTTCTCCTCAGAACATACCAAAGATTCAATTTTTCAAATGTTCACCTCTAAAACATGTGAAACAAAAGAGAAGGATAGGCAACTTTTTCAGTTCAAAACTTTAAAAATCTGATCAGCCTCCTAGATATATACAAGAAAAAATTTAAAAACGAAATTAAGGATCAAAGAGGAGGACTATAATCTAGAATTTAGAAATATGAAAATTATAACAAAATAAATTAGGTTGATGATTAAATCAAAATTTAAATACCTGCGCTGCACACGTTCTCATGAAGAGACAGGCTAATTGGTATATTATCTTAAAATGCTTTTCATTATTAATTTTCTTTCATTGTGAAAGACAGCAGAACTGGTTCATTAGTTGAATTAAAAAAAAATTAACACTACATTGTATACAATCATTCCTATTTTTCAGTTTTTAATGTTTTCATATACATATAACTCAAAAATATGCTCTGAAGTCAAAGAAAACAACTTTTTGTTGTCCCGTTATTTTGTTCACAAAACATTATCCAACACGTAATATATTTCAATTACAACTAATATAATACAATTTTTAATGCTCGCTTAAACAAGGTTATACACCGTAATCTATATTCAAATATGACCATCTACCATTAATTATAACTAAAAAATATTCAAAATGGACTTATAATTTTATGTATTGCAAATAGATTAGTGCCAACTTAGTCCTAACAATAAGTTAAAAAAGAAAGATAATTGCTTATTAAAGATGATTTATTTGAACATTATGTGAACTACTCATGTCCCTCACCACTAGTTTAGTCCTAGTTATTTATTTATTTATTTTTGTGAATATTTTTTGTACAAGATCTTTTAAGATGAATATATGGTATAACACTAAAACCAATAGAAGCATAAACCAGCCGAGGTATATTTGAAACAGGAAACGAGATGGACAAAACAACGTACATGAACAAGCTTAGGTTTGACTTCTTTTATAGTGATCTGTTTTAATCAAGTACTCGTGTATTGCATCTTGCAAATAAAAATTATATACCCACTACATAAAATAGCCCAGCTATGTGGGCGCACCAAGGATTAGCTTTATATTAATATTTAAGTTAAATGTTATATGGAAACAAGGGATGCGATTATTGTTCCTCCGATAAAGGATGGTTAGCGGTATTGCAGTCATCGTTTTAGCATTACAGCAGTCAACAGGAGCAGTTGATTTATATTTGCATTAAAAATGTCATAATCATAAAAGTGAGAGAACAATATGCCACAAAGTATGAGTTGGATAGCTTCCTTGGGGGAGGCACCATTCTAACATTTATGTAATTATGTGTACATGCAAATCTCCATTAGTTAGCCTTATTGATATTTGTTTAAGATGAGATTCCTTATGTCAACAACACCCTCAATATATATATTGACAACATTCCAATGGAAGGAACACAGATCCATAGACTCAATTCTACATTCAAAATCAAGGCTTCTCTTCTTCTCTTGAGAGAAAATGGAATCCAATTTCCATGGTCGTTCAAACAGCTTGCCCTCTAGACCACACCCTCTCATTCTTAAATGCAATCAGTCAGCACTTGGACACCTTAAGGGCTTCCAATGAAACCTCCACTTCCTCATCATTGCTTCGCCATAAGATTGGAGGCTTGCAAGATTTGATTGTGTGTGTTGAAAAGTTGATTCAGCTTCCTCTCACCCAACATGCCCTTCTCCACGAGTGTCAAGAGAATTGGGTAGATGACCTTTTGGATGGATCCTTAAGGCTCTTAGATGCATGCACTTCAGCCAAGGATGCTTTATTGCATACAAAAGAATGCACACGTAAACTTCAATCAATGATAAGAAGGAAGAGGGGTGGTGAAGTGGAGCTGACATTAGAGGTTAAGAAATTCTTGACATGTAGGAAGGTAGTGAAAAAGGCCACCTCAAAAGCATTGTCAAATTTGACGGGCACTTCAAGAAATTGCAACATCTCATATCCTACAAACAAAGACCATCAAACAGTGGCTTTGATGAGCTTATTACGAGATGTGGAAGTGGCTACACTATCAACATTTCAGACACTGCTGCAATTTATCTCAGGGTCAACACAATCAAAGTCAAACAGGTGGCTTTCCATTTCCAAGCTGATTCAGCCCAAAAGAGTAGGTTGCTCTCTGGTGGCAGATGAAAATGAATTTGCCCAAGTGGATTTGGCATTGCAAAGCTTCGTTTTTACCAAGACCAGCAAGTATGAAGACGTAAATGGTTTGCAAAACCACTTGGAGAAAATGGAGTCGTGCATTCAAGACCTTGAAGAAGGACTTGAGTTTCTATTTAGGCGCCTCATTAAAATCAGAGTTTCCCTTCTTAATATCCTCAACCACTAGTTCAACATATATATCTGAGTATCAAATTTTGTGGTGATCGATGTAGATACACTCGTACATGGAAATTATAAGTGTAAATATCTGATGATAAAAACAGAAAATATTTCTCAATTTTTGGTTGCAATATCCTCTTTTCGTATTGATAATTTCCTGACTTGAATATCGATTGCATCTTCAAAATATTTTGAACACAATCCTATTAAAAATTGGCACAATATTCTAAATTTATCTGGTAACATACGCGTAAGTTTAGATTATTAACTTATTTAAATGTGTTTTATTGTCTTCAATTTATGAGTTAAGCTTTTTCCGCGATTATTTTCTATATTCACGAGACTTAATCGCGTATTTGAGATTAATCATGCTCCTGTCTCTAGTGCTTATTTTCTACATTCAAAGATTAGAACTATATTGACCTTAAATTTTGTTTTACTGCAGGTGTTTGGTGATAAAAAAAAAAATTTAAGGGAAAAATTAATGAAATTTTAAACAACAGGATAATATGTCAAATGATTAATAATTTCTGTTTAGAAGCTAATAGATCAAAGAAGCAAGTTGTCCCTCTCCTAGCACAGTTTCTTACTACCTGAACTAATCCCATATAACTGTGCTGCTTGAGATACAGCCAGAAATGTACAATTAGTTAAATATATTTTTCCCCGCAATTCAGCTTAATACTTTTTTTGTCAATTCTATTTATGTTACTAATTCTATCCAGCCCTACAATAGGTTATTTCTATCTTGCATAATATCGTTTAAGTGAACAACAAAAATTGAATTATATTAGCCGTTAGTGAACTATATTGATGTGTTATTTATTTCCATTGGTCTGTCTTTCACATCAAAGAAAACTTAATAATGAACTGTATATTAAGATAAGATACTAATTAGCTTGTTCTCATTACATGAACACAAGCATATTTTTTTCCATTGTCCTTAGCTTATAAAAATTGAGAACATGTGCAGTGCAGGCATTTAAATTTTGATTTAATCATCGTTAGGCAGTTTTAAGCTTGACAGCTAGGATACGAGTTCAAGTTACTTTGAATCACATGTGGGTTCAGTGCTTGATTGGCATATTTTTCTTTTATTTTTCTTAATAATACTTTTCTGTTTTCTAATTATTACACTTCAGTCCTCCTCCTCTTTCATCATTCATTTCGTTTTCCTTCTTGTATAGATCAAGAAGACTGATCAGATTGTTATAGTTTTTTGAATGAAAAATGCTTGTCTAACCCATTTCCTTTCACATATTTTAAAAAGGGAGAAAATGCAATAACTACAATTTGATCATATTGGTATATTCCATTAAAAAAAATCAAAGGTTAATCACATTCATATACAATTAGGAGACGCTACTCATGGGGACAAAATTGAGTTCACAAAAATCATAGAGATGTTCTATAATTAATGGTTGAAGATGTTGAGAAGGGAAACTCTTGTTTTAATTAGTTTTCTTGAGAGGTGCTCAACTCCTATTTCTAGATCCTGAATGCACATCTCCAAATTTTCCAAATGGCTAGGTAAATTCTTAATAGCTGAAGGCTTGTGACAGAGGAGAGACTGCAAACCTGCATCCAAATTCTCAAACTCATTTTTGTTTGATTCTTGAGAGTCAGAAACCACTCTTTTAGGCTGTATCAGCTTTGAGATTGCTGACCATCTGCTCTTCTTTGATTGTCCATTGGGGTCACAGGTAAACAGCAACAGAGATTCTAAAGACCTTATTGTGACTTCGTCTGCTTCTTTTAAGATGCTAACCATAGACAAAGTGTCATAGTCTTTGTTTGAGGGGAGAACTGCAAACTCAGTTTTTATTGCTTCCAAATTTCCCAATGCCTTTCTAATTGCTTTCTTCAACTTCTTCCTTGAAGCCAAGTATTTTCCACCCTCAGCAATGAACTCAGTTTTATCACCTCTCCTTCTTCGGATCACTGAGTCAAGTTCATGCATGCTTTCCTTTGCTATCAATAAGCAATCTTTAGCTGTACTGCAGATATCCAAGAGCCTCAACGACCCTTCAAGAATGTCATCAACGCATTTATCATTGCACTCTTGTGCTAAGGCTTCTTGTTTCATTGGCAATTGAAGCAACATGTCAGTGCAGTGGTGTAAATCCAACAACCAATTAAGATTGTGGCTCAATGAAGATGACGATATTGAAGAGGTGGCTTGAGAGTCCTTCAATCTTTGCAGATGCTCCTCATATTGTGAAACGAGTGGGTGAGGTGTAGAGGGCAAGCTGTTGCATCGAGTATGCAAAGAGCTCTTTGTGTTTGTTTCAGTGATTGCCATTTTCTATTATCAGAAAACACAAGCCTATGAGGGGATATGTTGTGTTGTGTTGTGTTTTCTAAACTCTTCGAGTTTTAGAAGATGGCATTTGCTCCATATATAGTGAATGTATTATGAGAGACAAAAAAATTTTTTACCCCAAGTGTCACATAACAAACGTGCAATTATATCTTATTGATTTGGATCTTAGCTTTCTCTTCATAATGAGCATGATATTGCTTCATAAAGGAGACAAGAAGAATATTTTTCTTAATATGTCTGGGCCTGGCAATGCTTCTCATGCACCTAGCCTTCTCATCCCTTAATTTTTAACTTCCACTCACATGGATTATTGGAATTATGGCATCTTTACGAGATGCTAATAATATAAAATTTCAAACCCTGGAGCGTGCATCATGTTAGAAGCTATTACCTGGAGGAGGAGCTGTTTCAATTCAGAAATATAGCATTGGGGTTGAGAACTTGTCTGCCTTGTCCTAGAACAGGGGAAAAAAAAACAAATAAGGGGTTCTTTGTTTTCTGGTATCAATACATTGATTCAATATTTATTAATGTTTCAACTTGTGCTACCATTTTGCATTTTGTTAGTTTCAGTGTGTGTTTGGTTGGGTGTTTATAAAATTCATTTTGAATTAAGTTAATTTTACAAATTTGATTTTAAAGTGAATTTGAAGTGAAATTATTTAAACTCCACTCTAAAGCTATAGTTTGTCACACGTTAGTTCAAAAAAGTGAGTTTAGAGACAAAATTAATTTAATATAGAATTTTCAAACAAGTTGACATGAATTTCAAACTATGTTTACATTTTGAAACATGATTTCAGGGACTTTAATATGTGAAAATTACTTCACCCGTTAGTTAGGAGACATGAAGGGTGTGAAGGTTACATATTAAGTGATGCAGTACAGCAACAACATGTCTAGACGAAAATTGTTTGAGGATAGTACGCAACACTATCACCACAGGTTGAATATGTACAGTTTAGTCTTCGCTGAACCTTCCTTCCATAGAGATTGGTTCAATATATATTGAAGGTTTGGGAGACAAAAGGAATCAAACACTATTATAAAAGATATCCATGAGGGTAAGCTAATTGACTTGGATTCAGATATACACAAAACCTCAGTAAGTTAATGCAATGTCTCTTGCACAGAAAAACTCTTTTAACATTTTTATTTTTCTTTAACTCACGCCATCGCGAGTGACATTGCCATGACTTTCTCCATTGTAATGAATGCATGTATAAAATTATTTTTCACCAATTGGAGTTAACGTAACTTAATATGACTCATCAGGTGTTCGAGAGGACAAATAATCATTTTGGTTATAATTGAATTGTTTTTGTGTATAAATGCTAAACACATTTTTAGTTGTAACAATATAAATTAGTTGTGCATAATAGCATCTGCTCTGAAGTCATTACAAGGGCAAATAATTGAGAATCATATTAATTTAATTTGACTACTTGCCTTCTGGCAGGAGGACAATGAACACGTTGTCCATTGTATTAAGCACATAGACCATGATTATTTAATTTAGCACAGTGCAGGAATTAAATCTGATAATTGTTTTATCATTAATCATATAGCACTTGTAATCTTTACAGCTAGGCTATGAATAAAAATTGGCTTTGAATCCCACTTGGGCATAATTGATACATAGTGGTTTCTAATCATTATTATATTTTCTTCCTCCTCTCCTCTATCTTTCTTTTTACATTACTTTTCACATTATCTTTTATTTCACTTATCTAAGTTACTTATGGGGTAAAATATATTGTATTAAAACTTTTTATAGAAAAAATCTTATTAGTCTATTTAAGACACAATTATTTATCCTGTAAAGTAACTTAGACAAACTCGAAAGAAAATTATAGAACTGAGAATGTGAAGGGCAAGAAATATGGCATACGGTCAAAAAGTATATACATTTTTCTTTAATCATATTTATGTACACATATGGGTAAGAAACATATTTTGGATGACTATTGGCTTAAAATGTTGAGAAGGGTAACTCTGGTTCTAATTAGTTGTCTTGAGAGGCTTTCAACTCCAATTTCAATATCTTGAATGCACAAGGCTAAATTTTGCATATGGCTCTGAACATTCTCAACAGATAAAGGCTTTGAACTGATGAGAAGGTTCAACACAGCATCAACCATCTCGAATTCATTAGTGTCTAATTCACAAGATATTCTTTTAGGCTGCACCAGCTTGGAGATTACTGAGAACCTGCTTTGCTTTAGCTGTCCTTTTGGGCCAGTGATAAACAACAACAAAGATTCTAATGACCTCATAGTGACCACTTGTGCTTCTTTTAAGATGCTGAGCATGGAAAAAGTCTCCTTTTCTTTGTTTGAGGAAGAAACCGAGAACTCGTTTTTCATTGCTTTCAAGTTTCTCAAGGCCTTTCCAATTGCCTTTTTCATCTTCTTCCTACATGCCATGTATTTTCCACTCTCAATTGTCAATCCAGCTTCAGCAGTTCTCCTTCTGCGAATAACTGACTGAAGTTCTTGCATGCTATCCTTTGATTGTAGCAAACAATCTTTAACTGTGCTACAAATATCCAAGAGCCTTAGAGACCCATCTAATAGTTCATCAAGCTGTTTGTTCTTGCATTCTTGCGCCAATGCTTGTTGGGTAAATGTTAATTGGAGCACCTTATTAGTACTCTCTTGCAAATCCTGCAAGTCTTTGAGTCTGTGACTTATTGAAGATGATGACAGAGAAGCAGTGGCTTCAGAATTATTCAATCTATGCAAGTGCTCCTCAACTTGTGATACAATGGGGTGTGATGCAGAGGGGAAGCTGTTGCTTCGACCATGCAGAGAGCTTCTTGTGTTTGTTTCTATGGCTGCCATTTTCTCTTATTAGAAAATAGAGATAGCTAGGAGACGAAAATACAATTTGTTCTCAACTTTGGGTCTTAGTAGTTGATATCTGCTCAATATATAGCACATGAATTGAGGAGACAAGAAGAATATTTTTATTTTTAAATGTCACCAAGAGGGCATGCAACTGTATTATCTTAATTCTGATCTTATCATCCTAGTTCCATCACAGCATTGTTTGTTTAATGCTTCCCACAAACATAGCTTTCCAACTCATCCCTCAATTTTTTTTCTTAGGGATCACATGAATATGACATGAAATCTGCCATAGATGGGATACTTTTGCTTGTCTCCTCCATCTTATCAGGTCCAAGATATAAAATCACAAAATGTGAACTTCAAAAGGGCAGGTTATTGGAGTGAGCATTGGAAGTGGATCTTGTGTCTGCAAGAGGAGAAGCAGCTCTATTTATAAATACCATTAAACAGAACATGTTTAATTGTATGTGGCTTGAGAATGGAGAAAAGGAGAGTGGGGATGGGGGTACTCTTCAACTTCAGACATCAAAGATCGGTCCTATCTGGATGGCTATGTTTATGCAGTGTTCCCAGATCAAATCAATTAATTTGTGAATGTTTATGTAAATGCATGTATCATACTCTACATTGTATTAGAGAGAAATAAGTAGTCATCATTCTGTTAGTCATACACACGTGAAACCAATTATCCTTTTAAAAAAAAAATGTAGGAAAAAATAATTACAATATTTACAAGCTAGTTTTCAACCCCTTAGGAGTAGTAGATATGAGTCAACACACAGATGAGAAGGACACTTGAATTACATTACAGTGTGTCTATAAAGGGAAAATTTTTAAGGGACTTATAAGCAATACCGCGAGGAGAAGTAAGGATGCAAATTCACCCTGATTCAAAAAACGATCAGTACAACAAATACACCCATTAAGGATTAATACACGAAAATAACAGTTATCAAGAGCAGAAATTTTGAAAATGCAAGTCGTAATCCAATTTTGTATTACTCAATGCAAATAGGAAAAGACAATATTGGAGCAACATTATCATCATTAATCTTTAATGACGAAGCAATTAAGTTATTCAAGAGCACAGAATTTTTAAAATGTTACTGGTAATCCAATTAATGATGCTTTATTCAATGCAAATACTGAGAGGCAATATTGAAGCAATAGGACTATCCAGCCTTGCAAAGTGCCGAAATTTCAAAACCATCATTGTATTTATTGCAAATCCATGTCATGTCATAAACTATTAAAGAGAGCAAATGTGAAATATATGAACAATCTACTGAGTGATATATTCATCATATCATTAACATAGTAAGTACATTATCTACAATTGCATCCAAGATGATAATATCTGTGCCATTACTAAAAAAATGTTGCCTCTAAATTCTTCAACTAGTGATTAAGGATGTTGAGCAGGGCAACTCTAATTTTAATTAAACGCCTAAACAGTGATTCAAGTCCTTCTTCAAGGTCTTGGATACAGGACCCCAAGTTCTCTAGCTTCTTTTGCAAATCATTGATGTTGTTTGACTTGGTTGACGTGTTAAATGCAAAGAACTGCAATTCGGCATCCACTTTTGCAAACTCATTCTCATCTGCTCCTTGTGCATATCCTACCCTTTTGTTGTGCATTAGCTTTGAAACCAAACCCCAGCTACTTCGTTTAGATTGTGTTGACCCAGAAAAGAAATTCAGCAACGACTCAAATATGGAAAAAGAGACCACTTCAGCATCTTTTAACAAGCCAACTAAGGCCATGGTTTGATAGTCTTTGTTGGTGATGGAAACATTGCATTTATTTGCATTACCCTTCAAATTCTCCAAGGCTTTGACTATGGCCTTGCGCACTATTTTCCTTGAGGTCAAGAACTTTTTAACCTCTACTGTGAGCTCCACTTCACCTCCTCTTCTTCTTCTTATAGTTGACTGTAGTTCTCGGGTGCACTCCTTTGTGTGTAGTAAGGCATCTTTGGTTGCTGTACAAGCATCAAGGAGCCTTAGAGATCCATCCAAGAGATCATCCACCCATTTCTCTTGGCGTTCTTGGACAAGTGCTTCTTGAGTTAGGGGGAGTTGAACCAATTTTTCAATGCAATCATGCAAATCCTGTAGGCTAGTTAGTTTTTGCCTTAGCAATGAAGAAGAGGAGCTTGCATCATAAGCCCCTAACCTGGCCAAGTGTTCATTGCATTGTATGATGATAGGGTGTGGTTTAGAGGGTAAACTATTAGAACGAGCATGGTTATGGAATTTGGAGTTCAATGCTTCCATTTTTCCTCGACAAAAGAAGAGGAGGGAGTTAATGTTGTTTATGTGCAATTGAATGGCTAACTTGTTATCCTTCCTTGGCTATTGCACAATATATATGGCCATAGAGACAGGAGGAGTCTCATCTTAACAAGTACAAATAATTGCTAACCGATCTAGATTGATCTAAATATTATCAGAGATATGTTAATGTTATGTCCCCCAGCCTAATCTTTACAACTCATACTTATTTGTTTTATTAGTTTTTTCCTCACTATTCTATGATCCCATTTGAATCTTGACCTAATTTTCTTTTTGGTGCACTGTTTCTTTGTTATACGTTCCACGAGGGACATTGACATTATTTTGGCAGCAGCTAATGGTACAATTATATTTTTGTCTTTTGTGAAGAATTATTTTATCCAAGTAAATGCATGCACGTGTATTTGTAATCTGCTAGAGTTAGTACTAATGAATATGCAATTATTCTATCACTTTCATTGTCTCTTTCTACTAACACTTTTGCGGTGATTGACTTATATAGTTTTTTGGCCTCATTAATATGCATTTAATGTATAAGCAAGCTATTATATCAGTAGAAGCTTTGAAAGAAAAGCAAGTTACTTGTCTTCTGTTTATAACTGTAATGAGTATGACCACTTTTCTATTCCTCAGCTGCATTGTTAGTTAACTCAAAATAGCATTCTTTTTTTCTCCTCTTAAAAAAAATAATAAAATTTCATCTAGGTAAATTAGGGGTTGTGAAAAATGAAAATGATGGATTTTATAAACGATATAGGATCCATACCCTGATTTAGTTAAAATGTTAATGCTGAAATATAGTTTTAGTATAAATTGTACTTGTGACGGTGTTTGTGTATTATAGACCTTGCATTGC
The DNA here is from genome assembly GCF_003935025.1 of Abrus precatorius. NCBI lineage: Eukaryota > Viridiplantae > Streptophyta > Magnoliopsida > Fabales > Fabaceae > Abrus > Abrus precatorius. The sequence goes on from NW_020874384.1 coordinate 21,130,199, forward strand.
TGTCTGTATGATATAGAAAGATATCATATGGAAAGTGCACATTTATTTGTTTGTCCCAATAATAGAAAGCAACCGTACGTCGTTCGTTGCATTCAAATTGTGAAAATTGAGCCCATCACTGGATAATTGAGGACAATCGATCAACCACTAAGTCACCAACCAAAGGCAACGTAAGATCAAATTAATATGGGTTCAATGATTGATCTTAAGACTGTATAAAGCATGGTAGAACTAATATGCCTTGAAACACCACGATTTAAAATAGACCGCGACAAAATATTATGATTATTTATCAAAGGGTTAAATAATATTTATCTTTTAAAATATCATTCTTTTAAAATTTTTAACCTCTATAGAAATTCTATTTAATTTTAGTTCTTAAAAATATGTGATTTTAATCCTCAGTGAGATAATAAAATCACACGCTTTTTTTTTTTTTTTGTTAAATATAAAGATTAAAATCGAATAGAATTTTTATAAAAACTAAAACTAAAAGAGGTGTCTAATTATTTCAGTAGACAATAATGCATTAAAATTCTTCCCCCTCAACTCTTGTTTTTTTCCTTTAATTGTTTTGCAGCCGGACTTAAAATGCCAACAAAGAAAAAGTGAGATATGGAAGGTACTTCATGACCATGGAGAGAGGGGAAAAGGAATGACAAGCATAATAGTTAGAATTTAATTCTCATTTATTTAATATATATAAAGTGCCAAATTTTTTAGTTACATGATGTACAAGTGACGTTTGTGTCTACATCACCATTCGTGTCTAAATCTAGTTCTAATGATTTGGCTCTAAAATGGTCAATTCATGCCTCTGGAACCTGAATGCATAACTCCAAATTTTCCATATTATCATTAAAAAAACTTGACAGACGTGACAATGCAAAGCTTGTGAAAGAGGAGAGATAACAGTACTCTATCCACCTCCTCAGATGCATTGGTATTTGATTGGTGAGAGTCGCTGCATAGTGCATCCTGCCGTTACCATATGTTCCACATAAATATACTGCTTCCCTAGCACCATGCTTCCCAACTCATTGCCAATCTTCAACTAAGGAACCTGCCATTTCTCTGTGTGTATGTACTCCCCAGCTGAGGACAGCTTTATGATGTCAAAATGCAACTGGTGCATGGGATTGAGATACCTCTTCCACCAGAGTAAGCAGAGCCATTCTTTTATTATTTGTAAATATATGTTCTTCTGTTTCCAAGAGATTCAGTCCAGCATCTTGCATCACTTTAACTGGCACATGCTATACGAAAAAATCTCTTCATATCATAGGGAAATATGAAGGGCGAAGACAAAATTATTATTTAGATGATTGTCGCGGCTTCTTTACTTATAGCATTTTTTATAATCGGCATAGGTTACTTCAAATCAAACCCTCTGCAAGTGCAAGTCTCTCTCTTCTACAGGCTAAAGTGTTCTTATTGACTAGCGTTGCATTCAGTAATTATTCAACAAATTATAATTATTTCATTATATTGCCAATGGATCAAGTTCCGCTGCAATTTTGGAACCACCCTCTAGTTTCCTTTTATAATTTTGGTAACAGTAATCCACGCAATATCAACTTTAAGATTATTAACTGTACCACATGCACTTCCGAAAGAACTTCAGGCTATCCAGTTCCACTACCCGTCTAGCAACTTATGGTTTTAAGATTTGAACTTGACAATTAACTGGGATTATTTCGTATCGGCGCCAACTAAATAAGCAAAGCAAGAGAAGTATTTGCTGCCCCTCAAGCTTCTCCTTCAAATTATGTTTTATGTGTGCAGTTCATAATTATAACAACCTACAATTTTTCAGTTTATTGAAGCGAAAATCACGGGCCATGATTCATCTTATCACCAACTATTACATTACGAAATTGTTATTTGGCCCACATATTATAACAACTAGAGAGGGGATATTATTTATCTCGTACAGAAAGTTCATAAAGAAATAAAGTAAAATTATCCGTCGAGATCGAGCTTTCAAGAATTAAAAGATCCAAATCTGTCTTAGGAATAGGTTTCTAATAGAAACGCTACCCTATTGGGGTCCCAACTAAACGAAATTAGTCACGGTATGACATGTTAACAAAGTGCCCAAACGATAAGATATAGAAGCCATGACAAATATATTACCGAGGTTATAAAAAGAAATAAACCATGAATTTAGCAACAGTCAAACTGATGTAATTTTTAGCATGAGGGGCGTCTCAAACTGAAAAACAAAATCACTTCATCGATCGCATCAATACTACATAAACTATGACCAGTACAAAATCTAGGTGTTTGTAGCTCTAGTGTAAATCTGTTGACTTGCGTGGGCAGACACCATCCTGATTGAACCCCTAGCCATTAATTCTCTTATAGCCTTCCTTGCGAGTGATCCATTAATCTGTAAGGTGTATGCAAAATGATGACAAACTAGTTCTCCATATAATGCTCATGAATTGACAATCATCCATAATAAACCAGTTAAAAAATAAAAAATACAGAAAAGGTTGAAAACCAAAAATAAAAATAAAAATAAAATATATATATATATATATATATATATTTAAAAAAATGCATAAAAAAGACAGAGAATTTGATAAGCACATTAGACACAAAGCAAAGTGGACATAAGATATCTTAATTCACAATCACAAGTATACATAAAGGCAAACCTAATAAGAACCCACCCACAAATATTGTAAAAATTTGAGCTCGTTTTTCCTCTCAATTTTTGCTGGCCTTATGAATTGGTATGGTTTATTTGATGGTTAATTGACCAAAGAAACAAGTCTAAGCAATCAGACAAAGAATTGATAATGTGTACAATCTTTCCTCAGGATAATTCACTTCAACAATAAAAATGATACACTCGGTATTAAATCCACTAAACAATGAATTGGGTTTTCTACAGCAATTATAAACCATAACAAATGTTTCCCGTCTCGATATTCTTGATGGGGCTAAAGAAACAAATACTTAATTGATTTTCCATAACTGCCCCATCTCATATTGAGAAAATTCAATATATTTTACTGAATCGTCTTGGACAAAAGGCCATCCCTACCTAAATAAAGAGTACCTAAACTTAATAATGCTGAGGTTCTTTATTGGTTAGTAAATCGGTAAAGCATATCTAAAAGAATATAATAAAAGATATTTAGAAGAAAATGTGGGCAATGCCCAAAGAATACTGTCGTATAGTTAACTAAAATAATTTTTCTGGGATTATTCCCCCAAAGGAAGCAAATAAACAGGAAGCAAACTAACAATAAATCCTAGGTTTAAAGCTTGCTACGCATAAAACCAATAAAGATTGACATATGCAGCAGTTGAAGTTGCATCTCAGCCAATAAGTTAAAAAAGTGCCAATTAAGCACATAGCATCCAAGCAAATGCTCTACACAACCATCCCCATCAGTCTAGGAATGCAGATCTCATACAAGACTACAAATTAACTAACAGCTGTATTTATCTCCTCTTTCACATCTATGCTCTTACCGGACCCAATTGAATTTAAACATACACAACATGCATCAAAATACCACAAACAGAAACACTACAATCACTACGAATAACCCTTAAATCGTAGGAAAAAATTGGTGGGTAAAAGAAGAGGTACCCTCAAACGATCAGATAGAATGGAAGGAGTAATGAGCTTGTATTTGGGTGCCTCAGATAGAAGCTTGTCATAGGTAGCTTGATCGAACAGCACCATGTTATTCACCTTCTCCTTCTGCTTTCCCTTGCTCCACTTCTGTTAAACCACAAATCTCACCTTAATATCCATCTCTCACATCTAGCATTGCCCATTTGGCCAAATGAAAATTAATTGGAAAAAAATAGAGAGTTGAGGAAGAATCAAGAACCTTCTTCTTCTGCTTTCCACCGCCAGATTTGGCGGGCTTCGATGAAGGTGGAGGAGCCTTGTCCTTCTTTGGAGCCTATCATAACAGAAACACAAAGATTAGAACACGCTAACAGAAAAGGAACCATTGAATGAAATTGGACGAGAAACTTGCCATCAAATCGAATCACAGGCGGCACGCGCTCTTAGATTAGGGTCTGCAGCAAAGTGAGGCGATCACAACCACAAGCCAAGTTAGGGTTCTTGGTAGCGTGAGGGATAAATAAAAAGGCTAAAGAATATTAAAACTACGTCGTTTAATACAGCTTTGGATTGGGCCTCATTTGATTTAAAGGGCTTAATGCCCAATGGATTTAATACTATTGATCACACATATGGCCCTCTCTCCTCCTTTTAACTTTATGGGCTATGGACCAAAAACTCAAACTATCAGTCATCGCAAATTTAGTTGCAAAAGAATGACCAAAAACAAAAAGTCAGCAAAAGAAAATTGTTATTTATCGAACAAAAAGAGAAGAAAATTGTCATTTACCCCTTTAAATTAATGCAAAATATAGCTTAGATTTTGTTTCAGTGAGCTGGTTGATGTCCTTTGTCTCGGGTGCTAGGCCATGCTATATCTTTGTTGGGCTTGGCCCGCTTTTTATCTTTGTTTTGGAGCTTTGTTTTCCAGCCTTAACATCGCTGACAAAAAAAAAACGTTTTCATGAGGATAATAATGGCATATGGAATCAATCCTGTCCTTCCTCTCATTTCATTCTCTCTCTAATTGAATGTGGATGGCATTAAAAAGAACTGAAAGAAAGTATTTTTTACTTAAAAACAGATTTGTATGTCACTTAATTGGCATTATCCGATTGGAGTGGGAAAAAAAAAACACAATTTGAATATGTGAATATGTGAAAATATGTAATAAGGAATTTAGTTATTTTCTTATGTGCTATGGAGAATGTTTCAACAATTTTGAGAAAAGCGATGTAAAAAGATCATATTTGATAGAAAAAATATATATTGATGGGAAATTTAATCTACAAATGATAATTAAAACATTTTGTTACCACCTTCTTAGGAAAAATTAAAACTTTCCAATAAGAATTGATTGTGAAGTTATAAAATTATTCTTATTTTTAAATATTCTTTTATAAAATAATAAGAACTTATAAAAAACATTAAAATAATATTATATTAACAAATTTAAATTAGTTTGAACTAATAAATAATACGACCCCATGTCATTTCTTAACATTTACTCGCATTTTGACAAGTAAAAAATGACAAATTAAGCAGATTAATTAACATGTACAGAAACTAACTTAACCTGCAATTTTGAGTAGGTTAAATGAGCCAACTCATTAGAATAAACTCATTTTATCATCTATAAAATGAGAGAATAAGTATTTTATTTGAAAAGAGAAAAAAAATATTACAAAATTATTTTTAATTTATTAAAGTGAGAAATTTAGTACCTCAAAAAAGTCTGAAAAATACTTAATTTAAATGTCTATGTAATAAGAGATTTAGCTTTTTCGTAAGCAAAATTTTAAATTTAAAGTATGTGAACAGAAATTCAAATCAATTATTGATAACAACGGCTTTCTGAAAAATAAAGAAAAAGAATCCGTAATGCCATTATCCTCTAAAAAAAAGGAGGGACAATTTTGATTCCTTCGTGGATTGTCAATCATATTTCTTTTTCCATCCCCTAATTCTCCAGTTTCAATGGATTATATTTTCAGATAAAAATGTTATTTGGCACTTCATTCATTCTTGTTTTCAGTTCTCCACTCGTTTCCCATTTTTTTTTATCACCTTTCTTTTTGCTTGTACCAAAAGATTCTCAACCTTTAATCCCACTAAATAAATAAATATATACAAATAACTTTCTCTTGAGTGGCTTAAATACTTTTTTTAATTCACGCTTCACATCAATATAGATATATATCTTTTTCAGTCCAATTCATCTCGAAATTATTTTAGCCTAATAACCTGTTTTTACAATAAATAATCACCCCTTCGAATCTGTTTAAGATATTAGTGAAACGATTCTACAACGTGTAAAGACTTCGTACCACTTGTCCGTCCATATAATATCTAAATCTAAAGTTAGAGGACAATCCTTGCTGTTATTTCCCTAATTTGTTTATCATTGTTGTTACTTTAGCGAGAGGGATATACACTTTAGATCCCTAATTAATCAAACTTATTTCATACCCTCATTTTTTGATAAGGACAAACAAATCATGCAAACGGGTCATTTGCAAGTTAACATTGCAAAGGAAAGTTGCCTAGAATAGCTTCCTTTAACAATAATATTCATTGTTATCATCTTTCTCACGATATTCGGTAATCTTTCTTATAGCATTTTGCTAAATTGTTTAGTGTTTCCCTAGTAACACGTGGCAAATGCTTATCCTCATGCAATTGCACTTAGAAAAAGCACAGTTCAAGAGGATGCAGTTGATGTTGATGGTGATATCTTGATTTTAAACGGTCAAAATGCTACAGCTACGCACTTTGTTGTCCACCACTTCATGATTAACCACAATTTAAATCTAGTGTTAAATTTGCAATGTTGATCGGAGGTCAGATTATTATGAGCTAGTATTGGTTGATTATGATTCGAATATAGGAATTACCCTCAATGATTATGGACCTGATGTGCTAGCATTAATATGGAATCTGGATTATTATAGAACCATATGCACGAGAAAACTCAGAAAAATATCATGCAAGTTAAACCGGAGAATAATTGAAACATTGATATCATGCACGTGAATTTTTCTAGAGATTTATTTTTCAGCCCAAAACTTACATATCTTAACTTGTTTTATGACTAATCACATTTAGATTGAAAAATATAGCATAAAAGTAAAGTTGAAACAATCAACTGAAATATTTTATGCGAACAATGTTGATCGAACTATACGCCAACTCGACACGTTCCATCTGAAGCAAAAAGTTGCATCTTCCTCCATTATTTGGTGGTCCATTGAGGACTAATGGGGACTGAGGGACCACTGGAAAGTTGAAGTGAAGGCTTTTGAGAATAGAGGGAAATAAGAAAGAAAGGCAAAGCAAAAGTTCATGGCTATGGCTTCTTTTTCTTAGCGAGTAAGAAATGAAATGGGTTGCAAATCTATGAGACCGGTATTAGTGGTTTCTACATTTACTAACTGTCACACTCTCCAATAAGGTGCATGCCATAGTTCATCTTTTCTTAGTCCAAACTGCTATATGCTACCAAAAGTTTGTATCAACCAAGGTTAATATTGTTCGTTAAAGGATGAATAATTTTTAAAAACAACAAAGTTAGAATTTTGATTTAATTTGCATGCTAAGCTAAATAAAATGTTTTCGTAAAATTCTACATCTACATATATTTAAAGCTCTGTTATATACCAACACCAAGTAGTGCTTTTAGCTTATATAATGTACGCTTTAGATTAAATTTTGCTTTCAGTCTAGAGTTATATATATTTTTATGCTAATTTTTAATTAAGATTAGAATCTTATTTTCATAACATGTGTTGATTTTTATTATATTTATTATTAAGGAGAAAAATTAGTATTGATAAGATAATAATACCTATATATATATATGTACATAAATTTTGTCTTTTAAATATCAAAATTAATTAAATATATATTTAATATTTTTTTTCACATAAAAATATATATTATGATGTTTACTACAATATTTATATTAAGAAATTTTGATTAAGAAAGTTATCAGAATAAAATAAACTGATAATTTATTTTTATCAAATTAAACAAACATGTCATATTTTTTTTCAAATGTGCTTAAACCCTGTTATCTTGCCTTGATACATGATACTCATGCTGCTAGTCTAGTTTTGGTAAACTTTAAAAAAAAAAAAAAAAAGACAAGTGTTGATTAACTGAAAAAAGGAAAAACAAAAGTAGAAAATGGAAAACCTAAGGGGAAAAAAGTAAAAGGAAATAATTCAAGTATAATTTCTTTTAATTTATGACCATCTTTTTTCACTTTCTTTGCCTCTTTGGACGTACTTTAGATTGGATTCTATAAATTAGAAGAGGAGGCAGTCTGAAAAAAGAGGCAAGGAGAATAGAAAAGAAACAGAGGCACTCTGTTCACAGTTCTCACATTTCCAAACAAAACCAAAACTTCACTTCCTCTACTCTGTTTCCATGCTTCCAAGTCTAGAAACCGTCGCAGTGTCTAAGATGACTGTGGTTTCTCTACCATCTGCTTTCAGATGCACGCTTTCTTTGTTTACTGACATTGTTTCTCAATAAACAAAAGCGGGGCCATTGGTCATTGCTCTCAAACTCTTGAGCTTCAAATTGAGTTAATAAAATGGAATCGTTGAATTTCCAGAAGGTGCACGTAAAGAAATGTTCCGCCAAACCCCAAAAACATCGCCACCTTCGAAAGATCGCAAAGTTGTTGCACTACGTAGAAGTCTGTGTTGTTCTGGTCTTGATTTCAAGGTTCTCAACCCAGTTACCAGTGGCAATAAAAAACTCATGCGAGTATTTCCGCAACTTTATGGGTAGCCCTCGCTTTGTTTTTCTTCTGGGAAACGTCATAATCATGACGCTGTTCGCACAATCTGGCCACTTCTCAACTCACGCTTCTGCAAAACCCGCCTCAGAACCCGATCTCTATCTGGAGTTCCTCCAGAACAGCACCATCAATCACAAAGTTGAAGCTGAAGATAACCGTCGTAAAGAAAAGGCAAGCGCGAGAGCTTGTCAGAGTAATAGAGGCGACGAAAGCTTAATCGAAGAAAAACATAGCACCAAAACAGAGGGGAAGGGTTACAGAAGGTGTGAATCGGAGATCGTAGCGCGTGTGCAGAGCGAGAAGCCTCGGCGCATGCTGCAGAGGTGTGAGACTGAGAGAATGGAGAGAGAGAGGGAGAGGGAGAGGAGGTGTTACCCTGAGGATGGGATGAGCAACGACGAGTTTCGTCGAAAAGTTGAGGCTTTCATTGCGCGCCAACAGAGGCTACGAACGCAGGAACATTCGTAAATAGTTGTTCATTAATTACTGTATGGTTGCTCTAATGAACAAACATAACATGTCATGTATAAATTTCGTGTAAATTCATGTTTTCATCCTCAAAACACTTCCATATGCACCCAAAGGAAAATTCCTATTTCCCAGTCCCACACGGGACATGCCAGTTTTTCACAGTAATAATTTCAATCAGTCCTCAAATTCTGAATATTAATTTATTTATTTCTTGAAATTATAAAATGATTATTCGTTTTAGTATTTTAAATTATAATAATAAAAATTAAAATAACTTATATTTAATAATTTCATAAATTCAGTTCACTGATATTTATAATTTTAGAAACTAATTTAACCAGCTATTCACAAATTCTCTTTTGGATGCAGAGAGACTGCTGTGGATATTTTAAGAGCTGCTAATTACTAGCAAGTGAAATAAAGATAATACAAACACAAGAGAAAGCATCCGTAATTCAAACCACTGTATTGTTACTGTCCCATCTGGAAAATGAAAAAGCAGATTTATGTTTGTCATAATGCAAAAGCCATACTAAGAGAGATCTTTTGTAATTGGCACAAACTCAACATGCCACTATCTATTGTCTGCCATTAGGCGCAGATTTGCATTTTCGTTGCTTTTGCATTGTGTTTTGCTTTTAATTATTCAAATAACAAGTGTGGGAAATAGTAGCCCGTGTCATTTATGCTTTGTTTTCTTCTTCTCTGAGCAAATTATCACTTTTCTGTCCTTAGATTTTGGATAATAGTTCGTAACCTTAACTTAGGATGATATTAACTGTATGGAATCAATTTTTATTAAAAAAAAGTTCAAGGTATAATAATTTACATTTAAATATTTTTATGTTAAATATCTTTATAAATTATATTTCGTTGACATTAATTATCGGATTTAAACATTTATATTATTTAATAATTTTTATAAAATATAAGTTTAATAAATTTTTTTATCAAGTAAATAAACTTTATAAAATTTTATATATAAACAAAATGAATAAGTACTTTGTGCATTACTTTATTTTAGTAATATTATATTTTTAAAATATAAGTAAATATTAAAATTTAGATGATAGATTTACAAGTGTTAAAATGATTAAATTTTAATATATATAACCATAAAATAATATAAAATAATTTAATAATTAAATTAATTAACTTTACTTTCCAAATAAATTATTAAAAAATATAAATATCAAAATTTAACACTGGAATTTTCTTTTGGTCGTGTAACACGATTTACATTGGGCATTGGTGACGGGCCTTTTTGCGTGGGCTAAGACTTTTTGGACATACAAAAAAACTTAAATAGTCTCCCTAGTTAGACAAAAAAAAAAAGTTTCCGTGATGGGATAAGCTTCCTAGTGCTTGATTAGTGTTTTTTTATTCAAGATTCCAAACCACGGGTATTTCCAAAATCTAAAGTGTTAAAGACTAATCTCCACCTACAGTTTGTAATTATCATTATTTTGAAAAAAAAAATGCATATAGTAAAATTTTATCTAAAAATTGCTGATTGATAAGATTCTTCGTAATATAATCTATATTGAAAAACAAAAGAATGCTAAGAACCACAGAGTACTGTATCAACCAATAAACCAATGTGAAATAAATATCTAATCAAGTGTACATACTCATACTCAAGTGGCTATAATGAGATTTCGACAGGATGTATTTAGGTTAGAAATTATTTTGTATTTTATTAATAATTAAAAATATATTTACTTTTTTTAAAATATTTATATAAAAAATTGTTACAACTTTTCAATTTACAGTACCAAAAAATGATCTTTTATTTTATTATTTTAAAAAAAATCGTTTTAAAACATTAAAAATCGAGAGATTGGAGATTGAAACTTGTCGACACTTAACCAAAAGGGTAAAAGATTTATGTCTTCACCAGAAAAAAAAAAAAAAGGTTATTTGATGTTCACCATTTTCCTTAAACTATAATTGTCCATTATTTCTTCTGCCCATCCTTTTTGACATTTTTTTTAGTAACATCTTTTTTACTTTTATTTCTTAATTTTTGCATTAATTAATTCAAAAGTAGAGAGGATCGTTGAAAGATAAAGTTTTAAAGTTCATGAATTTAAGTTTACCTTATTAGAAACATTTTAATTAATATAGCACAACAACATCGTGCCAATGCCTAGTGCCTACCTAATATTAGTTGACACATGAAAGGGAAAGACATGCTCGACAATGAAGGCTTGGTTGACCGAAAAAAAAAAAGACTTGACCAAAAATAAAAAGACAATGAAGACTTGAAATTGTATTTTCAGGAGCATTGATAACTACAGTAAAAAATATGGTTATTCATTATATTGAAATACTTATGTGTATTAAAAATATTTTTTCTTAAATTTTTTTGTTGTAATGACGCTTATTTATTGAATAATTTTTTTATTGTATGAATTTTTTTTATAATATCAATTAATATAATTTTAAATTTATTATTATTATTTAATATAAATATTTATTCATATAACTTAGATGTTAATTTGTATTTATATAAAAATTAATTAATACATGATGTGCATATTTATTTCTGGGATTTCAATATTAATAGTTTTTGTACAAGATTTTTGTTTTGTGTAATGCAAATGTATATTGTGTAGTTTATTTGTTTTGTATGATGAATTTTTTTATTCATGTCATTGTATGTACAAAAAAAAATGGACTTGTTACATATTTCTACGATTTCATGTGAAGATTTATTTACTGTGAAGTAAACATATTTTCTTGAATTTTAAATAATATGTTTTTGTGCACAATTTTATCTCATGAAACAATTTTTATAAATATCGTTAAATATTTAAGTGATTACTTTGTGAATTCAATAATGTTATAATTTCACAAGAATATTTTAATCCTATACAATGATATATTTACTGGTAATTTGAACATTTATATTTTTAAATACATCTTTTATTTTAAGATGTGAACATTTACTGTGTAATTTTATAATTAAAAAAAAACTTATGAATTCCTATCAGATGAAAGTGTTGAATTTGGATGATCAAAAGTTGTGGAAAATATGAAAAGTGGGTTGGTGTTATACTCAAACAGATTAGTCTTTAGTATTGTTTGAGTTGATTATTAGTTCACTCTTACACAAGTTGAGTCATTTACCTTCTGCAATTTATTTATTATTAGTTTTATTCTTATATACCATAATACAGAGAAACTGTTTTCATGCATATCCATTTCCTGTTATATATAAAATTTTCATTACCTACCAATATTCTTAACCTTATCTGTAGAAGGAAGAAAGAATCTTTTACTTGGCATAAACATTGAACCTTATATGTATATGTTTGATGTCCCCGGAGCACATAGTTTAATAATTTAAAGTATTAATAAAAAGCATAAGTCGCATAAAAATAATAGTAATTTTAGTTTTACACATAAGTATTTGTTAACTTAGACTAATTAATTAGCAATACAACACAACCACTACACACGCGTGTATAATTGATGTTATAGCAGTGTTGCTTTCACACTTTGCATGGGTAACATTTTTTAATTTATATTGATATACAAGCGTCGTGCTTAGATTAATTTATATTGATATAAATATGTATGTACACGTATGAGTGAAAAAATTATATTGTTACTTTTTTAAAGATGCTTATATTAATTTTTTAATAAATTTTTAAAAATTATATACATCACATTTTAATTTATTTTAATATTACCAAGTTTTTTTTATTCTGATTTTTCATCGCCATAGGCTATTTTTGAATATTTAATTATTAATTTTTAAAAAATAAAATAAAGATATGAAGCGAAGTTCAACTCGATAATATGATTATTTAAAACATTATCTTCTAAAGTCACAACATCATCAATGTAATATTCAAATGGTGCTAGAAACTGTAAAAAAATATTATTAATTACTCGATATTCTTAAATGATTCACTAGCATTAATATAGTATAAAATATAATAGATTTATCGTTTTAAAATTGAAAAGGAAAACTGTGTAATTTAAATTACTTTGGGACAAAAGTTCGTAATTTGTGAACGTAAGAAGTGGTATCCATGTCGATTTGTTTCATTATTTATTTAGATGGCCCGGCCCGGCCCATAACTGAACTATTTGTGAATTAAATAATCTACTCCATAAAATCACGCGGTTAGCGGAGTTGGTGGGTTGGTACCTTAACCAATTTGTTTTTCACTTTCTAATGGGAGCCAGCCAGAATTGATTATTTTCTGGAATTTAGAATTCTTAAATTTGATTACCAATAAAATGAGTTCCTCCATACAAGTTTTAACAAGGTATTAATCTCCTGGGTTTATGATAAAGTAATAATATTTTTATAATAACTTTATTAAAAAACTGTTTCATTAACTGGAAAGTATAGTGGTTCACTAGTCATGACAACACATCCTTACTAGTATTTAACGAGAGGGTCTACTGTCTTAATTAAAAGATTATTTTAAATAAAATCATTTAACAATAAATGATAATAAGAATGTTGGAGTGATAATTGATTTATTTGTATTCAACTCATTTAAAGAATAAGTATAATTATAATTGATTTACATGTATAATAAATTAGAAAGTTATTAAAATTTTAATTGTTGAATTTTAATCTAGTATAACTAATAAAGAAAATAGTCTATAAACACTTTTTAAACATCATATTGAAAGTTATCTAAAAAATTATTTGTCGGGAATGCATTTTATTTAATGCTAAAGTTTTTAGATAAAATTTTTGGCAGATCCTTATTAATTGTAAATTTAATTATATTTTTAATATATATAACTCATATTCAATGGAGTAATATATTGAGAGGAATAAAAGTCTTACTTTGTCAACAGCTATATAAACTAATACGTAGGGCAATAGATGCTGGCTAAAAAGTTGAATAATAAATCTTACTACATATAAATATGACACAAAAACAGAGTTGACATATATTTCAAATTATGGATCTCTTTAGAATACACTGGCCTTGTGAAATACTGGCATGTTATATTGTTGTTGTCCACATATAGGTGTTGTGAGAAAGTTACCATCACAAAAGTACAAAATATTATTTGGTAAAAATATTTTAAAAAATACATGTATTTTTTTGTAAATTTCAAAAATAATCATTGAAGAGTTTAGGTATAGATAATCACAAAAGTTTTTTGGTGAATTTGGAAGAGTCTGCGGTTATTTCCCTTTATGGTATTGATAATCGCCATAACAGTGTAGTTTGAATTCCAATGTCACTGTGGATAATTGGTAGGTAATATTTGCTGGCAAGTTGCAACCTAGCCGTCGCGCTTCGTATATATAAAACGGAACGCAAGCCTCAAACTCAAATACCTCTCAAGTGGCAATTCTTGCTTATAGTGTTTATTAGATTCAAAGTGATTCGTGAACTTTGAACTGTCAGCGATGGCAATTGAGCAAGTTCTTCACATGAATGGAGGTGTGGGAGACACAAGCTACGCAAACAACTCTACATTTCAGGTACTTATCTTACCGAAATCAATTTATTTATTTTGTCTTAAATTGATTTATAGTATTTGCATGCTATGCTAAAAGGTTTTGATATTGTTTCATTTCTAAATTATTGATTGTGATTATCTTCACGTACATGCAGAGAAAGGTGATGCTCACCGCGAAACATATACTTGAAGATAGTATAATGAAGCTGTATTGCTCAACTCTTCCAAACTGTTTGAAAGTGGCAGATTTAGGTTGTTCATCAGGTCCAAATGCACTTCTTGTGGCATCTAACGTCATCAACATTGTTGATGCAGTGAGTCAAACATTGCACCGTGAGCCACCCGTGTTTCAGTTTTTCCTGAATGACTTATTTGGAAACGATTTCAATACCACCTTTAAGTCACTCCCTGATTTTTACAAAACACTGCAAGACGAGAAGGGCGACAAGTTTGGTCCATGTTTCTTTAGTGCAACACCTGGTTCTTTTTATGGGAGACTCTTTCCCGATGATACCATTCATTTTTTTCATTCCTCCTTTAGTCTTCATTGGCTTTCCAAGGTACAATATTTACTGAACTTGTATTTCATTGTGTAATAAAAGCTTATTTGGTATTAAATTCCATTTCCATTTTGATACAACAGACTCCGAATGAGTTGACTGATACTGCAGAACCCATTAACAAAGGTGCCATATATCTAACAAAGACAAGCCCTCCAGCAGTGCACAAAGCATACTTTGCTCAGTTTCAAGAAGACTTCAAGTTCTTCTTGAGATCACGTTCGAGTGAGCTTCTTCCTGGTGGTGCCATGGTCCTAACTTTCATTGGAAGAGATGAAAATAATGACCTGATAAATGCTTGGGTGATAATTGGTATGGCACTTAAGGACATGGCTGAAGAGGTACATATTCAATGTTAAAATTTTCACTACATATGATTTTGTTAATTAATTATCTATTAAAATAAAATGATGTGTATATTGCATATATGATTTGGTGCAGAAATTGATAGAGCAGGCAAAATTGGACTCCTTTAACATACCATCATACTGTCCAACGCCTGAGGAGATTAGACAAACAATAGAGGAAGAAGGGTCATTTGATATTCAAAGGTTGGAGACAATAAGAACGGATTGGGTTAAAAACATCAACGTGAATGTAGATGACTCTCTTTGTGATGAAGACACGAGAGCTGAGGCAGTAGCAAAGTACATAAGAGCTGTTGCAGAACCAATTTTGAAATCAGAGTTTGGGGAAGTAATCATGGATGAATTGTTCCGCAGGTTCAAAAACAAGATTGTCCAACTTTATGGGGTGGAGAAATTGGAGCTGCCTAATCTAGTCATGCACATCACGAAACGTTCTTGAAGCCTTCTTCTGTAAGATCTTTCAAGCAAGGCCGGGATTGGGTTTGATGTATTTATGAAATCTAAATTTGGAGTGAACTATTTAAGAATCATTTATCAATGAAACATTTAAATTTTACGAATCCATTCTTTTTTTAGTAATGTTATTTCCATTTAAAATTTCTTACTATCATTTTTATAATACAGTTAGAAATAAAAAGAGAAAAGAGAAAAATCGGATATAAAACAAATAATGTGATAAAAAATAAAAAATATTTTAAAACTCGAATGAAAGTACGATTAATTTTTGGGGCAATTTTGAAACAGTTTCAATATCACCGTGATTTTGCTTACACTTGTCCTTGATTACAATGTATAATTATTTAGTATTTTTTTTCTTGTTTCCAGTGCGACTATCTTTTATAAATAATTATTTTTTAAAACATTTAATACAATTAATTTACGCACATAATAATTTAACTTATTCTTGACATAAAGTTTTTGTTTTGGAGGGGAAGAGGTTAGAGACTTTGCCATTAATCACTTTACTTTAAATATATATGCTTGATTAATTTTATAAAGTAAATAAAAAAATTGATAAAATTTAGTAAAAAATATAGAGAAGGATATCAAAATATAATAGTAATAAGAGGAAGCAAGCAGGATCTCTCTTTTTTCATTATATAATTAAAACAAATTCTTCCCAAATTTTAGGCAAGAAATAATAAACACAAAGCACGGAGAGCAAATTAGGTACATCAAAATTATTAGATAAAATTTATGGTACTCTAAGTAAATGAGAGAGTGTGGTACCTTCTCGTACATCTGGAAAAATCCTTACCCTTAATTTTATATATATAAATAATAAAGTTAGTGATTTAGTTAAAAAATATATTAATAACCTTTCATCTTTAAAATAATAAAAGAATCATAACTGTTAATTTAAAAAAAGTATAAAATATATTTTTAAATTTATAGTACTATGGTAAAAATTCATGGGGCTTAACCTAATAAAATTCTTCACTAATGAATTTAATGAATATATCACAAGTCTTCCTGTAACGATCAACAAAAAATACAAACTTCAAATGTGTTTAATTATTTCATAAAATAAAATGGTTAAATCACATGTCCATTTGGAATTACGGAAACTCAATTTAGTTTTATAGTATTTTTTTGTTATTACAATTACATTATTTAACCCCATCATAGTATCGTTTTTAAAAATTTAAAAAAATTAAGTTTATTTTTAAAATTTGTTTGTCTTAAATAAATATGATATCTGAAAATTTTATAAATTTGGAAAGTATATTACTTTGATGAAATAAATCTAATTATATGTGCTACACGGAGCCACAGGCGACAAATAAAATTGTTATTTATATGTAATGTTTTACTAGAAAATGAATTAAACTCGTGAAATTATAATATGGTGCAGGAGCTCCCCTTAATTATAGAATCGTGACTGAAGGAGAGTAGTCCCAACTCTATCCAAGTTTTAATTTTATTATTGGTAGATAAGTCTAAGCTTTGAGTTTGGAGATCGTGCATTACACTAATATAAATAGAGTAATGATATTTTGCTATGCACCAATGTAAATGCTGATATTTCTAAATAATGATATTAACGCTTATAACTTTAATTGGAGCACCATACTTTTCCTTTTGAAAATAGGAGTTAATTGAACTACACATTATATAAAAAGGATGGATGCTCAATTAATTTCAAATGCTCTGATTCTATGGAAGAGAGCAAAAACAAAGCTTCAATGAAGAAAATTAAGCATAGATCTAAATAATTTAGTATAGATATGGATTGCTAACACGACACACTAAATTTTGTACATAGATAAAATGAATTGGTTACAACTAACTCAAAAAGTCAAATTTGATGCTGATTTTTTTTTATAAACAGAATACCTAAAAGGTTAAGATATATTTTTTAAAAAAATTTAAATATATTTTTAATTAAAATTTACTTTTATATTTAACAAAATTAGTGTATTTTTGTCTCTTGTTAGAGACTAAAAGCATATAACTTTTGTATTTTATAGGGACTATAAATGAATAAAACATAGTTAAGGACTAAAATCAAATTTTAATAATTTTATAAAAATTAAAAATATACTTAGCCCATAAAAAATAAACTTTAGGATAGACTGATTTGATATGATCTTATTTAATAAAAGTCAATCTAATGATATTTTACAATTTAAAATGACATTGAGATGGATTATACCAATAATATGATTGCTAATAGTTATTTTATCATTTCTATTAATTAAGTTATTTATTAATATGATATGTCATTATTAATGTTTATGTTAATAATTAATTTTTTATTAGGTAAAAATTATGCCGTTACAAACAAAGTCAACACTTAACAATTGACATGCGACATTTTTTTTATAGTAGAATTGATGCCTTTAACCTACCGATGATTCTTATAATTTAAGAAATTCTACCTTTGGAGAATATGTTGTTCTTTCTATATGGATTCTCTGGGAGAACTTGATTGATCAACGTCCCTTTATTATAAAATAAAAATAATTATAAAAGTGTTTTATATTAATAAAATAAATCTGTAATTTTTGAAAACTACATAAATTGCGATTATATCATCCGAATATTCCTTCCTGTAAAGTTATTGTTTAATTTGTTGACTATATATTGTATTATTGTAGACCTTTCAATTCAATTAGGTACTTTGAGGGTATTGTTAATTTAAACGAATTTCCAACTTATCATAATTTCTCCGTTGACATACCTTTCTGAGGGTATAATCTGATTGTTTATTGTGAGTCATTAAGATTGTGCGAATATGTGTTCCAGCGAAGTGCATATAGGAAAACCATAATTTGATTAATGAATTAGTTTGGAAACTAATTAATTTAAGTAATCTCTTAAAGAAATATAAAAATTATTTTCCTTTCTTCATTTCTATTTTTCTTTAATTAAAATAGTATCACTCAGTTTAAATTTAATTTTAATGAGTATTTTTATAAGTTAAAAATAAAAAAAATTAAAACGTTTTCATTAGTCAAAATTAACTTTTATTTTAAAAATTTTTAGAGGTTTTTGTATTTAAATTTTCAAAAATTTAAAAATATGTTATTTTTAACTTATAAAAAAGTTTTTTTTTTTAATTTTTCTTTTTTAAAATAATAACTTATCTAAAAATTTATCTAAACTAAACTTACATGAGCTACATTATAGCTAAGGTTGAAGTAAAGGGAAGTGTTAGTTTATTAGGATTAGCACTTGCGGTTTTCTATTTAATGTTTTTTTTTTTTCCAACATTTAAGACATCAAGAAAAATATAAAGTTTTTGTCAACATTTAATAGGTTAAAATGCTATCTTTAAGGTCTACATCCGTATCATGGGCTCCATGATTTTAAAGGGAGGTTATTTGGATTTGGGCCTCTTATATTTATTTGGAGGGCTTTGCCTAATATAATATATTTTTTTACATTAAAAAACACATTCTTCTATATTTTAATATAAATTTTGACATCAATGGATACTAAATTAATTAATCATAAATTTTTTTAATATAAGTTGAAAATAATTTAATTTAATAAATTATATTAAAAATTATTGAAATAAATTAAAAATAACTTATTTCTTCTTAACACACCGTTAATAAATTATTGTTACCGAGGGATGTGTAAAAAATCAGATCAGAAAGACTACAGTTGAGAGTTAAAATTCAGATAAGAAATTAGAGGAAAAAAAAATTCAACTTTAAATAGTATAAAACTAATATGTTAATTTCTTATTGGTTTGTAATGCAGTAGTACGTACACACCCAGAATGAAAACATTCATAAAATATATATATATAAAATTATAAGAAAAATTTACATAATTAATATGCTTGAAATAATAAAGAATATATGTATAAGTAATTCAAAAAATCTTAAATTAAAATTAAAAAATGGAAAATTTAAGAATTAACGTGTCAATTCGTACGGAAGTGACATGTGACATGAGCAAGCATCGTGCTCTTACTTCTCTTCTCGCAGTTTCACAACCTTCTTTCTGAATCCAATTAAGTTATCAGTTATTTCTTCTCTGAGCTGTGCCTTCAGAAAATGTTCATTAGCAGCTCTCATGTTTTTGTCTATGAAATTGGTTCTGTCATATGTGTTGTGCTTGATTTGTTGGAAAGTATAATCGATTCTCCTAGAATTGAAAAAAAAATCTCCTACCATTCACAATGTCTCATTTTATTCTTTGATCTTTGTTTTGAAAATTGATTCAAAAAATGTAGCTATAAATTACCAAACAAGCACGTAATCTAAAATAAAGTCACTAGTATACCATCATTATCCTTCAACCCCTTATTCCAACTTTTGAAGAGTGTAAAATGTTTCTTCCTCAAACAATATTTTAACGTAGAACCATATTTTGACATATAATTAACTGAGTCCAATATTGAATATTCTGATTCCTCTTAATCCTCAAGTGTTTTTTTTTTTTTTTTGGTAATATTATATACACGTATAGTTTTATTTGAGTTAAAAATAATCTAAATATATTTTTTATATTTAAATTTCGAATCTAAAATCATATTTAAGGATATATAACAACGTAACTATGACTAAAATAATTCTCATAATTGATATCTTCTTAATAATTTTATATAAAAATTGATGAATATTTTTAAAATAGTAAATATATTTTTTTTAAATTTAATAATTTTGTTAAACTCAGCTTTTATGATTAAATTTAAACATCTAAAAATAATAATTTTTAATAAAAAAAATATTCATTATGTTAAAGTACAAAATATAATAAATACTTTTTTATTTAATAAAATTGTATACTTTTAAAAATTTAGATTTAATCGTTATGAAAAGGATAAGAAAATCGTTAAATATAAAACAAATATATTTAATACTATTTTGACAAGTATTAAAAGATGATGTATTCGTGGTTGGTGGTTAAACTTATTCAATTTACACCTCGCAGTCTCGCTTTCATATAAAGGAATGTATGCCTCAATCTGCTGAAAAACTTTTTGGATTCAAAGTGCTTCACAAACTTTGACCCGTCAGCAATGGCAACTGAGCAAGTCCTTCACATGAATGGAGGTGTGGGAGACACAAGCTACGCAAACAACTCTACATTTCAAGTACTCTTATCTTTTGCCCAAATCAATTTATTTATTTTGTCTTGATTTGATTTGTAGAATTTGCATGCCATGCTAGAAGGTTTTGATATTGTTTCATTTCTAAACTATTGTTGATATTATCCATCACATGCAGAGAAAGATGATGATGTTGATCACGAAACATGTACTTGAAGATAGTATTACACGGTTGTATTGCTCAACTTTTCCAAACTGTTTGAAAGTGGCAGACTTAGGTTGCTCATCAGGTCCAAATGCACTTCTTCTGGCATCTAACATCATCAACATTGTTGATGTAGTGAATCAAACCTTGAATCGCGAGGCACCCATGTTTCAATTTTTCCTGAATGACCTGTTTGGAAACGATTTCAATACCACCTTTAAGTCACTTCCGTGTTTTTACCAAACACTGCAAGATGAGAAGGGCGACAAGTTTGGTCCATGTTTCTTTAGTGCAACACCTGGTTCTTTTTATGGGAGACTCTTTCCTAATGATTCCATTCATTTTTTTCATTCCTCCTATAGTCTCCATTGGCTTTCTAAGGTACAATATTTACTGAACTTGTATTTCATTGTGTAACAAAAATATATATATGATAGTATGCTCACAAAGTCATAAAAGCTTATTTGGTATTAATTAAATTCCATTTCCATTTTGATACAACAGACTCCGAATGAGTTGACAGATGCTGCAGAACCCATTAACAAAGGGGCCATTTATCTGACAAAGACAAGTCCTCCATCAGTGCACAAAGCATACTTTGCTCAGTTTCAAGAAGACTTCAAGTTCTTCTTGAGATCACGTTCGAGTGAGCTTCTTCCTGGTGGGGCCATGGTCCTAACTTTCATTGGAAGAGATGAAAATAATGACCTAATAAATGCTTGGGTGATAATTGGTATGGCACTTAAGGACATGGCTGAAGAGGTACATATTCAATGTTAAAATTTTCACTACATATGATTTTGTTAATTATTTATCTATTAAAATAAAATGATGTGTATATTGCATATATGATTTGGTGCAGAAATTGATAGAGCAGGCAAAATTGGACTCCTTTAACATACCATCATACTGTCCTACGCCTGAGGAGATTAGACAAACAATAGAGGAAGAAGGGTCTTTTGATATTCAAAGGTTGGAGACAATAAGAACGGATTGGGTGAAAAACATAAACATGAACGTGAGTTATGATGATGAGGAGACGAGGGCTGAGACAGTGGCAAAAAATGTAAGAGCCGTTGCAGAACCAATTTTGAAATCAGAATTTGGGGAAGTAATGATGGACGAATTGTTCTGCAGGTTCAAAAACAAGATTCTCCAACTTCATGGGGTGGAGGAATTGGAGCTTGCAAATCTAGTCATGCATATCACAAAAAGTACTTAAAACGCTTCACTAATTTGTAATATTTTCAAACAGGACGAGGAAATGCTTTTTAGTTTAACACAAGAATATTGGCAATAATCACCGGATTAATGTTATATAAACTATGATGGTGAATTCAATGTATTTTTTAAATGCAAATTGTGGATGAACTCTCAGTTATATTTAACGGGTTTATTCACGTATCAACACATGATAAATACATAAATAATAAATTATATTTAAAATACAAAAGTATCACATAATTCAATGTATTATTTTCTTTATTTTTAACATGTATCTTTAAGCATATATTATAAAATTGTTATTATATACTGTGAGTCTTAATTTTTTATTTTAAAATACTCCATAAATTTAATCTCTGCCGTATAATGTCACCTCATTGTTTATTAAAACAATATATTCTCTTCACTTATATTAAATGTGTAACTCAATTTTTAAAGTAAAATAAAATTTATTATTTTTTATGTTCTATTATATATGACAGTCTATCTTTTAAGATAAAAAAATTTCCATAACAAAATATTTAAAATTTTAATATTCTATTATATACGATAGTTTATTTTTTAATATGTTTTACAGATATTATAGCGTAGATAAGAAAAAACCATCACCTTCCAGTTAAAACAGTGAAATATTATATGATACATATGTAAAGTTATTTTAAATAAAAGTATTTTTATTTAAAAGTTATTATTTTCTTGATTATATAAGTGATTTCTCCTATATATACTATGTATTTTTTAATTCAATTTTATTTTTTCACAATTTCTCTTAAATTTACTAATTTTATTTATTTAATTTAATAAAGGTATATATATATATATATATATATATATATATATATAAAATTAATAACTGTAATAGAAACAGCATTCTCATTAATTTTTTATGAAGAATTATTTTATAACTATTCATAACTAAATAAAAAAAAATTAAAGTAAAACATCCATACATTATACGGATGTGCTAACTGGTATAACATTTAAGTATACTCGATAATTAATAAGTTAATTAATTAATAAGTTAATCGATAATTAATAAAAGTCCAATTGATCGTCAACTTGATAAAATTTAGTTCTTTTATATAGTCAAAAAAACAAAAATTTGATACTTATCTTGATTTATTCAAATTTAAGTGCGATTGCTGCGTCCCAATTCAATTGATAATTACTATATTAATAAATTACTGAATTAATAAATGAAAATTAATGACCGAAACTATAGATGGATCATTAAAAATAGTATTAATATAGTAAAAATAATTTTCGGGTTGTAAGTGTAGTCAACTTGGGTCAACCAATTTTCGGGTTGGGTTGGATTGGATTAGCCCACTTTATGACAAAAAATAAAATCCAAACCGCTTCATATATCAGGGTATTCGGGTTAGCTTGACCCATTTTTGTTCTTCCACATTAATTAAAGAGTAAATCATATATTCTTAAAGAGGTGTTTAAATTATTCTGTTATCTCATGATGTCCACTAAAAAACAAATATATACTGTCATCTTTCTCTTATTTTAAAATAAGATTTCTCTCTCTTGTGATTAATATGTATGTACTAAAATTTAATTTAGTTTATTTTAATGTAAAAGGGTTTTTTATTTTTATTTTCTATGACTTTCAACATCAACATCAACTAATTTAAAATTTCATTATGAATCTTTAGATTCAGAAGATGAAATAAAAATTTTAACTGGAATTTCAAAATTAATATCATGAGCGACTAATTAAAATCAGGATTTGGGGAAATAAGTATAATTAATTCAAAATAACTTAAATTAAAATTTAAAAGAGAGAGAATTTAAGAACTAAATGTGTCACATTTTAAGGAAGCGAAGATTAACATTTTTATTTAACTCAAAAGACTGATTAACATATTTTAAAAAGCAAAAACATCATCAAAAGATTATTCTTCAGCTCGAGTAATATCTCTCATTTTCTGGTCATGAACATGACGACAGTAGCATGCTCTAATTTCCTTTCGTTCAACAGTTTCACAACCTTCTTTTTAAATCCAAGGAATAAGTCATCAATTATTCCTTCACCAAACTGTGCCGTCAGAAAAGGTTCAGTAGTAGCTCTCACGTATTTGGCTATGAAATTGGCTCTGTCGTTTACATCAGAAACAAACTCACCATCACCATTCTCCTTAAAACCCTCATCCCAACGTGACTTAAGGGTTTCCAACTTTTGAAGAGTAAAAGACCCTTCTGTCTCAATCAGTTGTTTCACTTCCTTAGCCGTGGGACCATATCTTGGCATATTAACGGAGTCCAATTTTGCCTCTTCAATCAAACCCTGCATTACAAAACAGCACGATCATATGATTCCTAGGAAATTGTACGAAACAGAAAAACCAAACCATAGGACATAGTTTTGTTCAAACATATATGATTTGTCTATGTACCTCCGAAACCAAGTCATTGAGTGCCAAACCAATTAATCCCCAAGGAGTTACCATTTCACAAGTTTCATCTCTGCCTGTTAATGACAGAACCATGCCGCCACCATGCACTAATTCTTCTGCACGTGATTTTAGAAATGCATTGAAATCATGTTGAAATTGCTCAAGGTATGCTTCGTACACTGTAGACGGGCTTGTATTTGAAAAATAAATGTTTCCCTTGTTAACCAAACCTGTTCCCTTAGCTAACCCCTTTGGAGCCTGTTGCCAAACGGAAAAGAAATAATGTAAAAATCTATGAATTGTCTTATCACATTTTATTATCAGAAGTGTGCTTTAAACAATTCTGAGAGAGAGCTAATCATTTACTTTTTGAGTGTATTTTTATAATGCATATTTTTATGTCTATAATAAAGAATAGCATAGGTTTGAATTTCCAATTATTTAAATACCAAAGCTGTTTGATTATAGAATGAAGTCAACCTGAGAGAGCCAATGAAGACTAGTGGAGGAATTAAAAAGGTGCATGGAATCGGTGGGAAAGAGTCTCCCATAAAAGCTGCCGGGGGTTGCATTAACGAAACATGAACTGAATCTCTCTCCTTTCTCTTGTCGTAGCCTTTCATAGAAGTAAGGTAGTGACTCAAAGATGTTATTGAAATCGTTTCGAAATTGATCATTGAGGAAAATTTGGAACGTGGGTAGCTCACGGTCCAAGCTGCGACTTACGTTATCAACAATGTCAATAACATCATATGCAACTTGAAGTGCATTTGGTCCCGAAGAGCAACCTAAATCCGCCACCTTGAAACAGCTTGGGATAGAGTTGCAACAGACGGTCGTTATACTTTCTTCCAATATAGGTCTCACTTTGGAAATCACCTTACTCTGCATTAAATAAAATCAAAACCAATATAATAATGATACATACATACAAGGAACAACTTGAATTGTGTCACGGACTTATATATATAGGATATGAGGATCATGTAGTGCAAAGTAGTTAAGAATATAATGAGAGAGAAAGAGAAAGAACTTGGAATGAGGAGTTGTTAGCGTAGCTAGTTTCTCCAACACCACCATTAGCGCTAAAGAAGTGCACTGTTGCCATTGGTCACAACACTGATGAACAAAGCTTATATGGTTATGGCTATGATTATGGATCACAATTCACAAGGTATTCGGTTTCAGTCTCGCTTTTTAAAGAGGCGGGTTCAGACTTGAAAGGATGGCAACAAATTTGACTGTAAGTCCACCGTCGAAGGTTTTAGGCCAACGACCAATATATTATTAGACTTACTTTTCATAGAAAAAACTTAGGAGAAGTATTATCATTAATAGTATTTTTTATTATAACTAATTTATATAATTAAAGTTAACATTAGAAAATAGCATTATCAAGTGAAACTTCATCTTTTTTATTAAGAATGTTTATGCTACTTGCTCATATTCTCTCTTTCTCTCTCTCTTATTATTTTCTTTCTATTTATCTTTTTCTTCCACGCATATAACGTCTATTCGACGAACATTATTTTAGTCCAAGTATCTTACGTAAGCACATACGCAAGAAATATAATTACATTTCATAAAGTGAGTTAGTTGTCTTTTTATTCTTTTTGGTCAAAGTGAGTGGCTTTTATGAAATATCATAATCATGTATCGGAATGAACATTACTGGAGAAAATGGGCGATCATAATCATGAATTGGAATGACCATTACTCAAGAAAGGGTAAACAAGCCACGAAGCCATCGAGAAGGCTTGGAGTACTTCAGATTTGGGCTCGTTTCTTTAGGCTGAGGAGGACAAATACTAAAAGATTCAGTGGGCAACTTAATCCATTACTAAAATATATGAGATTCTATTCAAGTTCTAAACAAACTTGTAAGGCTCTAACTAGTGCTTCGAAATAAAAGAGAACAACGATAGTCTCCCAATGGATAGTTTTTTTTTTTTACCGTTGATCCTTTTTTTCCCAAAATATAATAATAAAAATTAGATAACGGACATAACTGAAGATATGTAATTCTATGAATTTGGCTCTAGATTATACACAAGAAAAAAAAAAGTTTGGCTAATTGGACTAAATTTGAATATTAGGTTGAAAAATCTTAAAACCAATTACAAAGCCAATAATAATTGGTTATATTATGATGTAAAATTAAAAGATTTATAATATCAATTTGACCGATACACACATGACCATTGATGAGCTTAACCCTGCTCTGGTCGGGGATGTTGCCATATCAACTTCCCTCCGTCGAAAATGTAATATTTCTTGTGTTCTTGAAGATGCCTGAAAACTCTTTACCCATTGTGCTATTCAAACGTCTAAGCATTATTTCCAACACGTTTAATTCAATTTGAATGCAGTCAATACATCATTTTTAGTATATAATTGCTAAAACAAATAAACAGCATAACCATATTTTGTTGAATTAGATTAAAAAAATTACAATTATAAATCTATTATTACTCAAACTAGAACTCGCGCATTGCGAAAAAACATGTTAAGGCGAGATTTTGTGCTTGAAATGGGGCCATGATATGTGATAATGGATAAACATCAATTCTGAAATGGGGCCCAAGAACACAAGTTTTTGTTTGCAGAATATTTAAAAATGATGAAACATAAATTTTCCGCATGGTCAATCTGCCCCCTTCTCCCAACGGCTTTGCACTCGTAATTGTTTTCTGTTTCACTCAGTGATGTCCCAAATCCGAACAACGAAACGAAAAGTTCATTCAATGATACCAGTACATACAGGCGCATAAAAAATACTGGTAAATACGGAAAAGATCAAATGATAAATCAAATAAAGAGACCGCTTATCTTAAACTTCCAATTTTCTGATCCCACAATAGTACAGCAGAACGTGAAGAATGTCATAGCATGTGGGCTTCAAGCATTCCCACCAGCAATATATGCAACGATTGAAGTATGTCCAACTGAATGTTCTTCAATTGTACACGCTTCAGCATTGAAGATCAGCGAATAAAAACGCCACGAGTAAGCACCAAACTACCTTGCACAGCACCTCAGCATCCATGCTCATCATATGGTTCTACTGCTCATGGACCATAAGAATGCACCAAACTACATTTTATGAATCTCCTTTATACAAATAATAATGGTAAAAGAATACCCATCAAAGTTCTGAATGACACACAATTACATCCTCACCTCATTTCAAAAAGCAGAAACAGCCTGAAGAAGAGAGTGAGGACTCCCAGATTTTAGACAGCCATCTTCATATCAATCTTCTGGTGAGGATCATAGCCTATGAGCTCAAAATCAGCAGCCACAAAAGAATCTATATCCTTCTTCTTTGCATTTATCCTAAGAGACTGCATTGGAGTACATTAAGGCAGTCAACAAGGAAAAATGTCAAAAGACAAACTAAAAGAAGTGTCAAACATTACACATACTGGAAAAGGTCTTGGGAGGTTATGGAGCTGCTCCTGCAAAGGCCTCACATGATTGCAGTAAACATGTGCATCCCCAATAACATGGATAAAATCACCCGAAACAAGATCTAACAAGAAAAATAGTGGTATAATAAGGATTGGCCATTTCACTTTTAAATTACTTTTTAAGCTGTATTTTTCTCTAGTGATATTATCAAAACCAATGAACTTTTGAACCTTGAACCTACCTCGACCCAACCTTCAATTGTAAAACAAAATCTTGTTGATAAACTTCTGAAAACAACTCTACCAAAAATACCGTAAAAATTGTTGAATAGTGCATTATATGATAGAATACTACCAAGAATAATAAAAGCATTCCCCTCTTGTACGCAAAACTTTCTCAGTTACTAAAAAAAGGAAAATATAGAACTGAATCAACCTCCCCACTCAACTAATGTCCCAAAAAAATAAATAAATACAAGACATAATATAAACTCTAAACATACAACTGAGCAAAACTTTCTAGGTCAATTTCAGTTTTAAAAAAACTAAACCATGCTTAGGACATGAAAAGTATGATTATTGCCTCCTGGCCCCTGGACAAAGAAGTAGCCAGAGCATAGTATTAAATCTAAGAGAACCACCACCCATTAATTAGCTTAAAGCCATTTATAACCAAATAAAATGGGACACATCATCTTCGTTTACACCTACAAAATGTCAAACATAATGACTATGTATTTAAGCCTACGGCAAATGCTTTGATAATTTGCATACCACAAACATGAGCAATCATGCATGTCAAGAGGGCATAGGATGCAATATTAAATGGCACGCCAAGGCCCATGTCAGCAGATCGTTGATACATTTGACAAGATAATTCCCCATTTGCTACATAGAACTGAAAAAGTTTAAAAAAATAAGAATTAATACATATATAAGGAAGGCGGGAGAGAGAGAGAGTTCTTTTGAAAGAGAAACCCAAAAAAAGCTGCAAACCTGTGCAAACATGTGGCAGGGTGGAAGTGCCATCAATTTAAGATCAGCTGGATTCCATGCAGAGAGAATGATTCGCCGATCATCAGGATTATGCTTTATCTTGTTAATAACATCCAAAAGCTGATCAAATCCTTGGCCGGAGTAGTCAGTATGCATGTTGACATATCTATTAAATGTAACACAGGGAACAAAGAGCTGAGCAATTCCAGATAATGCAATCTATTGACCTACTGAGAAAAAAGGTATAATCCACCTACTTGGCACCAAAATGCCTCCACTGAAATCCATACACTGGTCCCAAGTCACCCTCCTCCCTCTCTGTCAAACCAATTCTGTAATAGGAAATGTAAAGCCAATTACTAAGTACAATGTAAAGAAAAGTGTACTTAGAATTTACCATATATAGTCATGCTTGCCTGTCAAGGTATTCTCTGGATGCATTGCCATCCCATATATGAATGCCTTTTTCCTGCAGCGCCTGTCAGTATAAAATGTTTTGAGAATGAGTTTCATATAATCAAATCTATTATTCCAACAAAAGATTCTTTGATAACTAAACAGCTCATGCAATTGAAACCTTGTGCTTGGAAATTTAGTCTGTAACCCTTTATATCCCACAACAGATAAGCAAGTGCAAACTGTGATATTATTAAACCATCCACAGCATCACAGATACATTAATTTTTTCATTCTACAATATAAAGTCAACTCCAGGAATTTCCTTAATGACTGCCGGATCTAATGCAACTCAACTTATGTTGATAGGCAAAGAGCCAGTGCATACAAGTTCACTGCTGCTTAAGTCTGGCTTTTAACTATTCACAAAAGAACTGAGCAACAATTTAACAAACTCTCCTTGAACATGTGAAACATTTACCACATTTTTTTATATATATATCTTCACATTCTTTCTTAACTATGAAGGTAGTGAGCATAAAAGATAGATTTATTAAATGCAATTATATTATTTAAGTTCAATAAAGTTATAAAAAACAAATAATACTAGGAATGTGAGTTGGCCTGAAAGCTCCTGAGCTTTAAACTTTATCTGTATTCAAACCAAAGCTTGAATAATATAAAACACATCAACCTCATGTTCCCAATATTAGGCTCATGCCAGCTTGTCTGTGACCAAACTAAGAATTCATGTGTGTGTGGAAAAGATTAGCAGAAGATATCATTACCTTGGCACTTGTTGAGCCACTGATGAACCAAAGAAGTTCTTCAACAACCCCTCGCCAAAATACTTTCTACAAATCAAATTCTCTATCAAAATTTACAAATAAGATATTCCTCTTCCCCAATATACATCCAAAGGAAAAACTAAATAATTATCAAAACCAAAGAAAAAAGAAGACAATTCACATGAAAGACTGGTTATTTTATACAGTAGATCGAACACATATTGAACAATAATGTCTATTGCATGCCTTAGTTGTTAGAAGAGGAAAGCTTCTGCGCAGATTGAACCTTGTCTGTGGAGATATAGAGCCAAAGTCAGCATATAAAGTACAGCAATCCTCAATATACCAATTGAAATTTTGAAAAGTTACCTGGCAACCAAATTTTGACAAGGTACCAGTCCCTGTCCTATCATCCCTAGTTGAACCTTCAGAAATGATGTCTTGAACTAGCCTAAGATACATATACTCCTCATGTCTCTCAAAAATCATTTTAGGAAGAAAAGAAAAATTCTTGACCTCAAATTTTAAGGAATCTGAATTATTATCAAAAGGTGGATCAGTATTCTGACTCAGGGACTCTGTTGCAGAACTCCTAACACGCACATATGTTGTGAAAGAGTAGCGGATGTTGTTTTCCACTTTAGGGAAGGATGAGTACCATGGCCGAAATATAGTTGAATCAACTGGAGACATAAAAGTGTCACACTCAATGCTTGACTGAATTTCTGTTATGTGAATAGCTTCACATCCAGGTGCATAGAGAGTTTCTCTGTACATGGAAATTATCAGCCATAGCAGAGAAAGAACTTAACATGAAAGGGAGAGCAGGTGAAGAAAAAAATATTTTGAAAAAAATGTACCTAAATATCTGACCACCTCCTATAATAAATACTTTCTCAATTGACTGAGAATAAGGAGAAGCAGCTAGCAGCTCCAATGCAGAAGATATACTTCCACATATAACAACATTCTCTGCCGTTGCAATATCAAAGCTGCCCGAGCGAGTCAGAACAACATTAAGGCGACCAGAAAGAGGCCTGAACTCAAGAGGGATACTCTCCCATGTTTTCCTTCCCATTACAATGGCATTCTTCTTCCCAGGATCAGATGTTTTCACAGTAATCTCCTTAAAAAATTTGAGATCAGTTGGTAATCTCCAGGGTAATTTTCCACCCTTACCAATGCCCATATCTTGAGTGGCAGCCACTACTACTTGGTAAGTCCTCTGCATGTTCCGTAGTGGATGGACACTGCCATCACTGTCTCCATTGGAGATTACAAAAGAATCACTGGCCATTACCGAACTCAAAAGCCGACAGAATCTTAAAGATGTGGTCGGAAAACAAGGACTGCACAACCAATTATTTTGGAAGTGCAGTGGAATCTGAAACCCAAAAAGCAGTATATTAGAACTAACAACTATAAATGGCACCGCTCATGTACCAACAAAAAATTAAAGAAAAAAAATCACTGTGGGATGAAAGGGACACAGTGTATAACTAAGCAAAGAATGAACAAGAAGGTTATCCAACTAAGAACTAAGTTGCTTCAA
Organism: Abrus precatorius; assembly: GCF_003935025.1. Taxonomy (NCBI): domain Eukaryota; kingdom Viridiplantae; phylum Streptophyta; class Magnoliopsida; order Fabales; family Fabaceae; genus Abrus; species Abrus precatorius. The sequence goes on from NW_020874384.1 coordinate 21,161,936, forward strand.
AGATGACACCAATGCAGCAAAACAGTGACGACCATTATGATGCTATGTTTTGGCTTCGCGATTTCCCCGTCCGCACAAAGTAAATTTTCTCAAAGACTATGCAATAAAATTTGGAAGCCGCCAAAGCAGTACAACAAAATTTCCCAAAATCTGTTTAACCGCTTAAACTAAATCAAACAAGCGCATATTACACTATAACTGTACAAAACGCATAGACAAGATCAACACACGCAACATATTCACAGTAAAATGGGAAAAAAAACGTAAAACAAAAAATGTGAAGGAGGAACTGACCGATGGCAAGCTGAAACGAGCAATTTTGGAAGGAATGTGACCTAAAAACAAAAAAGTTGGTACAAATTTTCCACGAACCTTTTTAACTGAGGAACAATATCAAAATCCAAACGGGAAGAATAATTATTATATAATAATAGAAAAATGATCAGGATAATATGGTGGTAATCACCATTTCAACGGGAAAGAGCTGAGAGTGGAAAATGGAAACTGAGTGAGAGACTGTAAATGGGAAAAAGCCATTCACCGCTCAAAAAATCAACCCACTGGTTTATAAGTTATGATAATTTTTATAGTTTAATTTGATTAATTAAACTTTTCGTCTTAAAAATTTATAATCTTTACTATAGGTTTTGCTAGTATCAGTCTTATGCTTAAGTTTAAATATTAAAAATAATAAATTTTATTTAAATATTGTATTATATTAAGCATATAAAAATATAATAAAATAAATTTAATTACAGTTTATAACTAAAATACTTAAATTAAATTTTAACCACATGTTGAGGTTAATAATTTATTTTTATTTTTTAACAAGCCTTTCATAATATATTTTATTCAATAGTTTACTTATAATTTTTACTTATTTGATTTTTAAATATTATTTAAATATTGCAATTTTCAACTAATTGTTTTAATAAAAGCATAAAAAAATAAAGTTCAAATTTTCTCAAAGTGATAGAAATTTTAATTTTTAAATTTAAACTTCATCAATAAAAGAGTTAGCACATCAAATCGTGTTATACGTCTAATTTCTGAGTAAAAAAATAAATAAAAAATAGAATAACATATTAAAAATTTAACACGTGAAAATATTTAATGTTTAACAAAATAAAAAATATCCACATTAAATCATAAAGTATGTCATACTCATTTGTGTTGCGCCTCAATATACTGTAATATTACACGTCACATTTTAATATTATACTTTTTTTTTCAACGTTTATTGAATACTATTAAATTAATTCATTTTAATTATTAATTTTTAAATACAATTATTTTTATAGATAATTTTTAAAAAAATATTGTGATAAAAAAGTCAAAATATATGAATTCCATAAGTTAACTTTTCCCATTGTTGTTATGATGGGCGTGGATGACACTTTCGTTTTAGCATCATCTCCAATGTTCATGACATGAATCTGGACTTAGTGGAGCCCCATGTTATGTCCAGCTAAATCCTTTCCACCACCCACCTCAAATTAGTCTAAACAATTCCATAAAAAATAGTCTCTCCAATCAAGCAAAATTTTATAAGTTGAATTTGATTTATTAAATTAAAGAAGAAGCAAACCTACACAACAAAAAATCAAATAAAATTAGACTCAGAGAAATTGTATATACATACATCCTACGTGTGTTAATTATACTTTTTTTGTGTTATACAATTTTAATTTAATTCTTATAGATAAAACTTAACGTGGTCACATATATAATTTTGGAACATCAATGTTTTCTCTTTTTTGGTTATGTTATAATCTTATAAATGTGGAATAGAAGTATGGATGTAGAGAGTACTTAACTGGAAGAAAAATTATGTAACGTAAGAATACGGTGGACAGACAAAAAAGTTGTATGAGATGGTAAGAAATAATATGAGAAGCAACGGAATGGCTTGCATTTCGGCAATCACAACTCCACCTCTCGTATCAACTGAAGCTAACAATTAATCACCTAATTATGAAGACCCTTTCAATGGACAGTGGATAATGACAATAAATAAACATTAAAAAATAGCAAACTCTAAAATTGTCTAGCAGCTGTACCAACCTGGATTACCCTTCGTATCCCATAATGGCAACACTTTTAGAGATATATTTATGTCATATATTTTCACTTTTCCCTTGGTTTTGCAACCCCTACATTCCTGTATCAAGGTATCGTCTCCTGAGATTCTTTCATCCTCTTTCATTAACTATGAACATCATGTTGATTCATAAACTTATGGATACCATTTTAGCATTTCTATTTGCTTGAACAGTATTTGGTCATTAAGATATCTTTCTTTCTTTTTGTCGGTTTTCATTTCGTCCATGCATGCTGATTATAAAGATGTTGATTGTTTTGTTGCATAAAGATTTGGCTTTATATGCTTCTGACTTGTTTTTCGCGGCTAAATCGTGTAGGTGTACGTGAAAGCTCCATTGTGGGTTATTGATGTATTCTAGTACTTGATTTTCTTTTGCCATAGGGCTGCTTTTTTCATTGAATATAAGCTACCACAACATTCAATTAATCATGTGTGACGTTATTGCCGCCCCTGTTGACCGACCCATGAAACTTGGTAAGTGTAATTCCTTAAGTTTTTTGTCATCATTCACTTATATTTCATGCATGCACTATGAAATCTTTATCTATTCTATATGGTTATGTTTATACTAGCTAGAATGTGGAATGATATGCCATAAAATTTTTGCAGGTTTTTAATGTGTGATAATTGATGATGAGAGAAAGTGTCTAAATAGATGATTAGTTGATTATCATATTACATTAAAGCTTATGCATGCCACTTACCAAAATGAGGATCAATGACAGAAATGAACACGATTGTTGACTTCTTCTATGAATTGGTTTCCATTGCAGCAACTCTAATAGGAGTTCAAAACAAAAACAACGGATTGATGTTTATGGTTTATTGAATGTATATATAAAATTGTAAGGATATGAACTCCACAGCCAATAATGCGTGGCACCATTCGTTAGGGAAAATGTTGACCCGATAACAAACAGAAAGCAGTTATAAGTTTAGATGTTATGCTATTGGGAAAACATGCAATTTATATTTGCTAAGGTTGTTAATAGAAACAACAGCAGAAAGATGAAGAAGATGTTTAGCGTATGAATTTCTTGCTTTCTATAATCATCTTATTCAAACATTTAAGAGTAATTTTTTGTTTCTTTCAAACACAGGTAATGAAACTGAGTATTCTGAGGATGAAAGGAAGACAAAGAGGCTCGGGTCGTTCAAGAAGGTGGCAATGAGTGCCTCATCTAAGTTCAAGCATTCCTTTGCCAAGAAGGGGCGCAGGCACAGCAGAATTATGTCTGTTTCTATAGTGGATGAACTTGATGCAGAAGAGTTGCAAGCAGTCGATGCTTTTCGTCAAGCACTTATCTTGGAAGAGCTATTACCCTCAAAACATGATGATCATCACATGATGCTAAGGTAGCCTTCTGACATAGTTTATTGTTCAGTGATTTATTTGTTTATTGCTGTAGCATGAGTAGCTTTGTTTAATGCCTTGTTTTCACAGTTCTAATCTAATGGCCCTATAATTTAACTGTACAATGATCCAGGTTCTTGAGAGCAAGAAAGTTTGACATTGAGAAAACAAAACAAATGTGGGCTGATATGCTCAAGTGGAGGAAGGAATTTGGTGCTGACACTATCACGGAGGTAACCCTATTAAAAAAGGAAAATTACTCTTCATGTTGTGGTATAACTTTTTATTCATGTTAATCATAATTTTTTTGGTCTATAAGGAATTTGAATTCGAGGAACTCCATGAAGTTCTAAAATACTATCCGCAAGGGCATCATGGGGTTGATAAGGATGGACGACCTGTTTACATTGAAAGGTTGGGTCAGGTTGACTCTACCAAGCTGATGCAAGTAACAACAATGGAACGTTATCTCCAGTACCATGTAAAAGAGTTTGAGAGGACCTTTGCTGTTAAGTTGCCTGCCTGTTCCATCGCAGCAAAGAAGCACATTGACCAAAGCACAACTATTTTGGATGTGCAAGGAGTGGTGGGTACAAAACGCTGGCTATTTTTCAGATCTCCAATCCCTCTATCAAAGAAAAGCCAATAACATAAAAAGAGCTATTGTTACACCTTAAAATTTAAATGATAGTCACCATAAATTTAACAAGGCAATGTCCATTTCCAATTACACTTGTGGATATCATATCAATTGATATTATGTATTTTGTGTGTAAAGAAGTTTCACACAATTGCTGACTAGCATGCTTGCTCAGGGTCTTAAAAGTTTGAACAAAGCTGCAAGGGATCTTCTCCAGCGGCTTCAGAAGATTGATGGTGACAACTACCCTGAGGTATTGGTTTATCTTTATAGGCATGGCAACTGTTTGAATGACCTTCTAAATTTAGCCTAATTGAACTTTCCTTTCTACACAGTCTCTGAACCGTATGTTCATCATCAATGCTGGTTCTGGATTTAGGCTATTGTGGAATACCATTAAGTCATTCCTAGATCCCAAGACCACCTCAAAAATCCATGTAAGAATTTTTAGTCTACTTATCAATTTGAACCGAGATCAATTTTAGCCAAGTAGGGATACTGAACAATTAATGACTTATTAATCAGGTCCTAGGTAACAAATACCAGAGCAAGTTGCTTGAAATCATTGATGCCAGGTTATATTTATCTCCTTTCTCATTGAAGCATTTTATTTCATACTCATCTCCGTAGAAATTTAGGCTATCCAAGGTCTTGCTGTGACATAAATTGGACTTGAGTAATGTCATCTCTCCTTGATCAAATTCATTGATTTGTAAATAGTTATTCCATTGTGGCACTGGCATTACTCCTTATGACTATAAATAACACTGTTGTCTATTGTATTTACCAGTGAACTCCCAGAATTCTTGGGTGGTACTTGTACTTGTGCAGATAAAGGTGGCTGTATGCTTTCTGACAAGGGGCCTTGGAATGACCCTGATATCTTGAAGGTAGTTTACTGCAGAAACATCACTTTCTTTAGTTATATATATAGCAAAGAAAAACAATAAGGCATTTTCCTCTGAATGAATTAGATGGTTCAAAATGGAGAGGGCAAATGCCGGAGAAAAACCTTATCTGGCATTCAGGAGAAAACAATCATAGAAGATGAAACAGCACGTCATAATGTAATAAGTTTTCCACTTTTTGGCAATTTCAGAATGCAAAGCTTTGTCCTAAAACTTGTATTTATTTGTCAGAATATTTGTTAACTTAGTATACTTTTTTTGCCTATAATATTAAGGGATGCAAAGAATCATTTCCGGAGACATACGATGTGCCATGTATATCGCCAAAAGTAAGTTTCATTACATGATATAACGTAAATCAAAATTTCAGAGGTCATACTAATTTCTCCAGTTTCTAGTTCCACAGCTAACCTGTTTTTTTGGGAATTATATGCATTGCAGGTCTTAAAGCAATGTGGTGCTTATCAATATGACGCATTTGACCCAGTCCTTGACAAGCCAGTTGATCCATCTTGGAAGAATGATAAAAATGCACTTTCTAAAGGTATTAAAAATAAGTAAATTCAGTGGTAGTTGCTCAAAAATAGGTAATTTTTACATAATGAGTTGCAAACTAAAGTTGTTGCATTAAGAAAGGAGAGTTGTTTATACAAACAAATGTTGCATGTCAGACAACGAGACTTGCACGCATGCACATATATGAATTTATAAAGTAAAAGAAAAATTATCAGATCCTTTTCCAACTGTGGGGATAAAGGTGCTAAGTACTCACTCATATATGATTGTTCTTACGTCTATGTGAATGAATTTTCCCTTACACTGCTGCCCAATGCGTCATGTCTGTTGCTTTTGTATATGGATTTGAACAATATCATCGGTGTTTTTCTTCATGAACAAGCAAGCTATCATTTTAATCTGACTGTTAAAATTATAACTTCATTTTTCAAAAGTTGCAGATTGTTTCCCAAACAATAATAGCAAGATGTCTGATGGGGCTAGCAATCAGTTTGTCGGTGGAATCATGGCCTTTGTTATGGGAATTGTAACCATGATCCGCATGACAAAGAACATGCCAAGGAAAATCACTGAAGCAGCACTCTATGGCAGCACAGTATATTATGATGGCACTATGATGAAAGCGCCCACCATTTCTAACAATGATTACATGGCCATGATGAAGCGCATGGCAGAACTAGAAGAGAAAATAACTGTTCTCAGCATGAAACCAGTCATGCCACCCGAAAAGGAGGCAATGCTGAATAATGCTCTTAGCAGAGTCAGTACTCTGGAACAAGAGTTGGCTTCAACCAAAAAGGTTTAGTGGCTTTCCTAGATACTTGAATGCCCTGAATATTTGGGGAATGAAATTAATGCTAACATATTTGAAGTTTATGTTGCTTCCTATTTTGGCTTTAGGCACTTGATGATGCCCTTGCTCGACAAGTAGACCTCCAAGCTCAAATTGATAAGAAAAAGAAGAAAAAGAAGCTGGTACGTCATACCTGCCACATTTCTTTAAAATTCGTCTATATAGTATCTAGTACTTCTGTTAACACACTTCTGGGTTTGTGAGTACAGTTCCGCTTCCACTGGTAAGGTCATGACCGTGTTTTGCTGTGTGACATCAAATATTTTACATCAGGAAGAGTTGTAATTTTATATACCACCAGCCTCATCGAGTGCCTATCGCACTCAGCTGTTTGCTTTATTCGATATTTGTTTAAAAACTTCTGTGCAATATAACCGTGTGCCATTTCTTGACAATTCTGTACATCTTGAATAAAACAAGGCACGTTTCAATTTAAGAAAAATCAGATTAGCTTGCTTTCCAAATTATTGGTCTCAAAGCCATTGAAAGTAACACTATTTTTGCTTTATCATTGTAACCCTTCGGCTTAGCAAATCTTCAAATTCCATGCAAAAGATGTTTTCGGAACTATTTTGAACATCCAAATCATCATGAACCGTATTTTCCTTCTTTTACTTAAATCAAATTTATAAGTAAAAGCCCCAAAAATAAAATACTAAAACCTTGTTTTCTTCCCTAAAATCTACCCTTTGCTAAAAAGGAAGAGTTTCTTCGAACCATCTTGTCAACAACTACAACCAAAATAATTTTATCAACTGAATGTACATCCGTCATATCTGCGACCGAAGACATTTTAGAAACACTAATTCATTGCTCATGTGACACGGCTTTTTTAACGCTTAGCAAAAAAGATCAGCCTGGCTCCAAAAAATCTTAGCAAGATTGTCAACACCCCTAGTGACCAACTAGGAAGCCATCACAGGAAAGAATGACAGAGCAACATTTTACTATTATAGAAAGCGGATCTACAAAAAACCGAAGGACAAAAAGTAACAGGCAATCCTAGTCAAGTTCAAGCATCAGTTTCGCATCCCACCAATTTTAGCATCATTGAGAAAATACTCGGTGCAAGTAAATGAGAAGGCTTTTCAACCAAGGTAAACAAATTAAACACAAGGATAAAAGAAGGTAGCCACGACCAAAACAAAAAAGCTTGTGTTTTACAAGCCAGTAATCGTTCTGGATATACACACATTGAAACAATTTTCCATTACTTTTACTCATGTTGTACTGAAGATCAGTGGTCAGAGTTACATGATGTGAAAAGTGTCTCCTTAAAAGCAACCATGCTTAGAGAAACATCCTCCTCTGCAGAATCTCTTCTTCAGAAATAAATTTCACCAGCAAAACTTCTTTTTCTGATTAAAATAAAGCAAATGAAGGAAATAGAAATATCAAAAAACTGAAAAATGATCCTTTAAGGTTTTAACTTTGTTCAAAAGATACAGTAGCCAACTTACCCGTAACTTGGCTTCTTCTTGTCTGTCAATGTAAGCAAGCAGCTCTTCCTGCCTCATTAACGCATCATAGAGAGCCTAAGCACAAATCACCAAATTCAAAGATCAGGACCAAACTCAGATAAGGAATCAATATGATACTGTATTCTTCCCATCCCAACCCTATACTATGCCATTTTGAAATGCACAAACAAGCCTCAATTCCAGGCAGTTAGCAAACTTTCTTTCTAAAAATGTAGCACAATGTGCAATCAGAGTCACAAAGCAATGGCATGTTTTTAGTTTTAAATTTAAAGAAGGAATGGAATATATCAATGCTTTACACATGTACTCCATAACTATTAAGTGGATTGCTACGGCAGTATATTCTTCAATAGCAGTGAAAAACAAACATGTAGCATCCTACCTTTTTAGTAGCAATTAACTCAGCTTCTAAAGCATCCACCCGGCAAACAGCAGCATTCAACAATTCCTCTTTCTCATAAGGCATCTCAGATGGCTTAGATTGGAGTGTGTCAACCTTCTCTTCAAGCTCACCTAACCTCTTCAGCATGGAGGGAAGAAGATTTTCCTCTGTACATGTTGGAGTTGATGGAGGAAGAACCTCCTTGTTTGTCGTATCAAGAGTTGGTTCTGAAGTACTCTGATCATCATTAGATGATAATGCAGGAAGTTTCTTGGTCACACGGCACGCAACTTGACGAAAAAGAGCAAATATGGTCAAGAAGAATACGGACAGTGCTACCCAAATCCGAGCTTGAACCCCTTCTGGAGTTTTCTTAGTGTCAAGAAGAGGAGGCGCTCCTGAATTGAAATTAAATTTAAATTTGTAGAGAAAATTGTGTCAAAATAATTCAAATCAAGAAAGCAAGTTACACTATCAAGCAACATAACTTAAACTCTTGAATACATGTGCATGAATGGTTTCTCTCTCCAATAGACCCCATCACGTAAAGCCCTTTGAGATTTAATTGAAGACAAGTCTGGAACTGGATACTATGTCAAGGATCTATAGTTGTCAATCCTAGCATGGCAGTGAATAGCAAAAGACCATTATACTGAAGATTATGTATGCAAGATATTTTATACTATACACATATAAATACTTGAAAAAAATCCCAAAATTAAAGGCATGTCCATCATTTATAATGGAAAGAAGCAACATAGTCTACAGACACAATCATCATAGATCTAAGGCAAAATTAATAACTCAATAACAACCAAAGTGAAGAAGCATGAAGCCTATCAAAATATCGTAACCTTAGGAGCATTTGTACAATTGGATGAACTTTCAGTGAATAAGCAAAATGAAAGGATTCATCAAAAGGGTCCATCAATAAATACTAGGTCAAAAGTTACTAACCTTTTGAAGTGTAAGACCTCTGTAGAGATGCTTGCTTCTTCCAGCCAGCATCAACAGGTTTGTCTACCATGGGTACGTATTCATCATACCCAGACAAGTTACTGGCATAGCTTGATTTTCCAACTATCTTAGCCTGACAAAAAACACAAATGCAAACAACTTTATATTTTGGTATAAAACAGAGAAATCATCTGAAAAGGTTTCCAAACATTTTATTTTTATCATCATCATGATATTTTTTAGTATTGTGGACCACTTTCTAATTATTGTACATTTAAATTAGTACATGATATAATAAGTGCAAGAATTATGAAACAAATTTTATTGCGTAATAAATGCAAGGCAGCAGAGGGTGCACACAATAAGACAATCAATAGCAACTTCAATAACAGGTCAAACACTCACTTCCTCACGGACCGGGGTCAACCTAAGGTGTGAATAACTCTTCATCGCTTTTGGAGAGGATATATCTTCAGCTTCTGACCCTGATTCAGCAGTAGATGTATCACTGCCTTTTACCTGTTAGGTAGAGGTAACAAAATTAAAAAATGATAAATGATTAGCAGGACATTGAGCAAAAGGTATGAAGGCATCAAATTTGGCTCCATCAAAAACAGAATTACCATAGGGTATCCTGGCTTGGCATATGCAATAACCTTCCCCTCACTGTTAAGAACTTTTACAACTTGCCTTGCCCTCCGTGCTTCACCATTAATAACCATCTGCAGAAAGTTCATATGCAATCAACTGTCAGCCTATTATATTGTCAGATTGACATATTATACCATCTACCAAACCCATAGAAAATTAACCAAGAACAGCATATAACCTTCAATATTTCAGGGTTTTTCCAGGGCCCTTTATCAGATCTAAGACAACCCCCCTGATCTGCACAAGTGCAGGAACCTCCGAGAAATTCTGGCAACTCACTTCATTAATTGCACAATAATATTAGGCATTATAAGTGTCATGTAAATTGCAGCAAAGCAAAAAATTATGAAGCATCAGTCAATAGAAAAGAAAAACATCAATATAAAAATTCTAAACTGCAGAGATTAATCTAAAAACATATAAAAAATGGAGTCACTAAGTACCTGGCATCAATTATTTCAAGCAATTTGCTTTGATACTTGTTTCCAAGAACCTAAGTAATGTCATCAAGCAGTGTCAGCAGCATTATACCACCAATAAACAAACCTTTAAATAGCTAGAAGATGGCATGTTTACATACATGAATCTTTGAAGTTGTTCTGGGATCAAGGAAAGATTTGACGGTGTTCCACAACAGCCTAAAACCAGGGCCAGCATTTATAATAAACATTTGGCAAAGTGTCTGTATCATATTAATAAAATAAAAGAATCATTAGTCACTGTGATCATGATCTGTCTTCTTTCCAATAACTGATGAAATCAACATTCAAAAAGAAACTAGCAAAAATTACTTATGAAACATGACAACACACCTCAGGGTAATTATCACCGTCAACCTTCTGCAACCGTGTAATAAGTTCCCGGGCAGACTTTGTAAAGTTCTTAAGGCCCTAATAATGTCAAATATATAACAAATAAGTTATTTGTATGTTATAGAACTTCGATTTACAGTCAATGCAAGCAAATAGGAATAATTACAGTAAACACACCACTCCATGAACATCTAAGATCGTGGTGCTGGAATCGATGTGCCTCTTGGCAGCAATAGTGCAAGCAGGAAACTTTATTGCAAAAGCTTTCTCAAACTCTTGCACATGGTACTTTACGTATCTATCCATAGTTGTAACTTGCATAAGTTTGTTTGGATCAACTTTTCCCAGTCTTTCAATATAAACAGGTCTTCCCTCCTTATCAACACCGTGATGGCCATGTGGATAATACTTCACAACTTCATCCAACTCTTTGAACTCAAAATCCTGATGAAAACATGAAGTAGTAGGTAAGGCAATGAACCACTGTAAAAAAGTATGTCTTGTTCCTTTTACTTAAACTTGAAGAAGCATAACTGCAAAAGCCAAATGAATGTCCCAAACTGTACCCTCATTTACCTGCAGAATAGTGTCAGCACCAAACTCCTTCCGCCATTGTAGCATGTCAGCCCACATATGTTTTGCTTTTTCAATATCGAATTTCCTTGCTTTCAGAAATCTTTAGAATAACAAAATCGAGAAAATACAGACGTAAGCTCATTTGGCCAAAATCTTTAACACCAAACTAGGGTTTCACTTTTATTTTCTTACCCCAGAAAATTAGAATGTCCCGCAGCTCCACATATAAATTTACTGGAGAAGAATAAATTTATAACTGAAAATTAATTTAAAAAATAACTCCTTGAAGTACCTTAACATCATATGGTAATCATCAAACGCTTCTGGAAGCAATTCGTCCATAATCAAGGATTGGCGAAAGGCATCGACAGACTGCAACTCCTCAAAATCGCGAACATCCTCAATGGAAACGGAGCTAACACGGCCATCGCTTTTTCTCCGGCCACTCTTCTTCCTAAGAGAATGCTTGAATTTGGAGGAAGCATTGAGCGCTTTCTTTTTCAGGGATCCAATTCTCGTCCTCCTTTCATCCTCAGAGTTCTCAAAGTCAGATCTCCTCTCCCTCTTCTCATCACTGCCCGAAAACCCCTCAAAACCTGCACCAATCAACAACTAGTAACGAAACCCCCAATATTTTCTCACACTGACCGATAATTGTAAAGAATTAAAAGAAAAGGGGACTCACAAGGTCTGGCAAAACGATCGAGGGGACCGGACATTGTAGTTACGATGATCAATTGCGACACAAACACATACAGGATTCGGAAACCCTAAGAAATTGAGCTTCGATTCGAAGGTAATTTGGGAGCTTGCTTGATCCGGAATATTGTCGGAGAGAAGTAATATTAAAGAGTTAATTAAAATAAATTAGAAAGAATAAACAATCGTCGGCGACAGCTAGAGACAGGAAAAGGAAGAGAGCGCGTGGCGTTGTTGGTGTTATAGGAGCTGGAGAAGGAAGAGGGTTGAGAGAAGGAGGAGCACTGTGGGTCCCACTTGTTGAGTGTTTCCGACACGTGGCGGTGGCAAGCGTGAGAGGTCAGAGAATGAGGCAATAGGGAAAGCACTCGTACTTCTTCATTCCCTGTGCTCTGTCAAACGCGCCAGCTTTACAAAACTCATAATAATACACTCTCATTTAAATCTAATCATTTTTTGTTAAAAATATATAATATTACAGAATTTAGTATATTTTTCATAAATTTTATTGTGTTCAAGTTTTTATTATATAACTGATTAAAAATATTAATTTTTTAAACTACAAAATTTTTTTATTGAATAAAATCATTGTAACCAATAAAACGTTTAACTTAACTATTAGTAATATTAATTGTGTTAAATATTTAAAATATATATACCTGATTGAATCTTAAATTGCATTTCTTGCAATTAAACTTTCTTGTCTCGATCAAATAGACTTTGTATACCAAAATAAAGAAATCAACTTTATTTCCATACGAACACCGAAGATCAACTTGACTTTTTTTTTTTATGGGTCACAAATCACGATCAACTTGACTTATATAGCAGAAATAAGGAGGAAAAAACGTGTGTATGTATATAACAATAAATATAAACCTACTTGACTTATATATAGAATTTGCATTTCTTACTCATCAATCATACTCAATAAATAATTAACTCGGTGAGAGTTTTCGACTTGAAGATTTCTTATCTACTAACCGTATAAGCAAACATTTATTATCATAATTTAATTTTTATAAATCGTGAATATAAAAATGTCATATACGTATATGTATGTTACAATCTAATATATTACTATTCTATATAACATGTGGTTATTGATATTTAGCATCTGTCTTTTAATTTTAAAATTATTATTGTCACAAATACTCATAAACTGTTTTTATTTTTATTTATTTAGTAATTATATATTGTTTTAATTTTAAAAAATTATATTTTAAATCGAACTTAATTAAAAAATACCCACATACAAGATATACTTGTTAACGTGGTTCTCTCTCTCTCAAAATGCTATGAAATCTTTTCATGTATTTTTTTATCTATAAAAATTATTACATTATCTTAAAAAGATACCAACATCTTGACATTATTGTCCTCGTGAAAAGGTATAACGAAATTAAAAATGACTAAGATTTTAACCTTCGGCCCAGTGAAAAGGCACACAATTTCAAAACTAATTCGCCTTCGCCCTTCGGTTTCATTGAAGAGCTGCAGCCAACTATTACTGTACAGTATACATTAGTCATTCTTTTTAAATAAGTTGCATTTTTTTTATTTAAGTTAAAATATTTTCTGCGTAAATTTTCAAGACTGTATTAAGTTTTAGTAGTATAAGTTTTTTTTTTACCCCTTTTTTTAAGATATAATGTATTGACGTATCCCTTTGTCCATTTACACTGTATGTACCAGAAATATATATCTTTCAATTCAAATAACATTATCTCAAATAAAAAAATACTTATAGTTTAAACTTAAAAAGAAATTGCTTATGTTTTAGAACTAGAGATTATTAGTGTAAGGGTGTCATTTTCCAAGTAGTCCATATTCTACAAATTGAATTTATTGAATAGTAATTAACTTAACTTGTACGATTAAGCATCTAGTTTTTTTAAAGTTTAATATATGAATTTTAATTTAAAATTATTAAATATGATTAAGATGTGTATTTAAGTTAATAAAATTTATATTAAAACGTGCCATGTTATATAAAATTAAGTTTAAATGGTAAATAAACTTTATTCGTATTAATCCGGAGAGTCAGAAGCAAGTAATATTAGCTAGAATCCAAAAAAGAGTTTCACCATGCGTTTATATTAATGTCGGGTACGGACGTGACTTTAATGTGTAGTCGACAAATATTTGCAGGTGTTAAAAAAAAACTAAAAGAAGACAATATTATGCACTCTGCATTGCTTAGGCACCAAAAAACACTGTTCTTTTTCTAAGGGAATGAAAAAATAATAATTTTTACGAGTCAAAATAGTTATATAGTAAATATTATTTTTACTTAAATTAAATACATTTTTTATTAATATCAATACTTTATAATAATAAATATGCAAATGTTTTACTTATTTGACCGGGAAAAAGATCAAAGGCACGCTCAAGGCATCCGAATCTTCTGCACTGGGATCCACCAGGTTTGTCTTTTGCTTTTCAGTTCACTTATTTGACCAGCTTTTCCTGTTATCATCGGTCCTCTTTTACTTTTAGTAAAATATATTTTTAATTTTACCCTTTATAAAATATATATTTTAATCTTTATAAATGGGGAAATTATATTTCATTTTTTAGTAGTTTTTATATATTTTTATAAAATTAAGTGTTAACAAATAATGTTAGAGGAAGTTTAAGTAACATGGAAATATAGAATTACATAAGATAGAGTATAATTTACTCTTGATAAATATACTTGAGCTTAATTTTAGTATTTAAATTTTTTTTATTTGATTCTTGTAAATTTAAAATATTTTAAAATGTATTTTTTTTATCACTGCTATCTATTAGTGACTTAATATACAGTTACACGTGTTATATTACAGGTCACTTAGAAAATTTTATTAAGTAAATATATGTTATGTTATTATTAAATAATGTATTAAAAAATTAAGAAGTTATTATTAAAAAATTAAAATTAATCTGTACTGGAAAAAAAATATGTAAGCGAATATCTTTCAAAATAGAAATAAAAGGCTTTCAAATTTTATTTTTATTTGTCTATTTTACAGCACGTCAACAAATTTAAACAAACATAAATGAGAGTAAATAGTTTCTTTAAAAATAAACAGATAAAAAATGAAGTCAGTATTTAAAAAATAATAACAAAAAAATCACAATGCAACAAGCATAATTTTTCTTCTTTATGAAGTTATAACGTAATTCTGATATCCTCTATCATTTACCATAAGTTTGATTTTTCAAGGCTTTTTAAATGAAAAAAAAAATGCTATTCTTAATTTATATTTTTATAACAAAATTTATAACCAGCACAGAAATAGGAAGAAATAAATAATGGGATAAAATGTGTGATGTAATTGTAAGGGAAAAAAAAAACGTATTGCAAAAATAAAAGTGAGGATATGAATTTTAAAAAAATATTTATTTTTAAACTATGAGTTTGGGTGACACAGTGGATGATTATACCAATAAATGAAAGTATCAAAAGATTATGTAAATCCACGGGAAAATTATTTATATAAGAGAATTGTATAAAGTTGAGGTGTTAGAAACATTTAAAGACTGATTTCATGGTTAAAAAGTGTTTAAATCGTGTCAAAAGCATTTATCTTTAACTCAATATTCATTATATTTTGATGCTTGGAAAAATGAACTCTAACTAAAAAATAATGAATAACAAAGATTTAAGTTAGATAAATGATTGTTTATTTATATTTATTTATTCGTAATTTATTTTTAATTTATTTTATAGAAGGAGCAAGTTATAAAAGTTATAAAGTTCAAGGATTAATTGGAATACAAAACTAATAATATTGCATAAATAATGAATCTAAAATTAAAGTTCAGGGTGTCTAATTATAAACAAATTATAAAATTTAATAATCAATATAAACAATCCTTTTATGCAATATTAGGTTTGAGTGAACACGAACTCATTCGTTTACGATATTTGTAAACAATTGTTTTAATTCATAAATAAATAAAGTATCTCGTCTTTTTTTTATATTTACAAATATTAAATAAAACTATTTTTTAACATTTTTATTAAATATTAAAATAATATTATAGAATGATATATCTCTTCCAGTCTTGCTCCAGCCATGGGAATTCATGAAGCTCTAAAGGGGTAAATGGTTCTGAATTTTATAAATTACAATATGAAAAATGTCATCATGCAATTTATTAAAAAAAACATCAATGAAATATATTTTTGAATAATATACCTAAAATGTTAGGATTTTTTTTCAAAAAATTTTAAAAATCATTTTCTCATAAATTAGAAACAGCATTTCTTTCAGAATAAGATGTTTTGAAAATATATTAAAATGCACCCTTAGAATTGTCCAAACTTGTGCTTATAGCATACTTGTAATATTATGTACTGGTATTGAAGCTTCGTAAATATTGCAATATATATATATATATATAAGCTTTTAAATTTAAGTTTGAAGATGTAAAGCGTAATTTAAATTTTGTGTCTACATGTTTAATATGATTGATATTTCTTATAAACTTACTTATTCTGAAATTTTATTTTTTAATTTTACAATAATTGAACCCTTTCTTTAAGTCTTAGCTACAGAAGGACCCAACTATGTTAATTGAGCCTTGTTGAATTGGGCTTTCTAAGGCTCATGATGAAATAAGATTTTATTGTCCAATAGACCCAAACCAAAACATATAATTGTCCCTGTATTCTTAATCCACACCCAAAACAAACTTCCGAGGCACAATATACAAAATAATTTAAATGATAAAAACAAAACAAAAACAGGCAAAATAAAATTTGAATAAAAAATATTTTTTAAAAATACTTGAAACATTAATCAGTTAAACTGATACTTCATACAATAAAAGAATAAATATATATTTTTATATAAATAACGAATGAATGTCTCGTTAATTAAGAATTAATAATATATAAAGATGTTAATATATCTAAATTTAGGTCTCTACTTGTAAAATTAAAACAAAATAGTATATTTATTTTCTATAAAAATTTGAAGAGAATATTTCTTTCATTGTATTGATTTACAGTTTAAGATTTTACACATAAATTAAGAAAAATATTTATATTTTAACTTTTATAAAAAAAACACTCTTAACTTTCTATTATAATCTTTATGTATTATATTAATTAATATTTCACCAGTTTTATCGTTCTTTACCAAATAAATAATAATAATAATAATAATAATAATAATAATAATTCCTTAGTTTATAAAAATGATAATAATAATTTTGTTAAAGCGTCGAAGAAGACAAATTGAAGAAATAATAGTTAGCAAAAGCCTAAAATATTCTCTCCATTTTATATATAAGAGTCATCAATAATTTATTGTCTTAGTTATAACAAATGAAAATTTACTTTTAGATATACTATTTGTTAATATTTTTTCATCTTTTTTTTTATAAAATTTATATTAACAAATATTTGTTGATTATACGGGTAAGTGAATGTATTTAATTATTTAATACATAAATTATCAAATTGATAATTTAATATTATAATTTTCAAAAAGAAGATATAGTTTATAACAAACAACTTTTTTACTATTTATCCATTTCAATGAAGGCAGACCCTACAAGACAATAATATCCTGTCTTCTTGCAAACATGCAAATTACACAGCCCAAGGATTGTTTCAATATATTAATTTTTAAAATATTAGTAATAGTGCGAAAGTATATTAATTCTCATGGAAAATATATCCATAAATTAACTTATTAATAAACTCTTATTTTATTTTTAAAACTATAAAGTTAAAAAATTTGAAATCTTACCTTTTCAAAACCTTACTTTCATTAAATTGTCATACAAAATCATGCTACAAATTTGCTACTATGGTCCCCCCTTTTCCAACTGCTGCTTTCTTTTTCCCTGTTTTCTTTTCACTGAAATAATGGATCGCTTACAAAGTTCAACTTACCATTATATTCTTCATATGCTGAGTCGGATTTGAACTTTCAAGAATGATGCATTCAAATGCAATAGCAATTTTGGTCATTTTTCTAATATGACTGTATAACCAATATCTTTTGGTTCTCTCACTTTGAACTCTTGTGTTTGCATCTCAGTAATTTTTCTTCTTATGCTTAACGATTAAACTCCATTAACAAGGATTTTAATCTAGTCAGATCACATTTCATGGGTAAACATATATAGTCAAGAGAGGATTCAGGAGAATTGGCCAATTTTTGCTCTCACTTTCTCATCTACTGCCACCATCCATCCATTGGTGCACACTTTTCTTATCTGTGAAGGCAATCCCATTTTTGGTAGAACCAAATATTACTTTTATGCTCTTGCTAATATTTTTTCAACCAATGTCTTGATATTTTCTTTACTTTTAATTCGATATGTGAAATCTAAACACTACCATGTTAATCATTGAGCACAGTTATTTTTTTACATAAAATAATATTACTCGACTCAAGTAAAATTAATATTGATGACAACTTTTTTTTTTCTTTTAAATATATAGCACAGCTTAGAAGGAGAGTTTGTGACTCTTAATAGTTTTATCTAACATAAGCAAGATTCTTTACCATGTATGATAAAATCCAACACAATACAATAGTTTATGTAAACTTAATTCTAAAAAAGTTAGTAGGGGTTTATAAACATGGTTTTAAATAACTTAATTCGAAAAAAAAAAACTAAATTTTGTTAAAAGTGAACATAGCATGTTGATTTATGTCTGAAAACATTTATGTATAAAACTATTTTTACATAATAGATATTGTTGGAATCATAAAATCTTTTTTAAATATATAATTATTAAAATTGATATAGATTTTCTTATTTAACAATATTAAAGCGGCAATACAGTTAATATTATGTTAAAAAAAAGCTGTGTTTGTTAATGAATATATAAACATGTTATTAAAGTAAAAAATATACATATTTTTCACAATGAGAAAAATTAGAAGTTTAGAGTTTGAAGGAAGATATATTCTTCTGCAGTTCTCCGATTAAACCAAACAGAGCCCAAACCAATTTTTGCAGGTCACTTAATTCGTCGAACAGGACATTACAACCTTCTCAGTCAGTGGGCAAAAGTGAAAAACTTTGGAGCATCCTTAAATTGAATTGACTTAATTTTAAGGAAAAATAACTAATCACATTCAATTATTTTTATAATATAATTTAATTAATTGAATTAAAATATTACTGATAAAATCATCAATATTTAATCAATAAAGTTGTAAATATATAATTTTAAAACACAATAATATTTAAAAATATATATAATTAATTTTAGAAAAAAATTATAATAATGCTTAATTATAATATTAATTTTATAAAATTATCATGTAACTTATATTTTTACAAATAAATATTTTAAAAAATTAGTTACATATTATTGTTATCATTGTTGTTATATTTTTGTATTCTTAAATTATATATTTAATATTTTTTATTAATTATTAAAAATCAGAATTAATGTATTTATCATTCTTTTCTAAATATGAATACATTATTACTCTCTCATTATCTTATATCTATTGCATTTAAACTGATTTTTAAATAGCCTCTGATAACTTAATAATTATTGAAGAATGACGAGTCAATTAAAATATAAAGATCTGATTATAACTTTTAAATTACAGTGATCTATTTAAAAATTAAGTGAAGTTATAAAATAAGTTAACTGTATATATATATATATATGTTGGGTCTAAAGTGCAACCGCCCTAATAATATAATATAAAGTAACAAAATGAGAGACTCTGTGCAGTTTGGAAGTTTATTCAAATAAGACGATGCATCCTCTGTGACTGTTGGTTCCCAGCTGGATTTCAACAGCGACCTCTGTAATTGTAAATACTCTTCTCTTCCCATTCTACTTATTTCCCACTTTCCCCTTTCCCAACTTTTCAAAATTGAAAAATCTTTCATAAATACTCTTTGGATTCTAAATATTTAAAGAAGGGCATGAAAAAACTGAATGTCACAAATCAAATGATATTATCAAAAAAACTTGTTGATTAATACATTAAATTATAAAAATTCTCAAAAGAGTTATATTTATTATTTTTTTGACAATTTTTTGTTATTTTTAGTTTCTTAATTAATTTTGATTAACATTTGTTTAATTTTGTTTTAAAAATTTGAGTTATCAAATAAGAAAAGATTTGGTATTTACGCTTCGAGGTATATAATGATAATAATAATAAAGGAAAAAAGTGATAAATATAGTAAAAAATACTATCCTTGTCTTTTAAAATTAATTTACATGATTAAAAATAAAGTTTTTATGAAAAATAAAATGTTAATTATTTACTTTATATTTTTAATATGATTTTTCAGTTGTTTAAACTCAATTTTAAATTAACGTTGATAAAAATATTTATAAATTAAAATATTAAATAAGTTATGACGAGGTTAATTTTTCTGTGATTCTTTGTCTGTGGTTTGGGATTTCAGCGTGGGAGTTTGGTTTTTGATCAACTTGTTGGCTTTTTGGTTCTATAAATTCAGTGCTTCAAGAAGACAGACTCCCCTTCCACTTTTCTTCTTTCTTTCTTTCCCATCACACTTTTAAGATATTTCTTGTAATTGCTCCTTCAGATCTCTGCCTCTCAACACCAACCCTTCATTCTTCTCTTCTTCTCCGTCACGTTGATTTCTTGAATCCATCCACACTCACACCGTTCTGAAACTGAAACCAAAATCTGAAGCTTTTCTTATTATCTTAGATGCCCAACATCGTGTTCTTGATGTTTGAGATTCATGTATCCAATTCTCAGTGAAATATTCTTTTCTGGGTGTATGATCAATTCCACTGTCAGGCGCAGGACCCATTTAGTTCAATCCTTCTCAGTTGCTTTCCTTTACTGGCTCTACTACGTTTCATGATTTCTCATTTTTATTAAACCCGTATTTCTTAAATACTTCTTCTTTTTCTTTGCAGTACTACTTTTATCTCCAATATTTTTCGTTTTCTTTTTTTTGTGTTTCTGGGTCTTGCGAACTAAGTTGAGTGTCCATTTCTATTGCCCTCTCTCACATCACATGGCTTCCCCAAGCGGAACCTCTTCAGGGTCCTCTATGATTCAAAACTCTGGCTCAGAGGAGGACCTGCAGGCGTTGATGGATCAGAGGAAGAGGAAGAGAATGCTATCAAACCGTGAATCTGCAAGGCGATCTCGAATGAGGAAACAGAAGCACTTGGATGATCTTGCTGCACTCGTGGCTCAGCTCAGGAACGAGAATCACCAGATGCTGACATCAGTTAACCTCACTACCCAAAAGTACTTGGCTGTCGAGGCTGAAAACTCGGTTCTGAGAGCTCAAGTGGGTGAGTTAAGCCACAGATTGGAGTCTTTGAACGAGATCATCGAGTTCTTGAATGCCACCAATGGGGTTTTTGGGCCTGCTGGACCACCGGTACCGGCCTCCTTCTATGAGCCCGATTATGGGTTCTTCAACAACCCTTTGAATATGGCATATCTGAACCAGCCCATCATGGCTTCTGCAGATCACATGTTGCAGTACTGAGTGAGATGAGATGTTTTTAGATGTTAGATGGAGAGGAGAGGGGTGTTGCTTTTGTTTTCTTTTAGGTTTGAGTCTGTTAGAGAAGTTGTAATCACTGCCAGATAGTGAGTGCGATAAGGAATAATGATGATGAATGTGTCAACATGACAACATATCATAAAGCGGGTAAGCTTGTTGGGTTGCTGGTTCTGTAAATGGGCCCTTTTGGTTCAGAGATCAGCCTATTATTGTTGTAACTTGTAACTCTCCTTTGCTATATTATAATGCTATTATTGTCCAAGTTATGTCATCTATTTATTTTTTATTTTTTTGGTTCAAATGCTATGTGTAAGTTATTATTATTGTATATCATGGAATTAGTGCCTTCTTTGACTAAACTCGAGATGGTATACAATTTTGATACTTGCTCTTGAATGATGGTTTAGTGGACAAAGTTGAATTCATTATTATAATAGTAATTCTCGTTTGAACTTTGATGAGGCATGCACTCTTCTTCTCTTCAGTGGGCGCAGGCATCAATTTACTTCTCTATGTTGTGTGGTCTTTTCAGTGGGTTTCTACTGATCGGTTGGCCCTTTTGATCCCACAAAATAGGAATTGGGTATATTGAGTTTTCATAATTCATGTGTTTAAGCAAATTTCCACGACTCTGGGTAGTTGGGTGAAGGACTAGTAATAGTAACAGTTAAAGGTGTTATTAGTGCTAGAAATATATTAGGTTTTTCTAGAGAGGCCTCATGCAATCCCCAGAGATACGCATCTTAATTGAAGGAAAAGTCCAAAACTGACCAACAAAAGAAAGGGACAAGTGAAGAGGAGAGTTGGCCGTGGCACCCCAACTACTAATCTCCTCATAATATTTTCGCTGCATAGAAGAAATTCCTTGAAATGTGACACACACAAACATGTCAGGGCATTGTGTGCCTGTGATGTGTCTAACTCCAATTGAGAAACCATTAAATTTCCAGCTGTTTTATTAGCTAACTTATATTC
Organism: Abrus precatorius; assembly: GCF_003935025.1. Taxonomy (NCBI): domain Eukaryota; kingdom Viridiplantae; phylum Streptophyta; class Magnoliopsida; order Fabales; family Fabaceae; genus Abrus; species Abrus precatorius. The sequence goes on from NW_020874384.1 coordinate 21,184,330, forward strand.
CTGGCAAGACATTTCAGCTCCACCATTTTTATTTTTTGTTTTAATTCGTCTAAGGAAAGATAAATATAAGTTTAACAGGAGTGCTAAACTGACAACTAAGAAATGAAAGTAAAGGTTACAACTTTGAGTTAAAGCTGCTACGCCAAGTTCTTGGAAAGTTACAAAGAGACATTATTTAAGAATAGGGCCTTGCTTGTCTGTAAAAAAAAGTATTTTCTTAACCACTGTACCAATCACACTGTTAAGAAAATAATAATAATTTGGTATTAAAAATCATGTTAAGTGCATTGAAAATCTTAATAAAAGCATATTAATAATATGTTTTGATATATATTATTTAATTCTTTAAGAAGTACTATTAACATTAACATTCACATTAACATTTACAATAGTAATAAGAGCAGAGAGACGAGTGCGCTCTTGTTGTGTGGCAGGGCACAAGTTCCACGTGCTAGGAACAAAGTTTTCAGAGGAAGTATCTTTGGACATGGAACTGAAAGCTCAGAGTACTGAATTCATGGTTTGCATATGCTGTGTTATGCTCAGTAACTTTTAGCCGAACCTTATGAAGTTTATATAGCAAAGTGACATCAAGCATGTGATTTACTCACGTGGAGCTTACTAAAATTCAGTTTAAAGTATGGTTTATAAGATAAATTAGTATCAAACGCTGTAAATTAATAAAGCCACTTAGGAACCTTAATGGAGTATAGTACGGTGCAAAAAAAGGAGCAGGAAAATAAAAAAGTTACAAGCTGAAATGCTCTTATAATAGTGAAGCACAGCAATAACATAATTGTTCGATAACCTTTACTTAATTTTGCATATTATTGTAAGTTTTGCATAGTTTTTGTTCCAAAAGAAGAAAAGGAGGATGAAGAGCTTCTTGCAATGGCAAAGGCTGCTTGGTCCTAGATATTGGAGTTAATGCCTCAAAAAGGAAAAGTAGGCACGCCAACTTGTACTTATAAAGTAGCGCGTTTTATTTACAAGCGTAGAAGACAGGTAAATTGGCTTGTTTTTGACACTCCTCGTGAATATTTCTTTGTTATGGATCTAACTTTTCTATAGATATTGAACTTTCCCTTTCATTAATATATGTATTCCTTTATCTTTCTTCATAAAAATAACTTTTTTTCACTTCATTTTTTATTTTGAAAGATAATTTTATATTAATCCCTATAGGAAAAATTCATTTGATATTTGATTTTATTGAAATAGTTTTTAATCTTTAAATAAACTTTGGTATATGATAACGTGACAAACGAATCATTAACACGTGATGTAGCTCCATTTTGTTATGTCATTAGTTAACAAAGTAAATATATTAACAAGAACTGAAGATGTGTATTTCGATTAAATTAACACTATTACATACACAAAAGAACTAAAATAGGAAGAAAGAAATCATTTTGTAGTGATTAAATAAAAAATTATAATCACTAAAATAAAACAATTAAATTTGTAGGAAAAATACACAATTTTTCTTTCTTCTTTTTTTTTTTAAGGAAAAGTTGAAAAATAAGAGTATTTGTGATTAGGTTTGAATTAATTTTAAAGTGAAAATTACTCAATCAATAAAAAAAAATTTCAATTCATTTTAGGTTAGTTTGAAAATAATATCAAAATTGAAGCAATCCAATTAAATATTTTCAATTTCAATTGAATTGTATATTTCAGTTTTTGCCTTATTTTTTTAACTAGTAAATTTCTCATGTGTTGTATAAGTATTAATATATTAAAATACTTTCTAAATAAAATTAAGATATAATAAATGATTTCTTCTAAATTTATTTTTTTTATAAATTCAAATGAGTAAATACTTTAATTATTATGAATAAATATTTATTATCTTAAATAAAACTAAATTAAAAATTATAAAAAAATAAATTTAAATTAAATTAAAAAATGTATAATACAAGAGAAGTTATATGTTATTTTACCAAGGAAGATAATTAAATTTTAAAAATACTTTCGTTTAATTTAGTTTTTTGCTTAGATAAATGTTAATTTTTCATACAAACATACCTTCTATTTGGTATGTACACCGTAATATTTCATAAGTTATAATTATAAAATTTTGATTCTTTTTCTTCGTACTTTTCCTATAACATTCGAACGATGAACACTACTCCATCTTAAACAATGAAAAAAAGTAATAAAAACGCACACTCGAGTTTTTTTCCCTCCCATCCACAATCACTGCACTTGAGGTTTTAAGATGGGTACCATTATCGATAGTTGCCACCTCTTAAAGCTTCAATAAGCATTAGACAAACGTAGCACCATGCCCACATAAGATGAGCTTGCATGTCTAAAGAGTACCGGATATTTACAGCTGCAAACCGTGAAACAAGCATTTTCTAACCTTTTAAAAATGAGACTTTCATCAAAATTTACTTATATGCGATTAATGTACTTGTTACTTCTATTTCTATTATATGTGCAATATAATATTAAAAATATTGATTCTTTACATTATACTAAGTAAACACAATAGGAACTCAAGAAATTAATTAGGACAGAAAATTCTTTTAAAAAACCAGAAAGAAAGTGAAACAAATAAATGTGTTAAGTAGTACAGAGTGAAAAAGCACAAAAAAATAGCAAGCCAAGAAGCCACAAATTACGACCATCTAGAATACATTGTCGGACAAAACCAAGTTGTATAAGGGATCTGATTCAATGGTTCATTAATACATTCGAGTGTGATTCTATGGTAAAGTATGGTAGCGTTAATTAGATTGAGTATCATGTAAGGCTTTGACTCAGTGGCGGCAAAACAAGAGTAGTACCCAACACTGTGCTGAAAGAACAGAAACAGCACTCCGTTTCATATATCCAAAATAGTATAAAGGAGAAATTCCACTTAGTCTGCATATCAAAGTTTTTAGAAGATTTTTCGATTGATCAAACACGGATATGAGGTTAAAGAGGAATATGATCTCTAGTTGCTTCCTCCTTTTCAGTGCCATAATCTATAAAGTTTAGGAGTCAACAGTTTAATGGCTACAGCTGAATTGGCATATATTTCTCTGCATATAACACCATATTTCAATTGGAGGGTTGACAACAAATTTGGGAGAATAATTTGATGCTTTCAGACGTGACTTGCAATTATAATATATTGTTCAGAACATATCTGCAATTTTAATTTATACTATAACCCCATGTTTGAATCGATGGAAAAGAATAGAATAGAGTGAAGAACGATGATTTAAAAGAAAATATAAGGAAATAGAACATATGAGATCCATTATTTTTAATTTAATCTTATATTTCGCTCCTATTTCTATCCAATTTGAGTTGTGGGACGGAATCATTTTTCTTTTTCGTTTATTAATCTATTATAAAAATATCTAAACAGCAAAATGATAACTTTATTAATTTTATATCACTGTTCCTTCCATCCTATTCCATTTACCATTAGATATCCAATCACAGTCTAAAGAATAAAACCCCACGTAACGCTTTATTTCTTATCAGACTTATTCTATTTCTATATATTCTTTTTACCTTCTATGCTTAACTCATGTTCCTTCCCTTAACTGTGGTACACAAATGAAGATAGAATAGTTCCCAGCTAAGAATAGCAATATAGAAAAATGGGCGGTTTAGTGGCATAAGATGAAAGCAAAGATTAAATATATCTTTTAGTGACGCTCTATAGTTCTATTTTATGTGTGTGTGTGAAAGCAAGATTTCTGTAAAGAACAAAATTTCTTGAACAGTAATATTTCAATCAGATCATAAAGCTTCTCTTTTATATATTTTCATGGGATTTTGAACCATTATTAGCAAAAGAGAGTAGGGAAACAGTAAGGCAATAAATAAAAGATAAGTTCCCTTACCTTGTTTTTAATTTGGTTATGTGTTCTCTTCTAGAAGCATAGTATTGTAATGCGTTTTTGGATAAAAATTATTAGTACCTATTCATTGTTTTTGAGTTAAAATATATCTGATAATATTCCCACACCTGCAATACTAGGCTTAGGTACAAGAAAGATGGGTCTTAATCGGTTTCCATTTTCTTGCATAATAACTGACAATAAAGTTAAAAATAGAGACTACCCAATTTCAAATTTCATTTTCTCCTGCATGAGAAATACAAAAGAACAAATATGAAAGGACATCAAATTTGAACATGCAAAATGATGAAAGTTGGTGTACTTTGATATTAATCTGGTTTATAATTCTACGTCTGGGAGAGAGAGTGTGTACTAAGCTCATATTATTATATTATGATGTATGCATACAGGCCCCGACATTTGAAAAGAGGGGACAAGGATGATGAAATCTCCCATGATTCCTTCTTTTCGGATTGGAGTACATGTTAGGAAAGTAAGTTTAGGGCTTTTATTTATAGGAAAGAGGACGAGCATGTGGCCAACCATACTATTGAATGGTTCACATGCTCCGGTAAAAAGTTGTCCTAATTCTGAGTATGTTTAAAAGAGGCTTATTTTTTAATCGGGATCTAATTTAAGTAGGTTATAGTGATGTCATTCATTTAGAGCTCTAGAATATTTCAACTTCCTAGAGATGGATTACACTAATTAATAAGAATAGAACAAAAATACTATACATGATGATATTAGATGAATGACGTGTGGTGTCTAAGTATTATGTGATCAAATTAGCACTAAGCATCAATAGAGGGGATTGCTTGGAGTTGAAGGCAGTATTCATTTCTGTACAACTACATTAAATATCAGCCATCAAATATATATATATATTATTATACTATATTTTAATAAAATTGGATGGCTAGATTGAAAGCTAGACATCTCTGTAGTATAGTTTTCGAACGCGAGGATCCTCATCCATTCATTTCCCTTTGTAGTCAAAGATTTTCAGAAAGTTTCATATTAACAATGTTAGGGTGTGTGTTTAGATAAATAATTAGCATTTGTTTGATAATTACTTATAAAATGAGAATTTATGATATAAATTTTTAATTATAAAATTTATTGAAATAAATTTAAAATGCAATTTTAATAAATTATACAAAATAATAAAACAATTGTGAAATTTATTAGTTGTTTGCTTAAACCGATATAATTTTCTAATGCTTCTTTCATAAGAATTTTTTAGGTCAAGTTATAGACAAAATAGAGAGAGAGAGAGAGAGAGAGAGAGAGAAATGGTGAAGTAAGATCGCTTAGAATCAAAATCAAAATCAAAATTATGTTGATATTTGAAACTAAACACGCACTAAAATTCATACAAATCCCTGATTATGGAAATCTCCTGTTAAATTAGAACATTAGAAAAGGCAATTTTATGATATAGATGGCGACTTCCAAGTTTTATCATGAACCATGAAAATATATTAACAGTTTATTTTATCAGTAATGACTAATGATTTACACCTCTCACTCTTTCCTTCAAAATGGGTTTTAACTTAAGAGGAGCAATGGTTCCAGTTAGAGAGAATCCATTCCCTTCACGTTTATAGTTAAAATAAAAGAACTCTGAATTTCTGACGCCATTGGTCCTCAATAAAGTTAGATTTCTCAGCTTTTGACCCAAAAATAAAGAAGCTAGTTAGATTTCAGTAGTTGTGGGTGTGCATATAGCGCAACATAGTGGGGCTAAGTGTTTTAAAATGTAAAAAAAGTGATGCTCAATGTGTCATTTGATTTCAGTCCTTAATTGTCATTTAATTTGACCCCCAATTTGATATTTCATTAGTAATTTGTCTCCTAAAATATGATTTTTAATTACTGACTTATCATTCTAATTGATTTTAATCAATCTTAATTGATATTTGTCTAACCAGTTAGACAATGCTCACTGCATTTTTTTATGGTAAAGAAAATTTTAATGTATTTAGATAAATAGCAAAAAGAACAAACATCGATACCTGCCAGATAAATTATCTGTTCAAGCATTAACTTTAAAACCAATCATTAGGGCAACGAAGAAAAGTTAGTGGCATCAGCCAAGAGATTTTGATTGTTTGTAAGATACATTAAGTTCATAGTTATGTGACGCCATAGACCAAAACAATATATCGTAAAGCATTTAATCCAGACAATACAATATATATAAACCACCAATAGAATCAGAAAGGAGTCCTGGTACAGCACGAAGCTTCGTATTCTTTTCGTTATCTTCCATGGCTCAGCAGGAAGAAGAGTCCAATAAGCATCAAAGAGTTTAATTTCGATCCACTCTTGAACAAGGTGTTTTAATTATAATTAATTAAATATTAAATTTTTAAATGAAAATATAAACAACAGCAAAATTTTCTTTCAAAACTGGGCATATAAATACAAATAAAATATTTCACAATGGATTTGGATTAGTATTTTGAAATTTTAATTTCTTTTTTATTAATTTACCAATACTTATCTCGAAACTAAGGTTAAACACTTTAAGACATTGTTGATTGAGAGGAAGGAAAGAAAAAAGACACCTTATCCGGTTTTTAAGAAAGAGGGACGAGAAATAAAAAAATTACTGTCATGATATATTTAAAATAATAAAATAAAATAATGAAGTTAAAGATAATTTAGTCTAATTAGTCTTTCATTTATGCCTCTGTTTCTACCCAATTCCTAAATATTTTACATTATGAGTGTTGTACTAAAGTTAACAACAATTTGACATAAATAAGGATATTAATTAAATTTCTTAATCTGTGTTATCTTTCTAATAGACAGAAAAAAATGGAGGGAATATCAATATTTCTTTTACGTTCGAGTATCATCAATATCTTCAACTAAACAAATGAATGTTATACACAAAATTACATAAATGTAAACACTAAGTACTGATACTCGCACTCACACATCTTTACCACGTACCTGCAAACCGGAACAATACCTGACCAATTAACTTCCAAAGAATGAATGCGGTTCCTCATATTCTTTTCTGAATTAGTTTTGTTATGCATAACCGAATAGAAGAGCCAATCTATGTATTAAATGACTAACATACTCTTAACATGCACACTTATTATGGATTATGAATTGAAGTATATCGTATTTGGAGTGCTTACTATAAAATATTATGAACTAATTGATAACAACATTTCCTGTTTATTGATATTTTGATCAGAACAGGCCCTTCTTTCATATGCTTCGTTTTAAAATCTTCAATCATGACCATGCAACTATCGAAAATTCCTTGGCATTGCATTCTGTCAAAGGCCAAATGAGGCATCAAAATTAAATGCTCATGTGAATTACCCCACAAGTTTTCCTTTTTAAGCCACCAAATTCAATCCAAGGCCAATTCTCGTGCTACCAATGATCCTTACAAGAGCAGTCTCCATTAATGAAATGATGGAAACGTATTCTGTCTCTCACTATGATATCTCTTTGGTATAACTTAGAGATTAGTTTCATAAACTCGTGACAGTCCTCACAAGACCTCAGGTTCTTCACAATCCGGATTGTAGACCCTTGATTTGTCCTGATTAGTCCATAAGCAAGAGCTAGCTTCTCACTATGGTGAAGCAACTGAACAGCCTTTTCCTCATCATCTATCTCGAGCAAGACCTCTGATACTTTCGGACTATACCCTTCTTTTCTTAGTTTATCCACCATGTGATCCAATTTGACAAATATTTTCTCTGCCTCAGGGTGATGGTAATCTCCCATCACAAATTCATGCACACCACCATCAACTTCAATTCTACTAGACCCCGGTGGCTTTACTAGTCCCTTTTTATTCATCAACCCCCTCACCTCTGCCTTGCTACCCCACTTCCCCACCGATGCATAAACATTGCTAGCGAGTATGTAACTACCACTATCATCTGCATTCATCTCTTTTACCTCAAGGTGCTTCATCAATCGCTCAGCCCTCTCAGCATCCCTATGAACTTTACAGGCCCATATTAGTGTCCTCCAAAGGACTGCATCGGGTTCAACGGGCATTGTATTAACGAAATCTTCAGCTTCTTTCAAACGCCCTGCTCTAGCAAGGAGGTCCACTAAGCAACCAAAATGTTGAATTGTAGGTTTTATTCCATAACGTTTTTGTACATTACTAAAAAACACATAACCATCATGGAGCAGGCCAGCATTCCTACAAGCGGATAAAATCGCGGTCACAGTTTTCTCATCAGGTTTTACTTCAGATTTTTCCATGTGAACAAACAAGTCCATAGCTTCCTTGCATTGCCCGTGGCTAGCAAGGCCAGAAATCATTGCTGTCCAAACAAAAACATCTTTGTCAACAGCATCATCAAAAACCTTCCTTGCACTCTCTATACACCCACTCTTGGCATACATATCAACAAGAGCGGTGCTAACATTGGAATTGGCACAAATTCCCCTCTCCTTCACAATCCAATGCACTTTCCTCCCCATACTCAACGCTCCCGAATCAGCACATGCTCTTAAAACAGACACCACGGTAGCCTCATTCACCTCTACACCAGCTTCCAACATTCGTTCAAAAAGCTGAATTGCCTCAACAGGGCGATCATGATTAACAAGCCCGTCAATCAAGGAAGTCCAAGAAACCACGTCTCTATGAGGCATTCTATCAAACAGAGCACGTGCAGCACCCAAATGACCAAACTCAGAGTACATATGGATCAAAGCGTTCTGGATATAAAGATCTGACCCGAAACCCATCTTGACGATGAAAGCGTGAAGCTGTTTTCCATAAGGGGTGAGTTTCAAGCGCGTGCAACACTTGAGTATGAAGGGGAAGGTGAAGTTGTCGGGTAGAGGAAGGTGGTGGAGCATGGAGAGGAAGAGGGAGAGCGCGTGGAAGTGATGGGTAGGGTGGGGGCTGTGGGAATAGGCACGAAGGAGCGTGTTGTAGTAGTAAGAGTTGAGAGTGGGAATAGAGTTGAGAAGAAGACGAGCGTAGCTGAGGTCGCCGGCGGGGGAAAGAGCGGCGAAAGTGAAGAGGTTGGAGAGGTTACGCGAGGCGTCTTTGTGTCGTCTTCCCAGTTTAAGAAGTTGGGCGTGAAGTTGCAGAGCCTCCGACATGGTTGTCACTTCCATGCTCAACAACTCCACCTACAATCTTCAATTTTCATGCATATTTTATGGCATTTTTCTATCTCAAATTTCTATAATAATAACTTTATTTATTTTATCACATTTCTTCACTCGTCTAATTACTCCTTTTTCTTTTTCTTTTTCTTTTGTTTTCAAGAAAAACACAAAAAAATATTCTAAAAATATAATTTTCTTTTCAAATATAATATTCCTCGATAAATATCTTACAAATTCTAAATCTTATGTGTTGTATTATTTTAAGTATTGTAATTGTCGATTTAATTTTATAAATTAACATTGGCTAATCATTTAAAATGTTATGAATTATTAATATTTATTATTTATTTAGTTATACTAAAGGATCAATTGATGGATATTTAATTAGACTATTTTATAATTGAGCTAATTTAATTAAAAAAATGTCTTATTAACAAGTTTGTAACTATTTTTCATCATGCAGCATCTACATTCTTCAATTTGTTACGCAAACAGTAGTTTACTTTTCTTTTTCTCTTGAGAAACTGAGATGAATCAATTTCTTAAGCCATGTACATATTTTCTCATTGGATCCGAATCATATTGTTTATAAAACATACAATGATCTTGTATCTTATCGTTGATAATTATACCATGTGATTAGAAAATCCAACATTATGACGTGTCAAAATTCATTAGCAGGAGAAAGAAGGGAATCAATAGAAGATTTTAATTTAATTTTATCATATTACATATTTTATAATTTTTAAAAATATTTAAATAATATGTGTGTATATGTGTATGAAAAAGGTTATGTCACACTTACTAAATAAGTGGAGGAAAGAGAAAGATAATATATAAAATAGATAAAAATAAAGATAATAATTAATATATGTATATGTTATTCACGTATCTCATTTTTAGCTACATGATTGAAAAGAGACTTAAAAAAATCAGAAATAAAGTAAAAAATATATATATATAATGTCAGGTAATAAAAAAATAAAAGAATAAAAATACATTATTAATGTATAAATTTCATTATTGATATATCGTATGCACGAAGATATTTTTTATTTAGTTTTTTACTAAAAAATTCAATTTAATTATTTCATATATCGTTTCACTATGTCATCCTTAAGTAATTGCGTATAAATTCATGTGATTTTTTTGGGAAAAAAAAATGAGAAAGTGATTAATCATGATTAATGGATGATTATTTGTCATTAGAAGTAAGGAGAATGAGGCTTTCCTTAAATGCAAAGAAAAACGATTTATGACTATCATTACTTATAATTTTGATTTTAGGCAAACAATACAAGTTTATATATTATGCGAATGCAGTAATCACACACATGAACGCCAAATCCACTGGTTATTGTTGAACTATTTTATTCATGAAACTAAATTACTTAAAAAGTAGATTCTAATCCCCTAAACAGAATCGAGATTCGATTTTATTGAGCACTAATGTGATTGATTCAAAGCGGGTCATCGCAGAATTTGCATTTGCATTTCTTGAACAAGAAACCACATTGTCCTGAGATTGCATTTTCTGAGGTCTTGCAATAATGACTACAAACTGAAGAATGGAAGCATCTTCCATGGGGCCACTTTTTGCTGTTGCGCCAACATTTCTCTCTCGATTCCTTCCTTTCCGAAGCTGCCCAAAAGGATAACTTACCACATTAATAAAATAAACAGTATATATATTTACGTTTACATTTACACACCATTATCAAATGTATACTTTTACATTTACATTACACGGAAAAATTTACTAATCATGGTTATTAATTTGATAAATGACCACACACCACATCTCTAAATAACATGTGATAATAAGTGGTTTAATGTGACTTGCCCGAAGTTACAAGGAGAATGATAGCCAAGAAAGTTGCAAATACTTGAAAACGCTTAAGGAACCTAGCCATGCCTGTTCACTTATATGCTGCTTGATAAAATTGGAAATTAATGAAATGAGAATGCATGTATTTTAGTAAATATATAGATAAAGAACAGAGAATGCTCTGTTCATGCTTAAGTGGTGATCTCATGGTTAGGTTAAGTTTGCAGATAATGTGTACCAACAGATCATACACTCCTCAACATCATAAACAAATTGCAGTCTAAATAAGTTTACACATAATATTACGGAAAGTATTATAGAAAAATGTTGTATAAATAAGTAAACTCTTCAATTAATTACATGCATATCCCCTTCAACGTTCTTTTCATGTTGGGCCTTCATTTGGTGCCTGGCCCAGTTTAAACTCGTTATTTCAGAGAATTCAAATTTCATTTTTAAATGATTAAAGCATCTAAAGCTAATTTAATCTTAATTAGAAACTGACAAAACATTACCAATTAATACTTGCAGTTTATTCCAAGACATGCGTTGTTATAAACAGTAACAATTTGTATTTATATTTCAACTCGTTGTTTCAGTGAAGTCAAATGTTAACTGAAAGATTGAGATTGTGAAGGCTAAGAGGGAAACAGAGATTGGGTTGCTAAGCTTGTAAGAGAAATCGTTGTTCGTGTTGTTGTTGCTGTTTTTTTATCTTTCAAGAGAGATATAAATAGAATTAACAAAAATAAAATACGCATAGGAACATAACTATTCGGTTTACTTTCTAAGAAAACACTAATTTGTAAACATTTTGTAGCGAAGGTAGGCTATCTTAAGAAACTGTTCCATAATCATTTCATCGTTGAATTTCTACGACTTCCTTTTTCGTAGTTAAAGTTCACCATTTAAAATGAGAAACAACTTTGTGGTAACGAACGGCATAAAAAAATTCTTAAAAAGCAAACAAGTTGACCTAGTTATAGTTAAGCATGTACTTCCCTGTTTGGATTGAGGTTTGAAGCAACTAAATCTTTATTGGACAAAATTAAACAGCGTTCGTGATTGTAAATTTGGGTAAAATAGACATCTCAACGCAACTGAACTTTTACCATTTAAATCGAGACGTGAAATTCTCATTTCATCCCTATTAATTCGCATGGCTAATTTTGATCACTAATTTTCATTTAAAAATAATTTTATTTTATCTTATTTAACAAAATTAATTATTTCCAATTTACATTTAAATATCATATCTAAACACAAATTAATTCCACCAAAATTATTTCTTTTAAACTCTAAACCAAGCTAGTCCTTGACATAGCAATACTTACTATGTAAATAGATGTTCATTAGGTTTAACTAGTTTACTTTTCATCCTCTCATCTTCGATTATTTCATGGATGCCTCACATGCAAGTCTTGCACGATTTTTTATCCAAAATTTAAGCGCTAAGCACGACAAAAGTCCTTATGAGCTGATCAATTATTTTGTCCAAAGAGGGGTGGAGAAGATAATGCTTGAATTAAGGGTGCCCATGAACATGTTAAAACAACTTTTAAGAAAAAGAATTTGACGATAAGAGTATTTAAATCGTACAGTGCTTCTCCTTATTCTCCACCCATGTCTTTTCATTTGGTATTTGGTGCTTTGTCCTTTTCATCAAAGATAATTGGGAGCACTTTGTTATCCACAAATATTATTTTATGCCAACCTAATATAATTCTTTTGAGTAGAACCAATAGATTGATATCTCCTTAATCTTATGCTTTCTATTAATTTTCCTGTGCGCATGCAGTCCCTTTGTATGTTAGAAAATTTTATTTGTCATATATAACAAGTTCAGGGATTAAACATTAACTTCCACTAAGGTCAATTTTCAACTATTATCCTATTTAGTATATGTCATTCCACTAGTGCCCCAACAAAAGGAAATTGTCTCCCTTTACCTTTTCGGTTCAAATTTATAACTAAGAACATAAAAGCGTGTTTTCTCTTTACAATGAAATTGTCAAGTTCACTTTTTCCTTCTGGGCTTCTACTAGAGGGGAATTTATTGTTCCCTGCAGAATTGATAGGAAACATCATTTTGGCAATTCCATTGATCATTTTCTGAAAGCAAACACAGAACATACCCATTAAGTCTCGCACGTCATGGCTCTCATGCTTCTCAAGATGTTCACCCTTCTCTTCCTCCTCATTTCTGGATCACTTTTACCAACTTCTATTGCAGGTGGGTCTTTGTTCCACTTTTAGTGTCAACCCTACTCACATTGTACCATCATGACTAAATTAAAATTGATCAAGCTTTAGTGCACAGAATAGAGATTGGCATGAACGTGCATTGCATTGTTATTCAAATATAGATATAGTATATATAAGCCCTGAATTTGTTAGACAATTGAAAAAGAAGAAAATAACCTTGCGAGTGTTTGATGAATTAGCAGGTCCACGATCAAAGCTAATCAATAACTTGGCAGAAGATGTGGATTCAATCCTAAAGGAGGTAAGTGAACATCATTTATATTTTAGCCTCATTTCCTTTTCAGAAATAATTTAAGGTCCAAGCTAGTATATACGTACATGCTGTAAGAACTAGTTATCCTCACCACCCTACTACAATGAACATTGAAAAGAAAAGAAAAAATAACATGAATAAATCTATTAACTATAAGTATCTAACTCTACTACTGCATTTCCCCTTGCTTTTCTCTCTATTTTTTGAAGCCTTGTACCTAACAACATATATAGCGCATGACTCATGAGCTAACTACATCTATTTGATGGAACTCGTGAAACATAAAATCATTCTTATCAATTTCTTTACTCCTTTTTTTTTTTTTTTGTTTATTTTTGGGTTAACAACATGAAACTGAAAGCCGCTATCAAATTTTCATTTTCAATTTCTCTAGCTTTCCCGTATTTCACATTTTTAAAGTCTTTTTACTAATATATCCTCTTACACTTAATTCGCTAGGGAACACAAGGGAAGCCACTGAATGTGAAAGATCTAACCATCATGCACGAGAGGCTTCTAAGGGCTAACACAAAAGATTATGGAAAATACGATCCATCACCCGTTCTATCTAAGCCTCCTTTCAAGCTCATACCCAACTGAATTGATGTTAATTACAATATATCATTATACTGTTGGCAGCTACCGGGAAATGTAGTATCGGAATAAATACCAAAGATATTATATGTTATCTTAATATATTACACATATAAATAATAAAGAAATACTTCTCAAGTTCTGAAACGAATGATTTCGCCGTATTTATATAAAACCGTATATTTTAGAATAGTACGTGCTTCTCTATGTCTTCTTATATGTGTGTGTACTCGGTACTGTTTTACATAAAAGCAAGAATAATCATGAATGGATATCAGATTCTAGCCTTATTATCTGTATTTTAATTTTATATGTATGAAGTAATTAATGCACACGCACATCGTCAATAAAAAGGATTTTTGTAAATCTAACCGTTGTACTATGATTAAATTGTGTGTATATCATGAGATCTTCATCCCATTTAATTTGTTACCGACAATCTCCTTGTGAAATTGGGCAACCATCACCAATAATCTTGAAAGGTAGCTTAAGGTGTGAATATTTTGAATTTTTTATGGTCCAAGAACATTTAGGCCTGTGTACAACACAGCATAAATGGCTGAGGCTTCCAAGTTCTTTTGCTTTTTCTTGAAATCTTTTATTCCCGAGGCCCCATAAAAATCAGTTTTAGATTAGTTTGTCTAAGACAATATATATATAATATTGAAAAAAAAAAGTTAATAACTTGAATTTTCTGTCTTCAAATTATGTCTACTTAGGAAATGTATATTTTTGTATTAGTTTGAATGCACGAGCGAGATATGATTTTACTGACATATTACGTCAATTCATAAGAATATGAGACATTCGATGGAGACACTCGCACTTCTTTATCTCCTCTTTTACCATTATTAGTTGCATCTTTACGAATATTTAGGTTTTACATATTGTGACTATTGTAAATGTTTATCTTATTTAATCGATTTTAAATCTCTCTCTGGATCTGTTCCGCAAAGTCTCATTTAAGTTTTATGTACGATATTTTCTAACATCTGTTGGTTTTAAACACAAAACATCACGCGGGCCATCATGTTTCAACTATATGAAGCTCTGCCTAAGTATTTAGGAACCCGAAATGATGGATCAAGTAAGGTGGAGAGTGACAGCAGCAAGAGCTTTAACCCTATTTTATGAATTATTGTAAGATTTCGTTTCTAATGACTTAAAAAATCAAACCTGGATTGTTATATAAGTGTAATTTTATAAAAGTTAATACTTGATATTAATACCGTATTTGAAACACGATTAGACAAAACTGTGGTTGATGTTCAATGCTAACTACAATCTAGCAGGATCTTGTAGTTGCTTCTATCTTAATGGCAATAGATCGATGAATTTAAAATAGAATTGAAATTGGGTTGTGAATTTATTAACAATTCTGAAGTCTTAACTTTTGCAGTTAATTAATGGAATTAAAACCTAATTATAGGATGGATTAATACTTGGCGTCTCTCACCACTGCACGACAACGCCCCTAACCGTTGACGCTTGACTGTGACCCAATAGGGGTGAATAGTCATTTATAACCTTCATTTTTCGGCAACGAGTGAAACAGACGGGACACGTGGATATATAAATAATTTGTTGTTAATATTTTTTTAATATTTTATTAATCATTTTTGTATATCTAAATTTTTTTCAATACTTATTTTCTTGTCGAATTTAGTGTTAAAAAAAGTGATGCGCCTTAAAAAACATTTATTGAATAGTCAGATGATTATTTTAAAATATCACATAATTTTAATATTTTAATATTATCCATATTTATTATTAGATTTAATAATTAAAATTTGTCTCTCACAGTCACATTAAAAATCTCCCTCTTATTTATTGTACCTGTTCAGCGTGTGGGATCTCTAACAAACTCCCACATACTTTGTAAATATAAAAAAATTTATATTCAACTAAATTTAAATTGAGTATATTAAAATAATAAAATATTGAACATTTTGTAATCTTTTATATTTAAAGAGAAATATGGGATGATTTCTCCGGTGAATGTTTAAGGATGGATGATCAAAATTGTAATAAGCATGGTCAAACTTATTTTATTTAAAACAAAATATATTAATATATATGTACGAATATAAAATACGTAGATACATAAATATTTATATAAAAAATTTTGTGCAGGTAATTAGACAAATTTGGATTCAAATTCATTCAACGAGTAAATATTATACTTGTTTTGAATAATATAATTGAGTTAAAATCTAACTGGTAGAGCATATATATGATTTTTCAAATTGACTTGGCTTTTGACTCAAAGGAAGATGCAATCTGCGATTAGTTGATTTATTGATATTCAGATTGTTTTTCTCTATCATTATCAATCCGTAAACGAAAATAGCTATAATTAAAATGGTTGGTATCTTGTTTGACATGGGACCATCCAACAAAAATCCACCTACTTATAAATATACACAAAATTATACTTAGCTTACCTCATGGTTTCTCATTTAATTTTTGCATGAAAGAAAATAAAAAAGGTGAATTAGGAAAAGGATCACAGACATGGGGTGCATTATGATCTAATTATCACATTGACATTTTAATGAACTAAAACATGAGATTATTTATTTTAAAGCGATAAAAGGGAATCAAAAAATAAGAAGAAAGGAATTATTAAAGAGAATAAGAACTTTTGTTAAGAATCTCTTCTCTAAATATTAGGTTTAATTAATGTGAAAAGCAGGGAATGCGTACACCCCACTCCGAGTACTGCACAAGACAGTGTTGCCTCAAACCTTTTGCCCCACCAAAATTCCACACTTTCACCAGAAACACATACTCAATGCAGAACACAGTTCTACATTTTGTATTAGTTTACACGAAACTTTAATTTCAATTTACAATTCTTTCGAGCTTATTTGTATTACATGAAATATTAAATATATTTTAAAATTTCAAACTTTTTTTCTTATGATTTTTAACATTTATATTGATGTCTCATTTATTTATTTGGGTGCAATAACATACCATTTAATTTTAAATATGCTTGATATGATATTTGGGGATTGTGTTGGGTATTAAATTTTCATCCCAGTCTTTTATATATAAAGTATGAATCGTAATTTTTTTTTTCACTACACAGCACTGTGTATGAGGGAACCTTCCAGGCAAATATATCTATCTCATTATTCACTATTCTAAACACTTATATATAATTATGCTTAGCTTAATTATTATGGTAATTTTTGTAGAGGTAAAAGTGTAAAACTCTGGAGTAGGCACCCATTAAACCAAAAGGTCCATTCCAAATTTACAGTTAACAAATAATTTGTCAATTTTTCCATATAATTTTGACTATTATTTTTTAAAATTTTTAAACAATAATGTTTTTATAAGTTTTTTTCTTCATAATTTTAAGTGTTTTTTATATTAAAAATTATTTATTTTTAATCAAATATTAATTTGAGTTTTTTTAATATTTTAAAATTTTCTCTTTGCTTATTTTTATTTAATTTAGTAGAATATTTATTATTATTAATCATAATATTAACTCCTTTTTAAATTAACAAAATTTATTAAATTTAAAAATAATCATACAATATATTTTTAATCATTTATTAAAATATTTAATTTAATTTAATAATATAGATGAAATGCACAAAAAAATTACTAGTTTTTATTTCAGCAAAAAAATAGTTTTAAAAAATCAAGGCTAAACCTAAAATGTGTAAATGCAAATTAAGCATGAAACTTAACAGAGAGATTTTTTTTAAAATGATGATTAAAATAGAATTTAGGTGCAACAGAGAACCTAAAAATAATTTAGGAGATTGCTTAGAGGAGCCCCGGAAAATAGGAGGCTTTTGATTTTTAGTTCTTGCGATGTAGTTTAAAAATCCCGTGTAGAACTTTTTACAGGTAACTTAAATAATAACTTAATTTGGATCAAAATAATAATAACTTAATTTAATTTGATTATTTAACGTTAAAACTAATTGAACTGGATTTATATTAGGTTTTATTTTAGATTACAAAAATATTACAATAGATTGAGTATCTTTTATAGATACTTTTTCTTTTTTTTTCATAATTAATCTTTTAAGAATTAAAAAAGATATTAATCACGTAATTAATAATGTAATCTTAATTTCTATCCTAAAAGGTAAATAAATAATTTAATTTTATATTATTATTTAATAATTAAATTTAATGTAATAACATAAATATAATAATATATACTCAATAAATATAATTATGTTAAATATTTAAAAAATTATCATTCATAATAATTTTACTAAACTTCAACAAGATAGAGGAAGATTGCAGCATTATGATTTTAAATTTATAATAAATTATATAATTAAATGAACTTAAAAAAATTAACAGAATATTTATTTAAATTTTTTTATAAAACTAAATCTCATAAATTGAAATTACAAATTTGTAACCTTTAAAACTTGAAAAAATCTTTAAAAAGAAAGAGTAGTCAGCACAAAATTCAAAGAATATATGCAAAGGTTATGAAAAAGGAAAAAGAAACATATGCATATGGATGAGAAAATTCCGAAGGCAAGCACAAAGTTAACCTCGTAATATTATTATACCAAAATTGTTATAAAATTATATAAATTAATTACAATTAATAAATAAAACACAACAGTAATTTTTTATTTAAGTTTTTTGAGAAGTTGTTAAACAAAATTGTTGAGCATTCTTTGTTTTAGTATTTGAGAACTGAAGTGGACACCGCTACTGAAGAGGGAGGAGGGTCTTAACGGCGTAAAAGAAGTCATCTGAAACGTTACTCTGCTTTCCGTTCTCTCTCTCTCTCTCTCTCTCTAGATGAAGCCGTGGCACTTGGTTTGATTAACAGGTACGGGAGCGTCGGCGTCGTAGCCATAAGATGTATTCATTTTGCTATCACCACACCATATCTACCAAAACCGTGTTTATGCATCCAATTTTAAAATTATTAGTTTTTTTCCCTCCTTAATCACTTGAATATTTATTATTATTGTTGTTACTGTTCAAACTCTGCAGGTTTTGACTGTGAATTCCGTTTCTTCAGCATTAATTTCGGATCCTTCTGACTTTTTGAGTTAGCTGAATGTTCTACTATTTGGGACTTTCCGTGTCCTAGATTTGAATTCGCTATTTAAGGGTATAACAGATTTATTGGATCATCTCCGACACCCTTTTCAATTATTGTTGGGTGTTCCTTTCATTTTCGTTTTTTTTTATTGTCTTGCCAGGGATTTGAGGTTGGTACTCGGTACTGATATCCGTGATGAGAGTAGGATATCGTTGTTTGTTTATTATCATAATACCATAGGCGCTTTTCCCCTTTTCTGCAGATTCTACTGTTTTGAATTTTTTGTGTTTTTGTGTGTTCATCACTATCAATGTTCTATTGGTTTGGATCGCTTAAGAAGTTCTTTTCTGTCTTTAAGTGGGTCAGTTTGGTGTCCCCTTGAAATTAGAAAAGACTGATTGTCCTTACACTTTTTCTCAAATCACTTTTGATTCTAAACCTATTTTTGGTCTCTCTTGTGTTCGTTTTTTTCGTGGGCTGTTTTGATTTGGAATTTTGTTTAACTTTAGCAAGACTATACTGGTTGAGTAGCTATGATAACATGCTTTGGATCGTGCTTTTGACTGTCATATTATTGATTTGTGTAATTGATGGTGTGCCTTTTTCATCTCTGTTCCAGGCAGAGAGCTATGTTCACATGTGAATGGTGTAGATTTGTATTTGCTCATGCAATTGGTGGTTATGGTAGTATAAGAAGCTAAAAACTGTTGCTACTTCACAATGGGTGCGGCTTGTTGTGTTGCTGCAAGAGATAAAACTATACAAAGTGGATCAAACAGTGATATTTTGCATCGGAATATTCGATGCTCCCCAACTTGGAGCTTTCGGTGGGATCATCGAGGGCGTGTAGCTGGTGAAGATACTTCCATAAATTGGTTTTCCGATGGTATTAGCAGGAATGATGGATCAGAGAATAAAAATGAATCAGCATATGTATCAGAGGACGGAAGTCCGTTACAAAATTATCAACAGAATATGTGCCACAAATCCCCAATTTCAGAAGGAACTGCTGCGCATGTGAGGAATTCAACCTCAGGTAACTTTCGTGAAATCAGCTTTCTGGTTTTAACCATGGACCTACTTTGATTGTACTTGGACTTTCTAGGATTGCTTCTGTATCAATTATTTCATTGTTCATTGTACACTTATAATCACCTAGATGTGTGAAAGATATGGAATTAGTACATGATGCTATATTAAGTTTGGAGACATGATGTCTTCTCACATATGTTTCAGTGTCAACAGCCATCAGACACGAGGAAAAATTGAAATTAGCATCAAATATGATTACTTAAAATGACAATTCTGTAACAGCGCGAAATTCTGTCTGAGTGGAGGAGAGAAACTAGCATTGCCAAGTAAAAGCAGAACGTGCAGAACTATCATCGGTTTTAGCTTTATTTATCACTTTTTTTCTCTAGCAAGCCTTGAGGATTAGACTGTCATTTTAAATATGATAGCATCATTAATCAAAGAGAAATGAACTGTTAGGAATTGGAATTTTTCAGAGTGCTAATCAATGTTTGAAGATAAACTGTGCGCATAATAAACCAGAAAGGAATGGAAAACAAAAAAGATGATCAATGGAAGAGGCCGTATTTGTTTATTTTGAAACTTGAATAGGAAAAATTTAGTTACTGAATTCCAGCTAGTGAGATTAAGACACCCTGTTTTTGAGACAATCGTAGATTTATTTGGGAGGATATCCCCCACCTGCCCACCCACACAGACAGGGTGTGTTGCATGCGATTGTTGTAGTAGAAAAACCTAGACTGAAACATGAATTAGAACGATTCATTTCAACATTTTTCAATCAAAACAATTGATGAATCAAACATGAGTTAAGTTGGATGTGTTCCCCTATAAAATAATCAAGGTGTCTCTTCAATCATTTGTGGTCTCTCTACTTGGTTGAAGAAGCACTGTACCATCATCCCATCTTGAAAGTTATCTATTATAAATTATTTGTTTCTATTTCTTCTGGAGGTTCTACCAAACAAGTTTGAAAAATAAAAAGTTCCTTTGTCATGTATTTTGTATCTTAAAGTGGTTACTAAAGAGTGAACAAGGTAGAATTCAACGAATTCAGCTCAATGCAGGATATTCAAGTTTTTTTTTTTTTTTTTTTTTGTTATTGGGATAGGTGAATTTTTATAAATTCTTCCTTTGAGAAAACCTGGAAATATAATTTAGGCAGCTAAGCAAATAAGTACAAATAAGATGGTTTCATATTGCTTGCTTCGTGGCCAATTAAAATATATACATAACACTCTTTAAATTTAACTAATCCAGTGATTAACTATTATCCTGTCAATTGGTTCTTTTATAGTATCTGACATGGTTATTCATGGTTATTGCAGATCAATCTTTTTCAAGGACTGTCTCCACAGATGTGAGTGTGGAACAGGTAAGGTTTATAACAGTGAAGAATTTATGTGTGTGCGTGGGCGCGTGTTAGCTTAGTTGTTTGGATGTGATTTCTTTGACACACTCCCCAACTATGAATCATTTTCTAGGTGAATGGTTTGGCAGAATCATCAGTAGTTTCTTGTCCATCTCCCACAAAGCCATCACTGCCTTCAACTTCATTGTCAGCATCTCCTCTGTCATCCCAATGTCACATACCTCCATCCAGCTCAACCCATTTAAAGTGGCCCTTCCATTCACCTGGACACCGGCTATTACGGCAAGCTTCTGATAGCCGAGTCCCAGCAGTTAAGTCACCCAGCAGCTTCTATTTGTCTGAAGAAAGGCCCGTGTTTCCTTCCTGGAGCAATGAATCAGGTATGCGCTCCCATGGTGGATCTTCAGATGGTTGGTCTATACCTGGCTTCTCTGACCTGATGGGAACTCCCCACAGAGACAGGTGGTCATTTGATAGCGAGTCCTTTGGTTTTAACCGTGAAAGATTAGCTAGATCCAGTAGTTGGTTTTCAGCCTCACCAGTTGATTTGCAATCATGTGGTATTTGCTCAAAGCTTTTAGCGGATAAGTCTTCTTGGAGCACTCAAAAGATAATTGCAAATAATGACCTTTCCATAGTTGCTGTCCTTACCTGTGGACATGTGTACCATGCTGAATGTTTGGAGAGCATGACACCCGATATCAATAAGTATGATCCAGCTTGCCCAGTTTGCACTTTTGGTGAGAAACAAACTATGAAGTTGTCTGAAAAAGCTCTGAAAGCTGAAATGGATTTAAAGGCTAGAAGCAGGAAATCAAAGAATCGGGTTGTGGACAGTGATATTGATGATGATTCTGTTGTGTTTGATCACTTTAAAGGGCGAGGGCTTAAAGGTAAAGGTCCTAGGATGGGCTCGAGTTCCAGTGGGAGAAGCTCCTTTGGGAAACCTTTTTTGAAGCGACACTTCTCGTTTGGATCAAAGGGTTCCAGATCCATGTTAGATAATCACCCTACAAGAAAAAAGGGTTTTTTTTGGGCAAAATCTAGCAAGGAATAAGCTGCGTGTTGGTTGTCTGGAGGTTAGTTGCATTATCTTCGTTTGTTGCATGCACCTGTTTATCAATAGCATCCTTGAAATTAGCTTATCTCATGCATTCCAATCAAGAAATAAAGTATTGCTTCTTTTCCATTCAATGGTTGGCAAGTTATTGTGCTTCAAGATTCTTTTGCGGTTGGTCATGTGCAACGGAAACTGAACTTCAAACATTTCATCTACCCAAGCTGTAGGCTATAGCATGCTTGAAATCTTCAGTAATTCTTCTGTACCTAACGCGTTTCTTTTCACCTTACCTATGACAGGTTCCTCTATTCTTCTCTGCATCCTCAAAAGGTTTGTGACAAGGACAAGATACTATTTGTGATTTGGAGCATCTGTATACACTAATCTGTGATTTCATCAAGATTAGGGGCTGAAGTTACTCTGTAAAGAAGACATACAGTAGTATAAGATGAATATAGAGACGTAAAAATTAGTGTTTTGAGACCAAGGGTCTTTTGTATTGTACAGGTCAATTTGTTTATTGCATGGATATAATTCTTATATCCAAATGATGTTCTGTTGTCCATGATTCTGCTTATATGTAATGCATGTCATTCGCCCCCTCGGAGTTTCTGGTGCTGGGCATGGTCCTCAATCCGATTAATTCTTAACAAATTAATATTTGCAATTTGTGAGGGTCGTTCTAGCTATATACGAAATTTTTGATTAATAATAAGATAAATGAATTATTTGATTTGGTTGGGGAGATTCATAGATTTATGAAATCGGTTATTATACTATTACTAAATCGCACAAAAGAAAGAGAAAAATATAAAAAGAACAAACGGAAATATTATGTGATTAGTCGGTATTCAAAATCAAAAATGAAAGTAGACAAATCAAAAAGGAAAGGAGATGGTTGAATTAAAATAATTCCCTTTCAATTTCAATTTCTTTTAAGAGGGCAGGACAATATGAATGTTTTATTATGTTCCATCAACACATTAAAAAGATTATACGATATATCTGCTGTGGAAGTGGGTCAACATTTCTATTGGCAAATAGGGGGTTTCTAAGTGCATGCCCAAGTACTTATTACTTCTTGGGTTGTAATTGCTATCTTATTAGTTTCAGTCATTCTAGTTGTTCGAAATCTGCGAACCATTCCCACTTTCCAGGATTTTTTAGCCTATGTTCTTGCAAATTAGTATTTTTTTTTTTGTTGGTAGAAGATTGAATTATAGACTTTATTCAGTTGTGTTTGCTTTTAATGAAAAAAGGGATTCAGATAGCCTACCGTCAAATTAATGGAGTTTGTTTTATTTTTTTATTTCAGTAGCAAATTTAATTGTCTATATAATTTTCATTGATGGGTTGTATGCTTCTATCATTATGGAGGGTGAGGAGTCGGTAGCAAATTATGTAATGTTACCTGTGACTAAAGACTAAAGCGTTATGTTTGTGTTTCTTTAATTTACATCACTATCGCTAATGGGCCCTGAGAATCCCTAGTTGAAGTCAGAGAACATTTGTCAATGGACGCTTTCTAATTTTAGGGAATTTCAAAGTTTGGTAAGTCGCCTATCCATCTGCTCATCAGCCTTTTCAAGAATCTTTTATCAAAACTTAGCATGGGGTTATTTCTTACGTCCGTTTTTCCCCCTCAAATTGAAGAAGATATTTATGTTTAATTGTTTAGTTTTCTGATATTGGTTTTTATATTTTTTTTAATAAGTTATACTCCCATTTTTTTTGCATTTACGATTTTGTAACAAAAATAGAATTTGATATTTTGATGTTATGAAAATTTTTTTTTTATCCCTCATTTATTATATTAGCATGGAATAATATAAAAAATAGGTAAGATAACTACATTCAATCAACCATACATTAATTATTAAAAAATAAAAATTTAATTGTTCATTGATTTTATAAAACAATAATTAATTAACTTCTAAACCGATTTTAAATATTTAAAAACAAAATTTAAACATTAATTTATAAAATAAATAATTTTATAATAAACAAGATTTAATATTATATTAAAAGTTTTATATTAATTTTGATTTATTTTTATAAATAAAAATTCATTAATTTGCTTAAAATAAATTATTTATCCTATAAAATAACAGAAAATTACTTCTCTTATATATTTAATGGTTTAAAGGTATGCAACACGATAGTATATATTTTTTAAAATGTGTAAAAAAGTAGTTTTATCATTTAGTTGTCTAATTTTTTTTAAAACAAAAATATCATCAAATCTTTATTTTTTTTTCTATACGATGATAAACATTTGTATGAAGAAATTAAATAGTTGAGTAAAAATACTTTTTTATGCGCTTTATAGAGCGTTGGAAGTAAGTTTAAATTTTAGATAACCAAAGGTCGGGGAAAATAAAGTAGATTTTGACGTAAAATAATAGAAATCACTAAAAAAACACTGGATAAGCTCATTAAAAAGAATATGCAGCGCAGGGAAACAAACATACAAAGCATATGTACACGTGACCTTACAAAGCGACAGCTGTCTTTATTTTTCTTACGTGGCAACGTGTGTTTGTGTCTTCTCAAGCCACGTGTTGGCGCCAAGTTACATGCACATCTCCACCGCCACTGTTTCTGGGATTTAATTACACGCACAGTGTCTCTGTTCTACGTACTGTCACTCAAGCTGAAGTTGAAGGAATTCAAATGGCTGAAGCCCAACTACGAGACCAGCATGGCAACCCTATCCAACTCACCGATCAATACGGTAACCCTGTTAAGTTAACCGACGAGCACGGCAGACCCGTTCACCTCACCGGCGTCGCAACCCCTGCAGCAGGGACTAATTATGTTGCAACCACCGGCACAACAGGTTCTGGGTTTGGGACCTACGGTACTGGTGCATATGGTGGTGGTGCAACCACAGGCACAACCACGGTGGCAGATCTAATAGGAACCGAACGAAAGAGTGAGATGCCAACTAGGCACCATCAGAGGGAGGCTGGAGAGCTTCGTCGTTCCTCCAGCTCTAGCTCTAGCTCGGTATCATTATCATTACTTCTTTTTATTCATTTTCTTTTCATTTCTCTATTTACACAATTTTATTAAAACTGGTTTTTATTTTTCAAGAATTTTGTTAACTCACAAGTTGTTGAGATCTTTCAACCGTTGCTTTAAAGTCAGCTAATCTCGATGACTATTTCAATCATTAATATTATGATGGCCCTGTGAATTACCTTCCTGTAAACTATGACATTTTTGGGGCATTTTAAAAAATTTCCAAGGAAAAACGTAAAAATAATTTACGATTTTTATGATTTTGAATTTTATTTTAAATTTTTTTAATTTATTTTAATATTTTTATTATAAAATTTATGTTTTGTCGGAATTTCTTTTTTCTAGAATTGATTTAGATCTGATGCATCTGAAAAAGCTTCACATAAAAAAGGTAAAAAAAAAAAAAAAGAGTAATAGTTCAATTAATTGTCTGCCTCTTAATTTTTTTAAAAAGAATAACAAATAATTTTTTCAAACATATTACGTCGCCTTTCAAAGTGACCAAAGAAGGAAAGATATATTTGTTATTTAATTTTACCTAAAATGTACTCGATATTTAAGGAATATTTACACCCTTCGTTGTCCTATATATTTTCTTTCTCTTTTGAGTATCATTATATCATATTCGCATATGTTTTAACAATATCTAAATGTTTTCAATTTTTCCTTTAAACAATTAATCCAAAATAGTGACTTGGCTTGAAAAGAATCACATGCAATTAATTTTATATTACCTCTAGACTATCATTTACAAACGTCACCTTCGGAAAATCGATTGTTTCTAAACTCTATAATCCATCGATTAGCATGTACAAATTATATTTTTCTATAGAGTCTGATGTGTTGTCTCATCACACTTATTGGATCGGTTTTGTTTCAACGTTTGATATATAGTCTGAGGATGATGGGCACGGTGGAAGGAGAAAGAAGGGACTGAAGGATAAAATAAAAGAGAAGATACCAGGTGCAGGAGGAGGAGGAGGGAAGGAGCATGCACACACAGCCGCCGCCACCACCACTACCCCCACCACAACCGCTGCTCCTGGAGCTACCCACCCAACGGCAACCACCACTAGCCCCACTGAGCATGAGAAGAAGGGCATAATAGAGAAGATCAAAGAAAAATTGCCTGGCCACCACGGCCACTGAAAAGGGAAAAAACCTTTGTTTGTGCTTGCATTATGTATGTAACTAAGTATTTGAGATCTGTGTTGTGTGTACGTGATCAGTGCTAATGGTTAATAATTAGTTGCTTTTTATTACGCAAGACTTCTTTTGAATCATGCAGAAATGAAATAATTAATATCTCATGGCAAGTGTGGGTTTTACTTGCAATTTTGTTCTTTTGCTTATGGTATTTGTTCTGACTCAGTTAAAGAAGCCTCAAACTTAGGATCGTCAAGGTTGGATACGAAATTATGCATTTTATGACGCAGTGTCACAATGATTTTCTTATAATGATTCTTTTCCAAAATATGATTATAATGAAATTAATATTGAAGAGATATTTAAAGTGAGTCAAAGTACTTTTTCTTATCATATAAAACAAAACAACCTTGATGTTTTTTTCTGTCATATTTCATAGCATCTGAAGTTCGTAAATCTCTTTCTTTCCTTCGATTTCTTGTCTATTATCTCACCTTATTTTTTGTTTAATATATTTTGTTATCACTTGCAAAATCTGAGATGCCTTTTTTTCTTTTGAGATTATTATTTTATACCTTTTAATGAGTTGTGTTTCTGATACTTACCCTAAATTGTTTTTTTTTTTTTTCCTTCAGAAGTAACACTAGAACGGTAATTAAAAAAAAAAAAAAAACTATACAAGCACCAACTTTTGAGAAAGTATAATTTATCTTGTTTTTATAATTCTTTTTAAGGAGACAAATCTATAACATTATAAAATAGTGTTTCTTTTTGTTACTCTATTTTCATTTTTATTTTTATTTTTACTTGAAGGACAAAATATCCATGCAAATTTACAGGTACTTGTTTATAAAGTTGGCCTTTGAAGCAAGTGTTGTTTTGCAAGTGAATTTTAAAAAGTCCATATGGGGGCCAACCTTAAAATGACCCGTTATAGTAGACAATAACTAATTTTAATATATTACAAATTAGGCATTTAATGATTAATTATTTGTTCTTTAATCCCTCCTTAATCTCTGGGGATGCTAGATTGTTTTGGATATGGGAGGTCAAAGTAAACAAAACAAAAAAAAAAAAAAAAAGAACTTGAAGTCACAAAGTGGCTAAAGAAAAAAAGAATACTTCTCTTTAAAATTATTTTTTATATTTGAAGAAACACAAATACAATAAGAGCTGCACCATTATTAATTTGATATGTTATATTAAATTTATTTCAAAATTAGAATGAATAAATTGACAAATTATAAAATTGAAAATTTATTAACAATTGAGAATAGACTAAAACAAATTTTTCATACTAATTTATGGTATCAATTCATTTATCTTCTTTCATCTGACATGTACAGTGTGCGTGCCTATACTTGTAATCTTGCATATTAAAAGTGGTATACGCATGAGCGTGATAATGATTTTTGGTGAGTTTGACAACTTTTCATTCTTGTGCTGTTATGTTTACGTTTAAATAATCATATGTATTATTGGAAAAAATATATAAAAAATGAATAAATTAAAAAAATATTTTATTATTTTTATATTATTTTTTCTTACTAAAATTTATGAAATCATCCAAATAGAACAAGAAAACTGAAAATTTTTGGAAGGAGAAATTAATTATTATTTAAAGAGAGGATGTTAAAACAACGTGGTCGTTGCAATTGGAAGAGTTGTTTTGCAATTTGTAATTTGTGTGCTGAGTGAGTGTGGCTGTGTGGGTGCGACTCCAAACCCAAATCAAAAAATCGAAGTGCAATGTTCTCACAGTGCCATATTCTCTCCCACTCCCAAATTCCCAACACTACCCTCTCCACAAACTTTCGTCTCAGAGCCATGGCGCCCCACGCCACACCTCTCGAGCTCAATCGCTTCGCCGAGGTTGGTAACAAAGTCGCCGATGCCGCCGGAGAAGTTATCCGCAAATACTTCAGGAAGAACTTCGACATTCTTCAAAAACATGATCTCAGTAACTTCTCCACTTCTTTTCATATTTTTATCCCTCTCAATCTTAGCTTGCGTTGAAATTGAATGCTTATATTCCATGTTTTTACTTAATGTTTCAGGTCCAGTAACCATTGCAGATCAGTCGGCTGAAGAGGCCATGGTTTCAATCATACTAGACAATTTCCCTTCTCATGCGATGTAATTATTTAATTCTCCTTTTTTATTAATTAGTATTATTATTGCTGTTTTTTTGTTGTTGTTGCAGAGTAATTTGATTTTTTTTTTTTTAAGAAAAAAGGAGAGTATGATTTTGCTTCTGTTCTGAACTGAAGAAGAGAATAGGATCAATAAAATTTTAAGCCTTGCATTTATCTTTGCCTGACATTCAATTCGTTACAATACAGTATATGAATTGAAGCATTAGCTAATAGCCTGAAAGTATTACACACTCATTTTCTGCATTTTTTGACGTGGAATCTGAAGTGGTTACTTAGTTCCATTTTATAACAAAGCCATCATTCCCTGTCATGCCCCTTAAAGCTATGAAATAAGGGATTTTACTATACGAAAACTTGAGCTTTTCAATGCTTCAAAATTCTAGCCTTCAAATTGATAAATATGTATTGAGATCTATGCTACTAATTGACAGATAAAACTAGAGAGAAGTGTATTGTACTGCTGTTTCCCTAGTGCTTATGTGTTCGGGCAATCAGCAGCACAACCCATAGCATAATCCATAAAATTTGCAATGGGATGGTAGATTTTGTAGTTAAAATTGCTGAAGCGCGAGCCTCAATTTCCACTAATTTGCAGTTTTGGAGAGGAAAATGGGTGGAGGTGTAAAGAAAAAAGTGCTGATTATGTTTGGGTATTAGATCCCATAGATGGGACTAAGAGCTTCATTACTGGTAATTTTCTTTCATGATTATATTACTATTGGGTCAGAGTTCCAAAATTTCACTTTGAATCTGCTTGTTTTGTATCAATGTCAGGGAAACCCCTCTTTGGTACTCTCATTTCTCTTCTACAAAATGGCACACCAGTAAGAATCTGTTACCACTTGAATGCTTATATAGAATGAAGATAAATGGGATATTTAATCATCTTGATTTCTTAATATTTTAAAAAAATCTGAGTCTTTTCTCATTATCCAGTACAAAATGAAACTGAAGGAAAAGGAAATGATGAAAAATGTCAACATCAATTGATTGCATTCTTTTTATCAACTGACAGACTTGTTCATTTGCGAGTGATACTTGGTATTTTACCACCACAGTTACGTTGTAGACAAAGTGGGGATATTGTAAAGATGAACTACGTGTTGAAATTGATATTGACATCGTTTTCAGTTGATAAATTATTAAACTTTATGTTCTTAAGTTTGGTTAGGAATTTTTCAGATCCTTGGCATAATCGATCAACCTGTGTTAAGAGAAAGATGGATTGGAATAACTGGAAAGAGAACTACACTGAACGGACAAGAAGTATCTACACGCACTTGTGCAGATCTTTCTCAAGCATACTTGTATACTTTCGTTCTTTTTCCTTGACAAATTTTACTGTGGATTTTTCTTGAGTGGAAGACGAAAAAGAAGGCTGTTCTGGATGAAAATAAAAGTTGGCATTTATTTTCATTATGCACAGCTTTTGACATGGTTACCATAGGTTTGTAAGTCCTACCAAATCAAATTTCATTTTTTTCCCTTTTAGGTACACCACAAGCCCACATCTGTTCAGTGGAGATGCAGAAGAGGCATTCATCCGTGTTAGAAACAAGGTCTGTTACATTTTTTTTGCATATTTAACATAAAGGTACTCCAAACAAAAACATGAAAGGATACGGTAGACCATCAGAATATTTACTTTGAGGTGCTTTTTCCTAACATTAATATTGGGTTAATTTCTAGTGAAACATTGATTACTTAAATCTTATTTACAAAACAAGCAGGATTTGCACACATGAATCCACTTGTGTTGCAAACAATCCATTATTATATTGCTGACTCCTCCATTCCTGGTCAATCAATTTCTAAAACCTACACATATTATTTACCATACCTTTTGACCATTTCAACTTCAACCTTCTGAACTACTCTAGCATAACAGAGAACGAAAATCCAAGACATCAGAATAACTTGGACTTCGTACATTTTTTATTCTATTAGTTAACAATATTGCCCTGCACTTTGTCTTCTGCTTATTATGTCCCTATGTTTAACTATTAGAAGTATGAAGACTGTATCAAACAGTGATGCTAAAATGGAATTTCTGTTTTCTAAAATATATATTCATTGTTGTCACTCAGTTATTCCGGCTTTGCGCCCTTTCAGGTTAAAATTCCATTATATGGCTGTGACTGCTATGCATATGCTCTTTTGTCTTCTGGTTTTGTGGATCTGGTAATTGAATCTGGTCTGAAGGTATGCTGTTCTCTCTATTACTCTCGCCTTTGGTTGCTCCTCTAACTTTAGAAACTTTTGACCCATATGGAGTAAAACCCCAAAATGATTAAAACAAGATATGTTTGTTATATTATACTCATTACTCGAGTATCTCGTAAAATTTGTATTTCAGCCATACGATTTTCTTGCGTTGATACCCGTTATTGAAGGCGCTGGAGGCGTCATAACTGATTGGAAAGGACATCAACTTCATTGGGAAGCTTCTCCTCTTTCAATCGCAACAAGTAAGTGTTCATCCCTTCTCTCAGGCCATGTCATTTCAATTTCATTCTTGGTTTCTTTCAATCTTGAATAAATTAAGCCCAAAAGTCATGCAAGTTTTTGTCACTTGTTGAATATTGGTCCTTTGAAGCCTCGTCTTATTTGCATGTGGCAGGTTTTAACGTTGCGGCCGCTGGTGACAAACAGATTCATCAACAAGCTCTAGATTCATTACAGTGGAAGTGATAGCATGAATTGAAATTTTTTACAATTTAAGTTTATAATTTTCTCTGTAAGCTGTCCTGGTTCAGATGTTCCTAAGGACATGTATTATAATACCATTGTTCGGCATTTATTCAAGTCGAAAAAACCATGGTATTCAGAATCTTGAATAAGCTCCTGCAAAAATTAACCTTTCTTTCTCGGTTGGGGGGTAAGTAAACTCTTCAACACCTTAATTAAACAAGTTCAAAATTACTCTCTGAACAAGTTTGAAAAATCAAACTAAAAGTGTTCCAAAATTGAAGAAACCAACAAGTTCACCTCATATTTCCGAACTTGTATCATGTTATCTTGTAAGTGTACATTTTCTATTTAATGATACTGTTATACTCGGTTGTCAAAGTCAGCCTGTTCTAAAATAGATTGATTAATTAATCCAAAGTATATGTTGATGGCCAAAATAATTTTATTTAGTGACTAATGCAATGTAAGGTAAATATCAATGGATAAATTGATATCAACAGAAAAATAACATTAACAAAGTACCGTATCTTTAAATTATCCAATATTCTATTACAGTTTATTATTTGAAAATTAATGTATTATTATATTTAACTATTTTTTTCTTTTTTTATACACGTCTCAAAAATACATTTGATACTTAAATAGGATACTTACATTTATCCCACTTGATTGTTCAAAAAACATTATTTATTCTGTAATTTTATATGCTAATATTTTCAATTCTTATCAAATTAATTTTAATCTTTACCTAGTTTAAATTTCAAACCTATACTTATAAACATTATTTCCACTTAAAGTCAGGCGTCGAGACAGTGAAGGATAGTAGTAAACTACAAACAATATGCAAGAAGGATAGTGTCTTATAGAGGCCGCAAACGGTAAAAATAGAGCTTCCCTGACACTCTTAGAGCTTGATTGGTTGAGCTTTGGAGAATTAGGAAAATTGCCGTAATTTTTTTTACAAAAACAAGCCAATAAAATTTAAAAGAAAAGAATATAAACATTGCGCATGTGATACCACAACCTATAACTATTGAAAACTGTTTAAGCTTGCATCGCACGACTATATTGGTTAGTGGCTAGAAGAGACAAAATAATGAAAATTTGTGTATTTCATGGCCCAAAAGTCCTTTGGGTTACCAACAATAATTTGATTTTAATCTTTCCCAAAATCTGCATTATAATGGGCGCTTGATTCCAGTTTCTTTGCTTCATTCGATTTGCGGACAGCCTGAAGGATCAGAAAGACAAAAGCAAAGATAATTAAGAATTTAGTATAGGTGTCCCACCAAAAAAATAATGATGTCTATCAGAACTCCGTTATGAGCTTCTAGGCTCTAGCTTGATTCATTCTTAAATGAGATATAATCAATTAAAAAAACCTACTCAGCAGATGACCACATTGCATTAAAATCTACAGACCTGTGTAATCATATTTGGACTAAACAAAGTTACTGATATTTGTTCATATAGAGTACAAAACATTTGGAGTTTATACGAGGAATTCAGTCGATAAAACTTGAACAGATGGATAAACTTTACGGTCAATAAAAGTTCAAACCTACAATCATATTTGGACTCAAAAACACACTACTGATCTTTGTTGATGAAGAGTACAAGAACAGAAGCTCTTAACCTTCATGAAATCTTCATGAATCACGTAGTCACGTTCTCCACGAATCGCAGACATACCAGCTTCAGTCAAACATTACGAAGATCAGCACCATTGAACCCCTGAAGTCAATACAATACATAAAACATTCACGAAAAGAATGTGAAATACTTCCAACATGCATAGGCAACCCAGCCTTGATCTACCTCAGCAAGTTTAACAACTGCTTCATAGTCAATTTCACCATGTTTTGCAATTCCAGCAGCATGGATTTTGAGGATTTCCATCCTTGACTGCTCGTTTGGTAATGGAATTTCAATTTTCCGATCAAGTCGACCTGGGCATAGAAGGGCTGGATCAAGAACATCAGGCCTATTTGTAGCCATAATCATTTTAACCTGGATATACCATCCAAGGTCAACAATGAATATACATATATGTAGTCAATTTTCTAAGCAAGTGCAGATCTCCTATGCATTATGAACACAAACATAGAAGGGGAAATAACCTTTCCAAGCTGATCAAATCCATCCAGCTGATTAAGCAGCTCCATGAGGGTTCCTTGAATTTCACGATCAGCACTTGTACCCTCACTGAAACGCCGTCCACCAATGGCATCAATCTCATCCATAAATATGATGCAAGGCTAAACAAAAAGGATGGAGCAGTGAAAATCAATTCTAAGTAGGTATGAACAAAATCCTGTTTGATGCAATGGAAGTTCTTCCTACCTGATGATTGCGGCGGGCATATCCAAACATTTCTCTTATTAATCTTGAACTTTCACTAATATACTTATCAATTATAGCACTAGATACAACCTAAACAAAAGTAAAATTTTTATTAGAATGCCAAATCTAGCACATCGTACATACACAGAACATGAAAAACAGAGAAGAACCTTCAAGAAGTTAGCATCTATATTGCTGGCAATGGCTCTTGCTAATAATGTCTTCCCAGTTCCTGGAGGTCCGTAAAGGAGAACACCCTGCGAGAAACATATTCAGTACTTTTTCCTTTAATGAAGCATTAATCTTCAGTCATACAAATATTTCCCCAACATTACATACCTTGGGGGTTTGATTCCAACCCTAAGAAAAAGCTCGGGATTCATTAAAGGCAGTTCAATCGATTCTCTGAGTTCTCGAATCTGATCTGAAAGCCCTCCAACTGCAGAGTAACTAACATTTCCAGGGTCTTCATGAAGCATATTATATACAACCGGGTCAACCTGTCAAATGACAAATAAAATATTAACAAGTCAATGATGTAGGATAGTAATCAGCCAGAGACAAGAAATGATCCAAGAATAGAGGATGGATATACTTCGCGAGGAAGAATTCGCATGATGGTTAGTGTAGTCATATCCAGCACAACTCGAGTTCCTGCAGTTAGCTTCTCCCTGTCCACCTTACCACGACAGCCAACTACATATCTAGGCCCACTGCTTGCTTTAACTATCACTGAAATGATTCAAATAATATATACTGTTTAATTAATCATCTCTAACCAACCCCCAACTTATGGGTAGGCTAACAAATGGATAGATGAAGCAGAATTTACGAAAAGAATACAGCAAAGAAAAAATTAAGGTTATGCCTGTTTGTGTAAATGATAGTAGAAAGGTTAAATCACTTTGCACTTGCTTGTTGCGTCACAAATGTGGGAACTTGACAATGGAATGCAAGTCATTTACAATGCATGGCATAAAAGTGAGTTGAAAGTGACATCTAGTAAAAATCGGAACTTTTCCATCCTATCCCACCCCATTTCCATCGCGCTTATTGAAAACAAACATAGCTTCAATATAACCGAATGATAAAACACCTAAACCATCAAATGCGTCACACTCGAACATAGTATTGAATCTAGAAACATGTAGATCAATATAGGTAGCAAGGATAAAGAAACAAATTAAGCTTACAGCGTTCACTGTCAAGAGGCCTTAGAACATCACCAATGATTTGGCCAACACTCTGGAAGGACTTGAGATCATCCTCAGTTTTCAAAAAACCTCCTTTGCAGGCCGCAAATTCTCTCTAACTGAGTACAATATAATTCGAAATCAATCCACTAAAACCATGCTCCTTTACCGAATCAAATGTAGGATAATCATTTTGTTTTTAAGAAAAGGAAGTTGAATTATTAAAAAGAAAAGAAAACCATTGATTTTAAAGTGAAAAAGGTTTGAAATTACTCAAATGCAGAAGTGAAAGAGAAGAAAGAGACTTTGATGCGGGAGATGAAGAAGAGAAAGAAGAAGAAAGAGGGTTTGGTGTTGACCTCCTTTGACTCTAGGATCAAGCTCCTTACGGTGGAGGAGCTTCTTACGATACTCGGTCACCGCAGCACCACGTCGTGCAGTTTCCTCTGTGTCTTTCGACATCTTCCAACGTTAACGAACCACTCTCATTCTGTTACTCTTTCATCTTCGTCAAATGTATTGGGACAACTTCGTTTGCCGCCTCTGCAAGAAAACTACGTTAAAGTAATAATATTTTTTATTTTTATTTTTGAGAGAGCTTATTTGTTGTATTATTTTTTAGGGCCTTAAAAAAATTAACTTGAGAATTGTGATTAAGAGTTTTAAGGATTGAAATAAAAAAAAACATCTTAAAAATTAGGATAAAAAATACATTTTAATATGTTTTTATATATAAAAATTACTTTTAAATCGTAATTTTAAAATTTTTTATAATAATTTGTTAACATATTTTTTTATTTGATTTTTGAAATGGGTCCGTTAATTGTTTTTAGTAGACGAGCATAGGGTCGAAAGAAAGAAAAATTATACAATAATAATATTACCAGAGATTAGTCTCGTTGCCGGAAAATAATGGTGAAGGGACTACTTTTTTTAATGCATAAATTTATTTAAATCTGAAAATTATGATGTTAGGAAAGACTTAAACATTTTCTTAAGAATTTTGTTATTTGAATTATAATTTTGAACATTTACATCATATATTTATATTTTACTATATTCTTTTATATGTTACATTATAGTATAAACATGGTGTCTAACCACATGTCAAAAAAATATTTTCGTTTTCATATAAATTATTTGTTTAGTTTAAAATTAAGCAAAATTATTTTTGATAAAATTAATTTTGAGTTATTGAATATAATTAAAATAGTGTATAAATTAATTTAAACCACACATTTTAATCAAAATATATGTTTTTATAAAAAATGCAAAAATTAAAGTTTCAAAAACATGCTCTAAATGAGCGGAATCAAGGTACAATATTCTTCTCTTTATTGAAGTACATCACTCCCCATTGGTTTGATGTAACCACAGTGTGTCATACTTAGATTGATGATTAGATTGAATACAAAGGATTGGAGCACTCTGTTCATTCAAAGATTAGAATTTTATGAAAGCCAGAAGATAGGTCCAAATTTTAACTTCACCTAAAGCACAACATTGGAATTGAACACTACAAGAGTGACATGACATTTGCCCAAATCTGTCCCCTCGTATAGCCCTCCTTTTCCTCTCTGAAATGGAAAGTGTGATTAGTTTAATTATGGCCTATATTTTAATTTTAGAGCATGTGAAGGGTGGTTAGTAACATACTATAATGAAAAATGAGGAGAAATGGCATAGGTTTACATGCATACATTCAACTGAAAATAGTAGCATCTTGAATGATTGAGAGGAAGCGTAGACAAGGATGTGGTCATAACCCTATGTCTATTTACACCAGACGTAATGGATGCAAATTTTAGAGATTCAAAACCAACCCATATTTATTGAACCCGAAATCAAACCTTATCCTTAACGAATGAGCATTGATTCACCAGTTTATCTCACAAACAATCCACTCTGTAGAATCTCACAATCAGCTAGCATTGTTTCGTCATTCTTTCCCTCCCGGCTATATGGAGCAAGAAATTGACAAATTGATATTCAACATGGGTTCACTTGGAACCACCTTTCCACAAAAGTAAGAGCATTCAGTTACCCAAAAGAAAAAAATTACTTCTTGTTTTTCATTTGTTTATTTTGTGATTAGTAAATAATATGACAACGTCACATTACAAGGGGCAAAAAATACAATACTTAATGAGTTCTACACAAATAAAAGTGAATTCTACTATAATTATTTTGGGCCTTTTTCACTTTACATAAACATAAGAGCATCTTTCTTCTTTTTTTTTCCTTATTTTAAATTATTGGTGTAAAAGTTTGTGATTTGGTGTGTTTAGGAGAGGCTTGTCAAGGTATTACTCGGGCAAATCAAGATCATTTGCATGCATGGCAGATGTCCATTCGGTGGAGGATTTGAAGAAACCAGAACATCCTGATGCTAAGAAAAGGAAGAAACATTCTCATAGGAAAGAATTGCTCAACCTTGCTCCCTATCCGTGTCGCAGGGCACCTAGTTGCGCTCAATTGACTAGTACATTTGTCAATGTGTAGTGTTTAATTTTCTAGTGTCAACCCCCTCATTATTCTACTTTTTCACCCCCACCCCATGTTGTGTATATATATGTAAGCTGGTTATTATTAAAGCAAAAGTGTAACGCTTTTATGCGGTTTGTGTCAGGGTAGAAAATTGAACTCAAATCTATGATTGAGTCTAACCCTTTTTGCCATTGTTTTTTTGCCACGTTACTTGAGAGATTGAAATAAACACGTTCTTTACATATTTGATGCTATTCTTAAATTCGATAATTGTCATGAACATGTGGTATATACATTTGTCTTGCGGTGAGGTTTCACTTTTATTTTAAGAACAGAGGAAGGAAGCAAAGATAAAGAATTTTAAAAATCATTTGAGTTCTAGACCAACCAAACTCATTCTCATTGTAACTTACAATTTTTATTCCTTGAATTAACTTTCTATGCTCAAATAAAAATCATACAGTAGGCAGATGTCATTGTCCGTTTGAAGCCCAAGAAACAAGATTTGAGCACACGTTGCTGCTACACACAAAGGCATGGGGAGAACGACTATTATCTATCTGAAGCGAGGGTTAAAAATAAGATTAAAGCAGCAAAAGTGTTGAATTAATTATCTACAGTCAACTTCCCTGTAAATGCAAATTCGAGTGCAGTAATTGATTCAGATTTTAGTCCATATGCAACCTTTTCTTTTTAAAACTCTGAATACCATTCATTTATATGGATGATAGTCAAATAATAAGAGGTAGAAGGAGACAAAGGAAAACTATAGGTCAAACCATTAAGAAAGATTTAGGAGTAAATGACCTAGTGAAACCTTTTCTTTTTAATGATGTCCAATGATTTATGTAACTGATCCCACCTAGTGAAAAAAAAAAAAGAGGCTTTGTTGTTGCAGATAAACTAAATCACATTCAAAGCATAAATTTACAATCAGCCAATTCTATCCATTTATTATTTGCCATTGTCACATGTTTCTTCACTGCATACAAAGACCAAATTATACGTGTTGCCTTCTACACACTAACTCTAAAATATGGTACTGTTTTAGTCAGTCCTAGCCCTTGAGGGACCATTGAGTTCCTTCTATGCCTCACTGTCAAGCATTGTAAATGGTCCTAACATTAGCACCCACCGCACCTTTTCCTTCCCCTTTCAATCCAGAGTGATTGCAACAGATTAACTTCATTTCATACTTCAAAATCATGCAAAATACACGGCGAACTGAACCTTTGCTGCTGGTTTCCAGCACCAATGCACTCAAGTTCTGCTGTGTCTGCTCCTATAGTAGAAGCTGCAGCAGCGTTGTAGATGTCATCCTCTCTCATGGACACCAAACCAAGATGGGTCTCACCAGGCAAAAAATTACCCCTTTCACAATGCTGCAAACCTAATGTTAGAGACACTCCACTTCCTGACTTGAACCTCCCAAACTCTGACATTTGGCAGGTTAGACCAGCTGCCACAAACCTGTTGTTAGCTCCATCAGACAGAACGGCCATGTCATCTGAGAAGAGACCACAGTCATCCAAGTTTGGCTTTTGCTCCTCGGTCAGCTTTAGTGATCTATATTCAGTTTCAGTCTCATGACCTCCGTATATGAGACTGGTTAATCCAGTGGATGCCATGATTTCTGTATCAAGAACTTGATCATATCTGGGGTCTTTAGGTTGTCCACCACTGTGATTCTTATCGGCTATTATTGGACTTTGAGACTGCTGCGAATCATCACCCATATCATTGGAGGTCTTGACATCACTTTTTGTTACCTTGGATGCATTTTCAGATGAAGAGCTTGAATTCATGTCAGCATCACAATTCTCTTGCTTGTACATCTCCTCAATCATAGGTTTCCATAGACGCACACGTGCATTTATAAACCAATTTGAGACCTAATTCAAGCAAAAGGCATACATTACAAAAACATAAATTAAAATATCATCCTCCAGATTTCTTTTAAATCAATAATTTCAAGCAACAAATGAACAAAAAACAAATAATCTTAAAATGAACACAAAGATGCACTATCAAGCACACGTGCATTTATAAACCAATTTGAGACCTAATTCAAGCAAAAGACATATATTACAAAAACATAAATTAAAATGTCAACCTCCAGATTTCGTTTAAATCAATAATTTCAAGCAACAAATGAACCCAAAAAAAAAATAATCTTAAAATGAACACAGAGATGCACTATCAAGCAAGTTGCTAAAAGCATATTTTATTTTGTTCCTCCACCTGACTTCTGGTCAAGCCTGTC
Organism: Abrus precatorius; assembly: GCF_003935025.1. Lineage (NCBI taxonomy): Eukaryota > Viridiplantae > Streptophyta > Magnoliopsida > Fabales > Fabaceae > Abrus > Abrus precatorius. The sequence goes on from NW_020874384.1 coordinate 21,224,047, forward strand.
TGTCTTGCTAGCATGATCTTATCAGAATCCTTTGGATAGCTGTGAAAAATACATTATGCCAATTAGATTAAATAATCACAAAGGTCTTGGATCAATCTCAAAATTTTACGAAAAAAAGACCAAAGGTTGATATTGGAGGGCCTACGGATGAAGGAAATGCTCAAACAGCCAAGCCCGAAGAATTGAAACAGAGCTATCTGGAAGCCCCTTTTGTGGTCTCCATGCATGTTGCGTCATGCCAAGCTGCTGAAGAGCCCTTTGTTGTCGGATTTGTTGGTCAACATACCTTAGTCTTGCTATTCCAACTCCTTTATTACTTCCAGAAGCATCTTGCTCTCCAAGGTTTTTTTGTATTGCACTGATTTGGCCAGTGATTGCATCGTGCAAACACCGAAAATGACGTGAAATGGTTTGAAGAGCAAGGGCTGTGTATGGTTTAGCTGCCCCAGATCCTGCTATCACATCAAATGATGACACCACAATCTGCATCTGATGATAATATTGTTTGTACCCACTGTCAACCTGCAGCAATTGACAGGTGGCCATTAAAACCATATTGTTGCTATGAAGAAGAGCAGCACGTATGTTAGTCTTGGTGTGACTCAATCAATGTTACGGATTTAACTATAAAATTGGCATCAGATACATCATCTTATGTGCTAAATTACACCAAAACAATAAATTATGAATGTGAATTTTACTTTTGGCATGCCAGTCAAATCCATCCATCAAACAATAAAAAGATTAAACACTAAGAAAAACAATTAGTTCTAAGTAAATCAAAATTTAAGAGGCAGCAAGTGACTTACAACACAAAATTAGTTCAAGAAAATAATATAGCCCCACGGGTTATCAGTTGTCAGAGCTAATTCTCAAACCCCCCCGGGCCTGGTAAATGGAAAGAAGAAAGTGTTGCTGCGTAATCTCATCAATAATGAATTGCAGGCATGCCAGAACACCTTAACTAAAAAAAATTTTGCCATAAATAATCAACCCTAATTGCTTATCTATCACATGCCTCACCTTTAGCCTGTACTTGTCCAACAAATGCTGACACACGACACAAACACGAGAGATATAGTTATGTTACAGCCAGCCACTCATAACACTAAGAAAATGCACGTTTTTCTTTTAAGATGCATTACATTGGTTTCAAAGATATATATTATCAAACTCAACTGTTTGAAGAGACGATAAGAGTTACAAGAGAGTGAAAATCTGCATAACGAGGTTTTACCTCATCCAACATTGACAAAAGCTTGGTTAACTTGTTGTGAAGATCTTGTTTATCAGCATGTGAAAGCTCGCAAGAGGAGTTACTAGCTGAAGCTTGAGAATTAGGCACTCCATTTGCTGAAGGCCCTTCATATTCTAGAAGCTCATCATCCTCCCTAGAATTCTTCCGACAGTTCCCATGTGTGCTATGACTTCTCATCATACCTGGTCTTTTAATAGCTTTTCGGATATCAACAACTTCATCAAGCAGTTGTTGCGCTGCCTTGAGGTACTTCGAGTTAGGAACTGTTCTTCCAAGACTGGACATTCCATGCAACGAAAAATCCCCTCTATTCAAATCTTGACTAACTTCAGGTGATCCAGATGGAAAATTTTCAGAATGTCTCATACCATCATTCCTAGATAAGCCACTTTTATAGGCCCCATTGCCCAAAATTGATGGATTAGTAGCCAAAAACGAATCAAAACTTGAACTTTGATTCCTATCATGGATAGAAGGCATTTGAACTCCTGAGGGCATTTGGGTTCCAAGGCTTAGAGATAATCCCTGGGCTTGTAAGGTTTGGAACCCGGAAACATTGGCTAAGATTTCTTCTTGTTGAGGAGTGGAATGTGAAGCACCTAATGATGGAATGACAAAGCAATTATTTTGCTGCTGAGAATTGGCAGAGAATGTTTGTGAATATGAAGCAGAGTTGACATATAATGTGTCGGGATATGAATTAGGCAAAGGGTCCCTACGGCAGAGAATAGGCACAGCATCTCTTTGATTACTTGAACATGAACTTGAGTAATAAGTCGCCATAATTTTTGGACAGTGGAAACTGATATTATTATGTTAGATTACGGAACCGCTCATAAAGATGCATTCCCCACCACACCTTCGTTTCTCAACTCTAAATTCCACAAACCAAGCCAAACCACCTACCGCGAAAAAAAAAAACTGTTTTATTTATCATGAAACAGAAACAGAGAAGAAAAATAAAAATGATTTAAGAGTTAGACTCACTCCGGGTTGCAGAGGATAAGTACCCAACAACATGAAGCTATGGTTATGGTATGGCTTCAGAAGCAGAAAGGAAGTGGAACATCAAAGAAATGAAACAAAGCAGTAGGTTCGGTTCATTTCATATCATAATCGAATCCAACAAGAGAGACTAAGATTTAAATATAAAGAAAGAAAAAGTGGGCCCCGCGTACAAGCTTTGCTTCATATTCATAGGTTGTCTCTGCGTGTGTGTGGTCATGAAGATGAAGATGAAGAAAAGGGAAGATAAAAAGGGGTGAATATGAGAGAACAGAAAAGAACACCACACAACACGAGACAAGAAAAAGAGAGGAGATAAGAGGAAGAGGTAAAGGGGAATTAGTGCAGAGCAGGGAGAGCACAGAGCAGAGAGTTGACATAGAAATACAAATACAAATACAAATATACAATACAACCCTGTCTTTGGGATTGCTGCATTATCACTGTGCTGTTGGGAACAGCTTAATTTTGCGTCACTCCTTCTCATCCAAATACCGTACAAACATTGTAAAACTAATACTCAAATTAAAACAGCTTAGTTACACGTGTTTTTATTCATGATACTTATGTATCCTATTGTCGAGTCTCGTTAAATACCTTTTTAATTTTCTTAATTACTTCAAAAAAACTAAATATTTAATTCTTTTTATACTTGTTACATGTTTTAATAAAAAAAATTATTTCTTTAAGCAATGTGTTTAATAACTTATATTTACTAACTTAAAAGTAATTTCACTTATGCCACTAAAAAATTATATGAAAAAATATTAGTACACTCTTTGTCATGTTTTTTTTAGTTTATTTTTATTTGTAGTAAAAATTTACATATATTTCATTAAATAAAAATTAAGACTCCTTAAAAAATTGGATTTCAACTGCATAAACACTTGTTTTTAAAATTAAAATTTAAATATAGCCATGAAATAGAATAAAATGAAATGTCAAATGTAAGACAAATATTGTAAAATTTGTTACTGAGTGCAATGAAAAACAACGTTTATGACTCATGCACAGCACCACAATTATTAAAATAAGATCATATTGGTCAGTTCAATTAGACTAATTAAATTATCAAATTTCAAAAAATTAATCTAGAGCCAATTAAACTAGCAAAAATATAATAAAAAGTGAATGAAAACTGGTGTAAAAAATCATATTGAACAAGTCTTTAATAAAAAAATACTTTTAGTTTATTTTAAAATTATTTATTTTTTAAATAAATAAATCATATAAGTTACTCGCATATTTTTTTTATTTAATTATTTATTCTAATTTATTACTTTATAAGAGATGTAATATGATACTTTCACTCTAATTTAAAATTTCAACTAATTTTTTTTTATATAAATTTTTATTATTTGATATTATATATATATATATATATTATTGGTCTGACTTCAATTGAATAAATCAAACATAAATGAATGTCTTTACCAATTTGATGATTAATTACTAATGTTTTCTGCTGATAGGTAATATTTTTTCTTAAATGTCATTTCTTTTTTTTTCTTTTTTTGTTGTGCATTTATTACCGAGTAACAAATAGTATAAGAAGTTGCGTTGTGATTTGATTGTCTATATTGTATTGTTTTTCTTTAATATAAATAGAATAAAATTAAAAATTTTAAAGTTATGTTTGACTTTCCAATCATATATGAGTTCGGAGCTAACCTTAGCAATTAAAGAGGGACTAAGGCTTGGCACTTGCAAATTTCCTACAATCTTCACACCCTTGTGGAATGTAACATTGGTGTTAAGGCGAGGAGATTACAAAATATTTTACTAAATAACATTGCTTAAAATATATGTAGCATTGTTTAAAGAATAAATAGGATTATTTAAAGAATAACATCAATGGCATTTATAATACATCATTTAAATAATGTATGCAAATACACACTTGCTTTGTTTAAAAATCATTTCTAACTCTTTATTTTAACTATTAATTTATTACGATAAATTTTAAATAAAATATTATAAATACTATTATTGTTATTCTTTAGTTAAAATTAGAGTTTTGTTTTAATAGTATATATTGATTCTCAATGTTAGTGTGCCAATTTTTAATATTAACTTTCATTATGTAGATTTCCAATATAAAACTTTAAAGATTAATATCAAGAGTATTTATAACATTTCATTTAAGTTCTAACTATTAATATATATATATATATATATATATATATATATATATATATATATATATTTCCAATTTTTTTATCTGAAGGTTGGTTTGGCAGTTGCTTTTATTTTAAGTACATAAACGTTGGGTTCAACTGTAATTGATTCCAGGCTATGCTTGACCTGTTAATGTTATCATTTTTATATCTGTTGAATCTTCAATTTGTTTCTTATATTGGATGGTAGATTGTTTGGTTAAGGAGATCAATCCCTAACCACCAGTTGGTAGAACAGACCTAAACGTTTTTCGTAAACCTCCCCAAGCCATCTTCTGGTTATCTTTTATCTGATTTTGCTTTAAGATTTCTCATACCATTTGCTAACTTTTTTTGTAGTTGTTGGTTTGGCTGAGCAAAGTTTTGCTGCTAAATTCTTCTCAAAAGCATATTCAATTGGTATCTACGAGTCACTCATTCCAACCAAAACTTTATATATTATAGTTTTAGCTTGCACGTTCGTTTTTTCATCCATTTTACTCTGCTGTGAGCTAAACATTTGCATATAAAATGTAAATGCTGCATAGCTCCACTACCAAAGAGGTTAGGGATAACATCTAAGGATTTATGGTATTGCCTCTTTAATGAGTAAAATGATGTTTTATAACAAAATACATGTTTGGGTATATATTACGTATAAAAATTGTGAAATTATTAAAAAAAATTACCCATTGATTAAAAAATCAACAATTATGAACCCCCTATTTTCGTTAGCTGGGCTAGAGGCTATACCAGGAGTTATATTTGGGGCAACCTCTTAATGCTGCACTTCGGCCTTTGTTTGAGTCCAACAAGAGTTCTGCATTTTAAGCCCAAAACCCAACCGACCAAAAAAATATAAAAAGAAAAGAGGCAAAAACGGTTGATATAATATTAATATATTATATTGAATAATGATGCCTACATTCCATATATAATGCAGACAATATCCATATATAGTACACATATAGATATTGTATGTATAAAATAAATAAATATTTTCCTTTGTATGGCGCCTATGTCTGGGACATTTTATAACGCTGAAAATTAAATAAATGAATAATTAATGCTTAAAATATTTAATGTCAATAATTAATTTTTTTTAGACAATGTCCATATATAATACGGACAATAATATTCATAGTATGCAAACATGTTAAATTATTATGAGATTGAATTTAGCAAACACATGTATAGAGAGAGAGTTAATGAAAACCTTGCTCAATTGATAGTAAGAAAAAGAAAAAACCTTGCTTAAGGAGTGTAAATTATTAGAATAAATGTTAATGTATTGTTTAATTTAAAAGGAGGGTAGGAGGAGAAAAAAAATTGTAGATAAAAAGGAGATGTTCACTTTATTAGTTCACAAAGAGAGGTGCAGGAAAATAAAATATTTTTCTCGACTATAATATCACAATAGATAAATAAAAATTTGGTGGAGATATTTCATGACAAACTAAATAGAAGTATTTTAAATAAGTTGACCTTTTTTGGCTCAAAAATAGTTGAGAAGAGAGTGTGATTTCTTTGTTTGGTTTGTAAATAAATAATGGGAGGAGAGAATCTTAGTCACTTTGCATGGCTGGATAAATAATTAAGATGTGAAACAGAGATGTTCATGTTTTCTCTTATTGTTGTCTTTCCTGTTATGGAGGTTTGGAGGAAAGTTTTTTCCTTTTTTATGTTTATTTTATTACACTATTCCTTTTCTTTCCTTTTTCTTTTAATTTATTCCTTCTTTATTTGCTTACAATTTACAAACAATGTTTAATGCAATTTATTATTTTTTCTCTAAAAAAGAAACATTAGGTAAAAAACCATTACAAAATTAATTAATTTTGAGTGCACTTAAAAATACAATTTTAAAATATTTTGATGTCTATCTTTTCCTTATTTATGTTAGGTTTATAATAAAAACAACTATCAATATTTATTGCTCTAATTATTATTTTTTTACAATTATATTAATTTATGTTTATAAGATATTTATTGTTTATTTATAGATAAATACATTTTTTAATATATACAATATTAAATATACCATTTAATACTAAAAACTAAAATACAAATTTAAAAAGAGGTTTGTTATCTATAATAGTTTTATTAAAATTAAACGACATTATTTTAAATAAAAAATATTTGTGTTTTAGAACAAATTAATCATTTAATATTATAATTTTTAAAATAAAATATAAATTTATAATATATGATCACTTTTTTGTCAATTATTTTTTATAAATAGAACTAATAATAATATTACTTAGAATATTTAGCCTAAAATTTTACGTATAAGTTTAACTATTACAAAATTATGAAATAATTTTATTTTTATTTTAACTTAAAAACAATTTAAAAATAAAAAAAGAAAAACTGAAACTCTATTTTAATATATTTTTCTTATAAAAAGAATTTTAATGTACATAATTTCTCTCGATTTCTCCAATTAACCAATGTTACTTTTTCAATAAAAATAGAATACTATACCCAAAGTTGGGAATTGGCACTTGGAATGGCAAAGCAAAAGAAATGGGACGCTATGGTAACGAACGCCTAAAGTGGAATTAGGCTGAACTTACGGAACGGTCCACGCTCCCGTGATGTGTAAAGCACGCACCGGATTATTTATGTGTCAATGCCACGTGGACTCTGTTCCATTACTTACACGTTAATTACCACATTGCCCTGCGTTATCACTACAAATTATGGGTCCATTCCGTGTACGGTGTACGTGCAATTGCATGCCACGCCAACGCTGATAAAAACGTCGACGCACCATTTCACCCTGTTCAGCGAAGCACCGAAACAATAAAGAAAATAACCTGTTAATTATATATAAATAATAAAAATAGAAAAAGGTTAATATTTTATCAGTATTTTTTTTTTCGCCCTCCTCAATCTTCTCCATCGCGTGCTTCCATTTCCATGGCTAAACCGAAGGCTCCAAGGCGAACCCTAGAGTCATACTCAGTCAAACACATAAGCAAAACCATTAGAGGTAAACAAACGCTCACTTGTTTTCTCGGAAATAAATTGATGTAGTTTTCTCGGAAATAAATCGATTAATTATCTTTCGTGCTCCTTCTGTTTGCTTTCTAAATCGAAATACACGTTCTGTTGTTGTCTCTCAGCTGGCGATTGCGTCCTTATGCGGCCCTCGGATCCGTCGAAACCGTCGTATGTGGCTAGGATCGAGCGGATCGAAGCTGATTCTCGAGGCGCGAACGTGAAGATTCACGTCCGTTGGTACTACCGGCCGGAGGAGTCAATCGGAGGTCGCCGCCAGTTTCACGGCTCCAAGGAGGTTTTCCTCTCCGATCACTTTGACGTTCAGAGCGCTGACACCATCGAAGGCAAGTGTACGGTCCACAGTTTCAAGAGCTACACCAAGCTCGATGCTGTTGGGAATGACGATTTCTTCTGTCGCTTCGAGTACAATTCCTCTACTGGCGCCTTCAATCCTGACAGAGTCGCTGTGTGAGTTGATCCCTTCTCCGAGATACATCTTTCTATTACAGTCTCTGCCGAGCTAAATTCAAAGTGTCTAGGTTTTTTTTTTTTTTTTTTTTTTTTTTGTTTACGGTAGGATTTTGTGTTGGAATGGATTTTGGCTCTCTAGTTTATTCAGTGGCCATCAACTTGCAATTAATGTAGACTGTGTTTTGGTTAATGACCACTTTATGTTTCTGTTGCATAGGCCTGTTTTGATTCATCAGCCATGATTTTTTTAAAAACATATATTGCTTATTTTATGTTATTAGATTTTTTATTTGTCTTTTTCAGTTGGTAAATGGAAAGTAACAGCTTTTTGTTAGAATCGAGAAGCTACGGGATCTTATGTGGATTCTGGCTCATGTGATGTTACTTGTTTAAAATTTTCATCGCAGGTATTGTAAATGTGAGATGCCCTACAACCCTGATGACCTAATGGTGCAGTGTGAGGGCTGCAGTGATTGGTAAGTTTAATATATACGGTGATATTACCGCTAGTTTATTCGTCGTCTGCTCTGTTGTTTTGTTTTATGTTCCTGTATCTGTCTGATTTTCTGAACTCTTGTATGGTCAGTTCTGTAGATATTTTGCATCGTCCTGATGGTTTTCGTTTTAAATTTCAGAATTTTATTCGATGTTTTATCCCTTTTCTTCTGGTTTCAAGTATTTTAAGTCAGCACTAATTGTACACAGGCATCATTTTTCCTTGTGTAAGACTCTCCAATTAACTTGGACTAATCTTTTCCATTGATATTTTAGTGGCATTGCTTGATGAATGCTACAATTCTTAATAGCAGCTTGTGTGTATGACTATTTTTGTATCAGTACTTTGTTGTTCTGTTTTATTTCATCCTTACATATTCTGCCTCTGTCCAGGCAGTTGTTATTTTTATTTACGCTTTCAATAATCCCATCCTACCTTTCAAATTCTGCTTTTATAGTACTTGTTTATGCATATACTTCTATTTATGCATTGTTGCGTGCATTTTTTAATGTTTAATTCATTTTTTATTCGGTTTATGGACATTTGGAATGTACTCAAGTTCTTTTGATTATGTCTGCTGGTAATTGTTCATAACCATGTAAGATCTAGATGGAACATAAAACAAACAATACTTTTTTAAGTAGTTGTCATGTTATTCAGCTTTCTTAATTTGGCAAAACATGTCTTCTCCCACTGATCAGAAGTCTCGTTATTTGTTTCCTTATTATGATTATCTAATATAGGCAGTTATCAAAATTACTTTATTTCAGAAATTTCGTATCTTCTTGTTTGGAAAACCATAACAGAATTTATTAAAAAAATTATGCATTTGGATTTATTATTGTACTTTAGTGCTTTCACTCTTGCATGTATGTTTGCCATTGCACTCAAATGAGTGCCAAATTCATGGCTTAGCTCTGAGGTTCCTTTGAATATTTGTCTAAGTTGATTTTGAAATATACTTGTAACAAAAATATAAGGTTAATGAAGATCTGAAATGAAGATGATTCAGAGGATTTATAATGCTTTGGGATGGTCCCTCTTTTCTTATTCGGGGAGGCGATTGATATTAGTTCATGCATGGACTTATTAAGGAATAGTATTTAATTGTATGGAGTGATGAACTTGACTTACATGGCTATCCCATATTATTAAATCTTGATCAACTATTGAGTTCGTGAAACAACTGAATTAAAATCCTTGAAGCCTAGTTAAAAAAAAAAAAGGAGAACGTCAAAGTTATCACAGCATTTGCCATGTCCATGTCATTGTTGTCAATCATCTGGAAGATGGTTGTTCTACTATAAAATTTACCGAAGACCTGCTTTGTCAATGTTGAGATTTTTTACTTATTTTTATGGGAGACATAGAACATTTATTAGGCATCCATTTTTAAGAATGGGCCTTGAAGATCTATCTTAGAGACCATTTGTGTGCTCAATCATTATAAATAGAAGATTTTTGGTTCAGTTTTTTTTCAAAGAGGAATTGTATGTTTCAGAAAAGAAAAAAGCTTGTTATGCTACATGGGCCATTATAATATTGATATTAGGCTCTGAGTGAATGCAGTCTTCATCATAATATTTTTTATTCAGGTTTCACCCTGCTTGTATAGACATGACTGTGGAGGAAGCAAAAAGACTTGACCACTTCTTTTGTGAAGGTTGTTCTGCCGAAGGTCAAAAGAAGTTGCAAAATTCTCATTCTGCTTCAAGACACTCAGATACAAAGGTATTTATAATTACTGTTTGATAGTCTGATTTTATTGATTTCTTAATTCCTATTCCATCGTCATATGATTATGCCTTCAGTATTATTTGATTCTCTGTCAGATGAATTATCAGTTGCTTTGTTTTTCTTCAGCTATTATTCACTTATTCAGTACAAGAATCTGTGTTCTTATAACATGATATCATGTGCACAGCCATTGCAAATGAAATTTTCATTTGATGAATAACCAAAACCTAATTATGACAGACATGCATTCAGAATTTGATATGACTTTCCACTCCTATTTAATTTACCCAAGTTTCTTCCTGGTTAATGCAAATTTTCGAACAAAAGAATGATATCTCTTTTCATTCCTATGAAACTTCTTTTTGAACTTCTTGAATGCCTTACGAACAAGGCTAGCATTTTATTCGGGTTACTAACTTATGAAAATTTTCCATAATATGCATAAGAATTGTCAGTTTTGACCACCCTAACAATGTAGATATATATCTGAATTCTTTTCCATGGGCATTGTCTGGGTAAAACACAATGTTTTATGCATTTTAAGGATTTAAGTGAGACTGCTGTTTTCATGTAAACGTTCTGCTTACTGAAGGAAGGATTAATGTATTAACACTTATATTTTGCCTGGTATTGCAGGTGGATACTAAACGCCGTCGAAGGTAATAGTGTGGTAGTATATAAGGCATAAAATGAGGTAGATCTATAATGGATGCTGTACTGGAGATCTTGCTTTTCTAATCCTGAGTAGGGGCCAAACAGACGGAGACAGTGTTATCTAATAGTAAGCTGTAGTCTTTCTACTTTCATGGAAAGAGACTAATTTGGAAATATTTGTCATGTCTATTTGGTTTGAGTACTCCATCTTGTTTCCTTTGAAAGTGGAGGACGTGTTTATGTAATTATATATATGTAGATTCTTCTCTTCTGGTCCTTGTTCTGACTCGGACTCTTGTAAAGTATTTTGACTTATTTATGAGCAGTAGAGACTTTATTCTTTCTTTGTACCGATGAAAATAGGCAGCGATCAAGACTTTCTATTCACTGGTAAAAGCACGGTGTTGTTGAGGAAGTAACAACTAGAAATTTTTGGTCATCCGTACGAAGTTGCCCAAACATCAAACAAGAGAGGCCCAAACGGCCCAAAGCAAGCGGCGTCCTAAAGAAAGAGCAAAAGGTAGCCACACGCAAGCAGAAACAATCTAGAGTTATATACGAATTTATCCCTGCTAAGCTATACCAACAGCAAAGAGATGAAGATTGAACCAAATAAAAGAAAGAAGGTTGAACATGTAATATGAAAGACCAAAATGACGGTTTTACTGGGCTTGAGAGCTAATTTGATACAGCCTTAGGCTTTGCACCGACCCAAGATGCAAAGCGGAACCAAAAGAATAGAATAGTATTTTACATTTAAACGAAAGAATAGGTTCAGACCAAATAAAATAAAAGAATAGGCAGCCTCAACCACCGGATGATCACGATCAGTAGAATGAAAACTTGTTCTACGAGTTCGACAGACCTGTTTTTGGTAAATTTAATTGAAAGTTTGTAGCATGTAGCTTATAGTTAAAAGTTACTTGAAACTTTATAACTTATAATTAGTAAATTGAATTAAACGGTTTAATAAAATTAGTTCAAATATACTAAATGATTAAAAAATAATGTAAGGTTATTTTACGTGTGAGAATTATTAAAAGTTAAGGTTAAGGATGAAATAAATTATTGGAAGGTGGAAGAAATCTTAGGTTAAAAACTTGAAACATTTTTCATATATTAACTTTCAAAAGTCACAGGCTCTCTTTCAAAAGTATAAGCTTCATTTATTTTTTACTTGTTAAATAATTTTATTAAGAAAATAAATTATAAGTTATCATGTCTTAAATAAATTATAAGCGTGTGTTATTAAATACTACTGTTGAAGAGTGTTTATTGTTGTTCTTTATTGTCTGTTATAACTTTTTTATTTTTTTAAAAATTATTAGTTAAACAATTTATGTGAAACTTGTACTATCCATCATGATATTCTTACACTTCTATATTTTTAATTAATGACTATAGTAAATAATATCAAATAAAAAATATTTGTAAACCACAAATATATTAAGAAAAATAATTGTGGCATGTTGAATCCTATATATATATATAATAAATAATTTCCTTTTAATAAATTTTTTTTATTTTTAGTTGCTTAAATAATCTTAAAAATTGAAGTTAATGTTTTCCTGATTGAATAATATTTTATTGTAAGAGTTCAATATATAGTTAATAAATGATAAAGATATTTACAGTAACATTGTTTTACTAATTAAGATATTTATTACTTTCCTTAATTTTTTGTAAAAAGGAATTAAAACTAAAACAATTTGAAATAGAAGGAACACCTTTTATACGTAATATATTAAGAGTATGACACACTTTAAGTTGTTTAATTTTGTTAACATGTTTATTTGGTAAATTTGAAGCTAAATTGCAATATTTTAGTAAAATAGTTCATTGCAAATACAGTGTTGTCGTATAACAAAACTTCAACGGTCCCATTGTCTAAAAAATTACAACTTTCTACCTTGATAGTTAAATGTACATTATAACTGGGGTTTGCCATTAAATGACCGTTGATTTTAATTATTTAAAAGGTTTTTTTAATCTAAAAAGTTAAAGATGAGTAATTAATAATGATAAAATTTAATTAAAAAATTATTTATTATACTTCTTACAATTTTAATACAATAAATATATAATTTTTTAATAATTTTTATTTATTTATAAATGCTTATATGAGACAATCTTTATCATTAATTTTATATGAATAAATAATGAAGTTAGTAGTTTAATTAAAAAAAAATTAATACGTTATCATTTTTAAATTAATGGAAGAATCACAACTATTAACTTAAATATAGTATAAAGTATTTTCCCGTAAAATTCACGTCTTTTATTAAGTTTCATTACCAATGTGTGTCTAATTTTATGTATACTTTTTCCATTTTTTCAGTAAAAAGAATATGAAAGTGGTAAATAATTAGAGGCATTTAGCATTGAAAATGTATTTAGAACCTAACAGTAACGTGTGAAGGGGAAACGACAAGCAGCACATGGAGCGGATAAAAGCGACGTCTCAGTCTGAGAGTAGCATTGAACATTGAAATTCCAAAACCAAAACACGACGCAACTGCCACACACGCACCGACTTGGCTAAATTATATCCTCTGGAGACCGACATTTTGGGGTCACACACACTTCCCACGTTATTCTCCACTTGTCCCTTTCCCATTCGTTGCGTACAGATCCACAATTACACCTTCTCTCCCTCATCATTTTTTATTAATCATCTTCACTTTTTTTTTTCATGCTTAAGATACTTAATAGTATCTCATTAACTTTTATAATTATATTTTATCCCATAATTAACATGCACGAGGCTGACAATGTACCCAAATTCATAGGCGTGAATGGAGCGAGTGTTCATGCAGGCGCGTGGCCATGTTGTTAACTTAATGAACACGTCCGTTACTTGCTTTTTATTTTGTTAATCGCGGGATGGGCGCGTTGTATCAAGTATAAATGTTGTCCCACACACCACCTTAAACCCATCATCTTATTCACACTTTCATATACTTTACTTTCTGAAGCTCCACTTACACACTTTGTTTCACTTCCCAATTCCGATCATGGCTGAAGAGAATCAGAACAAATATGAGACCTCTCAGAGCACCGAAACGGAGATCAAGGATCGCGGTGTTCTTGATTTCCTCGGCAAGAAAAAGGAAGAAGAAAAGCCTCAAGAGGAAGTCATCGTCACTGAGTTCGGAAAGGTGACAGTGTCTGAGGACAAAAAAGAAGACGAAGGAGAGAAGAAACACACCCTCTTCCAGAAGCTTCACCGATCTGACAGCAGCTCAAGCTCCGTAAGTTCCTTTTGTTTTCTTTGCATGGAACAATAACTTGTTGATCATATTCATACTTCTTGATTAACGAAGATCATGTTTTGTATTTCACTCCTTTTAAAAAATATATAAATTTAAACGAGTTAGATATTCTTACTCTTATGTAAATCTTGATATTACACTATTTTAGAAGTTTTCATGAGATAGGTAATGATATAATGATCCGATAATGTATAATAATAGGCTTTATTATGTTAAAAAAATGTTAAATGTAGTTTTGATTGGTATATGCTATATATGTGATGATCATGATGCAGTCAAGCGAGGAGGAAGGAGAAGGAGGGGAGAAGAAGAAGAAGAAAAAGAAGGAAAAGAAAGGGCTGAAAGAGAACGTTGGTGGTGATGATCATCACAAGGAGGAGGACACGAGTGTTCCAGTTGAGAAAGTTGAGGTAATTGATGCAGCACATCCTGAGGAAAAGAAGGGTTTCCTCGACAAAATTAAGGAGAAGCTACCAGGTGGTCACAAGAAGACAGAGGAGGCAACGGTCCCTTCCCCTGCACCTGCAGCATCATATGAGCATGGTGAGGGTGGTCATGAAGGTGAGGCCAAGGAGAAGAAAGGTATTTTAGAGAAGATAAAAGAGAAGCTTCCTGGTTATCATCCCAAGACAGAGGAAGAGAAAGAAAAGGACAGTGCTTCTCACTGAGGTTATGATTCAGACATTCAAGATGGTTGTGGTGTGCTTTGCTTTAATTTCATGATGAGCTTTTCTTTCTGTTTCTTGATGCATACCGTGTTGTTCTGTATCTTTTACGTATACATTGAAGTTTGCGTAGGATTCCTTTTGTTTTTTTGATAAATTTGTTTGGGGTAAAAAGAACAAAAAATGTATTGAAAGAAAAAGAATGGAGTAATGTATTTTATTTGTGTTTTGAAATTTCTTTTTTAATTAATTGTTGTGCATAGTTACCTCATCCACGGGATAACTCATATTTAATGTGCTTATAATCGGTTGAAATTGAACATTCAAGTACAATGATTTGGAATCAAATTTTCATGTTTGAAACTTGTAGAAATAAAATTGTTTTTAATCTTAAATTCATTTAACAAGCATAAAATACGAAATTTAAAGACTTTCGCTAACGTGTATATCTTAAGAAATGAAAAAAGTTGAATGATATCATGAAATATAAAAGTATTATATTCTTACCTTTAGTAATCAATATTGATAAATAAAAATTTAAGATCAGATATTTACAGTAATAAACAAAATTAATAAAATCATAAAAGTTTAATCATTTTTTCAGAAGTTTAAATAAAATATTTAATAAAAATAGAACACTTATTTGAGAATCCAAAATGCATATCATTTTAAAGAAGATTTGTTTATTGTGAAAAAACAATTTTTTTGGATAATTTATTTAATTACCAATTTTCAAAATATTATTTATTATTTTAAAAATAAAAAATATGACGTGGAATAACTTAGAACTTACCAATAGCTTTATCTATTTCAGCTATGCTAGTGGGTAGTCGGGCAATAATTTTCTCTGCTTTACCCCACTTCAGGGCCTTACGAATGATGGCGCGTTGACTAGTTGTTGATCGGTAGGATAGAATCCTATCTGATAATAAATTGCTGACATTTAGGATTATTTACGATTTAAATTTTGACTATTCAATATTTTTTTGTGTCTATTTTTCACTTCCCCTTTTCTTTCTCTCTCTCTCTCCTTTTCTAAATTCCAAACCCCACAATGAGGTGTGAACAAATCATTTTCGCTAAATTATTTCTAGACCCTCTGTTATTAGGCAATTTTTTGTGTGTTTCTTTTTTAATATGTGGCAGTGCTAGGACCATTCATGTAGTAGTACAAGTTATTGTTGATTATTAGGTCCCATCTAGAGAGAGACTAAATGTGTATGTTTGCTTGATGTGTCCCTTACATAAATAAAGAAGATAGATCATGATATTTAAAGAAAGCATAACTTTGAAAGTGAAACGCAACTAACAAAAGAGAAGAAGAGATGAGAGGGTCAACTACCATGCTCAATTGATAATTAAGTAGAGTTGTAATTGAACATTCGTTTATTATTGGATCAAGCTGAAATTTGAACAGAGGGCTTAAGATAACTAGTTTTTCCAGTGACTCAACCTGTAACGAGAGATATTCACTTGGTTATTTGGTTGACTGTTTTAATATGATGTGTGCTGACTGACTTATTTGTTTACCTTCACCCATTTGAGTCACAATGGAGTTTTGTTCTTGGTCTAGAGGATGCGTGGTTTTCAAAATCAAGGGTTTAAGTGGTGAAAAACGATTTAGCTCTCATCCTTTTAATGGTCGGTTTGATTTTTCAAAAGAAAACATTTAGGATTAGTTGCTTTAATTAGTCTATCTTCCAAATTAAAATAAAGTTAAGAATGGTTAAAAAAATTCATCTTGCAAATTAAATTTATCTTACATTTAGAACTAGATGCTTTAATTAGTTTATCTTACAAATTCATGGTCAATCTTTTTTTAAATCGAAACTAAAATTCTTAATTATTGATTCGATTGAAACAATAAAGACTGTACATTTCATATCATTTTTCATTCCAATATGTGAGATTGTTTGCAGTTCGTGTCTACCCCGTAGGACTAGATATAAAGATTCATTATTGACACCCCAAAAAAAGATATAGAGATTCATTCACATTGCCCCAAGAGATAGAAGTTAAAGCCTCAAAGCTCACTTCGATAGCCCAGCAAATATACATTTTATTCTTAAATACAGGAAAATAATCTTTAATGTCCTGCAATTTACGATAACAAAATAAAGCTTAAAAAGAGAAACACTCGAGAAATAATGATAACTATACAGAACTGTTACACTCTGTTCACATTGCCTATACGAAACTCCCCTAATAGGGATACATTTATTCCCTCAATGGCATATAAATAAACAAGATACAGAATAATGTTGGATGACAAAGTCCCCAGGAAATCACCGTAGATAATGCCGCATAGTGCAACCACGGATTTGCCACACCAAAATGAAAGAATTATAACACAGGTTTAAAGCATTGAAACCCCAAAGATTTTAAAGCATCAGTCATCCTCGTCATGTAGCGATGAGAAGGAGAAAGGGTAGAACTTGTAACCATCACCCTCATAGAACTTGTTTTGATACTCCACCCAGTGAAGTCGTAAAGCATGCAAGAAGGCACTTAGAGTTTCCATGACAAGTAACACTCCAACGGTAGCGAAAACAAAGACAATAAACCCCACTATCAGGATAATCACGTTGTTGTATCTGACAAAACGGAGAGCAATTACAACAGGTCAAACTATCATATTGGATTTGAGGGAACAGGAAGAGTGGTTGTACAGAATGAACAAAAACTATAAGCTCGATTAGAGACAATTCAGGACACCTTTCAAAAATAGAAAGTTAGTAGTTCTAAAAAGTTAAAGACAAATGTTAATGAATACCCTTAAAGCACTAGTAAAGAATAAAAGATAAATAAATCTTATAAAGTGTTATTGATGCACTCTCACCGTGTTGTATCTCTAGTGTGATTTCCAATAAAAAATCTAGTTGATTCTTAGAGTATCGGTTAACAAGACCCAAAGTTAAAAAAACATGTAAAGAAGTACTAATTCTAAAAGCCAATAAATTGAGTCCTGAATAGTTCTCCGTTCAATCACGTATTGTATACTCTCCAATTCTATTCCTATTTTCTACATCATAAGCTGAAAGCAATAAAATTTAAACAGCGCTTCATAGTCATGACATACCCCCATGCCATAATCAGAACCTTCTCGTAGAATACACTGGATAACTCTGAATGAGCAAGACTGGATTAAAAAGGGGAAAAATCAGTAGATATATCATCATAATTTATATGCACATACATAAAACAGATCCATAGACGAATTGGAAAAGAAACCTCATGATGTGAGGTTCCTTCCTTGGGAAATCAGAGTCTACAGAGACATACCTAAGAGCCCACAGACGAAGATAAGATGCTGTATTAGAGACAGCTCCAAGTACAAATTCGATGGTGTGTATGAGTTGATGCACAAAGACTTCACTAAATTCAAATTCCTCGTGACCATGGGAATCATGATTTGACTCCACTTGTAAGGTCTCTTCTGCGCTTTGAAGTGGTGCATATGATTCACCCTGGTGCCTCTGAGGTAACATAATTATCAGAACCAGAAGAAAGATAAAAGTTTCACGCAGGAACAAACAGATAACTAGAGTAAAGTTCAAAAGCAAGCATACATCTTCATGTTGCTTCTTCAAAATAAAAGGTTTTGGGATCAGCATCCAGGGTACAGACACAAGAGCCATAAGTAAAAGCACTTGCTGGTAGGAATGCAACATAGAATGTGAGTGATGTCATATTGAAATAAGTAAAAAATATAATGAGAATGTGACTTGGAAGTGAACAAACCTGCAAAATTTTCTGACCAACAAAAAGTTGATTTTCACCCAAATCATCTGTAGGACTCAGGAACATGTAAATCATTATATGGTACAAATCAGCTTGAGAACCAGTAGACCACTTTACAATAATGAGAGCAGATAGGTAACCAAATAGACTGTTGAGAAATATCATCTGGGGTATAAATTGGAACCTGAAAAGTGAAAGATTGAAACAAAAAATAAGTTATGTACAATTTTAAATTAGCAAGCAAGTTCATAGTCATTCAGAAAAATTCAGTGATTTTATTGTGGACATTAAGAATTCCTAAAGAACCTATAGGATTTTATTTTAAACTTCTTTCCTACTAAAGAACAGGACTATGTCGGCTTTTCCCTAAAATAAACATGACATTTCAAGAACATCCAATAAACAGGTATCCAAAACTCCTTATAGGTTTTTCACTGCTCAGACATGCATTACTGCTGATAACACAAACTTTACCATATATTCACGCCACTTCCAAAGAATCTGGCATTGCAATAGCTCATTATAATTCCAAGATTCATTTGGGCAACCCCAAGAAGAATTGACATTTTCATTTTCAATGAGTTTAGAAATGGTAATTCGCTTCTTGTGCCATGCCATACTGGGTCAACTCCAAATGGGTAAGTGCGACGCACTTTTACCAAACCAACTGTAGTAGCATCCCTGCATCAAAAAGAGGATTAGGGAAAAAGGGAGACGGTAACTAATTTTTCTAAAACATAAAGCATAATATATGTCATGAATCAAGGAATTTGATCTACCCGCAAGAAAGGTCACGACATGCATATGCTGAGGGACCAAATAGTTCAAATGGAACAGAAAAGAACTCATTATAGATCAAACCAGTATATATTGAGAAGATTGCCATCAACATAATAACATAACGACCACCAAAAGTCATCTCTGTGATGTCTCCAAGTTTCTGCATTTTACACAACTTCACGTTAAAAGACTGGAAATTTAAATAATACTCGTGTAACAAAAACACCTCTTCAAATGCAATTTACTCTGAAAGAGTAACTAAAGCAACACATTACAAACCACTAAACAGAAATTGACGACAGAGAAATGTGAATCTGAAAGATTTCACTGTCAATCAACAAAATTTTAAGGATTTTTAATCATCTAGATAAAAACAAAAATACAATTATTGTCATCTTAACTTGGAGTAAAAATAACTACTACCTTAAAGGATTTCAGCACTCTTTCTCGGAGTAATAAGCAGAAAGTAGTTTCTAGGCTCTGAATAACTTGCAGAGCTAGTTGCCAAGCTGTCAGTCCATTACAAGTGATCTGAATATATATTCTCCCCGTATAACACTAGTGACAATTTAATTCGTTCTGATCTACATTACAATTCTCTCTTAAAACATCTAAGTTTCTCTCAACTTTCTCAAACATTCTCTTCCTATTCAGAAAACACTTTCTTGTTTACCCTTGAATCTTGATGCATGGTCTTGAGAGCAAAAGTAATCCAGAGATTCTCTCATTCATCAAGCAGGAATATACACCACTTGAAAGTTGTTTTTAATAAAACAATAATAACCTATTCCACTAGGTTGAAAGTTGGTTTTAATAACTTAATTATTTGCTACAGAAGAGTTCTGTGTGGCTAAAGAAAGAGTAATTAATAAATCAAATACAACATGCATCACACAGCCAAATGTTTTCATTGATCTATAAATAGATTCTAAGCTTACCAAAAAGTAAGCATTAGTTATCTCCAAGTTATAAATAATGATACTTCATATAGACTCAGCACATAGTACAAAACAACTACTCAAGACATAAAAAGATGGAGAAAATCAATTAAAATTTTCTCCCATTATAAGAATTTTTTTTTTTTCACCTTTTCTTAGAATAATTCTCTTAGAAAACTTCAAGATTACCTGCCCAGAAAGTTTCTTCTCCCTGATTATGAAATAAAGTGCTCCCAATAGTAAACATATGCCATGTCCCCAATCACCAAACATGACAGCAAAAAGAAATGGAAAGGTAATTATGCTATATAAAGTGGGATTTGCCTCCTGATACTTAGCAACCCTGAAATGATAGTACAAAATTCATGTATTAGTACAATTGTTCATAACAAAAATACAAATGTATTAGTATTAGTACACTAAGTTCATACATTACTAAGATTATCACCCCATCCAGTGAATCACTACTAAGATAAAGGTAAGCCTTCAGGTCCAGTGGTTTCTCTCTGCATCTTTGTTAGGATGCATTTGCAAGGTATGATTTGAGAGCCCCACATTGGAAGTATGAGATTCTAATATGAGGTTTATAAGGCCTTAGACTCTCCAACTACTATAGTTAGCTTTTGTGGTGTTGTTCTCCCAAGGTTCTTGTCAGTCTTTTACCTTCACATGTCAGGTTTTGATCAATATATTTAGAAATTGGATACTTTTAATGTAGAAAATGTCCCTTGAGTTTAACTTTTGCATGTGAACTGCATAGATGGCAACATAGAATTCAGATTTCTAAATAATAGATCTATGAATTTCTCTGCAGGTGTACCAATATAGTTCAGATAGTATATATTTTATATCTTATATTTTATGGAATTCATTTGATTTGTAAACAACATAATATTTCTCTGTAATAGAAACTTCACTGCTACTAATAAGATTTTAATATTTATTTCACCCTAGTTTGTTATTGCTAATTTGCTATACAGTGCAAGGACAAATTTGTTTGTCCATGGTTCAGAAAACTCCAATGGTACCCCATATTACAGTGAAAACATTTATGTGATCATGCAGGCAATACATACGTTGCATTTACTCTGCACAAATTCTCTATAAGTATACCTCCACTTTGATCCCCATCCCCACAAATAAAAAAGGGAAAAGCAGGCAAAGAAACAAACATGATGCTCACCCATATGAATCAATAATTTCCTGAAATGGAGAAGTAAATTTATTTGTACGAAAATAGGTAGGTGGCATCTCCCTAGTATGCAAGACTTGGAAAATGGCACTGACTTGGGAATTAGAGTCAAATGCTGCCAGCTGCAATGCATCCTGGATCTGAAAAACCAACATTGTTTCTCAGAATCAATCATGCAGTAATCATAATAAGGAGAATATTAACTCAAGCTAGGAAAAAACAATAACGAAGGGAACACAAGAACAATAAATACCATCTTTGTTGCAAAAACAGGACTCCAACCCTCAGCCACAAGACATTTTTTGGTCACATCAAGGCTAAGCATGTTCAGGGTATGGTAAATGGATTTCTCCTTCCTCACCTGCATGGATTGAAAGAAATATTGTCAAAAGACCATTTTAGTGCCAGCAGGATAAAATGACTATCCGTAAATAATTTCTGGAATATGAAATGAAAATTTACAGTGAATAAAAAGCACACAAAAAAAGTAGATGATCAGACATAGATGCCCATGTTCATTGCACCTAAACACAAAACAAAATACATAGTTGAGTATAAAATTTGACATACCAAAAAATTCCATTGCTCAAATTGAATCCCAATAGTCTGTAGCAAGTTGCCCCGGTGCAGCAGTCCAGCATCTATTGCAGTCTTCAATTCTTCAAGTCTTGCTGAAACCTGCAGGTAAATTTGTTAGAAACTTAGAATTACTTCAATATAAAAGTAAAAAAAATAGTAACTTACTGAATACCTAGCACAGACAGAAAAATGATGAGGCTTCTTAAAAATATAAACCATACAACAAAACAGCTCAATGTCATTATGTTGTGTAAATTAAAAAAATTATCCTATCTTCAAGTAGCTATATTCAATAGTCCCTTCTATAATTTCTTTCATATGCTAGAGTATCATTAAAATTTAAAAGAGGACAAAATCAGAGCAATTAAACTGTGAAGGAAAAACATTTAGACCAGCAGTCCACTATCAACAGTTCTGACTAGTCTGCACATTCAAAATAACAAGCTTATGCCTGAGAACAGAAAAATAAATCAAGTAAATATCTGAAACAGTAAAACATTGAACAGAATACAATAGTACAAACACTCACTTTTCTGGAATTTTGATTATAAAATGGTATACTTAGTACATATCAAATGCAAGCAAGCATGGTTATGCAAGATATCCCCAAGGAAATAATTTTTTACAGCATAATGGTAATTTTGCAACCACTCATTGGATGTCTCATGATTATGAAAATATTGACCCAATCTTCTCTTGCCCACTCTGGGGCCACAGTAAAACCTGTAACTTCGCCTAACTTTGATGTTGTAGTCAAATAATACCATGTCATAACTCCCACAATGAAAATGCAAAGATGGGTTTGTCCAGAGTTTACTTATGATCACTAATTTTCTACGAAAACAATTTAAAACTCAGGATTACAGCTTTAATGCAGTACAACAGGAGCTTAGCCAAAAACATTACTAATAATATTTAAAAAAAAAAAAATTGGCAGGGGAGGTGGAAGTGCTGAATCTTTTCTGTGGTTGAAGTAAGAATCATAAAGCAAACCTCTGAAACCATTTGAGCTTGTTTTCCAAGTTCCTCAGCAAAAGGGTATCGATTAGCACCAAATGCCTCACATATTTTCAGAATCTTGCCTTTGGCTTTTTCACCAGTATAGAAGACCACAAACACATTTTTCTCAACCTGCAGTTTGACATTCCCAACTCACCATGAAATGTAACTAAAAAAAAACCGTTTTGTAAATGACAATAAATGTTTACCCAAAATGCATGACCTCTTTTATTATGTTATGCTCACTAATAGGGATCACAAATTCATAAGTACAAGCAAGGACATAATACAACCACGGATGTAGGTAGCCTTCCGATAAAAGCAGTAGATTAGAAACTTTATTTACATGATGATAATCTGATCTCCATATTCAACTAATCAATGCCATTAAGGAACGGTCAAATTAGGTTGTATTTTATTAAAAAAATAAACAACTAAGAAGTGATAGGTCTGGGAACGGATAAATTGTTAAAAAGAAACATATATCCATGTGTATCCTAAGAAGTTATATCGAGAGAATAATTCCTCCATTTGGTACATAAATGATCCATAATAGCTATCTAATAGGACCACAAAACTTGGATGGAAAATAAACATTTGATTTGATCCAGACTAACATACCCCAGCACAGTATAAGCTATAATAAATGTGACAACTGACAACATATGATCATTAAACTAGCTTGCAACAAGGCAACTAATTATTCAGCAGATTGTGTAGATGGGGGAAATACCTGTTCACCAGAAACAGGGTCTGTGACAGGCTCCTCAACAATAACCTGCCGCAAAAACACATTGCCTCTAGTAGCACGAAATAAAATTCTCTCAAATGCCATGGACTTCTCCCTGGGAACAAGACCTGCTAAAAACCCCAACCTAACTTGCTTTGATGAATCAGTGGACAATTCCTTTACAAAGAAGGGGAAGAAAACCAGGAGTTGTTTCATTAGAATAAAGGTTTCTGTCAATATTGCATGAGAAAAAAGTTAGATATGAGTAGGCATGAGATTTACCTGGTCCTGTAATAAAGGCGTTTCAATAGATTCACCACTTTGTTGTTGTGATTCATATTCTCTTTGATGCTCTATGGCATGACTTTGAGCTGAGTGGAAAAATTCGCCAGCCTGAATATGATGAACAACTATTTATTTGTTAGCATGTCATATAATATTATATTAATATTACACTACTAAATTGCCAATCCTATAGACTTAACAATCAATGAGAAGCTATTAGTCATTTATAACTGGACTTTGGCATACAAAGAACAAAAATGCTCACTGCTCAGTAGAAAAAAATACATAACTTCAGCAATCAAAGCAGGATTGAGAATGTTTGTGGATTTAGGAAGATTTGACAGCATCTCAGTCAATATATGTAATTATCTTTTGGGTAGAACCACATGAAATTATAACCATTCTTCAAATCAAATTATGCTTCTCTTTCACTACTATCAAGCCCATCCTTATTGACCATGCAACAATGACTGATGCCAACATTGTCATTACAGAATCAATTGAACAAGATTTTCAAATTCCATAAGTCAAGAAACCCAAAACAAACATATGCTAATAAATTGAGTTTGGAATAGGATTACAAAGGGAAGAAAATAATGGTGAAATTTCAGGATTAGGTGGAGGATAGAAAAGACAAAAGAGATTTGATTGATACAAGAGCAATCTAGTGCCTTAGGCTCCCACCAAGTAGCATCTAGGGAGGGTAGATACACACAACCTTATCCCTGCAAGTGGCAAGGCTGTTTCTAGGATTTAACCTTGTAAACCTCTAGGTCACAAGGCACTGAAGGCAGCAACCTTACTGTTGCCCTATGGCCCCTATGGCTCGTATTCTACAAAACATATCTGATCGATATTCTTATAATATGACGTATTAGACACAAACCATGAAGACTTATTTTAGTACTAATTAATTAGGTCATTAGTGTAGTACAATAAGTATAAGATTCCTAGCCCAATCAAATAAGGCTGCTGAACAACAAGACTTACAACACAAGAATAACCATAATATTTTGACCCAAAAAGGTTTACAAGTGACTCACTTTACTGGGCAAAGGAAAGCTTTCATAATTGTAGTTTAACATTGATTAGACATACCCATAAATACTATTTTCATTTTTCTATTATAATTCAGGAAAGGACATCATTTCACTCTGTTTCTTCAGCTATTTTATTTAACTATATATTTTGAAAGTGCATAACTAACAACCATTACATGCCTGGACAAATGGACACTACCCTAGATCATTAAAGAAGCAGATAGATGATTGAAAGACATAGTTTGTGGTTTAGCAGAAAACGGACTGCACCTTCTGCAGAACAAGCTTATACTCCACTAGTTCATTGTAAGAGCGTTGCAACTTTTCATTGTTTGCATTGATCTCGGTTAACTCTGACTCAAGTTCAGTAAGTTTTACCTATTAAAAGACATACCATAGGTTACTTGTATAATAAAATTTACTAAACACAGAAAAAAAAATATTATCAACAAACATATCAAGGTACCTCAAGGTCATCAATGTTTACGTCTTGCTGTGTTGTGGAAATTGTTGGTGAAACGCCATCCTTCAACATTTGTTCCTTGAAAATGCGCAATTTACGTGCCATCTCTCCACATCTTTTTATCTTTATAAGCACCAGTCAAGCATACAATCAAAATATGCAGCCAAGAGGTAAATTCTAAATGTAAGTGAAATGAAAGAAATGATGATAAATTCCAACGGTAAAATCTAAAATGTTTTGCAGAATCCATCCCACCATCCATGCCCCCCCACTGCCACCCTTCCTTCCCTTTCCCCTTTACCCTTTTTCTTACAGAGCGTCCTGTGTCTCATAACTACAGTGTAGTACAGCCATTTCAAAGAACAAAGTCATGCCCCAAATTTAAAAGCCAAGAACAAGAAAAGGTAAAAAAAAATGTAGGCACGCGGTTGCCATGGGTCAGTTGGTTGATAGGACATAATTATAATCACTCAAAGCAATTATAGCTATTGCAAAATCCTTTTCTTTCATCCATCTTTTCACTAATTTTCAGTACAAGCAGAGCATCGCATCCACATTCCAGAAGCAAGAAAGAGTAGTTACGGCCCAAGCAGCATACAAAAGAAACGCACCTGAGTAGCATAAGCTCTTTGAAAAGGGCTCTTGTCTGCATTGAGCTGAAAATAACACAGGGCAGAGCACATTATATTTATAGAAGTCTCTCAAAGAAGCACAACTTAGACCTGGAAAGAGACTTGTATTGACAGCTTAATTTGTTATTGCCATAATCATTCTTCCATTCAACCTTAACACAGTACAGAATTCTATCAAATTATTCAGGGTCTATCTTCGCCATTCAATTAACACACAGCAGAGCAGAGATTAAAGAAGCTCGAAAAAAGAGCTTCAACTAACTAACTAATAATTAGTGTAGGCATATAAGAGTAAACAAAAATAGTGATGGAAATTGAAGTGATGATCGTGAAGAGTGAGAATGAAAAGGAGTAGCAGTAGCAGTGTAACTAACATCTTTGAATTGAAGGAGACCAAGGTCGCCGAGGTATGAAACGGTGAGGTGAGCTGATTCCACGGGAATGATCAGTTGAAGAAGCTGCATCGGCTCCGACCGAAACAGATCCATCGGCGGACAGCAACCACCGCGCGCTGCCTCTCCCATTCTCCGCCACCTCCTCTCTCTCTACAACCTTCCACGTACTCCTTATTTTTAGTATTTTAATTAAATGTAGGTGCATTTAATTAGTCAGGTAAAGAAGAAAAATCTCTATTTTAGTAATTTAGAATGAAACGATGATGATAATAATAACAATAGTAATATAAACAAAAATAAGAAAAGCGAAAGAGTGATTGCTCGCCACATTTCAATTTACTGTTTAGAAGGGTGACAATGACTTGGTGGTTAATAAATTAATATTTATTTTAAAAAAATTAAATTTGTTGTAAAAGTTTACATGTTATGATAAGCATTTTGTTTATATTTCTTAAATAAATTAAATCCATGTAGAAACATTTCTTAAATAATTTTTATTATTTTGAATGATTTAGCATATTAATTTTTTTATAATTTTAAATTTATTAAAATAGACTTAAATTTATTGGATACCTTCATTTAAATTTTTTTTTATTAGATAGGCTCGTGAAGAATCCAGGAATAAAAAAAGAAAAAACTCTAGATCAAGAAACAACGACAGTTAGGAAAAACAAGATGTACTCCTTGACGCACGCCACGCGTCCCTCATATAATGTATACCAATTTTCTTGTAAAAACTATATCAAGTAAAATTTATATTAAAAATATATAGTTGGCCTCCGAAATATTTTAAGATTTAAACCTACATCATATATTGAAATAATTTGTAAATCTAAAAAAATTTAATTAGAAATATTATTTTTTCTTAATTAATATTCCTTCATTTGTTAGGGATTTCTTTGGAAAAAAAAATAGTTGATGCTTTTGAAAATAAATTAATCCCATCTACAACTACAAGACAAAGATACTTCAACATTTTATCAGAAAAAGAAACTGCCCCCGATCCAAGACACATGGTCACGGGGGAGCATTTTTTAATGAAAAGAAAATTAGCGATAAGAAAACTTACTAATATCATTAAAAAACTATAGTGAAAATTAAAATTGGCCTGGTAGAGATTTAAAACCTAAAGCTAAACCCACATAGTATTTATTCCACAAACTCTAGATATTTTTTCTTTTTAGATAACATGTATCTAATAAGTAATAAAGTGAGTCCATAATTTGAGTTAGCCATTAAACTATTCAATAAAATATTAGAATCCAAAATGACAATAAAGGTAACATTCATTACTTAATTGTTATTATTAATCATTATAATAATTTACTTGAAGAAAATTAATTAAAGAGGATTTTTTTTCTTTTTTTAAGTAAAATCAAATTTATTATTGAACAGAATTAAGGTTAGCATTAAATTGTTTAATAAACCTTATGGTCCAAATGTTACTGAACATTATATTCTTTGCTCAATCGATGACGTCGTTGGCCCCCGGAATAATTTGTTTCATGAAAACTTACAAAATGAGAAAACAAAATTAACTTAATTATCAAAAATGTCTATATCTATATATTTCTAATTTTATTTTTTATATTTTCGTATTTTCTAATCCTCTTTTGTTTAGATTTTGAATTTTATTTTTATTTATCTATTTCTTAACTACCTTTTCCATAACGAAGCACTCGTATTGGCCCAACTACCAACTCATAAAGACACCAAAATCGAAAATGACAAACACAAAAACACAAGAACAAGCGTTTTAGGTTGAATCATTACTGTCACCATAAACAATTACATTAAGAAAAACGAACAAATATTCAAATTGGACTTATGACTAAAGAAACAAAGAAACCCCCTCGGTTCTTTTAAGAATCAGTGATCCTCATCATCTAGCAATGAGAAGGAGAAAGGGTAGAACTTGCAACCATCACCCTCATAGAACTTGCTTTGGTATTCTACCCAGTGAAGTCGTAAAGCATGCAAGAATGCGCTCAAACTTTCCATGCCAAGTAACACCCCAACGGTAGCAAAAACGAAGATAATAAGACCCATTATCGGGATAATCACATTGTTGTATCTGTAACATTATGGAGAGCAATTACCAGTCAAATTATCAGATTGTATTTGAGGGCACAAAATGAGTGATTGTAGAGAATGAACTATTAGCAACAAAAACCACTAAGCCCGATGGAGAATGAACTCCAATAAGTCATATTTAGTTTTCACTTATAAACAATTGATTTCTATGATTATATATATTCTATAAATATCCCCAATGTCCTGAATAAGTTGAAACTTGAAAGCAAGATAATTTAAACAGCGATTCATAAACTTGACATACCCCCATGCCATAATCAGAACCTTGTCGTAGAATACACTTGATAACTCAGAATGAGCAAGACTGCATTCAAAAGAGAGAGAAAAAAATAAATGTTCTGTTTATTACTTTTTATAAAATATTCTGTTTTGCAATATTGTGCATACGATTGTGTATAAGTTTGTGACAAGAATCAGAGTCTGTAGAGACATACCTAAGAGCCCATAGACGAAGGTAAGAAGCAGTATTAGAGACTGCTCCAAGTACAAATTCTATGCTGTGTATTAGTTGATGTACAAAGACTTCACTGAATTCAAATTCCTCCTGACCATGGGAATCATGATTTGACTCCCCTTGTAAGCTCTCTTCTGTGCTTTGAAGTGGTGTATAGGATTCACCCCGGTGTCTCTGGGGTAACATAATTATAAGAACCAGAAGATAGCAGTTTCATGTAGGAACAAATGTAGAGCTTGAGTAAAGTTCAAAAGAAAGCATACATCTTCATGTTGCTTCTTCAAAATAAAAGGTTTTGGGAACAGCATCCAGGGTATAGACACAACAGCCAGAAGTATTAGCATTTGCTGGTGGGAACACAACAAAGAATGTCAGTGATATTCATTATGAAATAAGCCAACAAGATAAGGGAAATGTGACTTGGAAGTGAACGAACCTGCAGAATTCTCTGACCTACAAAAAGTTGATTTTCACCCAAATCATCTGTAGGACTCAGGAACATGTAGATCATTATATGGTACAAATCAGCTTGAGAACCAGTGCACCACTTCACAACAATGAGAGCAGATAGGTAACCAAATAGACTGTTGAGAAATATCATCTGGGGAATAAATTGGAACCTTAAAAAGTGAAAGATTGAAACAACAAAATGAAGTTATCTGCAATTAAAAATATGCAAGAAAGCTCATAATCATTGAGAAAAATTCAGTAATTTTATTGTGGACAGGAAGAATTCCTAAAGAACATAAAGGATTTTGTTTTAAACTTCTTCCCTGCTAAAAAAAAGACTCTTGGATTTTTTTCACAAAATAAACACGACATTTCATGAACATACAATAAACAGGCATCCAAAACCCCAGATAAGTTTTCCACTGCCCAGACATGCAATACTACAGATAACTCAAACTTACCATATATTCACTCTGCTTCCAAAAAATTTGGCGTTGCAATAGCTCATTATAATTCCAAGGTTCATTTGAGCAACCCCAATAAGAATTGACATTTTCATTTTCAATGAGTTTAAAAAGGGTAATTCACTTCGTGTACCATGCCATACAGGGTCCACTCCAACTGGGTAAGTGCGACGCACTTTTACCAACCCAACTGTAGTAGCATCCCTGCATCAAAAAGAGGATTACGGAAAAAGGGAGAAACGGTAACTAAATTTTCTGAAAAATAAAGCATAATATTATGTTATGATTCAAGGGATTTGATCAACCTGCAAAAAGGGTCACGACATGCATATGCTGAAGGACCAAAAAGTTCAAATGGAACAGAAAAGAACTCATTATAGATCAAACCAGTATATATTGAGAAGACTGCCATCAACATAATAACATAACGGCCACCAAAAGTCATCTCTGTGAAGGCTTCCAGTTTCTGTTTTTTACCCAAAGATTCATGTTAAAAGAGACTGGAAATTTAAATAATACACATGTAACAAAAACACCTCTTCAAATGTAATTTACTACGAAAGAGTAACTAAAGTAATAAATTACATACCACTAAACAGAAATTGGAGACAGAATAATGTGAATCTGCATGGTTTTGACCAGCAATCAACAGAATTTTAAAGAATTTTCATCACTAGTTAATAACAAAATTATGGTCATCTTGCAGTAAAAACAACCACCAATTTGAAGGATTTTAGCACTCTTCAGAGTAATCAGAAGAGCAGTAGCTTCTAGGCGCTTAGTCACTTGCGGGGCAAGTTGCTGATCTGTCAGCCAGTTTGTTAGTTAAGTCAGAAAGTTGTACTGCAAGCCAACCTATTCTGAATACATATTCTCTGCATACTCTTGCAAGTTCAAATGATCTGAATACATATTCACTCTCTTATAACAAATGAATTCATTCTGATCAATACATTACAAGTCTCACTTAAAATTTCACTCAGGTTCTCAATTTTCTCGAACTCTTCATATTCAGAAAACACTTTCTCCTTTGCTCTTGAATCTTGATGCATGGTCTCCAAATCAAAAGTAACCCAAAGATTCTCTCTCTCTCTCTCTCTCTACACACACCCACACACACACATTTTCTACATTGTTTTAGAACAATTTTTGCAGCAAACTCAACATTACCTGGCCAGAAAGTTTCTTCTCCTTGATAATGAAAAAAAGAGCTACCAGTAGTAAACATATGCCATGTCCCCAATCCCCAAACATGACAGCAAAAAGAAATGGAAAGGTAATTATGGTATAGACAGTAGGATTTGCCTCCTGATACTTAGCAACCCTGAAATGATATGACAAAGTTCAAGTAAACATAAGCCTTCAGGTGCAGTGGTTTCTCTCGGTCACTTTTATGTTCAAATGTATGGTTTTAATAAATATATTTAGAAAATAGATACTTTTACTGGAGAACACATTTATCGAATATTTATTTTTGCATTTGAGTGTATGAATGGGAATATAGAATTCACATTTCTAATTAATAAATCTATGAATCTCTCTGCAGGTGTTCCAATCTGGTTCAGACAGTAAAGATTTTATATTTTCTGGAATTCATTTGATTTGTAAAGAACATAATATTTCTCTCTAATAGAAATATTACTTTGTGGCTTCTAGTATGATTTCAGTTTGCTTCAGTCATATTTATTTCAACCTAGTACTTCATTGATTTGTTGTGCAAGGACAAATTGTATGTCCATGGTACATTATATTTTAAATATCAAAAAGTATGTACATGATCATGTCATTTATTCTTCAGGAACTTTTGACAAGTATACCTCCTTGCCAACCCCCTGCCACTACCGAAAATAAAAAAGGAATAAGCAAAAGGAAAAAGAAATAAACAGGATGCTCACCCATATGAATCAATAATTTCTTGAAATGGAGAAGTAAATTTATTTGTACGAAAATAGGTAGGTGGCATCTCCCTCGTATGCAAGACTTGGAAAATGGCACTGACTTGGGAGTTAGAGTCAAAGGCTGCCCGCTGCAATGCATCCTGGATCTAAAACACCAACATTGTTCCACAGAATCAATTATGCAGTAGTCATAAAAAAGGAAAATTTTAACCCTGGCTAGAGAAAACAGAAAGAAGAGATCACTAGAACAATAAATACCATTTCTGTTGCAAAAACAGGACTCCAACCCTCAGCTAGAAGACATTTTTTGGTCACATCAAGGCTAAGCATGTTCAGGGTATGGTAAATGGATTTCTCCTTCCTCACCTACATGAATTGAAAGAAATACTGTCAAAAGACCCAAAAATACTAATCCATAAATAACTTCTAGAATGCGGAATGAAAATTTAGAAACAAAAAACACCCAAAAAGTAGATGATAAGGCATACATGTTCATGTTCATTACACTTACGTGCATAGCAAAATACATTAGTTGAGCATAAACATTTGACATACCAATAGATTCCATTGATC
The DNA here is from genome assembly GCF_003935025.1 of Abrus precatorius. Classification (NCBI taxonomy): domain Eukaryota; kingdom Viridiplantae; phylum Streptophyta; class Magnoliopsida; order Fabales; family Fabaceae; genus Abrus; species Abrus precatorius. The sequence continues at coordinate 21,256,474 of NW_020874384.1, forward strand.
AAATTGAACCCCAATAGTCTGTAGCAAGTTGGCCCGGTGCAAAAGTCCAGCATCTATTGTGATCTTCATTTCTAGAAGTCTTCCTGAAACCTGAAGGTAAATTTGTTAGAATTACTTGGATATAAAGGTGAAAAAATAGTAACTTGTCGAATACTTCGCATGGATGGGAAAATGACGAGGCTTCTTAAGAATAAGATCATAAAAAAAAAAAAAAGAAACCTAGCTTGGTCAATGTCATCGTGAAGCATAAATTAAAAGATTATCCTCTCTGTAAGGAATTATATTCATTAATCCCTTCTATAATTTCTTTCATATGCTAGAATATTATTAAAAGCGGACAAAGTAATAGCAATTCAACTGCAAAGGAAAAACAGGTATAGTTAAGAGTCTCAGACCACCAATTCACCATCAATTATTCCTACTAATATGCACTTTTAAAATAACATGCCTATGCCTGAATAGAAAAACAACTAAAGAAAATATCTGAATCAGCAAAACATTAAACAGAACACAACAGTACAAACACTATTTGTGGAGTTTGATTATAAAGTGCTATAGTCAGTACATTTCACAGCATAATAGCGATTATGGAACCACTCACTCAATGTCTCATGATTATGAAAGATGTCTCAGAAAATTTTGAAATTGAGCCAATCTTCTCTTGCCCACTCTTGGGCTACAGTCAAAATCGTAAGGCCACCTAACTTTGATATTGTGGTCAATAATACTATGTCATATCTCTTGCAATTAAAATGCAAAGATGGACTTGTCCAGACTTTACCTAAGGTCATGAATTTTCTTTTGAAGCAATTTAAAACTCACAATTACAGCTTTAAAGCAGTACAGCAAGCTTGACCAACAACAACAACAATAATAATAAACTGGCAGGGGGGGGAGGGGTAGTACAAAAGCTTTTTATTAGGAGAAGTAAGAATCATAAAGCAAACCTCTGAAATCATTTGAGCTTGTTTTCCTAGTTCCTCAGCAAAAGGGTAACGATTAGCACCAAATGCCTCACATATTTTCAGAATCTTGCCTTTTGCTTTTTCACCAACACAGAAGACCAAAAACACATTTTTCTCAATCTGCAGTTTGACATTCACAACTCACCATAAAATGTAAACCAAAAAAAAAGGTTTGCAACAGGAAAAAAATGTTGTCTACCCAAACTAAATGACCTCATTTACTATTTTATGCTCACTAATAGGGATCACAGATTCGTAAGTACAAATTAACATAATACAATAATGGATATAACTAACCTTCAAATAAAATAGTTTATTAGAAACTTCATTTACATAATGATGATCTCCACATTCAATTTATCGGTGCCAATAAACAAGTACAGTATTAATAGAATAGTCAAATTAAGTTAGACTTGTTATTAAAAGAAAAGATATTACTAAAGTACTTGTTCTTCTATACATAATTCAAAACAAAGTTAATAATAAATAACACTTTTAACTCATTTTCTCATTTAGAAGGTCAAGGTAAGCTGTGATAGGATTGGACAGATAAATTGCTGAAAAGAAATATAAACCAATGAACCGATTAAGGTTAAATCTCAGAACTAAACCCAAGACATTTCAATTGGTTAAAAGAAAAGTGTATAATTTCCATGTGTAACCTAAGAAGTTTGATCTTTTGGTAAATAAATGATGCATAATAGCCACCAATTAGGAGTACAAAACTCAGAAGAAATATATCCGTTTGTTGTTATCCAGACTAATATAGTAATATACCCTAGTAAAAATAATATACGTGACAACATATGAACGTTAAACTAGCTTGCAACAAAGCAACTAATTATTCCACTGATTGTATGTGGATGGAGGAAATACGTGTAAGTACCTGTTCTCCAGAAACAGGGTCTGTGACAGAATCGTCAACAATAACCTGCCTCAAAAACACATTGCCTCTTGTAGCACGAAATAAAATTCTCTCAAATGCCATGGACTTTTCCCTGGGAATAAGACCTGCTAAAATCTCCAACCTAGTTTGCTTCAATGAATCAGTGGACAATTCCTTTACAACAACAATAAAAAAACAGGAATTGCTTCATCAGAAAAAAGGTTGTTGTCAATATTACAAGAGAGAGAAAAATTGAGTTATGAATAGCCACTGAATCTACTTGGTCCGGTGATAAAGGTGTTTCAATAGATTCACCACTTTGATGCTGTGATTCATATTCTCTCTGATGCTCTGTGGCGCTACTTTGAGCCGAGTGGAAAATATCACCAGCCTGAAAATGATGAATAACTATTTATTCTTTGCCATGTCATACATTATTACATTTAATATTTACGCTACTAAAATTCCAATTCTATAGACTAACAATCAATGAAAAGCTATTAGTCATTCACACCTGTACATGAGCATACAAAGAACAAAATGGTCAGGAGAAAAAACTAATAACTTTAGCAATCAGAGATGTATTGACGTTTGTAGAGTTAAGACAGCTTTGACAGTGCCCATATGCAACTAGCGGTTGATGCCAACATCAAACTATAACCATTCTTTAAATCGAAATCTGTTTCTCTTTCACTTCTATCAAGCACACCCTTCTTGACCATGCAACAATTATTGATGCCAACATTGTCGTTAAGAAGTCAATTGAACAAGTTTTTCACTTTTCAAATGCCATAAGTCAACGAACCCAAAACAAACCTATGCTAATAAATTGAGTTGATCCCGTAACCTCTAGGCCAGAAAGCATTGAAGGAAGCAATCATACTGTTGCACTAAGGCTCGTATTGTATTGAACATACTCTATTGAACAAATGGACACTACACTAAATCATTAAGGGAGCACCTAGATGATTGCAACAGCAGAAAATGGACCACACCTTCTGCAGAACAAGCTTATACTCCACTAATTCATTGTAATAGCGTTGTAACTTTTCACTGTTTGCATTGATCTCCGTTAGCTCTGACTCAAGTTCGGTAAGTTTTACCTGTTAAAAGGACATACATGGCGTTACTTACACATTAAAATTTACAAAACATAGAAAACAATATTATCAACTATCATATCAATGTACCTCAAGGTCATCAATGTTTACGTCTATCTGTTTTGTGGAACCTGTTGGTGAAACACCATCCTTCAACATTTCCTCCTTCAAAATACGCAATTTACGAGCCATCTCTCCGCATCTTTTTATCTTCATAAACACCAGTCAAGCATTATATTTTTACTCCTACTTTTTTTACACTTTTTTTTCATTTAATTTTCTTTCTTCTCTAACTCATCATCCATCCCATCTTTTATTTTCTCGCCACCCATTTAACATGCGTCAATGAATCATTTTCTTCATGAAAATGTTTAAGTTTCAACAACTAGTCCCGTACATGAACTAGAGGTAATAGATAATGTAACATGGCAAGGAAAATGAAGAGCATTAAATTAAAGTTAATATGATCGAAAATGTCTATAAACCAAAGTTGTATAGTAAATTGTAATGTAATGATAAAACTTAAAATACCCTCTCATATTAATACTAATAATTCTAACTAAAAAATTAATCATGAGATATTTGAAAACAAGAAAATTATGAAAAATAATAGAAAATCTAATCTTAAAATATAATCTTTAAAGCATATAAAAAATATTTTGAAATATATATATATATATATATATATATATATATATAATTTTATAATCTAGGACAAAAAATATAGATGATAAAATAATTTTATAACTTATAGTTATATAACTTTTTTTTATTAATTTTAATGAATTACATATTTATTTCTTATAAATAAGATTGGAGATAGTATACTATTAAAATAATAATAATAGATAATATCTATTTTATATTTTATCCATCAAAACCAATAATTTTTTTAAAGATATTTTATTGTCTTAATTTATTTTGTATTCATGTATTTTGATTGTTTTTACATTGTAAATAATATACATGAAGAAAACCAAACAATGTTTAACTTTATTTTTACGTTTATAAATAATCGTGCATGAGTATAACAATTAATATAAAATATATTAACTAAAATACATTATAATGAAATATAATGTGATAATAAAACTTAAAGTATCCACTCTTATTCATATTAAGAATTATAACTAAATAAGGAATAAATTATAAGATATTAATAAATAAATAATTTTAAAAGATAATTTTTAAAATATCTTAAAATATTTTAGTATATAAAATTATTTATTACCTTAAATAATTTTAACATACAACGTTAATATTACGCAACATTTAAAAAATAAGACATGATATTATCATAATCTGTGAAGCTATTAAAAAAATATCATTTTTATGAATATTTAATTGCATGTTTAAATCGATGTATAAACGAATATGAATTGATATTTAGTTCTAAACTTGTGATAATTAATTTTAAAAAAACCTGCCATATAATACCATAAAAAGAAACGTAACAGTAACAGACCTGAGTCGCATAAGTTCGTTGGAAAGGGCCTTTCTCCGCATTCAGCTGAAAATAACAAGAGCAGAGTACGTTATATTTAGACTTTAGTGCGTGTTTGGATTCACCTTTATACAGAATCACGTTTACTCCAACGCTAGCTTCTGCGTTGTACTTCAGTTTATACTCAGAAAGAGAACTCACATCCTTGAATTGAAGGAGGCCAAGAACGCCGAGGTATGAGATCGTCACGTGAGCGGATTCCACCGGAATCGCAAGTTGAAGAAGTTGCATCGCCTCTGACCGGAACCCATCCATCGCCGGTTGCCAACCACCGCACGCTTCCTCTCCCAACCGCACAAGTCAACACCCCCTCTCTCTCTCTCTCTAATTCTTTCTACAAATTTGAAAAATATTTTCTCATGTGAATGTTACTTCTAAAAATTATCATGAAAAATTATTCAAATAAACAATAAAGAGAAAATTCTCCGTTTTGAAATATGATTTTAGAATTGACTTACGTGCCTTCAATCTCTTTTCAATTCTTGCTTAATTAATTATAATTTTTTCAAACTATAAACCAATCAGTCTGTATCTTCATAGCGTAGGTCAAAAGATTAGGATCACATAAAATAATACTCACTATAAAAGAGAGTTTCGTTATTTTTCTTACATTACAATAATACAAATATTTTTCTTTCAAAACCTTAATGTGTAAGAAGCAATTTTGCAGCGATTTGAATAACTACGACGACAGGAGGGATTTGAAAATTGTCAACGACAAAAACATAACACACTCACATCACCTTGCATCCTAGAAGGAAGCGATGATTAAGTTTGATAATTTATTTAGGGAAATGAATTAAAAACATAATCCAAGCTAGTATCAATTAAACTACTATAATCCGATAATTTTTTTTAAGAAAATTAATTAAAAGATATTTTTTATGAATTATTTTAAAAATAATTAAATTTATTGTAGCAGATTAAGGATTAAAGTTAGCTAGCACTGAACTGCTCAATAGATTGTTCTGCTCCAAATGATATTAGAGACTCTTGGTCTTTTATATATAAATATATATAAAGGACTCTTAGCTTGTATGCTTCTTTCCGATGATCATATTACTTTTTACATATAATAATATTTGTTATGATTAGATCAGCACGTACATAGTCGCTAATTACGTTAAGTAAAGCATCACGCTATACTTTTCTTGGGTACATGCATCAAACTATAATTACTATTACTTTAACAAAATATCCCAGACAAGAATCAAGTGGACCGCGTATGTAATGTGTGTGCTTTCCCACGACAATAAATGGGTTAATTATAAATAAATGAAATTAGAATAATGATATTTACATATTATAATCTTTATATATTTATTTTTATATTTTGGTTAAAAATGCATAGAAAGAAAGTATTAAAATATGCATTTTCTTGTTTTAATATTGAAATAAAAGCATTAATTGTAGGAATGATATAAGATTTTGTGTGTAAATATCATTAATCTTTTTAGTTATTGGACCAATGGAGTTATGATCCATCCTTGCTTTGGGTGACTATAGCATCCGACATATATATTAATGCTAATCCCATAAACGTTTTTTAATCCAGCATTAGAAAAGGTTTCGATGTCACGACTAGAATTAGCAAGTAGATCATCTACAAGCCATCTGTGGGAGAGAATCCAATAAGAAAATTTATTAATGTGATTGGTTTAGCTACGTACTATATATGCAATGCGCTGTCCTAGTCTTAGTTTGGTATATGGCTCCTTTATTTCAAGTAAAAAGGATATATTCCTCAGGTTGTCACTGAGAGTATCAATCAATTCTTATAGTTAGCAAGCGGAATGCTTTACTGCAAAAGCTAAGTTGCAACCAAACTCACAAGATGCCTTAACTTTCTTAATCTCTTTAGTACAACAGTTCCAAAGGATATATAGCAGGTCATAAATTAGTTGTTAAAGAAGGAAGAGGACTAAAATTTATTGTCTCTTAATTTTAACTCCCCCCTTCAAAATGAAAAAGTTTAGAAGGGAAAGAAACCATTAGATTAATTGAATAAAAAAATTTTTATTTTATTTTATTTTATTATCATAAATATATAATAATAAATTTATTATTTATGTTTAATAGAAAAAAAATTATTATTTATCTTCTCTCTTTTTTTAATTTAGATTTAACTCGAATCGCGTACTTAGATGTGGTGAATAAATTTATCATTGAAAATAACACATTTACTTATAACCATATGTATTTCTATATTTATATATATTTGATATTATACTTATACAACGAATGTACATAACAAGTTAGACAAGTAAGAGAGATAAAATAAAATAAAATAAGAAAGGTATTGTTATAAAAAAAATAGAGAGAAATATTATATAATTATTGTACGAAAATGATATCTTGATATTTATCTGTTTATTTATTTATATATGCGCGCGTTTATTTGTTCGGATTTGTAGTTGTGAATTTTTAGGAAAAAACAAGAGTTTTTATATATAAAAAATAAATGCATAAAATTTAAAAAAAGAAGACATGTTAAATACCAGTTAAGGAAACCAACGCTTTCATTTTGTAAAAAACTTTGTGGTACTAAATATGATGGATGGATCTATACTCGACGAACAATTGGGGAAGCATAATAAATCACGAAGCAATGAAAAAATTGCTTCTAATAAAATGTGTGCCGGTAATCTATGCTTATAGCCTTATATATCTCTTTCGTACCAATTATATTTTGTAAAATTAAAATACTTAATATGTCATATTAATTGATTTCAAATAGTTTTTAAAAAAATATAATTTTTTTTTATATTTTTAATATAATAAATATAAAAACATAAAAATTATTCAATAACAATCAATGCGAACGGGAGAAAAATGCATTTACTCATAGCTCAGGTAAACTTGAACTCCCGTGTCTTTGGAATGATATCTAAAAGATAAAGAACTCTTCTATCTTTACATTCATTTTCTCTTATATTTGTTTTTTATTTTTAAGTCACTCCTTTTTTTCTGTCATGGTTTTTATTTTTCCTCCTTTTTGTATATTTTCTCTTCTTATTTCTCTCTTTCTTTCACTCAGTGTATACTCAAAAAGTGAGTGTGAAAGAATAATTTTGCAAAGAAAATTTTCTGTTCAATGTCCGCGCGCACGCCATTGGAACAAATAAAAGAACCTACCAAGCTTCGAAAAGTCCATAGCTTGCCAAACAACACGTTATCATCTCTTTTAGTTATGTTGTCATGTGTGCTTGTTCCTATCTAGAAACTTTGGGTTTGATGCAGCCCTATAGACACGACATACATGTAAACGAATTGATTATAGTGTTAAATATTAATTGTCTAGAAAACTTGGAAACTTGTCCCAACTATGCTTCAAGCTGGCAAAAGTATAGACTACTACAATAATGGTGACAAAGGGACTCGAAGTTCAGGAAAACATTATCATCGACAAAAATCTAAAAAGTGAACCACATCAAACGAAGACGACAAAAGTGCAAAACTTATATGTAGGGACACATGCCACATGCTAAATTAACAAAACCATATGGGGAACAAACTGAGTCATCGGTATTTCAACCAGAAAAAAACAAGCTCTCTCGGTCACATTTGTTTAATGAATATGTTTCTACGGTATAATTAATATTGTGTAATTACTTGAGAAATAATTAATAAACTAATGCTCCAAGAAGGTGGCTAGCTTGCTAGCTGAATTAGTAAGTGTTTCATTCATCCATCAATGACGATATTCCATTCTGTTCTTGATTCCCACCTCAAAATGCTTTCTCTCTCATGTCTTTCATGATCAAGAAAGAATTGAACTATGGTTTTGGGTATGAGAAATATGGCATACCGGGCCTGAAAGGAGCAAGGGGAAATGGATATGGTGGTGCAGTAAACAAAGGCTCATCATGAGCAGTGGAGGCCATAGTAGTAGTTGCACCACTATCTCTAGTGTGGACTGAAGCATTGGTAAGATCAAGATTCTGCTGCTGATCAACAAGACCCTTGGAACTGTCACCCCTATGATAGCTTTGTTCAGGACCTTGATCATATAGAAGACCACTAAATAAATGTCCTCCAATGTTCACAGATGTTTGATATGCGATTTCATTAACCGCATCATCCATAGAACGAACCTGAACGCACCGAAATATAGCCATGGAATTCATAGCAGCTGGAAATTTGAACTCGAAACCTGAAAAAAGAAAACCATATTTTCTATTATGGCCATGTTTCTACATTTCTAGTGTTAACCAGATAACGACAAAATAAACAGTAATTTAGCAACCAGAACGAAGTTTGAACAGAAAGATGCAAATAGGCTTAATTAGTATTTAGAATCACTCACTAGCTATATGAGTATGATATTCGCCAGACAGAGATTATGATAACTACTAGTTTACTACATATATAACTGAGCAAAAACAAAAATTAAAAAAGCAAAAGCGCCTATATAGGGCTCTGCAGTATACATATATGGATGTTAATTTTGGTTATACACATATATTTAAAAATAGTAACCTGAATATGGGTTGATCTGCTTGTGCTTTTGAGGAATCTCTCCTTGATAAGTAGGGGGAGAAGGTTGTAGCTGCTCCCTCTGGCGCCTCCTATCCACAGGAGTCCAAGTGCTCTTGATATGGGTTGGGCACTCAAACCCTTTATTCTTGCAGCAAGTCCTACACCTAGAGTATGAGCATTCCTTCTTGGCTTGGTTCCCACAGTCTTGGCACTTTGAACCCCTTAGTACCACTTCTTCTTGCCCTTGCATCGCACCCTTCATATATCTCTTTTTTTTTCCCTAAAAATCTTTCTAGCCGTCCTCCACCATATGCTTCTAGAGGACCTAGTCTCGGTGATCAATGGGTCCAATTAAAAGAAAGCAATAATCTTCTTTTCTTTGTTTAAAAAACAATTAGCATTATTAATTATAAAATCACTCCACTCGAGTTCTAAAATACAAGTACACCATGGCAAAGCCGCCCACCGTATGTGGCAAGCGAATCAATTCTAGATTGAAATTAATCCACATTACTAAGGCACAAAAATTGCCATGAGATTAAAAAAAGGTAAAACAGTAATTAAAAATGGAAACGTGTTAGAATAAGGTAAAGGGTCATGTGCTCACAACAAAATCCAGGTATAACCCATTGCTTAAGTATAAGTGGATATAAATGAATCTTCAACAATTTAGATGTCTTTGGTTTGCATGTTTGAAACTAACAATTATTGATAGTGTCTGATGCAGACATAAAGTTAGCGTGTCTAAAGTGCTTTTTGTTTAGTATTTGAAGCAAGAGAAACATTTAGTAATATAATTTTTATTTTTTTTTATTTGGTAAAATCTCATATTATAATTCCATCAAATAATATGACCCTCACTGTTTATTGGTGGGATCAACATAAAATTTTACATAATAATAAAAATATTAAAAATTGTTAATTTGTACATTGCTAACCAGTTTTTTTTCCCTCTTCATACTATATATCTACAACTTGGTTACCTGATGTTGGTCTACCCATCTAGCCTTCAAACCACGCTTTGAAAAACCATAAATCTACTAGCTATAGCAAATGAAAAGTAGTCATTTTTCAGGAACAGAAGCCCTAATTTGAAGTCAACCAAACAACAATCAGGTGCACCCAAAATTATATATATTTACGTAGCATAGCAATAACTGTGGAATGGATTTGAGTAAAAAGAATTTTTTTTTTTAATTACCTTAGATTACTCAAAATAGTAAAACATGAAAATTCTTCCCATTATCGCTCATATATGTAGTCATACTCAAGTTCCTTCTCTCATGTTTTCCTTGGAACGATTGTAGCGTGTGGGGGGTTACTGTTGGCCAGTGGGAACGAAGAAATTAAAGTGCGGCAATTTCAATTAAATATTTGGCGAAAATTTATGCCTTTGTCCCTAAATTTCAATGGGACTTTTTTATTATATTTTTGTTTACAGTGAATATTTACTTTTTGGGAGCAACAAGAGAAAAGTAATTGTATGTATAGGTATTACGTATTAAGCAACCCATCACTTAAGTGCTTCAACTTTTGAACGTGGAAATAATAGTAATTTCGCAGGGTCGCTCACTCATGCTTGAAATTTTGAAGTGTAGGGTTTTTCCTGACCATTATTCAATAGTGATTAAAAAATTATATAATTTTCTTTATTGAAAATCATGACATTTAATATTGATAAATGTTTTATTTTTTAACAAAAATTCTACACTTTCAAAATTTTAATCATTATTATGGTTAACAAAACTGTTTGAAATAATCCCTCATATTAGTTCTTGAAAAATCTGAATCAACAGCTGGTCTATGAATTTTCGTGGGGTTCAATTAATCTGACCTTTTATTAGGCTTACACTTGTTCCTTTTCTGTAAAATTAGAGACCACAACCAAGTCTCTCATTGACTTGAAGCGCATTTCATAATCATGGTGGATGGATCAGTCACCAAAGAGATTATTTTCTTTTTGCTTTAACTACCAAAAGTATTGACAGAATTACTGACAGCAATTTGAAATAGGTTTTGGCTGTTAACAGCTTTCTAGCTTCACTTTCATCAACAAGCAGTATTGCAGCATATATTGACTTTTGTTGTGTCTCCATAATTAGCATAGAATTTGATGTGTCTCCATATATAATAAACAACACTTGTTGGTTGCAGCATGTGTCTCTTAAATTTCGATATATAATAGAATTCACAGTTAAAATAATAGCCACTTTTGCAACTTCTTCGAATGGTTAGCCATTTATATTATCATGAGACTGCTTCTCTCTAAGCACTAAGAAGTTAATTTCTAACGAAAAATGAATCGCTAGGTAGCATGTGCCAATTTCACCATTTGGTACTTTAGAAGGCTGGTACATCCAAGAGGATGGTTCAGTATAGAATAACAAAATATACTCACTTGATGGTTCACTTTACCCCTCTCAAAAGTTTTCACAATAGTTTAAAGAAAGATAAATTCTAGTTTCAGTCACATTTTATTTGTTTCTATATAAAGAATCTTATTTTTAATTTTATTGAAATAAATTTATTAAAATTATAACACCCTTACTATTTTTCATGCAAGAAACTAAAAACATAGTGACTAAAATTAAAAAAAATTATATACAGGGACCAAAATAAAATGTATATTACAAAAATTAAAAAAAATATCAAACTTGACATTATTCTAATTTAGCTAAATGGTAGGGACAGATTTGTAAATAATTTTTTACGTAAGAATTAAAATGTATAATTTCAGTATATAAAATTTAAAACAAAAAATAATACAAGTACAAAAATAAATTTTATAACTAAACCATTTAAAATAGCATGTACTTTTTTTTAGACAAAATGTTGAACATATTCGAATCGTTTAATGTAGAAGAAATATATAAAATGAGAAAATAGTGATTTATTTATCGTTTACTTAAAATAAAATAATTTATGAATATAATTCTTATTTTCTTATTTTATGTTTTTTATTTTAATGAAACTAAATTTGTGTTTAATATATAATTTTATGAAAAAAAAGTTTTACCAAGACTTTGTTTAAAAATTTTAAAAAATAGAATAAAAGAAAAAAAAATACAAAACTCTCTAAATTTAAAAAAAAATTAAAAACATGAAATTAAAAGAATTTTAAAGAACTTATAAACTCTTTCTCTTTCATCTAAAACTTTTTAAAATTAAGGATAATTATTACATAAATTTTTTTTTTCTTTTATAAAAAAAAAACTAACTTCCATATCAACCTATTGTATATATACGAAGTATTAGTATATTACTAGAGCTAGTTAAATGGATAAGTTTGACTATACCAACCTGGCTAAGCTTTGTTAAATAAAAATTTGAATCAAATTTAAACTTAATCTTAATTTAAGGCTTAAATAAAAGATAAGTTCTGTTAACTCTACTCAAATACCTCTATATATGTATTACATCTGGTTGGGGACACCATATATTATTTTCCCCATCATGATTATTAGTTTGGTTGTTCCTACTTACTAGCTCGTGCAAACAAAATGCAACACCATTTATAAGAAAAGATTAATGATTCAAACTGTCACGATATGAGTTACAAGGGACGAGTTTAACGACAGAAAAAAAAATTATATTCATCAAAATTGATTTCTAGGGATTACAAGCGACAGAGAGCATGGTTATTTTTAACATTCCAATGTTTTATAAGAAAATATTAAATTAAAATAAGTTTATTTAATATCTTAAAAATATAAAATTATTCTTTTAATATTCTAATTACTTCAGCAGACCTCTAATGACTACAAGTTATATTCTCCCCATAAACGATGTAATGTGCATAAGAATTCATGTCCTCGTATTTTCACTACAAAATTACGTTAAATTGTTATGTTTATTTTTTAGATAAATTTATATTAATTTAAAAAATATTTATTTAATATTATCAAAATATATAACTATATAATTTTCATAAGATGTCCAAAAATTATTCCATTCTTATATAAAATGGCACAGTATTTTTTCGCCCGAATACTTATTTGCTCCTGTTCTGTTCAAATGTTTTATTTTAAGGAAATTATCTTAATAATGCATAAATTTGAGACAGGAAAACAATATTTCTTTGAATTTTAGGGGTATTTTTGAAATAAGTGTATAAAAAATAGATATAATTATATACAAATATTAAAATTTTAGTGTCCAAATAATAAAACATAAAATTTAATGTTTATATTTTGCATGATATCAAAATTTTACTAATTTTTATTATGAGCATGTAGAATATTTTTCCTAAAAAATATTAGTAATATATTTTGTAATATACTTTTTTTAATACACACTATATTATTAGTTACAATCCGAAATTTTAACCTAACTCTTTTTCTTTTGGTCTTTCCTTTTTTTATCAACGCTCTTTTATTTGGTCAGTATCCCTTTTTATTGGGCACGCAAAGTTGAATAAGAAGCCCAACAATGTCATTAGCACACTACTAAATGACCACAGACACATTCTGACTTTGTGGACCTGGTTGTTTTGCCGATATTTTCATGGCCCATTGATGTAAAATAAAAGAAGGGTATAATTCACAACTTGGTGTAGGCTGAGCTGGCAAAGCTGAGCTAGAGAATTTGATGGGGTCACAGTATTTAAAACGCCAAGCTACACATCACAATCAGGTCCCCGTTACATCGTTTAATGTTCCCCATACTTATGTGCCCATGTGAATAATGCAAAGAGAATGTAGCCATGTTCCAACTAGATTCTGGCCATGAAAGCCTTTTCAAGTTTTATAAGATGCATACTTAAAAGAACAACTATATTTTCTGTATACTTCTTCAGGAAATAGCTTTCCCATATATATGCCCCAAACAAAAATATCCCATCATACCATCTTGGCTACCGATGTTCCATAACCTTAATTGCCTTTCAATCGCAAAATGTGTCTCAATATTGTTTTCTGAGATGTTCATGTGCTGTTTGTTTGGTCGGAAGATAATAAAGGAAACGGAAGGGACTTGTATATATAAAATTAATTGATTTTAATTCTAAAGAAGATAGGAAAAGTAAAGAGGTTAAAATTTCTCCTCCTCATTTTTGCTTATGAGTATTTGGAAGGTGAGGACAAACTTCAATTCTGTTGGAAAGAGAAAGTTTAAGAAGAAATTAGAGACCAGAAAGGAGTGATTTTGATGTTTTACTTTTACTTGTAGGAATGCAATAATTATTTACTTTTTTTTTGTCCGTGTAAATCAAATGGAATATTTTTTTTCTTTCACTTCTTATTCTCTCACTTTCTTTAAAATATGCCTTTTTTTTCCTTTCATAAAAAAATTCCCATTTCTTTTATTTAAAAAAAAAAACTATATAGTCCTATGCGAATCAACTTGAAAGGAATAAATCAATCAAAAATTAAATATAATATGAAAAAATGACAACTAATTTTAAATTTAATAAAAAAAATTACTAAAAAAATGTAATAGATAGGATATTAGCAATCAAATAAGTTTGACCTCAAAACTATAGTGTTATTCTGCTGCTCCATTCAAATCCTAAAAAGACTTGGTCTCTCAGCAACCTAACCATAACCTATCCTCTGAGCCCACTCCCACACCCATTTGAGTTGCGAGAAAAGGGTCTATCACAATTCACATGCTTTTGAAATCATTTGTTAAAGCAGAGTCTTTCCAAACCTCATCCATGTGAGAAGCATTGGAACTATGAGATTCAAATTCGCAATGATCAAAAGTGCAATGTTCCTTTCTTATCTTCTACTTACCTTATTGGTGCCGACAAGTAGCATATCTTATACAATATTTTGTTCAAAGATTCTCAAACAATATCAGAATCCATATCCACTCTCAGAAAAAAGTGTTGTTTGTCGCATAGTTGGGTCGACTAATTTAACCACTGTTCCATTATCTCGTTCTTGTACTTTTCTAATTTCGTTTATGTACGTACATTACTAGTACCAAATTTGACCAATTATATGATGCAAGGAAGAGCAGAACCTGCACAAACACGTTTATAATGTATAAAGCAAAATAAGTGCATCCTGAAAAAAGTTAAAAATCAAAACCAATAGTCAAGTTAATGACATTACTACTCCCTTTCAATTTTTTTTTCCATTCAAAATACAATTTATTATTTAAATACTGAATAATTAATTACGATTTTAATGTTATATATAATCATCTCTTGTTTGTTTGTTTATTTTATCCCTTTACATACATATTTTTAAAATTAAAGAAAACCATAGAAATTGTGAGAAAATATTTCATTCAAAATACAGTCAAATAGCACCCACTTACCGTCATATAATTGAATCTAGACCGATCACAACCAGAGTTAATGTTGAGTTTGAGCAATATTTTGAACATTATTGACTAAGATTGACTAGACAACAAACTAAAAAGGGTTTCTTGGCAATACCCTTCTATATTATTCATCAAGTACACTGTTGTTAAAACTCAATAATTTGTAAACTGTAATAGATATTTAAGTTTTAATTTTTTTTTTTATCAACCTTTAGACTTTGTCTAAAACTTAATTTTCAGGAAGAAAATTAAAGAATATAAAAGTTTTTAAAATAATTATCTCTTTTTAAATATTTTAGATAAAAAGAATAATTTATAAACTCTTCAAAATAAAATGTTATATTTTTAAGTTTTTTTTAATTTTAACAATTTTATATTAATAATTATTCTTTTGTTTTTCTTTCCATTTAAACACTTTTATTTTTTCTTTCTGTCCACTCTCAAAAAGCTTTAGTTGTTTAATTTAAAATTTAGGTAATCAAAATTTGTTAGGCTCAAGTATATTTCAGTTTATAAGATACGCATTTTTTTTATCTTAATCTAAAATTTCAATAATATATGTTATATGTGCACTTTAAAATAAATATAGTTAATTATATTTTTAATTTATATATTTAATTTTAATTATTTATATTTAATTTTTGTGATATTTTAATTGTTAAAAAATACTATAAAATAAATAATTTTTTATAAGTTAAAAATAATTTACACTCTTCCATTTTTTATTTTTAAAAAATTATCATTTAATTTCTTTAAAAATTGAAAAGATAATATTTTTAATTTATAAAACAAAATAATTATTTATTTTTATACTAATTTTTTTATATAAAGACTTTCTTTTAAAATTTACCTAAATATGTCTAAGTCTTTTATTTTACATTTCATCTATTTGTATTTTTTTATCAATTTATGTAAATTAAAGTTATATAATATATTTTGTAATATTGTGATGAGATAATTAATACAAATTTGACTGGAATAATTTTAAATTGTGAGTACTAAATATCAATAAAAAAATTAAAAATAAAATCACGTATAAATTATAAAGTAAAAAATAAAAGCATAATTAAACTAGATAAATGTGAAATATGTTAATGCAAGTGATCATCAATAAAACAAAAGGGTTTGGCATGGTAGATGGGGAGTCCTTGCATCTATGATTTACTATTTTGAAAATAGGCATTGATACAAAGTGCATGGAGTAAGATCTAACAAGAGTTTGAGAGTGAGGGGACCAATAGTTTGACAAAAAGTAGCTTTCTTCTTTATTCTTTGTATTCAAATCTTTCCTTTTATGGTATGGTATATGATAATCGGTGGCTCGTAATGCACAAATATGAGCAAGAAAATCGTGATGATTATGATAAAACTTTTTCAGTATCTGATCTGTTAGTTTAAAATTAAATAATTGATATTAATGCAGTATTATGTATAAATATATATATATATATTTAAAAAAAATGTAAAATTAAGGGATTTATAAAATTATTTCATTGTTGATACACGAATTTTAGATATTGAAATTGAAAATTAATTTAAATCCAGATATAAATCTTACTATGAACTTCTATAAAAAAAACGCATCTCTAATTGTGTTACATGGATATAAATATATAGTGTGTGAAAATATTAAATATATTTTATTAAATAATGAAATTTATTTAAAAGGATCGAGACAATGTTTTTTGTTTAGTGTGAACTAAATTTTCACAAGTCATAGGATGGTTAGTACTATAAATGCCATTTTTTTAACAATTTAAATTTGTATATTAAGGTATTTTTTTTAACTATTCAGCATAACATATTTATATTTTTATTATTTAAAAATATAAATATGTGTTTAATAATTAAATGTGATAATATAAAAAAAAATAAAAAAATTAACACTTATTTTTAATACACACATGTTATGTAACACAAATTATTCTACAACAGAAATCACTTATTTATAGTTGATCTATTTAATTATTTAATTTACTTTTTAATTATTTTATTTTATAAAACATTAAAATTAAATATTAACCAAAAAGGCAGAAAGTAATATTTCTCACCTAGAATTATTTATTTTATATTAACAAATGAAAGTTGGATTTCAACTATTTTATTGTATGAAGTATTAAAATTAAATGAAACAAATAGTACATTGTATATATAACTTTATATATTTTTAAAAAAAATTAAAAGTCAAGCATGAGATTTGTTATTTTTTTAAAAATTATTATAAAAGTATATAAGGGATGCCACACTCTGTTTACATGAAAAATTTAAAAATCATACCAATCATATAAAATTACAATAATTTCATATTATTACAATAAAAATATCAAATTAAAATCAACAAAAATTAGTCTAAGTGACAAAAGATTTGTTATTCTTTAAATAAAATTTTAGATTCAAGTTTTTGTATATGTAAATTTTTTTTAATAATATCTTTTTTGCATATACAAATTTATATTAAATTAAATGGAAAACAAAAAAAAAGGCTGAATTAAATTTAAAATAGTATTTGAAATCATTTTAAAATAATAATAATTTTTTAAAACTTATTTTGATAAATTTTATACTTAAATTTATTTCATAAATTCTTTAATAAAATTTATTTTAGTGTACTTTGAATGAAATTTTTAAGAATTTTAAGATATGTTATAGTTAAAGAATAAAAATATATGTGAATTTTTAACATTTAATATTATTAATATACTTTATAATAATTTTTATTTTTTTATTTTTTTAATATAATAATCAACAAATATTTAAATTTACTTTTTTCGTGCATAAAAACTTTTTATCAATACATACGTCGGTATCGTGACTTTTGGCATTGCCTTCTTCGTCCTAGCTTTGTCGCATTTACTGATGCCATGCTAGACACCATGCACTTGTTTTATTCAAATTATTTAATTATTATTATTTTTATTTATTTGTTTAAAAAATAAAAATTACATAAACTAAATAATTTAACTATTTTATCAGAATTAATTCTTATTTTTTAATTTATTATTTATTATTAAAAAATTGATAATATATGTGATAAATGATGCAATATGATAGGAAAAGAGATTTTTTTAATTTTTTTTTGTAAAGACAGATGTTAAATGAACACATTAATATTGTTTGAATGTTTTCGCAGAAGAACTTTACAAGTTTCCGCGTCAATAACCTCAATTTAATTAAACTGATCCCTCCCTGTTCCATATTTACATTCGCATCATCCATCTTTCATGTACATGCAAGTTTAATTTGCATTTACAAATATTCATAGATAACTATTAAATTACTAAAAATCATAAAATACAAAAATAATAAAATAATGAAAGATATCAATAGAGAGTTTATTAGGCTGATTTTCATGCCTAATTTTGAAGCATAAAAGTTGATCTCACACCCAGAGAAAACCTCCCAAAACCAAACAAAGATCTAAAATGCTTTGAAAGCAAGAAGCAACTGTAGAACTATATATGATGAGATTTTAAAATACAAAAGAGAGTTGGATTAGTTTCTCTGTATATGTCCATGTTGGATTGGCGCAAAATACCTTCATAAGTTATCGTCTGAATGACAGAACGACGAGATAATTCGCATGAGCCTTTATTTTATAAAACTGGATTCAACTAAATTCTTTTATGATTAATTATTAACATAAAATACACCAAAAATGATATGAGATATTTTCTTTCCAATTCTGATAACCTGGGACCAATATAGCAAGAGAGAATAGTAGACTTAAACACACCAAGTCATGAAAAGAAATAAGAATATATATATATATATATATATATATATATTATGAGAAATTATTGTAGAAATAATATTGTTTAATCAATAAGGTTACTCATATATTCTATTTTTAAAGTAGAGAAAGTGAAAAAAAAATTATAATGATGTAATATGATAAAGAAAAAATAAAAAGGGGGAAAAAATCTTATACAGTTGTATGAATATAAATATGAGTATTCCATGGGATCATACAATGAGATTTAAAACTCTGGGGTATTAATTTATTCCACATATGAATATTTTTGGGGAGGATGATGGGGATTCATGGATGAAAGATGAAAGGCTTATAAGTGAGGAAGCTTTGAATTTGATGAGGAAGTAAGGAAATAGTTGAGATTGTTTGAGTTGGGTTCACAACAGTGATTATTAAATTATATATATAAAGGAAGTAGATAATGCAGAGCATGGCTAAGAGTTGAGAATGAGAGTGAAAGGCTTTGCAATAGAATAATAGGGGAAGGAAGCAACTTGCAGGCTCCTATTTAATCAAGGAAAGTCGAGAGTTCTCTCAAAGTCAGAAAACACTAAATAGGGCTGAGCCTTTCTGGACCCTAATGCCAAGTCGCCCATAATTCTTTTGTCCCATTCTCCCAACCCTGCAAAACATAAATTAGATTTAAAGCAAAGAAGAAACAAACAACTCCAAGAGAAGAGAAAGAGAGATGAAGATCCAATGTGATGTGTGTGAAAAAGTTGAGGCCACTGTGTTCTGTCCTGCAGATGAAGCAGCTCTTTGCCATAGCTGCGATCGTATCATTCACCACGCCAACAAGCTCGCAACCAAACACGCTCGCTTCTCTCTCCATTACCCCACCTCCAAAGACTTCCCTCTTTGTGATATATGTCAAGTACTTCTCTTTACTCTTTTACACCCATCATTTTTTTCTTTTTCTTTTTCTAAAAAAATGGTCTTTTTCTTTCACTTTCTATATAAAAAATAAAATAGGAGAGACGTGCATATCTATTTTGCCAAGAAGATAGAGCGTTACTATGCAGAGAATGTGACCTTCCTATACACAGAGCCAACGAACATACCCAAAAGCATAACAGGTTTCTTCTAACGGGTGTGAAGCTCTCTGGCACTTCTTTGGACCCTGCTTCTTCATCCAACAATTGCCCTGAAGCGAGAAACCCTTCATCTAAGATGAACAGACCCAGATCAGTTTCCAATGAAAATGCGAGTTCTTCTTGCAAGGTTGAAGACAACGTGGCTAGTGACACGGGTTCGGTTTCTACTAGCAGCATTTCTGAATACTTGATTGAAACAATACCTGGTTACTGTTTCGAAGACCTCCTTGATGCTTCATTTGCTCCTAATGGTTTCTGTAAGGTTTGCTTTATAGTATATATAATAAGAGAATGAGAGAGAGAGTAGAGACTAGAGAGACTCGTTTTTCTTCTAAGGTTGAATTTGACAAATTTGAATCGTGTTTGTTGTTGCAGAATTATTATGATAATCGTTCGGCGTTTCAGGACCAAGATCTTGAAGTTAGCACGTGTTTATTTCCGTTGGCAACGTGGGTACCCCAGGCTCAAGTTCAGTCACCTCAACTTAGCACTCCGAGTATTACCCAGATTGGAGTTAGGGAGATTCCAAGAGCCAACACTGTCAAATGGAGACATTATGGCTGTACAGTTCCTGAAACTAGTCAACAATTGATCAAAAGATCTAGAATTTCTCGATAATCAAACTATTTGTAAAAAAAAATCTGTTGGAAAATATCTTCCGTTTTTGTTTTTTGCGTTTCTTTTACAATTCGTGTGTTTCTTTTTTTGTTTTCAGCATTTCTTTACAATTTTTTTTTTCATTCTCTATTCCAATCCACTGTTTCGGCCCCTTAATGGGTCCATGTTTTCGTTAATATGAATTCATTGAATATCACAACTCAATATTATATTGAACTTTCTTAAACTGAAAGTCGGCCAAGATCTTTTTAGCATTTTATGATAAGACTTGTAGCTTTATGCATATAATAAAAAGGTTATTGATGTATCTTTAAAGCTGTACCGTTATTTTCATATGGCAATCAAAAATTCATAATTCACAGTCAATGCTAATAAACAAGCACAACCGACAGTTTTGTGTTGTTGTATTACGGCGTTCAGTGACTATGACGGATGGCAGGATTTTCAAGCTGCTGTGTTGGTTACCTTGGGGAGTTGAGATTAGACTGTTCCCTCATGGTTGAATTGTAGAATATGAATTATAAATGCGCAGGATGATTTCTTTATAATGCATTATACTCTTTAATTTCTTTTTTTCCTCTATCCCTCTTGTAATGTCTAAAATGAACATCTTAAATAAATAAATAAAATTTTCGTTGACGTGAGACTTGCAAATCATTTCAACATCATCCGTACTCATGTTGATCTATTTAGTTTTTGTTTTTGGTATATGTTGATTTCTAAAGTTCGAACACATCAACTTCAATTTCGGTTTAGAAATTTTCTTCCAAGGCCCATGTAAGTTTGACCCAACTTGGCGAGGAAGATGTCAGCAACACAAATGCCCTTGCTTTGCTTTTCTTCAAACTACACCAGAATCATGGTAATCTTCGAAAGCCGATGTATATTGTTTCACATTGATTTTAGTTACCAGATGATTGAACGTGTTAAAATAACATGTTCAGTTTAATTATGACGAAATAGTTATTTTATTAAAGCAAGCTATTGTTTCATCAGAACAAATTTACCTTGAAAAACAAGCAAGCACTTTTCCTAAGAAGGCAAAAATACTCCCCCTATTGAGGCTACCTTTTAATTTGAAGACTTACAGACATCAAACGTTAAACATAAGAACTAGGACTGGATTTGGATTAATATGCATACAAACTGAACCCCTGAAGTCATCTTCAATTGATCAAAACGGGAACTCAAAGCACCTGCGAAACGGTAGCTAATCCTTTCTAGATCAGCGTACTTTTTTTTATTAACAAAGTGCATCTAACGATGAACCAAAAAAAAAAAAGTGCATCAAACGAAGATTATTCGGTTTAAGATGCTCCTCAACCTTTTATCACAAATTAAATTGATAAATATAATTACGGAAATATCAATTTGATCGGCAAAGTAATGACTTTTTTGCATGTCATTTATTTGGTCCCGCATCTCATTAAATATTAATCTTTGAATTATCTAATGTATTAGTTTCATGTAATTACTAAATCAGCAATAAGAAATTTAGTTACATTTGACTAAATTATCAATTTTCTCCTCTAAATCACCGGAAAAAATTTAATAAAAACTTAACAATATTCGTATTACTTTTTAATGTAAGTATTAAATAAAAAAAGTATATACATTTATTATCTTAAAATATAGAAAATCATTTTATATTTTTATTTAATAATTAGGAAATTTTATAAGAATAAAAGATAAAAGGATTTCAAATGATTCCTATAGCAGTCTGGGTTGGAAGCTGGAACGAATGATAGGCTTCATACCGAAGTCAACTCAAGAACACGGGTTGAAGAACTCCAAAGCCATTTTAAAAGGCAACCCCCCTCTCCAAGGAGATCTTCTAACACCCATAGGGTAACTTGAATAACCGCAGAAAACAAAGCTAGAAATATCTTGACGTACTCCTCTGCGTACGTCTCTAATACCCTTCAAGATTCTAGACACGTCACTAACTTCATACTCATATATCTCCTTTTCCCAAAAAATCGACAATTTAAGTTGGTGAAAACTAGAGATCAATTTGGTGCGAGACATATGACATTTCTGATAAAACTAACTATATCCTATGTTCCAAGCCTGGCCCTGCCACCCCCAATAGATTAGACAAAAGGAAAGAAACTGTATGTATCGTATTATTAACATATTGGATATGAAATCATGTTTCAAGGGGAGCTGGGAGAATAAAAATGAGAAACCTCACCGATCATACACTCAGCAAAGGACATACAAAGGATGGGCAACAAAATTCTGCTGTATTACGTAAAACAACCATATATCGTGCGTATGTACTTAAGGAGTGTTGTTTTCACTCTTTCCCTCTTTACACAATCTTTCTCCGCACCCCTTTTGTCTCCCCCTATTATACAGTTCCCCTGGGGTAGGATTAAAGAAAGATGTTGATATACCTTTTAAACGGTTTTACATACAGGCAAACTAATAAAAGAATTGCACCCGTAATAGCATGGAATATATAACTCAATGGGATAGAGCCCTGCAAAAATTAAAAAACCGAAAAAGAAACGCGTGAATATTTGTACTGCATTTGAATATTGTTCATAAAAATATTGTAATAAGATAATGGCAGGACCTCTGTAAAAAGAGTTATGTAAAAGCAAAAAGCCTATCTGTAATATTTGTGCGGCATATTGGACACTCAGAACAAGCAAGGGAACAAGATTTACACACTGCAAGGTCAAACACGAGGCTGTAAGTATTCAGACAAACAATACTAAATCAATAGGAAAATAACCAAGAATTTTTAGGGTAAGAGATTCAGGCAAGTTCGGAAAAGACTTACAACAAAAATGTCGGCATGGAAGAAGAATTGCTGCAGTGGGAGACTCAAAACATACTTTACAAACATGGGAATTGGCGTCGCCATTGCCAAGATACTTGAGTTCTTTTTCCTTCATTTCTTGCATGCGTGCCTGAAATCATAAATGGCACCTCAAAAACTGAAATCATAAATCCGATTATTGATAGTCTCCATTCTCTCTTTTCCTTCTTCCCTACCTAAACCCTATAATTTCAAAACTAACAAAAGAAAATTAGATAAATTAGGACAAAAAAATATACAAATAACTGCAGTATGGTGTTACCTTGAGGCGAACAACCAAGGGCTCTTCTTTAGGAATTTCGTCGTCTGGTTTTGATACATCCAAAAGCTGCTCCTTGGAGACAATATTACTTTCAATGTCATTGGTTTTTTTATCATTTATTTGCTCTGCCCCATCATTTTTTTTATCAATGTTTGATTCTGGGACAGCACCGCCTTCTTTTTTTAACTTAGCAACAAGGACCCACATATTTGCTAAATCGTTCTCCAAGGCTTCTTCTCTTTTCTTGGCCTCTTCAGCCTTTTTCCTGTACTCCTCTTCCACAAATTCCTTCTCGGCTAATGCAGCCTCAAGAGCTGCCTCTCGTTGTTTCCGAGCTTGTAATTCCATTTTCAAATCATCAGCATCAAGACTCCATGACTCAAAATCATCTAGACCAGCTCCAGAAATTTCATTAGCACGACTAGAGATCCTCCCCTTCCTTCCAGATCTTGCATCAATGTACTTGCGGTTGACACCATTAACCGTTTGCACACCACTACGAGAGTTGGCCTGATCTCGTGCAGCCATCAATTCTTTTTCCATCTTTGCATTCTGCAATGAAAGTTTTGTCACTTCCCCAGCCAAATTTTTCAGTTCCACAGCAGCAGCAGACGCCAGTTCTTTGGCATAAGAAGCTTCTTCAGAGAGTTTCTGATTCTGCACTCGCAACCCACTATTCTCCTCTGACAAGTGAACTTGCTCAAGCTTCAGTTTTTCATTTTCAATTTCCTGAAAATAATAGAGGAGAGAAATGTCAGTTTAGTACACAATGCAACACTGAAGCCTCAAATATGACTTACTAATCCTAAAAAGTTATTTCATTAACAATCTATTGAGCAAAGGATGAGGAAGTATTTTGACAAGCAAGGAATACAAAATCAGGGTAGCAAAAGAAAGAGAAAACCAACAAAAACCAAATGATATTGAAAAGCATATAAACCATGCAAGTGTGTTACTTCAAAAGCAACAATTTCTCAGATACCTGGGATTGTATTTTCTTTTTCAGCCCATCAATGTGTTCTCCTGACGCACTCTGATCAGAAGAAACTAACAATGTCCCACTACTAACTGTTGCCAGTTGCTGCTCTAGCTGCTTCACCTTTTCTTGTAACTCTCTGTTTTCAGAACACTGTTGAAAAAAGAAAAATTGAAGAGGGAGACCGTCAAGATAGAAATTTTTACAGTTATAGGTTTTTCCATAATCTTTCACTTGAAGGAGGGAAAACAAAAAGAAAAGGATGACACAAGGATCCAAGTAAACTTGCTTAGCTTAAAAGTAAAAAAGAAAAGGTCAAAAAAGTTGAGCAAATAGTAGAAAAGGCAAGCACATACCTTATCATTTAGCTGTTCCTGAAGGACACGATTGTCTGCGGATTTTATCTACAAATATTTTAAAAACCCATTATTTTTATCAATGTTGATCATGGATTATGCTAATGCAAGAATCAAATACTTGGTGGGGGGGGGGGGAGTTTACAAAATTCTGATTTTTTGGAAACAAATTGAGAGCTAAAGAACACCCTAACAAAGCTAAAATACTACTCACCTCCAACTCAAAGGCCTTTTCATTACATTGAGTCATTAACCTTGTGACTGTCTGTCACAACAAAAACATAAAAAAAAGGTTTAAATGAACTTTATCAAAGCATCTACATAGATATAATGCAGCCTTCAAATATATATTATTAACTTCAATGCCAACACCACTACCTGTTGCATTTCCACTAGTGATGAATTAGCCATCGGAGATTCACCAGTCTCAATTAATCTTTGTTCTAGCATCCTCATTTGCTTCCTTTTTTCTTGGATCTCCCGTTCCAAGTTCTCAATCTGTAATTAAGAAAACACCTTCTAAGAATATATATCAGAAATACATAATTTTCCATTAAAAATGAAGACTGCGACTTTTGTCATAGTTTTTATTATTCACTTGAAGAAAAGCCACTTTAACGAATAAGGTTATAGGGCAAAATGTGAAGGCAATCAGAGTAAAGAACATCTCATTCAAGCCTAACATGGTGTATTACACAATATTGCGTGGCATCAATAAACACATCAAACAAACATAATTGACATTGAAGGAACTAAGAACATTTATCTGGAGAGCATCATTTTGACGTATATAAAAAGAATAGAAAGAGTTATTGATTGATATTTTTGCATTGCTTTTATACCAACACATTTCAATGCAAGATTGCTTGAAAACAAGGCAAGATACCTGACTTTTGGAGCCTTCAGGGTCATTTACAGATTGCTCCATCAAGCGCTTCAGAGTGCTGGTACTGAAAGCAATATCTCCAGCTAGCATTTTGACTTGTTCAACAAGAAGATCCTTTTGATCGGACGTTGTCATCCCACCCTATAATTCAATGAGCAGTCGTAAGTAACAATTTTAATAAAGTTTACAACCAACTACTTAAAGTCAGGAACTAAAATCAAATGCAACTGTGTCTTGGCACCATCCAAGAACATCCCGTTATTTAAAAACATCAAAGCAACACTATTACCATGGAACTATAATGTCTGTAGACGATAAAAACCAAAGGATCAGAAATGACAATTCTCATCATAGTTATTCGAATCCCATAGTTAGTTTTAATTACATGATTCAATAGAATTGGTAAAGTCAACAAATCATTATGAGATGATCAGAAACGGCATTCAATATTTTCTTTTTCTTTTTTCTTTTTGCTTTTCTTTCACCAATTCTCTTCAAAGAAATTGAGAAGTCAAATATGGTTAAATTGTTAAACTAAAAGGAACTGAAGGAGTGCTATTAAGTGCACCGTGTTTGATTATCCCATTGTTTTGTTCTAATTTTTCCAAAACATGGATTTTACAGTCACACCCACGCATCCAATTTGGTTATGCTATTTCTCTGTTTTATCAGAAACAAAGGCTTCACAAAATCATCAACTCACTCTGTGCATCATACCTTATTTGGCTATATATATCATATCATGATTTCTTTAATTTTGTTCTGACTTATGGCATATGGCTTATGATTTATTTATTTTTTTGTGAAACTTATAGTTATGTTATTTTCTCAATTCGTTTAAAAATGTTACATTTAGTACTATAAATCATTTAAATGTGTTTATATTCCAATTTACTTTTCGCAGTGTCTCTAAATCGTACAATTTGATGCAAATTACAATTCACGATTCAAAAATTGACATTTCACATTTTGAATCGTGATTTGATGACACCCCCCCCCCCCACTTCCCCACCCATACTATTCTTTTGGATCCACCGCCAGTTCATCACCTATAGGCATGTCATTTTATACATCGTCAATCCATCTTAGGCAACCCTAATAGTGAAAACGTTTTCCACCAAGGTTTTGCTCAGTTGTATAGGTCTACTCAATCACTCAGGGAACTGACATCAGCAATAGGCAAAGACCAACTGGACGTGTTGACCCTTGATATTTTTCAAGTAACTGAATGGGCAAATTGAAAAATCAGACTCTGGACTGATCCCATCCCATCCCAATGCCACTCCCCACATAACCTCTCTGAGAACTTTACCGAAAACATCAATTCAGATAAATCATATAAGATATTAAAAGATAAACAGACTATTATGGAGAGGGGATGAATTTACCGCTGTCAGTTTTGTTCTGCTGATCAGTTCACCAGCTTGTGTTGATTCAGTAACAGTACTGCTAGCTGGGGAGAGCTCTTCATTCCATCTACTTGATGATCTTTTATGTCTAACATCGGGAAACAAATCTGATGACGCTGCAGAAGCATCCTTCTCACTCTCATTTTCAATTAGACCACCATCACGAAGGGCATCAAATTTCTGAAAAGAAGATAAAGAATACACACATTTTACATACTGTTTAGTGTTGTGAACACTTCGTAGAAAAAAGTCACACAATGAAAGGTTCATTTGGATGAAAGATATCTTCCTGATTAATTACAATACATCTAAAAAAAGATAATTAAGCTGTCAAAACTCAACTCAACCTAAAAGTTTAAGTTTTTGAAAGGACATCCAGGAATAGTTCATGTGAAAGCCCCTCTGGGCTTCAAGGGTTTCCTCCTAGAAATGGTTAACTAAAACAGAGACTATAAAAATTTATTGTTTTAACTTTTAAGTACTCAATCAGTGATGGAAGAAATAAAACCACTATGGAAATTTGTCAAGCAAGGAGTTCAAAGTACAAGCATTTGCAGAACGGAAATTGAAAGAGATTGTAAAAGACAATGAACAATAATTAACTTAAGGATGAACTCACATCATCCTCGCCAACAGAGTGACTTCGTTGGTGGCTGGGAATATCAGTTAGATATCCAGGAATTGCATTCTTTGAGGAAACCAGAATTAGTTTGGTTAGCCTCTGGATCCTACTCAGAAGAGCAGCCTTGGCTTCCTCCTCTTCTTCCAATCTTGATTGCATTTTTACCTGACCTTCTTCCAACTAGTCACATAACAGTACAAATACAATAGACAAGCAAATATGGTTACACAATCACAGAAAGCCTATTTAACAATCAAATATGAAATGAATATCACAGGAAACTAAAAACCTTTTGCTTTAAGGTCAAAATTTCCTCATGATTGACACCAACTACCATCCCCTTCTTTAGTTGATCAAGTTCTAGTTTGAGGACTGAAATTTCTCTCTGATATTTCTTAATCAGAGATTTTTCATCAATAATCTGTTAAGAAATAACCCCAGCATCAGGAACCACTCATACTTATAGGCATGCAATTCTATATATAATTAATAGCTTCAGCTGACCTTATTACGTGATGCATATATTTCAACTCGTTTTGCCCTGCTGGCAAACTTCAAGGTATTATGAGTCTCCTCCATGTTACTGGATGCTGGAGTTACTGTGCATATAAGCTGAAATTTTCATGTTAAAACAGATGTTACTACAGTAGCTATGTACAGACAATCTAACATAATCCATGGCCATATATGGGACAAAGTGAAAGAAAAGAAACTAGAATAGCCACAGCCTTACTTAAGCAGCATATTCAAATAGAATAATAACTCAGCATTTGTACAGAATAAATGGGACAGGAAAATATAATTAAACCATTTAATCACAAAAATGCTGTAGAATCCAAACTCACAGAAACATGGCCATGGCCACTAAGAGAAGATTGCAGCAGGCGGGTTAGCTTTGAATCTCGATATGGAACATGAGATGCCTTCCCCTCGCTCAATTTTCCTATAACCTTCACAATAAAATGTTCAAGACATTAACTCAAGATCCCTCCCACAGCACTACTAGTATCCTATGCAGGACTGGCTCTTTAATTGTTGATCCAGCATAACAGATAATTGTTTCATCAACATTTAACAGAATTAACTCAGTCAATAAAATTATTTCTGATTGCTTGCTTACCAAAAAAGGTTGAAAATGCATTAATTTCAAGCAGTTATAACTGTATCTTATACAGAAATATTGTGTCATACAGCTAGTCATTTCAAGTGCAAGCAAAATATCATAATTTCTCCAAACACAAAAAATATAGAAACATTATAACACCTACAGTTCCAAGTGTCAGAAGACTTTTGTTGATGTAAGATCCTTCTTTTCTTCTTAACCCAGTTGTCTCAGTTTTTGAGCTCTCAGATCCAGCCAAATCAATCAAGTTCTGAAAGAAGAAAACAGGCAAAGAAAAGTTGAAAATAATAGTCCAATAAATATAAATATTGCAAGGTTTAAATATGTTCTTGGTCTTAACATTTTCACGAGATTTTGATCTTAGTCATTAAAAAAAAATAGTACTAGGCCCTAAACTTACTAAATTTAGCACTTTGGGTCCTTCTCACTAACATAGACATAGTGCAACAAAAACCAACACATAACAACCTCTTAGGTTTAGTCACATCATTACTACAGACGGAAAGTGTTGAACTCAGAAAAAAATAGGAACTAAAACAAAAAAAAAAATTCAAATAGAATTGAGGGACTCAAATCAAATTTTTTAGAAAATGCAGAAATCAAAAACATATTTTAGGCATATGAATATTTCTACAGAGCAATAAATATTCTTCACATACAAGTTGAGAGAAGATCACTCCATCATAATCATCACCATGAGCACTGCTTTCTATCATCTGCAAATGTATTGGATAGCAATAACAATAGAGTTTAATTAAAGAAAAAATAATAATAATGATAATAACAATAATAAACTGTATGCCTGATGAGGTCAGCGATAGGCAGCCAAAATACATTAACTAGTTATCGTTGAACATTTCAGTCATGCAATGTAATTGTCAATCAGCTTTAAACAAACATGCACAAAAGGTAAGTAGAGCAATCCACAGACCACACAACCATATTCATGCATGCATGTCACAAGTTAGCCATTTGAAAACCATAAACACTCAAGCATGATTTAGATACTATTTCTTTACACGACTGAAGCAAGAGTAGAAAGGTTGTTCAATAACAATGTTAACAATATCACATCAAACATATTTACCAGTGTAAATATTGTGTGACTCCGGCTGCTAAAGAGATTAAAATTGTTTGATCCAACATGACGATGCTCTGTCATAAAAAAATTATTAAAGAATGTTTCTCAACCAACCATTAGTCATGACTCATGAGTAATTTAAAAAGGAGGAAATATGTTACTATCGTTCTCAAAATGAGTACCTTCTCCAGCAGCAATAAAAGAAAGTGCATGTCCAGGAGATAAAACAACTTCTTCCTTAATACCCTCCACATAAGTTCCCTGGAAAACAGGCCAGCATAAATAATCAATTACATCCCCAATTAGACTCAAGAAAAACACATTGTCTCAAGTTCAAAATTGAAAGTAATTTCTAAATCATTGACATTTCTTTAATGAAAAATCTAACACAATCTCAAATTTGGATAAATAATTGCTTGTTTTTCAAAATCTCTCACACAAAACTAGCAAAAACATGCAATTATTTTTCCAAAACAAGCTTAATTAAATACCCACTAGATTGTAAGGGTAGAAAAAGAAGGGTGGAACAGAAAATAATGAGACTCAAAACATCAGAATGCACCAGGAACCAAATTATCATCAATGGTGACACCAAAGCAATTTTAGATTAAAGTTTTGCATAATACATACACTCCACATTTCAAGTCGACTAGAAACATCAGTACTCATGTATAAAAGCAAATCAAAAATGAAAAGAGTAAGAGACTAATCACTTATGGATAGAATAAAAATAGTGAAACATGAACTCTAATAAGAAAGAATATGGTAAGACAAGAAACCTGTGCATCTTCTCTAACTCGCAAATTTTGGCCAGTTGGATCAAGTAAGTCATTTATCACCTGATACCAAGCAGAAACAACCAAAATATTTAAGGCAGGACAAGAAGAGTTACTTTATAAGTATGACTTAAAGTATTAGACCTTGTTAATCTCAAAGATGACAGAACAAAAGAATGTTTTGTCATTTACCTCATTGTATATTTCTAGATATGACACTCGGAGTAAGAATTCTCTTCCTGGAGTCTGCAGTAAAAATACAATTAGACAATCCAAGCAAGAACTTGTAAAATAAATTTAAGATGGAATGATTATGTGATCATGTCAAGTTGAAGCAGCAACTATTAACTATAATTACCAATCAGAACTTGAGCTCATATATCCTTGTAAATAACAAAATGCAGCACAAAGATGGCTATGTACAAGAGAAAACAAGAGTGACACATACAATACAATCATAGAGAAACTACAAGAGATACAGCAACATCGTACTCAAAGCATAGAATTATACAAACAACAAAGCCATAATGCCTGATATGCAATTTAAATAAACAGAGTACTAAGCATGCAAAATCTCTTACATCTTGGATCATACTGAAAACATCCTTTATAGCCAGGGGTATGATACCAGGAGAATTTTGATCACCCTGCACATTTTTATTGGAAAGAAAATTAGAAAAACAATGGGAGAGATCACGTCTAAATAGAAAAATATACCAATTAGACAATGCAGTTCAAAGACAAGCAAGAAATGTGACAATAAAAAGTGGTAAAAAGAACCACAAATTTGCAAGCCAAAGCATGCTACAATAGCACCAACTTTAAAACTTATACAGTGGACCTACTAATAGGATTATTACACAAATGACTGCAACTTACAATAGTCAAAAGATAGCAAAACCGTATCACCATCCTTAGCAAGCCTCATATAAATTGCATATAAAGAGCAGCACCAGTCACCCAAGAAGATTTCTTATGATTGTTAACTTTGCAAATCAACACATTAGAGCATGGTAACAAAATTTCTTAGAGACCAATTTAAATTATAACTTCATATTTCTATAATTCTACAAGTAGAGGGGAGAGAAATTGACAGAACTAATGTAAGGTTATTTTAAATGGGTAGCAAGAATAAGTTATCAAAATTACATATAATGGAAGGAAATAAGAAGTTTCAACGATTGCATTTAAAATACATTTCCAGGAAAGCATGCATACTGTACAAGTCAAGTTTAAAATTGGCTGCTAGATGATGTTTCAACAAAGACTCTAATCTCAAATGAAATGTCCAGTTCAAGTCTGAGAACCCTTTTCCATATTTGCATTAGACTACAAAACTTCTCTACTTTCCTCACATGTATTCTTATATATATAAAGTCCCTTTTAGCTTAAACAATATCACAATTTCAGTTACACATCTTCAGCTCTGCCAGGAAGCCCTGACATTTTAGACTTTTAGTTTCCACCAGGAATGATCCTATTCCTACAAGTTGTTTCACGTGTTATTGATTGCCACACATAACTAATATAAATGCTTAATGGTAATTTACCAGATTGTGGTATACAAAATAATTAACTGACTATCCTCTACCATGTCCAGAAAACCATGTCAACAATAAGTGGATCAAAAACCTTTAAACACCACCAAAATATAAATATTCTGAGAAGTTAGCCTTAGCAACAGAAATATCAAACAGATGCTGGATTAATACAATCATCTATGTTCCTCATAAAAAAAGTATAAAAGTCAATGCTTACAAGAAGTAGCTGTCATATGGCATATGTGCTGCTGTGTTAAAAAAAAATAAAGCAACACAAACTCACTAACTTGTTGACGTAGACCTAATTTGACAACTAATCAACACTAAATAAAAAGAAACTGTGTAATCTAACTGGAATGACACACAAGTTACAAATTTACAATATGATGATTTATGAGAGGTGACACATGACAATTTAGTTTTCAGCACAAAACATCTATTGAAAACATTAAAAGAAATGAGTAAGTTAAAGAATGACACTTACATGCATAGTATGTGTCTTACCACTACTCGTCACACCATAGGCAAACACAGTTCCTGCCATGTTTAGAATAAAGTTATCTTCCATCCAAAATTCATTTAGCAATAAAGAACAAGAAGAAGTATATCTTCCAAAAACTGAATCCACTATCCCCTCTAACACCAAACCAGTACAAAAATAACTTGTTCAACCTAGTAATTCAAGTAGAGACAACAGACAAAATTAAAACATTTATCATCAATCCATTGAAGGACATGATAGTACCAAATTAAACAGCCACACCACATTGTCATTTAGTCTGGAATCCAGATATTAGCATTCATACCATTGATGCCCTCCATGGCAGCCTTCACTACAGGTTTGGCTGCTACTTCATACACTTCTTCAGAATTGGTATGTGGTCCAAATACTCTATCTGTCACAAATTAAATCAGAATTCTAAAATTAGAATCCATAGTTTTAACTCTGAAACCAAAATCAAGGTCAATTTTCCAGTAGAAGCTCAATTGACTAACAAGAGCAGAAAATCAATCAAACGAATTACATAACATCACACGAGGAGGACAATAAACAATACCAAATGCATAAGCAGTAGCTGGATTATACTCATTTCTGACAATCTTGTCACCATCCGCATACCACGCGATCTCATCCCCTCTCTGATACTCCCTTTCACTGCAACCGAACCATTCAGTGACACTCAATCTCAGATAACACAAATGCCAAAATTGAACGACACAATCCTACAGTGATTGGATCTGAAAGCGTAACCTCAGATCTAGGCATTACCTCAACGGCCTAAACCGAATCGTGACCGAAATGCTATCGCCAGACCTCGACGAATCCACAGGCTCCGCAATCAGCTCCTCCGTCCCGAACGCCACCGGGGAACGACCACCGTAACCGCGCGAACCTTGATACGTTGACTCGCTGCAACCGCGACTCGGAGTCATGGATCGGCCACCGGAGTTGAAAAACGACGACGTAGAGGAAGAGCAGGATCGGGGCATTAACCTTCCGCTCATGAAGGAAGAAGACGAAGAAGTGGATGAGTACGGAGTCGAGGATTTACGGTAAGAAAACGGTGAACTACTCCTTGCTCGCGAGGAAGAAGCCATTGAGTTCACTCACCGAGTTGGTGACTCAGTAGAAACCAGAAAAGCGAACTAATGCGCCAGCGAGGGAGAAGGAGGGAGGGGAAGAGAATGTGTCAGAACTCTCACATGGCTATGCAAACAAAAGAGAGCAAAATTTGGTTCTCTTCGCTTTTCATTTTCCTTCGTTGCCTCCACTTAATGCTTTAAGAAGATATTATTCTCTCAGACAAATAGAGGAATACACGCACGCACGCACCCACCCAGAGACACAGATTGTTTCGTCTTCTTCAGTTTATAAGAATTTGCAGTAAGGATGAATGGGGTGCGAGAGAAGGGAGAAAGGAGAAAGTCCCGAGTTTAAATTTAATTTCTTTTCTTATTTTACGATAAGGTGAGGACTTTAAAATAATCAATTTTATTTTACATATTAGAATATTAGATTTAATTTAATTTTACTGAGCGATAACGTGGCGAATGAAAAGAAGGGTTTAAATTGAATTAAACTGTTTGGAAGCACCCCGCGCATAAAAATAATCGTGTACGGACAAAAGGCTTTCAAAACTAAAATGTGAACTTGAGCGGGAATAACTGCGGCCGCCGATCACGAATATTCATTCAATTCAATACACCAATAATTTCAATAATAAGACAAAATTGCATTTCGAATATTTGTTAAGAATTACATATTTGATTCAGTTTATTCTAAAAATTGTTTTTTTATTTTTTAGATAATTTAAAAATAAATAATTATTTTAAAAATTAATATGTTATTAAATATGAATTAAAATATTTGGTGTATTTAGATAAATTTATACTTTCTTTTCTTAAGAGATTAATGCACTTTTTTGGTATATAATGTATTACACTTTAGTTCATTTTAATTCAAACAATTTTTTGTTAAGAATTTATCTCTTGCGTTAATTATTGACATGCTTTTTAATTTATTTTTAAAAGAATTACTCATTTTATAACTTACAAAACAAAATTAAAAATTTAAATGATATATAAAATATATAATGAAAGGTGGTAAATTTTCTTTTTACGCTCTAAAATTATTAATTACTCTAAAAGTTATGATAAAATTATCATTTAGAAACATATTCATATTTATTCAACTTTACTGAATATGTTACTCTCTCAAGAGAAAAGAATATATGCTATTAATAATGTCAGTAAAAGTTTTGAATTCTCGCGTTTGCATTCGTTTGGGCATTGTGGTAATTTAATATTACTTGAATTCCAAATTTCTTTTAATTTTCTTTTATTTGTCTTGCAGATTAAAAATATTTGCGGGAAATGGGTCGAATTTGGGTATTTTGGTAATTTGGTGGTTACCTGAAATGAATTGACGGGGAAAGTACAAAAAGATGTTCCGTTGGCTTTTTGGCAACTGATGTTACGTTTGTTTGCAAAACGGCGAAATGTTCAAACGCGAACGAAAGGGAGAGCGTTCCAACCACGTTGTCGAATTAAAGAAAGAACCAACAAAATTGTGTAACCGTGACGTGACGATAGCCAACGACAAAAGGAGCCTCATTCGAAAAATGTTATGTTGTGTATATTCATTTCTAGTCTGTGTTATTTTTTTCAAACCACATTTTTACTCTTTCTAATGGTACACGTAATGCAGCGTAACACAATTTTTTCTAAGTTTTAAAATTTTTAAAAATATTTTAAATAAAAACAAAGCTTATATTAACACACAAAATTTATATAATTACTCCCATTAAATCAACAATGCTACCCAAAATTACAAAATCGAATCACTAACAGTTATAAGTTTTGCGTTATATTGCTTCTTTATTTGAAGTATCTTTGACGTTAATTAAAATCAAATATTTTATTTGATAATTTTAAAGAAGCGTCCCTAAATATTATACATGATAATATAAAAATATTATTTTCATATCTTACATACTAAGAATGAATGGGTATTAAATATATAAAATAATAAAATGAATAACTAATTCAGTCTAAAATGCAAAAAGAAAAAAGAATGATACAATTGCATGAAAATCGATAACATATACTGAAATTAATTTAAACATATATCGGAGTTTGTTTTTATGATTGAGTTGGACTTCTGAAAAAATGATCTACAATGAATCAGAAATACCCTTACCAAAATTGACCGTTCTACACACCTTACTATGAGAGGTAGCAGTATCAATCGTATTGTTATTAACTTACAGTGTGGGGTGTGCTAGGTTATGTCACCGTCAGCAATTTGCAACAATGCTCGCGTGTGTCGCAGCCTATGTAAGAAACATAGCTCCAATCATTGGGTGCCTTTAGTGGGTATCGTTTCCGTTGTCCCAACACTGATGAAGCCCCTTTTTTTTTTCTACAAATACTTAAATATTTATTAAAAAAATGTAATTAATAAACTTGTTTTATTTTGTTTAATGCATTTAGAAAGCACTTGTAAAATAAAATGAACATAAAAATGAAAAAGGTAAGAGGGAAGAAGTGGACCCATTGGGGCTCCAATTCCAAATGTAAAGGGCCATGTTACCACCAATGAAGGCCGAGGCCATATTTCATGTTTGATATAGGTATTACTTTCTAGCGGTTGCTCACGTAAATGCGCATCGAATCAATGTGGTACGACGCTTTCCAAGACAACCAACCAAAAGCCAAAAATAGTAAAATACTTAGGATTTGATAGAGATGGATGGATCAAATTGAACTTCCTCGTGAATAAATATTTGCCCAGCATGTGAATCGATGAGGTAGTGTGGTGTGCGTTCATCTATGTCAATCGATAAATGGCATTGGATGCGGCTAATAAATTTCATTTTCTGTTTAGTTGTATGTGCATGCCCAGCACATATTGCTAGTGTAATATTTTGTCTATCCAAATTTTATATTATTTCTAACTAAACACTGTTGTAGATCTCTCGAATCAAAATTTTCACTGCCATATTGCAGATCTTACACATTACGTAAAGATAAAAGAACTCATAATTCATTCATTCACATGGCCACGACACATTGATGGTGAAAATGAGTTTTAAAAAAATCAAAGTCGTGGAATGTTGGATGAAGATATCGTTGGTATATAAAAAAAAACTACTGGGGAATAAATTGTTTAATTATACCGAGTAAAAATGAATTTAACACTGATAAATTTACGTAGAATAAGCTAATTAAGACAAGTGTGCTCAATTTAAAACTCGTTTATTTATTTCACCTTGTCATTAAATGTCAACTCATGTTACTGATCTGAGTAAATAGGTAAATCTAGATTTAAGTAAAATTATCTTAGTTACGTACCAAGTACCAACCCATTTAAATTTAACCTTATTGCCACTTGCGGTAAGTTAGGCATTCCCATTTTCACAAGTAAGGGTAAAAAAAATAGGTGGGTTGCGTGAATTTGACTTGTTTTCCTAATTTAGAACATGAGCCCATTTAGTTATTTAATAAAGGTTTTTTTAAGATCTAGCTTGATATTTTTCAAAAACTTGATATAGTCCAAACTTTATAAACAATTTGAAGTGTAGTAAATTAGTAATTAACAATGTCATATGCAGCAGGACAATGACTTTAAACTTTTAAATAAACTAATCAATATGTCATTTAAAAACACTATCATAATATACTATTGTTATTTAAATAATTTTGTTTGCATATTTTAAAAATTAAATAAATTACTGCATAAATTTGTTGTTTAAATTATTTAATAAGTTTAGCATCACTTAAACTTCATATACACTATGTTATGGGCCCAATGAGCAATCTAACGATTCTCTTTCCTTCAAAAGCAGTGGTGGCATATACATGGCACATACCCACAATGCTGCCATTGATGGAAACATTCAGTTGGAACATCGCGGTCATGTCTATATTACGGCTACGAAAGCCATTATTATAAACAGTACTTTGAGCAAGCGTATTCATTCTCACCGTACATTCTCCTAAAAGATGCAGTATAATGTTCCATAGATTTTGGGGATTTTCTAATGTTCCACAGTTATGAATTTATAGCGTAAAAAAGTTTCCTCTCCCCCTCCAAAAGATAAATCTGTCTTACTGAAAAGAGAACGGATTTGATGAATATATGCCATTCATGTTTCAAGTCAAACAGGATGCTAAAATTGTATGTGATTTCTTTATATATAAAAATTATTTTTGATTTTTATATTAACAAACTATGATGTGTGTGTCAACCAAAAATGTAATTCTGCCCAGTGGGCATTGCAAGATGAAGACGTGGAGTATTTAAAGAAATAAATGAAAAAGAAAAGGGATGATGTGGATTGCAAGTACTGAAAATTTATTAGCTTTTGCTTCCAATTAAAAGATTAAGTATCATAATCCAAATCCATCAATTTCTTGCACTGGTCTGAGCAGTGATGGTGATTCCTAAACTCAAAAACAAGGGGAAAAGCGTAAGATATAATTGTGGGGTCGTCTCAAAGGAAAACAAGCCTAAAAGATGGGTTTGTTTCAACTAACCAACCAACCGTGCATGCATTAGTAATAAAAAAACCTAACAGGATAGAAGAAAAAACAAGGACATCAAATTGAAGCATTAGAATTTCTTGCCAATTTCGTGTTGGATGATTATTATCATTTTATGGTGCCTATATCTGTATATGAAAGAGTACAAGCAAAGAATACAAAGGAAAATAATTAATTGATTTTCACTTTGAATCCATGTTGTGGGGGATAGTAGCTTTAAGGCACATGCACGAGGCAATCGTTTATATTTTTTACGTGGTCCTTTTTAATGGGGATGCTTGTGACTGTGTCGATAAGTTAGCAACTAGCTGTCACCTTCACTTCGAACCATACTAGTGACTCACGTGCAAATGGGGACATCTTATGAGATGGGCCAGTTATGTGGGTTCCAATTTCCATTTTTTTGGATTGTGGGGGCAATGGTTCACCACACTGCACAATACGGAGCCCTTGCTCCATCATTTTATCATTTTTCCTTCCCTTATTTTTCACGGGTCATCTTTGCTTGCACCAGATACCACGAGGATCTTATAGCTTTTCCTTGATTTCTTATTAATAAGAAATATGCTATTTCACTTGAAAATTTATTTCTTAAGCCGTCTTAAAACATCCTACATAAATTAAGAATATAGTTAAAATATCTTTAATAAAAATTAAACAAGCATTATCTTTTATAAAAATAAAAGGGCAATACAACCAACAAAAATGAGTAATCTCCAATCTTGAATTTCGAAGTGAGCAACTTCCTTTTTTTTTTCCTCTAAAATTCCACTTACCTGCCCAGGGAAAAAAAAATTCAAGATAAATAAAATAAAATAATTCAGCGACTTTTCGTCCTCAAGACGCAGTCCCTCGCCTGTGGGAAATAGACATATGTAAAATGACTTCTGAATCCGTATTTTAGAAAAAATGATTCATGTAAATTGGAACATTAGATAAAAATCGAATGGTTCAAATTTGAAGTATAATTTGTGTAGAAAACGAAATTTAAAATGTCTCATGTTCATCAAACAGTTTTGAATTGAGTGACTGCATGTATGCGTGATACGATAAGTAAATTATTCCTAAAATATAGAAATGTCAGGTTATAATGGGCCGCTACCTTAAACCTAATTCTGCCATATAATAAGTAAATTATAATAAATAAAATTTTCAAATTAATGTTATATTTTATACTAATCGTGTAATTTAGCCTTGAAATTTTTTATATTTTTAAAAATTATTAATGGTATTTTCACGAGTTATTCAATTTAGAATTATTAAATATATAATTTAATTGAAAAATATTTGAAATTACATTAAATAAAAGATAGAATGAGAATTCCGATTTCGTCCTACGGAAGATGGGGGAGGATTTGAGAATGGGAAGGGAAAAATCCAATCTCGTCCCACCGTGGGAGGCGAGTATACAGCCCCAGGTCGTGACTAACATGCAAACTTGCCCAAGCTTGGGTCAAAAGCACCCATGCTTAATTCCCTGAACCCACAAATTAAACGGGTTTCAGGGTTTGGTCTAGAAGTTTGCGAACGAATCTTTTCACTTGCACAACATTTTTTTTAATTAACAATTTTAAAACGAGTAAACCTCCAGTTGTGAGATTGTGAGTGTCTAGTAATTGAGTTACTAAGATTTTAAAATAGTCCGTAATCCTAAGCTTTTTTTAAAATTAAACACTTTAATCCAATTAATAATTTCTATCACAGTAGTGTTAATTTTTATCATTAAGTTACCCTTAAATACCAAAAAGGTCGTTTCGCATAGTCTCAAACACTGGCCGATTTGGTTATCATAGCTGTGTTCTTTCTCTTTTTCACCGAGTCGCTGCTTCCCCCGCTGCCACTAGTGCCATCACTCAAATCTCCCTCTCCTCCCTATCCACTGACCGATTTTCTACCATAGTTGACGGCAAAAATATTTCAGAATCCATGCTTAGCAAAATTTTCTTGATACTTAACTAGGAAAACGTGCAGCAACTTCCTCTGAAACTGTTGAATTGAACGCACACACAAAAATACTATTCATTTTCCATTACGTGTTAAATAGATGATGATACAAATAACAATACACGTAGATTCAATTACCACGTGCTGGGGAAAAAATCGACGTAACAGCTAGAAGAGCAAGGACTTGTTTTTGCACTCAACCCCTTTAAATCGTTTAAGAATAATAACCCGACAAAAAAAAAAAAAAAAAAACCGCGCGGCGTAGGTAAACTTTGTATATTAGGAATTGCTTCGATATTCTGGATTTTTCCTTGGGTACTGGTATCCTAATTAGTTGTCAATCATTTCATAAGTTGTTGATTTTAACAATAGGAGTTTGAAGTCCATAAAATACAATCAACAACCAGGAAAAATTTGACACCTAAAAAGGCCACAGGTAGCAAGAAAAAACATAGGTCGAGGAGCAACTCTCTGCATGTGTACTTCATCAGGATTGTAGTTCCCTTGCACAACTTGTGGACAAATCTGAACCTAAGCTGCTTTCAACTTTTCAAGTTCAAATTGGCTTTCCTCAGAGTAAAGCATGCCATTAGGAGAGAGAAGGCGCCGGAGAGCAAGGAAGAATCGAGCCTGAAAAGCCTATTAATTAGAGAGGGCCAAAATTTCAGAAGTATACAGGTTGGGTTTCATTTTGTAACATTTACCCATTGAAATCCTACTAGAGCACACCAACAACCAGGCAAACCATAGCCTTTACTACTCACAAGCTGACACAAAGAAAGAAGCATAAGTTCAATATACGTAAAAATTGATTTCAGAAAAAATGTTGCATTATCAGTAGAGAAATATACATACCAATAGTAAAACAGCTCCGAGGGAGAAGCATCCACTCATTGATAAGCTAATAAATTTAAGGTCCCCGCCAGCCTGCACGAGCATAAAAGAAAAACAGAGAA
Source organism: Abrus precatorius (assembly GCF_003935025.1). NCBI lineage: Eukaryota > Viridiplantae > Streptophyta > Magnoliopsida > Fabales > Fabaceae > Abrus > Abrus precatorius. The sequence continues at coordinate 21,297,948 of NW_020874384.1, forward strand.
CTTTTCGCATGTTCATATGTACCTAAATGCTGTTACATAATACACGGAACTTTGGCAGAAACAAGCAGAAAAGGAGGCATATCAGTAATGAAAGCAGGGGGAAAACAGAAGGTATAACATTTAAGGATTTAAAGATGGAGCGACTGTAAGTTAACGTGTTAATGATATGATCCACCATGCATAAGCAAATTCATCTTTATTTGATAATTTACGTGAACAACTGACCAAATAAGTTACTAGAGCCTATCATGAAAAATAATTGTCCTGAGAATTCCTTCTTAGAAAACTAAAAGGGAATAGAAAACCACATTAGAAACGTCAAATGAATTACTATTATTTTAATTTTTAGAGTTCTCTCAAGATAACATCACATCATTTATATTAGAGTTGGATATTTGAAACTACTAAAAAGGAAACAGAGATCCAACATACCAGTAATGTGCCCTCGAGGCTGTGAGTACAGGGTGACACACATAAAGCAAAAAAGAACAGAATCAACACGCTGCGCATCTGCATTAGAACAAAACTGAATTATCGATCACAACGAAAAAGGCAATGATTATTTAAAGTAAAAATAGCTCTTCCACGCAAAAGTTTAATATCCTCATATCGAAAGGAAGTTTGAGTCTTTAAAGAAATGTTTAAGATCTCTCCCTTCTATTCTCTACCTATCCCCGTTATTCCTTCAAATCCAGTGATTGCGACACAAACCACGTACTAAAGCATAAGTTGACCCGGAAGCAACTAGGTAGGTATAGCAAAAACTTTGTTTTTCTCATAACGAACAAACACTAGTCATTTATATCAAGCAATTAAAAGTTACACCATACAGCTAAAAATGTAAAGACCAAATAGCCAGAAAGAGTATAAGGTAACTTCTTTAAGTATTGATTCACTAACCTCACGTACGACCTTAAGATCAGGGGTAAAAATGTTTGGCAACAACCAAGGAATAGACATTCCGCCAAGTCCAATTACTAGTCCAAGCAATGCTCCAATAATCACCAGTGACTTCAATAGGGTTCGTGCCTGTATAACATTCCTAAACCTTAAGAGGACATAGAGAAACCTATTCCATTTAAGATCCTTTCATGCCATATATTTAGCAAAAGATATCCTCCCTCATCAGTGAGTAGCGAAATAAATGTGCACGAACACAGAAAAATTTAAGCCATGGAATAACAACGTTTTGAACATTCGATATGTGATAGACTAAGAGCGGTAACATTGACCAAGACATGTTGTATGATTTTAGACGGCACATGAACGTTACTAACCTTCTCCAAACTTCGATTGAACCCATATAATAGCTCGGGCATAAATGATTGAGCAGTTTGAGAAAGAGGTTCCCCCCATACTACGCACATGCTGTACATCTGAATCATAACCTAGTGAATGGTGAATTGATCATTAATATGTGAAAAACAGATCCCATGCATAGAATGATACAGAAACGAAAATCTAATCGTAAGTGAAACCAACCTGATGAGCTGCAACTGTATGAGTACCGATAGCTGTGGCAAAATATGTAAGAAGAGAATAGAAAGCCACCTAAAAACACTGAAAGAACCTAAGCTCGATACACATATAATAGAAGCAAGCCAAATTCCGGTATAGTCCAAGAAAAAACGTAGTCTACCTTTGAGAACATCGTCACAAACACAGGTGCAGCTATCTCAAATATTTGCAAGAAGTCAGAGAACGATGGCAATGAGAAGCCAAAAGCATTATATCCTTTTCTGTTCAGTGCTTCAATCATCATAAAAGCCGCTACAATCTGCAAAGAAATTAGACAAATGGGGTATTGGATTTGGAAGAATGAGCCAGCCCCAAGAAAAAGACAAAATATCGATCCATATCTTCTAATAAATTCTTAGTTAACATACTTGGGATGCCATTGTTGCCCATGCTGCGCCCTCTATACCGTATCGCAGAAAACTGCATAGGATTACATGACCAATGGCATTCACAGCACTGGCAATGACCAAAGCCTTTAGAGGTCCCCACGAATCTTTCATTCCAAGACTAAATCAAATTCAAAACATTATTAGAATGCAGCATCTTGCATGGCAATATCAATACTCATTTATTTAACATCGTTGTTGGTAATAACTAGACTTAAAATCAGAATTCGAATTTTAACATAAAAATGCGCTGATCTATAACAAACTTATTTAATTCAAACTTAATCCATGCCACTTGCAAATTAGGACATCTACTTTCATCGTTACTTTGCAGTCCATCCACTATATGGGCCTAGTTATGATATGACAGAAAAAATACGAATTTTCGAGCTAAACTGTTTTGAATGGTGTGTCCAAAGTCCGAACGAAATTTCAATTACAATTTTCAGTTAGCAAACATGCAACCAGGTGTCTTGACTTTAGATTAATAAAAACATGGAAATAGTTTTACCCCAGAGAATTTATCTATGATGTTTATGAGATTCCTGCATGAGAAGGGATCCCATGTGAATGCATTGCACAGAATGCTCCAAGTCTAGCTAGGTTTGAAACATTAAGAGACAAACTCTCAGGAAGATAGAATTGCTCCACGTAAAGATAGTTTATGTTGGAACATGGGTGATCGTTTCTTACACTAGTGTATTTAAAACCTCAGTATATGATGAGTGAATGCAGAATTCATGAAAAATAACGACCCTCACATGCCTTCAGACTCAGAGGCGGAGGTGATTAATAGATGATGCATGAGAAGGGAAGAAATACCTTGCACTTTGAGCAACCAGTCCGTAAAGAACAGCAGGCCATGCCAAGCCACGAATCTATCAAAACAAATTCTCTTTTTAAGTCAAAGATCTAAGAATCAATCTGAAGATGAGATGCAAAACTATTTAGTCAAACCAGTTGTTTAAATTATGATTAAGATTAAGAAGTACATGTTAGGCTACCACTTCAGAGATGATTAAGTGATCAAATTAAAGACAAAATTGGTACATAATAGAAAGAAAAAGAACCTGAACATATTTGCTTGCTACTGGTACAATATGCACATTCTTTGGCCCAGTAAAAGCTGTAAATGGAAAATAAACAGCCTAATGTATTAATATTTTGCCCTTGCCCAATCGAAGGTTCATCTTCAGCATACTACATTGTTCATTTACTTTTACATTACCCAATTAAATAATAAACTGGCCAGAGCAAGTAAAATGTAAACCGCACGTGTATTTTGTACAATGTTCAGATAAACAAAATATCTGCTTAAATTACTTACCAGTTAACGCCCACGAACCAAGAAACTGTGTAAACAACAGCATCAGTGTCCCACATATGAGGCCAATAAAAAGTAACATAGATATTTGATGCTGCACCTCATTTTTGTCCTGCACCGTTTAGTTTAGGAATCTATGTAGTTAATATTTAAGTTACGCAGCCTCCACTCCAACTCCAGAAGCAATGAGACAAAAATCCAACTATATCATAGCCTTCAGCGATGGATCATGGATGCATGGCACCATGAAACAGAAACATTAACCATATCATGATATATAAGCATTTAAAACACGCATGAAAAGCACAAGAACTAACCTCTTTTGCAAGTGAAGTGGCGACCATATTGGAAGTTGCGATGGAAAGGAACATGAACAAGAGGTTCATGTTATCACAAAAAACCGTGCCAGGGCCTGGCCATACAAAGAAACATTTCAAATAATAATAATAATAATAATAAATCAAAATTAAATAAACGGATAATCATAAAAGAAAATGCAGTATTTGATTTTTATTTTATTTTATTTAGAAGATATTTACCTAAAGCAGCTAGTTCAGTAGAGCTTCGTCGACCAACAACGGCCGTAGAGATGAGACTCATCAACGGCGCAGAGATCCAAAGCCCAGTGGCAGGCCCACAAAACGCCACAATGTCGGTGATTTGGGCCCAAATGCTGTACGTATTAGAATTGGAATCTGCTGCATCGTCTTGGTCATTGAACAGCGAGACCGAGTCGGACTCGCTCTTATTATGGCTCCGAGTTCGAAGACGATTCATGTCGGTGGCGCGAGATGTTAGTGATAATTTGAAGCAACGGTTGTGCTGTGAGGTAGTTTGTGAAGGGAAAGGAAAGTGCAGAGAAGAATGTGGTGAGAATCTTTGGAAGTGAGGAAGGGTTAGTGATAGGGTTTTGAGCTGCATTTTTTGCAGAGGAAATGAATGAGGATGGAGGAAGAGAGGGAGAAGAATGAAGAGAAGAGAGGAACACTTAAGTTTGAAAGAGACAGTTTCGCGCGATTTAGTTTTGGACTTTTGGGTTTGTTGGGAATGGCATGGTATGGCAGTTACGTAGCCACGTGATCAACCGATGTTCTTATTTCTATATTAATTTTTCACTTAATTTATGTTAACGATGTATTTAATTAAATAATTTTATCTAACTTTCACTCGATAAGAATATTATATAAGCTTGTTTACTAAAATTTATCTTAAAACTTATTAAATAAGATCGAATTAATTTATATAAGGTTATAAGTTTTTAATCAACAATTTTAGTACTTACGACATGAGATAAACTTTTAATAATTTATTGTAAAACTAATTCAAACACCTTTTAAGTATAAAGTTATTAATTAGTACATTTTATTTGTTATATTATGAATTTGTAGGATGAAATGTAAAATTACGAAATCTAATACGTGGTTCAAAGATCTAAGAACAAGAGGAAATATTGTTGAATCAGACCACCAAGTTTAAGGGTTTAACCGATATTCAACACTTGATCATTTATATCACTTGTATATCTTACAAATCAACTTTGTTTATCCACCTAAATCCGTATTGACAAGTTCAAATTTCGTACATGTACTTGAAAAATCCTTAGATTGCGTTGACAAACTCACAATGGTCTTTTCTTTTCTTTTTTCTAAGTTGATAATAATGTTTTCTAGGCTAATGTGAAACTTCATCGCTTAAAAAATATCACCAACTACTTTATTTTTAAAAAAAAATTAAGTATCAGACTAATTTGATCCCTAAAAAATTTACTCAACACAATTTAGTATTTCAGGAAAAAAAAAATCACCGAAATAGTGCTAATTTAAAATACTTTAATTCTTTGTGTTTATTAAAAATTTCAAAGACTAATTTAATTCTCCTATAATTTTTGAAGAAGCAAATTGGTATGCATTCCAAATTTTTTAAGGACTAATTATATACCTAAAGATAGAAAGAAAATTAACTATAGAACTAAAATGTTTCATGTTTATAATTTTGATAAATTATTTAGTGATTTTATATTTCTTTAAGAGCCAAATCAGGTCAAACAATTTTTAAGGATTAAATTTAATATTTATTCAATTTTTTTAGATATCATACTTTAAAAAGTTTTATATAAAAAACGATAAAAGCACAAAATTTAACATACGTTTTTAGTGTATTCTTTTATATTATTAAATAAAATAATTTATATTAATTTCACTTGATCCTGGGCAAAAGGATGATACTGATATTATATCAATTCAACTGAACGAATTAATCATAACAATTTTGAATGGTTTAGGTAAACAAAAATGACTTTTATGTTATTATTTTGGGGGAAATTTTTTTTTTGTATTATTTTACATACATAAATATAAAAAAGATGAAAAAAAAATTTAATTTAGTTTGTTTTAAAGAAAAATTATATATTTTTATTAATTTCTTTAGAGAACTCTAAAAGGTAAGCTATTATTGCTTTAAATGTAAACATTTATAAGCATATACTAACTAAAAAATAAAAATATTTCTATTTCAGTATCAATATTCAAATGTTTAAACAACAGGATTGTTAGGTAAAACACTTGTTATCTAGTTAATATTTTGGAAGGGACATGCAATGGCTGCATCCGCCATCTTTCGTTCTTTTAGAAGAATTTCCCTTGCAGGAGAACTTTTGCAAAATCCTTTCCCATCTGATTGAAAAATTGGACCATTGAAAGAGACCACTAATTTAACTTTATTTATTTTCTAATCATTGATTACAAATGCACGCAGGTTTTTCGCACAGCACTCGCGTATGGCGTTGCTAGCTGATTTGAGTGCATGAGCAAAACGGCAGCAAAGAAAAATGACGCAACGCCCAGAAAAAGAAACACGACAGATTTGGAGCATTAACTAATACACGACGATATGCTCACCTCACCCAAAATACCATGCTGTGCTTTCTGCAACTCTATGATCCACAAGGTTTCTCGCAGTTTTGTCCACCTTGCTCAGCCACACGGCATTAACATTCGCGACGCTGTTAGTTTCATCCGCTAATCAATCCACTTTTCTTTTTTCGAAAAATTGAAAACACAAACTCCTATTCCTCTGCTTTTGCTAGTTTTCATGACAAAATATGCTTCTAATGAATAAAAATGGCTTTAGAAAAGAAGTAATACAAACATTTTCAACAGTTACAGTGTATAAGATTATGCAAAAGGACTGTTCACCTAGATAAAGCTGTGCAAGAGTTTTTCAAGCACTATATTGATTTTTTTTTTCATTAATTCTTTAGCCATCAAAAAGTTTTTTTTTTTTGTCTATTTTAAGATTTATCTTTAGTTCCAAGAAGAATGTCATCTGAAAAAAATTAAAAAAATATATTTGGATTATTAAATTCAGAGAAGTTTACAGAAATATTTGAAAGACAATGAGTTTGTAATCACAAAGTACTTTAGAATGAAAATATTGATATTTTTTTCAAAAATTCGACGCAATTCTAAGTTTGTGAAGTGAGCCAATATAAACTATTTATGTTCTTCTCTCCTTATGTTCTTTAATTTGGCTAAACTATTTTAAGGCTGTGACACATTAAGATTTTATTTTGTAAAACTTATTTCAAAACAAATCATCACCTTTTAAACTAATCGATGATTGCTTAAACAAATCTTATCCGTATCTATGAAAAATTTTAGAAGGGAAGAAAAGCTCAATTTAACTCCCTTTCTTGTATTTTTTTTTCTTTATTCTCCTTTTTCATACTAATTGGTAAAAACAACACAGTAAAAGAAAAAACGTATTCTTTTTAACTAAAACCCCAGTAATAAATCCAAATTCAAATAAAGAACCCACAAGACATGAATATGGATAGTTAAGTCATTAATCTTACTAACACACGGTTAAAAGAAAAGATATTTTAATACTTCAATCAAACTCAACTCATTGTCATTCTAATAAAGAGAGAAATCATAAATCGATTGATAATCACAAGAGAAAAAAGTTGTCATTTACAGCACAAATCTATCTGTTGTATGCTAACACAAAATCAAAACATACGCACATACAAAATCCCTATGGAAGGAAACCACCAACTCAGCCCAAAAGAAAAAATCAAAACACTTCAGCCACCTTGCTCGCAAGGACTCGCTCCCTTCTTTCAATGTAACCGAATGGAAACCAACCTGCTTTTCCTTTGCATTCACCCTCAGCCCATCCATTGTTTGTCACCTGTCAGTCGGAGTCAAATTGTAACAATTTGAAATATGTATAGATTTTAAGGTAATACATCCCAACCACCACTATAAAAATATATATATATATTCCTTTTAAATATGAACATGACGAATCTGTTGTTCAATTCATCAGCATTCGATACTAATATGATAAAGAAGTTATACAAGCTCTAGCAGATGAATCACAATTCCTTTAGCGTTAGACACGCAAGTCACACACTAGCAAATGACCAAACAATCATTCAGTGTCGAGTCAATGACAATTACCAACTTATTAATCATGTTCTGATATCATATTAGTGCATGTTTAGTTAAATTTATTTCAGAGAAAAAGCTTCTTGAGAGAACTGCTGAAATAATAAGCGATTATTTCTCCCCAAAAATCATTACAAACATGCACTAAGATTAGCAACTCTATCTGAAGCTTAAACAGACAGGAAAACGGTCTGACTATTACATTACAGTATCCTTGTATTTTACTTTGTTTTGCACATGTCAATTTTCATATTTTCAGTGTTCCTGGTTGGAAAATACCAGGGCAATCCAAACTTAAAGCATCCTCCACATCTAAACGGAAAAGAGACAGAATCCTTCAAATAAAATGAAATAAAAGACATTTCTTTGTTAAAAAAAGGTGTAGTTATAGACTGAGCAAGTCACAAACCTTTCGAACAACAATATAATCCCCAACTGATAGATTCAATTCAACTTCAGACTCAGCATGGTAGGGAAATAAAACCTGCAGGATAATGTACAACAAAAAGTAAAGTAAGCCAGTCACTTATTTTTCAGTACAATATCTCTAACTTCTGTTCAATAAATAGTCTAACCTCTCCTAAGAAGTAACCCATACTATCTGTTGAGCCATTATGTGCTTGAGAAGCATATACACCATTTACTTCTTCATATGATGGGGGTGGCGGCATGCTGTTATCCACACTAGGTGTAGGAGGGGCTTCAATTCGCTGTCGTTCTGATATCATCTATAATTAAAATATACAGATGCCACAAATTCATATGTTGATACCAAATAAAAATGACATAACATTCCAATGGCATATTTGACTTCTAAATGGAGAAGATAATGAAGAAATGACCAAGGGAGACAGTTGCCCACCTCTCCCTCAAGCTGATCAAGTATTTGGAGTACTCTTTGATGATAGGCACGCTCTGCTTCAACCTTCATAATCAGAAATAGAATGCCGGATTTAAGTAGGAGTAATAATTTCTTATAACCCATATCCAGTATTTCATTAAAACTGAAGAATTGCAGCATCATATGGTAAAACTGCAATACCATTGCTATAAGACGCTGGAGGGTTAACCTCTGTTGCTGTGCTTCAACAGCAGCCATTGCTGCAGCTGCTTCCTTTCCCAATATGCCCATGTTTGTCTTCAGGTCTTGCAGCTTTGCTTCAGCTGCTTCCAGTTTCATAGCATTCTCAGCATTGCCTGGTGTTTCTCTTACTTTTGCCTGGCGTTTGGAAACTTCAATTGCCTGTCTAGGTTTAAAAGACAGACTAATTACAAAATACACGGGAAAGAAAATATCATTGATGAAATATTTACTTATTCAGAAACTTACCAGAAAGTAAGCCGGTGTCAAATGAAAAATAAAATAAAATGAAGGATAAAATTCCAAATACCTGAGCTTCAGCTTCCTGTCGCATTCTGTCATAACGTTGAGCAAGATGCCGGGCATCCTCTAATGGAGCTCCCATCACCATTGCTCTTAAGGGTTCAGCAACCTAGGCATCAAACAACACTTAATAAAGATGGTAGGCACACACTGGATACATTAACACTGGATCATGCCCAAAGGCCCTAATCCTCTCGCAAATGACAGGATTCCTCTCTCTTAAACTCCCCATTATTTATAGGCAGCATGCCATATTTCTAGTTATTATCCAAACCCAACTAACTAACTACCTCACTAACAGTTACTAACAAATGCTAAAAGATATAAAAAACTAACACACACCTAAATCTAATAGAACATACACCTAACAAGAATCCAAAAATTAATGTATGAAGCCAGATTTGAACTCTACAATCATGCAATTACAACTGGCTGTTTGATGGACTCATGCAATACACAAAAAAAATCTGGTTATTCTCATGGGTCCCTATCATTCTCCTTTTTAGAGAAATACACAGTTTTTATTAAGCAGAATAGCAACACACAACATCTATGAGAAGCCAAAACAAATGTAAGAACTCAAAGGAAAATGGTAGAGATGTATACAAGATAATAAGTACCAGAGCTTAAATTTCAAGCGAATATACTACTGTAGAGGATTCAATGAAACTGCTAAGAATCTCACTGCCATAAAAAAAAGATGAAAACAAAACAAAGCATCTTCAATTCTTCATGAGCTTAGCCAAAGATAGTGGACCTTGGATTAAAAACAGTTGGCAAAACAGGAAATAAGTAGTGTTCATCCAAGCAGTGATAATATACCAATATATTGGTAATTTAAGATGCTTTGATCTACATAATTTTGGCACTAAACACAAGTATTGGCCAGAAACTTAACTTCAGAATCCGATGAAGCACAAGTGTTCATGTGATTGGGCATGTTTACCTGTGTGCCAAGAGCTTTTAGTAAGTTACCGCGCTCCTTTTCCATTTGTGCACGGGCCCGTGCATAATTTAGCGCAGCTCTTGATAACGTATTACCACTGGTACACGTATTATCCGCTCCATATTTCCTGCTATCTTCCGACAACTTTGTTCCTGTTAAATAACAAGGATAGTAATTCAGTCATTATACTGATAGGAAGTGATATTGAAACTGAAATAGGATTGAATTCAAGGAGGAAATGTCCTTTACATGGAAAAAAACACGGCTCAACGAATGGAAACACAGATACAAGAATAGAAGAAACACAGAAATAAGATATAACAATCAGAGCTGATACACAGACTCTGCCTTTCCTGGCCTAACCTACCAGTTCACTCCCAAAATTCTTCCCAGCCTCACCACAATTTCCCACTCCTCTTTAATCACATTTCCCTTCCTCTCCCATAATTGGCAATTTCACAATTCTCCTGACTCTTCTCCAATAGCTTGCTGTCTTGTGTAAATTCTGTTGCACTCTCCCATCTGTTTATCACTATTTCCTCCTTCCTTCTACCAGCACTCCTGTTTCACTTATCATAAACACGCACAACTTCCATTGGCCAAACACTCTCCACTCACTCTCTTCCTTTTTTATTTTATAAATGTGTAATAGACATATCAGACATTATGTTTAACAAAACTAACTGCAAAGAAAATTGCACCAAGCCAAATTCCTGACCTATTTCAACTTGCTTGGATCCAGTAACAATATAACCTTCCACACCACGGACAATATCCCTTTGATAATGCTGAAAAAAATATTTTTGTTTTGTCAGCCAAGGAATGCGACTATAAGTAGAGATAAAACATAAACAAAAAACAGAGGATTGGTACAGGAAAAAAGCAAGTAACCTTTCCTGCACGTGTTGATATGTAAAGCTTCTCAAGTTTCTGATGTTGTTGAAGCTCTACTTCATCAGTAACCAAATCATCTGAAACTCCAAATCCCCCAGCCCCAAACTGTTTCAGCACAGCCTATGTAGCAATAACCGTGATTAAAACCTCAAAATAGGAAGCAAGCAAAAGGAACATTAGAGAACAAACAAGAAGAAAAAAAGGAGCACGAAATCAATGGAATCTTGCCATCAAAATAAACATAAGTACAGTCATGGGGGAGGAAAAGATATCCTCCAAAGAAAAAAATGGCAACTTTCTGATTTATGCTCACCCCTCTCAAGAAAATATGAAAAAAAGGCAACCATCATAATGCGGGGATCACAGTCATGTGAGCAGTATCTCTTCAATTAAGTGCTCCAATTGACAGGTTACTGGTATTGTAAGACGATATTGAGCATGCCATAAACTTTTCTTTTTTTTTTTTTTTCCTCAAAATTTACTTTATTTTACTTTCCTGTTGAAGTGAGGGGGAGTCAAGGCCATATCTATGGACCCAATAAGTATTCATCCAGTATCTTGGCTTAGGACAACAGAAAATTGCATCATGTCCTGGCAGCATTTCTTGAAACACAAGGAAATGCTTCTGGCATGTTGATCTTTGGAATGAACATAAGATACAACTAAATTATAACACTGATTTTTTCCACTATATAATAGATATCCATACAATTTATATGCCAAGGAAGCGATAAAAAATTTAAATCACAAGAAAATTCATGTTTTAAAAATGAGCATTTGTCATTATAGGCATAATAAAATGCAAAAAAACCAGTATAAGAGTTTAAAAATCATGAGTAAAAAAATATAAAAAATACAACTAAAAGTAGACCAAGTGTCCATGTAGTGTGTGACATGAATACATGTCTGATATTGCTACAACATGACACCGTTACTATTCAGCAAGAAGTGTCTCTGCTTCTTATACATAAATATATTTTTTAACATTTTATAATGAATGCCCAACGCTTGTATTTTAGAATTTTTTTCTAGAAAAAAATTGTCCGCGTCTGTACTGTACTGTATCGAATGCAATGCTCGTATCCATATTCATGTCATGCAATACAATATCATAGCATAGATAATGCAACCGATTACCAAGTTCATTTCCAGTCAAAAACCATTAGAATTCCAAGTAAGAAAACATGCATTGCATCAGAAATGCATATTATCAAGCCACCTTCCCCTTAAGACATCTTCAGATCATCAGAAAAAATCTAACTCCTAGCTTACTTCACGCAAATTATGCATCTATAAAATAGAATTTAAAAATGATTTGCCAGTTCATCAATCGAGTTTCAATATATGCAATGTTTCCGAAATCGGTGACAGAGCAGCTTAAAATTAAACACCTGGCTCTAAGAATTAGACGAATCAAACACTACGGCTTTTCTTAATCATTTCCGCAATGCAAGTGCACGACCCAGTTAAAATCGTTAGATCCAATACTAGATGGTATCGTTATTCACATGAACAAATTATAATCATAATCCAATAATAGTAAAGCATCGGCGCATTCCGAAGAAGAAAATTCTAACAGGCAAGGCGAAAATTACATCAGAAAAAAGCATCAGAGAAAGAATATAGCGAGAAATGAAAAGAAAAGGAAAAATGAATTTATAGGAATCATGAGGAAGATGAAAGAAATTGAAGGAGCATATTCGTGTTGATCGGAGAAGGATCTGAAGAAGAGGAAGAAGGCGTGCAAATGAAATAGGTTTAGTCGAGAGAGAGATAATGAACCTGATGTTGGCGAGCGACCTGTTCTCGAAGCTTGGAGGCTTGCTTTCTGATAGCTTCCATTCAAGAGGCGATTGATTGAATCTCTAACAGCAGAGTATTGATTCGAGACAGAAACACCAACAGCAACGAGTTCGTATCAGAAGAGACAGAGGGGACGGAGAAAGAAGCTTTTCAAAATTGCGTTGGAAATTATTACAGTGGTAGATGTCATAAGGGCTAAGGCTTTGTTCCTTCCTCTAGACACTTGTTTGTTTGAATATTTTTAAACCATTTTTTCTTCGGTTTGGTGAACTTGGTCGGACTGAATATAGCAAATATTTATTATATTTTTAATAAATAAATTATTTTCCCATATTACTGATAAAAATTTTAAAAGTACGTTACGGAATTCAAAACGTAAAATATTTTTTAAAAATTATATCAAACTGTATTAGGAAATAATAAAAATATATTAATTTTTAATAAAAAATGTACTTTTAGTTTCTTAGAACATTGGTTAATATTTATTGTATTTTCAATCAAAATATATTATTTTTAAATACTAAATGTTTACACTAAAGACTTAATAAAATAATTTTTTTATAAATATAAAATAAGATAAATAACTTTTTATTATATAGAATTGAAAGTTTCTTATTTTTTCTATTTTTCCTTTTGAGAAAGAGGTAATAATAACAAGATTTGAATGAGCCCACTTGTTAACCTACTCCAAGCTGTTTCATTTGTTAATATTTAATGAAATTTAAATGATTTTTATAATAAAATTAATAATATTTTAATTTAATATATGCTAAGACTTTAATTTTTCTTTTGCTTTAAAATAATAGATGAATATTATTATGAATATACAAAATTAAGTTTCAATTGAACCATTTTTTTATCCTTATAATTAGTCACGAGAGCAACGTTTTTTTTTTTTTTTAATCAAATATTCGTACAGACTCAATTCTAAATATTTCGTTTGACTTTAGAATGAGAGAGATAAAAAAATTTCTGAGAAATAAGGGAAGAGGGAAAAATTTGAAAAACTGAACATTAATAAGATTTTATTCAATTTAAAAAATTAAAAATATGACAAAAATATTTAAATAGTTTAAAAAATCATCATTTATATTTAAAAATTTTAAATACGAATTATTATTATTTTTTTTTGTCACTCTCTTTATCTCATAAATACCTATCAAATAAAGTCTGAAAATTATTCTCGATAAATAAATTTTTAAATTATGATTTTATTATTTAAAAAGTAATTATACATTAAATTTATTTAAAATTGAACACATTAATACAATAATTAAATATTTCAATTTTAATATGTTATTAATATAATTTTTTATTATTGATTAATTAAAAGTTATTGTAAGTATAATTTTTAGTACTGTGAACATTATAAAACTCAACAAATCTTGATGACGTGATAATTTATAATTGAAGACAGTTAATAACATTGATATGGTACATATATTTTATATCATTTTTTGTGTGTGTTTTAGATGATTAAATACTTTTAATTATAATATTACACGTAAAAGAAAAGTTTTAAATGACTTTTCAAGTCAAATTAAGATATAAAGATATAAATTAAAAGAATAGTTTAAAATGAATATTTATATTTAAAAAATGGTTAAATTTTTTATCATCCCAGTCTTGAGTTCACGGAAGCAACATTTCACAATGCATAGAGTCATTACTTGATAAAATCATTAAAATAATCATAACAATGAGCACTTTAAATACTAAATTACCTCGATTAAGTTGTACTGAACTCAAATAAATCTTTGACCAGTCGAACTATTGGCATTTTGAGTCTAGGCTTTCATTAATCAGGGTTGTAGATTTGGAGGCATTGGGTGTAAAGTGAACCGCCAACATGAAATGATCTTCCGATTTTATACAAGTTTGGCAGAGAAGAAAACTAAAGTCATTATCTCATCAAATCACTTGCATTTTACGCCATCTTTCTAACGATTTTTGGTCACACGTCGTTAACTTTTATGCTTCTTGGTATGGTGTCTGCTGCTTTTAGGTCACAAAAGTACAAGGCCAAGCCTATAAAATAGCGAAATGAATCCCACAAGTTGACAACTAGGCCTGCGTCATGAGTTAGCTTATTTCTTAACGATTGGCAACAGGGGAAGGCAAACATTAACAGATTCATCGTAAGAGGATTATTAATTATAAGCCTTCTGCCTTTTAACGAGAGAGGGCATAGTGGCATACATAATTTTCAGTACTTTTCTGCTATCTAAATATGTTGATATAATTTGCTTGATTTGAACCACTAAAAAATAATTATATTTATATTTTTTAAAAATTCTTTCTTTCTTTTATTTATTTTATACACATCCATCTCGAAAATCTATATTAATATAAAAAAGCACTTAAAGATTTATTCTTTAGTGGTGCAAAAAAACACTATTGACTATAAATAGGCAAGAATACTTACTTGCTGAAGATGCATCAGGGGCATGGTGCCCACGCATGATCTACAGCAGAAAATGCAAGCCAGAGCAGTAGCTAACTAAATCAGCAAAAAGCTTGATTAGCTATCTACAAAAGTTGCTGGTCAACGGGGGTTGTCAGTTGACCTTGTAAAATTTGAAGGAGATGACATTCTCCTCCCTCGTACCCTCCATTTCCTACGTGGGTTGAACTGTTGAAGATCCATGCTGTTGCACTGTGTTTGAGAATTTCCATCTGTAGTTATCACGGGAAGAAACAATAAAAAATTATATGGCTATTTGGTGTACGTTTGGTTTATTGTTAATATATATATATATATCAATTGTGTTTAATAATTTAAAAAAAAAAAATTTTACTCAATTTTAAAATAAATAGATCGTCATCTTTTTACTTGCTGTGCATAATAAATTTATATGTAAGATTCTTTTAAAAATTATCGTGTAAAATAATTATGGGTCTAGTTAATTAATGTACTCAAGAAATTAACTAATAAATTATAAGTTTATATTAAAAATCATGTTTGGATGCATTAGAAATTATAGGAATAGATATATTCTTATGTTTTCGATTTATTTTTTAATCAATGTTGTAAAGGCACTTACTGACATTTTTCAACAATTTATAACTAACACAGAAGATCTTTCACTGTAATGTCACACGGAATTTATAATAATTTATTTAAAAGTGAAGATTAAGATAAATAATTTTTTTAATATTAGAATTTAATTAATTAGAATACATTAACAGTGTAAATTATATCTACACTATTATCTAGTCATAAATTAATATCATTTTCACATAAAAATTATTTTTTTATCATCAATCAATTATAATATATTATAAATGTAAATTTTAAATTAATTATTATAAAAATTAACATTTTTATAATTAATGAATAATTTAAAAATTAAGGCAGGAATCAAAAGTTGTTAATAATTCTGACAATAACTATTCTATTTATTACCTTCTTATAAATATTAAATTTGACCAATTTAGCTACTAAGGTCCAAAAACAAAATTTAAAATGTAAAAAAATTATACAAATCAATGGTTTTTTAATATGAGAAAAATAATAAAATTATTAAAATATGATATTTTAAAAAATATGAAAAAATTTTAAGATTACTCGTTGCAATTTTAGACAATAATTTGTCAATAACATTTTTTTGATAATTTAAAAATTTATAATATTTTTTAAAAAATCGACACCGATAATTTTCTATTTTTTAAAATTGTCATTTATGAATTTTAACTCTGCATAATTTTTAATGTTTTAAAAAATCGTCATTAATAATATTTGAATTTTTATAATTTTTTTTGTTATTTTTAATATTTGCATAAAAAATTATTGTTGACAATATCTGCATCTTATATTTTTGAATTTTTTTAAAATATTATATTTTAGCATATATAATTTTTTAATTCCACATATAAAAAACAAACCCAATTCAAAAGCTAATTAATATTCATCAAACAGTTTTTTTAATATATAATATAGTCTTAAAATGTAAAAAATATTATTATTGTTATTTTATCAAAATTATAGCATACATTATTAATATAAATGTATTATTTGATTCTTAAAAAAACCAGGTATTTATAAATATAAAAAAAT
Source organism: Abrus precatorius (assembly GCF_003935025.1). Classification (NCBI taxonomy): domain Eukaryota; kingdom Viridiplantae; phylum Streptophyta; class Magnoliopsida; order Fabales; family Fabaceae; genus Abrus; species Abrus precatorius. The sequence continues at coordinate 21,314,711 of NW_020874384.1, forward strand.
ATCACCTAATTTATAAATCCGCATGTTCTGTGTATATGGAATCTAGATAATATTTATAAAAGAATCAGCATATTATTAAGTGGATCTCCTTACGAATATAAGTTGGAAATGGCATGACCAAGACAACGTTCATCCATTTAAATATTTGTGGAATATTTTAAGTCCATTTTGGTTCTCTAAGAATTTTTTTTTTTCTTTTTCGAAATTAAAGATTAGGAGAGGCACGTAGTGGACGAGGTCGCCCATGGCCCCATTCCATTGTCAGCGCACGAGAGGACTCAGTTACTGGTTACCTGTCAATGAATATTCTATGCAGGAACCGAACGCAAGATCTTAATGACCAAAATCAAAATAATCGCAAGACCTCTCTTTCCGTAGACTAAACCAAAACTTGTTGGAGTGAATCATGCCCCCTTATCAACGCCGTTTAAGTACTTTCTGTTAAAAGGTGACTTTTAATTACTCTTTTTTTTCCCGTTCCGTTTAAGGTTTTGTTTGAGAAATAAGAAAATAATTTGAATATTAAAAATTGCATATAAAAAATATTTAATGCCTTGTGAAGATTATCAGTTCAACAACTATGAGTCCTGCACAATCAACTCATTGGACTGGGACGGGGTATTAATTAGGCTATGTTTCGGCCTCCATTTTTATAGTGGGTTTTCACACAAGAAAATAGAAGTTATATAAAGTCAGTCATATGTAATATTTATTGCTAGTTTTCATTTTGTTCGTTTATGTAAAGGAAGTATAATCCAATTAAGTAAGCGTACAGTCGATATCAACTATATTGCATAAATTTCAGCTCGTGGTTACAACCAACGTGACGTTTAAAGGGAATTAATTAACACTATATGGTCTTCAAAAAAATATTAATTTATTTAAAAATAATCACTTCCAGAATTAAAAGAAAACACTTCTCACTCCAGGACCAAGGAAATTATCAACGAACATTTACAATGTTATTACAAATCGTCTAATTTGAAAGACAAGTGCCTACTTGATATATAATTGATCGAAAGGGGAAGGGGGTGGAGAAGAAATAAACTTGGTTAAACTCCTTTTAGGAGGATGACCTAACTCAAGACCGTTTACGATTTAATGGAAAATATCAGCAGTTGTGTAAATTAATAACCTCACGAGGAATTTATCATGGGATTATATTATTTACAAAGAGCAAAACATTGACATTTGAATGAAAGTAATGTAATTATTTTAATCAAGAAATGAACACAAGGTATCACTGACTCGTTACAAGGTGAGCCTACTTTGTTAGCTTGCATGTCGTTTAATTCGAAAAACAAGTCCCACCAAATGGTTGGAAAGGGGGAACGGGTAGGAAAGAAAAAGAAACCCGCTTTATCTTGATTAAGCAAATTTTAAATGTATAGTGCGAAATGTTCTGTAACATGACCTAACACATATGGCCGTTTATGGTTTAATGGAGATAATAGTAGATACCACTACTGTTAACATATTTTATTTATGTTAAAATATTTAGTCTTTCATAATTTACTTCAATTCTTTTTTTTTTTAATAAAAAATGGCATTTGGCTCAGAATAGTTATCAGGGTTAAGTTAATATTTTGACAATTTAAACTTATTTTACAAATGTTTTATATATTTGTAATCAACGGTAGCTCTTTCTTTCCGCACTCATGACTTCAAGTTGAGACAACACACCAATTCACACATGTAGCGTAAAAACTGTAAGCTCAAAACAGTGTCATTTTGAGTTCTGTTGGACCCTGGATTGGATTGGGTTTCTTTGTGTATAAATTTAAATAAATATAAATCATATTATAATCTCTCAAACAACCAGGTAACAGTGTTGTTTACACGCGTTTGTTTGTAGCTAATCCTCTCTGTCCATTGTCGTCATCCATCGGCTCAACGTGATTTCGCATTTCAGCTTTCGGCTCGAAACCTTGTGCCGTGGAGGGCCGAAAGTTTTTCAGTACTCTTCACGTATCTATTTATTTTCTTAAAATAGTACTAATATTAATTTTACAATGGCAATTTTCATTTTATTTTTTAGAATTTTAAACAAAAGAAGTTACTAAAATGATTTTGAAGAACTGATACTATAATAATACCAAAAAATACTAGTAGAAGGCAATAGTGATTAATGATTAACTAGTTTATTTGTACCTGCAACAATGAACAGATATATGAAACGCAAGAATTATAATAGTAATAATAATTGATTGTTGATTAAAATGTATATTAATGATAAAAGACCATCAGTTTTGTCATTCATTTTATTTTTATATATTTCGCTTGATTTATCATTCAATATTTTTTTATTAAAAATACTCATTTTAATAAAGATGTGTAGTTAAGATTTATACTAACATGGACCTCAAATTAATTTTACTTTGAAACGAATGAGATTATATCATTACTCTTGTGAGTAGCGAGTCTTAACTATCATTCACAGTTTTAATTCCATGCATTTTTATAGTCCGTTGGAAAATAAATTATTAACGTGATTCAATAAAATAATTTATCCATACTATATATGCAGGGGCGCCGAAATAAATGCGTTATAAGACGTATAATGTATTTTATTTTATATTACTATGTATTTTTAAATAATTAAATAAAATGTTATAAAATTATTTCTTCATAGATTTGCGTTAAGATTTTGAAAATCAAACGTACATGTACTATTAAGAATGAAAAACTAGGTCAACTCAACTCAACTGATCTAATAAAGAATGCATTGGTTTTAATTCATTTCACTTTTTAAAACAGGTTGACAAAAATAACTCAATTTTGTAAATTTTAATAAAGAATAAAAATATTACGAAAACGTGCTAATAGCACTGCTCGCTGGATTATGTTGAATAATTAGGCAAGATTCCTGTATTTGACATTTCGACCCTTTTTTGTCTCATCAGTAATGTCTTCATATTTTGATAGGAAACTAATTTATGCTGAGTTTTTCTTTGCCCTATTTGGACTCAAATAGAACAAGATCATTAAGGACAATAAATCTCTTTCGAGTTTCAAGACAGTGGTATTGTTAAAACTTCTGATGAAGTAACATTTTTCAGTACAACATAACTTTTATTGACATTGAAATTCTTGTCTTAAAATAAATAAGAAAAATATACGGACGAAATACTTTGATGATCTATTATTAAGTTGTTGTAATATTAAAATACCCAAACTGCAACGTCGATGTTTAACGCAAAATAATAATATTTCCCTTAATTGAAAAGAAACCAATTGGATATATTTATTTTCTTTGGGATGACAGCTAAGAGTGCACAAAGCATAAAAGGAACGCGCGAGGGGTGGATGGTTGAGGACAGGAAGTAATGGCTCCAAACGTGAAAGTTGAGGCCACGAATCTAAGCGCCTTACACTTTTAAAAGTCAATAACGATGGGAAGGTTCACGCGCCAAACAGTCAAGAGTATCTGACGTGCGCGATCGATCGTCTACATGTCTTCAGTTCCCAATCACACGAGATAATGGGATGTGAACGAAGAAAGATTATCCAAAAATTAACCACGTCACGAGGCGAGATCAACGCGGCAAAGCAATTATTTCCATACCCATTATTACAAATACCCAAAATTGTGGTGCCAAATTTACTAAACTTGCAAATTATGCAAAACACGAACGCGTTCTATTTTGGGCGGTTTCCTGGCTTGAAGGTTCGTTTCGTTGGTGTCTCCGTTTTTCGAAAACTGCTAGCGCCAAATTTCGTTTTATTAAATCCTAACCGTTGATCATCACCTATAACGGAAAACCCAATCTTGGTGGCTGTGGCCTGCGATTGTAACAGTCAAAACCGGCGTGTGATTTTAACGTTTTTGTTTTATATGGTTGCATTGGACCAGGCCAGCTTTTTTTTCCCCCTCCGGTTCGGTCAAAAATAAGAATCATCGAGGGCAGAAATTTTGAATTTACGGAGCCATCAACGATCCATTCAAAAATAAAAATAAAAATAAAAACCAATAATAATAATAATAGTCAAGTCCCACCACGTGACCAAATGTCACACGCTTGTTAGATCACCCTCTCTATTCTCTAATTCGAACAAGGGAGATTTAGTACTCTTGTTAATATTTATTTATTTAAATTGAAAAAAGGTACAGAAACAAAGATACTGATAAGAGAGAAGGGAAAGAAAGATAAAGAAATACCAAACCACTCTCCCATTTCTCGTTGCTTCAAAGTTCAAACCTAACCAAACTCTTGTGCGGTTTCTCCTCTCGCTCTTCTTCACAGGTAATAAAATTTAACAAAAATATATGTAGAACCGGAAAACTTTCATGTTCATTCACCTTTACTTGGAGAACTGAACTCAATTTTCCGAGCGTTTTAAGTTTCGTTCTGAAAATAATGGTTGAATTTGTGCTTAGAAATGGAGGTTGCAGCCAAAGCGTTGAAACCGAGTTTAAGGAGAGAGTTTTTCTTCCAGCAAACGCTTTGCGAAGAAATTTTGTGCCTGAACGCGAACACCGTCGCCGGCGGCGAAGATTTCTCCGTGGACGACCTCCTTGACCTCTCTGACGGCTCTCTCCACTACGAACAGCAAGAGTACGACGGAGGAAAGGAAAGCTTATCCGCTTCGTCGCAGTCCCAGGACCGCGGAGAAGACGATAGCAACTCCAATTCCACCGGCGTTTCCAATGATTCCATTTTCTCCACCGAATTAGCCGTTCCGGTAACTCTCTCTTTCTCTCTTTGAATTTGTTCTTCGTTATCCCTAATTCTGCTCACTAACTATTGTAATTTGTGCAGGCCGGTGATTTGGAGGACCTAGAGTGGGTTTCTCACTTTGTGGACGATTCTCTGCCGGAGCTTTCTCTTTTATACCCGGTTCGTTCGGAGCAAACAAACCGGTTCGTTGAACCGGAGCCTAGCGCGAAGAAAACTCCTCGTTTTCCCTCTGAAATGAAAATCACCACCAAGGCCCGAACCACAATGAACAGAAAGCCCAAAGCCCGTGTCTGGTCGCTCAGCTCGCGCCCTTCTTCGCCGTCATCATGTTCATCCTCCGTGACGGCGCCGCTTGTCGTGTTGAGCGAGCCGCCAGCGAAAAAGCAGAAGAAAAGGGCCGAGGCCCAAACCGTTGGGGCCCAGGTCCAACGACGGTGCAGTCATTGCCAGGTGCAGAAGACGCCACAGTGGAGAACCGGTCCACTAGGCGCCAAAACCCTTTGCAACGCGTGTGGGGTTCGGTACAAGTCGGGGCGGCTTTTTTCGGAGTATAGACCGGCCTGCAGCCCCACCTTCTGCAGCGATATTCACTCCAATAGCCACCGTAAAGTTTTGGAGATACGCAAGAGAAAAGGCATGGCTGGACCGGATACCGGTTCGGTTCAGAACCACACGGTTCCCACTTGCTGAAATTTTTTCGACTAGGGAAAAAGCAGATTAGGTATACTTCCACCTACCGGTTCGAACCGGTTCGGTTTTTGTATTATATGTAGTGGTTTCTTAGTTTTAGTGGTAGTCAGGTATGCGGGTAGCGGATATTATTAGGAAGGCATTGATTGTTTGTATTTTTATCTCTTTTTCCTTAGCGTTGTTGATTTATTTAGTCTAATACAAACAGTTTAAGTTAATTCGACGTAGAACAATTCATTATGAAGTTAATTTTGGACATTATTTTATTGTAATTGGCTGGCATTGGATTGAAATTGAATAATTCAACTTAGTTCAGCGGTTCGTTTTAGGTTTCGTAGAAGAGCGGGAGAGGTGGGTCAGAGGCGGAGACTTGGAGTGTGATGGAAACATTAAAGTTGGGTGGCTTTTTATTTGAGACCACCGAAGCTGTGTTAGTGCCAAATGGAGTGGTCAAGTGGGTGGAGGCGGATTGGTTGATCTTTAGCATCGTGTTTTTGGTTTAAGTGACCATATGATAATCGTTGACAAGTAGTGGGTCAATAAGGGTCATCTCTTGTTCGTGACTTGGAAATATGCGTTCCCCCGCTTGGATCCTAATAGTTGCTAGTGCAGTGTGCAATTGTTTTTAAGTGCTGTGTAGGGAGTGAATGTTTATTGCAATCTATGTAACGTGCGTGCATGTGGGTGAAGTAGTTGTTAGTGGTGGGGCAACAAATTATTTTATAGGATAGGATGAACTACAGTGACGATGGTAGCAGCAACCATTCAATGAACAACGTGCATCGGATGGATGAGGATGGAGGATTGTTAGTATTGAATCTTCGGACTTTTGAAAGTGGAAACCTATCAAATTAAAAAAGCAAGGTCCATTCTACTTGGATATGACTTGCGCACCACTTTGGGGGGATTAATCCGTGTTTGATGCTCAAATTAATACAGATGTAAAAAGTAAGAAAAAATTATGAGGGGGTGAGGTAGATGAAAGCTGCGTTTAGTTTGTAATTTTGCATTTATTTATTCTTTTTGCTAATAATTGATAAAATATTTTTTAATTTACTTATTTAATAACTTAGATAATAAGATGGCATTTTTATAGCTTATTAATAAAGCTATATCGATGGGAGGAAAAATGAGGCGCACCCTTTTGTTTCCATTTTTTAGGATACGTGTATACTATGGAAAGACTAAACTCAATGGTGCATATTGTGTTAACATAATCGGTGTCAATTTCTGTAGGGTTTGGAAGGAATAGATGCTACAGCTAGGCTAGCTCTCTATAAGCATCTTTATCGATCTAACATTCCAAACCTGGCAACTCTATTACCCTCATTAACCGAACATTAAATTGAGATCGAGCAAAGGTTCCATGAGACCATGAGGAAGCCTGAACAGAAACTAGTTTGTATCGTGTATCATTAGCTCATAGAGGAAGCCTTAATGGGTAAGTGCTAAGTAGTGTGGTCGAAAAGGTTTGTAGCGTGCATCACTGACTCACTAACATATACTCGACATAGAACTTTGTTAGACAATTAAGGACCAAGACTAACTCCACTTAACTCCAATCATTCACAGGTATAACCAAACCTTTTTTCTTAGGTACAAAGCAATAACCAATCTTACTCCTATAAATCTCGTGTCATTTCATGGAATCTAAGATCGAGACTATATTTATTATTATTTTTGGAACAACTCGGGACTTTGAAATTGTCGATGCTTGCTTACCAAAGACCCAACAAGAAATCTTGGTTAGACTACATGCTTGGGATTGACAAAAAAAAAAAAAGAAGCTTGGGGCTTCAACCATTTTGATTTGAACATAGCGTACACGTCATGGCAACTAACAAAACTACATGCCCTATATACCGGTTATTCCCCAACTAGAGTACTACAGCACTATTATATTGTGTCCACAATTTCAAAGACCTATAGGCATAAGAATCCCACGATTATTTTCATTTTCTTTTGGTGCCAATTAGAAAAGTTCCACTTTCACGGAGTGGAAAATATCTTCGAGAGATGAAATTCTACATTTATGGTATTGAAATACCACCTTATTAATTACGTAAATTATGGAGTCATACCAAACTAAAAGCGGTAGTTCTAACTCAAGTTGGCCAATTAACGAATGGCAAAGAATTCATTATTTAATTTGCTTCTAGCGAGAATTCGACAATTTTTGCTGTTTCAGAAAGCTGGGATTTTCTGAGAATACCATCGATCAAGGAGGGTTCGTGATCACGGGAACCATTAACACAGTCCCACCAAAGAAGCTTACTCTTGGAAATAATCGGAATTGAAATTAAAACAAAAGCAGAAAAAGCAAATCACATGCAGAAATAATTAAAAGGAGGTAAATGAAACATGAAGACAAATGTTTAAAGCGGGGAAAAAGAATCCGCATCTTTTTCTGTAAAAAAGTTCATTCTTTTTAGAAGGAAGCCGAGACAAATTATTTAAAGCAGAGCAAAGAAGCCACTTAATTTAATATTTTCTTCTAGATGAAAACGAGGTCCTTTTCCGGGAGAACCACTAGGCAATAATTGCTAAATACTTTCATTTTTGTAGTATATTGATTAAAAATTTAATAAATATTTTTTAATTACAAATCATAATTCAAAGATATTAATATTTTTTTATTCTTTAACTAATATTTTAAAACACTAATTATTATTTACCTTGTTTTTTGGGCAGTTAGAAAAGGACCAGACTTTGTCAAATTGACAAAAGTCGAGTCCAGTTTCCGGGGTCTCTCTGTGCCTGTCGCTTTGTGTAACGACGGGGGATATTTCATCGGAGGCAGTTGGAGACAAAAGTGAATTTATTTTAAATTAATACTTTCTAATTTTTATTTAAAATGTTTTTTCTATCTATTTATCATTATTGACATTAAATAATAGTTTCGTCATATCATTATTTATGTACTATTAATTTATTGTTATTATTCATTAGCATAAATTATGTATAATTTTGACATTATTACTTTTTACATAAATTTGAAGCATGTATCATGAAATGATTATTTTTTTATGGAAGTATATCTTAGAACTTTTTCTTAACTTTATGTATAACAGGATTTATGATTACAATGAATTTAATCTTGAAATTGACTTTTTTCAAACGACTATTTCGAAAATATATTCCAAAAAGTTAACATATCACATATAATTATCAGAAAATTAATTTTTTAAATTAGAAAGTATCATTGTATACATATTAACTTTTTTATGACACTAAATTACAAAGTTTTCTAAATGATAACTTTATTTTTAATTTTTTTTCAATAAAAACAGCATTATAGACTCATCATCCCTTCTGTTTTCATTATCAAATTATTTGTCAGTTTTATTTCTTATTCTTATTATCAATTTTACTTCTAAATTTCTATGTTAGTATTTTGTGCCTTTTTAAAAAAAATTATTTAAAACATTATTTATATATATATATATATATATATATATATATATATATATATATAAACTATTCACATTTTTATACTATTGTTTTAAACACCCATTCAACACATAAAGGGACACCACCACTAGTAAATTGACAAATGAATGTGTAAATCAACAGAGAAGTTAACGGTTGAAATATAATTTAAAATTTAGCATAAAGTACCACTTCGGCAAAACCTATGCAGCAAGTGTTAATACAGCCCATTAACATTAATTTAATAAAAAATTATAAAATTTACCTTTTTTGGTTTAGTAATAACGCCCCCTTTACAAAGAAAACTGAAAAAAAGGGGGGAGGGAGAGAGGAGCTATAATAGAGAAGAAATAATAATCAAGTGGGCTATCACAAAACTTACAAAAAAAGACAAAAATTAGCGGTATTATTTTAAATATTTTTAAATTAAATTGGAGTTAAATTTTTGTAATAAACGCAAATGTTTAATATACGAAAAAAATAATAAAAGTAAATTAATTTACAAGGTGACATGTTGGCTACGCCTACCAAAGACGTAGGTTTTTTTATTCTACGCCACCTTGGGTAAATAATGACGCAATTTCAGCTTGCTTCAGAGAATAATCTCTTTGTTCTTGGTCTTACTGTAGACGTTTATTTGATTAAATATCTTTTAAAATTTTTGAAAAACATGATTTTTAATTCTTATAAAAAATTTATTCAACTTTAACCCTTAAAAATGACTTTAGAAAATAGCATACTTTTAGTTCTTCATGGGAACTTAAATTACATAATTTTTGTTAAATAGAAATTAAAATTGAATAATTTTTTATACAAAATATAAAAAAATGCTAGATTTGTAAAGGACAAAAATATTTTGAATTATTTATTTTGTGGTGAAAACTGAAACTAGTTGTTTTTTTTATATAAAATATAAGAATGTGTTTATTGTCCCTTCTAATATTTATTTATCTAAAATACTATTTTTCCTCTCTTATAACCGTATCAAAAATTATGACCTGTGAGTTATCCTTCTTTATTAGTGGAGCAAGCTGTCAGCCAGGTAGGTCTCATACTTTTGGACACCTCCTAAGAACCCGCGCATCCAGTGGGGTCTTGATAAAAAATCATAATAAAGTAGTTTTTCCCTTCATTAAACCCAAGCGTGGCTCCAATAACCACTCTTTCCTTCTTTCTTATTTTCTTGGGAGGTATAAGAATATCACCGACAAAAAAAATAATAATTTCATCATCAAGACTTTAAGAGTAATTCATACTCTTACATTCCATAAGTAACAACAACGTTTCAAGTCCTTCCATTATCTTCTGATTAATACACAATAATATCCATTTACTCTTTAATCTAAAGAGAGGCTCGTATTAGCATTACGTTAGGAGAAAGAGAGGGAGGATGAGAAAAGCACGGAGCATACTGTAAGAGATTAAACTTGCATACTCTCTACAATTTAACACCCATTTACCTTCTGATTGGTACAATTCAATATCAGAGATATATATATTTTTTGCATCAATAATCCCAGCCTTTGAATATATCCATTATAAAATTTTGATGAAGGGTTAATACTGCACATGAAAGTAAAGGGTGAAAGTTTTGAAATTTACCCCAAAAATATTACAAATGGAACTTTAGTCCTCCTGCAATAGTAAAGAATGGGTGCTGCTGCCATTAACGAAATGGCAAGAAAAAAGTTAACCAATACCTCAATTTACCCACAACACATATGGAGACAATGGTACCTATACAGTATTTGAACACATCATACTTTGCAGCTTCTAACTGCCTTCTCAATTCATGGATTTCCTGAAAGCAATATCCCGCATCAAGATTTTAATCCAAACTAAACATTATCCAATCACAACTAAACCAATCATAAACTCACCCGATCAAGTTTGTTTAGCAAATTGGTGGTTTCAGCATTTTGTTTAGCAAGCTCATCTCGTATGCGTCTGTCATTAGGGCCACAAAAATAAATTTTTGGGATGACAATAGGTCTTATACCCATTGAGTATCTAAAAAAAACCCACAATACATAAAGAAAATACATGCAAAATTTAATGATGTAGGTAAAGATATGAATACTATAGTACTTAATATATTTTTAAAAAAATATTTATTTTGTATGCATGATTAAAATTTTAAAATAATGGTTTTGTTGTAACTATATATATATATATATATATATATATATATATATATATATATTGTAATTTAATATGTCATTACATTTTACTTGACTTAAGATGAATTATTTTATTTGTAATTTTGTATTTTATTTCATGTATTTTTTAAAAATAGTCTCTATTTTATAATTCTATTTATGCTTGAGTTTGTACTTCGTATAAAAAAGTTATGAGATATTATGTTTCAGTTAACAACGAAGGCAACGGTGATGAGTATGGAGAATTTTTTAAAATGTGGGTATGAAGATGAATAGTATAGTACTTTACTCAAACCCTATTCATTGCTATCTAACATGTGTCTAGTTCAGTTTATATTAGGAAAATAATTGTTTTACAGCTTTCTGATGAATTTGTAGGAAGAGAAGACTATTTTCCAAAAAGAATTTCTTCCTAAACGTGTGATATGTTTTCACTTACCCTCTTTCAAGATTCAAGTCCAGACGCTGCCCAGCAGTGACTTTGTCAATCTCATACCTGTCACAGACAATCAATAAGGACATTATAGTATAATCTGACAGAGTGGAAATCAAATTTGCTTCAGTTGGAAAAATGTGTTTAATACTCCATGGTGCATACCTCAATTCACTTCTCATCTTGTCTATGTCATTATGAAGCATTTCAGTCTCACGTTGCAACAAAGAAAAATGATGCTCCTGCATGACCAATCATAAAAAAAGATGACTTGAGTGAACTGGTGCAAGCAATGACTTTAAACAATTACACAGCCATTTTCACAAAAATAGCACATAAGAACTAATTCTATAGCAAATATTCAACACTGCCTTGAAATCAAGGAATTTCTTTCATATTTATTTTGATAGGAATAAATTATGGTCACATATAGACAATGGAGCACCACAATATACAAATAACTTTAATTAAATCAATGCCAAATCCAAACTCTATTCCAGGCATTGCATCTGAATTGATAAAAATCTGATATTCATGAAATATGAATCGGGGCTTTTAATTTCCATTACCAGAAACAGTTCAAAATTTGAAACAGCTGTCAGGCATACTTCTGTAGTAGTTACAAATCCCATCCCTTTACTTTCCTAAAACATCTTAGTTTTCTTTCCCTTTCTAAAATGTATCTACTTTTAACATCCTGTATAATAAGAAAGTAATAATGTAGGATATTCATGAGTCATCTCAGTACTTAAATCTAGGCCCCTTCCTACGTAATTGAATCCATATCATCTCAGTACTAAAATTTAGGCTCCTCCCTGTGTAGTTGGATCCATATAATGCTAACTGCTAGTCAGAGTGATATTCATTCTCCTATTGTCTACCTGTATGCATGAACACCTCCTATCCCATATAGAAAACCAAAACAAAAGAGAGACAACATATCAACATGATACAATACAGTGCAGTGTAAGATTAAATCACAATTTAGCTGCTGTTCATGATGGTGATACTCTGAATGCACAATAGCAACATTCTACACAAGTGCCATTACTATATAGTTTATTTAGTTAAATATTTAACTAACGAAACAAGAAGAAAAGTCCATGCAAATATAATGCAGCAAATACCTTATTGGTATTAAGATACACTATGCCTAAGTATTTCCTTTACAAAATCCTATAAACTGACAGTATAAATAACCTCATCCACAAGTGTGCTTCATATTCTTCCCACAATTTGAGATTTTTGTCTGCGCAATATATCAAACCTCTGCATCCCACCTTTGATCCTAAACCTTCTCGTTGCTAGATAGATACAATAAAAATAAAACTCCCAAAATATACCATCACACCCACATCCTATTACAAAATACAAAACCTGTCACATGTTAAGGTAATGTAAATAGAAATTTATTGGTTTCTAGACAGTGGCCACGTTATTTATTTGTCTTTCAAAAAGACCAGACGGAGTGTGTGATCCACCAAAAACAAAGTATCCATTTCACCAGCTAGGTACAAAGCAAGTCATTATTTCATGTGTTTTAGGCTTCATAGTTATTTCAGACCACATCCAAACTAAAGATATTGCATGTTTGAAAAAAAGTAAACTTGACATTTCAACTTTTAAGTTTGACAAATGCTAACAGGTGCTCTTGAAGCATTTGCTAAAGATTCAAAAACAAAAAGTATGAAATAATTAGCTATTATTATACTTATAATTAAACATATCCCTTTTGAAACTTACTAGTTCCGACTTCCAAGGGCAACACAAAAATTTGTGTGCTGCGTAAATTCCTCCATCTACAGAGATTTCTAGTCCTACGCACCAGTGTTGTTAAATGTCGGTTATGGCGGCGCCATGGCGGAATGGCGTGGCGGAAATGACAGAGGCCGTTACGAAGATGGCGTGGCGTGGCGGAATGATGTGGCGGTGTCATGGCGGTAACGGCCGGCCATGGCGAAAATCGTTAGAAATGGCGTTTTTTTTTTTTGAAAATATGGTTTTTCTGCACTTTTGGGCCAGATCCGACCCGACCCAGTTCAGAACCCAACCCTAAATCCAGGTTTTTTCCCTCTCTTCTCCTTACGATCTCACTCTCCCTCTCTTTGCGATCGCACTCTCTCTTTCTGCGATCTCACTCTCCTCTCTGCTCATCTCTTTTCTCTCTGCCCTCCATCAAGATTTCACTCTCTCTCTCTGCTTTCTCTGTCTCTTTTTGTCATGGGCTCCTTGGGTTTTTGTTTTGGTGCATTTGGGTCTCTATTTCCGGCGACTGCAGCTGCAGCTCCATTTCGGTCCTGCTGCTGTGTTATGCTACGTCGTGCTGTTCTCTCTCTAGCTTCTTTCGGTGTTTATGTTGTGGTTGCGGCTGTTTGTGTTTTTTAATTTAAGTTACTAAACTTACGGCTTTATCTTTTAGTCTTTTCTAAGGGTAAAAAAGACTTTTTATCTTTTAAAAATAAACTGATATTTTTTTTACCCTTAAAATACACTGTTTTAATTTTTTTTAAAGGGGTAAAATAGTTTTCTCATTAAAATATATTATTTAACTTTTCTTTTTCCTTCTTCCCGTCTCTCATCTTCATTTTTGCTCTGTTTTAGTGGGCATCTGACTTTATTTAGCTTCTCTCATCTTTATATTTATACTGTTTTACATCTCCTTTCCGATCCTACTTTGATTACCATACTTTATATCATAAAATCAAAAAAATATTATTTAAAGTCTTAATTCTCTCATTTTTCTTTCTCAATACTTTTAATCTAAATAATATCAACCACTAGGAACTATGAGCATGAATCTGTTTGACTCTCAAAAAACATAAAAAAATCTTAATTCACTTTTACTATGATTTATAGGTGATGTAATTGTTACAAAAATTTATGGTGACAAAATGCTCTTAAAAGAAGGATTGACAATGATAATTTGGACTACAAATAAAGAATTTGATAGGTAGACATTAGTTGGTTAGATAAATAGCTTAAAGGTATAATTAATTAATCAGAGAATTAATTAGTTAGTTAATAATTATATATTTTGTATTAAATTATATTTTAGATTTTAAATTATGTTATATATATTTTGAGTTAATTATTTTTTATATTTTTTTGTGACTTATAGTATTTTTTATATATTTTATTATATTTATCATAAATTCGCTGGAATCTGCCATGGCGGACGCCCTAACTTTATATAGCAATTTTTTTTGTTTCCGCCGTCAGCCGCCATTGATAACATTGCTACGCACTCATTATATAGAATGCTGACATCTATTCTCAGCAGCAAACTTTTCCATAGGAAAAACCAATTGCTTTAGTAGTTACAAATTCCACAATTGTTGTAGCCTTGTAGCTAATCAACGACCATTCTGCTTTCGATGCAGAAGTGAAATATATAAATAATACCTGAGAATTTTGCGCTTCAGTCTTGAACTTCGACAAATTTGATTCTTGAAGCACCTCTGACTGCGAAACTCCAAACGAAAACACAGCAAATCAATTACAGCGCCGAAAACATCAACAATGAATTCAGGCTTCATGAGAAGAAGAAAGAAACCCTCACCTTTTGCATTTCTGTTTTTGAAACAAAAGAATGAACTACGTTTTCCAAACTAACATTTATAACTACGATTATCGAAGAAGATATAGCCTCGGCCTGTTTGGCGGGAACCCCATTTGCTTCTAAATCCCTTACCTGGGGGCAATTATATTATCACGCTATCCAAACACCGAAAGCAAAATTTGAAGCAAACAAATAAAGGAAATAGTAATTTACGAGTGCGAGAGTGTCGATGAGGAATGCGTGCTTTCCGTTGGAATTGACATCCTGCGAAATATGCCTGCAACTTTGCATCGTCGTGGAAGGGAACAAAGAAAGGAGGTAGAGGCGATGATTGGAGCACAAATGAAACGCGCGTTTACACAACAACGCCATTCAACTCACGTCAAGAAGAAGAAACAGCAAAAGCGGAAAGGAGGATTGAAGAGAAGGGGTTGAGAAAATATGCAGAGACAGAGAGTAAGCGCCTTCTTCTCCAAGATTGCTCGCCCAAACGCCACTTACATAATTTTACTTCTATTTATAAAAAATATAGAATTAAAATGTTAATTTATTAAAAGACAAGTAATATAACAATTTTCCATATACTTATTCTATCATTTATTTTCTTAAAAGTATGGAATTTAATTAATATATATTAAAAGTATAAAAATATTAATATTATTGTCATAATGAGATTTTTAAAAGATGATTAATTAAGAAATAAAATATTTATATATTTTATTGATTAATAAAATAAAATATTTATACTTATACCTCATACAAATAAAATTAAAAAAATAATATTTAAAAATAATTGATATTATATCATAATAAAAATATTTAATTACGTATTATTAATATAAAATAATAAAATTTAAAAATGTTTATTATTAATGATAAAATATTTTAGTTTATAAATACACATCAAGTAGAATCAATAGTAACTATAATTGTCGACTTTAGTAATTAAATTAACGAATTTTAAAAAAATTATAAATTAAAATAACCGAGTTATTAAATTTTAAAATTATTTTTTTACAAATATTAACTGAAAAAATATTTTTTTATTAAAACGTATTATTGTTAAAAAAGATATTGTCTCAACAAATTTTAACTAACAAATTTCTTTTGAAAATTTTAATGAATAGAATAATTGATGATTATAAATTTAGGCACTAATTTAATAATTATTTAATTCCAAAAATCTTTATAACCCTCGCAACTACAGCGGAAAAGGGGGAAGAAAACAGAACCCTTGCGTCTGCTCCGCTGCAAATAGCACGTTACACTTACATCTCCTTCCTATTATCTATCTTTTCGCCATAACCGCGGAAGCCGTTACGCGTTTCTGCCGTAGCGCTCAGGTTGTTTCTATGTCCCTTCTTTTCTTTTGCTTTATTATTCATTGTTTCTTGCCAATTTGACTATCTGCTAGGGTTAGGGTTTGGCTTCAATGTCTGCCTTTCATGATTTGTGTACGGTTGATGCTTTCGTTTTACATTGATTCACCTTTTGAATTGTCTACGTTCTTGTGTCTCCGCTGGGTTCCGATTCAATACCTGTAATTTACATAATCGTAAGGTTGGCACGTGAACGAACTTATGTACGTTTGATGTGTGTTTCCGTGGTAGTGGTTATTGATCTGCGTCACTGCGTGCGAGATTGATGTCGCAATATTGTTTTCGTGTAACCGAGAAGCAACTTTGCACGAATGTTGCGCTTAGTACTCCGCGTGAACTGGTCTGCGAATTACATGATTCCAGTTTTACAGAAATAGGGCATCTTAATTTTCCTGCTCTGCATTGGCTAATGATATCTTAAAAGGGTTTGATGTTAAATTTTGTAAATTAATAGTTTTCTTTACCGGTCTGCAAATATAAATTTTATCCGTGGTGGATTGTGGGAACTGTGAAGTGAAATTTGACCGATCTATTCTACTTAGGAGCAAATGGAGTTGGGAATCAATTTTTTATCCAAAAACTGGAACTAACCAAGGACAGTTAATTAGGATATATCCTATGATGCTTGCTTTAGAGCTTTTGGATTAAGTAGAGAACGAGACAGTGTGCTCATGTGGTGAGTGTTTTGACTGCTGAGAACTGGCAGAGAACAATATTGCTCATTGGGTAGATTTTTATCGTTCATCTCATTTATTTGCAAATGTTGCGTCTCACTCCAAGGCTACCTCCCAAAAATAATGTCATGATATTGTGATGTGATAAAAAAAATGCAAAATTAAAATCTCGATGGAGTTTTAAAGTTGTTTCCTGCATTTCCTTTGATATAAAAGACAATTTAATAGAAAGTAGAGCACATCCAGATTCTCAGTATCAGAGGTCTGTTTGTATGATACATGAAGTTTATGTAATTCCCAAGGAAATATGAGGTCCAATACATCATGAAAATGTATCACCATATGTGCTTAAAAACAATAAGCCAATTGATATGTACAAAAATGTTTCTAATGAGCTGCTTCATCAGTTACCATCTCAATGTCATTTCTAATGCATGGTCCAAATATGGAAACTCTGCCTTGCATTAGAATCTGTTCCTTTGCCCTGCAGTGCTACTGAAACTGTGCTATAGCTACACCATCAGTTTGAATTGTTGTCTTTTTCATTCTGTGTTAGGTTTCATACCATTCATGTATTTTACTCCACAACTAAATTTTTTGCAATAGTTGATTCATGAAATAGTATCAAAGTTTCTTTTCCCATGACCACATGGTTGGTGGTCCCTTGCTGCTTCTAAATAAAGGTTGAATATCTGCACAAGGTACAGTGGGCCTTGAGCACTGTCCACACTTCAAGACCAAGGGCTCCTGTGTGCGGGCGTATGTTACACATAAAACCAATTACCCAACACCTTAAGCCTTTGAAGTAGTTGGTTATTAGCAATCTTGACTCCCAATTGAAGGATTTGCTTATTTTTCACTTTAAAGTCTCAGTAATGAGTACCCTAAAGGTAGTGATTAAAGAACTTTAATTTACCTAATTAAATCCTTCTACTTATTTTAAAGAGGAAATGTTAAATGACGTTTGCATTTCCAATACAATAAATGCTTCCTTTCCCAATAAAAATTAAAAATTAGAATGATCAATTTGTTATCTGTATTGGTTGTGCAAATGATAGCTGTTCCATGTTACAATTCCTGGTTTAGGAGCATTCTACTACATTTTATGCTTTCTTTTCTCTTTCCAACTAACCTTACATATACAGCTGTATATTCAATGTGCGTGTATGTATGAGGATGACAGGTGTTGTACAATATATATAGATAAAGGATTTACTACAATAAAAGTTCAGTTAGTGCAAGAGCAGAAATGGCTATGTAGTATTTCAGGGTTAGAGGCTGTGATTAAGAAAGCTCAACCAAAGACCCTGACTATGGGCAGCAGTCTGTTCAAGAACATGTGTGCATTTTAAAGGCACCCATAATTTCCATCAGCAAGATTTTGCAGGGTATCACCTTATGTGTCTTCTTTCATTTTCTTTGTTTTATCCTTCAATCCCCTTGAAAGGAAAATCATATTCTGCAAACCAAAACTATGCCTCCAGAGTATGCTGGGAATATTATTATTTGTGAGAAGTACGTGAATTTTATGAAGAATGTGGCCCAAGGATTTGTTATCAATTTTTGGGTGCTGAGTCCAGTGGTATTTGATTGATGTGAGATGGATTGCTTGTTGAAATTTCATGTTGTATACTGTTGGAATTTGCGGTTTTTATATTTTGAAGGGGAGGTGGGGGGTTTGGCTTGGCTAGTTGGCTTAAGGATGATATTGGATGTTGGTTGTGATGTGGACAGGAAGGAGGCAGTGGCTGGTGGTGTTGGTTGAAGTGGAGGTGGTATTGCTGATCAGTTGTGGTAGAGGTTAGGAAAGAGAAAAAATTGAAAATGAGTTCAGACAGCCGCAGCCGAAGCAGGAGCAGGAGCAGGAGCCCAATGGACCGTAAGATCCGCTCCGATCGATTTTCCTATCGTGATGCACCTTACAGGAGAGATTCACGTCGGGGTTTCAGGTTTTTGTTTTTGGATTTTAATATTTATTTGCTGTTTTCTTTCTCTGCTTTAATGTGCTGGTTAGGGAAGCTGAAGAAGATTGAAGTATGCTTTGCTAGAAGAGCCTTTGAATCTGTATCATGCTGTTTGTAAACCCTTAACTATCACCCATTTATTTTATGTTCTTGTGGTATGCAATCTTCTTACTCTGGCTGCTGCTTTGTCTAGTTTGGAGCTTAATTTATGTGCTTTGCCTCTCATACATATCTGGTGATTCCGGTTGTTAAATTACTTAAAATCAATGTGGCATATTTAAGCCAGGCCATTTTTCCTTTGGAACATGTGCATACATTTATCACAGTGGTAACACTAATTTGATTTTCTTTTTCAGCCGAGACAATTTGTGCAAGAACTGCAAGAGGCCAGGTCATTATGCAAGAGAATGCCCTAATGTCGCAATTTGCCATAACTGTGGCCTCCCTGGGTATGGAATTCATTCTCTCTTTCTTAAGAACTGAGTATGTAATTCTTTGATATTCTGCTTGCTGTGAATTACTGTGTATGGTGAAAGATGATTTATGGAATGATTTGTCGGTGTGAATGACATTTGATTTGGACCTTGCGTAATGCAGTTGCTTATTTTGGAAGTTATTTAACAGATCTATTGTGTCTATGCAATCTTGAACTTCATTTACATCTATTTTCTAGATTTAGATACCAGTTACCGTGAATGTACTTAGTTACATTTCTTCTGATGAATCTTCTGTGCTGAAATATGTTTACATGTCAGTAATGTAAGCAGTAAGGGTGTGTTTGGATACCTGTTGTTGCACACCTTGCAAGAAAGAAAACATAAAAGGAAATTATTTTTGCATTAGGCCAAACATCTCTTAGGCTCTTTTCCTATGAATACCAAACACACATGAGGATGGTCTGCTGCATTCATTCGCATGTTACATGGTAGTATGGTTGATGGTTCTGAGTTTTTTTTTTTTTCCTTTACACTCTTAATTGGACTGTAGCTAGCTTAGTAATTTACCTAATTTCATTCATCTTCTGTTAATTTTTATTCCTTCTTTGTTTAGCTTAGTAATTTACCTAATTTCATTCATCTTCTGTTAATTTTTATTCCTTCTTTGTTTAGATAGTGGTTTTAGTTTTGTTCCTCAATTTTAGTTTGTCTTTTTTTCCCTACTTTCATGTGCATAATTTGGCTTGGTTCACCTAGTCGATTCTCTCTCACAATTGCACCTCTAAAATCATTCTAACTGTCAACTGTTGTATTACTATTACTTCTGTGTAAATTGATACTGCAACTATTTTAGTCATGTTCTTTGTGTTTTCTGTGCATGAAAGCCATTTGCTTATCAAATTTGATGGCAGACTATTAGCTAGTTTGTGTTTCCATGATATAATTTTCTCTTTGATGATCATTCTACTGGTGCCACTGCAACTTAATAGTCAGGTTTCATTAATGTTGGCCTCTTTCTTACCCAAGCCAGGATATTGGCCTCTTTTATAATCCACCTTTGCTTTTTGATAAATTTAGTTATGAAGTGTATGTCATTTGAATTTTACAACTTCCAAATCTGAAGAAAAAAGAATATTTTCAAAAAAAATAATATTAGAAATCTGTGATGCCAAATTGTCAATTACACGGTATCTGCTAACAAGTGTTTATAATTCTACTTTTGAATGTTTGATCAGACACATTGCTTCTGAATGCACCACAAAATCGCTTTGCTGGAATTGTAAAGAACCAGGTCACATGGCCAGCAATTGCCCAAATGAGGGCATTTGCCACACCTGTGGCAAAGCTGGACACCGTGCTAGGGAATGCACAGCTCCTCCCATGCCTCCAGGGGACTTAAGATTGTGCAACAACTGTTATAAGCAGGGCCATATTGCAGCTGAATGTACGAATGAGAAGGCATGCAACAACTGTAGGAAGACAGGCCACTTGGCTCGTGATTGTCCGAATGATCCCATTTGTAATTTATGCAATGTTTCTGGCCATGTGGCTAGGCAGTGTCCAAAAGCCAATATTCTTGGTGACCGCAGTGGTGGCGGCGCAGGTGGTGGTGGTGGTGTTCGTGGTGGTGGTGGTGGTGGCTACCGAGATGTTGTATGTAGGAACTGCCAGCAACTGGGTCACATGAGTAGGGATTGCATGGGGCCCTTGATGATTTGCCACAATTGCGGAGGTCGGGGTCACCTGGCGTATGAGTGCCCTTCTGGTCGATTTATGGATCGATACCCCAGGAGGTACTGATGATGGCAAATTCCTGGATTACAGTTATATGGTTGTTTTTCAGTTTTTCTATGATTTTCTCGCAGAGGACATTGTTGAATCTTGGTAGTGTATGTGTTGGCTTTATTATTTTTAACTTGGTAGAGTGACATGACAATGATGCCAATTTATCGGCCATTTATAATTTATAATTGTGCTTGTGCTAGGAATAAGAATTTGCTACTTGTAAGATGTGGTATCGTACGTATTGTGTTACCTAGCGAGGTTACTTTTAATAGATCCAGTGTAAGTTTTTGTGGTAAGGAGCGAATTGACGTATGTCGTTTTACTTTTCTAACTAATTGCGTGTTTCTTTCTATGTTATGTTAAAATTTGTCAGCAGCTTGTGGGAAGAACTTCTGAGATGATTTTTTTTTTCTTCTTAAATTACGTAGTGTTTAGAGTAATTAATTTTGGGCTTCTCTTCTCCGTAAAAGGACATGTTAAAATTTTATATTATATTGAGTTGTTTAGATTATACAAAATAAGATAAGATCAACTACTTTTTCTTATCTCTTTCTTTTCCTTTAATTTGATGGATGCTAGATGGGATTATTGCATTTTGTTATAAAATGTCCCAATAATAAAAGAACTCTGATTTCTTTCCATTTTATCTCTTTTCTTATTATATAATCAAAACATAATCTAAATTGTCTAGGCAATAATGTAGATATCTTTTGAATGATTGAGAGAGATATCTTCAGCATGGTCATGTTCTTCGATTATTTTGGACTAGCATATTTTATTGTTAAAACTTATTATATTTTCTTAATAAAAAGATTTAATTTAAACACATCGGTAATCTAAAATATTTTTACATTGTCATTTAATTATATATTATTACATCAATAAGAGTCATTGATTTTTGTAATAATATAAAAGTCATTCAGTGTATCTTAATTAATTGAGTAGGCTTCATTTGTAAATATAAATGAGATATTTGAGTCTAGTTTATTAGTTTAAATAAATCAAATTGTTTAACTCGGCTTGGTTAAAAAGTTCAAAATTAGGTTTGATTTATTAATTTAGAATTTTAAAATGGTATTAAAAGTAATTTTATATACATAAAAATTGTACAAGATTAAAAATAAAATATTTGACAGTAAAAATATTATATTTATTTTTAAAAGCTATTTATTCAAAATACAACTATTAAAATTAAATATATAATATATACAAATATATGATAATAAATAATTTTTTTTCATCTGATTTAATTTAGATGACTTGAACTCAAGATCTTACTAAATCACTTATTACTCAGTCAAATCTTCATTCATAACAAATAAGTTTAATTAAATATATAATAAATAAAATGTTAATTATTAAAGTATACACAAATTAATAATATCAATCGTATAAAGTTTAAATTTAACTAATTTAAATCGTTGAACTATTTATTCATTTAACTAAATAAACAAACAACATTTAGTGAGCTGAGCAGAAATAATTTCCGAATAGGCTAATTCATTTACACCATTACGTTAAATGGGTTAAACTTGCGAATAAACGGTTTAATACATTGACTTACAAACAAAAAATAAAATCAAGTAAATACAGATAATGCACATCACTCGAGACATTTACGTGCAGACTGGATCAAGCTGCGATGATCGCCACGAAAGCCCAAATTAGCGATTGTTAAAGACAGACACCCGAAAAGTTATACGAAAAAATATATTAAATTAGTAATTAAAAAATAAAATCTAAATAATTTTTATAACATTTAATAAATTCTCGAATAAATTTTAACTTATAAATATATCGCTAACATTTCTGGACCAAATAAATAAACATAAACTAGACCTCTCTAGTCGTCGATGTGCCTTTGTGTTCCTTCATTCAACTGAATCATGGCAGAATCTGCGGAGATACCGATAATTGGTAAGCCTGTCCAAGAGCTGCTCTTCAATTCTGAAACTCTGCCCAAAAATTATATTTACGAAGAAGGCGTTGATGGATTTGGAGATGCTTCCCGAGATATTCATATTCCCGTTGTTGACCTTAAACCTCCTCTCTTCTCCATCCACTGCACAACAAGAGCTTCCTAAACTCCACTCTGCACTCACTTCATGGGGCTGCTTTCAGGTTCATCATTTCTATCATTTCACTTTATTCGGTTCCTGTTTATCAGATAGATAACTCAACTTCATCACATTATCTTATATCGTACCTCGTTTTTGGAAATTCAATTTAAGGATGGTTTTAATTTTTAGAAAAATAATTAAATCACCAATAGCATGTGTGGATTCACTTTAAATGCCTAACATCAATATTTACTTCAATACTAATCCCTTTCCATACTTCTTCTAATAAATAAAATACTAAATTACCATATCAAGAAAAATAATTAATTTTATTATATTTTTTATAAATATAAATTTTATTTTTAAAATATCTATAATATTAAATAATATAGTTAATAATTTGTATATTTAATTATACTAATAAAAAAAATTTAATAATTAATGCATGAATCTATCATTTATTTTTTATAATAAAAAAATGATATATTTTATTTCTTATAAAAAAAATTGGATAGAAGTAGTATTTTATAACTTATGATCCGTGTTTATAAGTCTTCTGACATGAATTAGTGTGTTTGGATTCACATCAAATGTTTATGAATTAACGGTTATTTTAATGCTATTAGCTGAAACTTTTTATATTATATCTACGGTTATAGATTCTTTATAATGTGAATTCAAATCCACTCTAAGTAAATGCTTATTTAGATTCATATTTGAATGGCTATAGGCCTGATCCACGTTAACTGAAACTTTAGTAGCTGTAGTTTATGTAGTTTATAAATGAATGCTTATATATTTTCAGGCATGGTCAAAGTTCTTTTCATCATTATCATAATCCCTTTAACTTTATAGATTCACGACGGTAACAGAATAGAGAGTAGAAACACATTAGAAATGGAAATGATAAAAGCTAGGTACCCAAGTTGTTGCATATTTATCTGTCTGCAGAGAAGAAGTTATCATATATGTAAATCAAGCCACCATAGTATGAAATATGGATGCGTGTCTCGTTTCAACAATCGAGAACATTCAAGCATCAGATTAGACGTCTGTTTCTTAGGGATTTTACGAAAATTAGATGACTCGCTTTCTTTGGTATAAGTTCATAAAATCAACTTGGAAATATCAAAGTAAGTTTAAAAAGAATATTAGATATTGAAGTTGTAAGTTTAAAAAATGTAAAGCAAGAGGCAATTATTTTTCACTAACCCAAAAATGATATTCTTAATTTATTTTTATGGTGCGTGGAGCAAATGCCCGATGATATTCTCAATTGTTTTTGTGGGATGCAGGCAATAAATCACGGTATCAAGGGCTCATTTTTGGACAAAGTGAGAGAAGTTTCAAAGCAATTCTTTGAACTTCCAATGAAAGAAAAGCAAAAATCTGCAAGGGAACCAAACGGTATTGAAGGATATGGCAATGATACAATATTTTCAGAAAAACAAAGGCTTGACTGGACTGACAGAATATACCTGAAGGTGCTGCCTGAAGACCAGAGGAAGTTCCAAGTTTGGCCCGAAAAGCCCAATGATTTCAGGTATACACATTGTTTTCGCCTCTAGCTCACAATAACTATGGAATGTTCTTTCACATGAAGTAGTTAATAGAAAACCATATTTTTCAATCAAAACAGCTCCCTGTAGTCATCTAAATTCCTATTTCTATTTTCTAATTTTGACACAAGCATAGAACTACATTTTTGGACAAGGAATTTCTTCCATTTCTCTTGCGTTTGTGACATTAATGCAGGAACACTGTCCTACAGTATACCGAAAGCCTTAAGCTACTAAATGAAGTCATTTTAAAGGCCATGGCAAAGTCCCTGGACTTGGAAGAGGACTGCTTCCTAAACGAAGGTGGAGAGAGAGATTCAATGTGTCTGAGATTTAACTATTACCCTCCATGCCCCATGCCTGATCATGTTCTTGGCGTGAAGCCACATGCTGATGGATCCACCATAACCTTTCTGTTGCAAGACAAAGAAGTAGAAGGCTTGCAAATCCTCAAAGATGATCAGTGGTTTAAAGTTCCAATCATCCCTTATGCTCTCCTCATTAATGTTGGTGATCAAATAGAGGTAATAACAGAGTAAATCACTACTATCACATCTGAAATTTTAAGTATTATTATTCACTTTAATCCTTATTTTTTTTTAAAAATTGTATTTGATAAGATATTATAAAATCCTATTAACTTTATTATTATTTTTATTAATTTTAAGGATTAAAGTTAACGAGATTTCATCATATTTTGCAAAATAAGTAAAATATTAGATACACACTTAATTATTAGTTAAAATTTATTAACAATTATAAACATTATATGAGTCTTACTTTTAATTTAATAATTTTTACTTCTAATTTAATTATTTTTTTAATATTTTTGTAGTTTTTAATAAATTTTTGTGAACATATTTGGATTAGATAGAATGTTCTTAGGACTCTGAACACGTTAATGGAATTGACTGATACAATAATAATGCTTGAGTGAGAACATGTGGAATGTGATGAACAGATAATGAGCAATGGAATATTCCGGAGCCCAGTACACAGGGTGGTGGTAAATGCAGAAAAGGAAAGGCTAACAGTAGCAATGTTCTGCATCCCGGACCCAGAAAAAGAGATTAAACCGCTGGATAAGCTAGTTAGCGAGGACAGGCCAATATTATACAGACCGGTGAAAAATTATACTGAGATCTATTTCCACTATTATCAGCAAGGAAAAAGACCAATCGAAGCTTCAAAGATTTAAAACTTTTATGAAGCTCAACGTTTCTCCCAATTCAGTCAAATAGACGATGATGAAAATGCAATAAATCCGTCGGTATCTTTACGGATTGTCTCTGGTGTATGATTTTACTTTTACTTTTCTTTATTTAATAATTTCTTTTTCATTATTGATTACTCCATGTAATCTATTGGTGTTTTGTTTTGATAAATATACATCAAATATAACAATTAAAAACAAAATAAAAATGATTAAATATAATAATAATATATTAAAGTGAAGAAAACTGTTAAATTCAGAAAATATTATGAAAATAAATAATTAAAATGAATATTTATTTACTGGAATAATAGTTTTTCAGTATAATTACAATATTTTTAATTTATTTAAAAAGTGTGTATCTTATAATATAAAAAAGTTAAACAGAAATGATAAATAATTTATTATACTAAATAAAAAAATAATCTGTATCTTATAATTATTGATCTATCGGTCAAAGTACCAATAAGAGGTAAGATTTGACAAATTATTCAAATAATTTGAGTTAAGAATATAAACAAGTAGAGTTAAGTTGAAAAGTTGGAGATAAAAAATAGGAAGGGTTAAATTAAGTTTTATAAAGCTTGAGTCAGGTTTAATTTCTAAATTTATAAGTTGAACATGAAATGTTTATTTGGAATGATAAAGTTTTTACGCAATGTTTTCCCTTTTCACAAGGTTATGCAACTTTTCCCATATTAAGCAGTCACTTTAAAAATAATTTTCAAGATTAATTTTAATTCTATTTTTTATATTTTAATTATAGGTTTTAAAATTTCTATCTCACTAATAGAAAATTACAATTCATAATTTTTTTAATTTATAAATTAAGAATACTCTCTTTAAATTATTTAAAATAAATATAAATATTTTTATGATATTAATTATAAAAAGTAAAGACTTTTTTTATGTGTATTAGTGACTGATTTTTTAATATATTTATTTATTGTTAGATTTATATAATTATCTATAATTTAACTATTTAATATTATAAACATTTTTTAGAAAGATAGTTCAAAACTCTCATACTTTTCACACCTACAAATACTCTTTATTAGTAAACAAAGAAACTATTAAATATTGTTTATATTTTTGAGATAATAAATACATATATATATTTTTAATAATTACTTTATAAAGTAGTAAAAGAATTATTAATAAAATAGAATATTAATTCATGATAAATAAATGAAATAATTGATTATTTTTGTAAAAAATAAAAAATATAACATATTTATTTAATAACACTGATCCTGTTTGATGGGAGCATGGTTATCATGTTTTTGGGTGGGGGTTGAGAAAAAGAGGAAGGGCAGGGCAAGTAGTGAACTAGTCCTAGGGCACAAGGCAACATCGTTATTGTGAGAAGGGAGCAAGGGTAGTTTGGTCTTTCGGAAACACACAACTCAGAGAGAAGAACCACTTCGCTATGCAAACGCACCCATCTCTCTGCCTCTGCGACCGCGCGTCCCAATTCGTTACCCTCTTTTATAGCCCACACAACACAAATCCCCTTTCATTTTTCTTTTCCTTTTCATTTTCATTTTAATAACTTAAATTTTTCCTAAATTCAATTCCATCTCCTTAGGGATTTCAATCCCTCTTCCATATGGATGCCGACGACGACGAAGCTCAACTCCCAAAACACTCCCCACAATGCCACGCTCGCCTGCAAAATCTTCCCGACGCCGCCGTAGGGGATTTTCCGCCGGCACAGCTCCACGCCGGAGACCTTGAGGCTGTGACCGCGGAGTTGAGTGAAGCCAACGCCGATGCGACGAAGGAGAAGGGAACGGGGAATGAAGGAACCGATGCGGCTTTGGAGACGGAGAAGGTGGAAGGCGAAGGGAGTTTCCCAATTCATAAGGAAGAGACCGAGGATGGGAAGATGAATGAAGGTGCTTTGATGGAACAAGAAGAAGAACGCCAAGAAGACGATGCTTTGTTAGAACACGAAGAAGAACGCCAAGAAGATGACGCTTTGTTGGAACACGAAGAAGAACGACAAGAAGATGAGGCTTTGTTGGAACAAGAAGAACACCAAGAAGACGATGCTTTGGTGGAACAAGAAGAGGAAGAACAGCAAGAGGACGAGGCTTTGATGGAACAAGAAGAAGAGCACCAACAAGTAGAAGAAGAAGAGGAAGAAGAAGCTGGTGCTGATGGGGATGGTGGTATGGCAATGGCAGAAGATACAGAGGGTGCAGAGGAGATAGAGGAGGAGAAGAGTGCGAGTGTCAGTGGTGGGAAGAGGAAGCGTGGGGCTGGGAAGAATGCTAAGTCTACAGGGAGAGTTGCATCCAAGAAAAAGATGGAAGAGGACGTTTGTTTTATTTGCTTTGATGGGGGTGACCTTGTGCTTTGCGATCGCAGGTGAATAACTTTTCAAATTGTATCCATTCTCATGTTTATGTTTATTTGGGAAACTCATTGCCTTTTCTTTGGTTTTGACTAGGGGATGCCCCAAGGCCTACCATCCTTCTTGCGTTAATCGTGACGAGGCCTTCTTTCGAGCCAAGGGAAAGTGGAATTGTGGTATGTTTCCTCCTCCTCATCTTTGTTTAATTACTTTTTCTTTTGATGGTTAGTTAGTTCTATGTTTGCGTTAATTTGCCAATGGTTAACTAGAGCCTTATGAATCTTGAAACTCTTTTACCATCAGAGTTTGAATTTTAACGGAGACATGTAGATAATGCTTATGGTTTGATTATTGTGAACTTGCTTCAATATATTTGAGATGCCCAAATTTCCCTTGGAGGTTTGGAGATGGCTTGTTTAAAAAGTAGGTTGGAGAGAGTGACTTATTAGAATATATGAAAATATCCAATAGTTTTTGATCATATCTTATAGTATCTTAAAATTATTTTAGATTGTCTAATAATATCTAGATTATATCTTACAATATTTTGGGGCATCTTAGATATCTCTTAGGATTAATTTCTCTATTTTCTTAGTTTTTGTACTTCTTTATGTCTCATTATTTGGTTCCTTATTTAATTAATACTATGAGTTGTTGAGATCCCATGTCCACTTCTGAAATGGCTAAAATAGGGATCTGGATTCTTTCCCATTGTGGTGAGAACTGAACGTAAAAATGGACTCGCTTAAGTGAAAATGAAAAAAATGACAAACAATTTGTATGCAAAATTCGTTTAAGCAAATTTTGTTTGCTTAAGTGAAATTTGCGTCTCCCCTATCTCCTCCTCCAACCTTTTGCTCTCCTTCTCCTCCTCCATGCCTAACACTCTTCTTTCAATTTTCATATTCAACCCTTTTTTTTCAAAATTTTATATTAGGTCATCCTTAACTATGCAAAAATGAATTTAACCCTTCAAAATTTTCTGGGCAATCAAGGCCCCATTGATTTCCTAGGGCAATAAATCTAGCCACATGGCTTTCCAAGTGAAATGTAAAATAATTAGTTCTACAATCTCTACGCTCCATATGTTTATTCCTGGATGTGAGTGGTTGTGTTGAGTTCTCATATCAACTATAGAAATGGCCAACATATAGATTATAAAGACATAGACAATCTTCATGTCATGAGTTAGCCTTTGGAGTTAAGTTAGATTTTACCCAAATTCAAGATAGTTAGTATAAACAAGGGTTAGTGTTAGGTTTTATGAGCAATGTCATCATGATGATATCAAGGAAATATTATCGAAGTCTTTCTCGTCTCCTTCTCCTTCCTCAATACCTAAAACCTTAATAATTTCAACATTGTTGAAATCAAGAATGTGCATATGGTTTGTAAATTGAGATTCTCATATGAGCATGACATTGGAGAAAGTTTTCAATATTCTTTTTTGGACTTCCCACCTTTGCTGAAATTACCTAGTTTATAAACATTCAAACCCAAAATTTTGTTGACCAACACAATCTCAACTGTTGCCTTGCCCAATTATCATAATAAACATCAGGAGCTCCTTTTCCACGGCTTTTTTCTGATAAATGATAAATTGGTGAAGAAGTTCTCATAATCATGCATACATGGCTTTTCTGTATCTGACTTTCCATATCTTTGATCTTTGTGACCACAGGTTGGCATCTTTGCAGCAACTGTGAAAGGAATGCATACTATATGTGCTATACATGTACATTTTCTTTGTGCAAGGTATGCATCAAAGATGCTGTTATCTTATGTGTTAGAGGAAACAAGGGCTTTTGTGAGACATGCATGAGAACCGTGATGTTGATTGAACAGAATGAACAAGGAAACAATATGGTATAACTCTTCTCCCTACCACCTTTTCTTGTCATATGTTTTCTTGCAAAATTGTTGTTTTAAAATGATATTGTGCATTTTGGAATAATGAGTGTTTATCCTTCTGCTGAGCTTCAGGTAGTTTCAAAATAGTAGTGGTTCTATGTTTCTTGATATTTACTTTTCTTGTGGCTAACTTCTCTGTCTGTCTGAAGTTTTTTTTTGGGTTACATTTTAGAATTTCTGATCATTCCTGGGCTTGCATTGCATATTAACATAAGTAGACAAGTCAATTTGTTGGCTCAACTCAAACAGGATGGGCTTGGAGATTTAGCTATTTTGGCTTTGTTTAGGGGATTGGATAACCATAATATAGAATTTGAAGATTGATATATGGTGGAACTGGAAAGTGATGAAGTGAAAAAGGATTTTTTTGGAATTGTGTGTTATCATGCAACTGGTTACATTCATATACAAGAATATTATGAGTGCAATAATTATCTCTTATTATTGGCACGATTTCCTATATGATGTTGGTTACTGTATCTAGTAACTAGGAGAAATAATGCAATGATCATGTGAAGCATAAGAATTAAGAAGCATGTGCTAAATCCTAACACTCCCATCAAGCTGGAGCATATATATCATGAACTAAGCTTGTTAAAGATAAAATCAACTCGAGGTCCTTTCAAGGGATTTAGTAAATATATCTTCTAAGTTCTAACTGGTTGTTGGAGTTGCCAAAGTCATTCTTTTTGCTTGACTGAAGCTTTTCTTTGATAAACTATGTTTGGTTCTTTCATTAAGAACTTGGTTGGAGGCAATTGGTGAAGCTTACTTGCCAATACTAGGTGGTGCCTAGATAAACAACATATTGCATTTGAGGGAGTTGCTTGTAGAGCAGAATTAATTTGGAAGAATGTCAAGTGATTTTGTTGTTTGATTGTGTCTGTCCTAAAGTTGCAGGGATTTTTCAGGCACGAAGTCATTTTGGTTTTCATTTGCCAAACAACATTAGTTGATGGCAGAATTACTTTTCAACTTACAGAATTAAGTTTGAGGGGGATGTAATTGTGCTCCTAAAGAAGAATAACTGTATTTCTTTCCCTTTCTAGAAAAGAAATAGTCCAGAATCCTGATGAGAATGCGATAACTATTTCCCTTCCTTTCTTCTCTATTCTTAATGATTGTTGTAATGCTTTTTTTATTTCATTGTGTTTATACCATACAATATGCTGCATTATATTCTTAACATATCAAACAGTTCCACATCAACAGTTACTACAAGCCTATCAACTATCAAGCAGACATATCCCCTATAAGTATACTCCTTTGAAGATAAAATGTAGATATGTGAATTTATAATGTACTAATTAGGGGCATCTCCTTTTGACTAATAATGGTTTTTTTCGTGCTTGGTGCAGGGGCAAGTAGATTTTGATGACAAAAACAGCTGGGAATATCTCTTCAAGGACTACTACATAGATCTGAAAGAAAAACTATCTCTAACATTTGATGAACTAACTCAAGCTAAAAACCCTTGGAAGGGATCTGATATGCTTCCTTCAAAAGAGGAATCACCGGATGAACTTTTTGATGCCAGTAATGATAGAGGATCAGATTCAGATAGCTCATATGAGAATGTAGATTTGAATCATTCTAAAAGAAGAAAGGCCAAGAAAAGGGCAAAGTCCCATTCCAAAGAAGGTAATTCATATAGTGCTGTGAGAATGCTTGGTGCTGATGGGCCATCTGGAGATGACAGCTCTGACTGGGCTTCGAAAGAGCTTTTGGAGTTTGTCATGCACATGAGAAATGGAGACAAATCTGTTTTGTCTCAGTTTGATGTCCAGGCTCTTCTGCTAGAGTATATTAAAAGAAATAAACTTCGAGATCCACGCAGAAAAAGTCAGATTATTTGTGATGCAAGACTTCAAAATCTGTTTGGTAAACCAAGAGTAGGACATTTTGAAATGTTAAAACTTCTTGAATCCCATTTCCTTCTAAAAGAGGATTCTCAGGCTGAAGATCTGCAGGGAAGTGTTGTTGACACTGAAATTAGTCATTTGGAAGGTGATGGGAATCCCAATTCATATGTCAAAGCTGGCAAAGATAAGAAACGCAAAAATCGTAAGAAGGGTGATGAGAGAGGACTTCAATCTAATGTTGATGATTATGCAGCCATTGATAATCATAATATTAATTTAATTTATCTAAGACGTAATTTGGTGGAAGATCTACTTGAAGATACCGAGAAGTTTCATGATAAAGTTGTTGGTTCTTTTGTGAGAATAAGAATTTCTGGTAGTGGTCAGAAGCAAGACTTGTATAGGCTGGTTCAGGTTGTAGGTAAATATCTAGACAACTTTCATTCTATCATTATTTGCAATGTAAAATAAACTTTGCATTGTGTTCTTTTTAATTATCTTTATGGTTAGGTACATGCAAAGCAGCAGAGGCATATAAAGTTGGTAAAAGGATGACAGATATCTTGCTAGAAATCTTAAATTTAAACAAGACAGAGATTGTATCGATTGATATTATCTCTAACCAGGAGTTCACAGAGGTGAGTCAATGCACGACATTTTTTTTCATTTTTCACCTCTCCTTTTTGTTGATTGTATTCTGTTACAGTTGGGGTTTGCAGTAATTCATTTTAAAAGTCATTTTAGATCCCCAAACTCTAATTCATTCCAATTGCATGAAGGGAAATATTCCTTTTGATAATCAGCTATACTTCTTACTGGTTGCTTCTACCGGTCAAGAATGGACTGTGAGGGCAACTTGGCAGCTGCTTATTTAACCATAGAGTGAATCCTTAAATTGGTCATCCAAATATTAGTATGCCATCATAGTGGTTTTGTAAAAATTTATGCACCTAATTAGTCCTTTTGTGTCACCACTTTAGTCCTTCATAAGGATAAAAATGATGTTTTAGAGTTTTTTTTTAGGGACTTATTTGATTAAAAAAATCTTTAGAGGACTAATTAGGTGATACACCGATCTTTGAATGATTAATTTAGTAGTTCACTCTTAACCATATGATGATGAGAATATATTATTCTGATTTTAGATTTTCTCAGAAATGATAATTCGTTCAATTTGACCTTGTGCTTTGGATTAATGTTTTTCTTCCTTAAGATATTGATTGGCTTTCTGTTAGGATGAATGCAAGCGTCTCCGTCAAAGCATAAAGTGTGGCCTCATAAACCGGCTAACTGTGGTAATTTTACATTCAATATAATCATACTTTCAGCCATCAGATGTTATATTTGTTCTGAGGAGTGAGGACACACATTTGTGCTTGTAGGGTGACATTCAGGACAAAGCATTGATACTTCAGGCTGTTAGAGTAAAAGATGTGAGTTGTTCTTTACTTTCTTGTTGGGGAGTGCATGCTCACTCATCTTTCAAAATTTCCTAATTTCTTACACTGTGTCCTTGTTAATGTGATTTCATTGATGTATTGTGTTATTTTGAGCTCAATGATGTTGTTTGATCCATATAACTGACTTCAATATGATAAGGCTTTTGTTGTTGTTGTTGTTGTATTGAATAAAATTACCTTATGGACAAGTGAGGTTTTTTAATAGATGTAAAGGTTTCAATAGTGAAATGCCAATGTAAATTAGATTGATGAAAATTCAATATTTAGTGCAATTGCATGGGGAAGAGGGGTCATGATATTCTTTCTGTTGTTAAACTCTTACGTTGATCATTTGAAGTTTAAATCTGTCTGAGGCCTAGTAACAATGGTCAAGAAACTCTTATGATATAAATTCTGAAATAAGACTAACATATTCACTTTGCAAGTTGTTAAGATGTTTCACTTTGGTCATGAAGAGAAGCAGAATACTCCTTATAAGGACTAGGGTAGTCCTCCTCCTATGAGCTAGCTTTTGAGAGTTAGACTAAAGTTTTTTAATATGATTTCAAAGCTTATTTGAATGTTGGGTTACCCACAGATGTTCAGTCATATTAGATTTCATCTGTGCAAATATTCAGTCTTACAAATTTCATGAACCAGATGTCTAATCCTGGATGTGAGGGAGGTATGTTAAGTTGTCTTACATTAGTTAGGAATAGTCTTTATACTCCTTATAAAGACTAGGTAGTTCTCCTATGAGCTAGCTTTTAGATGTGAGGTATAAGTTTCTTAATATGATATTAGAGCCTATCCAGTTTAAATGTTGGATGTGAGGCCCAAGTTTTTCAACAGTCCTGTTGGACCTCCACCTGTGCAAATGTTCAGTTCTACAAATTTCACTTACCAGATGTCTAATCATGGGCATGAAGAGAGTGTATTAAGATATCCTACATTGGTCAAGAATAGAGATAGAATACTCTTTATAAAGGTTATATTAGTCCTCCTCTTATGAGTTAGCTTTTGAGAGTGAGTTAGATTCAAGTTTTTTAACACAAGTTTACAAAGGAGTACTTCACTTTGAAAGTTTACTGATTGTCCTAGTTAATTTAAATTATTAAATTGATTTTCTAGGTGTATTTTCATTAAGTGCTCATCTCATTTCCTAATGTTTTATTGTCTTATAGACAATTTTTTTTATCAGCGACATTTTAAATATATGTTCTGGTCCTTGTAATCTATTTCAATTTTTTTTCTTTTATAGTGGCTCGAAACAGAGATAGTGCGGCTGAGTCATCTTCGTGATAGAGCTAGTGAGAAAGGACGCAGAAAAGAATATCCTTTTCCCTTAAAAAAAATCAGATATGATATATCTGGCAGTATTTGGTGCTTATTACTTTGTGTTTCCTTGATGCAGTTTAATAATTTGATTTCTTGTCTCATTGCTTGATTTATTTTCCTCCAATTTAATGTTTTCTCGTCAGTCATGTTGTTTATAAACACTTGAAACTGAATGGAGAATATATTTGCTGTATCTCACGAATGATGATTACGTTATTTATATATAACAGACAATTCCTAGAGTTTTGGGATTACGATCAATCTATTTAAGGAAACTATACAACAAATTAGAAGAATATCAAGCTACAATATCTCAACTTAAACATTATATATGGCATTATCAGGACATGGAGATAGAAATCCATGGATTTTTTATTTTTTTTTTTATCATTTTTATCAATTTATAGTTGCCACAGCCACTACAAATGGGGAATTGATAATTCTTAAGATGCAATCTTCTCATCTGAAAGAAGAAAATTTTTAGAGGTGTTTGTTAAGTGAACATTTTGATTTTCTACCTACTTGGAAAGCCAAATGAGATATGCAAAAAATTTAAAAATGATATGTTGTAAAACAAATCTGTTCCGTAATAAGTTTTTCACTTGCCAAACACATACATAGTTAGGTGAGTTTAGTGGGTTAATTTCTAATAACTCACTCTTCATAAGCCTTTTTTATTTTTGTATTTTCAGCTATTTGTAACAATTTCCATACGTATTGAAGGATTTCACAGTGTATTTTCATGTTATGGAACACCTATCTTTGGGTTGATATGGATATTAGTCATTATAATTTTTTTTCTTCATGATAATGTTTTTATGGGCCCTACTACTTGTCTGTTATCATATTATTTTTAACATACTAATTTTTCTGATGAATTGAAGTTGACTATGAACTCGAGTTCTATTTTGTATTGATCCTTAATTTCCTCTCACGCTCAGAGAATGTGTAGAGAAATTGCAGCTGTTGAAAACACCAGAAGAACGTCAACGGAGACTGGAGGAGATTCCAGAAATACATGTGGATCCAAATATGGATCCAAGTTATGAGTCTGAAGAAGATGAAGATGAAATGGATGATAAAAGACAAGGTAGAGTTAATACTGTTTGATCTTGTAAACTCCTTTTTGTTTGACCTTTTTTCTAACGTTTGGTGATTCTATGCCTGCAGAAAACTACATGAGACCTAGAGGGTCTGCTGCCTTTGGAAGGAGGGGGAGAGAAATTGTTTCTCCTAGAAGTGGTTCTATTTCAAGTGATCCTTGGAGTGGAACAAGGAATTATTCTAACGTGAATCAGGAACTTAGCAGAAATTTGTCTAATAAGGGATTTTCAATCAAAGGTGATAATGCTTCTAATGCTACTGAGGTACTAAATGATGTTCAATTGCACCTGGGAAGAGACAGAGAATCTCAACTATCCAATAGCTGGGAAAGGCAAAAGCTATCTTCAAGCTTGGAAAGTGGTGCTAAAACTACCCAATCATTGGTAACATCAGAGCCTTTTTCTACTGCTGTGTTAGAAGCTTCTGCAGCACCATCTTCTGCTGGAATAGCTCCCCCAGCTGTGAAAATTAATGAAACAGAAAAGATGTGGCATTACCAGGATCCATCTGGAAAAGTTCAGGGACCATTTTCCATGGTGCAGCTACGTAAATGGAGTAACACAGGATATTTTCCTGCTGATTTGAGGATTTGGAGAAGCACTGAGAAGCAGGATGAATCTATACTCTTAACGGATGCCTTGGCAGGGAAGTTTTCTAAAGAACCATCAATGGTGGATAAGGCCCAAACGGTGCATGATTTACATTACTCATCCTCATTCTCTAGGAAGTCTGCACAACAGGGTATAGAAGGTCAAGTCGGAGAAAGGCCAACATTTGATCAAAATAGTGGATCTTGGAATTCACATGGTACTCTGGGTTCTCCTGGACAAACCAATGGAGGAAGTTGGAGATCTAAAGATAATATGATTTCTTTAGCAAGTAGAACTCCATTAGCAGTTGAGGTCCCGAAAAACCCAGCAAATGGCTGGGGGTCTGATACTGGTGTTAGAAATGAATCAACAAATCTTCCTTCACCTACTCCCCAGGTTACTCCTGGTGGGACTAAGGGGCAGGCTTTTGAAAATAAATGGTCACCAACACCTGTCCAGGTGGCTGGGTCTCTCTTAGGCAATTCATTCCCAGGCGGTCATGCAGGTATGCAGGCTGCTGTGGTAATGCACCAAGAGAATGTCGTACAGAATGCTGAAAAAGGTTCAAGTTCACAACCTGGGATGACTCAAGCTTCTACAGATACTACTCAGTTACATCCTCAAGCAACAGCAATGGCACCTGTTCTGGCTTCAGGTGTTGACATTAAAATGGCAAGTGCAAATATGCAAAATCAGGTTGTGAGTAGCCACAACACTCATGCTGAAGTTCAAGGTTGGGGTTCTGCTGTGGTTCCAAAGCCAGAACCACAGGCCTGGGGAGTTGCATCGTCTCAAAGGATAGAACCAAGTAATCCTGCAACTATGCCTACCCAGCCCACTTCCCATGGCCCCTGGGGTGATGCTTCGTCTGTCCAGAACGCTGCCTCTTTTAGCACTGGAAATCCAACTGGGAGTTTAACCACACCTGGATTTCTGGGCATGACTACACCTGAGCCTTGGAGACCACCAGCTTCAAGTAGTCAATCAAACATTACAGCTCCTCCAGCACCAGCTCCAGCTAATATGCCTTGGGGCATGGGCATGCCAGGAAATCAGAATATGAGCTGGGGTGGGGCTCTACCTGCCAATATGAATGCAAACTGGATGCCTGGGCAGGTTCCACCACCTGGAAATACAAATCCCGGATGGGTTGCTCCAACTCAGGGGCTACCTCCAGTGAATGCAGTTGGCTGGGCTGGACCTGGTCAAGTACGTCCCCATGTAAATGTGAACGCAGGTTGGGTTGTGCCTGGTCAAGGGCTAGCACCTGGAAATGCCAATCCTGGTTGGGCTGCATCGGCTGGGAATCCAAGCATGTGGGGAGGGGAGCAAAGTCATAATGGAGACAGGTTCCCCAACCAAGGGGATCGTGGTACCCATGGTGGAGATTCTGGTTATGGAGGTAAATCTTGGAACAGGCAGTCATCATTTGGCAGCGGAAGCAGAGGAGGTTCTTCCAGGCCTCCTTTTGGGGGACAAAGAGGACTCTGCAAGTATCATGAGAGTGGACACTGCAAGAAGGGTGCTTCCTGTGATTTTCTACACACTTAGTTGTAGGGCTAATTAGCAGCAGAGAAACATCTCTTACTGTACAGTATTTTCCCATTTCATGGCTAAACATTGTATAAGGATGTGTCATGTATGTAGAACTTAGTTCATTGTAGTATCTCGTTAATTTGTCTTGCATATTTATCTTTTTTGGGCCATGTATTCCTGTATTGGAGTTGACCGATGCGAGAGTTGACTAGTTACAGAAGTTGAAATGGCTTTAGATTAATAATAACAACTGGAAGTTGACGTTGTAGGTTTTATTTTTCGAAGTTTCATCTTGGTGTGGGAATGCATAAGATAAAAAATTATTCCTAGTATATAAAGATGATTTCCTGGAATAGGGATGAAAAAAAATAGGATGCGATGGGAATATTTTTTAGGTCATTTAATTGTCCAGGTACTTAGAAATTAATGCATAAAATTGATTTAAATTAAATCAATGTTTTATGTGGTTTTCTCGACCTTCTTTAGGTAAACTTACGATTTTAGCCCAACTTATTTTTAGTTTTTGTTTTCTTAAAAGAAAATATTAGATAAAAACGTATTTAAAAAACTTTTATTAAAGATAATGGAAAGAGTTTTTATTTTTAATAAAAGTACAACAACAAAAAAATCAGCATTACATTATGCAAATGTCAACATGTTTATCGTTTAAAGGTAAAATTTACTGTATCTTTTATAATTGAAGGAGTTTGTTATTCTCTTTTATGTATGGAAAAATTATCACGTCAAATTTATGCTAATAGATAATTAGGTTAGTAGTTTAATTTAAAAAGACTTCAGTACTAATATTTAAGATATTAGAGAAATTATAACTATTACTATTAATCTAGAAAGAGTATAAAATATCTTTTTAATTTTATAAGTACTGTAGCAACTAGCAAGCATTAATTTTAAAAACACCAATTTTAAAATATATGCTTGTATTTAAGCATAAAGTTCATGGTAAGTTTAAATTCATAGCAAGCAACACAACTAGAATTTTAATTTTTTTTGTTCCCTGGGCATCATGCAGAAAGTTTGTGATACTGGCATTGTCTCAATCAAATGTTCCCAGTTATATCAATCAAAGTTTGTGTATTTTTTTAATTTAATTTTTTTTAAAAAAAATAAAAATATTAAAGTTTAATATAAAATTAAAGAAAACAAGACTAAATTTAATATAATAATAAATGTTTTATTATATTAAATTAAATAATAATAAATTAAAGAAATAAAATTTATGAAGTTAGAAAAAATTATTAAAATCAAGATACATCATCTTTGACATATTAATACCATTCATTTACTATATTAATTGATATCTTATTTATTATCATCTATCAAACACACATTAATTATTAAAAAAATATAAACAAATTTAGTTGTTCTTCAATTTTATAAAAAGTAAATAAAATGAAATTATTAAAATATATAAAAACTATTTTTTAATGTATGTTCAAAACATGTCAATAATCATTAAATATGATATTTTAAATTATTATAAAAAGTATAAATTAAACATTTTTTACGAGTTTGGGATAATAAATATTTTAATTTTTTTTCGATTTATAACTTCTTGGTCACATGTTAAAAAGAACAGACACATTAAAAAAAATGTTGAAAGGAGTAATAAAAAAATATTGAAAGTGTATGTAAATTGTTGTTAAGAGAAGTAGTGGCAAATCACTCTAATATATTTGTACTTATTGGATAAAATTGTTAAAAATTATAAAAATAATATCGATAATATTTTGTATTTAATCATTTTTTTTATACTTTTGTAGTTTTTAATAAAATTTTACTAATAATTAATAATGTGTTAAAAAAAACATTAGAACTAAAAAAACATTAGAAGGTGTTTTTCTACCCTTTGTCCTCGATGTTAATTGCTTATAGTGATTGTGTAAGCCAAAACAATGCCGTTAAAGTTTCAAAAGATTTTTTGCCTTCTAGGTCTGGCAAAGTCCCGCAGCCCAAAAAAAAAAAAAAAGAACTATATGAGATCAATCTCTAACTTTGTGTTGCTTAAATAATAATAATAATAAATCTCCAAACTTTGCAAACTCCAACCTCAAACTTATTGCACGCTAATAACCAACAGGGTGAGGAATATTATGTATTGTCATCATAATTTAATGGAGTTTGTTGTAAAAATAGTAGTTTAATAGAAAGCTCCAATCTAAATGAAATCTATGGCTTCCAACATTCCAAATTTTGGAGGAAGTTAATTCTCTAGTTTATATATATATATATATATATATATATAATTTTTCTATATCTAGAGAAAAAAAATCTATCTGTTTCTTTATGTAAAAATTTAAGATAATATTAATTTTTACTTTTCTATTAATGTTATTCAGTGCATATAAAATATTTATACTGCTTATAAAAAAAATATTCGTTTTTTTTTCCTTTGATGTTTAATATTTTGTTCAAGAATAGTATCCTAATATTTGTAATAAAATTTTTTATTATAGTCTTAGAGCCCGTCCATTATGTGGATAAGGTAGAGGATAATTTTTTTTATTCGGTTTATTTAATTTGTTTAATTAGCATAACATGATAAGTTTATTCTATTGTATTTTTTTAATATAAATTTTATCTTATGGGAGTCTGAGTTTAAAATAGACAATATAAATATATTATATCCATTTTTTTTATTTTAAAGCAAGTAAAATATAAAAATAATATAAGAATTTATCTTACTCATATCTTGTTTTAACTTTCATATCCTATCCTTTTTTATTTGATCATATCCATCAAAGTGGTCTTAATATATTATACTAATTAATATTGACCAGTTAGAAAAAGGCTCTAATTAACTACACATTATTAATGGTAAAGTCGTAAAAAAAATAATCATTTAATAATAATAAATAATTAACATTGTTAAACGTAAAAAAATTGCCTAGAAAGTAAACTATTAGACTGAATTTGTGCAATATCTAAAAATGGGGGGGAAAGGGGGCAACTTTAACCTTATTTACCCATTGGCATATAAACTTAGACAAATTTAATTACTAGTTAACTTTAATTTTTATAATTATAAATTAGTGAGATAAAATTATATATTTTATTAAAGAATAATATTAAAAATATATATGATATTGGATATAAATTTGTGCTGAGATAAAGCTTATCCAGGGTTAATCTTTGAGGATTGGCAGAATGTTAAAGCAGAAAAAAGAATTCTTTGAGTGCATGCTCCAAATGGGAAGAACCAATTCCATATTTTGGGTGATGGGCAGTGGCTTTTATTCTCACACTCATTTTACAGAACCCAATTTGGCTTGATAAGGGATTAAAGAACCAAAATAAAACTGAGCACCGCCTCTTTTGGGTAGCTTGAATGGAGAGATAAGTATATATTTTTGTCCCTTTGTCATCGACTTTGTATCTTTTGGGAATCCACTAATCCTCTCCACCCACTATCTTCTCAACTTCCAATTAACTACTTTCAATACCCATACTCTCCCCCAAGAATCTGCAAGGCACGCAAACCTACGTCGAATCTCTACGCCAACCATCTCGCCATTTGTTAAATCCTAAATTTCTGGTATCAGTTATGGGTTCCTCGTACGTTTCTCCTTCGATAAGATTCCAACAGTAAACTGCACAATAAATTGAAATGTACAAATAAGTTATACACACACAAGCGAGTAACTAGATAGAACAAAGATACACGGAATGTAGTTCGTTTATCAATGGAAGTAGCGTAAAGAACGTAAGAGAACCGAGGATTGGGAATAAAACACTTGGCTTATGGACGGGTGGTGTTAACTTTAATTAACTAAAAAAAATGTTAGATTCGTGTTTAGGAAAAAAATGGAAAAATGGACCCACGAGAAATAAAGGGGTTTCTTTGATGGTGCAGTGAGGTTGTGTAGGCACGTGACCTCACAGAGGCTCACTAGTTTAACTGTCGGCGCTTTCAACGCACACATCCCTTCTCTTCCCTCCAAATCTAATCCTTCAATCTTTGTTTGTTTCTTAAACTTGGCTTTGAAGACTCGCCCCGTGACACTCTCTCTAACTCTCAACTCTGTTATAAATAATAGACACACCCACTCGTTGCGGTTACATATTTACCCTCACAAGTCCAAAATGGCAAGGCCCAGTGTGCTTCTTGTTGTGTTGCTAATTGCAATGGCCTATTCAGCAAGTGCGACTGGTCACGATTATGTGGAGGCATTGTCGAAGGCCATTCTGTTCTTCGAGGGCCAGCGATCGGGCTTCTTGCCTCAGGACCAGAGGCTCAACTGGCGGGCCCATTCCGGTTTGAGCGATGGATGGACCTACAACGTTGACCTCACCGGCGGTTACTACGACGCCGGCGATAACGTCAAATTTGGGTTTCCGATGGCATTCACGACGACAATGTTGGCGTGGAGTGTGATTGAATTCGGTGACATGATGCCTCCCAATGAACTCAGAAACGCCTTCGTTGCTATCCGTTGGGCCACTGATTATTTGCTCAAAACTGTTTCTCAGCCCAACCGCATTTTCGTTCAGGTACTTACATAAATTACCCTTAATTTCCTTCATTACCAACTATACATTTTCGTTTCTTTGTTTGAATAATTGAAGAGGGCAATCACGTTAGATAAAAAAAAAAACAATTTTGATTAATGATCTGTTATGCTTGATTATAGAGCGTAGACCTACTTATTAAATTTAGTTAAAAAAATATCTTTTTAATATGGTTTATTATGTTATATACACTGATATGTTTTTTTATTATATGTTTTCTGTTTATATTACAGTTCTATTTCATAATTCGGACAGTGTGAAACGAAGAGACTTGTCGTAGTATATTTCTTTTTGAAATCCCAGTAAATCACGTGCAATTATCTTTACCTGCCCATTTCGTTGATTACATTTTTGTGCTCAGTTTTTAGCTTT
Organism: Abrus precatorius; assembly: GCF_003935025.1. Lineage (NCBI taxonomy): Eukaryota > Viridiplantae > Streptophyta > Magnoliopsida > Fabales > Fabaceae > Abrus > Abrus precatorius. The sequence goes on from NW_020874384.1 coordinate 21,357,769, forward strand.
AGAAATGGAACAAGGATTTGTCAATCATCGTTACGTTTTGATTTAATTTGTAACAGTAACAGATCTCCAATTTATTTAATAATTTAAAATATTAAGGTGTAGTAGTATTGCTAATTACTATTTTGCTTTTCCGTCATCCACGAGCACAAGAGGACCACTTTCAGTCCTCAAAGTCCGTGAATTTCATGTCATAGGCTTAGCAACTGTGTCGTTCTGATATCTGAATGCGAAGTTTCGTTTATTTTCCCTTTGGATTCCTACACCGGAAGAGGAGAATATGAGTCACCAACGCGCCCATGATGGCAGTGTATTCAATTCACCTCCGTTTAAAGAATGAGTAAAATTTAAACGCCTTGTTAATTAATGTCTTAATATCATTAATTAAAATATTAAAAATATATCAATAATAGTTTTTGATAATTTTTAAAATCTTAATCAAGGGTACTGTTCAAGATTTACTAAAATTTATTAAAAATTATGAAAATATATAAAATAAATAAATAAATTAGGAGCGTGATATTAACATAAATTAGTTGGGACGTGCAGGTGGGTGATCCAATGTCTGACCATAACTGCTGGGAAAGACCGGAGGACATGGACACGAGCAGGAGTGTGTATGCTGTGGATGCACCAAACCCAGCTTCAGAAGTTGCTGGTGAAACAGCGGCGGCACTAGCTGCTTCATCCATGGCATTCCGTTCATCGGATCCCGGTTATTCAGAGACTTTGCTGCGAAATGCTGTTAAGGCCTTTCAATTTGCAGATAACTACAGGGGTGCCTACAGTGACAATGCCGATGTAAGGGTTGGTGTCTGCCCATATTATTGTGACTTTGATGGTTATCAGGTAATTCACTTTTAAGGTTGCTTTTTACATTTCCATGCAATGCACTATAATAATAGCTTTTGAGGTTATCGTTTGGATGTTTTAATGCAGGAGACAATGAAAAGGATATATAGACAACGATATATAGCCATATATTTTTTGCAAAATATAATTATACCAGGTTATCTAGCTCTTGCTATATATTAATACATTTATATTTACTATGCTAAAGGTAAATATATTTAAATCTTAGAAGAAGTTATAAATATTTTTATTTATTTAATGATTAAAGAATTAATAGGAAAATATTTAAGAAGATTGAACATTATTTATTTTCTCCGGATATTATAGGGTATTTATAAATTAAAATTGCAACTTTATTCATTAGCTTGCATGACACACTAATGAAAGGGGGACTGTGTGTCTCAGTGGCATGTGATTATTTTTCAGTCACCGTCAATTTTGTTAACGATCAATCTTTAGCTTTAATATTTAAAAGTAATAATATTTTATTGAAAAAGTATTTATTATAATTTTATTTTTCAATAAAATTTTATTATTCTATTTAAAATTAGCGTTAAAGATTGATGTGAACGTTTTTTCTATTATTATTTGTGAACAATACACATTCTGTAATTAAACATGAAGGAGAATTCATGTTAAGTATGGCAATTTGTGTAGTTGGGATCACTTGGATTTTGACATGTCATTTGCTATTTACTTGAACACAACAGGACGAATTGTTATGGGGAGCCGCATGGCTAAGGAGGGCCACTGAGGAAGAAAATTTCCTAAATTACATTCAAAGCAATGGCAAAACGTTTGGTGCTGAGGAGAATATAAATGAGTTCGGTTGGGACAACAAGCATGCTGGCCTCAACGTTCTCGTATCCAAGGTCAGCCTCCCATTTAAGTGTCCTCTATTCAATTCAACCATTCTTCAATTAATATCACTAAATGATGTGACCAGAATATATATATATATATATACCCATCCTTAACAAAAAAAAAAAAATTAAAATAAACAAATATAAACGGGTTATGCTATGCATCTTTTTACATAAACGAAATGATAATTTTTTAGGAAGTTGTAGAAGGAAATGTATACTCTCTTGAATCCTACAAGACTTCGGCAGAGAGCTTTTTGTGCACACTCATACCCGAAACATCAAGTTCACACATAGAGTACACTCCTGGTGGACTCATATACAGGCCTGGGGGTAGCAACTTGCAGCATGCAACTTCAATCGCTTTCCTTGAATTGGTGTACGCTAATTACCTTTCTCGTACGTCACAAACTATCAATTGTGGGAACGTCTATGTTAGTGCACAAACACTTCGGCAGCATGCTAAGAGACAAGTTGATTACATTTTGGGAGATAACCCAATGGGGTTGTCCTACATGGTTGGCTACAGCAACAAGTATCCTCAGCGTATTCATCATCGTGGCTCCTCTTTACCCTCCATTAAGGATCATCCTCAGTTCATTGCATGCAAAGAAGGTTCAATCTACTTTAACTCAACCAATCCTAATCCTAATGTTCTCGTAGGAGCCATTGTGGGAGGACCCGGAGAAGATGATGTGTATGTGGATGATAGGGCTGATTTTAGAAAGTCCGAGCCAACTACCTATATTAATGCACCATTTGTTGGAATTTTAGCATATTTTGCTGCCAATCCCAATCCTTGATTATTATAAAGTTACTATAATTACGTACATAATCAAAGTTACTCTCTTTTTTTGTAAATAAAAAAATATATACGGGAAAGATGCCTCTCATCTTGAGTAAAGCAAGAGTGAAGAGGCTAGGCTTGCTTGTTTTGGGTATATAGGTGGAATTTTACAGAATTTGAAGTCCGAGAAGCTGTTCGTGACTCTTCCACTAGGAAGGATGAAGAACAAAAGCTTGATTACAAGGTGGTTTTTTTTCTTGCTTTTGCCAAGAAATATATATGAGTGAGTTGTCATGCTGTGGATTTTTCCCCCTCGTTTCGATACACCATACAGTGGATCTTTGTTAACTATCTTTAAGCAATAAATAAATACTAGAGTTTTTCTCTTCTGTTTGTGGTTTAAATTCGTCTACATACCTACATGTATTGGGTTTTTTTATTACGTGTAATTTTGTATAGATTAAAAACACAGTAGATAAAATGGTTTTAAAGGAATAAAATTATATAAGCATAAAGAAACTCTAAAATTATATGAGCATACGAGAGACAATTTCTGTTGCGGTGGGAGAGCGATTGGGTAGCAAATTTATTTTGTTCATTTTTTTCAATCATTTCATTAATAATTTTTTAAATACGCACCTAAGAATATATAATAAAAAATCAATAAGTCATATATGTAACACATTAAATTATGTAATATTTTATAATTTTTAATAAAATTTTACTGTATATAATTTTTTATTGTTTGTCTTAAGACACATTAAAAAAAGCTGTTTATAAAAGTGTGATTTTTTTTTTTTTACAATTTTACTCTATTAATGAAATAATAGATAGAAGATATATATACAGGTAAGTAGCAGTAGTATTAATCATAAAATTTAATATAATTTTTTTATTTATTTTTTGTATAAAATTTTAAACATTTTAAGAAAACGGAGTATTGTTTTTGACCAACCCATATTAATTGGTCTCACGCACGACCTCCGGCACCGTATAGATCCTTATTAGGGGTTTGGCATCGCTTCGCATGCTGTTCTCATTAATGTAACGGCTTTGTTAACCGCCAAGTGATGATTCACCAACTCAAAGATCAATGTCCCTCTAAGGCAACAACTCGTGATTTTGCCACCAAATCCACATGATAATTTTTTTTTAAATTTTTTTAATCGGTACTTTCGTGGCACTTGATAGTATTTTTTATTTTAAAATTCAAGATTTGTATTTTTTTTCCCAATCATATCCTCATTTAATAATTATATTAAAAACTTCAAAATTATCTTCACTGACTATATGATATTTTAGTCAAGACATGTTAAAATTTATAAAAATAATAAATTCTTAATTTATGTACATCTACTTTAAATATAAGTTTTAATAGGATAAGAATGCTTTTTAATATAATCTTCAGACATATTCTTTATTATTAACCATAGCTTATAAAATCATATGAATCTCATTTTTTATTTAATAAATTTTATTTATTTTATTTTTAAATTAATATTAACTCATGTTAAAATACTGCCAAAAAAAAAAGTATGTTAAAATGAACATATTAAACAGTGTGTTTTTTAATATTGCTTTTACCCATTTGAAGTTTTTGTAATAATAAGATCACTAAAACAACCTTGTAGATAAAACTCATTCTTATAATGGATATCCATTATTGCAAGTGATAAATCATCAAGGAAAAAGTTTTTCCACAGTAAGATCTATACACCCGTCAGAAATATAAAGACATAAGAAGAGAGAAAATGATAAATGTAATCTAAGATATTTTAGAAAAAATAAGGGAAAACAAATATAAGAAGATGTAAAAGTAAGGTATAAAAAACCATTAATTATAATAATAGATCTACATACAATAAAATAAATTAAAGAAAGACGTATTTCATCTTTATTTTTTTATATATAAAAAAGTGTATTGTTTAAAACTCGAGAAAAGGAAAATACAATTTAACCATCTTCTAAAGAGACAGATAAATTACCCAAAAAAAAATGAAAAGTTAGTTTTTGAGCATAGATGCATTTCTGAGTTATAAACATTGTAATTTTAGCAATATTTATTTAATATTAAAAAATTTTCAATATCTCTCTTCATATTATATCACATCAGTTATTATTATTATATATATATATTTTTTATTTTTTATTTTTATCTCTGCATATGTATACACCATATAATGATATTGACATATATTTGGGTTTAATATTTACTAAATATGAATTTAAATCACCACAAATTTATATTTACTTTAACACTATTAATTATGACTTGTACATTAAAGTCACATTTACATAATTTTTAGCATGCACTAATTTTATGGAAGTATATATCTAATATGAGTCCACATCTGTATTTGGGAGCAGAAAGGAGTAGAGTTAGGTTTGTTTTAGTGGGCCTAGACACTTTCAGCTTGGAATTTGGCAAGTCGAAAGTTATATTTTATAGGCTTTGGGCCTGGTTATAGAACTCGTATGAAAAGAAGAAGAAGACTTAATGTAAAAATCTCCAACTAGCTAAAATTGTGATTCGGGTACTACAAATTGAACAGAAAGACAGAGAATTAAGTTTCTTCTGGCCGTTGAATTTGGAAATGAGATTGATAAGGAACGATATGGAGACCTCAAAATCTGAGGAGATTGTGTGATTGAATCAGCACCGTTCCTGAGTGAGAAGCAGACAAAAATGGTAGGCGCTAGCCCAATTCTAACCTCATACTTACTTTCCCTAAACATCACGAATTTTGTACCCTTTTGGGACGCTTGTCAATAGCAATAGTGCAAATATCTTCCTCTTTCGAGGTGAGAATAAAACCATCCATTCCGACCACGTACGCAGATGCCAAGTCAGCACAAATTATCATCCACATGTCGACTGAGGATAGGCTGACTCACCTCAGCCTCAAATGAAACATCACTAAAACAGTTATAAAATGTTAAGATTGGGGAGGGTGTGGTACAAGGTTGCTGGCAGAGTGGGGATAAGATTAAGATTGTAGCACCGCATTCAACTTGAAAGATGGCCTCTGCTTCCGCTACTCTGCTTAAGTCATCCCCTGTTCTTGACAAGTCTGAATGGGTGAAAGGCCAAACCCTCCTCCGCCAGCCTTCAGTCTCTGCTGTAAGATGCAATTCCACTGCCACTTCACCCTCACCACTCACCATCAGAGCTGGTTCCTATGCTGACGAGCTCGTCAAAACCGCGGTATTTCTCTCTCTCTCTCTCTCTGTCTCTCTCTCTCTTTTATATTGTCGCAAATGCTATTGCCTATTCCTATTATCCTACTACTCATTGATTACTTCAATCTCGTTTATGTGCAGAAAACAGTGGCCTCCCCAGGTCGTGGTATTTTGGCTATGGATGAGTCTAATGCTACCTGTGGAAAGCGTTTGGCCTCAATAGGGCTAGAGAACACTGAAGCAAATCGCCAGGCATACAGAACTCTTCTGGTCACTGCTCCTGGTCTTGGTGAATACATCTCTGGTGCAATTCTCTTTGAAGAAACTCTCTACCAATCCACCACTGATGGCCAGAAGATTGTCGATGTCCTTGTTCAGCAGAAGATTGTTCCTGGTATTAAGGTCGATAAGGTAAGCACGTCCATATTATGTCCCCAGTTATTCGCACTGTGCTGTGCCTAAACACAAAATCAAAACATTAAACAGAACAGACAGGAAATTTTGAACTTTTCCTTATGATTCATCAATATTTTACTTTGGAAGGTGTTTCATATCTCACACATGCAATAATTACATTTAACTATGTGAGTATGTTTATATACCAGGAAAACGGCATATTTCTGTGTGCGTCAATATTAGCATTGTTTGTAATGGATTAGTGACCAAAATTTCAGACTTAAATACCAGAAAAATATTCCAAACAAATTTCAAAAAATCATTTGGTACGTTATGTGCGTGAAAAATCAGCTTATGCAGTAAATTGATACGCACCCAATTAATTACAATATATTGGTAGAGTCATCACATAGATGTAGAGTTCTGTACTCTTACCAAGTAAAATCTTTCTCTATTTTAAACTTTGATAATGTATCAAGGTGAACGAGGGAGAGGGAGCTTTTATGGCAGTGTATATATTAATACGTTGTTTCATCTACTGTAAACAATAGGGTTTGGTGCCTCTAGCTGGTTCCAACGATGAGTCATGGTGCCAAGGTTTGGATGGTCTCGCGTCTCGCTCAGCTGCATACTACCAGCAGGGTGCTCGTTTCGCCAAATGGTGTGTATCCTCAATAGTTGCCAATAAAATCCAAATACGATACCCATTTTTGCATCTTACTAAACTTAAGTTCTATTTAATCTATAAATTAATATAGGCGTACTGTTGTGAGCATCCCCAATGGTCCCTCTGCTCTTGCAGTCAAGGAAGCTGCTTGGGGTCTAGCACGCTATGCTGCCATTGCACAGGTAACCGCTGAAATTATGAGAGTAGCTAGTAGTGATTTGTGAGCTATACTAGTGTAGTACTTTTTGTTACATGAGTGAAGAGGACTTTTGTAACTCCAAGTACCAGCTTTAAATTGATTTTTATTTATTTGTTTGTTTATCCTTTCATGTAATTCATTAGGACAATGGGTTGGTCCCAATTGTGGAGCCAGAGATCTTGCTTGATGGTGATCATGGCATTGACAGAACATTCGAAGTAGCCCAAAAGGTGTGGGCTGAGGTTTTCTTCTACCTTGCTGAGAACAATGTCCTGTTCGAGGGTATTCTCCTTAAGCCTAGTATGGTTACTCCAGGAGCAGAGTGCAAGGACAAGGCCACTCCTGGGCAGGTTGCTGACTACACCCTCAAGCTCCTTCACAGGAGAATTCCACCTGCTGTCCCTGGAATCATGGTAAGTGAGACTGCCGGAGGCATTCTACTTCATGCTCCATTTTACCACAATGTACGTTCTTGTAGTTATCAAGGTTGTCTTGTCTTGTGCAGTTTCTGTCTGGTGGACAATCTGAGGTTGAAGCAACCTTGAACCTGAATGCCATGAACCAATCTCCTAACCCATGGCACGTGTCCTTCTCCTACGCCAGAGCCCTTCAAAACACATGCTTGAAAACCTGGGGAGGGCGTCCAGAGAACGTGAAGGCAGCACAAGATGCACTCCTTTTCCGTGCCAAAGCCAACTCACTCGCTCAGCTTGGCAACTACACTGGTGAGGGTGAATCTGAGGAAGCCACAAAGGGAATGTTCGTCAAAGGATACTCTTACTAAGATGTTGGCGGCGAAAGTGATACACATGTTACAGTAACGCAATGTGTTTGCTCGAGGATGGAAGAGTAATTTGTCTAAAATGTGTTGTGGTTTATATAGTCTCGGACACTGTTTATTCATGATTACATGCCTTTTCAGCTCAATGAACTTCTTGCTAATGAATTACGAGTCTTGTACTTCAACGTGCACCATCATGTTTGAACCCCTCGGCAGTTGGTAGAAAACGAAAGACTGTTCTGAATCTCACGTTAAAAAGAATAAGAACCTTAATAAACCAGTCTTTTGATTTGTGATTTCTTCCTAATAGACAAAAGGCTTAACCTCACGGTATGAATTTGCCTAAGTTTTTCAATTGAGGTTCTGAGAATCAAATATTAATTTAATTAAAAAAGCACGAGAAAGCTTGCCATCTGAAGTAAGTTTCATTCCTTCAAGTTGAAAGCTAATTACTTATGTTTTACTCCGAAGTCTAAGATTGAATTATATGGTATACAGTATAAGGCAGAAAGAAGCAAAATAAACCCATCTTCAGCTAAGTTAGCCTGCATGGCCCAATGCACATGGCATCTAAGCAATACAAGAAGAAACAACGTAATTTACGCAAAGACACAGTGCAGCTCAACCTTTTCCAAAGGCTAACTTTCACTTTCTCTTCAGCACCTTAGCACTTTTGCATGTGCTGCAAGAAGGGGGTCAATTATGGATTCGTGAAAAAAATCCACATATACATAAATGGTTGTTAAACTTCGCATTAACCTCTTGAAACATGGTTAATGGTAAAAGGTCAACTTTATGTCACTGTCCCAACGAAATGGACACTTCCTGCAAAGCGAACAGCAACCAAATCGGACAGAGAAATTAATATTATTTATAAATTTGGGGTAAATGTCAATAACATCTTTTATATATTTTTAACACTTTCTTTCATTATATGAAATTATGTGTTGACGCCACTAATAAAGAATAAGTCCAAAATATTAGTAAGATTGATATAAGATTTCACTCACTAGTAAAAATATCAAAAATAAAGTAAAAAAGAGGATTTCATTAAATTTTGATGCTTAAAATTTATTTGCTGTGGCACTCTAACCCTAATGTATGCCAAGCATGTTATCAATGATTTATAGATTTAGGTTTCAGGAATAGCTTACAAGTAACCATACAGAAATTTTGATCCCCAAAGAAGAACCTTTAAGGCCATCCTCTTAATGAGTTTTTCTTATATAAAATCGCATATTTGATATAAAATTTAAATTATTTACATAATTAGGGTAAGGTATTTTTAAATTTTTTTAAAATTAATAACTCGTACATAATATACATGGCTTACATATTTTAAAAATTTAAAAATATAGATTAAATTTCTCGTGTATGATTTATATTTTAAAATTTTTTATAATATAAGTCATGCAGACCATATATATTGTATTTCATTGAAAAATAGATGGAAATTTTATTTTCTTTGTAAGTTTGGAATTTTATTTATGTTTTTATTACCATTTTATAAAATTAATCAATAATTAGCTCTTTATTTAATTAATTTTAATAAATAAAATATTAATTAACATAGATAAAAAGTATTGTAAAAATTAATTGATCTAATTTTTTTGTAAAATTTATAATATCAATATTAATTTAATACAAATTTTGAAATTTTGAGGAAAAATATTGATGTTTATTTTGGCATTTTGGCGATGGAACAGTGTACTTTGTTCTTGGTAGTTAACGTGACAGACATAAAAAAGCAACTCTGATGGATAGATCCACGGCGTGATGCACGTTTCAACTTGCATGGAGCCATATATTCGTTGTTTTGGGTTTCTACTTTCTAGTATACCTAATTTCACAAATGATTTCACGTTACAAGGAGGCCCAATTATGCTCACCCACCCAGTTGTCTAACACGTAAATACAAAACAAGCGATTATAGTAATATCCCTGTAATTATTTGAGGTAATGGAGGGAATCGTCAGTATGGATAATAAATTAAATGTATATCTTTCATTTTTTTTAAATTCACTTACCATTATATATTCGAATAATGATAAGACTTATTAACAAAATGATTACTTAAAAAAGTAGTTGGCTCTTATTAACAAAATGATAACTCCACAATTTTAAATGTGATAATTGAACAAGATATAATTTATGAATAAGAACGTAATTCAAGCAATTGTAGTTGCACTTACGATGAAAAGTCGTGTAAGAGAAGGGACAACGTCAAAAAGTAAGAGAGAGAGTGAGAGAAACATTAGAAGTGTGATGAGATGTAACGAAGTAGATGTGAAAATATTGCAACCCATTAAAAGAAAATGCTTCTGTGAAACTGACACAGTGATACTCCATCAGAGAGGGAGAGGAATCAGCATGTGTGTGAGTGATGGTGGGAAACGAAGGAACTTCTATAGTACACACTCTTACCATTGCATTGTATGGTTTTGTTACATCTTTTCTTTTTCAGATCATGGCTCGTTAAAGTTGTGCCCATTTTAACTCTTCTTATTATTATTATATATTCCTAATCCTACTGACCAAAAATGAAGCTTCATCCTCTGCCCTTTCGGTTTCTGTTCAGCGAAAAAACGGAACTTTGACGCTACGTCACACACGTTTTGGATTGTACTAAGATCTACTGGGTTTTCACTAAAAGGTTAGAACTTAGAACTTTGAACTCTGAAGTAGTTGTGTTGACTATGTGGCATTAAGGTGCCATGTGGCGAATACTCAAGAGAAGCAAAGAGATCAGCACGTAAGTGAGTGCATTTTAGTTATACTTTTGGGCTAGGCTAGTAGTTGTTTTTTTAAAACTCTCTGATTCACATTTTTGGTTTAGCTTTCCATTACGGTTTGTTCAGAATCAGACGTAGTAGGGGTTAAAGGACGAAGGGAGTTGAAGGTAATTTCATTGGGTCGTAAAGCATTAATTTATATAAGAATACACGATCATGTGTGTTTACTGAAGAAAAATTTAAAACAAAAAAGAAGAGAATGAAAGGGACGGTCTTGTTTGTTGGGTGTAACAAACGAGTCATGGTCTTGTCTCGTTGAACTTCGCGCTCAGGTCTCAGCCATTACTACCATCAAAGTTTTTAATTCTCATAACAATCGGTCATTGGTGAATGCAGGATAAAAAAATTCGAATTTTTAATGTTTTGGCCCCTCCTCTGTTTTCTAAACTTCTTTTGTCGTTTTTGGGTTATTCATCTCTCTCCTGATTGTGGCTCTCTCTTCTGTGTTATTCTACTTCCTTTTCTTTTTTGTTTTGAAGTTTATGGAAGAGAAGTTCTCGTGATATAACAATGTCTAGAATCGACAATTGATAATTTATCGATGATTAAAAAGTAATCAGTTAGTATTCTGTTATTCTTGGTCTTTCTAAAGTTAGCTTCCTGTTGCTGTTATTTTGCCTATATTTATTTATGAGCTGAAGTTAGTGGGTAGTTGCCTTCTCATTCATGTTTTGCTTCTTGTAGATAATGCTCAAATTAATGGCTTAGTATTTTTGTGAACTACCAGCTGTTTCCCTATAACTATCTTGCATTATTGAGAAAGCAATGCTAAGTTCATTAATTAACCACTTCACTCGTTTTTTCAGTTTTAAAAGTGAGGAATGGGAGCTATTGGTGGAGAAGAGCTAGTGAAATGGGAGAAGATGGAAGGAGTGGGTGGCCATGAAGAGAAGATTCTCGTGTTAGTGAGGCTGAGGCCTTTGAGTGAGAGGGAAATTGCTGCGAATGAAGTAGCAGACTGGGAATGTATCAATGACACCACTATCTTATATCGGAACACCCTTCGCGAAGGTTCTTCATTTCCAAGTGCCTACACCTTTGGTAAGCAAATGCCTATCTTTAATGTTGCTATATTATTCACAAATTTGTATTGTCATTAAGTTGAAATCAAACAATTCTATGCTTACATTATAATGACGAGAATTCGGAGCTTAGAACATGGATTTGATTCAGAAAGTATATATTATTGATAACTTCCCCTTGTCAAGAGAACAAGGTGTAGTTGCTTTAGTTTCCTTTCTCTTTAAGTTTAAAAATGTATGTACTTTGCCATACTTCAAAACGCATTTTGATTATTATTTTTTTCTTTTTTTGATGATTTTTTTTGAAAGCTTTGTTGATTAAGTTTAAGACATAATTTATTCGAGGTTCATTTACTGTGGACAGAAATGTTTCTGAATTTTTATTATGATATGGTTATAGACAGAGTATTTCGGGGTGACAGCACCACAAAACAGGTATATGAGGATGGGGCCAAAGAAATTGCTCTTTCAGTTGTTGGTGGAATTAACTGTAAGCATACAATTTTATGATGATCAGTTTCTTATGACCCCTTCCACTCAGCCTCCTCAAGCTTTGATTATGATATGCATTTATACATTCTTTCAGCAAGTATTTTTGCATACGGGCAAACCAGTAGTGGAAAGACATACACGATGATTGGAATAACCGAGTATGCTGTAGCTGATATTTTTGACTATATAAATAAGGTAATTGGATTACTAATTTATTGATCTACCTTTAAAATTCTTCAGTATCATTTTTTACCATGACACTTGTGTCAACATTGCAATTCTTGCTAACACAAGGTTACTGTTACATCTTTAGCATGAAGAAAGAGCATTTGTATTGAAGTTCTCGGCTATTGAAATTTACAACGAAATTATTAGAGACCTACTTAGCTCTGAGAACACTCCACTTAGGCTGCGTGATGATCCTGAGGTGAATACATTTTGTATATATGGAATTGAAGAATAAATGATATTGTTTATTTAATTGTTTCCTGATTTTTCAGAGAGGACCTATTGTAGAGAAACTGACAGAGGAAACTCTACGAGACTGGGTGCATTTGAAAGAGCTTCTATCATTCTGTGAAGGTAAAAGGAATTTGCACAACTTCTTGACATAGTTTGGTTTTGTTACTTTTGTAGCATTACATTTCCCACTTTATTCTTGCAGCGCAAAGACAGGTAGGAGAGACATACCTCAATGATAAGAGTTCTCGATCTCATCAAATTATCAGACTGGTGTGTGCGCCTTCCCCCTTTCTGCTTGAACATTGTGTCTTATTTATTTTGCTTGTAGACTTATGTTGTTGGAGTTGTAATCTTGCAGACAATTGAAAGTTCTGCCAGAGAATTCTTGGGTAAAAGCAACTCAACCACCCTTGCAGCTAGTGTGGTATGATTAAAATTTTAAACTCTTCTTCTTGTTCAGGATGTAAATTGATTGGAAGATTATACAATTATTTCTGTTTTGTTTCTCTGCAGAATTTTGTTGATTTGGCAGGGAGTGAGCGTGCATCTCAGGCATTATCAGCTGGGTCCAGATTGAAAGAAGGTTGTCACATAAACCGGAGTTTACTCACCCTTGGAACAGTCATTCGTAAACTTTGGTAGTTTACTTTTTCCTTAGCCAATGGTGTCTGCCTTCTTTACTCAGCTAATAATGTTAGCAACCTTACATCTGGATGGTTTAATTCTACTGTGTTTCATGCAGATCCTTGTCTCTTTTTTTTTTTAATTGTTGATTAATTAATCATATCTTAAATCTTAATTGTCTAGTTTATTGTTTATGATGTCATGACCTGCCAGGTTATAAGGTTGACTTGGTATTTTGTGTGCATGAAACTGGCTAGCATATTTTACTTTTCACAGTGTCAGACTGAAAACTATTGATATTTTATTGTATGCTCATAGCAGTAGGAATATACCCATTCTATCAGAAAAGAGAAAAAGAGTAGTAAGATAGCTTTTGTACTAATCATAAGCAACTGAGTTCCTTTTATACAGCTGAATATTTGTTAATGTTAACTTCACCCATAAATAAAAATTTGGGTGCGGAATTAAGACTATTATTTACCCTCAGTTGTGACTAATTAGAGATAGCTTTTCACTGGGAAACTTATCTGATCGGCTACACTTTCTATGAAGTTGTTCAAATGTAAAACTTATCAGTTTCTGTTGGTTGGACATCATGTGCTTGAATGCAGTAAGGGAAAACAAGGACACATCAATTACAGAGATTCTAAGTTGACACGCATACTGCAGCCTTCCTTGGGTGGCAATGCAAGAACAGCCATCATTTGCACTTTAAGCCCTGCGCGGAGCCATGTTGAGCAAACTAGAAACACACTTCTTTTTGCTTGTTGTGCAAAAGAAGTTACCTCTAAAGCGCAGGTTAATGTAGTGATGTCTGATAAGGCCTTGGTCAAGCAGCTGCAAAAAGAGGTGGCCAGATTAGAGAGTGAGTTGAGAACTCCTGGTCCTCCTGCCACAAATTGTGATTGTGCAGCAATGTTGAGAAAGAAAAATCTCCAGATAGAAAAGGTCATAATTTGCCTTTTGAATTTATCATATTCAGCTTCTGTTGATTGTGGATATGTCTAGACATGGAGCTTTGATGATATTGATTTAGAGCTTTTTGTGCAATAATCTCTCTTTTCTGGTTGATTGTCTATTTTTCTTAATGAACAATACTTATGTCCTAATATCTAAAATTGGTATCATCGTATTTTATTTTACAATTCATATTATAGCTTTAGCTGTACCCGTGCTTAGTAATTCATCTTTAACCCTTGTGCATGTTACGTTTATGTTAATCCTTGGAGGTTGATAACATGGCTTTCAATTATTCAGATGGAGCAGGAGATTAGGGAGCTAATTAAGCAATGTGATCTTGCTCAATCTCGGGTCGAGGATTTACTGCACATGGTTGGAAATGTTCAGAAATCTAAAAGGGTAATTTCTATTTTCTAATTAGTGAACATTCTATTATATATAAGAATTTATGCCTTTGAATTTGGTTTCCTCTCATTATTTTTTAGCCCGACATTAATAGTTGTTCTAATATGCAGGAAAGGGTGGATACCTGGGAAGATGACGATTCAATATCAGAGTCATCAAGCATTTATCGTCCTGATTCACGCAATAGAGAATTCAACAATCCTCACTATAACAATGAAGACAGTGAAAGTAATCCTGATAGTAAGTTATTTCTTCCCTTTCCCATTAGTAAATGTCTGATAGAAGTTGATACCGTTCAAGAGTAGAACCTTATCATATCCATTAATTTGTTAACTATTGCTTGTACAGAATACCCTTATGAATACTGCAAAGAAGTTCAATGTGTTGAATTAAGTAGAGATGACTCAGAACATCCTGATCCATCAGTAAGTGACAATGGGGTGCTGGCATTGCCCTTACATGCAGAGGAAAATGGAACAAGTCAAGAAACATCAACTCCTATGAATGAAGATAGGGAAGTGATACAGAACCAAGACAATGCAACTTATGGGGATGCACAGTTGAGTATTGATTCTCTTGAATGTTCTTATCCTGAAGAACAATCTAGACAGGCTATGGAACCAACAGTATCAAATATTAGGAATCTTAAATTAACAAGGAGCTGGAGTTGTAGGGAACATTACCTGACTGGTTCTCCTCAGAAAGTGGGAGAAATGGAGAGGACTCCAGCCAGTAGTTTTGAAAAATGCTTCACTGGAAGACCAGGTGGATTGCAGAGAAAGTTCCTCCCATTAACTTATGGTGCTTCCGCAAAATTGTCAACGAATGGTGGTTCTCCGTCTTCTATTGGAAGTCCTTCTGGAGATGAGTTAAGAACCAACAGCATAAGAACATCTACAAATGAGGATGTTACTAGCATCCAAACTTTTGTTGCTGGGATGAAGGAAATGGTCAAACTTGAGTATGAGAAGCAGCTTCTTGATGGTCAGGTGTGAACGAATCATTTCATCCCCTTTCTTATTTCTTCAAACTCAAGCAAAAAATTTACAGATCTATTAATTTAATTTGGAATAACTGAACTTGTTCATATGCTTCCTTTTTGAAGAGCATTAATTATGCAATATTAATCAGTTACCTGTACAACTGTGAATTGCGTTTTATTAGACGTGTTTACAGTTATGGCTTCATAAGCAGGTAGTTTCACTCTGGTCATTTAGTTATCAATCCCTTTTCAATATTTGTTGTGTGAAACTATTGGAAGAATCTTGAACTAGAATTCTACTGTATCAAGACATTTGTGTTGATACATTGATATATCCGTTACATATGTTGTATTTGCTATGCATTTAAGGTTTCATTTGATGCTTAAGAATTTAATTTGGAAATTCACCATTAATCTTGGTGCTTGATGTTTGTGACTAAATTCTGCTTTTTGAAATGTAGGATCAGCTGGGAGAGACAACGGCTTTTAAATTTGAGAAGAATATGAAGGATGTAGGTGTGGATCCAGTGCTAGAAGCACCTGAATCTCCTGTAGATTGGGCTTCGCAATTCAAGCAGCAGCAAAAAGAGATAGTTGAACTGTGGCAAACTTGCAGTGTATCATTGTTTCACAGGACCTACTTCTTTCTTTTGTTCAGGGGTGATCCTACAGACTCCATTTACATGGAGGTGGAGCTTAGAAGACTATATTTCCTCAAAGAAACATTGCTCAATGGATCTTCAAGGTTTGAGCATCTATGACTGATATAATATACTTGGTATAGTTGCAAAGCAAGCATGTTGACTTACGTATGTTTATTTGGGTAAACAGTGTGAAGGGTCTTGGTCGGGAGAGAGAGATGCTGGTGAAGCTTATGCAGAAAAGTCTATCAGAGGAGGAGAGGCAGAATCTCTTCAAGCAGTGGGGCATTGCATTGGATTCAAAGCGCAGGAGGAAGCAGCTGGTGAAGCGCTTATGGAGCAATACTGATATGAACCATGTCATGGAGAGTGCTTCAGTTGTTTCAAAATTAGTGAGGTTTACAGGGCAGGGTATGGCCCTTAAGGAGATGTTTGGCCTCAGCTTCACTCCCCATCGAATGTCATATTCCCGGAGAAATAGCATCAGCAAGGCCTCTCTTTCTTTCTTGTAAATCTTCAGACCAATTATATAATTTCACTGCTTACCTTAATGGAAATAGAACAATTGCCTTTCTGATTTTGGTGTACTTACCACTACTGCTTAAGCTTAATCAATGTTACCTTACTTCCTCTGCATTTTTGCTCTTCCAACTTTATAGTAGATTCTTGTAATCATTATCCTTCAATCACTCTTGGCACAACATGACGTGAGTGGAGTTCAAATTTGGCAAAAGGAAAAAGATTTGTATCAATTAATATGTTTTCTTCTTTCCCTCTTGGTATTAAAGCATCATCGTTCCAACTTCTAAGATGGATTTTATTTTGTATTCTTTATGCATCCACACAAGCCAAAATAACAACATAGTTTCTATCGGCACATTTGCTTCACCGAGCTAATACATACCCTCCACCGTATAAAATAAATACAAGCAAATGTCCTCTACAGTATAAAGCAGTTTTAGCTGCACCAACTTAATTTAAATTTTATGTAGCTAGTCATAAATAAATAAATAAAAATCTGTCGCATTCACTATCTTGACAATAAGGACTTGAATCTACATACATAAAAGGGAGGATATATTATTTATTCTAGACAAATTAAAATTTATATAAAAAAAATATCAAGTCGATATAACTAATTTCATGTTTACGCTGTTTCTTTTTTTTTTTGGTTATTAAGTGTACTTGGGCTTATTTATTTGGGCCACTTGGACTTTATCAGGGTTATGTACTCGCCCAGTACAGTCCAGGTGGGATGGAAAGTAAGGAAGCCCAATCCAATAATGATACGACGTCGTGCAGTGCAGTGCCTGTGATTTGGATTTTGATTCCCAATCCCTGAGCCTGAAAGGACTGTCTGAAGTGAGAGAGAAGTGAGAACAGAGCATGGCATCGACGGCAGCGTATTTGGCTCGGCGCGCGGCGCAGAAGGAGAGGGTTCGGATCCTCTATCGCCGTGCCCTCAAAGACACTCTCAATTGGGCCGTACATCGCCACCTCTTCTACGACGACGTATCGCTCTTTCCCTTCTCCCACTTTCCCATTCCATTTTCATCATTTTCTCTTATTTTCTTCTTTTCCTCTTCAGGCTGCCAACCTCCGCGATAGGTTCGAGGAAAACAGACACGTGGTTCGTTCGCCTCTCTTTTCACTCTCATCCTTCTCTGAAGCCTTAATCCTTCTTCATTTTCAATAATTGGTACCGATCCACGGATGCATTATGATGTTTTGCACCATAAACGTTTGTTGCTTGGACTGTGTTTTGATTAGGGAATTTTGACGCTCGTTTTCCATTTGGTGAAACAATATTTGCATCACCGAGTCCATTCGATTTACTATCTATTGCCCTAACTTTGTGTTAGTTGGATATGATATACAGGAAGACCTTGATACCATTGATAGGTTGATAGCGGATGGTGAAGCCAGCTACAATAAGTGGCGTCATCCTGATCCTTATATTGGTAAATATGTGATTCTCTCTTTGTGCAACACCACATTGTTACTTTCTTTCACTCTTAATTCCAATATATTACTTCAAGTCCGTTACAATATATTACCATGAAAATATTTCTAATATCTTGTAGCATGGAATGATAGGGTAAAGAGACGAAGCTGAAAATCAGTTGAATATTGTATTAATGTTTTTAATCATAAGAAATTATAAACACGATTCCTTTAAACATAATTTCACCTTCTGCTTTTGTTTGTGAGAGGAACGCTAAATGAGTGCTGATGGTAGTTGAGGAGGCTGTCATCGTAATATTAATTGGTATATTCTCAGTAATCAGTTTCTTTGTTTGTCACTCTGTCAACATGTTGAACTCATGAAAAGAAACAAAGCCATTATTTTAAATGATTTAACTTACTAAAGCTAAAATCTGCCTTGAAGTGTAGGCACAAAAGCAAGGTATCATCCATTTTCTTGTTTTTCTAGGGTTTAGGTTAACCGATTTATCTGCAATGCTTTCCTGATTATGTGAAATTCTACTTAGTGGTCCCCTTTTATCCTGCTTTTCTATTTAATCCAGTTCAGATATTAACCCTTTTTACTCCCATTTTGTGATGATATTAGTTCCTTGGGCTCCTGGCGGTTCTAAGTTTACTCGCAACCCAACTCCACCTCAAGGGGTAAGTCAATATTTATGGTTCTATACATTAAGTTTTTTTTTTTTTTCCATTTTTCTCCACTTATTTAATTTGCTACTTCCATGGATATCACTGAAATTCTCTTGCCATCCAGAATTAATACTTTTCAAATAAGCTTGACTTATATATATTGTTCAGTGCACGTATTTTTGTTACTGTGGAACTCAGGACAAGTTCATTTGACGAGAGAGATATAGACAATGCCTGGTGCTAGAGGCCTAAAATACCTACATTAGACACTACACTTTTCTTTTGCCTGGGGCATTGTGTCTATATCTCTCTTCAGTCAGTTAGATGATCCAGTCGTGTGACGGTATCACACTTGCGCAAAATGATCAAAATCTGTGCAAATGTGTGTGTACTTCATTTCTTTATAAATTTACGTAGCCTTTTTTTCTTTTTTGGAAAATGCACTGAACAACAACATGATTATTAGGTGATTGACCTGGTCTGCATATAGCTGTGAATAAGTGTATCTTATCTTCCCTTGCATTATATTCTAAATGTGTGTGTGGTATTTTAGAAGTTAACAATGTGGTTCCCCTCATATTTCTGCAATGAGTGCAAAATGATGATCATTTTTTCACATATGAACAAGTGATGTGATTTTCAAAACTGGCTGTGAGATGTCAGATGGTCGTAATAATCTAATCATGAACACGAGGACAGCCATGAAGTTTACTTCTTGTGCATGGCAAACTTCTGTAGCTAGGCTCTTTTGCAATAATTAATCCTATCATTCTATAAATCCATTATTGCCAGACAGGGTATATAAATAAACTATGACGAGGGATAGGATGAAATTCTCTATTTGTGAGTAGGGTATCCTTCCTGTATGCTGGTTTTTTCATGTTCCTCATTCATTTTCTTCTGCTGCATGAGAACTTTGAAAGTTGTTCTGATATATATATATATATATATGGTGTTTGGAATATCCTTATTTCTGACTGAATTTGATATTATTTTCTTGATGCAGATTGAAATAGTTTATAATTATGGCCGTGAAGATAACGACTGAAATCCCTTTTTTTTTTTTGTTTGCCATCTTGCAATTAATAAAGGTTTGCAATCAAATTGTTCTATATTACTAGATTGTGGATTAAATCATTTTCGTTTACTCTTATGCGACAAGCATAAATTGATACAGATTGAGTCTATGCTTCTGGTGTTGAAGATATTTGATCATCTCTCAACCAAATGGGTCCCAGATCATTGAATGTTTGTTGAGATTCTGTCATTGGTACTTGTGTGTGCGAGTTGGGAGTTATTTGATCTCCTCACTACATCATAGTATAGTAATCTTATTTTAACTGTGTAGCTATGCTATCTGGCTATTACAATAGTTAACGAGAGCTGGTATACTACGATTTTCTTAAAATGACACAAGTAAAAATTTATATATAGTAAATTTTTATTTAAAATGTTTAAGATATTATAAAATTTATGACGTTAATAACATTAAATCTTATATTTATTATTTATTAGTTTGCCGTTGTATGTTAAGGGGGACACGGGACATGTTAGAAAAATTGCATAATACATGGGAGGCAATTTTTTATATAATTAAATTCTAGCCCTGGCTTCAATGACAATTCTTATGTTTTTGTCAACCTGTCAAAAACGGTTTAAACATTGTAGTTTGTAGATGCGGGAGGGCCTCACTTATTTATGCAGTTGGAGTAAAAGGATAGCTGACAATTCCTCCTAGAATTTGTATCCCCAGAGAACAAAACGCCATCCAGCCCTCTTTAATCTAACCAGAGCGGATGATTTGGATTTTTTATAACCGATATAGAATGACGCTAACAGTGTCGCAGTAAGATTGAAAAAAAATAAGGTAAATTTTTTTATTCTTGACGAAAATTCTCAAAATTTAATTTTTAAAATAAAATAAAGTAATAAATGAATATGAATTCAGTATCCTGTTTTTTATAATTATATAACTCTCTTAATATAAAAATAAAAAGAATTGTACTCATTCCTTATTCAAATTTTATCCCAACTAAATGAGCGGTTTTATTGTATACGCTTATTGCAAACTTCTCAAATTAGATATTTCATTTTTTTTCAATTCTGTTTGTGTACTTTCTTTTATTCAACTAAGCACATTTTGAAATACTCACCTATGCGCAATTTCGAGCTGTTCATGCCGTGTGAGTTCTCTAAGTTTATTACAAGGTTTTCTTGTCAGAAAATTTTGTTTGGTTAAGCATTCAAAATACGCTGCACAACAAGGGGGGACTAGTTTCCCTCTCCTATTGCATTTGCAACAAAAAAAAAAATACATTCACTTTCTGCTGAAGTAATTATATATTATATTATTATTATTTTTTATGTTTTGATAATTACACTAATTTTCTCGCCTTAGTTACTTCTAAGGTGACTGGGTGTAGTGTCCATATATAAAACAATGAAAGTATTTGTAATTCTTTAAACAAAGGAAAACGCTGACAGAAAAAAAAAAAAAAAAGGCGTTGTAGAGCATGTTGATAAGCATAAAAGTGCAAAATCTTGCTTATGAGAAGCATGAAGACACATGTTGAAGAGCATTTAATTAAATAATTTTAATTACTTAAATACAAGTGGTAACTAGTTTGTAAATTTATAAAGAATTTATTGAACGAAAAATCTATCATATAAAAAATATATCAAAATCAGTTAATACATCAAATACTTTTAGAGCAGTATCTTTAAAACATTCATTAACAAGATTCTTATTTAAAAGTATTAAACATTTTTTTAATATAAGTACTTTTTACCAAACATATTCTAAATTTTGGTTTATATAATAGTATATGCTTTTTAGCCTCATTAACCAATATGGAATTGGTCAACATTCTCCTAAAGTAATTGTTGATGTAGTTTTATAAACAAAAATGGATTTTCGTGCAATAAGCACTTGCTTACTTGACGTCAGTATAATTACCTCAAATTAAAAATATAATATTCGAGGCAGACTGAGCTTTGGAGGGGCTGTCGCTGCTTTGAGATGTATCCTATGAATAATATAAGACGTTTGCATATTAGATATATTTAACAGCCCATCGCCATAGGATGTTCAAGTCATTTTTTTGGTGCTGAAAATATATAGGCTCCTAATTTGAACTCACCTCCATCCTCATTTTCAGTGGGTTCCTTCTAAATAGCTTTGTGTCCCACAGCTATACGGCTTTGCTTTAGCCTTTTGATAATTGACAGTGTGTCCAAGCATAATATTTAGAGCTCAGACACGTCTGTTTTGTGTTCGTTTGTGTCTCAGTAGAATTCTTACCGACATCGACATGCAGTTAACCATAATTAAGATGAGAAAGATGTTCTCGAACGCCACCACTTCCGGTGCGCGTTCAACATCATTGCGCGTCATTGGAGCTCTCATTGCAATGGCCTCGCTGTTATGGACCATTCATTACGGATATCAAGCCGCAATTGGACTAAGAACACACCCACTACATGACCACTGGATTTCACGGGTTGGAGGATTTATTATGTTTTCAGGTTTCCTGCTTCTGGTTCTTGGGCTTCCCCTAATTGCCGACTTGTTTCTTAGGTTGTCAGAGGAGCTACAATGCCCAGAAGAAACTGATATTCATCATAGTAGCAAACTGAAAGTAGAAGTTGACGCTCGTCTAGTTTTGTAATAATTGAGCGCCGTTATCCTAGATAGCTGCAAGTCCACAATAGGGTATTTTCTCCAATTTGATCCCTGCTGATTTAATTACTTGCATGGAAGCAGTATATCAGACTACAATGCTCACTCAGGCTAATACCCGTTCTTTATTTTCTCACCTTCTAAACAATGATGGATGTTAGTTCCACGAATCCTGAGCAATTTCCTTGAAAAGTACTGTTAGATGTAATGGGACCGAAATATCAAAAATTGGTCAGCAATAAGAGGCCTTCGAAATAAAAGATTTTGCTTGTTAGTTATAAATTTTCAATCATGAAAACAGTGATGACAACTGAAACTTTAATGCTAGTTGCTTAAAGATAACATTTCAAATGAACTGCCAAAACAGAGTGAAGTAACGATCAAATGATAGAATAATATCTTAAGTTTTGAATATGATCACAATATTCATCCTCTTGTAGGTTATCATAAAATCCCACACAAAACCAACAAAAATATGCTACTAGGCCTAAAACACTCGTTAGCTGGGTTGTCAATTCATAAATATTTTAGCATCAAATTTGATCGCACTATGATTCAGTCAATCTCGTATGCAGAAAAACTGGAAAGAACTCATTCATTTGGTATATAGCTAAATTGACGACTCAAATCGTGCACAAAAATGAACCTTCAATTCAACAAGCACCAAGTGAATGTGTTCTTCCCCTTTTCTGAAGGCTAAACAAAGATGTGAAAGACATTTTTATCACAAAACAAACATGAGCTAAAAGCTTAGTTAACACATATGTTGGGCTTGACCAGCATTTTAGAGCTAGTGATCACCTTATTTATATATAGAAGGCAGTTTTGTGTACCACATCATAATAGCAAGGAGGTCTTCGTAGTAAACACAAAATGCAAGGGGGAGAGTACAGTAACATACCCATTATGGACATTATCTAATACAGTTTGCTGTGGATATGAACATAGACAGTTCCTATGCTCTTATAGTACCCAACCTCTTACTACCACTAAACCTTTTTAGCTTTTTGATATCTCACAAGAGATGCTTTGCACAATTAAGAGCAGCGACTGTAAAGCCACACATTTTACATCCATTATTCTTCTCTGTACCCACACTCGATTCAGGATAAATCCATAAATCACAGCAAACATTACACTCAAAGGATATGAACTAAAAGACAAGTTTCAAGTATACAATCTACCAACCCATCCAAGTCTCTTAATCGTAAAATTCTTGTCGAACTCTAGTAAAGTTTATTGGCATAAGTTAAACAAGAAAGCTTCTTAAAAGTTGAGGTGCGTAAACTAATTCACGAGCAGGATAATTCATCTTATCTACTCTTATCACATGAACTGGCTCATAATCTATCTTACGTCACGAGCACATCTTTTTTTCTTACATGAACCGTAGAAACAGGAATTAACGTGCTTAACTTCAACGGAACAAAGAACGGGAAAATTATGCAGCTGATTATGAATCTATTATTATTTTTATCTGTTACTTGATTTGATAAAACCGAACAGAGTATCACGCAGTTGCAATAAGCGGGGATGAAGTGAAGTCAATTAATAATAAAAAAAATTTGAAAAAAGCTATTCATTAGAAAACGGTAACGATAGGCCAAAACCCTAGAACAGAAAAGCTAAAGAGAGAGTAGTGATAATAGAATGGAATCAAATGAGCTTGAAAGGGAGAGGCCAAGGTGTGGACCTGGGAACTTCGACCTTGTCCTTGATGCGCTCGATCATCTTCTCTTTCTTCGGCCGTGCGTTGCCGTACGATCCCTTAAACCTCTTCCCTTTCTTCGTCTTCTTGTCTCCGCGACCACACAGTTGCGGCACCGTCGCCCTCTCCGCCGTCATCAACCACCTCGCCGCCACGCCGCACCGCTGCATCAAGTTCACACCACTCGCCATTCTTGCTGCTATCGATTTGATTCGATAGCTATTGGAAAACGAATACGAATACAACGGAACATCTTTTTTTTTTTGGTCGAAATGGAAGATTTCATGTGGGCTTGCTTTTAAACTGTTTATTGGACCTAAAATGAAGTCCAACAGCAAAGATGGACACTTGCTGATGGATTCGATTGACAAAAACTTGTTATTGGACCCTCGCGGGCATTTCCCATGTTCATTGCCAATGGATGCTAACATTGCTTAGCAATATATTCAGAGTTAAGATAATATATCGATTATCAATTATCTGTCACTGACATTTTTTAAAATAAAATTTGAAAATATAAATAAAAGGTATTTAAAATAAATAATATATATAATAAATCGAATAAATAATAAGTATTTAAATTTGAGATAAAAGATGAAATTTAAAATTTGAGATAAAAGCTTTTACATATAATTTTGTCTTGTTTTTCGGCTGAATTTTGTTTATATGGCTGGGAGTGAACATTCTCTTGAAACAGTCATTCATAAACCTAGGTTAATGTAGCAATGTCTGATGAGGTTTTGGTCAAGCCAATAATAAGAGAGTCAATTCATAGCACTCCTGTTCCTCTTGACACAAATTGTGATTAGGCAGCAATGTCATGAAGAAGATTCTGCTGATATAAAAGGTCATATTTTGCATTTTGAATTCATATAATATAAAAAGAAAATCTCCTGATTTGCATCACAAAAACAATCTAAGATAAATTTGGTAAGGATTTCATATATTTTTTATGCTCAATGTCCAGTATTTAATAGATTATGTGTAGCTGTTTGTTTGATTTGTAGTTATGTAGTCATATTTGTTCAATTGTACAAATTTGTGATTGACGAAAGTATTTTGTTTGATGAAAAATTGCAGCATGCCTTGATTCATCTTTAAGGTCCAAGGTCAAAAAATTGAAACTTTTGTTTAGTGCGTCAATCCCCTACCAATGTTTTGAGTTAGTCGATCATCTCTGCATCAAGAAGGCCAGCCATATATTGAAGACAAGGGAAGAAACCACAAAAAATAAGGCACTGACTAATCTTCATATCCCTTACTAACAGAATTAAGGTCCAATGAAATCGTAGGAGAAATTGTTCATAATCTGCTTCATAAAAAGTGAATCCCTTACTCATTCTACTATAATATTTGCTTAATATTTAGTAATATCAACACAGTCATCATCCCTTGATCACCTTTTTCATAAGAGGTACTTTAGAATACCTCTTACTCCAAACCAACGCGCCACTCGGTGAACCAGCGTAATAGAGGATGAGCAATAAACTTGAGTCAACTTATGTTGGTGGGAAAATATAATTTACTAGCACAACCAAACATTTACCAATTTGAAGTTAACAATAATATAATAAATCTTAGAGCATAAGTTTCCCTTATATATGCTCTTATCGTATAGCTAGTGTAATCAAAATAAAAGATTGTTTAATTACGTATAGCTTTTATTTAATTACCTTAGAAGATTGCTAATCAAAATAAAATTGTTTAATTTAACATTTATTTTACTAATTGGTAATAGGTATAACACTTCTGTAGGCTTTATACTGTCGTATTTTTTGCGTAGAATACTAAAATATGTTTATAGTTATTCCAATTATCTTCTTGTTGAACTTCTATTACTTACTTTATTAAACATTCAACCGCTATTTTTCTACAACCGCAGCTTTCAGATGGCTTGATTACCAAAAATAGTTGTATTTCTGAGACTAGGGAAATTTTTTTTAAGTGGGAACTGGGAAGTAAAAATAGGAAGATTTTTTTTTTTAAACGTTTTACAACTTTGTATGCCTCTTTTTTGGTTGAACTAGACTCTTTCATTTTTAACGATCTATTGTGTTTTAAAAACTATGCGAGAAAAAAGAAAAAACGACATACAAGTAACCTTTTTAAAAAGAAGTATTTTAGAATACCTCAATTCTTCTGCTCTCTCTCTCTCTTCCTGCCGGTTTCGAATCGAATACTTTGAGACTTGAGGCAGTATTCCGCACCAACAAGTCAAACGGTGAACCAGCAATCTCAAACAAGTAAAACTGAGTGATATACTATATGGTAAATAGAGGTCGGCAAGAAATATAATTTACTAGCCCAACCAAATTTGGCTTCCCTTTATTGGATTTGTCTCCTTTCTAGAATATTAGGATTATATGTTTTGATGTCTTTGCAACCATGTATATAATGAATTTATTCTTGTACAGAGAAACTTATAAAAGAACAGCCATAACTGCATGTGTGAAGACTGGTTGTATGTATATATATTTCTAAATTAAAATACTACAAGATAGTAGATTATCAGTCAGGTGCATACTAGTCAAGCCTGTGGCCGTACTACTAACATTCAATGTCTCCCTCAGAGCCACAATCAGCATGACATTGAGCAAGATAAAGAAGCCAAGATTATCAGGACGATGGTACCAATGATTTTATGTCAATCAACCTCTTAGGGAATACTTCTTCCCAATGAAAGGCTGGAACTTGGACTGTTTCTGAAGGGGTGGCTCTTGTTTTGACTCGGTTTTTTCCTACGATGAATAGGAAAATGATATTAGTTAGGAAAATGATATTAGTTCACAGCCACATAATGAGTAGCTAAAAAGGGCCAGAGGATCTTGAGAAGAGTACCATTAGCATGTGATTTGAAATAGTAGGGAATAAGGAGAAGCAGCATAATTACCTTTCCTTTTTCATTTGTACGGAAAACATTTGATCCAAACACTAGCTTCCCCTGAGAAGGGCAAGATGTTGTAGAAGAAAGTGAGTTGACATTTGAAGAATCAGGTCCCTTGTCCTTGTCATTAGGGCATGAAGAATAAACAGGAGGGGTTGGCTTTCCATCCAAGCGTCTTCCACTTCCAAAAAAAGGGTGGAACTTAGCTGTGGGGAGAAACCAGAAGTCACATTTTTCATGCTATTGATACAGCCCCATGGAAAACGATCTAGAATCTAAAACATATACAAATAAAGAGATTAAGAACAGGAATATAAACCTTCGTCTATTGCTTTGCCTGAACCAAGAGATGCAATAGGCTTTTCAAGTTTCTTGTAATCCAAGGGAGGAGCGACGTCCACCTCACAGTCTGTCTCCATGATGCTTACTGCATTAGTAGGTTTTGTTTCTATAATATCTATGTAATACTTTCTGTTGTTGTATGTCACCATGATAGTATCTCCAGTTGTCAAGCATGAGAAATTTCTCAAAGTAGTTTCCAGGCTGCATTGCAAAATAGGATCAAATTCTGAAAGGAGATATATATACAGAAAGTAGACTAAAACCACTACAAATGGAGGATGCCTAATATGTATACAAAGAAGAATGAATTAACAACAAAAACCATGGAACAACTACAAAATACCATCACTTTCTAAATAAAAAGAAAACACCCATTTTCTATGAACTAACATTTAACCATATCGACTAATAGAAAGAATAATTCCCAAATGAAGTGAAACTATATAACCTTGTACCTTACTCAAAGGATAAGTTAGAGGTTTGGTTATCTACCATATATCTAAAAGCAAGCACATACCCCACAAGGCTGAAAAACAAGCATGCCCATAGATTTCATTGATAGTCATAAGCCCATAACAGATTGGACGTGAACAAGAATATCCATTTGAAGGAATATTGTAGATATCATGAAAAATAAACATCATAGCTATTCCTAGTTTGAATCCAATAATACGATCACCACCAACTCACATGGCTTTTGGATTGGAAATATCGAAGAAGTCCTTTGTATGGGGTTGTAACTTAACATATGTTCCCTTGGGAAGCGATACATTTTTCACTCTTACGGTGTCTCCCTCTTGCAAAAGCAAATTCTGCATCATCTGTATTGAACAATTCATTGAAAACCAGCTTGCATCAAGAAACTATAAACTTGGAGAACCACACAACATGCAACAACCATTTTCAATAAACATAGTTTCAATTCATATTGTCCTACCCAGTATGGAACATATATAGTGCCTTCATCTGCAATGAACTCCAGAACCCCACAATGAGAAACCCGCTCAGCAGCACCATTTCGAAGCTCAAACAACATTGGATAGTCAATACGAAGAAATGCTGCAAGATTACACTTGATATTAGTCTTGTTATCTTGTGAATAGGACATCAACATCTGTGAAGAATGTGCAACAAATACAAGAAAATTAGACATAAAAACTAACCTAGACGGTCAAGGGCTGAAGGAGGCATTATAACTGAAGCAACAAGAATCATAACATGTTCACTACAGTATCCAGGTAACACAGTACACTATACAAAACCAAACCTGGCTAGATGTGGAAACTTACTTTTATCACCATTCTCAATTTGGGGCTGCAAAATTCAGGAATAAAGAAGGTATTAGTTAGAATAATTTTCTGTTAGATATATTTGAGACTACGAATTTTGGAAAACTTCACATTAAGAGTTTAAACTAATGTAATTGAATCTTTCTGGTTTCTTTCTTCAAATTAATCCTTCATCTTTTACTAAAATTACAACTCGCTTCAAAATCCTAATTCCAACCAGATGTTGGTATTTAAGCAAACATAAAGTAGAGGAGATGATTTTAATTCTTTTTCGGTGAGAAGTGAACAGAGCTACGATTGACTCTATTATTTGGACACTTGTCTGCTCAAACTTGCTTTACCAGTACAGTATATGATACAGAACTTAAGGTCTCTATGCAAGTTGTTTAAGAAGCACACGAGCTATGCAGTTTTTAAATTATTTTTCCTATTAATAACTCCTCTAAAATGAAGTGATTGATTTGTTATATTTAGCACTACATAGTCTTTAACCAATCAAACGGATACAAATACTCGGTGTTATGAAACTTGTCCTAGTCATCCACTCAGTTAGGATGCTGAATCTTGAGACATTAGTTCAATCACATATTAAATTGATTGAATCGTATGTATATTTAAATATGCAGTAAATTTAATATCATAAGAACATTATAATTGATATACAATTGATGTTATATAAAACTTCAGATTTAATGTTTTACAAAACAGATATAATACCCAACGGATTTACAGATCAAGTTTTATGACGGCAAATATTCTTCCCCTTCTCCAAACTTAAGACTAAAACTCAATCAAACTAAGAAAAGGAAAACTTGCGTAACATTTTCATTCGAGGAATGGGTTATATGGTGGAAGCGTGACTAGGATACTAGACTCTCGAAACTCAAAAAGAATTAAACTACATAACTCCTGTTGGATTGATTCATAAGCAGTTCCTTGCATGCGGTTTTACTGTGTCATAATAATGAATTTTAACAGCGGTAATCAAAGTGAATAAAAATGAAGTATCAATAGAAATCAACAAGGAATTAGGAATGCTGACCTTTTCAATAAAAGAAGCGGGGTAACATCGATATATCTGCTCAAATGATGTCCCGTCACTCCCGTGATGCCCATATCCGTCAAAAAACTGCCAGTGTATATTTAAAATAATAAATTAATAAAAAAATATACTATGTCACTGTACAAATGCGTATAAACTACAAGAGCATGCTTACTAAATAAAATTATTAATTTTTCACCTTTTTTTTATCTTCTCTTTCTTGTTATCTTTTTTTTTTTTTTCAATCACATCTATTAATTATTCTCTTTTTCCTCCATCCATATTTCACCCAATTCATGGGTGTCAAATGATCATTTCTATACTGAATACTAGCAATAACAAGTTTGGTACAAAATAGAATGTAGAGTATACCATTTTTCTTTCCACCGCTTTCTCGTGTCAAAGAAGACAATATATATAATAGAAAACCAAACCTCCAAATTCTAAGCTGTGGAATACAAGCTATTTGATCAGAGAAGATGAAACTGAAGCAGGAGGCAGCTTGCTGAACGAGGAAACCAGAAAAAAAACTGATATACTGTTTATCAAGGTCATCGTATCGTAATAAGATAACAATATCTATATGGTATTTGTTCTTGGATAGCGTCGTGAGTATTCTGTTCTGCTTAACAAGTACGCACGATCAATCGGAGAATCGAGTCTATATGTAATTTAATTATATATATTCTCTCCCCGGACAACATGTGCATGCACTAATTTCGATCAACTACTATATTTAACACATATAGTTAGGCAAAGATAGAGAATTTACCGCATATATGATAATCAATAATATGAAAGGGAAAAAAAAGCAAAAATAGATCAAGTACATAACAAAAAATGACAAAAAGCTAACTTTTTGTTTGACTTACGAAATTAAGATTTAAAATAAGAATTAAACTATAAGGGTGTAATTATAATACTTAATATTTTTTATAAAATTAGAATCACAATTTTAAGGTCTACTAAGAAATTCTGAAGTATTTAAAACAAATATTTTCTACTCGTTAACTTTTATCTGTTTTATAACTGTTAACCTTATATATATATATAGTTATTGTTATCACTACTTCCATCTTTACACAATTAGTATTGTCACTACTCTTGTCATAATTTCACCACTATTAGTATGATCATTGATATATTTTATTACTATTGCTGCTATCACTGTGACATTTTCATGCTACCTTTATAACTAAAGATAAGTTTTAAAAAATGAAGTGATAAGAACACTTTATTTCAGCAATATTTTCTTTATTGTAAATTAATCAAATTTTTATCTTCATCTTGTTGACTCAATGCTTTAAGTTGAGTAGTCATTATTCGTTCGTATCATATTCTTTTTCTTGGTAACAAAGTTCGTTCAGTATTATCGCACCAATATTCGAAAGTTTTTCCTTTTTGCTTCAACAAACGATATAAAAAGGTAATGTTATTATTTAAACATTAAAAAATTGTAAGATATTGTATAGAATTATTTGTTGTTTACTTTTTTTTTTTAATCTTTTATGCTTATATACATTTTAAAATTATATAAAAATTAATTACTAGATGTTTTCCTATTTTACCTAAAATTTAGCCAGACAAGATAGAGACATAAATGGCTGGCAAACATTCCTTTGACTCTCCCATAATTTGCAATTGGGAAGATGAACACCGCATATAGCAACATTACATTATAGTTTATCAATTGAAATTTTAGAAAGCGGAATATGATACTCCTTTTCAGTAAAAAAAAATCCTCTCTTTTAAAACGTTAGTTATGCCTCCTAAACAAGTTACAGTACTTGGAAAGTCCCTAATTAAATGCACAATCCTACTGTCATGAAGTGAAAACATTGCATATTGATTAAAGAAGTGTAAACATTGTATAGAATATCCAGGTACTAAAGGTGACAGATAATGGGAAATGAATTCACCGCCATAAATAGCATAATAACGAATACTCATCGTTTTACTTTGTTTTTGCCGACTCACTTTCTTTTCGTAAAGTTGTTGTTCACCTTCCAAGTCGCGATGCAATTATCTAATAACCCCCCGAAAGTGTAAGATGCTGAGCATGCTGGAACTCTTTCATTCGATATTCTTATGCATTGTATTCTATTCACTGCTTATCGACAAGAATTCTATGCCGAACATTCTCCGTGAGCTATAATGCTTCTGAGGGCGTAATCACAAAATTTCATGCGATGAAGATTTTTCAAAGGGGAACTGATTTTGTCTACAATGATTAATGTTTTACTTTTATTTGAAATGATTATTATTACTTAAAATTTTCATTATATTTAAATTATTTAGTGTTTAAAAGAATAATACTGTATTATCTTTAAAAAAATGTCTCTCGGTATTTTCATTAAATGAAGCTGGATAAAAAATTAATCAAATAAATTACTTTAATTGTAAGTTTAATTATTGAAATATTTATTTTCATTTATGCAGAATATTAAATAAGATTTGAAAACAAAGAGGATAAATAGAATCATTTGATTAATAATAAATATTATTTTATTCTTAACTTATATCTTAAAAAGAATAATTAATTAAATTTTAGTTTTTATGCGATAATTAATAGAACGGTTCCATCGTATTTTGACATAAATACAATTTTAAGGACGCCAGTTAGTCATTCGCTACACACACATTTTTGTTATTAATATAGATTCTTGTGCATGAACCCATAGGAACAATGTAACAGGTGTGTGATGCTACCAACCTTCATCAGTCCAGCAGCAGCATCCAATCAATCAAGACCCCCAGCAAAGAATGCAACAGACACGCCTCTCCAAAAACTTGAACCACTAAACGAACAAGCAACTTTAGCCTTTTTCACAATATTACTAGCCGCCAATTCTAACTTTGCAGAAGAATCAAAGTAACTAAATTTCAAACATCCATTGAGGAGAGGTCTTGTTACGACTCACAGTCGCCAAAAATCTTAAGAAGGTCCCCCACCTACAACCACGGTATCAGAATCCAACTTTTTCTTCAGTTACGCTATCTCCTTCGCTCGCCACCCATACAGCATACTCGATCAAACAAATTCAATTTGAAAAACAAATAACGTCACAGAAGAGAGGGAGGGAGATAACTAAAATAAGAACTTGTGATAACGACTTTTTATTCTAAGTATAACAGTGAAGGGAAAGGAGCAATAAAAATTTGTTACTCTAGAACTTGACAACGAAAGTCATAGACGTCCATCCACAAGAGGATTACGATTGAGACGCCGAAATTACAAAACAAAATGCAGGGGACACCGAATGCTTCTGCATGATGCGCTAAAAGTAAAAAAACATAGTAACTGACAAAAGGGACAAAAAATATTATAGAACACACCTGGACGACCAACAAGTAACACACAGAGACACACAGGGATGACTCAAACATAGCAATAAGACCACTGCTCTCGCTCATCTTCTCCAGCAGAATCTGCGACTATGCCTTCATCTCCGGCACACAAGCAGCAACTCGACAATGACAACGACGACTGCACCAGATAAGGCATGGTGTTGAACGAGCGAGAGAGCCCAGAGGCGATGGCCGCAGCACTGAAGACGTCGCCGTCAGCAACACACTCTTGGGCACGGCGCTTGAGCGTCTGGAACATGAGGTCGGGCTGGTGCTGCATCACTCGAAGGACGTCTCCACAAGAGGGCCCAGACACTGCCCGAGTGACGGAGAACGCGTGGGGGCCATCGCTCTGCGAGACGCGAACAACGCTGGGGCCACCAAACAAGTTGTGGACTCCACCAAGCGCCTCCTCGTAAGCCCCACCCAAAAACATTCCGAGATAGTACCCTCGGTTTCCACCTTCCATTTCGTGCAGCAGCAGGCTCGACTCGCCCTTTATGAACTTGTCAATCTTCCCATCACTGTCACATGTCAAGTCAGAGAGAATCCCCCTCACCGATGGCTTCTCCTCCAGGCGATGAATGGGGACAATGGGATACACCTGTTCAATGCTCCACGCGTCAGGAATGGACGTGAACACCGACAGGTTCACCTGATATTTCCGAACATGTTCCCCCGCCCCCACCGCCTTCCTCACCACATCACACAACCCCTCAACGCCTGCCAGCTGTTCCATGCACACTGACCCTTCCTTGAACTTCTCCACGCATCGCTGTTTCATTTCCTCCGCCCACTGCAAACACGTATCATAGTCCCCTCGCAGGGCAGCATCGGAGAGATTTTGGTAATCGGCGCGAGCCTCCTCCGAGAGCTCCTCCACCAAATATTCCAGTTCAAGGGAGGACAATGACGGGGCAGCGCTCGCGCCAACAGCTTCGAAAACTAACACCGAATGATGAGACACGATGGCCCTTCCACTCTCGCTGCAGATAACTGGGTGCTTAACCGACCTTCTATCGCAGACGCACTGAACCGCGCCAACAACTGCTGAAGCATATTCCTGAAGACCGTACCCGACAGAGGCATCGGAGTCACACGATTTGGAACCGTCGTAATCTATGCCCAGACCACCGCCAATGTCGAGGACTCGCATGTTAGCCCCGAGACGAACCAGTTCGCAATAGATCTGCGCGGCTTCTCCCACACCGTCGGCCAGCAACGCGGTTGAAGGAATCTGGGAACCGATGTGAAAATGGAGCAACTGAAGGCAATCCAGCATGTTTTTGTGTTCTAGCTTCTTCACAATCCTCAGAACCTGAGCGGTGGTGAGGCCAAACTTGCCTCTCTCCCCTGAAGTGGACCCGAAGTGGCCCGAATGTCTCGTGCGAAGTTTCGCTCGCAAGCCAATCACGGGTTTGATGCTGAGCTTTTTGCTGAGGTCAATAATCAAGTCGAGTTCCTCCTCCTGTTCAAGAACGATCACCGCGTTCAGCGCCATCTTGGTGGCAACCAGGGCCAGAGTAATGTACTCGGCGTCCTTGAAGCCGTTGCAAATCACGAGTGCTTCGGGGTTGCCTTTGCACAAACACGTCATGGCCAGGAGAAGCTCCGGTTTGGACCCTGCCTCCAAACCGAACCTGAAGGGCGAACCAAATTTCACTATGTCTTCGACAACGAACCGGTCCTGGTTGCATTTCACGGGGAAAACCCCTTGGTAATGAGACTCGTACCCTTCGGATTCGATTGCGTAATCGAAAGCCGATTGAAGGCACTCGACGCGGTTCTTCAAAACGTCCGGGAACCGAACAATGAGAGGGAGCCTAAGGCCCAAACCCCCGCCAGATTTGGGTTCTGAGGCTCTCTTCACCACCTTCAGCAAATCAATCTCCTGGTGGGAGAGGGTCTCCGAACCGTGGGGCCGCACGGAGATATTCCCGGCGGCGTTCACGGCGAAGTAGGGGCCTCCCCAGCCATCGACGTTGTATAGGGCGGCGGATAGAGAGGGCGACCAATGGTTGTCGTCGGCGGAGAAGTTGACCGGCGGCGAAAGAGAGATATCAGGAGAAAATGCGTGGTGTGGAGGTGCTGCAGCATCCACGCAGCAAGCGAGGGCAGGCATCTCTTGGGGCGACGATCAAAAAGGGATTAAAAAATGAAAAGAATTGATGTTAGGGCTTTGGTGATGAGGTTGTGAAGGTGGGGGCTTTGAAAGCCGCCGAGGCCGAGGCCCCGGCTACCCCCTCAAAAGAAGTCAGTGAAAGATCTATCGAAAAGGGAGAGCCCTCTCTCTCTCTCTCTCTCTCTCGCTCTCACACACTCTCTTCCCTACGCCACTCTGAGGAGCAAGATTTCAAGAAAATTATTGAAACCAAACGCAACCAGATCCGCAGCGAGGGATCCGATGCAATCCAGAATGGAGAAAGAAGGGGAGCGAATACCGGAAACCACGAATACAAAGTAAAAGGCCAAGGGTTGGAATGGAAGGGCTATCACACACGGACAATAGGGAGAGAGATAAGGCCCCAACGATGGTGCGACTGGGCGAGATTTGCATGGATGTATGAGCCTATTTATATAGGGGGATAAGGAGGAGGAGGGAAGGAACTACGAAAACGGGTGGGTTAGGGAACCAACGTCATGAATGGGCTTGGTGGGCCTGGCCCCCTATATCTTTCTATTTCTCGTGTTTATATCGCTCCCAATTTTTTCCATTAAATATTCCTCTTTTCTTTTCAATTAAATATTACTACGTTTTTCGGATTTCAGGACGAATCTGCTTCATAATTGCCATTATCATTAATCGGCGTCCAGTTGCCGCGTGGCGTCTCTTTCGGCGAATTCCATTTCAAGTGGCGTGAGTGAAATCGTGCAGTTCATGTAGTTGAGGTATATAAATATCGAGAATATTAACTTTACATTTATTTTTTATTTCAATAAAATATCTAGTATATACATAATTAATATTGTAATTAAATAAAATAAAAAGTAGGTGTTGAAATATAAAAAATCGCAACAATTTCTATTTTCAAGAAACCACCCTATCCTTTAAAAACGGGAAGGGGGTTCAACCTGCAAGTAGATTTACTTTTTACGTGTGATCTTGCCTCATGCTGTTGTTACCCTGGAAATTACTACCATCTGCTGAAGGAAATAACACGTCACGTCACGTCACGTCACGTAGGCGTATCTATTTGACAACTTAACGTTTTGGTTAACACGCAGAACGCTGAAATGGAAATTGTGTGATATATACCAAGTGAACGTCACGCCACCTCGACTTTTTGCGTGTTGGTGTGCAACCGCAGAAACGAAAGCCCCCTTCACGGTTTTTCAACTGCTAGCATCTGCACGCTGAAAGCCCATATTGTTGGAGTAACTATATTCTTTTAATCCAATTATATAACAATTTATATAATATTTATTTTGTTCATTTCTCTTTATCATATTAGTATTATTATTATACTTCTCCAAACATAGACCCCCCACGTTTCTTCACTTTTCTCTACATGTCTGTAACGATGCTAAAGAACAACAATATATTGTTAAGTTTAGATCGAGAAGAAAATCAACATAATTAAATTAAACGGGTAATTTTCTCTCTTCTCCTCCCAAATATTTTTGTAGACACTCATTAAATTTAAACTTTACTGTTATTCTTGAAAATTAATAAATAAAAAAAATTAATCACTATAACTTGGTGGAGTTCTCAAGTTTGCTGTGAAGTCTCGTTCTTATACTGGACTAACTCTTAATTCTCACGTCCATCGATTTAACATTTTATACACCTTTATTATAAGGGATCACAACATTAAGTCACTTCTATAATCATAACAACGTTAGAATGTTTAACAATTGCGTTATGTTCATACACCATGAGTCTGTTATCGTGCCATGATTGTGTGACACTTACACGCATGCACTGTGTAACCAGAAATATCCTAACCGATAAGATATATATATGTAACTTATTTCTTGTTACTAGTTTGTTAATATAAATATTAACTTTAATGTTTGTTTTTTTTTATAGATATGGTTCTTTATTCATCACCAACTTAATCTACCAATCCTTTGATGTTATTTTTTGAATTATTTTGTTATTAAATTCGTTAAAAATAGTACAAATCGTATTGTATAAAAAGAAAAAAAAATAGAGGATAAAAATTGAAAATGATGTGTTTCTTTTATAAGCATATAAATGGAAAATTTTTCTGGTTATGGAGAGAAAAGCTTTTGTGACCATACCAAAAATAATTTATTTTTCTTTATTTTTATGAAAAATACTAATAATATATCATCTAAAATTTTTAACACATTCTTAAATATTAATTATTTTTTTTAAAGAAACATTATACATAATAAATATAAATATATATGTATACATAATATTTTTATTAAAATATACAATTTAATATAAATTATTTTTCTTTCTCGTGTTATGTCTGAGTTGATGAAATTAATTTTACTTATAATAATAAATAATACAAGCAATAAAATTTATTGAAAAATGTATTAATGTTATGGGTGAAGAGTAAGTCATTCTAAGAGTAACTATTATTAATTATATTTTTTATATTTAATTTATGTTTAATCCAATAATTTAATTAATAATATTTGATATTTATAAAAAAATATTATTAATAAAATTAATTATTAAAATAATTTTATCTTTATCCTTATGTTAAAAATATTTTATTATTAGTGTTTTTATTATGTACACAAGCTAAAAATATTACTATAAATATTATATTTTGACTTCGCGTGACTCAAATTCATTAGAACTTTAACAATAAATGCATTAGATTCATTTAAAATGATTTTTTAAGACATTAATATTTTTTTAAAAATAAAATTAGAGTGTAAGAAGTACTCTGATCCAATAGTAAATTAAAGGAAATTTTGTATGAGTGAAGTATATATAAATTTCTTAACACGTGTTAAGTATACACATTTAAAAAAATATTACAAAATTAAAAGTTGATATTATTAATTAATAAATTTTATTATATATAAATTTTTAATATATGTCGTTATATAGCCGTTAAAAATGAAATGATAAAATACGGACTTCAGTCTTCAGCAGACTAAGGGTGACTAAAAGATGAAAGAACAAAAACATGTTTCAATTCTTGTAAAAAGACTGGTCCAAGTCTCAAAACACCAATCGTCAAATTTCAGACAGCGTACTAAACCATTTAAGAGCTCCCCCAAATGAACCTCTGCTCCCCGTGCTTGGTCCAACTCAACCACTTGGTGTGCACGCCAAGAACGTCGCAGCTCCATTATTGACCATTTGACTGTGAGATTCTACGCACTATTTCGTCGCGATCTACTTATTTCGTTGCACATGTCACAGAATGTTGGACTTCAGCCTGAGTTTGTCAATTTTGCTTTTGCTTGACGTTCGTTACTTTAGCACTAATGAAGTAAATGTTAACAATTTAAAAATAACCAAATAAAATAAAAATTCCACAATTACAGTTTATAGACAATTTTATTAGTTGCGGTTTAACATTTTTTATTTGATTTTTCCATTTAACAATTTATGTCAATTGTAATAGCTTTTATGGCTAAAGATATAACACTTTCTTTTACTAATTCTGGTGCTTTTTTTTTATAACTTTTAGTGTTTTGACGATTACTAAAACCAATAGCTTGACAGGAAAAGACTAAATTAAAATAATAAAAAAATTAAAGCACGGAAGTCCATTTTTTATTTCTCAACACACTTTTTTTATTTTATCTGCTTTTTTTTAAACATTAGTGAAATAATATAAATGATTCGATGAAAGAAATGAGATTAATGTAAATTTTTGTGGGTATCATAACTTATAATTAATAGTAAAAAATACTAAATTTATTTTACTAACATTATTTGATACACGTGTTCAATAACCACAATAAATTGATAAATAATATTTTAAAAATTATAACATTTAAATTATCAATATGTAGTTTTATAAAAATTTATATTATGCGTATAAAAACATACATTAATTATTTTTTTATCTGATAGCGTGACTTTGAAAAACTTATTTTTTGAAACAAATCAGTCCTTAAAAATTATCTAAAAAATTTACAGGATAAATAATATAAACACCTTCGTAATTAGTTAAAATAGACCACGTAACTAATTTTGTTAAATTAATGAGAGCCTTTTAATGAATGAAATAACTTATTTCATAAAAAAAAAACTATTTAATTAATTTTTAAAAATTTAAACTGAGTGTAACAAATTTCTTGGAGATCGATTTAAATATGTAGTTAGCACTGACATGGAAGCGGTTAGCAGGACGAGAATAAGAAAAGAAAAGAATGGGGCCGAGGGTTCTGAATTTTCTTTTATATGAGATGGGGCCCACAACCAGGTCCAAGAAGCAACTAAGTGGGCCCCATTTATAGTTCCTTAACACTTGTCAGTTCGTCACGGTTTTCACTATTTATTTTGAATTTTCATGTTGCTCGCCTGCTCGTATAGTCGTATTGGCAATTTCACTTCCGCTATCGTCCACGTGTCATCTTTCAAGATGCACCCATTAAACAAATTAATTGTTTTTCAAATCATTTTGTAATTATTATCTTAATCATAATGGTTCAAAAGTTAACAAAGAAACTATTTTTTATTAATATTTTTATTTTAAAAATTAGTTTCTTAAAGACAACGCTCAGTTAAATTTTTTTCAAATATTAAAATTTGTAAATGTGCTTGATTGGGTATTTAATATTGTTTAAAGATTATTAATGATAAAATTACTTAAATTGATCTTATTGAAATTATTAAAAATTAAATATAATTTGTTTGTAAAGAGACCAAAATAATTATATAGTTTGTTTTCATCTTTGAATCTTATAAAAAGTGGTACAAAAATAATGAAATTGTTTTCTATTAATTTCAACCATTCTTAAATAAATAATTAAAAATAAAATAATATGACCTTTTACTAACCTTGAAAAAGAAATCAAATCGAACACTCTTTAAAGATTTTGTTTATTAACGACTTCAACTGACAAATAATTTAAAACGAAAGTAACAATGATTTTCCATTACTAAATAACTTATAAGACAACTCTTCATCGCCTAAACTTTTTGATCAGCGTAAATGCCTTAAAAGTCAAGATAAAAAGTGTAGCATAAAATACTTGCTTTCTAGGTGGGTTATTATTATTATTTAATATGCTTCTTTGAACTAAAGAGAGTTTCAATTAAAAACAAGAAAAAAACAGTGTGTGGGAGAGTTTCGACGGAGAAGTTTAAAATAAAATAATATGACTTTTTATCAGCCTTGAAAAAAAAAATTCAAATCGAACGCTCTTTAAAGATTTTGTTTATTAACTATTTCAACTAACAAATAATTTAATGTTTGTGTATAAATCAGTCACAGTGAATTAGTTTGAACTATTATTTTTAAGTTACTTCTTTGTCTTCTTTTTTTCCTTTTAACCTTTTTAAGATTTGAAATGTTAAAATAAAAAAAAATCGTACGTAAAGTATTTATATAAATTACTATAATTTAGTCATGACAATGAATAATAAAATAAGTTAAAAATTTTAAATTAAATTTACGATTTAAACTTAAAATTATTAAATTAACTGCTTTAAACTTGATGGTAACAGCCGTTTCATGTCCTGTCGGCTCTGATACATGTAGGAACGTCATTAATTAAATAATAATATAAAATGCTTAAAAATAATGCGATGTTACGTAAGTTTGCTTCAAGAAAAAATATAGTGTTTTCATTGGGTCCTATTTTTACTTTTGACACCCTTTCAATTCTGTACCTAACATTAGTGCCAATCTGTGCTTTTTCCTTTCCGTTTTCTGAACAAATCAAAACTTAAAAAGCATCCTCAAATTCCATCCATTTCAGTAAAATATGTTCTTATGATTGGCTTTTTGGAATATTTAATATGGCATGACGGCAAGTGATAAAAGTGACAAATAAACAAAGGATTTTGCCAATTAGTGGGTCTCTCAACAATAATAATTGGAAATTAATAAATAATAATATTTATCAAAAAATTCTTGAAGGTTATATTAAACTTTATGAAATAAATTTTATTATTTAATATTTAAAATATTTATTTTTAATTGGTATTCTTAAACTACTTATTAACATTTTTATACTTAATAGTCAATTGTACCTTGTAGAGTATTCCTTTCATTGTTAACGTGAAATCACATAATTTATTAGTTAGATTTTTATGTTATTACATTCTAAAAAAGTATTCGTATTATAATTTGAAAGAGTGAAATGATAATTTTACTATCATTTATATCTAATATTTTGTTTTCAATTAAACATAATATAAATTCATGTATTACACATTACTATACTGATTTTCTATAGTTTAATGTTAATTGAGTTTTAATTCAGTAAAGAACTCATGAAATCTATCCAGAACACCACAGTTTTAAAGGGCTCCTAATATGACAATCACTAAATATAAGTAATTTAAATTAGGACATGATGGTTTAAAATATAAATAAAATTTCAATTAAATTTAAATTATTTAATAAATTTAATTTTAAAAATGTATTTTTTTTGCTGGAATATATAATTTATTTTTTCAAGACATGAATTAATAATTTCATAGAACATTCAAATTTAAAAGAAATCTCATCACAATTAGTTATTAAAATTTAATTATCTTTCATTAAAATCTAAACGACTTGATTTTTATTTTAACATTTAGCATAGAAACTCAAGCTATCAATTAATAAAATTTAATTTTAATAAAATTATTAATCATGTTTAACTAATTTTGAAAATCATATTTAAGAATGTAATTAATTTTATAATAAAATTAAAAATAATAAATAAAATCAATGGGAAAGTGATTGTGGCCACAAATAGTGTTCAAGTGGCATCTTTTGTGCACGCAACACTCTCGATCGTGTTAAGCACATAACTATGCACCATACTTAAAGCAGATTTCGTGTGTTCACAACAATGGTTACAATGTGGCCAAGATGGTTAATTGATATGAGCCCTTTATTACAATTTTGAAATATATCACAACTTGTCATAGAAAGAAATTTACAAGTACTGGTACACGTAGAAGCCACCACCATATTCCTCTCAATAAAAAAAAGTCAAATAAATAAACATTTTATGAATTTTAATTTAATATAATTATAACTAGGAGTATGATTTTTAAAAAATTTATATTTTCACTTGTTAAACATAATGTGAAGGTAAAACATGATTTTGAACTGGTAAAATTAATTTCCAAAAACGAACATACATGAGGAATAGCGAAATTGCATTATATGCAATAAAATTATTTTAAAGCCCCTTTCATCAAATGCAGAGCTAGAAATTATTTAAAAAGGAGAGAAAAGTAAGAAGGGTGAGTCACATAAAGGGAACAATAGAAAATGCATGTATTGAAACTTTATGATTTGGCAGGCAATGTCCAAGAAAATATGGTGAAGAATCTAATGACCCACCTCATCTTAGGAACAGATGAACCTGTAACTGTAATGGACGTGATGTTTGTTCTAACTTTTTCTATAAAATGAAACAATGTCCTAATTT
The DNA here is from genome assembly GCF_003935025.1 of Abrus precatorius. Taxonomy (NCBI): domain Eukaryota; kingdom Viridiplantae; phylum Streptophyta; class Magnoliopsida; order Fabales; family Fabaceae; genus Abrus; species Abrus precatorius. The sequence continues at coordinate 21,400,319 of NW_020874384.1, forward strand.
TTTCAGGTCATCAACCATTCCACGCCACAAGCTGCTGCTTGGTTGGAACCTGACATCGGACACGATGCCTGCGGGCGGAAGCTATTGGTAGAACCATTATAAGTGTATTTTAGGTGCGTTTAGGCATATCTTATTTCATTATATATATATAAATTTTAATAAACATTTTTTAAACCATGAGTATGTTATCAATTTAATAATAAAGTTTATTTTAATAATTTATACTAAAAATATTATTAAAATAAGATAAAAGTGGCTGAAAAGAGTCATACACTAATTTGTATAAACTCTTTCATACAAACTTATTGCATGTGTCTGCGCAAAAAAATTTAAGAGAAAAAAATAGTATTTTATTTTAAAAATTTACTCACCCATACAGTGAAGACATTATATAACAATGCAAAAATATTGACTATTTTTCTTCTTTGAAATAAAGAATTTTTCCGCAAATAAAGTACTTATAGAAAAATTACGTTCCATCTGAAAAAACAAGGAGTATATACATACACACTCTGCAAATGTCTATATTTTATCATTTGTTTTCAACGAAAATCACTTTATTTTTTATACCCCTAGTTGTTTCAAATCTACTAATTATAAAATGCACAAATTAATTGGTATAGGATTTTATAATTTAATTAATAATTTTAAACTACTTTGCAGGTTTACATAAATGTAATGTGATTTTTTCTTTTGGTCATCAAAGGTAATATGAATTGTGATACGGAAATTAATATATAAATCAATTATATATTTTGTACCAACCTGTAAATGAAAATACAGAGTTGATGGGCTGAGCCTCGATTAGTGAGGAACCTTAATTGACAAGAGACTAACTACATAATTGGGCTTTCTGAAAAGAGTATGTTTTTGTCATCTCGTACAACTCTATGAAGTTGGCTAAAAAAAAAATAACAACAGAAGTGCTAATGTAAGAAGTCAAGACGTGACTTGGGTCTTGGCAAAATAAATAAATAAATATGTGACTTGGGTCACGACCAAAGTTTAAATTCAATTACTTCATTAATTTATAAATGTTCATGTTTCAATTATATTTTAATATTTACATTATATATATATAGACCATAGCATTTTTCAGAAGAAACAATATTTTTTACTTTGAGAATATCCATAACATGGTAGAGTTAGTGGTTTCTGTGTATTTTTTCTGTATAGAAGACTCAATATGTACTTCTTTCACATATATTACTTGGATTTATTTTTTCATTCTTTCTCGAAGAAAAAATTCCAAGTCGATAAATAAACAAAAATGGATAAAAATACTAAAGGTCAAGAAATATATACATGAGGTTAATAAAAAACAAAGTAATAAAATTAGATCAAGATTGAAGAATTATTTGAAAATTTAGAAAAAACTTATTTTATAAATAAATAGACACAAACAATATTATATTAAAAATTATAATTTACATCATTCACGATACCTGCAAAAACACTAATATTGGTCGAGGTTATTATTTCATGCTCATAGTTAATACGTTTTAAGAGAAAAATAATGTATGCACTAACGAATAGCGATTAATATCAGTAGCTGATGATCATTAACTACAAAAATTTGATTAAGGCTGTTATTTAATGTTTATAGTTAATTTGTTTACTTCGTGCAAGCGGTAGTAGTCAGGGTTGCCTTGTTGAACGGTGACCATTTAGATTGATAAGGATATTTTAATGTTTGATGGGTATTCAATATAATAAAAACTTATCTTTTGATTAACCAGTATTGCATGAACACTCATTATCATTCTCCAAATACCAAGTGTTGCGAAATAAAAGAAGAGGAGGCAGCATTATTTCTTAAGGAAGAATATTATTTTGTAAGGACTCGGAAGGTTATAAGAGAAAAGATAACAGTGGATATGCTTCTAACAATTACGAGTCAGATTAAGTAAACTTACATCAATTTCGAATAGATTTCTTAGTTCCGATAAATAAAAAGCATTTGAAAATAATAGTCAGTTATTATTTTATATCATTGTAAACAAAATTTATCATTTTTAAGTCAAGTCATTCCCTGAACTCAATGACACCAAACATAGTGATAGTGATTGTGCCATTTCAAAATATGCTTTTATTTTTATCAATTACTAATGAAAATCTTGAACAATAAACCAACTCTGAAATATTAAAACTACAAAGTGAAATTGCCTGCATCAAATATTTCCAGAAGCATAAAACAATTTAAACCAGACTCGAGCACAAAAGGTTCCTGAAGCTGAAAATTACAATCAAGGACAAAACAGCAACTAGCAAAGCTTCTGGTATGTATTTACTTTACTCTAAGTGAAGTTAGTAATTAATGTCTTTGTATTTTAGTTGCATACCGCTGGAATTTCTCCCGTATTAACACGCACGTCATGTTCTCATTATCAATAATTAGATTCGTTTTTCCCCTAAACACAAATTATAAGAATATAACACAAAAAACAGCTTTACCAAAATCATGAAACGCGCCATAAAATGTTTCATTGCGAGCCATATCAGTACATGCATCAGTTTCAGCAGCCCAAAAAATATATAGAAGGTCAGAGATGATATGGCATAATAAAATCAATGAGAGAGAGAAAAAAAAAAAGAAGAGGAAGCTTAAGAAGCTTTATTAAGCAAAGATAGACCTACTTATACAAACAAACACCACAAATGGCGGATTGAACTTTCACACAATTGTTAAAGCCTGCAAATGCTGTTCGAACATCACTAACCTCGCAACAACTAATAATTACCCCCTCACCTCGTTTGTAAGGAGGTTAAAACAGATGGATTATCAAAGAATATTTTGCAGCACTGCTCCTTTCTTAGTCAGCTCTAGACTGGCCAGCACGAGATGACAGGATAATACCAACAATGAGACCATAAAGTGCAAGAGCTTCAGCAAAAATGAGAATGAGAATCATTCCAACAAAAAGTTTTGGCTGCTGTGCGTTGGCTCTGCAGAAGAGATAGATTCAATTGTTATTATTGAAAGAGGAAAATTCTCGTGTCAAATTCAACAACAAATACATGGTAGTAAAGGCAAATAGATATATGTTCCATGAAGGATCATATGCCATTAGAAGGTTGAAAAGGCTAGAGACATATTGAACTGTACTTTCTGAAAATCATATCACAACATATATGCCCATAATAAGTTGAATCGTTGATTGATTCACTAAAAACACATAATGTATAAATATACGTGTGAAATAGTCAATGAATAGAGTTGAATGTCACTATGCAATTCAACAAAAGCAAATTTCAGCAGCAGCTGTTTAAACATAAAAAATTAAAAATTCATATATCTATCAGAAACAAGGTAGAAGGGTTATACCTAACACCAGCATCGCCAACAATACCAATAGCCATGCCAGCAGAGAGCCCAGCCAAGCCACAGGCAAGACCAGAGGAGAGATGTGCATAACCATCAAAGAGGTAATAAGATTTGGCCTTCGGATTAATACCAGTACTGATAATAACAGCAATAATAAGGCCATAAATACCCAAAACACCAGCCATGACAACAGGAACAATAGATTTCATCACCAGCTCGGGTCTCATCACACCCATGGAAGCCACGCCAACGCCACTCTTCGCTGTGCCATACGCAGCTCCCATACCTATCGACAATTCAAACAATAAGGGAAAAGACGAATAGTGGAGAAGCTTGCACATTTTTGTTACGCTAAACAACCAAAAAGCTCGATCAATCACTTTCACGCAAATAAGAATGACTCTTTGTTCATGAAATAATTCTGTTTAATTTAATCACAGATCAGTATTCAGATTTTATATATATTAAACTAAACAATTTGCAATAACTAATGGAATACAACATCAATTGTTCGGAATTCGATCAAAGCACAGCTGAATCGAATCAAAATGCATAACCTTCACCTAAATATATTATATAAAAAGAAGATATAAACGGCTATGAGCATTCGAAGATCAACTTTGGTTAAAATTGAAATTAAAAAAAGGAACACATAAATAATGGAACAAAAAATACAGATCTAATTGAGTGATAACGAGGAGATCGTGGAAATGAATAGAGGGATTAGGGAGTCGATTACAGGAGAAGACGAGGGCAGCTGCTGCTCCAAGGAATCCGAAAAACGGTGCCGTTTCATCACCGCTGAACGCAGCCATGACCGTTGTTGGATCTGCAACGACGTCAAATAGATCTGAGAAATTCAAATTCTTGGGAGAGTTTTCGAGTGCTGATCTCTCTCTGTCTCGATGATTCTGTTCCCGATATGAGACGTGGGTTCTTCACGTCCATTCCCTTTATAATCTCACGTTCTCGTACCCGACTTGACTCTTCACTTGGGCGGGTTAAACGACCTGATATATCTCTTTCTTTCGGTCAGTGATACTTCGTTCAACAAAAAGGAAAACGGAGGCCCAAATCTAGGCCCACCCCAATATTTCTAATTTCCCTCAATACGATTTGCTCCCCTCCATACCAGGTCCAGGCCCAATGCTTATATTTTCCCTGTGTTATGTATTGGGCTCAGGCTCCCAAGAAAAAACTAATCAAAACACTTTTTATTAGGATTGTATACAATTCGACAATGCACAGCATGTGTCAGGATGGCCGAGTGGTCTAAGGCGCTAGACTCAAGTTCTGGTCCTCGTGAGAGGGCGTGGGTTCAAATCCCACTTCTGACATTTTGCATTTTTTTTTTTCATTTTCTTTCCCCAAAACGCTAAGACCTAACGGAATGATAGAGATATTATTTTGACGTGAAAGTGTTCATGAAACCCTACTCTTCTCTTGTCTGTGTTCAACTAGTATCTTCTATACAATTTTTATCTGTGTGCCGAACCTGAGACCAACAACCTTAACACGACCAAAAACCTTAACAAATGGACGAGGAAGAGTCTGGTAAAGGAGTGGCTGAGCAAACCCCAGAGCAAATGGTCGCCAGGGCCATAGCCCCTGTCAAGAAGGACTTCCTTCGCCCTCCTCCCGTTCGCGCCTCCTCTCCAAATGACGATGTTTCCATTCCCAACGATAACAAAACCTCTGTTCTGGCGAAGGAGAAGAAATCTAAGCGCCAGCTCAAACGCGAACGTCGTCAGGTGAAGTACTTTTTCATTTGGAACACGCGACATTTCAATTGTGGTGAACTTGTGATTTAGATAAGGTTGTTTTTTTAACTCTGCAGGAACAAAAGTCCGCACGAAACCTGTGTCCGGAAATTGCAAAGACAGGGGATGTTAATTCCTGTCCTTATAAAGACAAGTGTCGTTTCAGTCATGATTTAGAAGGCTTTAAGGCACAGGTACTGATTTGTTTTCATCCCGCACTGGTTTGTTTGTGTACTGATGAACGCTAATTACAAAGGCACTTAATAAACGCAGAAACCTGGTGATCTAGAGGGAGAATGTCCCTTCTTTAAATCTGGAGGCTCTTGTCCTTATGGATTAGCATGTAGATTTTCAAGTACGCACCATGATGGTGTGCCTTCTGCGAATCTGAATGGTCTGAAGAAAGGTTCCGAGGTGAATGGATTGAGCAAAGATGTTCAAAAGCTTTTGTGGAAAAATAAGATGAGATTCCTCAAGGCTGATACCCAACTCAAAAGTCTTTCCCTCTCGGTATGCTTCCTTTTTGTCGCTTCTTCATCTACGTTTTATTATGTTTTATTTCTCTTTTAATTCAGTAAATGCAGCCAAATATGAAGATTTTACTTATTGAAGGGGAATATATTATAGTCAATAAGGTTGTCTTTGTGGCAATTTTACTTATTATCTGGTTATAATTCGTTATGAAGCAAACTACACTAGTAATGCGTGTTTGAGGCACTTAAAGTTATGTCTTACTTATTCAGCAACTAAACTGGGTGGATCAACCTAGGTTCAATGCACACGTGTATCTTCATTTACTGGTTATAATTCGTTATGAAGCAAACTACACTAGTAATGCGTGTTTGAGGCACTTAAAGTTATGTCTTACTTATTCAGCAACTAAACTGGGTGGATCAACCTAGGTTCAATGCACACGTGTATCTTCATTTACATGTTTACACGTGTAAATTCATAATCGCCTTGCTGAAGTACTAGGTACTAAATGCCTTGTTTTTAGCCTTTTCCCTCCCCTTGTTTGCGCCTCCTCTTTGTTGCAGATGTAACTTTGTTTTAATTTTCAGTTTTTTATTCCATTTTGTTAATCACACTTGTTTTTTTGTAGGTGCCCCATAGATCAAAAAGGAATGACTTGGAAAGTAAAGATGGCGATGATTCTGGTTCAAATAAGTGTATTCAGTCTGATGACAGTGGCTCTTGTGTTGTTACCTCTGAATCAGGTCCCAAGTTAGAATGCCCTGCAGAAGCTATAAAAGATGATGACATAGATGGAAATTTTAAATCTGATGTACTTTGTCCCCAGAAGAGAAGAAAAACTACAGAAAATTGTGGTCCTCACGAGACAGAAAATGAAGGTCATACCTTCATCTTTGACTCTTGTAATTCTAGTTACGATTGATATAATGACTTCTGTAGTATTTCTTTGACTTCAACTTCCTTGCTCTTTGTCTTTGACTTCGATATAGTATGTGTAACTTGGCTTCTTACTGCTGAAACAGGTGTGAGTGTTACTGAGCAAATTGTTGACATAAAATCTGAACAGGAAGCTGGAACTGATGCTATAGCCCCAGAAAACGATCTAAGCCTGAAGTTGCATGCACGTGAAAAGAAGCTTATTGATTTCAGGGAGAAGTTGTATCTTGCGCCCTTGACTACTGTTGGAAATCTCCCTTTCCGGAGAGTTTGCAAAGTATTAGGAGCGGATGTAACTTGTGGTGAAATGGCAATGTGCACAAATCTTTTGCAGGTACCTATATGGATTTTCTACTGGTTGATTTGATTGCTTTATTTCATCCTTGGTATGGTGTATATTTTCTTTCTGGAGTTTGTTTCCTTTTGTAATGGTGATTGTGAAAGTTTTAGCAGTGCTTGATTCAATAAACTTTGGTATAACGTGATTTGAATTTCTTTTAACTCCAACCTAATTTGGTATCTTTGTCATTTCTTCCCAAAAGTTAATTTATCAAGTCGACTTATACTCCTATAAATTGACGATGTTGCATTGAAGGGTTGCCTTTGAATGCAGAGTCCTTAATTTAGGAAGCAATAATTCCATATGCTTTTCCAAAACTTAATTGTGGACTGATGATGTATATAACCAAGATCGGAACTTGATTATTTTTTTCTCCAATTCTCCTCCCTCTTTTATTCTGGGTAACTCTTAACATCGTCCTTTTTTGTTTACTTTTCTTAACATTCCAACCATCGCTTTTTTCTTGTACAGCAAAGCTGTATTTACATTCTATTTGTCATGTTTTACTTTTGTTTTAGGGTCAAGCCTCAGAATGGGCATTGCTGAGACGTCATTCTTCTGAAAATTTATTTGGTGTACAAATCTGTGGGGCATATCCTGATACTGTGGCACGAACAGTTGAACTAATAGAGCAGGAATGTACAATAGATTTTATTGATATAAATATGGGTTGCCCTATTGATATCGTTGTGAATAAGGGTGCTGGATCAGCTCTTCTAACAAAACCAATGCGGATGAAAAGTATTGTAGAAGTAGCTTCAGGCACAGCAGATAAACCAATAACTGTCAAGGTATTTTCCATGCTAAACACTATACAATTTGACACAGTGATTTGTGTCAAATTCCAGTAAGCATCTTAATAGCTTCCTCTGTTTTGTAGCTCTGAAGTCTTAATGCTGGACCAAGTCCTGTCACCTTTGCACAAAAAAACGAGTCTTGTCATGCTTTTTAAATAACTTAATAAGCTTTCTCAAGATGTGTACATCCCATTTTTCTATTGAGCCAGGTACGAACAGCATATTTTGAAGGGAAGAATCGCATTGATTCTCTGATAGAAGACATTGGCTCTTGGGGAGTCAGTGCCGTGACAATACACGGTAGATCACGTCAACAACGATATAGCAAGCTTGCTGACTGGGACTATGTATATCAATGTGCCAGGAAAGCCCCTAAAATGTTGCAAGTAGTGGGAAATGGTGATGTGTTTTCATTTGTAGACTGGAACAACCACAGAACTAAATGCCCTGAACTTGCTACATGCATGATTGCTCGTGGTGCACTGATTAAAGTAAGTATTGCCTTGTTTCAAATGGCCGTTCTCTCATTTATTGGAGTTTGTCATTGAGTATCATGTCTTATGCTAGTTGTCTTCATTGCCTGCATTATGGTTGCTTGACTTCGACAAACATTCTTTGCATGAATTGTGTCAACTAATGACTGTGTTGTGCAGCCTTGGATATTTACGGAGATCAAGGAACAGAGACATTGGGACATCAGTTCTGGCGAGCGTCTAAATATTCTCAAGGATTTTGTGAATTTTGGCCTTGAACATTGGGGTTCTGACACAAAAGGTAAGCTTTATTGATGAAGTAGCTGTAATATATTCATATTTGAATTATTTCCTGCTGTTGTTAAATGATTACAATAGCTATTGGTACCTAAAATTGAAAACGAAAACAGGTGGAGGTTTTTAATTGTTTTTTGCAAGGCATGATGCTCTCTATACAGATGAGGCCTGCTTTTGTTCATGTTATTTCCTTGCAAAGTAGGCAATGATTGCATCGGGGGAGGGGCCTTTTGGACTAGGAACATATAGTTTTGGGCAGTGCGATTTAAAATTGTTGACTTGCTCATGAGAATGTGTATATGTATATATAGGCTGTAATGGAGTTTTGATGGCAAGTATTATGTTTTTGTTCCCCAGTTTTAGGGTGCCTATTTTCTTTCTTGTTTAGTTACTATTGTGGACTTTATATTTTATATATTTTGCTACAGGAGTTGAGACAACCCGGCGTTTCTTGTTGGAATGGCTTAGCTACACTTGTAGGTATATACCTGTTGGTCTTTTGGATGTTGTTCCACAACGAATAAACTGGCGCCCACCATCTTACCATGGTCGTGATGAGCTTGAGACACTAATGGCCTCAGACTCTGCAGCTGATTGGGTATGCAATTCCCTTTTATTTCAAGCTGTTGGGGGTCTCTTTGTTAATTGCTTAAGGGAAAATGACTGCTTGGGGGTATTTTCTGATGTGTGCTGCCTCAAACAGCAGAAAATAGCTTTTATTAAACAGGATGTAGATGTAGATGCTAGAGAAATGCTTGTAGATTGAAAACACTTTGTAAATATTTATTTACACTTTATAGATTCGTTTTAATTACAATCTTTTATCTTCATTTAAACAAATAGGGATAATAGTTAACAATGTTTGGGTTGTACAAAAAGTTTATGTAAGTTAAGGACGAGAATGTTGCATTGGACTGTTGACATGTTAGACAAGATAGGATTAGGAATGAATGCACGTAGAGAAAGTTTGGGATAGCACCTAATGTATCGATAAGCCTGCCAAAATATGAAATCGTTTTCTGGAATAGACCGTGGCTATAAATTTAATGCAGTATATTGGCCCTCATGATCAGCTAAAGTTTTTTTTCCCTCTTAATTTACACTTTCCTTTTCATTCACAGATACGAATATCAGAGATGTTACTTGGCAAGGTTCCAGATGGCTTTACATTTGCACCAAAGCATAAATCAAATGCTTACGATAGAGCTGAAAATGGCTGATTTTGGAGTTAATTTAGTTTTCAATGCTGATTCTGATGAGAGCGTTTTCTTCTCAACTGCTGACTCATTGAAAGACATCTGTGGGTCTTTGATGTCTACCTTGTTTCTTACCGCCCGGTTAGTTAACTTTGAGCATTCTTTTCGCTTTGTTTCATTGGGGGAGTTGTTCATCATTGATTTTGGCTTTTTCAACCCGTATACAATAGCATTATTCTTCTTCTACTGAAACAAATCATTTAATGAAACATTGACAATTGAAATGTAAGCTTGAATTGTTTGAGTCATGCCAACTTGCATGCTCGGGTCCATTTGAATTGTCTATTTGCTGCAATACCAATACTCATTTATGTCGTGAGGATGGTGGTTAGGTTAGAGAATTCGGATTGGAACTGACCCATCTTTCAATACATAAGCTACCCGGTTCTTTTATTTATTGAAGCGACGTTGAAAATGAAGTGGTGTGTGAACGAATAAGGGAGTGTGGGGTTAAAGTGAATCGAACACGTATCACCGTCCATGAATAGCTGCTAGCTTGGTAGTCCTAGTTAGTAAGGGTGACTCGAATGAATTGTGTTTGATATTTGATATGCTGAAAAACGTTGTAAACATGCCTTCGTTCTAATGTAAAGCCTTTGTGGATACATTTTCTAGAGACAAACATCTAAACAAGATCAAAATGAGGCTTTCGTTAGTGTTTTCTTTTTCCTCTATTTTATTTACAGCAGTTTTTCAAATTGGGATAACTATCGCGTATTGATATCCGCAATTTTCTTAGGTAATTTTTTTATACTTAAAGAGTCATTATTTCATTACAATGAAGTTGTAACTTAATATGGCGTGTAAAGAAAGTTGTCGGAATGTGGCATTCCATCCATTATAATATATATTAATTGCACTTCAACGGTTGAACAGATGAAAGGTCAATGCGTTAGTTTATATTTGAAAGGTCAATGCGATTGCAACAAAACCAATCGATTATTTAATACGGCGTGGGTCATGATTGTTAAATGATTAAAAAATAATTATCACAAGTTCAAAACTATTAAAAAAGCAACTTTTAAAAATATATCAGCACATAATATAAAACGAAAAAAAAAAAAAAACCCTTGACAAATTTAAATTACAATTTTTAATGGACGAAAATTTAATTGTCCATTGCCACTAGTAGAACACCCGCAAGTAATGAAGTAAAATATAAATGAATTTCTGGTCTTAAATAGTGTTTGACCATTGAAGCTATTTTTTTTCAAAGTGATAAGTTAAAAAAATGGATGACACGCCACCTTAATACACTCTAGAGCTTGTCTTCGTATATAATTAGATACTAAAAAAAATAAAAAAAAGCCTGTATCGAAAAGAAATGAATTAAGCATTTTAATATCTGAAATTAATCCTTAAATTTTGAGTATTCATCAATACAATCTCTAAAATTACAAAATAGCATTTTAATTGCTAACTTACCTTGTAGCGTATCATGTTGCAAGAATAAGGCAAATATAAATGAATTTCTGATCTTAAGTAGTGTTTGACCTCACTATTTTTAAACATCTTTTTAAATTTAAAATTAGAAAAATACCATTTTAATCTCTTAACCTTACCAATCTATTAAAAAAAGGATTTAAATACCATGTTTCATAATTTTTAGAGGTAAAAAAACATTAGATAACTTGAAAAATGAAGTTGAAGATCAATACTTGTCCGTTGAATAACTCAAATTGTAAATTAGAACCAACAATAATTATTATGAAGCATCGGGCTTGGGAATCCAGATTTGTGAAATAGATTGGATGTATGGTGGGAGATTGATGTATCAGCCCAGTGCTGACTTTGACCTTATACCGTATATGTTATCTAAAAACAACGCTCAGAGACTAACAATCTTCAGCTCCGTCTGATTTCTAACCCCATTGAACCCATCGTCCAATAAATCACCAAACCTCTTCATTTTAAGTTGGGTGGGTTCAACGGGGTACTTCCCAGAGAAGCAAGCAAAACAGAAATTAGGAGAATCACTGCCCAACAACATCTTCAAACTATCCAACGGTAGAAAAGCAAGCGAATCAGAGCCAATAAAGTCTCTTATTTCCTCCACACCCATCCTATTAGAAATCAACTCTTGGGAGCTGGGCGTGTCAACCCCATAATAACACGAAGCAATTATTGGTGGACACGCAATCCTCATGTGAACCTCTTTCGCACCTGCTTCCCTTATCAACCTCACTATTTTCGACGACGTCGTTCCCCTCACAATCGAATCATCCACAACCACGACCCTCTTCCCTTCAAGCACACCACGAACCGGAGACAGCTTCAACTTCACTCCAAAGTCTCTTATCTTTTGCGACGGTTCAATAAAAGTCCTCCCCACATAGTGTGACCGAATCAACCCTTGTTGAAAAGGAACACCAGCTTTTGCAGCATAACCAAGCGCAGCCACAACCCCTGAATCTGGCACTGCTATAACAACGTCACACTCAACGGGACTCTCTGTCGCTAATATTTCCCCGAATTTCCTTCGAGACTCGTAAACGGACCTTCCGAAAACAATGGAATTCGGAAGCGCGAAATATATATGCTCGAATATGCATTGCTTTGGGTTTGGATGAGAGACTAAGCAAAGCGATTGAAGGCCGTTTTCATCAACCACTAAAACCTCTCCCGGGTACACTTCCCTCTCGTATGTCGCTTCGATCAAATCAAGGGCACATGTCTCCGACGCAAAAACGACAGCGCCGTTTCTTCTTCTTCCCATCACCAATGGTCGGAACCCGAAGGGATCTCTTACTGCCACCAGCTTATCCTCCGTGACGAACACCAAAGAATATGCCCCTTGAAGCTTCTCGCAGGCGTCGACGATTCTCAAGAGAAAGGGTCTGTGTTTGGACGTCGCAATAAGATGGAGCACTACCTCTGTGTCAGAAGTCGTGTTGAAGATGGACCCGTTGTCTTCGAGTTTGTCCCTTAAGGAGCGATAGTTTACCAAGTTCCCGTTGTGGGCCACTCCGACAGAGCCGAAGCGGTACCCTGCCACGAAGGGTTGAACGTTCTTGAGCATGGATTGGCCTGCGGTTGAGTACCGGACATGCCCTATGGCTAATGTTCCCTGTAATTGATCGAGTTTGGACTCGTTGAAGACTTCGGAAACGAGGCCAACGCCGGTTATGGATTGGAGGAGGTTATTGTGGACGGCGACGATTCCGGCACCTTCTTGGCCACGGTGTTGGAGGGCATGCAGGGCGAGGTAGCAGAGACGGGAAGCCTCTGGATCGCCGTATATGCCCACGACGCCGCACTCTTCGCGGAGCTTTTCGGGGAAGGTGTTGTTTGGGTTATTGGAATTGCATGAGAGGGGAAAAGGGGAATGGGTCTTGTGAGAAAGAGAGGTTTTGGGGAAGAGGGTGGGGTTTTGGAGGGTGAAAAATGAGGTGGTGTTGGCGTTGAAAGGGAGAGGGGAGGGTTTGGAGAGGGTGGAGAGGTTTGGCGCAGCCATGCCAAGAAAGAAAGAGAAAAAATGGCGAATGAGAAAGAGAAACAGAGTGTGACAGAGTAGAGGGGAAAACAGAGCAATATAACAGAGGAATTGCGAATACTTGCTTCCAGGCTTTTATGGCTGTTGGGTAGGACCAACTCTTTCTTCCGAAGATTCCCCGCCCTTATATTCATTATTTCATATTAACCTTTTCTTTTTCTTTTTGGATAATACGAGTCTACATCACATCACCGTTACCAAACCTTATGGATTTTTATTTTTAATTCTATAGATATTATTTAATTAAAATAAATATTTTAAATAAAAAATAAATTCATCTTATATAATTATCTTTATATTTAATTATATACACATTTCAATCAAATAAAATCAAGTATTAAATTTAATAAAATAATATACCGAATAATTTAAAAAGTTTATCAATTTAATAGTTAATTTTTTAATATCATCACAAAAATTATGTATATATTTTTGTTTTTATATATTTTAAGTAATCTTTTAAATGTTAAAAATATAGTGAGGTGATAAAATATTAATTAATATAAATTTATTTATTTTATACATTTTTTAATTTAATTATTAAATTGATAAATATTATTTTTAATAAAATATTTTTAAAAATGTTTTTTTCACTAAATTTGATACTCAAGATTAATTAATCTTGATCGGTATAAATTTTATTCTTTTCAACATTCCAATGATAAAAAGACTCATTTTTTTCAACGCGTAGAAGTCCGTTTTTGTATTCTTTCCTTTTCCTTTTTTCTTTCTTGATAAAATGCAACACGTAAAAGTACGGTGGTATTGAAACTACCCTACGATTAAATTTGATTGTAAAAAAGGGACTTACGATAATTTAAATTTAGAATTTTATCTTTGTTGTTAACGTTACAAATTTATTGTAGTCAATTAATTACTAGGATGCATTATAGCATAATGTTTACAATTATAACAATTTATTTTTTATGTTATTTTATATCATTACATACATATAAATTAATCTAATAATTAATTTTATCAAATACCTTTAGTTCTAGTCTATTAACTAGTTTACTAACATTCAAATTTTTAAAACATAAGATATTATTTCATTTTAATTATTTTCTACAACTACTCATTAGTAGGACATGTATCGAAATGTGTCATACACGTCTCAAATATTAGTGAAATTTTTAATTAGCTTTAAACTTTCAACTGACTTATCCCTTGATATTTTGCCTAACACATTGTAAATGAAACTGAGCGTTGACTCTGTATCCAAATTCCAAAGCTTGGTTTGAGGTTGAAAGCCACTCTCTTTTTGGCTTGGATTTTGATTCTTGAACACTACATCTTTGTTCTTATATTTCAGGTTGGCCATATTTTATTGGGTTCCGAATTTATTTGACAACTTTCCGCCTTTGGTTTCTTTTTTCGTCGACCTTACATAGAAAAAGTTAATTCATATTCCATAAAGTAAGATTGTAATTTGTTCATACCAAATCTGATTCTTAGATGTTCAATCCGTAAGCAAGTGCATGCACGACAAGTTTGTATGGGTGTAGAATCCGAACCTAGCAGCTGCTTCAAGTCTATCGCCAATTGATCGGTGGTTAAACCTGCAAAGATAACCACCAATACATGAATCGAACTACTTATGAAATTGATAAAGAATTCACATAATTCATTTTTTGGGTCAAGAAGGGTTAGCAATTCTAATCTAACCCCATGTTTTTTTTAATACTTACCAGGCATGTTAAGGAAAATAATAACCCCATTTTATGAGAATTTGGACTTCAAACTAGGATATCTTACTCTTTTATTTTGGGTCAAAAGGGTATCATACCTTTTTCTATGGTCTATTATCGTACTTTAGTTAAGGCGTGGAAAGGATAGAAGCTATAAAATAACAAAAGTTCTTGACAAATAAAACAAAATGACTAATAAAAGTTGCATCACTAGGAGGAATTTCGGCAGTTTAAATATATTTTTAGTTTTTATATTTTATTATTATTTTTAATAATTATTATATTGACTGTATATATATATATATTTGTAATTTATTTTCAAATAGAAAAGGAGAAATTTATTAATTTTACATTTATATTAAATGCAATGAAGCAGATATTATAATAATAATAAAATTTTACTCTAACAAAACCTTTTCCTACACGTGACCATAAATTGAATTCTAATTACTCTATACTCAAACTAATTAAGACTATTATAAAAATAAAATTTTTGTCTAAATATTTAATATAACTGCACACATCACAGTTAACTGATTTCTAAATGACATGTAGGTATATGTTTTTGACATTAAATAATAATCATAATATCAATAGAAGTTGGGTACAGCAGAGAGGATTAATCATTCACAATTATGATTTAAATCCTTACTGAGAGATGTCTATATTTAGTTTCCGATTGTGTATCGAGTAGAACTATATCATCCGACAATAAATTGAGAAATCACAATAACAACAAGAATTTGACTCTTTCTAATTTTACATTAAGTTTAAAAAATAGTTTAAGTTGAATTGAAAATAAAAAACAATTTATTTCTCCCCACATGTTTTGGAATGATTATTTTATTAGTTGGTTTTATTGAATTGAATGATTCAACGCTTAATTGATGAGTTGGCTAGCATTATTGTCGAATTATTTTGTTAATTAGCCAAGTAAATTGTTGTTATCTAAATCTAATTGAATATAAAAGAGTCAATGCTAACTAGTTATTGTATTTATTCTATTACGAAATTCACGACCATGTAACAAGTCTTTAAAATATAAATAATTTAGTCTTCAACTAAATAATAATAGTGCAGAAATTGAATATGACTTAAATTAGATGTTTTGGTGTAAGTGAATCTCGTGTTGGAGTGTGTGTGTAAGAATCTTTCGTGCTAATCAGAATCTATTGACTAAGAGGTTTTGGCGTTAAGTCAAAGGAGTAGCCGGTGGCCAAGAGAAATGGGTAGCAAACGTACGGATGATATATAGGATAGACTTCAGCTACACATAACCCCCACCCACCTTTCATTACTCATTTTCATGCTTTCAATGATTCATTGGCTGTTATTTTTTTCCATTTTCTTTAACAATAACAATATCAACTTTTACGTGGTGGGTTCCTCTTGGGTTCCTCCAAGAAGAGGAAAGTTTTAATATTAATATAGATGAGAGCGTTTATTAAAACTCTTCTTAATATGCAAAATTAATGGCTATCTTGAGTTGTGGTATTTATAAATTTGATATCTTTGATTACTCATGATTTTAATCAGCTTTATTTTCACCACATTACTCATGGTGCTAATAGGCTTCATCGTTGATCTCCTTGGGCCAGCGCAAATGCCATTTCCCTACTCACACGTTGATTAATTGTTTCAATAGAGCTCGTAATCTAAATTTTGTTCGTTGTGATTGCATCAATGATTCGCTTTAGAAGTGAAAAAAAATGGGCAATGAATGTCATCATGGCCTCATAATAGTACATCGTGATGAGCTTACTCTTCAAGACAGGGTTCTCCGTTGACCAAAGAAAAAAAAAACACGGGCTTATCCTAGACTATGCGTCTCTATCCAATTGTAATCAAGAACCTCGAGCGGTTATTGGTCATGAAAGAGATAGAAGTGGAAAGGGGGATATTTTAAATATATACCAAGATATTTATTAACTTGTAATTGTAAGTAAGATTCCCTGTGCATTCGTATACAATGTGGAAGTGAATACAAAAACAAATGTGAAAAGAAAAAATACAATGGAAAGGGAAAAAAAAGTAAAGAAATGGGGTTTCTATTCATGGTACAGGAGTAACACGACCAAACAGTATTATGCACACTCGTGTTTGAAAAAAAGAATCTCAATCCAAATTACATTAGATTATATAAGCACATTCACATGTACATGCATCTCGTTATATTACTCCGGCACAAGCAACTTGCTCTTGTATACTTCCTAGTTCTCACCCTAACTTAGTTTGTGTGGAAAATGAAATGTTTATTATTAGATTATATATTACATTTCTCCCTATTCATATTGGCAGGTCGCTCGAGCCTCCGTTTTATCCTTCTGCTTCATTTAGTTTAAGTATTAACCTCAAATACCTCAAGGTATTCTTACTATTCCTCACAAATTGTCTGTCGATTCAATCATTTTCACTGTGAAATATCAGTTTTGGCTTAGGATATAACAAGATTGATTGCCTTTATTATTATTATTGTCTCCTTTTCTTCTCACACTTTTTAGTTCGTGTTGGAAAATTAGGACACTTTATTTTGTTTCCACGTCTGATGACAATTGTGTTGTGCGCGTTTAGAAATTCGATTGGCTTGCATGCATCCAGTCATTGATGCTTGATTCTGTTTATCCTGCTTCTAATTTTTAGGCAAAAGCCAGGTCTCAGAAGAAACCTCATCACTGAGCCATCAATGGAGCAGAATATGTTACAGCACGAGTTAAATGCACTACTAAAACATCGTTCCTTTGTTTAACAAGCGTCTTACTTTACGTGTCATCTACGTCTCATTGACTTGCTTTAAACGTGGAAAAAATGAGTGCCGAAATTTTGCTATTTGTAATTGCTTTGATACCATTTTTTACACGTTTCGAAATCTCCGCTGCATTCTTAAATAGTGTTTTTCTTGCCAACAATTTGCTGAAAATTTTTTTTAAAGCACTACGAAAAAGGTATTCTATAAAAAATTTATTTGTGACAACTTATTATTATCGTTAAGCAAGATAATAGTATAATTTATACTGTTCAAAGGAAAGTATACTTTCTGACACATTCACGTTAATGCTCCCCTTTTCTGTGGTCATACATATCACATTGATATTGTTTGACGAAATATTGTAGCAGTGAGTAATATCAAATGTTCCGCTGTAGTGAGGGTGATAAGCACAATTTCTATCTCCTCCAACAGCTTTCTCAACATCCTTCCTCCCTTAAAAAAAACAATAAAGCATATTTGAAGTACATTGTTCCATCCTAAATGTCATTAACTAATTTTTAATTTGTGATTGACCAATATCTGAACAATATTAATCAAAGTAAGTATTATATTGACCATTTATTTTGTTAGCCTGATTTATCTGAACCATTGGATGAAATTGTAAAGTTTTTTATGGAGGGGGGATGGAGAGTTTTCTTGAAGTCTGACTTGGTGATGGCCGAATTTTTTATTATCCTATAGAGAATAGTCTATAAGACTATAACTTTGTCCACATACAACCAGGAAGAAATACTACCCTGGATCTATCCGAGCAACTTATATCCTTCATAGTTTGAGACTATCATTAGCTTAGCAGGTTTGATTGGATGAATGTAGGAAAACAAAATGAATAAAAAAAGAGCAAAGTCATTTTGAACCATGCCAGATTGCATGTTTCATAGTCCTGATCAAAACATACTAGTGAAAAGTGATAGTACAACCTACTAAATCAAACAAAATCCAGTTGAAAAGAAAGAAACATCATAAAATCACCACATTCACATGTACATGCATCTCGTTGGGTGTACTTTGTTCAAGACACCCAAATTCAAATAGCAAAACAGCAATTGTAAACATTATAAAATCAACTTACAGGAATCAAGGAAAAGAAACGTATACTGCAAGTCCTATTGTATACTAACATCCTGGGACATAACACAAGGAGAGTAAACCCAAAAATTGGTCGACATCACTTGGGGTTGACATGCCAAGGTCTTTGTGTTCAGATAATGTAGTCACTTGTGAACAAAGAACAACATCATTCCAGTTTCCAGAAAGCATTTTAATGAAGTGATTCCATGTACTGCACATAAGTAATCAATTTAATGATTGAATACGTGGTTAAAATTTTTTCATGATATCCAAAAGTAAACCATACTTGGGATACAAGAGCCAACTGCCTAGTAGATTTTTAATATATATGGATTTACATATATACATACCTAATAGAAATGCTTGAGACAAACTATACTTATATGAATCATCCCAGTATGATTTCTAAAGCAACACTTGAAATAGATTCATTAAAGCATACCTACCAACACTGAAAGATCGTCCATATGGAACCATCACAGTACTGAAGCAGGGGGAGGCAGCTATTCCACATAAATGATACCTTCATCAGGGTCTTCACCATCCCAATCATCGTCCTCTTCTTGCGCAGAAGAATTGAATTGCTCCTTGTTTTGACTCTTCTCATTCTTTATTTTATCTAATATTGCAATCACCTGAAAAATTGAAGTGGCGGATGAATAAAAGCTCACAGAAGTAGTGGAAAAAAGATTAAAAAAGGGGAAAATGTGTTTATAGTTACCCTGCTCCCTTTCTCAAAAGAATCATCCTCTATAAAGCGTATCTCAGGAGTTAAGCGCAACTTCATACGCTTCCCCAACTCACTGCGAACGTATTTAGCCTTTGACTTCAAGCCTGCAATGGCTACTTCCTTCCCTCTTTCATCTCCAAAAACGGATACATACACCTTAACCACCTACACAAGTTGAGGAGGGAAATGAGATGGTATTGTTAGAATAAAACGGAGCGTTTGATGAGGAAAGACCTGCAAATCACCGGAGACATGGACGTCGGTGATGGTGGTGAGGGAAGAGAGGTAGCGGTCAGCTCCTAAGGAAGCTTCTGGAAGGATAGCATACTGCAAGACTTTATCCGTGATGAGCATATCAGAAAGCTCCCTCCTTATTTGTTTGGCCACCATTTTCACTCTCCTCGGATTCGCCATGCACCTTATTCTGCAACCAACAACCTCCTTCCCTCTCCCTCTCCCTCTCAAAATTCCCATTGGAATTGAAGTCACTGTGAGTGTCGGCATCGTGCCATGCCGCCATGGATATGGACACCATGGTACCAGTGCCGGTAGAAGCATTGCTATCTCTTTCTCTTCTCTTCCCCTATTTCAGCTCAGATTCGCACGTCCCAGCAAATCCAAACTCACCGGACTCCAGATATTTTTTCGGACATAATCACTATCTTTCTTGGGCTATCTATCCGGCCCATCCAGAAAATTCATGTCAATGTTCTAGCTGAAGGCCCAATCGTTGGCCCATCAGAAGCATTACCCAATTAACACCTTGCCAATACTTCTTTTATTCTGATCCATGGTGTGAGTTTACTTAGGCCTTTCTATAGAGTCTATGAAACAACAATCCACTTTCCCACACAGAATGACCCAAATATTAGCCCAGGCCCTGACCCTGTCCCCACAAAAATGGACCGATCCAGTGAGGGAAAGGGATGAGCGAAAAAATTTATATACATTATTCAGTATTTTTGTGTATTGAATTTTTTTAAAATTCAAATTTAATGTAAATATATAAAATACTTCCATTTTTAAATAATTGAAGAAGAATATGATGAATAATCTTTATTGTTAAGAACACAAATTTTAACTATTTTATGTCTATACCCAGCGCGGAGTTGCAACTGCAATTTTATAGTCAAATTAATATGGTGAAATTTACAATCAGTTTAAGTAATTCTTATCCAAAACCATGTGATTCCACTGACGCAAATTCATGAGCAATGGTGAACTTTTTTTGGGGTCATGATGAGCAATAGTAAGCTTGATAGCACAGCATCGTAATAGGCCTATTATAATGGACTTTAACAGAGACAACCCTTTTTCTTTTTAACGGAAATCACTAGATCGACACTCCAAGATGATGCCTGACAATATTCAAGATAACATTCTAATTTTTTTTAATATTTTATATTATTATTTAATAATTTATTTTCAGTTTTAGCCTTTTATACTGTGGACACAAGCATTTTTCTATTATTTATTTTAGCAATAAACCAACTTAGATAAAGTTTAACTTCTGTATAATTGATAATGATCCTCTTGCAATAAGCATGTCGATGCCAGTGTCACGAATTATTTACATAATTGAACTAATTATTTGTTTCTATGTATAGATCTTTTATCGGCTTTTCTCACTTGAATGTTATAATTTTTACTCAAATATCAGTTTTCAATTTGAAAAACAAAAAAGGAACTGAAAATATTAAAACAGATAATTTGATTCACATTTTGCAAATAAATAGAAAAAAAAAGGGTGGAGAGAGGTTGTAAATGAGTTTGATGGATCTAAAATTATATATCGGATGAGAGAGCAAATGAGGTATTCCCTGGCATGCACTTATTGAGAGTGTCTTACGAAGTGGGATCATGTTTTCTCATAAACTGGACTTTTGACAAGATTTTTCTTCATATTGGGTCCTCATGCATGTCATTTCCCCCGTGCTTGCCCCTAAAAGGACCCAACTTTCCCGAAAAGGCTTCAAAAGAAACAAAAATCCCAAAAGAAACGAAGAAAACAGAAACATGCCATGTTCATTGATATTTCACTAAACTTGTTTTGTTTGGTAATTTTTGTCAACATTAAACATTTTTAATTTCATTATTAAATTTATTTTTTATTAAATATATTAAATTAAAATTTCTCCGATAATTTATAAATTAATTGATACGAGATTTATTTTTACATATATATTTTTGTTTCAATCAATTTATTGGTCCTTATGCTTTTATTAACTTCAATTTTTTGTAGTTTAAAACTTTTTAACTAGATAATTGTATTTATGAGAAGTACTTTTAATAGAGTCCACACGTTCGACAATATTCATTCAAACTCTATCAACTCTTGTTAAATTATTCAAACCAAGTTGGAAATATAGATAAACTATATAATAATCTATTTCTATTTTTCAAAAAGTACAAATTAAATCCTATTTGACAGACAACACAATCACATATGTTTTATACTTTATCTGAATTTTTAAACAATTTTTATAATTTAACAAAACTTTATGATTTATTGAGAGCAAACTTAATTAAAAGCTTAAGAACTCTGTTAAAATATTTTAAATTAAAAATATTTGTTTAAACATTCAATAAAATTATGATGATGTATAGATTAACTTAACTTATATTTTTAACAATATAAATACATGTCAAATATAAGATTATATAATATATGTTTAATTTATTAAAAAATTAATCATCAATTAAAATAATTGTACTTGATTTAATAAATAAATTTATTAAATTCATATCATATAAAGATTAAAATAAAATAAACAATTTAATATATATAGGACATTTTAAGTGAGAAGAGAAATATTAATAATGACCATTGATAAGAGAAAAAAAATAATGAAATAATAATTTTAAATCTAAACTCTTTATTTTGATCTAATAGCTATTATTAACGTCTTTCACCTCTTATAATAACAAAATCTTTTCACTTGAAATGTCTTATATATATAAAAGATAACATTAACTTGATTTTTTCACACATCCTTTTTTTTTTATATAATTATCCTTATTATTCTGTTAATATATATTTTTTATCACACTTCCATTGTATTTCACTTTTTTTTCCCGAACTGTGTTACTTAATAGAATGTATTCAAGGTGTGAAAAAGGAAAATTGTTATTTCATATCCTGAATGAGATGTAAAATAAGTGATGGGATGGGAGAGATAAAACGAGAAAAATAAAAGAGAGGGTAAATAACGTAGTAGAAAAGGAATAAAAATAAATAAATATATAAAAATATAAAATTTTGCGAAAAACATTATTTCCTTCCTTTTTAATTATCCATACAACTAGGGATCCCCTGTTCCCACTTAAGCACCTTCAATCCTGCACCATGTCCGATAAACATCCACACACTACAGCTGTTTTCCAATATTCAGTGTGGGTTTTATTACTGTCAAAGTGAATTATCATTTACATGTCAATACAACCCAAATCATAAAAGTAAAGCGTTGAGTTTTGTTCCAAATCAATAGCGATTTTAATATTACTGGATAGTTAAAAATTATGTGATTTTAATCATTGTATTATGTGTTTATTTTTTACCATTTGTAAAAATTAATAAATTTTAGCATCAAGATATGACCTTTGATGAGCACGATATTACCAAACCATGCATTAACACGCGCGCAACCATGCTACAACCCACAACCAAAGACACTGCAAATTAACTCGTTCATAATTAAATTTAAGAATTAAAGAATAATTTAAACAACTAAATTGCAAAGTTACCAAATTTGACTATGATCCAAATGCACATTATGAATCCATGCATGATCCCACGCTACTACGTATATAGTGCAATCGACGGTCTAACCGTGAGGTCGTACAACGGGGACAAGTCACGTGCGCGCATTTGACATGTTCTACCAGCGTGCTTGTGTGTGGGTCACGCTCACGTGCTCCTCATCCCCAACTCTAAAACAGTGGGTCCACTGCCACCACCCATGACCATGACCAGCCACACTAGATAACAAGGTCTTGTTAAAAAATATATAATTTTATTAAATACAAATTAATTATGATTAGTTATAAATGTCATTACGTGTATTTTAAAAATTTATATTTTATAAGGATGATTATATTATATTTGTTATAGAAGGTCTTAAATCTAAAAAATCATCTCTCGTGATATTATTAAGCATTAAAGTAAGACTTATTTTAAGAATATTTTCATTTATGTGAATCTTGAAACGAATCTAAAATCATGTGATTAACTGTCCGTTTATTTTTTGTCCACTAAAAAAAATTGAGATTGAGTTTCGATGCATTAGAATGTTAAACCAATTAAAGTCCAGAAATTCAAACTTTTAATTCACTTGGAACACGTGTCGATGATGCTACAGCAGCTATGGTTAGTCAGTTACGGTGTTGTTTGTTTTACTTGTCAAGGAAGGACAGTGCTAGAAGATTTTTAATGGATTATTAAAATAGATAAAATATTGTTTGGTGAAATATTAATTGTAATTTATGTGCTTCATAAAAATTAATTTTGGAAATTTTTTTCTAGTAACTTTATGCTCAAATATAGTCCTCCTCTAATCTTTTAATTGTTAAAATTAAATTATCAAGTTATTTTTCTTTTTACATAAAATTCTCACATTCTTATTCGAGATAAATTGAAAATTGTGGAAGTATTTGAGATACAAAATATTTAAAACTTCAAAGACACCTGCCATATTTTTCGTACTTCACGTTTCGTCATAATTAGATCACTTGACGATAGAAGACTTGATATTATGACGAGAATCGCCAATTTGGAATGCAATTAATTATGAGGCCCCTAATTAGATTGTTGAGGAAAATTGAAAGAATGTATGGTATAGCATGGGATGCTGCAAACGGTGGTAATCACCCCACGATACGTACCCTTCACCGTATCTCTCCCGAATGAGTTTTGGAGCCCAACTTGCTTTTCAGCCTAACGACATCCCACCCTCCATCCTCTCCCACACAATGTCGTTTTCATCTGTCCTCTGCCCTATGTTGAGCCTCAAGAAAGACAAAAAGACAATATGAAAATAACAATTGAGAACGATAACTTTACATTTCTTACACACACATATGCGCTACAGCGACACCAAGAGAAATTAAACGAACAAGGAACGTTCCACTTAATTTTCTCCCCAATTTATGAACTGTTCATAATTTTAAAAACACATACACTTATATTTAAAATTATTTTCTCTCATTAAAAATATCACGTTTATACATGTGTATGTGTACATGCATACATATTTAACTCATTTACTTCATAAATGAAGTTAATTTATTGAATAATTATTAAATCCCAAACTAATTTTAACTTGATTTAATTTATTTCAGAACCTATTTCTGTGAACACGTCCATCAAGTAATAGTGAGTTGACTTTTACAGAAAAAAGTTTGGTAATTTCAAATTATTTGTTAGTATTAAAATTCGATGTAATTTTATTAAATTGTATGTAATTCTTGTCTTTTATTTTTTTGAGTGAATTAAGTTTTTTTTATTCTTAAAATCAAGTAATTTAGACTTACCGTTGTTTTTTATACTTTAAAATTTTAAATAATTGTTTCCTGTCGAAAATTTTGAAGATTTAAAATGGATTTATGATGTAAAATAGTTTTAAATTTTCAGATTTTAAAAACTTTTAAAATGATAAGAAATGATTTTTTAAAAAATATTTGTATGAGTATTGTTCTTATAATTTAACAAGTTTCATCATTAATTTTAAAGTTTTAATAAATTTCAAGTATATTAAAAAAAGTGTGTTACTAAATATTATCACATATATTTACTAGCATTAAGAGCCTGATTCTTGATAAATAGGATGGTGTGGATCGTAAAATAATAGATCGAGTTGTATTCTTTCCAGGAAATAGGTGAGAACATGGGTGGGGCACTTTGGGACAAAATTTCCGAAATAGAAATTTTCAACCCAACATTAGATCACAAATATTTTTCGCAGTAGATCCAAGAAAAAAATAATGATATCCGAAAGTATACAAAATATAAGAAATGCAACATATGCTATATAGGAGCAACTGCAAATCCATTAGAACTTCTCATCTTTGGAAATTACACGAACATAGAGGAGGCAGAAAAGGATTGATTTTACGGGAAGAGCTTCCTTTGTATGTGTTTAATTATGGTGTGATTTTAAAAAATACAATACCAGATCCATTTAGATGGAAATTATGCGCAATATTGATTTTCAGTTTATGTCAAAACCTAAACTAGTTGCAGATTTACAATAATCAAAAAAATTATATATTATATTTCAAAAAAATATTTTCAGATTTTAAATACTTTACAATTAATTTTATTAATAACTTGTGTAAATATTTTACTCTCTCCTTCGTTTATATATAACAAATATAAAATCAATAAAAAGTAATATTTCAAAATTATATATTATATTTCATAAATATTCATAATAATAAAAAGTCAAATTGACACTCATATTAAATGAATATATTTATTCAGTTATATAAATAATGATTAAATATCTTATTAATATGATTCTCATAATAAATAAGTGTATAAAAAAAATTAAGCAGTCAATGTGTCTGAAATTATATTTTTATTTGTATATACTGAACTGAAAAAAATGATAATTGTTTGTTTTATTTTTTACTTAAAATTAAAATTTCATTTTACCGATATGTATCAATTTTTAATATTGAATTTTTTATGTAAACTATTAAAAAAACTATAATTTTAATTTTATAAAATAATAAAAGTATCTTTAGCATTATACCTAAGTTTATCTTAAATATATTGGTTAATTCTACTTTCTTTAACTCCGTTTTGTAAGATGAAGAAACAAACGGGCAATAAACCACTTTCATAATATTTAATTAACAATTTCTGTAAAAGAAAAACTATATATCTAGGGCAATACATATCAGATTTTTAGAAGGTAACTTTGACAAGAGCACTTATCATCACCCACATTGGAAAAAATACATATAGTTGGAGTCCCAATGAGCTAAAGCTCTATGAATCTCTGGCTTTTTTTTTTTTTTTGAAATTGGTTAATTGAATCTTACATGGGCCTAAACAAATAAAACCCTCGTATATATGTGCTTAATTATGTGTTTATGCGAGGATGCGCAATATATTGGAGAGAGTGATGTGAAAGGAAAAAAAAGCACAAAGGAGAAATCATGGGTGAATTTTTTTTCCCTGAATTAAAGAAAATAAAAATTGGATGTTGGAGAGCAGAAGATATTCTTTTGGGGCTAATGAAGTCGGTGAGGCAGTTGTAGAAGAATTGTGAGTGGCAAAATCTCTTTGTGGCTGAAACGAAAAGAAACAAAAGGAGGCATTATTAATAATGAAGAGAGGACCATCTAACCGGAGGCAGCCTTTGATTCTCGGCTGGTCCTTCTCTGCAAAAGCAAGGTCAGTTCCTTTCAAAGTTTGTTCTTATGCAACTTGCTTTGCCTTTAATTAATGCCAGTGATGATATCTGCACTGCTACTACTCCCCTCAGAGGTTCAAACCCCTCCTCTATTTCCTTTTCTCACTGAAAAACACGAGATACTGTATAGCAATATTTAGAAATTTACTTTTGTTTTGAAAGAAAACAGTGGATTTAGTAATTTTTTAATGGAAAATGTTTTCTAAAACAAAAACCGGACAATCAAATTGTCCCTTTAATTTTAGGATATATTTTCACTATATATATACAAAAAAAATGTAATATTACGTATAGTGTCAATGTTTTAATTAATATTAAAATAGTCAAATTGTCTTTGAATAGCATTATGGCATTGGTGTATGTATGAAACAGAAAAGATAGAGGGGGAATAACGATTCAGGCAACCCATAGCAACTCTCTATTGGAGGCTGTCTAAAGATAAGTAAATTGCCGCTTCACTTGTAGTTGGGACAAAGTTGTTAACATAAAAGAGAGAAAAAGTTGTATAAAAAAAATAGTTACGCATATAAGAGAAATAGACTAAAATATCTTCTGAAGGGAGATAACATTATGCAATTTCTTTTCCAATCACAGTGATAAAGATGCACTCAAGACATGGGCTGTTTTGCAATTCAATGGTGATGATGAGTCATGTCTTGGATTATATATATTTTTTAGTTCTGAAGGGAAATATCATTATACGCACATGTTTTATTCTCTTTTTGAATGAAAACGAAAAAAAAAATGGTTCTACTGTTAAAAATGGTTTAAGAATGCATATCCAATTTAAGTTTCATAAGAATATTCAATGTGTTTGATTACTTGTTTAAAGTGCCGTTACACTTCTCTGATGTTTGTTAGATCCTACTGTTTCATTAAAAATTTAAACACAATTAATTTATAAAGAACGACCAACAATCATAGCCAAAAATTAAAATGTAGAGCAACAAAATAACATGCCAAGATTCTCACGAATACTGTGTTAGGGTATATACGGATTCCGCATGTCTATTATTATTTACACAAACCTACTCTGACATATAAATAAATTTTAACACAATTGCCAGACATTTAATTTTTAATTATTTATATAAAGTTTTTATTAAATTTTTTAATATTAATCTTTACCTATTTTGAGAAACAAATTTTTACTCGATTGAACGATATCATGATTTAAAAATTAAAAAAAGCAATTATCTATATTAGTTTTCTAAATTATAAAAATTAACTGTTCCTAGCTTTATTAAAAGAATTATTTTAATTTTAAAATTTTAAAAATAATTCATTTTGTTAATTTTTCTTCGTTTCTTAGTATCATTTTTATTAATAAAAATAAATCTTTTATACGCTAATAATTTTAAAAATTACTCAATAAGAAAACTACTGTGATATTATTTTGCTTTTTACCGGCTTGGACCCATTCTAACTTAATATGGTATTCATACGATGTGGGCATTCCTTCCGGCCGAGCACAGATTATCCGTACACACTTAAGTACAGCACGTTCTCTGACAACCTATGCATGCTGTGGTCTCTCTTTTTTTTTTCATTTGTTTAAGCTTATGAGTTATATTTTATGTTGGGTATATAGTACCAATTAAGCAGAGAGTTTTTTTGGTTTTTGAACATTGGAGCGGCTAGCCCTGGAAAGTACACAGTTTTATACATGAACAAACTGTCCATGCACAAATCTTTAACTTGATCCGATCTATCGCATATAATTTGTCCGCAATTATATTACACTTAAGCACTTACAAAAATTAATATTGTATATATATATATTGCAAATGCAACTCTCAAAATATCTTTCAGAATCAAAGAGTAAAAAAGGTGAGAGTTGGCAAAGACTACGAACTTCTCAGCTTTCATTGAGAAAACTAACTTCTCTCGCAGGGTGTATAGTATAGAACCTCTGTGAGGAAAATCTCAACAAACCCTTTATACAATTCTTACCCCAAGAAATACATATGAGGGCAAAATGTTAGTCACAAAATGAACATAAAAACCCCAAATGGGGCTGTTGGAAACAAGATCAACCAAAGAAAAGAATGGGACCAAAAAAAAAAGAACTAGATAGCGAATTGATGAGAATCCAAACGACTAGGGTGAAGAGAGAAGTTAAAAAAAGAGAAGCAAAACTAAAGATGCTTCGTCTTGGCACCTTCCCTTCTTGACTCTAGCAGAAACATATTCGAACTAGTCCTTTGTTCATCTGAGCATGGATGTTAGAGAACGGAAAACAACTTCTTCACAAGGAATAGTGAGACCCATATCGTGATCGAAGCCAAATTCTTCTTCAGCTTGTCGAAGGAGGGATTGAAACTGGGGGTGGGTGAGGAACGAGATAGGAACAATGTATCTACTTCTGTTTTCTCCAACGTAAACAGGAAAATGGCCTTTGGGGACATCAAGAGGGAGACCATCATCGTCATAGCCGTTTTTCTTTCCTAAGCTTGAACACCTCTTGAGGATTTGTTTGAGGACTGTAGTTTGGGAAAGCTTGTTTGGTTTTCTAATGGCCATTTTGAGAGAGAAGGGAAGGGGTGTTGGGAAGGGATGAAAGGTGAGAGGTGTATTTATGAAGAGCGAAGAGTGAAAGGAGACAGAAGGAGAGGGAGTGTGGGGGCAAAGGGTAGGGCACGGGTGTTTTGGGGTATGTGTATTTGTTTAAGGACATGATGGGAGCCAAGCCCACTGCCTTCACTCTTTGTTGGTCCTCCCAATGCCAACCTCCACATGGACCCAATCTCTTATCACACTTTTATACTATGTTTGGATAAAAAAAATAAAATCAGAGAAAAAGAATGAATGAAAAAATAGAAGAAAAAATTTCTTTTTTTTGTTTTTATGTTTTTGTCAAACAAAAAATATATATCATTCTTTATTTTTTTCTTTTCATTTAAACATAGCATTAGTATGACAAAATGTGCTGAATTTGATTAAATTTTGTAATATATGAGTTTATTCTTAATAAAACTGAAAATGCTAGTCTAATATATTTATTTTAAGATTTTTTTAAAATCAAGTATGACCGCAAAATTTATTAAAGAACTTATTATATATATTTTTAAATAAGATAAAAAAAGTTATCTTGAATTAATACATAAATAAATAAATTTAAATTTTTATATAAGATAAAAAATATTCATGAAAAAATTAAATAATAATAATAATTTATAAAAAAAATATATGAATAAAGTATATTATAATTTAAAATATTTAAAAATGAGAACCAAAAGCAACTACTGTTTAACAACCGGTTCAAATTAATTTTGTAGTTTAGTTTTGATCCAATTTTCACTAAGTCATGATTGATTTGACCAGCTTAACCAGTTTTTACTCTCCTGAATTTTTTTGTTATTCATACCAATGACTTGCCGGTTCCAGTGTCAACCATTCTAACCTGTAACTCCACTCCAGTTTTTATAATGATGTTAAATCTTGAACTTTTCTTTCATAAACCGATGTAATTATTTTATTTTCTCATATAATTAGTGCACAATTAACATCTTAAGTTGCATATTTGTTTTTGTTGATTTCTATTTTTAATGTGTGATTTATACATATCCTTTTCCTTTTAAAATTAAATTAGAAAAAAACATTTCTATGATTGCTTTTTCTGTAATAGAACTTGAATTTTTTTTTTAATATACTAATAATATCTAATTGTTTCTGTGACTTAAATAGAACCCTTAACCCCACCAACCCTTGCCACTTTGGGTACATATGACGAAGTGGCTTATTTATTTATTTGTCAATAAGGTTACAGCATGAGCAGGGTGATAAATTTGATTCGTGTGCATCTATTCCTATGAACACTTAAAAATCAAGACTTGCCATTATTATATATTTTTAATAGTATTTTAATTTTTTCACACACTTTTTAATATATTTTTTTCTCTTTATTATCTCTCTATTCTCTTGTTTTCGCTTATTTAAATTTCATGCCCATCTATGCTACGTGAAATAAATATGATTTGTATAGAATCCTACTCTACTCACCCCAGCGCTAATCTCTATCCTACCTGAATTCACGGACCTACAAGTACTCGTTGGTACAAGCTGGTGATGGTTTGGCTTTTCTGATTGTTGGGTTTGTGATACTGTGAACTGATGAATGACACGTGAATTTAAGTTGAATCAGACCTTAGACTCAATGCAAACAAAATCCACTTTGCAGAAACCCATGTGTTGCTAATTACTCCTTCTTTCCATGTTTTGACCTCAGTATCATTACTTTATCTTCAGATATAACACCACTCTCCGCAAATTGTTGAAGCAATTAAACAATAGCCTCACATAATTGATCTTTTGCATTCCCATTCAATCGCATTCATAAGCCTACTGGCTGCCACCTTTTCCTTTTATTCTGCAAAATAATAATTTATGTCCCACTTTCATATTACTCATGTCTATATCATGTAGAACTCAACATATTCAAATTCATATCTACACTTTATCTGTATGGATATGGATATAAGGATAAACCTCATCTGTCAGAGAGTACAAGAGTAGCACGATAGCTCCAAACTGCGACAGAAGGTTTGAACTTTGAAGAGAAATTGAGGCGAGGGTGAAGGTTTTATTTATTTTTTTAAATAATTAAATAAATTATAATTTATAAGATTTATTAATCAGAATAAATTCATACAAACTTAATGTATCGTGTTTTGTTTATTTTCATAAACATGCATTAGTAAGTATTTTGTATATTAAATAAGTATTTTAAAATTTAAATAAATTATAAATTTTTATCATATTAATAATGAATATCTTATTATATTATATAATTGGACTTCTAAAGTTGAGAAAGGGATTATATATGAAAATAAAATATTTGAGTTAAGTCACATTATTTTTATTAATATAGTACGTTAAAATTTAAGTTTAAATTGATTAATATAAAAGTAATCTTAAAATTTTATTTGTTTAAATATATATATATATATATATATATATATATTTAATTTGATATAGTGTATCAATATTGAAAATTTAAATTAAATTCAAGTAATTAAATATTAAAGGAATAAACAAGTATAAATAAAAATTAAATTAAATATTTAATGCAAAAAATTATATGACTTAATGAGAATAAAAATAATTTATACAAATTCTCTTATTTAAAGTGTGGCCTTAGATTTGTGGTATAGGGAGGTTAATTATATAGTTTTTGATTTAAAATTAAATTATTTGTCCACTTTTTTTTTTCTTTAAATGTCATTTTCAAACATATCCGTCGAGGCACAGGGAGCTTGTATCAGTTTTCTACTATTTTAGCTAACGTGAAAGAAAATTGTGATGGATTAATCATAATTTATTTGAACAAAATTAAGATATAATACCATATACATTGTAAAATTGACATTTCATCTCGATAATCATTATCAATTTTAGTCGTTAAGTTAAAAATAGTGATTACTAGGATAAAGTAGTATTGATTTTAATTGAAGAAGATGGATAACAATAGTACTTACAGTATTACGTCTAGACTTTGTTGTATTAATTTTCCAATAAAATGCTTCAACACCTGCCAATTCCACGAATAATTGAATAAGTACGTGACTATTGTAGCTGTATGTTACTACTAGAGTTTATTGTATTATGATTATTTAAAGGTAAATTTGATTAAGAGCAAAACATGACAAGCAAGCTAAGCTGTCGAGTAAGTTTTGCATATATATGAACATGGACTTGGAGAGGTCATACTCAGCGTGGTTAGTTGCCTGGCTGGTTCTTTTATCGGAAGACATTCATATTAATTGTTCAGACGTAAAACAAAATAAGGGATAAGCTCAAAGTATAACAAATATGGCAATAAAGGCTATTTCTTGATTGTCAATTTCTCAACCTACATATCACTCTTCAGTGTTTGCTACTAGAAATGAGTGTCTCAAATCTGCATGTTTCCCCATGTGATCCTGCCTAAAACCACCAACACTAGATACAAAAATTTATAAGCCTTAACCTGCCCTCGTTTTACTATTTTTCCAAGTGATCTTCCAAAGCTAAGATAAATGCCTCAAATTCGGCAGTGTCCTGAATTTTTGTGATCTGTCCTCAAGTGTGTGTTTTTGTCAATGCCAAACACCGACAATGATTAGGAATAATTAGAACTAAGTAGTGCAAAATATCCAAGTTAAAATGATTTTCAATGCTCAGCCGCTAAATTCATGATTCGTTATCATGTGGGGGATATTTAGAACAAAGTGGCAAGTCTCCGTTATAAGTGGAAAAAGAGTTAAGTGAATGTTACCTTCCTTAACGTTATCGACTTCACGAAAATGTGTGCTATTTAAGAAGAGTAATTCAACTTAAGGGATATTCTTGAGTTGATGATGACTTACCCTTCAATTGGCACATGAAAGCCATGTTACTCTTGCCCCCATTATCATCTCGTCCAGACGACATACTATGGTGATTGAAGGGCCTTGTGATTTTGCTCCAATCACTTCCAAACGTCTAACTTTCAGCCATTTTTTACTCAAATCGATAAATAATGGTAAAAAAATGAAATAAAATATCATTAATTGTCATTATTAAAAATATTATTTATTAATTTGGGGTATTCAATTGTTATTTATGGATTTTGAAATATTTTCTTATTTTTAGAAACAACATTTTATTTTTAAAGATTTTATCTTGGTATTTTTTTATTAAAATTTAATTGCAAATAAAATGTTGATTTAAGTGATTTTTTTTATTTGAATATTAAATAAGTAATTTTTTTTACTTTATACTTTATGTGATCTTATTGTTATTAATTTTGTGAATTATTGCAATAGTTTCAAAATTATTATTATGTTAAAGATACAAAATTACAGTTTATTTATTTTTATTCACATATATTATTTAAAATTCATGTTTAGTTTTCTTTATTTAAGAGTTAAAGTTTATAGCAAGAGATTTTTGTTAATTTCACATAAAAGTAAAGGTTTTAAATTTTAGTTGAAGTAATTATTTACTTCATTTTGTCAAATAATTTATTCTTTCTTAAAGCAATTGGCAAGGATGATGTGGGCTTCCGGTGGGATACTCGTTACGTTGATTATATATGGAGCAAGACACATCACGCAAACATTGTAGAATATGAGTTTTATGTATAATAAAATAATACATTAAATATATTATATTATACTTATTTATAATTTACGTTTTCATAATATAAAATTTATATTAGAGTAAAAGATATGATAAATTTATATTATAAAGCTATCATATCTCAATAATTAAATAAATGTTAGAAATGGAATAGAATATTTCATAATTTTTATGTCATTTTTTATGCTTTTATTTGAATAAAAATAAAAAAGATAAAGAGATCAGAGCGTTGGTGTTGGCAGTATATTTATCTTGTTTTATTACTCAGAAAATAATAATGTAAAAAGTCGAAAACTCTGCTAAACTAATATTATTGTTTAAATTTTTAAGATGCTTCAGACATGTATGATTGGAAAAGACTGCATAGGAGATTATGGGTAGAGATTTTGCTTTAGGGACAATATTATTATTATTTTTTCTTTTCTGCAGAATATGAATTATTTTAATGAAGTACAGATACCGTAGAGATCGAACTCGTTTAATTTCCTAGGCAAGCATAGGTAAGGTATCAACAACACATAATATATGGTATAGACACTGAAATAATGTCCATGGGACACCAGGGCCCATCTTCAAGGATATGAGCAATGGAGACCATCTAAACACTGCCTTCAAGTCACCAAAAAATGAAACACTGGTTTGAGAATATGGAGCTGGGACTTGATGAGATTGTCTATTTATAAAGTCAGATATATGTACTTTTTTGTTTTTTAAAGTATATTGAATTTAATTTTGATATTTCTAAAAATATTATTATTATTTAGTTCTTATCTATCTCTAAGCCAGTTAGAAATGAGACCAACTTTGAAGTATTGCAAGGACTGATTTTAAGTACCTATCCAAAGGGTTGATCTACTAAAAAGAGAAAAATGCATCAAAGGTCATAAGGACACCCAATAATCACTGTCTTGATAATAATTAAGGCATTGAGATTTGATTATATGCACTGAAATGACGTCCAAAACACAAAATTATCCGTCTCAAAGCCAGTTTGAAATGGGGCCAACTTGGAAATATTACAAGAACTGATTTTAAGTACCAAATGGTTCGTTTATTTAAAAATGTAAAATCAAAGCATCGAAGGTCTCTCCCTTCTGATGTTAACAAGTACACTGTTGTCTGTAGTATGTACCTACTCAAGGAAATATTGATGTATCTCAATTAAAAAAAAAAAAAAAACTAGGGAATCCTCTCTAGTTTAAAAAAGAAACTTACTTTCAATTGTATTAATCTCATAATTAATATTTAACAATTATATTAGATTGATATTTTAAATGGTTAGGCTTTTTTTACAGTTCGAGTATGCATAATATTCAAACTCACATATTTTATGTACTGTGTTGAGAATAATTACTCCAATATAGTGTCACTTGTAGACTCATAAATTTGTTACTCAAAGACATATATAGAAATAATTTTATGTATCTTTCCATTTATAACTCCTTAAAAGGAAAAGCTTGACCAAACATAATTTGAAGAAAGGAGTTTCACTTCACACTTTTTTCTGTTTTAAATCCCAAAATTCAATAACTATGATCCAAAAAATTCAAACTTAATTAGTAATTTAACTTTATAAAATTATAGAATTAACGAATCACTCTAATTTTAAAATTAAAATAACTTTGAAGTTTAAAAAAGGTCATTTTAAATATTACTTTAATAAGTAGATCTAAATCAAGATAAGAAATTAGTTCATAGCCTCCCAACGGGTCACACAATCTATTGTTACCCTTTTTAATTTTTTAAAAATTATCTTAGAAAAAAAATTTAAATGTTCAAAATAAGTAAATTAAAACAGATTTAAAATTATTTAGTTTCGGAAAAAATATATTTGGGAAGATGGCACGGGAATGAGCACGCGGGCTAACATCTAGTTTCTTTTGGTGGACGCTAGACATACAGTTTCGAATGCGACACATTTGCTGTCTAAATCATTTCTTTTTTTACCCATTTTTTACTGTCTAGTTGGGCCATCATGCAATTTACCCATTTCCATCTTGTTGGGCTCATACTTAGTGTGTAAATAGCTTATTTAAGCTTCCTGGGCTACTTAACAAAAAAGACAGTTTGTGGGCCTGCGATAAACTGTATTTATAGGTTGGGATAGAGAGTTTACTGTTTTCACCTTTACGTTTTCTTTCACGATGTGTTTTCATGCATGTGTAAAATAGTTTATTTTATATGACGAAAAGTTTAGTTTACAACTTTTCCCTTTAGAGATTCTCTCATTTGTTTGTTATTTGTTTTGACTTTATTATTTTATGATTAAGCTAAATATCCAACTCATGGTATGTTGAAATTAGTGCTTGAAACCCGAAAAATGACATTTGAGGTTGTAACTGTAATTTGAAATTTATTCCAGTAAGTTTAATATTTTCAGAGAAAATTTGATTAAATACAGTTTGACTAAAAACAATTTTAGATACTCTAATATAAGCAAATATTATTTAATGTCTTAAGAGGCAGTCCTATAATCCCATTTTAGTTTTGTCGATGTTTGGAAATATCTTTTTTTTCCCAGACCTATTTGTTTCTTTAAATTTCTCAAAAAATTAATAAAAAAATGATTATTTTACTAAGATAAAATAGATGAAAGATTTTATTTGATACAACAAGGGAAGAGTTTTTTTTTTTTTTTTTGGGGGGGGGGGGGGTGGTGGTTTAGGGAGGTTTTGGCGGGTTTGACTATTAAAGAAGACAGGTTGAGTTGAGTTCTAGTTTACGGTTACCACCAAGGAAAAATATGCCACATTGTTGTTCTTCTCAGTACTAAATATGTTCTAACGTCTAGACAAATGTATCACCTTTTTTTAATCCTTAGCAAAATGTCTCACATTCTTTTACCCCAGACTAATGGATCATTCATTTCCTGTTGTGACTGTGATGATGGGCGTCATTATAATTTGGAGTAGACCCATGAGCAAGCTTCAAAAGGCAGCATCACATGAAATGGTTTCCAACTGATTCAACTAGCTAGTCACCTGAACCCAACTGCATCCAACATCTTTTCTTAACCCTCTTGCTTTGATCAATACCCTTAACTGTCCAATCTCATCCCACATACCAAATCGGGCATACAAATTTGATAGCATAATGCATATCCCAGCATTTTGAGGATCCAACTCAAGACCTCTCTGAGCTGCCAATTTGCCCAGCTCTATATTCCCACGATCCACACAAGCACTGAGTAGAGCTCCCCACATTGACACCACACAATTTCCCGTTCCCGTATAAAGCGTCTCATTTAGTAATTCCCATGCCTTCTGCAATTCACCAGCCCTACAAAGCAAATCAACTAGGCAACTGTAATGCTCTGGACCAGGATCTAACTTGAAATCATTAGTCATTGATTCAAAATACTTGACACCGGCGTGTACTTCTCCTGTGCGAGCACAAGCTGAGATCACTGTCAGGAACGCTATACCATCTGGTCTGATTCCTTCCACCAACATATCATTGTACAAATCAATAACTTCCTTGTAATGTCCATTCCTACCATAAACACCAAGCATGGAAGTCCACAACACAACGTCTCTGCTTCTTTCTTTTCTGTTCTCCATTCCAACCAACTTGAAGACTTGCCAAGCCTTCTTTACCAAGCCACACTTGCCATACATCTCAATCAATGCGCTCTGAAGAAACACATCACTCTCTACATCAGGTGTCGTACGGAGCAAGTAACCATGCAGTTGCCTACCCAATTCAACCGCAGATAATCCAGTGCATGCCCGTAAAGCTGCTGATAGTGTGAACTGATCATACTTTAGTTTCAACTCGGGCATCTTCCTAACAAGTTCAAGTTCCTCAATCCATAACCCTGCCTCGCCATAACCCGACAAAAGTGCATTGGCACAGACAGAGTTCTTCTCAGGAATTTCATCAAACACAACGGCTGCATCTTTTACATTGGACAATTTGGAATACAAATCAATGAGAGCACTGCCCACAAACACACTAGAAGACCAACCTGATTTTCCTACAAGGGCATGTATCTGTTTCCCAAAATGAACGTGTTTGACTTTAGAGGAAGCCGTCAAAGTGCTACACAAAGCGTAGGTATCCAAGGGAACACCGTTGGTGTGCATAAAGGAGAAGGCCGTGAGAGCGAGAAAGGGGAAACCTTTGTGACAGAAATCAGATATTAGGACGTTGAAGTGTAATGGGTTGGTGGCGTTGATGCATTGGAAGAAATTGTTGAGTGATTGAAGGTTGTTGTTATTCTTAGGAAGGCATGCATGATATGTAGCAATGAGTTGGGTGTGGAAATCATGGGAGGCAAAGAGTAAGCCTGTTGTGAGAAGATGAGCATGAAGTTTCTTAATGCCTGAGAGATTGCTAGTTACACGACATTGCTGCAAAAACTGAATTAAGTTGGACATGTAAAAAAACAAGGAATTAATGAAGCAAAAACGTGCATGTTAATGTTAACATGCGACTACTCTATAATTGAGATTCCTTGTCAAAGTGTGCGGCATAGTGCATCCGATCAAAAGGAGATCCGAAGTCCCTCAAAATCATGGCTGCTTGTGAGTATATTAAGGCAAAATGTCAACAAATAGACATAAATGCTACTCTTTTCTTCCTTACAAAGAATAAATCCTTAATTTATGAATTAATAAAAAGTAATTATATAAGTATATAATATTAAATAAACGAATGTGTTGATTTTTTTAATTTAAAAATTTTAAATTAAAATATATCCACTTATATGTCTTGTAAGACTAAAAATAATATTTTATTATTTTATCAACATAAATTTTATAATAAATAATAATATTTTTTATAATAAATATATTTAAAAATAAATATTTATTTTATATTTTTAAATGTTGATAATAATTTTTTTTGTATTTATAATATTGTTTTTGAAAATAAAAAGTTATATATAGTACTAGCATGTTTACACTTTAAATAAATAAATAATTTCTACACAATAAAATTAGTGATTTATTTAAAAAATAAGTAAATGTTTTTTAATCTCTAAAATATTAAAAAAAATTACAACCGATAGAAAATTATAAATTAAAAAGGCTTTTTGCCCCCACTTATTTACAATTCCCAAACTTAGCAAAAAGATATAGCATTAGCATGCCTTGTTTTATAGAAAATTAGGGATTTCAACAATTGATTTAAATTGGTTTGATCCTCAATCGCATTTTCTAAGATCAGCATTTCATTTTGCTTGTCTTCTAAATTGTTAGGGCAAAAAAAATAAAATAAAATTATAGGGTAATATAACAAGATGGAATCAAATATGAGCTATTATTATTTAATCGGGGACCAGAAAACGGACAATTTAATTCGTTCTAAGACACGGGTAGAGATAAAAATTTGCAAGGCTGTCCTAGGGCCACAATCCCTATTGAATGCCCTACTAAAAGGTGTGCATACGTACCCAGATATAATTATTGATGTATCCTGTTTAATAAATCAAAGTTGAAACTGAATGGATACGATGGATAGAATGTTCAAATTTCTTGATCCTTTACTGCGTCAATGGTGTTTTGCTTCCATGATTTAAATTCATCTTAAGCGTTCTTTTCCTTTATACATCTGCCTTTGACATGTTCAATAGCCTTTGATCTTCCATATTTTGTGAGATTGGTTGAAATAAAATTTCCCCCAATAATCTTAGCTTATTTGACCCAATCAGACCAATTCCAAGCTTTATATACGCTTTAACCTCCTAAAGGCTATATAAGTTACTTTCAATTCCGGATTAGTACGTAAATAATCCTCTGCAGTGAGGCTTATTAGACGGTAAAAACCAAAAGAGAGGGAAAAAAAATGAACAATGTCGATAATCATGTTGTCAATCTTTGTTTTTTTTTTTTAAGTGGCGTTTTTGCCAATGATACATATGCAAAATAATTGGAAAAAAAAAAAAAAAAACCAATTTCATAGTGAACCTTTCAGCATGGGTCAACTTTTCTCAACCCCATGTTGAAAGGCAAAAAACCATAAAACTAAACAACTGTCTCTTCATATGTACTTGGGTTGCATGTCATAGCCTATATAAGCCAGAGGTGATGTTAATGAAGATGTCTTCTGTGCAGGGAATTGTTAGGCCACCCATTGGATGAGAGAAGCCAAATTCTTCCTCCGCTATACTTAGCAGTTCTTGAAATGAAGGCTCATTCAACAATGACACTGGTATCACATATCTCTTCTTTTCACCCTCTCCTACATACACAACAAAGTGTCCTTTTGGCACATCAAGTGATGTTGCAGCTCCTTGATTTGCAAACGGATTCGATCGGCGAAGAATGTGTTTAGCACTCAAAACACTAGGCAAACGAATAGCCATTCCACTAAGTATTGGTTTTG
Source organism: Abrus precatorius (assembly GCF_003935025.1). Taxonomy (NCBI): domain Eukaryota; kingdom Viridiplantae; phylum Streptophyta; class Magnoliopsida; order Fabales; family Fabaceae; genus Abrus; species Abrus precatorius. The sequence continues at coordinate 21,440,572 of NW_020874384.1, forward strand.
ACTTGGAAGAGGTTCTTGTCTTCACAATTGAGTTGAGTGAAGAAAGTTTAGACTATGCTTTGTATTTATAGATGAAAACGTTTGGAATATCAGTGGTGAAATTAGGCATGGTTTATTAGTGTGGGACATATGCATTCAAAATATCACGCGGTGTGTACTCAAACTTATAGGCAAAAAACGTGTTGATGACCTTCGCTGATTATTTATTGCAGATGCTGACCATTAATTCTAAGGGAACGCCAATAGGTGGCTTACAGAATTAATTTAGCAAACTTAGATAGCAAAGTTTATGGTCAGTTTTGACGGACTCGAGAAGGAGGATAGCATTCACTATTCAAGTTTTGTTTTGGTCGGTGAGAGTGCATGTTCAACTTTTCAACGCGTGTCTACAGTTCGTTGACACGATGATATAAATGCTAGTTTCTACCACTCCTCTGTACGGTGGAAATCTAATTGGTTAGATTAGATCCACACATTTCTCCTCAAATATCATCTGATTATTAGCTGTGCAATAACATCTGCTGATGATCTGTTCTAATGTGATCATAATCCAAGTTCACGAATTGGAAGGTAAACGCCATTGATCTATATTCATAATGCCAATCTATTATTTCTTCACAAGATGATATAAATGGTCAAAAGCCTAAATTTGATTGAGAAACAGCGTTCATATATAAATTTTATATAAAAATTACACAACAAAGAGAGATAAAAAAAGAGAGAATATATGATAAAATGGTTGATGTGATGAAAAAGAAATATTTTTTAAAACTTGTTTTATGATCAATAATGTATCTTAATATTAGAATTTCAGTTGGGTATAGTATCAACCACTCTTTTGTACGATGGAAATCTAATTGGTTAAACCCACATTTCCGCTCAAATACCTACAAATTCTATGCCGTGCAAAATATGTACTGGTTGTACTGATCTTATCAGAATGCAAGTCCACCGGTTGGAATTCAACGATCAATTATTTCTTAGCCGACATCAAAATCCAACAAAATTCAAATTATATTTGCACTGCTTTTAGTTTTGGATTTACTGGAGAAATTTGACTGATTTATAGATACATAATTAATTTTAGCAGTGTTTGTTGTTTTGTGTATTGATCACTTAATAAAAGCATCGACATAAAATATTATAAAAAGTAATTGTTTATTATTGAATTTGGATCACTTTATTTGACCATAATACAAATAATGAACTTCTGATGTGTGGAAACAAATATCCATTGAATATGGTCATGGATACTGAAGTTGGTCCTAGCACAAAAATGAATCTAGGTATAGGTCTCTTTCTTTTGCAAGTATATATGGATGTCCTAAAACTTACGTAAGTCTTACTCATTGCCATTGCTGACTCTATAGTCAATATAATATAATATAACAATCTTAGCCTGTCCAAGATGGCTTATACAGTCACTGTTTAGTGGTGACAACATGGGTTGGATGTGCCGGTCAATGTATGTATGTCTTAAATTTCAACCCATAAAACCTGTGTGCTGTGATAGGATGGGGAATGACAAGTTAACGAATAGGACAAAATTTCTTTTCTTTTTTTTTTAACTCAAAGTTTCTAACAGTCTCAATGTACGTAAACTTATTTACAAATCTCTATTCCAATCCATATTTTTACTTCTAATCTAATTTATTATTTTTACAAAATATATTCTAATTTAATTTTTTATTTTTCAGTTAATTCCACTATTTTATTATTTTAAGCATATATTTAATCCATTTCAAAACAAAGAAAAAAAAAAGTCAAACCGGCCGAATCTCATTTTTACTTTCCTTGGCTGGCAAAGGGTTTGGACTAGGCCAACTCACCTCTTACAAGAGAGGATGCTTCCCCTAATGCAACGTTATTGATTTGTGGTACTGTCTCGTGCCTAGTCATGCTGGGTTTCTTGCCCCTATTATATATTATTTCATGAAAAATTAAATTAAAAGATATTTTTCATGTTTTAATTCACTCCACAAGTTTAGTTTGCCACTCAAATCAATGAATTGCCCCTTTACATATACTAACATGAAAAAAGAGACAGCATGCCGCCAAGTGTTTTATAAAGATGAATCGTTGTGGAATTCAACAATTGATATTGGTTAGTTTGATCCTATCCATTGCATTTTCTGACAACAAGGAAGCATTGGCTTCAAGTTCATGAAGAAAGAAATAAAAGAAGGAATATGGAATACAATCATGATTGTAATCCACTTTTTTCTCAGCGGTATTCTTTGCCAATGATACATGTGCAATATAATCTGAAAAATCCAATTGCATGGAAAACCTTTCTGTTGGGTCAAATTTCTCAACCCCAAATTGAAAGGCAAAAACCAAAACACCAAACTTTGTTTTGAGATTAACTTTTGGGTTTTGGCAGCATGTCATAGTCTATGTAAGCCAGAGGTGATGTTAACGAAAATGTCTTCTGTGCATGGAATTGTAAGGCCACCCATTGGATGGCTGAAGCCAAATTCTTCCTCCGCTATACTTAATAGTTCTTGAAATGAAGGCTGATTCAACAATGACACTGGTATCACAAATCTCTTCTTCTCACTCTCGCCTACGTACACAGCAAAGTGCCCTTTAGGCACATCTAATGATGTTGAAGCTGCATGGTTTGCAAATAGATTAGATCGGCGAAGAATGTGTTTAGCACTCAAAACACTAGGCAAACGAATAGCCATCCCAGTAGTATTGGATAGAACTTGGAAGAGGTTCTTGTTTTTCACTATTGAGTTGGGTAAAGAAAGCTTAGGATAATGCTTTGTATTTATAGATGAAAGAGTTTGGAAGAATCAGTGGTGAAATTAGGCATGTTTGTTAGTGTGGGACAAGTGCATTCATAAGACCACGCGGTGTGTACTCAAACTTATTGGCGAAAACGTGCTGATGACCCTCACTTTCACTTTTTTTTTTTTATTGCAATGTTGACCACTTCTTAGAGTTAGAGAACACCTATAGATGGCTTACAAAATTAAGTTAACATGGGTGATATAAATGCAAGCTTCTACCACTCTTTTGTACGTTGAAATCTAATTGGTTATATTAGATCGACAGTTTCCCTTAAGTATCATCTGATTTTATTTGCCATGCAAAACATGTACTGATTTGTACTAATCTGATCATAATGCAAGTCCACTGATTGAACTGTAAACCCCATTGATCTAATCATAACGTGATTCTACTATTTCTTGATTAATTGATATATATGGGCCAGAGTGACCTAAATTGATTAGAGTTCCATTTGGGTATAATGTCAACCACTCTTTTGTACGACAGAAATCTAATTGGTTAGATCCACATTTCCTCTCAAATACCATCTGATTATTTGCCGTGCAGAACATATACGTACTCATTGTACTTATCTAATCAGGATGCACGTTCACTGATTGGATTTCCATGATCAATTATCTCCTTGTCACAATCAACCTAGCTAGATTCAAATTAAATTCTGACAGCTTTTAGTCTTGGATTTATTAGAGACAATTGACTGAGTTTTAGAGCTTCACTTGAAAATGAATCCCACTCTTCCAGTATATATATATTCTGATTAAACTCTAGGATACTACTTGGTCAGATCACGTATGTCCTAAAAATACTAGGCCATGTATTGAGGAACTTGGTGGTAGTACGGTAAACCCATTCACTGTTCTGTCCATTAGTGACGAATATACTTTGAATATGCTCCTAGCTGTTTGAGTTTAATGGAATTCAAGAAAGAAAAGATTATTAACGAGAATGAGCACTAACAACACAAAATTAACGGGAAAAGTGTTTCTAGTTATGTTAGGGAGGGTCTATATATAATTATATATAGATGAAAGAATAATAAATTGCACTAACCACTCTAACTGAGATGATCAGAGAAATGAGACTACAAACCGTACACAATACACATGTAATACCTCATAGTGTTGCTGAGAAGCTGCAGTCAGTTCTGGCACTCAGCTTCTCCAGAGGCTTCAGGTTGGCAGTCAAGAGTGTTTGGCAAAGAAGGATTGATTCTTGCCTGAGTTTAGCCTTATAATTCTTTGTAAGGGGATTTAAGCATCCCTTTTTTACCCAAATTCTTCATTAGTAAAGTATTTTCAAAAGTAATATTAGCTTCGTATTCATCAAGAATTCTTTGCTTGGGGCCACTTTTCCCAACCCCCTAACAAACGAATAAAACTAAAATTTCATCTTTAGATTTAATTTGGCCATAGGTGAGATTAAAGAAAATATCTTCTTTGAAGATCATAGTGAGGCCAATACTTAGCAGTTCTTGAAATGAGACACTGGTTCTACGTACATATCCTCCAGGAGCATACAGTGATGTCGCAGCTATCTGCTTGATTTACCAACAAATAAGATCGGCAAAAAATGTGTTTTGCATTTAAGACACTAGGCAAACAAGTAGCCATCACAATTTCTGTGTATTAATGGCAGAAATAAAAGCATGAGAAAAATGTGATTGGTGATGAGAAGGAAATTGGGCAGGTAATTGTGAGAGACAAAGGATTACACGGTCTATATATACTCCAAGTTACTGGCAGAAAGGTGTTGATTGCTTGAGTTGTGCATTAGTTGTAACTAAAGGATATTGGATGGCCAATTATGTGAAAACAAGAAATAGGTGTGTGTGGCCAATAAGAATGAGAGTGAGAAAAGGGAAACCTCTGTGACAGAAATAAGATATTATGACAATGAAGTGTTAGTGGGTTGGTGGAGTTGATGCATTTGAAGAAATTGTTGAGCGATTGTTGTTATTATTCTTATGAAGGCATGAATGAGTTGGTGTGGAAAACATAGGAAGCGAAGAGCATGAGCATAGTTTCTTAATGGCTGAGAGATTGCTAGTTACACGACATTGATGCAAAAACTGAATTACGTTGGACATGTAAAGAAAAAGGAAATAATGAAGCAGAAAGTGATTGTTAATGTTAATATGCGAGTTCTGTAATTGAGAATTAAGATGCATAATGCTCAGTCATCATTTCTGAGCATACCCTCAATACTCTTTCGTGCATTTGTAATGTTCATGAAGGAAGAGAAAAATAAATGACGTACATATGTCCCACAATGCATCTAACTAGAGAGTACTTGTCTTAACACAGTACAATTAGTCAAGTCATACCACAACTTTTTCTGCTGCCCATTGTTTACAAGTCGATCCATGCAGAATACAAACAATCTTTATCTTTGAATTATTGTTTCTTGCTTCTTGTTTATTTGTTGCCATTATTGTTGCTGTCGCCATAAGCATTATTACTTCTACCATTGCATTTGCTATCATTGCTAATACTATAACCCATTGCCAAAAACCACCTTATTCTGTTAGTTCAGCTGGGGGTGCTCATAAAAGGATTTTATCTAGTATAAATTTATCAAATAAACTAAAAAAATTCAAAAACTAAAAAAAATCAAATTCTTTTATTAAATTGGATTGAATTTATTTTTTATAATATTAATTAAACAAAAAATATGAAGAGTACTCGTATTTGTTGCACATGAGTTCCCTATTTCCCCTTTAATGCACTGCGTTTCAAGCCTTTCAAATTTTCGATTACCAGAAGTTACAGGAAAAAAGTTACAAACTTTGTGGTTGCGAATTGGGGGGGGGGGGGGGTGTGAATCCTCAAGACAGCACAAAACATCTTGCACGTGGCAGCATATCCATGACGTCAGAAGATTGGTTCGTGGGATTATTAAGGTTGGACGTGTCATCTTACGCAAGGGGTTCAAAATAGTCATTAAACAATAAAAAGTTTCTATCAAAGTTAGTTTCAATTCCAGATTTGTACGTAGATAAGTATCAGCAATGAAAAAGGAGAGGGTCTTAAAAATAAAAATAAAATGAACTATAAACAATATGGAAAAACATGTTTTTTATCCATTTTTTTAAGTGACGTTCTTTGCCTATGATACATATGCAATATAATCTAAAAATCCAATTGCATAGTAAACCTTCCTGCATGGGTCAACCTTTTCTCAACCCCATGTTCACAGAGGCAAAAAGCATTGGACCAAAAACAAGAGGCAAAAAGCAAAAAACAAAAAACTGTCTTGGTATTTACTATGGCTGCATGTCATAGCCTATGTAAGCCAGAGGTGATGCTAACGAAAATGTCTTCTGTGCAGGGAATTGTAAGGCCACCCATTGGATGAGTGAAGCCAAATTCTTCCTCCGCTATATCTAGCAGTTCTTGAAATGAAGGTTCATTCAACAATGACACTGGTATTACATATCTCTTCTTTTCACCCTCTCCTACATACACAGCAAAGTGCCCTTTAGGCACATCCAATGATGTTGGAGCTGCATGATTTGCAAACAGATTAGTTCGGCGAAGAAGGTGCTTAGCACTCAAAACTCTAAGCAAACGAATAGCCATCAAAGTAGTATTGGTTGGAACTTGCAAGAGGTTTTTTATTAAGTTTTTCACAATTGAGTTGGGTGGGAAAGGTAAGATATGCTGTGTATTTATAGATGAAAGCGTGGGAGAGAATCACTAGTGGAATTAGACATGGTTTATTAGTGTGGGCCATTTGCATTCAAAAGATCACGCAATGTGTACTCAAACTTGTTGACAAAAACGTGTTGATGACCTTCTCTGCTTATTTATTACAGAGGCTGATAATTTCTTAGAGATCACCTATATGTGGAATTAAACATAGATGATATAAATGCAAGTTTCTACCACTTGTACGGTGGAAATGTAATTGGTTAGATTAGATCCACAATTCCCCTCAAATATCATCTGATTATTAGCTGTGCAATAACATATACTAATTTGTACTAGTCTAATCATAATACAACTCCACTGATTGATAGGTAAACCCCATTGATCTAATCATAATGCGAGACTACTATTTCTTGATAAGATGATCATATAAATGGGCCAGTGAGCAAAATTAATTAGAGTTCCATTTGGGTATAGTGTCAACCACTCTTTTGTACGATGGAAATCTAATTGGTTAGATCCACATTTTCTCTCAAAAACCATCTGGCTATTTGCCGTGCAAAACATGTACTGATTATACTGATCTAATCAGAGTGGAAGTCCACTGATCGAAATTCTATCTCCCTGATGAATTATTTCCTAGTCACATCAAAACCAAACTACATTCAAATTTAATTCAGACAGCTTTTAGGCTTGGATTTATTAGAGACAATTGACTATTTATAGGGCTTCACTTTAAACTTCCTGATCTCATCTCATTGTTTTCTTTTTTCTGACTAAACTATAGAATACTACTCGTCTTGGTCAGCTCACAGATGTCAACAATGTTCTAGATCATAGAGGAATTTGGCAATACCGTAAACCCTTTTGACTGTTTGTCCATTTGTGGCATATGTAATTTGAATGTGCTCCCTAGTTGTCTAAAATTTTGTAGTCGAACTTCAAAAAATGGTTATTAACGAGAAGGACCACTAACAATAAAAGGTTAACTGGAAAAACAAGGGTATAAATTAACTCAACAACTAAAAATGAAAAATACTGAACATTATGCTTTTGGAAAACTTGCATTGCATGGGACGGATTCATGCATACATATTCTTGAGATGTTCCAATTTCCAATTGGCTTTTATATGATCTGTTCAGCTGAAGTTGAGAACAAGCTTCTGAGATTGCACGGGTGTACATTGGGAACATATATCCTGATCATATTGGAACTGATCAATTGGGAGAAGAACGAAAAATATTGTTTTATCGTTTCAAAATATATTTCTTAGTCATCCTTTCTCTCAAACTTCCCTTAATACTCCATCGTGCAGTCGCAATATTCTACAAAAATAGAAAGATAAATTAATCAAATAAGCATGTCCTACCGTGCATCCAATCAGAGAGGCCTTAGTTGTACAACTAGTTCAGTCTTAACAAGTTCTGTTTACTAATCGATATATATTACAAACAATCTTGTACCGTGTGATATTTAATGTACTTCACATGCATACACTAACACACTCGTGCGTTCGTATATATATATATATATATATATATATATATGTACTGCAATTCTCTTTTTTATTTAATTTATATGATTTTAAATTTTTAAATATTTAAGCAGGTTTATTCACTAATTAAACAAAATGGGTTGAACCAAACCTATTTTTTTGGTGGATATATGACGGGGCAAAACGGGATCAGTTGAGCGATTTTGTCATTTCAATGTTCAAATTATATTTATGCATATTCAGACGCACTAAAAAAATGGATTAGGCTAATTTCCTTTTTTTTTTTTTAAATTCGAAATTCTCACCTCAATTTTCCCCCCTAAACTCGTATATATTTACTTCTCGTCTAATTCATTATATATTTTATTATTATTATTTTTCTATCCAAGCGAAAAAATCTTACAGGACAGGATGCTTCCCCAAATGCAACGTCTTACTCTGAATTTGTGCGGTGTGGGCATTGGCTGTGCCCTGTCATGCTCAGATTCTTCACTTCAACAATTAAATTAGAAGGTATTTTTCACGCTTTAACTCGATTCACTACATTAGTTTTCCACTCAATCGTTGAATTGTCCCTTTACAGTTCCTAAACTCGGAAAAAGATGTAGCATCTCGGTGTGTTTTTATAGAGATGGAAAGTTTTGATCCTCTCTATCTCTTTTTCTGACTAAATATCCCTTTGCATGTCTTCTTAGGACAGACCCCGGCTCGGATATTTATGTTCGGGCTTAAAAATTCAAATTAAATGGGCAATTCCAAGATGGGTTCAAATTTGACTATTACTTATTATAATTATTATATTTGGGAAACAGAAACGTGGCTATTTGATTCTTTCTAAGATGCAGTTAATGATAAAATTGGGTAGGCCTGTCCTAGGCGCTACAACCTCAATTAACTGCCCTACTGAAAGTTATGGAGTAAACTCCTAGTTCTTTGGGCTATCACAGTTTAATCCTTTAAATTTTTAAAACTTATGTTAATCTCTAACTTTGTAAAAAGTCGTTTATTTTAGTTATTTTTTACTGTCATTTTGTACAGAAAGGATTAAGTTAATCGCGTTTTGGCAAGTCAGGACTAATCATGTACTTTTAAAATTTCAAGGACCAAAATGTTTTATTGTTATAATTTCAAGGATTAATTTAAGAGTATATATATATATATATATAGTTATTGAAATATCCTGTGGAAGAAATCTGAGTCTAACGGTATGCTTGAGAGTTGAGTTTTGAAAAGGAAAGAAAGAGAGGAAAAAATTATCATTTTTAAAAAATAATTTCTTATTTGATGATTTTTAAAATAAAAGAAATAAAATAATAGATTAGCACAATATTTTGTTTACTTTAATAAACGTTGTATAACTCTCTTAATTTAAATATAAAATATTTACCCTCCCCTTTCTTTCTTTCAAAACTTAACTTCCAAACATACCCTAAAGGATTAAGTTGGATGGTTGCAATAAATAGAATGTCAAATTCCTTGATCAATACTATTGCCCCAGTGGTGTTTGTTTTTAGCCTGTTGGTGATTAACCCTTCTTGCATATTATGTAAGATTGGTTGGAATAATATATTCCCAGAGTAATCTTAGCTTTTTTATCCAATACAATGCTCCTTGAGGCTATCGTAGGTACTTCCAATTCCAAATAAGGATGTAGGTACCAGACAATTATTAGCAGTGAAACATGACAGCATACAACCAATGAATTATAATTTTTGTTTGCTGATATTTTTGATCAATTGATAACTATAATATTTTTTGGAGCAAAAGAATGGGGAAAAAAGGGAAGACTTACAAGCAGAAATTTATCACCATTCAGTAACCTTTTGCTTGGGGCCACTTTTCTTAAGCTCATGTTAAAAGGATAAAATTAAGGTTCAGCTTCAGATTTAATTTTGCTCCCTCATCATAGTCTATGTAAGCTATAGATGAGATTAATAAAAATATCTTCTCTGCAGGGAATTGTGAGGCCATCCATTGGATGATCGCAGCCAAATTCTATCTTGGTTATATCTGGCAGTTCTTGAAATGAGGGCTAATTAAGAAAGGACACTGATACTACATATCTCTCTGTTTTTGTTTTTATTAACCTATCCTGCATATGCTGCAAAATATCCTTTAGAGACATCAAGTGATGTTTGTAGTACTTAACACAATAGTCAAACAAATAGCCATCACAATAGTCTTGACTAGCACTGTGTATTTATGGTTAGAAATATAAGCATGGGCAAAATGTCATTGATGTGAAAGAAATTGGGCAGGTAATTGCGAGAGATATTAGTATTCAGAGGATCACACGGTCTTCACTCCATCAAGTTATAAGCAAGGAAGCTTTTAATTACTTGAATCGTGCATTAGCTGTAACTAAAGGGTATTGGCTAACCATTTATTTGAGAACTAGATATAGGTGTGACCAATAAGATAATTTGTGAGATGTATATGACAAAGCCTATGGTTGATTTTAGAGGCTTGGGGGAAAGGATAAGATTAGTGGCTTATCATGCATGCTAGTTGTTTTTAAATGGTTAGATTTGAATTGGTCATTCAAATAAGTGTACAGGAATGTTCCATTTGGCTCGACCATTGCGTACTTTCTACACTATTGTGCATAAAATTCCACTTGGATAGCAATTTGAAATACATGATTTGTTGCTATCTAACATTATTTGTTGCCAGACCTAAAAGTTTAGAAATGGAATAGTTCTCATAATTGGATAAGTATTTGTAAACTTGAACTCAATTATTTGCAGGGTTTACCATCTGTTTTGATAAGTTAATTCTGTGTCCATATTATATATGGCTCTAGTGGAAGGCTATTTTTGTGGAAATATGTCTGTACATAATGTGAAGTTACCATTCCTATTGCCTAGTCACACTCTTTGCTAGTAGCAAACGTTTTCTGTCATTTAAAATTTTAAATACAAGAGATTATGATGATTCTAGAAACATGGGTTGGCTGCTAGGATATTGAAATCAAGGGTTGAATGGTTACGTATTCTAAGATGAATTTTCTAAATCAACAGCAAGTGCTTTCTCTCAACTACTCTGACGACAAGTGCATGTGAAGTGCACAGGGAGTCCTTGTGATTTTAGTCTTCATGACAATCCAACTCTTTCATGTAAAATTAATTGTTGAGTCGTAAGCTGGGATCAATTATTAGTATATTTGTTGATTCATTTTGACTTTAATTATTTCAGAAAAGTATAGGGCGACAAATTTGAAGGTAAGATTTAGACCCTGGAAACAAAATTGTTGCCCCCTGAAATTTTTATATTAATATCTTCATGTTGATAGTTGAACATTCATCATGGTCCGAGTTTAACTTTCTCATTCCCATATATTATCGGATGAAAAATTCAGGTATCACATACCTATAGGAGGAAGAAAAAGAAAAGAAAAAGGACATTTATCATAGCCATTGATTAAATATAATCATTTCAATAAGTTGCAGGACAGTTAAATTCTTGTTTTGTCTTTTGAGTGATCTCAAAATATATCTGAAAGCTTTACTAACATACATCTACATAACTATTTATAGGATCTGTCCTATTGCATAACACATTCAAACATATCCTTTAGGTGTTCTAACTTCCAATTGGATTTTATAGGATTTGTCCTGTTTTATGCGAAGTTCTGAACAAGTTGATGAGATTACGTGGCTGTGCATGGGGAAAAGTGTTGTGGAGGAACTGCAGTCAGTTTTGGCACTTTAGTGGCTATCTGTTAGCAGTCTGATCATTTTGCCAAAGGGAGATTAATTCTAACCTGAGTTTAGCCTCAATAATCCTTTGAAAGTGTATTTGAAATACCACTACTACTTCAAATCTTCATTGGAACACTATTTTCAAAAGAGAGATATTGGCTTTATATTCATCTATTTCCTATTGAAAATAAATAAATAAAGAAAACAAGTTGACGTAACATGTGAGTGTACAACCAATTAATTCTAATTGTTGTTCACTTATGTTTTTGATCAATTGATAATTACAATATTTTTTTGGTGCAAAAGAATAAAAAGAAAGACAAGACTTGTGAGAGGAACTTAATCACTTTTTAGTAACCATTGGCACGGGCCAACTTTTCTCAACCCCATGTTAAAAGGAAAAAAAAAAAATCCAAAAATTTTATTCGGTTTTAGTTTAGCCCAGTTATAACAGTCTATGCAAGGCAGAGGTGAGATTAATGAAAATGTCTTCTCTGCAGAGAATTGTAAGGCTATGACTGGAGCCAAATTCTTCCTTGGCTATACTTAGTAGTTCTTGAAATGATGGCTGATTAAAAAATGACATTGGAATTACTTTTTTTTTTGTCTAACTTTTCTACATACACAGCAAAGCATTCTTTAGGAACATCCAGTAATTTTTAAGCTGCTTGATTCTCGAACAACTTAGATCAGTGAATATTTAGCACTTAAGACACTAGGCAAACAAATAGCCATCACAACAATATTGATTTACAATTTAGCACTTCGAAGATTTTTTGGTTCTCAATTAAGTTGGGTCAAAAAAGCGTATGATATGCAGGTTAGAAATAGAAGCATGAGAACAAAGTCTTTGATGTCAAGAAAATTGGGCAGGTAATTGTGAGAGACATAAGCATTTAAAGGATCACACGGTCTGCACTCCAAGTTATAGGCAGAAAGCTATTTTTTACTATGATCCTGCATTAGTTGTATAGTATATTCGCCGATTAAATATGTGAGAACTAGCAATAAATGGAAGAAATGAGAATTTATAAAATGCATACGGGATAGCCTCTGGTCGATTTCAGAGACATGGGGGCAAAGAATAAGATTCATGAATCATTATGTATAGTTACTATTTCTTAAATATTAAGATTAGGATACGTCATTCGATCAAGTGTCTGCTCTAGCGTACTTAGCAGTTTCATTTGAATAGTGTATCGAAATATATGCTTTATGTTATCTTATAATACTTAGTGGTAAACCTGATGCTGTTAGTCGATTGGTTTACCTTCTGTTTTGACTAGTTAATTCCGTGTCCATATTATATAGCTTTAGTGAAAGGCTATTTGTTCAGAAATACAAGTCTATAGACAACGTGAAGTGCAATTCCTCTTGTCTAGTCACACTCTTCGCTAGTAGTAAATGTTTTGTCATTTAAAAACAATGAGATTATCATGATTCCAGAAATGCTGGCTGGCTACTAGGACCTGGAAATTAAGGGTCTCCATTGGGTGCATATTCTAGGACAACTCTATTCAAAATCAATGGCATGAGCTTTCTCGCAACTACTTCAACGACTGGTCCATGTGAAGTGGATGGGGAGTCCTCGTGAATGTGTTCATCACAGCCCAACTCTTTCAAACGTCACAAGTAAAATTAATTTAGACATTATTGTAATGTGGGATCAATTATTAGTATTGCTTAATCATTTTGACTTCAATTTGTCCAGGTAAAGATGGAGGTTGTAGTTATTTATGTAAGATTAAACCCAGGTAACAAGTATTGTCACGCACTGAATTTTCATATTAATCTGTTTTACGTTGATAGTTGAACATTCATTGTTTTTGGGCCCGAGTTTCTGCTATGTATTAAGGCATTATATGCCTATACCTAAAACCGGAGGACATTCATCATGGTCGTAAACTTTCTGTACGTTGTAGGACAGCAAATTCTTGATTCGTCTTTGGCTGGTCACAGAATATGTCAAGAGTTACTACTCATCCCCATAAATACGAGATGCAGAGTGTCTCTCAGTACAGGGTTTGTGCTTGTGCATGTTTTTGAGTTCATTCAAATAGACAAAAACAACAGATAATTCTGACTACGTAGTTTCATTAGGTTCTCATACAGAGGACGTTTTTCCACTTCAGACGAAACCTGATAAAAAGAAGAAGAAAGAAACACCTACTGTGCCTGTACAAAGTTGTCTCAACTAGTCTATGTTAGGATCTTGACCAAAAGAAAAGTCTATGTCGGGATCTTTTGCAGTGATGAATTATAGCCGGTTCAAGCAAGAAGCTATATCCAAGAACACATCCTCCTTGCAGGGAATTGTGAGACCACCCATAGGATGATTGTAACCGAATTCCTCTTCAACTTGGTTAAGCAATTCTTGAAATAAAGGCTCGTTCAAGAATGATACTGGAATCAAGAACCTCTTCGTTTTCTCACCAACATACACTGCAAGATACCCTTTTGGAAATTCCACTGCCTTGCAAGAAGATACTTGGCATGCACTAAATGATGATCGTCTAATACCTGGTAAGCGAAAACCCATTGTCTTGTTTCTTCACACAATGAACGATAGAATGACCTGAAAGTAGTAGAATAAAGCAATGAACTTGAATTCTGATGCTTTTGTACAAGAATGATTTGTGATCTGTGTAAACCCAAGGACGGATATATATATGTAAACCATTATCTATCAAGTTGGACTGAATAGGTTTTTATGCGTAGTGAGAGACCGGGTTTTTGTTTTGGTCAACGGAGGCCGTGTCATTAGAGATCACGTGGTCTTGTCTTCAAGGTTTTCATCTAAGGATGTCATGAGATGAGAATACATGCCCCACTTTTCAAAACGTAGGCCTATCAAATAGACCTGTAATGACCTGGTTCACATGTTTTAAACATGCCTAAAACATAGCAAATGTTTTGTTCATATTTTTATAAAGTAAGTGGTAGCTGCTGCTTACTAGTACTTGAAATAAAACCTATAAATAGTGAACTCTGTTTGGAAGCTATAACATCATATTGTTTGGAAGCAACCTCTTTAAGTGGCATAATGCTAATTGGCACTTAGATTATATGATTCCACGTGAGCCAATCCATTTAATTCAAATAGTAAATCTACTAATGTAGAATGGTCTTATAAATTTGGCACAGCCTTTTTAGAATAATAAAACAACAGGTATTTCCATGCTAGTGTGAGATCAAGCATTTCACAAACCCATCCCAGGTGCATCCGCAAGTCTTAAACAGCTTTTAAGTGTATAAGCAAAGGAAAAGAGTGTGGTAAACATTCACTAATATTAGACAAATGGTCATTGATATTTGACATAAGAAAAATTGCTCTTAACTGTCCTAAGGTAACTTGAGAGGACATGGCACACCAGATGTTATGGAGACACTTAATCTGCACTTGATTGCCCAATTTACGTTTAATCTTTAATATAACGGGTCAACTTGAGAGGTAAATTTGGATATTCATTATGTATGATTACTTTGAACTTAATTCTGCATTAATTTGATTTTTGAGACACGTATATAAAAAATATAGACGGGCTTACGTAAAATCAAATAATTATTGTTTCTGATCCCAGCGGCAAGAGAAACAAATCAGTTAGAGTTATTATACATATGCATTACGGAAACAAGTGAAGCATGTTGAAAT
Organism: Abrus precatorius; assembly: GCF_003935025.1. NCBI lineage: Eukaryota > Viridiplantae > Streptophyta > Magnoliopsida > Fabales > Fabaceae > Abrus > Abrus precatorius. The sequence continues at coordinate 21,455,867 of NW_020874384.1, forward strand.
TTCAGACCATAAACAATTTATTATTGCTTCCCTCTTATTAATAAACATGTTAAAGCATTTTTAATGCAATTTTCTTATTATAAAACTCTGAAAATATTTTTAATGCAATATAGGGAGTTTGAATATTTAGAACATAAGTATTTTAATTTATTTAATATAAAATATTTAAAAAATGAAATTTAAATACAATACTTCTTACATAAGGATTTTTTACATTAGATTATATTTATTTTTTTACCATTTTATTGTTGTTGTTATAATAGTTACTCCTCAGTGATTCATTTCTATCATAGATATTTATTTAAGTGGTCAATTCAGGCGATTACGACATGGCATGGGTATCCCAAACTGCAAGATAGCTCTTTGGCACATTCCCATGGTGTCCATGAGATGAAAGATCACATGGTGTGGTCTCCGATGCCTTTATCAAGGATCAAAAGTTCCATAAGAGTGAAAACTCCACCTTCTGAATGAAAGGCTAGTAGAGTACCCACTCGAAATAAAATGAGATATACTCAAGGTAAGCTTAATGCTTGTTCAATGGCTACACATTTCTGTAGCCATCCATTAGACATGTCACGTGTTTTCTTCCTATTGATAACACAGCTCAATACATGGCTAGCAAAAACTGTCTGGTTGATGAATTATATGGTAGTTGATGACTATAGATCCTAAATTTTAGGTGCCAAAAGTGAACCTTTATCAAGGTCTTGAACACTAGTCATTGTGACCTGAAGATTTTATGCATGTAAAATCAGAAAGGAATAGCATATGTTTGGACCCACAAGTCGTAAACATAGTCTATTCTTGTAATTGAATTATTAATTTCATCAGTTCTATACATTAAGATTTGAACAATTCCAATCTTTTCATGACAGTCTAGCAACAACTGGAATCATAAGATTTTCCATTATCAAGCAAACTTATTCTCAAGACTGTAACTTGTACTGATAATGGTTGTTTAATGGTTTTCTCTGCTTGTAAGAATAATTAGCTAGTAGAACTATAATTCGCGAACCTCTATGAAACTAGTTTGAATTTGGAGTGTTTTCTTTTATAATATTTAAGCAATAAATTTGAGGGAAACTTATGAAGTTGTATTTAGTATTTCATGAAGTTTCTAATTTTTTTCCCTCAATAGGTGAGCCAATATATTTCCCTAAATAAGCTAAACTACAGTTTTGAGGTGCATACCAGTTATGATCGGTGGTTGCATATTCTAGGATGACTTTGTTCAAAATCAATAATAGCATATGCTTTCTCATAACCACTTTGACGGCAAGTCCATGTGCAGGGTATGGGGAGTACCTGTGTCATCACAACCCAACTCTTTCAAATGTCACATGTAAAATTAATTGCTGATTTGGACATTATTGTAAGCTGGGAACAATTATTAGTATATTCCTTTATTCATTTTGACTTCAATTTGTTCAAGTGAAGATATGGGTGATAAATTTTTATGTAAGTTTTAGCCCCTTATAATAAGTACTATGCCACGCACTGAATTTTCTTATTAAACAATCATATAAATTTTCATATTGGTCACCAACTTATATATGTTTCAGGACAATAAATTCTTGTTTTTTGTGGGTGGTCTCAAAATATATTGGAAAGGATCACTATGCATCCACACAACTATGCCGTACACCATGGCTCCTAAAGTACTGCGGGGCTTGCGCTTGTGCATGTATTAGAATTCATTTTAATATAATAAAAGAACATATAAATATGAACAATATATTTTCATGAGATTCTCATTCGGATGACCTTTATCCATTTCAGAGGAAACAACAGAATGAAAAAAAGAAAAGCCTGCTGTACAAAGTTGTCTCAACTAGTCTATGTTGGGATCTTTTGCAATATAAATTATAGCCGGTTCAAGCGAGAAGCTATATCTAAGAACACATCCTCCTTGCAGGGAATTGTGAGACCACCCATGGGATGATTGTAACCAAATTCCTCTTCAGCTTGGTTAAGCAATTCCTGAAATAAAGGCTCGTTCAAGAATGATACTGGAATCAAGAACCTCTTCATTTTCTCACCAACATACACTGCAAGATACCCTTTTGGGACTTCTACTGCCTTGCAAGAAGATACTTGGCATGCACTAAATGATGATCGTCTAATACCTGGTAAGCGAAAACCCATTGTATTTTGTTTCTTCACACAATGAACGACAAAATGACCTGACAGTAGTAGAAGAAAGCAATGAACTTGAATTCTGTGGCTTCGGTACAAGAATGATTTGTGTTGCTTGTAAACCTAATGATGGATGTATATATAGATGGTGGAAACCATTATCTATCAAATTGGAGAGTGAATGGGTTATTCGACAGGGCTTAGGGAGAGACAGTGTTCATTAGCGATCACATGGTATTGTCTTGAAGATTTTCATCAAGGATGACATGAGATATGAAAATACGTGCCCCACTTTACATAATGTAGGCCAAGAAAGAGATTTTAATGGCCAGCTTCACTTGTTTTAAACATGTTCTAAACATGATCTAAACATATCAAATGTTTAGTTCATATTTTTGTTTAGCACGTGATATTTGCTGCTTGCCAATTCTTGAAATAATTAATACCTATAAACAGTGAAATCTTCTTGGAAGCTATAATAGCATCATATTGTTGGAGGCAGGGTCTACAAATGGTATCATTCTAAACTAGCACTTAGATCACCTGACATATGACTACACAAGTGAGCCAAACCGTTTCATTCAAACAGAAAAACTAGTGATGTTGAGTGGTTTTCTATATTTGGAAAAGCCTTCTTATAATAATAATGCAAATGAAACTTCTGCACTATTGTTAACTGCAAGAAAAGCTTTAGAAGTGTTAAGAAACTTGGGCCTATGGGTCTAATTTCGCTGCAGGATACCACAATGCAACCCCAAAACCTTAAGGCAATGGGTACATAGGCCCATCTCCTTATAAACTCCTAACTTACTCACACTTTTCACACTTACCATGAGTTCACACTGTTGACTTACTCGGTTGCGGTTCATATACTCGTTTGAGCAGGTCACCTAGATCGATTAAGCTCTGATACTACTATTAAGAAACTTGAGTCTAACTCACTCTCAAAAGCTAGCCCGTAGAAGGATTATCCTAACCCTTATAAAGAGTATTTTGGCTCTATTTCTAATCAATGTGAAAGGTTGTGTAATAATACTGACTCAGAACTGAGCCTGATGAAGAGATGTAGAACTTTTGAAACTTCAACGATCAGCTTAATTACTCTGCCTGGATGAGGATTCTACAAACAAAAACAGTCTTTACGGTGAAAAAATAATGAGATTGAAGAGTCAAGAAACCATATGAATCTGCGGCTTTAGTATTTAGCCAATAAGAAACCATATGATTGAAAAGTTGGGTTGAGTGAATCAATAATTAAGCTGGAAAAAGATTCAATTATTATCCTTTAAGGAGAAAAGCTGAAGTTGTTAAAGGGAAACAGAATTTCAAGTTTCTCTAAAAGGAAGTACTACATTTTGGATGGTGTTTAGAGATGCAGAACATTGCATCGGAAACATTAAATCATTTGCCAACATGCGTCTTTTAGGTGAATTCATTGGTTGACTAGTATTGAATGAAAGAACTAAAAGTGGTGGGAGCATGTTAACATTTAAATAACATCAGTTAGGGGTACAACTATTTTTTCATTATATGTACTTGTAATGTGGGATCATGCATTTCGCCAACCTAACCAAGGTGCAGCTGCAGCGTTTAAACAACTTTGAAGAGTGAACCATTTCATTAATGTTTGACAGAACGCCGTTGATATTTGACAAAGAAGAATTGCTCTAAACTATCCTTTCATAGTTTATCGATCATGGAGTTATCCCTGATACTAAAACTACAAAGTATAAAAGAATGTGTATGATGTACAAAATTGTCATCATGTTGTCAGCTAATCTATTTCAGTATCCTTTGGTATGATTTATAGCTCATTCAATTGAGATGTAACTTGCAAGAAGACATCTTCCATGCATGGAATGGTGAGACCACCCCTTGGATGGTCATGTCCAAATTCTCCCTCTACTTGACTTAGTAATTCTTGAAATGCAGGTTGGTTTAGGTATGAGATGGGGATCACAAAACGCTTCATTTTCTCTCCTACATACACGGCAAGATAGCCCTTTGGCACATTCACAACTTTTGAAGATGCTTGGCTACCAGTAAATGAAGCCCTTCTAATGGAAGGTAAATGGAAACCCATTTCAAATGTTTTGAAGAACAAGGTGAAGTTCTCAAATTTAAGAGGAATGTATCTAAGTTTTGATGCGTGAGTATGCAAATGAGTTGTGTTGGTTTAACAGGAAGATGGTGTATTTATAGTTTTAAGAGTTTCTTGAAAGGCATTTAGTATAGAGAGGTTAAAGGATGGGTCCATGAGACAAAAGATCACATGGTGTTGTCTGAGATCCCTCTATGAAGGATCAAAAGTTCAATGAGTTAAAACCCCACAATCAATTGAAAGGATAATAGAGTACCACTTGAAATAAAATGAGATATTCTCATGGTAAGCTCAATGCTTGTCCAGTGGCTGCTCTTTTTTGTAGCCATGCGTTAGACATGTCACATGTTTTCTTCCTGTCGATAACGTAGCTCAATGCTGACAAGTGGCTAGCAAAAACCCTTGTTCATGAATTATATGGTATTATGGTAGTTGTGTCGTTCTCTCTCCCTTCAGTGTCGTTCTTTTATTTTCTCCCAACAAGTTGATGGCTATAGATCATAAATGAAAGAAGCCAACAGGGAACCTTTATCAGGGTCTTGAACACTAGTCATTGTGACCTGAAGATTTTATGCATGTAAAATCAGAAAGGAATAGCATATGTTTGGACCCACCAGTCGTAAACATAGTCTATTTTTGAATTTGAATTATTAATTTCATCAGTTCTATGTATTTAGTTTTGAATAATTGCAATCTTTTCATGATAGTCTAGCAACAGCTGCATTCATAAGATTTTCCATTATCAGGCAAACTTATTCTCAAGACTGTAACTTGTACTGATAATGGTTGTTTAATGATTTTCTCTCTGCTTGTAAGAATAATTAGCTAGTAGATCTATAATTCAAGAACCTCTATGAAACAAGTTTGGATTTGGAGTGTTTTCTTTTGTATTTAGTATTTCATAAATTTCTTTATTTTCCCTCTATTAGTGAGCCAATGTTTTACCCTGAATCAGCTAACCTATAGTTTTGAGATCCATATCAATTATTGCAGTCAAAAATGTTTGCTGAAATAATATTTCCAAAATAATCATACAGTTGATGGACGGGGTTCGTTCAACTGCTGGATAATAATTCGATATATGTTGATCAGTATTTTTCTTGTTTTCTTCCAAAATGGGGCAATATCTTCTATTACCTTTGTGAACATCTGTAAAATACTTTAGAAGAGGAGGACCGGTATATCACATGTTGTTTCGCCAGAAACAACTAACAAGCCATGTGATAATGCCTTTTGATTGGGACAATGCAAGCGATGCCATAAAGAATTAGTGGTGTTAAATTAGAAGCATATGCACGTTAACTTTGATCTGCTAGTAATACTTCAAATAATGGAATTCATTGAGATATGACAAAAGCTAAAATGTTACATCAACCTCGTCTTAAATATTGTAATTTCTCATGAACATCTTCCCACTCTCAGAGGAATGGTAGAAGGAAAAAACTAAAATGGAAAATAAAAAGAAAGAGCCTCCTGTACAGTTTTCTCTGATCTAATCTATCCTAGTCTTCTTTTAACGAGTTACAGCCCGTTCAAGTGAGAAGTGATGTTTAGGAACACATCCTCCCCACATGGAATTGTGAGGCCACCTCTGGGATGAGAATATCCAAATTCTTCTTCTGATTGACTCAATAAATCTTGAAATGAAGGTTGGTTCAAGTATGATATAGGAATCACAAACCGCCTCATGTTATCTCCAACATAGACAGCAAGATATCCTTTTGGGACTTCAACCCCTTTAGATGCTGTTTGGGTTGTAGGTAGTGATGATCGTCTAATACCCTTCAACCCCTTTAAGTGGAAACCCATTGTGTTAAATGACACTGGGAAGTAAAGAACGATGACAGAGATCTTAAAAGAAATAAGTACTGCTTAATTTTTTATTCTTTAAGATGCAATTGATTTGTGTTCCTTGTGAATGAAGTGGTGAGTATATATAGATAAATGCAGCTTTGTGGAGAGTATTTGCTTTAGAACTTAGCAGTGGATGCCCATTTGATTGGTTCTAGTGTCTATCATTCAGACAAGGGTTCATAAGTGATCTCATGGTATTGTCTTAGAGGCCTTTACCAAGGATGTTGATTGCTTAAGACTTGAGAGAGAAATCAATTTATACCCACATGCAGTATGCTGTGCTAACATGATGACCACTTGAAAATGAAAGTGGTATGTACAGGTTGGAGAAACTATTAATTGTGTGGCCATTATAATGGCAGGGTTGATATTTCTCGTTTCATACATGCTTAAAACATCTCACATTTTCTTCACTGATAGTTATGTAGTTTTCACTTGCTTGCACGTCACAAATTGAATGCTTATTAAACCATGATATTCAGATTCCTGAGGCAAGAGGAGATAGATTTTGATTGCATGATCTTATCAATTATCATTGTCATAATTTTCATGTGTCAAATTGAAAAACGAGTCGTTGAAAGGATTGGGAATACTAGTTCAGGTAAGTTGCCAAACTACATGTTAGCCAACCCCTCCTATTAAAATTTCTGTCCAACATTCTACAACAAAAGAAAAAAATTCTGATAGTTTTTAGTGTATGTGAAATGAGTAAGATAGTTGAAATATGTTAGTTAGAATAGTTAAAAATAATAGTTGAAGAAAGTTGAGTAAGACACTTAAGAGATAGAGCATTGATAACTTAATTATTTCTTTGTAACATTTACAATATGATAGCATGCCTATTTATAGGCATCCTCCACCATTGTATTTGGATGGTTAAATATTTAAATATTTACAATATTCTAAAACTTTTTCTAGAACTACCTACAAATTAGAAGATTGAAATAAATTTTCCTAGATTGTTCTTAATAATTTTCTAGGCTATTTTAGAAATTTATATCATTTTTAATAGTTTTATTTAAGAAGGTTGTATATAGCATCTGATAAAAAATTTCAAAATTTGATGGCTTTTGCTGGATAGAAGTAAGTCTGACTCTGACTTGTAATTGTTTTTACTTCTTTTAAGGAGTTCTCATCGAGAAAACAGTTCTGAACTTCGTGCAACTTTGCGAGTGCAGTAGTTTCTTGCTGAACAAGATGGAAAGACAAAACTAGTTCCTTTCTAACTGCTGTTTGTCTAGTAATCACATGTTACTTCTCAAGGGAAGTATTAATTATGGGTTATAGTCAGGAATGGTAGCATATAATATTGCTTATAATTAGATAGTTAAATGTTATCTCAGAAGGAAGTTAACCTTTCCATTTTTTTATTTTTTCCTATTTTTCAAAAAACACTTGTTACGTTAAAATACTCAATAATATGGTATACAGTTGGGGAATAATTAACAAGGTAATGTGATATTGTTGCATAACAAGGCCACTAGGTCAGTGAAGACGGAAGTCCTTGGATTGCAGGGTAAACCAAAATCGCCTTGATTGGAATTCCATGATTAATTATTTCGTAGTCACCATTAAAGGCTATGTAAACTCTAATTATTGATACATTCATACAAGTTTTTATGAGAGTTTCATCTCTTGTTGCAGATATTTTCAAATGCATTTACCGGGGTCACACAAATTATTATATTGGTCTGTTAATTTTCACTAAATCATGGCCAAAGATTACTATATAGCAAAGAGCGTAACTTTAACGACATCTAAAATTCTTGTATTGACTTCTTTGTTTCACACAATATATTCAAAAGAATTACTAATCTTACATCCCAATAACTGTAATACACAATATCCATAAAATTGGCACAGGGCTTATGTTTGTTCATCCATGTATTAAAATATAGATAATTTACAAAAGCCTTCCCACGGTTCTCATTCACATGACTTTTTCTCCAATAATTGAGAAGAAAAAACAAATTAAACATAATTAATGACTACAAAAAGAAAGAAAATCCTTCTGTACAAAGTTGTCTCAAGTAGTCTATTTTGGTATCAGGATCTTCAACATCATGAATCATAGCCTGTTCAAGCGAGAAGTTATATCTAAGAACTCATCTTCCTTGCAGGGAATTGTAAGACCACCCATAGGATGAGAGTAACCAAACTCCTCTTCAGCTTGGCTAAGCAATCCGTGAAATAAAGGCTCATTCAAGAATGAAATTGGAATCAAGAACCTCTTCATTTTCTCTCCAACATACACTGCAAGATACCCTTTTGGAACTTCCATCACCTTGCAAGAAGATTGTTGGCTTGCACTAGATGATGATCGTCTAATACCAGGTAAGCGAAAGCCCATTGTTTCTTTTATTCACTCAATGAATGATAGCAAAGTAGTAGAAGAAAGCTGTGAAATTGAATTCTGATGATTTAGTGCGAGAATGAATTGTGTTGCTTGTGAACCCAATGAAGGATATATATAGAGGATGGGAACCATTCTCTTAAGATGTGGGTAGTGAATGAGTTGTTCGATTAGGTTTAATGCTGAGACAGGGTTCATTAAAGATCACATGGTATTGTCTTGAAGGCTTTCGTAAAAGAATTACATATGATTACTTGTGAAATATGGACCTTAGAAAGAGACTTGTGATGACTTGTTTCACATGTTTCAGACACACAAAAAACATGTCAAATCTTTTGTTCTTAGTTTTTATAAGGCGACTGATAGCTATTGGTACTTGAAATTCAACCTATAAACCACGAAATCTACCTGGAAGCTGTTACATCATTGTGTTGGGAGGCACCCTCTTTGAAAGATATTATTCTAAGTATTAGGAGTATCTATCGTACTTGGATAAGATTTGGCTACAGTGTCACCACGTGTGGTCATCCCACTACGGAGTCAAACATTTGACAAATCACTAAAGCACAAAAGGCTAGAAGTTAAACACGGTTACCGTAGAGAGTGATTATTGTAGTTATGGCTAACTGAAAGCTTAAATTTAACATGAGTCATCCTTAACTGAAAAAAAAAAAAAAGGGGCCCCACAAGTCCAAACTCATGTTGTGTTCATACATAAAAATTTGTATAAATACATATAATTTTAAAATTAAAATTGAAAAAGTAATAAAATTTGAATGTTTTAAACGAATATAATGTCTGTATTTGAACATATTCAAAATTGCCTAATCGTTGGAGTTTTAAAATGATTTTTATTATAATGTTGTGTACAAATATAATAAATTAAATGGATGATAAAATAAATTGTCTTGTTTTGTTTAAATTGACCAGGATTATTATTATTATCCTCCGTAAAAAAAAATAATGTTGTATGAGGGCGCCTTTTTCAGGAATTTGAACCTGTTTGCCATTTTCTAGGGACTAAAAATCTGTAGGTAAACACGATAAGATTTGAATTAGAAAATAAAATAAACCCTTTTAAGAATGGTTGCTAGGAGCTTGTAGTCAAGGGCTGCCGTTGATTGCATGCTTTCTCACAACTTTGACGACAAGCCCATGTGAAGAGTTGCTGATTATAGTCTCCGTCACAAACCAGCTTTTTCAAACATTACAAGAAAACTGTAACTTCAAATTAATTGATGACTAGGACGTTGATCTAATCTGTGATCAATTTTTGGTATCTCTTTCTCCATTTTCATTTCAATTTGTGCGGTTTACATAAGGTGACATATTTTAATGCAAGTTTCACCATTGCTGGTAAAATGTTCACACGCATTTTCTGGGGAGTCTCCCGCTGAATTTGTTTTATTTATCTGTTAATTTTGCTGCTACGCTGACTTTCTTCAAAACTCCTATTGTGTACCAATCAAATTCAAAATCTTTTTAAGTTAAAGAAGTGGTTTTTCTTTAAAAAATTGTTTTTGTCTTAGAGTAAGCCACTGGTAAGTGGCAAGGCATTGCATCTGTACCTGCCGGTATCATGGCATTATTTATTAGTTGAACATTCGACAAGATCATCAACAAAATACAGTCGTTACAAGGTCAAGATAGGTATCACGACATTATTTATACTAGTTGAACATTCTAGTGTTGACTTTTTTCTCGTCTCACAATATATTCGAAAGAGTTACTAATCTTGCATTTCCATAAATACACAAGATACTTAAAATTACCACAGGACTTCTGTAAGTTGTGTTTGTGTATGCATAGATTTGAGTTCAAAATAAAATAAAAAAATAACACAGAGAAGTTGAAAATTCACAAGGTTCTCTCATTCAGGTAACTCTTCCACTTGAGGGGAACCAACATAACAAAATGGAAAAAAAAAAGAAAAAAAAAAGAAAAGAAAAGAAAAAAAAAAGCCTGTTGTACAAAATTGTGTCAACTCTCAACTACTCTATGTTAGGATAAGGATCTTCTGAGCATGAATTATAGCCTGTTCAAGCGAGAAGTTATATCTAAGAACTCATCTTCCTTGCATGGAATTGTAAGACCACCCATAGGATGAGAGTAACCAAACTCCTCTTTGGCTTGGCTAAGCAATTCTTGAAATAAATGATCATTCAAGAATGATACTGGAATCAAGAACCTCTTCATATTCTCTCCAACATACACTGCGAGATACCCTTTTGGGACTTCCATCACCTTGCAACAAGATGGTTGGTTTGCACTAGATGATGATCGTCTAATACCAGGTAAGCGAAAACCCATTGTTTCTTTTGTTTCTTCACACAAAGAATGATCTCAAAGAAGTAGTAGAAGAAAGCAGTGAAATTGAATTCTGATGATTGAGAGTGAGAATGATTTGTGTTGCTTGTGAACCCAATGAAGGATATATATAGAGGGTGGGAACCATTTTCTAAATAATTGGATGGTGAATGAGTTGTTCGATGGGGTTTAGAGGGAGACAGGGCTCATTAAATGTCACATGGTATTGCTTTGAAGGCTTCATTGAGGATTACTTGACACGAGATTACATGCCCCACGTTTTGGAATATGGACCTATGAAAGAGACCAGAGATGACCTGAACATGTTTCAGACAGCTCTAAACATATCAAACTTTTGTTGTTTCTATAAGGAAACTAATAGCTATTAGTACTTGAAATTCAACCTATAAAATGAAATCTACTTGGAAGCTGTTACAGCGTTGTTTGGAAGCAACCTCTCTGTATGACATTATTCGGACTATTACTTCTTGTACTTGGATTATGATATGTGAGTCTACATATTAGGCAACTATTTCATTGAAAGAGTAAAATTTTGTTAGAACAGGTATGGACTTTTTACTATATCTCTACACTATACATCCACCAAAAAGGGTTCCTTACTCCTTTCTTGGAGGTCCAACTGCACCGTGCTCTCCCCTGGCTATATTTGGGAGATTCATCACATGGGATTCACTGTACGTTATTCATGTGAAACTACCTAGAACTATACATACCCATATCTACATCCACGTAGTACTATGTAGGGATCTAGACTCTAATACCACTTGTTAGAATAAGTATGAACTTTTTATTATAGCTTCACACTAGTATGATATGGTTTACTTTGGGCCTAAGTCTTCATGATTTTATTTTTGGACATCAACCAAAAAGTCTTATACTAATAAAGATCTACCGTACTTATATGTCTTTGATCTTCTCCAATTCTAGTCAATATAAGATTTTATTTATACATCTCAACAAATTTCAACTGTATAACTATAGAGACATTTTATAGATTTGCTTCAGCTTTCAATCAGCTAGTATGGCAAGAGGCACTTCCATTCTAGTGCAAATTGCATGGAAAACTTTAGGAGATTGTGTGATGCTTGCCTACTTATAACTTTTTTTTTATAAGCACAAGAGTTTCATTAATTAAGCACTACGGTGCTTAATCCAAATTTACAAGTATTAAATATCATATACTAAGTCTCACAAATCAACTCCAAAACAAACAATCTCTCCTTGACCTAACCTTCTCCTATATAATAAGAAGGAAAATATGCTCTGAAGTAATAGCTCCCTGTTATCATGCAGGAAAGAGCAACTCCATGGTAAGGACGGGTTCAGAGCACCAAGCAAGGAATGAGAAGCAGACTATTTTAGCATGAGTTACAAGAGCTTGCCATGTCTTCAATTTAATTCTCTCCATTAGTTTTAAGGCATCTAATTCACAATTAGAAAAAATAATTTCATTTCTATGCTTCCAAATACACCACAATGTCAAGCTCCAAATAACCAGAGTTACTTTCCACCATTTCTTACCTGGTAGCAGCTCAGAAAAATCAATAGTGTTCTGTACTAAGGAAGAATATGAATATATTGAACGATTCAACCAAGCTGAAATGTCCTCCCAAATGGACTTTACAAAACTACAATCTATGAATAAATGTACAGTGTTCTTTATCTTTCTTTTACAAAAAAACACATTTATCATTCTCTAAAATATAATTTAGTCCCCTTCTAATAAGATTAGCTTTGGAGGAAAAAGAGTCATGGATCACCTGCCATATAAACACTTAGACTTTATAAGGAACCCAACCGCGCCATACCATGTTCAAAATTTGAATGCTTAACATGTTAAAATTTGGTCCTATATCCACATTGCTTTGTATAGTGCAATACCCAGATTTTGTAGAAAAACCTTTAATCCTATCACTCATCCAGATCCATCTATCCAAAGTGTTTGGGTGTGATCGGTAATCCTGCAAAATAATAAAAAGGTTAGTAGCAACCTCCTCCTCCTATGGTCTAAGTTCCCTCATCCACCGAATCCTCCATACCCATCTATCCTCTAACCAAAAACCATTATTTGACACCACACTCTCCTTATGTAGTGCCAAAGCAAACAATCTTGGAAAGAGAGACTCAAAAGTATCCATGCCAAGCCACACCTCACTCCAAAAGCTCATATTCGATCCATTACTTTCTTCACACCATTTACAAACTAATTGTTTGCAAGGTAACCCACTCTTCGAACGTCCTTCCACCAGGTTAAAGCTTTAGGATTTCTTAATGGAATGTTTGGTGTAGCAAACAAGGGACCGTGTTGTGCTTTTAGAATGTCTATCCACAAGCACTTTTGATTCTTCAACGCTCTCCAATTCCATTTTCCTAGTAATGCCCAATTCACCCTCTCAATATGTTTCACTCCAAGTCTCCCCTTCTCTTTACTTTTCCACACTTCCTCCCACCTCACCCAAGGTATTTTTTTTATATCCTTCACCCTTCTCCATAGAAAGTTCCGTTGGATACGAATAAACTGCAATACTACTTTCTTTGGCATTCTATAAAAGGAGATGTAGTGGATTGGAATGCTATTAAGCACTACATTCAACAATGTTACTCTTCCCCCCATTGATATGAATCTATTCTTCCAACTTTTCAACCTCCCTCTTAACGCCTCAATCAACTTTTTCCAAGTATCCATGCTCCTTGGATTGGCCCCCACGTGGATTCCCAAGAATCTAAATGGGATTGTATCAACTTTGCAATGAAGGAAATTGGAATCTTGAAGAAGAAAGTCTTGATCAACATTTATACCAATCACCTTACTCTTGTAGAAATTAATCTTCATGCCAGACACCAACTCAAAAGCACGCAACACAACTTTTATGGCCCATAGATTTTCCCAAGTTGCTTCACCCACCATTATTGTGTCATCTGCAAATTGTAAGTGTGAGACAATTGGGCCATTGTTGACTCGAAATCCCGAAAATATACCTTTAACAACTGCACTTCTCATAAGCCTCCCTAACCCCTCCATAGCCACCAAGAAGAGAAAAGGGGCCAAAGGATCCCCTTGTTTAAGACCACGACCAATCTCCACGTCCTTTGTTGCACTCCCATTTATCAATACAGATAAGTGCCCTCTACACACACAAGCCTCCTGCCTACTTATAACTGGGCCTCATGAATATAGAACTTATGGAATTTTTCCTCAACTAAAACCTCTAATTGGTCCGACAAATGAGCCAAACTTTTCACTAATCACTATAATAGTTGGATATTAAAACATCTGTCGTAGAGTGATCATATAGTTTTGTTATGCCCTACCCGTGTCAAGAATAAGAGTGAAACAAATCCATTATACAAATCACAAACTTTAGAATGTTGTCTATATCATTACTTGATAATTGAATGTCATGAAAGTAGAAAATTTTGGAGGAGCTTTGTTAATGAGCTTAATTGCCCAGCATAGGTGAAAGTTCAGTTGTAGAGACTTTAAGAATATATCAAAAGTTTTTTGAGCTTAGACACAAGTAGTTTATCAACTATGAATAGATAGGCTGAATGTTTTTTAGGCCGATAAAGGTAAATATATTGTTTGCATGAGTACTGACCACAGGCATGGCAGGATTAAAATATGAAAATCTGAAATAGTATAGAAACACGTAGTTGGCCTCCAACACAAGTAGTAATGAAATGTTGAATTTGATAACCCAAATGCCAGTAATTGAATTTGCAATTTTTGCAGCATGGCCATTTTTTTTCCTGCAGATCTTAAGAAAAAAATATAAAGATATAAATAATCGGCAAGTCAAAGCCATGAGGACAAACATATTGCTATAAAAGTAGGCCAGTAAAATTCTTGGGAATATCAATCTTTTGCTTCAAGTAAGTACTGTTCATCCATAACTGGTAATAGAACACTGCTTCTGAGTTGTGTCATTGTGATTAGAAAAAAAGAGAGGACATTGGAAATAATGCGTTCTTGAATTTGTCATTCAGATGGACAATTTTTATCCATTCCTCAAAAAAGGGAAGGAAAAAATATTTACAAGTCTAAAAGCAGCCTATCGTACAAAGTGTCTCTATGAATCTACGTCAGTTCCCTACAGTGTAAGATTTATAGACCATTCAACCAAGAAGTAATATGCAGGAAGACATCTTCTGTGCAAGGAATTGTGAGACCACCTGTTGGATGATCATATCCAAATTCTTCCTCTGCTCGACGCAGCAAGTCTTGAAATGAAGGTTGGTTCAAGTATGACATGGGGATCAAAAACCGCTTCATTTTCTCTCCTACATACACCACAACATAGCCCTTGGGCACATTCACGACTTTTAAAGATGCTTGGCTAGCAACAAACGAAGCTCGTCTGATAGAAGGTAAACGGAAACCAATTTCAAATGTTCTTAAGAACAAGATAAAGTTCTCAAATTCAAGAATAATGTATCCAAGTTTTGATGAGGAGTTGTGTTCTGAATGAGTTGTGTTGGTCTTAAAGGAAGACAACGTATTTGTAGTTTTAAGAGTTTCTTGAAATCCATTTACCAGAGAAATGATTGATAAGGAATGGGGTCCTGAGAAGAGAGATCACATGGTTTTGTCTTAGATGCTGCTATAAAGGATCGATAATTTAAATAAGAGAACAAATCCCACCTTCTGAGCGAAGGCCAATAAAGCAACCTCTTGAAATCAAATGAGATGTACTGATGTTAAATTTACTGCTTGTTCAATAGCTACTAATTTTTGTAGACATGCATTAGACATGTCATGTGTTTACTTCATATTAATAGCACAACTCAATGCTGACATGTGTCTAAGAAAAAGTCTATTGTTGATGAATTCTACAGTAGTTGATGGACAGCTCATAAATGTTAGGAGCCAACAAGGAACCTTTATCAAGGGCTTGATAACTAGTCATTGTGACCTGACGATTTTATGTAGGTAAAATCAGAAAGGAATAGCATATGTTTGTACCCACAAGTTGTGATCATACTCTGTTCTGAAAATTGAATTATTAGTTTCGTAGTTATATATATTTAGTTTTATTAACAATTATAGTCTTTAATAGACAGTCTAGTAACAACTATATTCAAAAGATCTTCCAATATCGGGCAAACTTAATCTGAATACTTAAACGAATGTTTTAAATTTTTCTCTGCTTGTAAAAAAAATTAACTTGTTGAACTTTAACTCAAACCTCTATCAAACTAGCTTGGAATTTCTTCTTCTGTGATATTTGTAGTAGTATTTAGTGTTCCATAGTTTTTTTCTTCCTCCATAGGTGACCTAATGTTTTTCCTAACTTGCCTAAACTATAGTTTTAAACTCCATATCATTTATGACAGTCAACTAATGTTTATTCTGTAAATAATATTTCCAAAATAATCATACAGTTAATTAATGGTGTTTATTTAAATAGGAATGAGGGAAATTATAGAGCCCTGGTTGAAAATTCAACTTATGGTTAGTCATTCAATGTATGTGGATCAGGATTTTCTTGTCCACCAAAAATGGGCAATTACTTCTATTATTTTTGTGAACAACTGCAAATTATTTTTGTAGAGGAGGACCGGTATATCACTTGTTGCTCCAGTAACAACTAACAAGCCATGTTATTATGCTGCTTGATTAGGACATTGCAACAAGCGATGACCCTTAGGAAGTGAGTCTGAATCTGTGGTGCAGTCGTGCAGATAGATGGCAAGAAGCACCAGATTAAGAAGATATTTTTTCTGTGGTGCAGAAAAGGCCAGAAACCAGGCAAACCACATATTTTACAAGAATCCAACAAATGGCTAAGGGCGTTTCAGGAGAGATGTTTTGGTGTTCTAAGTTTTGTTCATGGACGTAGGTGGTACAGTAGTGCAGCAATTATAAACATTATCAGGTTAGGTTCGGTCCATATCTTTGTAAGAAATACTGCTTTCAAATTAAAAGCTTAGAACATCAACTCAGATTGGATAATGATTCTGCAAATATTATTATTCATTGAGATATGACAAAAACTAAAATGTTGTATGAATCTCTTCTCGTAACTTTCTCATTCAGAAAACATCTTTCCACTGTCAGAGGAATGATAAAAGAAAGAAAAAAAAACAAAAGAATGTGCCTCCTGTACAGATTTATCTCATCTAATCTATCATAGGCTCCTTTAGCATGAGTTATAGCCCACTCAAGCGCGAAGTGATGTCTAGGAAAGCATCCTCCCTGCATGGAATTGTGAGACCACCCGTGGGATGAGAATATCCAAATTCTTCTTCTGATTGACTCAGTAAATCTTGAAATGAGGGTTGGTTCAGGTATGATATAGGAATCACAAACCGCCTCATGTTATCTCCAACATAGACTGCAAGATAGCCTTTTTGGACTTCAACCCCCTTAGTTTCATTTTGGGTTGTAGATAGTGTTGCTTGTCTAATACCAGGTAAACGGAAACCCATTGTGTTTTTATTAATTGACACTGGGAACTGGGAAGTAAAGAATGATGACAGAGAACTTGTAGAGAAAAGTAGTGCTTATTCTTTTACTCTTAAGTAATCAATTGACTTGTGTTCTTGTAAATGTAGGGGTGAGTATATATAGATGAAAGCAGAATGTGTGGAGACTATTCCCTTCTGAACTCAGCAGGGCCACTTGATGTGTTCTAGCGGGAAACAAACAGACAAGGTTTCATGGGGGATCACATGGTATTGTCTTAGTGACCTTTACGAAGGATAATGATTGCTAAGGACTCTTGAGAGCAATTTAATGTGCATCCCCCAATTAGGAACCTTCGCCAACATGATGACCACTTGAAACTGAAAGATGTGTGTACATTGTACTAGTTAAAGAACCTATTAATTGTGTAGCCATCGTAATGTCATGGTTCTCTTGTTTCAGACATGCTTAAAACATCTCTCAATTTCTTCACAGAAAATAGTTTCTACTTGCTTGTAATTAAGCATGTGATGAAACAAATGTATATAATTAAATTGTGGTATTCAGGTTTCAGAGGCAATAAGAGACAGCTTTTGATAGTACGAATCCTTGTAGAGAGTACTAGTTTGGGTAAGTCACTGCAAGTTAGCCAACCACTCCATTCAAGCAGTGAAGTTTCTGTCCAACATTGAGTTCATACCAAGAAAATTGTTCTGAACTTTATGCAACTTTGCCCGTACATTTGTTGCTTGCTGAACAAGATGGAAAGAGTGTTGCAGCACAATACATGTTTGTGGGTAATTCTTCACTTCTTGTTTCTCTTCAAATGCAGCATATAGAAAACAGTTTCTCCTCCCCAATTGGGTGGTATAATCTGACAAATACTTAGGCCAATGCATTTTGGATAAGTTGTGTCATAAAACTAGAATAAACCAAAAGTTGTAATTTGACACATAGAAAAGCCATCTATTTTCGAATTTGGAACCTCTCAATTGTACTTTTAACTGCAGAGGGATGCAGTTTTCATCCTAACAAACCAAATATATTAAAATATATTATTTAATAAAATTTAACATTATATTGACTTATTTTTAAGGGAAAAAATGCTCTGCAATGAAAATGTCACTCCAGAGTATCTATTTCCATCTCTTTTCTATTTCAAAGAAATAGAGAGAAAATAACTGACGCAACATGAGCATAAAACCAAAAGAATTCTACTTTTTGTTCACTAATGTTTATGAGCATTTGATACTATATATATATTTTTTTTGTGTGTGTGTGTGTGACATAGAAATTCCATGTGGGTATTGACTTGTAATTTATTCTTTACTACTGTTCCATTTGTTAATTTGTGCGCTTGTGGCAGAGAATAATAAGAAATGGAAGATATTTTCTATTTTCTATTTTCTATTTTCTATTTACACTCTCAACTACCAGAAAATCCAACGCGAAATTGGAAGTTGATTATGATAACATTCTAATAGGTAAAATACGTAAATACCCTTTTATTGTAGTCAAGAGTTGCCGTGGACTGTGTGCTTTCAGACAATAATTTTGACGACAAGTCCATGTGACGTGCACGGCAAGTCCTTGTGATTGTAGCAGTCTACATCACAACCCAACTTCTTCAAAGCATCACAAGAAACACAATATTAATTGGTGACTAAGACTTAGTTTTAATCAGTGATATCAATTATTTGATAAATCATTTTCATATCAATTTGTACAGGTTACCTTAGGGTGACAACGTTCCATGTGAGTTTCACCCCGTTTGCAAATATTTTTCACATGAATGCACAGTGGCCACAACGAATTTATTATATTCATCTGTTAATTTTGCTTCATTGATTTACTTCGAAACTCATATGATGCATCAATCAAATAAAAAATATTTCTATGTTAAAGAGTGATTTTCTTATGTTATACACAACATCCCTAGTGACGCAGGGCTTGTACTTGTGCATACACATATGAGTTAACAGAAGAAAAAAGAACAGATAATTTAAACAAAGTTCAATAATGTTCTCATTGAGATGATTTTTTCTCCACTTGAGAGGAAACAAGAAGATATAATGAAAAGAAAAGCCTGCTGTACAAGGTTGTCTCAACTAGTCTATGTTATGATTAAGATCTTTTGTAGTATAGATCATAGCCGGTTCAAGCGAGAGGTTATATCTAAGAACTCATCTTCCTTGCATGGTATTGTAAGACCACCCATAGGATGAGAGTAACCAAACTCCTCTTCAGCTTGGCTAAGCAATTCTTGAAATAAAAGGTCATTCAAGAATGATACTGGAATCAAGAACCTCTTCATGTTCTCTCCAACATACACTGCAAGATACCCTTTTGGGACTTCCATCACCTTGCAAGAAGATTGTTGGTTTGAACTAGAGAATGATCGTCTAATACCAGGTAAGCGAAAACCCATTGTTTCTTCACACAAAGAATGATCTCAAAGAAGTAGTAGAAGAAAGCAGTGGAATTGAATTTGGATAACTTAGTGTGAGAATGAATTATGATGCCTGTGAACCCAATGAAGGATATATATAGAGGGTGGGAACCATTCTCTAAAGAAGTGGATGGTGAATGAGTTGTTTGATTAGGTTTAGTGGGAGACAGGGTTCTTTACGGATCACATGGTATTGTCTTGAAGGCTTTCGTAAGAGAATTACATGACACTGGGATTACATGTTCCACCTTTTGAAATATGGCCTAAGAAAGAGACCTGCGATTACTTGTTTCAGACACGTCTAAACATATCAAATCTTTTGTTCTTGATTTTATAAGACAACTGATAGCTATTGGTACTTGAAATTCAACTTATAAACCGTGAAATCTACTTGGAAGCTGTTACATCATTGTTTTTGGAGGCAACCTCTTTCAATGACATTGTTCTAATTGTTATTTCCTGTAGTTGTATCAGATTTAATTACAGTACCCATGAAGTGAGCCAAACATTTCAATGAAAAGTAAAACAGTAAAAATGTCTACTATGTCGAGTGATTACAAAGTTTTTTCATGCTCTCCCTTTATCCAAAGGAAAAGAGTATGACGATCACTTCCCACCCTCATCAAAGCCTGGGATGTCACATGAAAATTCATTCTAGCTATGCTATTCTATAAAAGTCTGATCATGCTTAGAAATTTGCAAATTTATATTGTGAAGAAAAAATATCATTTGAGAAAATATATTTGCCAAGTTCACAGATTTTGAAGATGCTTGCCAACTTCCCTTGGTTATTGAGGATCTTTAGTCTCAACCTGCCCAATTACTAACTAATTCAGGCTAAGGAACTAATATATTTTAACCAACTACTGATGGATCCCTAAATATATCATAGCTAACTACTAATGGAGGTTTTACTCAACACAATCAAGCTAGATTTTGCTCATAGCAGCTACTGTTCAGTCATAATTTAACAATCAGGGAAAAGACAGCCTTGCTTCTTGGTATCTTTCTGTTGAGGAATTTCCAATTTTGTAACTCATAAAAAGAAGCACAAAGAAACCAATAAATTGTGCCATAGTGATCAGACAAAAAAAGACAGGATATTGGAAGTAATTTGTTCTTGAATTTGTCATTCAGATGGACAATTTTTACCCATTCCCAAGAAAGGGAAGGAAAGAATCTTTACAAGTCTAAAAGCTGCCTGTTGTACAAAATGTCTCTATAAATCTATATCAGTTCCCTACAGTGTAAGATTTATTGTTCATTCAAACCAGAAGTAATATGCAGGAAGATGTCTTCTGTGCAAGGAATTGTAAGACCACCCATTGGATGATCATATCCAAATTCTTCCTCTGCTTGAATCAGCAAGCCTTGAAATGAAGTTTGGTTCAAGTATGACATGGGGATAACAAACCGCTTCATTTTTTCTCCTACATACACTGCAAGGTATCCCTTTGGCACATTCACGGATTTTGAAGATGCTTGGCTACCAGTAAATGAAACCCGTCTAATAGCAGGTAAACGGAAGCCCATTTCAAATATTTTGAAGAACAAGCTGAAGTTCTCAAATTTAAGAAGAATGTGTCTTTGTTTTGAACTGAGTGTGGAAATGAGTTGAGTTGGTTTCCAAGTAAGAAGATGTATTTTTAGTTTTAAGAGTTTCTTGAAATCCATTTCCTAGAGAAATGACTGTTAACAGATGGGGTCCATGAAATGAGAGATCACATGGTGTTGTCTTAGATGACTCTGTCAATGATCAATAATTTCAATTAGAGTTGAAGTCCCTCCATTGAATGAAAGGCTAATAGAGTACCCATTTGAAATCAAATGAACTGTACTCAGGTTAAATTTATTGCTTGTTCAAACGATACTTGATTGCCTGCTTTGTCACAACAACTTTGATGACAAGTGCATGTAACAGCACAGGAAGTTTCTTGTGATTGACCTCCATCACTACCAAACTTTTTCAAACATGACAAGAAAAATGCAACTTCAAATTAATTGGTGACTGAGACCAGTTTTGATCTGTGATCAATTATTGGTGTATCAAGATACATTATGTAAGTTTCACCCCTGGTTGTAAATATTTTCACATGCATTACCAGGAGCCCGACAATGAATTTTTCATATTAATAAGTTGATTTTGCTTTTACTTCTTTACTTCGAATTTAAGCATATGCCAATCAAATTGAAAATATTTTAGGCGCCTGGTTAGGCATTATGCCAGTTGGTGTGTGATTTGCATACGGAGCATTAGAAAAACAAGACCCCAAGAAGACAGTGCCTTAGAAAAATTCAACGTTGCCGTCAACTGAATAAAATCGTTTCCACAAGTTTCAGCTCAGCTTAAATTCTAGATTTGACTTTGTTTGTGTGGTCTCACAATATTTTCAAAAGTTACTTATCTTGCATCCAATTCGCTATGTAATACACAATGTCGCTAAAACTGGCACACGGCTTGTATTTGTGGCTTTGTGCATGCCTATATTTGAGATGGCAAAAAAAAAAACAACTGACAAATTTGCAAAAATATAGGTTGATTCATAAGCTTTTCATTCAGAGAACTGTTTTTCCTCTTGAGGAGATAACAAAAAACAAAAGAAAAAAGCCTGTTGTACAAAATTGTGTCAGCTCTCAACTGATCTATGTTAGGATCATGATCTTCTGCAGTATGAATCATAGCTGGTTCAAGCGAGAAGTTATATCTAAGAATTCATCTTCCTTGCAGGGAATTGTGAGACCACCCATTGGATGAGAGTAACCAAATTCCTCTTCAGCTTGGCTCAGCAATTCTTGAAATAAAGGTTCATTCAAGAACGATACTGGAATCAAGAACCTCTTCATCTTCTCTCCAACATACACCGCAAGATATCCTTTGGGGACTTCCATCACCTTGCAAGAAGATTGTTGACTTGCACTAGATGTTGATCGTCTAATACCAGGTAAGCGAAAACCCATTGTTTTATGTTTATTCACACACTGACTGAAAAGAATGATCTCAAAGGAGTAGAAGAAAGCAGTGAACTTGTAGTATTCTAATGCTTCAGTGCTAGAATGATTTGCGTTTGTGAATCCAAAGACGGATATATATAGAGAGGGTGGGAACCATTTTCTGAATAATTGGATGGTGAATGAGTTGTTTGATGGGATTTAGAGGGAGACAGGGTTCATTAAATATCACATGGTATTGTCTTGAAGGCATTCATCGAGGATTATATGAGACGTGAAATTACATCCCATCTTTTGTAAATTAGGCCTATGAAAGAGACCCGTAATGGTTTGCTTCACATGTTTCAGACAACTCTAAGCATGTTAAATATTTTGTTCTTATTTTCATAAGGCAACTGATAGCTATTGGTACTTGAAATTCAACCTATAAACCATGAAATATACTTGGAAGCTGTTACATCATTGTGTTCGGAGGCAACCTCATGAAATCCATTGCCTAGAGAAACAATTGTTAAAAGATGGGGTTCATGAGATAAGAGATCACATGGTGTTATCTTGGATGTCTCGATCAAGGATCAATAACCTCAGTAAGGGTGCAAGCCCCAACTTCTAAACGGAAGGTCAATAGAGTATCCCACTACCCCATTTGAAATCAAATGAAACATAAGTTCAGGCGAAAAAATATAAAAGAATACAAAACAATTCTTTAGGCATGTCACATGTTTTCTTAATATTGATAATGCTGCTAAATGCTGATATATGACTACCAAAATCTCCCTTGCTGGTGAATATGAGGCACTTAATGTGTGTACTAGTAGGAGGAAACGGTACTTTTTCAAGGTAATGCTCACTTGTCATTGTGATCTGAAGATTTTAAGTTACTAAAATTGTGAGACAACACTCTTGAGGAATGGTTGTTGCTGGCAATCTTCTACCAGAGCTCCGATGAGCAAAAAGGGGACGTGTTCATGACTTCAAACAAAGTCTGAGATAATGATAATGGTGGAATAAATAGGCTCTTCCTGGACCTGTCCCATCAATCAGCATGGCTCGAGCACCTAACCATGATTATCAGGAGGTTCAGGCACCTAAAAAAGGTCTAAGAAAGACAACTTTTCCTAATAACCTGTTGCTACACAATACTAATCATACAACTAAGTGTTAGAGGCAATTAATGAAGATTCAAACCCATAAGAAGCCAACCCTATATAAAGGAGAGATTCATGACCTCAAGTACGTTTTCCTCCTCCCTTGTCTCACCATCATTCTTGCTAGATTCTCTCTAACTTGGATGTCAAATTGTTTCCTATAGGAACACTCCGTCCCTCCTTTTCCCCCCTCCTTTTACTCACTGGAGCTTCACTGAAAGATCATCAGCAAAATATTCTTCTATGTTCAAGGCACCTTGCCCGTCATAATAGCTATCTAACCCTTAATCTATTAACCGAAGGTAAATACTAACCAATGAAAAAGGCCTCAAAACTTAGGCATGAAGAACACCAAAAAAAAGGCCTCAAAACTTAGAGTGAAGAGCGCTAAGAACTGTTAGAAATTTTCAAGAGAAAAAAAAAAAGAAAAAAAAAAGCATGCTTAACAGAGAACAAAACGTATATTAAAGGAGAAATACTGAATTTAGTTTAAAGGAGAACAAAACAGATCTGTCAGCTGATTTTCAGACTTGGTTTAGCCTTGCAGTAAACCAAGGTTATAAATTCTTCTTTTTGCACTTCTCTTAGAAAAATAACTTGATGTTTTCCCACAAAACACGGGATTATGGAAAATAGGAATAGCAGATCGGTTGTCAACAAAAATCTTGGTGCTTTCTTTCTATTCCGGATTTAGATCCCATTAAAATTTTCCTTAGCCACAAAGCTTGATTGGCAGCAGTTGTTGTCAATAAATTCTGCTTAAGCAGTGGATTGAGCCACAGTTTCGTGCTTTTTTTATCTCCAAGAGAAAACACTAGATCCAAGAGTAAAACAATAGCCTGAAGTACTTCTCGTATCAACAATGGAACCTCCCTAGTTACTGTTAAAGAAACTGACCAGCTTAAACTCTTTGCTCCTTGTGAACTTAATACCAAAATTACTTGTGTCTTTGACATATTGAATTACTCTCTTGACAGCTTTCAGATGTAACTCACTTACACAATGCATAACCCTGGACAAAATACTTACAACATTTAAAATATCAAGACGTGATGTAGTAAGATACATCAAGCAATCAATCAAACTTCTGAAGTGTCTCTCATTAACTTTATCAACTCCATCTTCCTTACACAATTTCTTTTGATTCATAGGAGTGTTTGCTTCCTTGCAATCTTCAAACTTAAACTTCTTCAAACTCTCCTTGGTGCGCTTTTTCTGGCAAATGAAGACTTCACTAATCCATTTCATCCAACCAAGTTAAAAACCCCAATAAGGACCTAATGCAGATGAAACTCAAACCACATAGCCACCATTCTCTGGGAACATAGTCCCCATTTCAGCAGTTATCAGTGCCTCTGGAACACTCCATATGAATGGGAAAACCATGAAACCAAGCAGAGCCAACAATGGACCAGCTGCCCTGACAGTGTCTTCCACACCAAAAGGTCCTCCTGAGACCGAATAAAAGATCAAGAATATTAGAGGTATAATTGAAACTTTCTGAATCTTCTCTAACTCTACACTAGAACCTTCTCCCAGTGCCACGTATTCAGCATCATTGGACTCCATTTCACCTGACATTTGCTACATAATTCTCAGAATCTGCATTTTAACAACTTCATAGAAACCAATCAATAGTATAACAAAAGTCAATGTTGTATATATATATATATATATATACGTTGACCTTTTAGATAAATTCATATAAAAGAAAAAAAACCAAAATACTCTTCATAACATTTTGGTTCGACTTCATTTAAAAATATAAAATATGTAATACTCGTTAGATAAAAAAGGAAATGTACATGTTTTAGGGCTCATGTCTTACTTTCATGTATACGGGTGAAATATGATGTGGCATCACGTTCACTATGGTGGTCACAATGTAATGAATAGGATTGGTCTCCAAAAATAATTGTCAGACAAAACCAAAGTGTTACGTATGTGATTTTTTTTAATTTAAAAAAATTTGATGATTAAATTATTTTTTAGAATACAATCAAAAATTAAAAATTATATTGTTTTTCAGAAATTTAACTAAAATTAAAAATTATATCTCGTGAATTTGGAATTTCTCAAAGAACAGACAAATAAGGATATCTCTTCTTTCATTATAAAATGTAATTACTATTGAGTTGACCAATTAGTTTTTGTCCAACAAAGATGAATAACTCCTCATTCAACTAGCAGTAAAATAAAAATATTATTACCAAAATAAATGTTAAACGAAATGAAACCAAACTCATAATAGAAAAATATTCCGATAATCTTATATTGAATGAATTCTATGTTAGAGTACATCTTTCTCTTTCCGGGGAAGAACAAAATGGAAAGAAGAAAGGGTATACATGGTCAGACTTTCTCATTTCTACAAAATTTATGATATCTGTTTCAAGCTCCTTAATCCTTATCGCCTATGCAAGCGAGAAGTGACATCTAGGAAAACATCTTCTCTGCATGGAATTGTGAGGCCACCCATTGGATGATCAAATCCAAATTCTTGTTCAGCTTGACTCAGCAACTCCTGAAATGAAGGTTGGTTCAAGTATGATATGGGAACCACAAAGCGCTTCTTCTGGTTTTCTCCTACGTACACTGCTAGACAACCCTTTGGGACATCCACACGCCTTTGAAGACCACGCAAGCTGAAACCCATTATGATGAATTTTTCTTTGGTGTGAAAAACAAGGAAATAAAGATTATTTAAAAAGGAGATGAGTTGAAAGTATTGGGTGCTTAGAGAATGCTTGGACTGGACTTGCTGGAAACTACAACCATGACTCTATATATATATATATAGCTAAATAGAGGACTTTGGCATGACATTTGGTACAGAAATTATTCGTGAAGGACTATCCAAATGGGGTCTAGTAGAGACATTGGCCCAAAGGATCACATGATACTGTCTTAAACGTCTTCATCAAAATTCAATATACAGACCAAACTGTGGCATTGGGGTCTATTGAGAGAGACATTGGCATGAAGGATCACATGATGCTTTCTTAATCGTCTTTATCAAAGATCAAGAAACAGCCAAGGCCATTCCCATTTGAAACCTATGCCTGTCTAAATATTTTTAAATGTGACTTATTTTTCTCTTGACATGTCTAAGACATCTAAGATGTTCCCTTCTTCATATTGATCAGGCAACATTTAATAACATGTACCAGAATCATTTCGATGAGGCTGGTAATTATACAGCATTTTATGTCTCTGAAAATGATCTTTGAAATTGTTCTCTTACAGAAATAAATGTTGTGAAGCAATCGGATATAATTGGAATATACATGCTTCTTAAGATCTGGTTAATTTGTTAGCCGGAGTAATTGTTTGTAACGCACAACATATAGTTATGAATGCTACTACTTATGCGGAATAGGGTCGTAGAGACCTATTAGACCTCCAAAACAAAGTGAAAGTGAAAATGAGCTAGACTCAACTCGACTCTTGCAGCGTTACGTTATTAAACTATATAGGCATTTTTATTAAATATGAGATAATCGAAATGAAATTGATGGCGAAGAGATACGGGTAATTTGATTAACATTACAGGTCTTTGTTTGAAAATTACTTTTCAGTTCTCATAAACTATCAATCAAGACAATGATATTGAGGGTAATTTGTTTTTGTGTTAGTGTGTCAAAAAGGAGAGTGTTAAAGTAGTTGATCTATGAGAGCATTACATAATAATGTGCCTTTTGTAAATGCAGAACACGACTTTATGTTCAATCAAAATGTACCATCCTCTTCGGATTTTTATTTTCTCACCTATGTTGGTCGTTATTACTACAACGTGGACAGTTGGGCACTAGAAGCAAATTACAAATAAAACAATCCAGGTAAATTACAAAAGTAACCACGAGGTGTGTGATTTAATCATGTGCTACCAACATAACTTATCCAATCAACAAATTCATATTTGTTGACTATGAAAATTAAAAAGAAAATGTTATGTTTATTCTCTCTATAAAATCAATATGAAGAAGAAAGCACGAGTATAGTACAATGGGAGAGCTCCGGAAGGGGTCATTAACCAGTTTCGTGTATTTGCTAAAATATGATTGCACAACTAGCTACAGTTTACAATAGAAATAGATAATTCGTCCACCTAACAAGTTAGAATAAATGGTCATGAGAAAGTTTTGAGAAAACCAAGCCAAAACTAAGGAGAGAAAATTGCACGGATCTTTTGCTTGTAAATTTCTCAGTCAGAGAACACCTTTCCATTTCTCTGGGAAGATGAAAATACTATGTACAAAAATGTTCACAATGTTAAACTATGTGTCTTAGACAAAATTCAATCTGTCAATCGAATTGATATCTGCAAGTCGTAGAGTAGTCTAGTAGCTGACAGTGCCTGTAGTAGTAGCTTATTTTCCGTGAAAGAAGTTTGGTGCTTTCTTTTCTCATTCCTTTCCTCCCAGAGTCCAGGGTTGCCCCTATGTCCCGCTTTTAGCCCTATACTAACTATACTCTATTTGAGCCAAAGCAAAGAAAGAGGAGCGGAACCTAGTCTTATTCTGAGAGGAACTACACAAAGGCCTACACCCTATCTACAATTCAATCTTCTCTTTTATTCTATGGCCTATGCAAGCGAGAAGTGATATCTAGGAAGACATCTTCTCTACAATGGATTGTGATGCCACCCATTGGATGATTAAATCCAAATTCCTCTTCAGCTTGGCTCATCAATTCTTGAATTGCAGGTTGATTCAAGAATGCTATAGGAATCACAAAGCGCTTCTTTTGGTTTTCTCCTACATAAACTGCAAGATAACCCTTTGGGACATCACTGCGCCTTTGAAGACCAGGCAAACGGAAACCCAATGCAGAACAAGGGACTTGTGTAAGAAGTATTTTATGCTTAAAAATTGTAAAAGACT
The DNA here is from genome assembly GCF_003935025.1 of Abrus precatorius. Lineage (NCBI taxonomy): Eukaryota > Viridiplantae > Streptophyta > Magnoliopsida > Fabales > Fabaceae > Abrus > Abrus precatorius. The sequence continues at coordinate 21,484,477 of NW_020874384.1, forward strand.
TGACTTGTTTGTACCTACAGTCATGACCATATCTTTACCTATATATAGATAAAATAATAAAGAGGGAGCACCATATAGTAATAAATTATTGATGATGCATGAAGTATCGCATGGTACTGTCTTGGAGATCTTCATCAAAGACCCGGAAATTATGTGAGGTTGTCACTTTTTTTAAAAAATATTTTGAAGAGAACCCTAGACGATAGGTACATGCTTGAAAGTTCAAAAATGAGGCAAAACCTAATGCTTGTCTTAACAATTTAATAGCAGACATTGTGTTCTAGACACGCTCTCAAGACATCTTACGTTCTTGTATCGTATTGAACAGGCAATTGATACCAATTACCTTTACCATGTACCAGATAAGATAAGGCTTACAAATTCTTGGCACCTAACTGCTGTTCTGAAAGTGTAGTTTTTTGAATTGTTGGGTTGTAGAAATATCTGTAATCAAGTTCTGATCGGTCAAAATGTTAGAATTGGAAAAGGCATGCTTATTAGCTGCAGTCAGAATAAAAAAAAAAAATCAATGTAAATAACCATGAGCGAATAATTGGCACCTGAGGCACCCTTCTTGAGAATTGAGTAGTTAACTGGGAATTTGATACGTTATGCATAGAGGTGGGTTAACTTAGGCAAGACTATATATGGTTTTATTTATTTTTAAAATTTAAGGTCTGGATCTGTTTACTCAACATAGACAATTTTTTAAGACTTTATTTCATTTTATAAATAACCTAACTTAAGAGATTCTTTAAAAATCATTTTAGAGATTACCATTAAATTAATAAATTAGTGTAAACATATATACAAGCGAAAGTTAAATACACCTTGAAGTATATGATTTGTCAACAATGTACTAAAAGTTTATTACAACAATAATATAGTATAACGACGATAATGAAAATAATAGTAATAATAATAATAATATATTTGTAACGGTTTAAATAAATTATACTTTTTAACTAAAAAAACCTTCTTAATTAACTTAAAAGGTAAATTTTTAATTTAAATATATTTTTAAAAAAGTTCTTGTCTAACTTGAAATTGACTGTGTCATAAGCTTAGACATGAGACATGATATATAATGAATTCTCTAATATGTTTTTAATATTTTAAATTATTGGTCAAATTTTATTTTAAAAAATACAAAAAAAATATGAATATCACTCTTAATTTAATTATTCTCACTCTTAATTGTTTTATTTTAAATAAAATATAGTCAGTAATTAAAAATATATTAAAAAACTGTTAGATAATTTTTTATTAATTAACATGTTAAAGTATGCTTTTTAGGTTACAAGAAAAGAAGTTAAAAAGTATGTTACACACACTTCTTATGACCAATTTCTTTGCATGTTCTAAAAAAATGAGTAACACATCAGCCGCTACACATTGCAAGGAGGAGGCCCAACCCATTTGGTCTATAGTCCATTTTCACATAGCATGTGATGATAAAAAGAGTGTTTTTTGAATTTTCCAAATGATTATTGATATTTGAAATTTTTTCAAATTTTTAATTTGAAAATAAAAAAGTCAATAATTACATTAATTTCTTTTAGAGATTAGCCTCTCTCTCTTCTTTTTTTTTGGTCAATAGAGGTTAGCCTCTTAATGGATTCACGACGTCCCATTTTGGGCCCAATGAACAAATTTTGACCAAAAATATGCTGGAACTGGATAGAACAGAAAGGTATATTTTATAACTTATAATATTAATCCATCTCTACAAGACCAAAAACAACCATCACACTATATTAGTAAAAAAGATCCAAGTTCATATGCGACACCACAAGATTAAAAAAGCCGTTTTCATGTTTTAATAATTTGTTTGGATAAAAAAAAATATAGTTTATTATTTCAATTTAAATTTAAAATTATTTCTTCCTTCGTTTTCTTTTCTCTAAAATAAATAGATTTTTAATATTAATTTTCTTGTAATGTAATATACAAAAGAAGAAGAACTATACCCCTTTATTTTTATTTTTAGTTTTATTTTTGCTTTAGAAACTATACCCCTTTATTGAAATTTATTAATTTAATAATAGTATTAACAGCTTAGATGTAGATTGAATAATATAGTAGAAAAAATAACCTACGATTGTGCATTTGAGAAAATAGTTTAATTAAATATTTATTTAATAAGATATCACACAAGAATTTAAAGCATAAATTTGGTCATGAAATTTATTAAAATAAGTGAAAAATATATATGAATTATAAAATTTTATAAACGCTTTTTTTTAAATAGTGGCATTGCTATTTTTAAAAAAATTTCAAATTTATTAATAATGATAGATAATCAAATATTTAATTTAACCGGAAATGAGTAAAAATTTTAATAAGAAGTTATTGTAAAATTATTTCTATCAACTATAGTTAAATAAACAAGGAATATTTTAAATAAATTAATGTACACAAATTAAACCAAATTTTAATTGGGGAAAAAAAAAAAAACAGAGCTATTGATGCCGCCAGCTAGGTTCCACTTAAAAAATAACTTTCATCGGTTTCTATAAAATAAATATATCACTTGACAGCGTATATCGTGTAACGAGTATTTTTAAATTTAGATAAAATTGAAAAAAAAAACTTAAAAATATTATAATTATGAAAAATGTGTATAATTAATTTAGCATTTTTATATATTCAAAAAATAAAGAAAATATAAGCTTATTTTTTATTAAATACGTTAAATGGAAATAATATTTTATTATTATTTTGTCCATAATCAATTTTTATTTCTTCACAAACATACTCTTAGAATGATCAGTATACCACAAACAAATTTAAAAACGAGTTTCGATATGTAAGAGCTACTTGCTAACCAGGCTTGCTAGTTGTTCTACATTGGCATTTATGTGATTTAATTTTTAAACTTTTAACTTGTGTGCATGACATAAAAAGTTGTCTTTTAATTTTTAAAAAAATATGTTTCTTTTTAACGTGTAATTTTAGATATGTCTTTTATAATGTTGTGTAATTTTTACTAAACAAAATTTATACGTCAATTTTAATTATATTTGTCTCGTTAGACACATTTAAAAAACCATTTTAAATAGTAGATAGTTAAAAGTTTGTCATGTACAGCATCTCTTGTTTGGCCAAATTCAAACATAAACATGAAACAAATATTTTATATTATTTGGTCCTTATTCTTTAACAAATGCATCATAAGAATATTTTATAGTATAAAATATAGTTAAATATTTAACTGTCCTCAGAAGGGACGCCCATTCACAATTTTTTTAAAGAGTGTGGTTACCCTTTGACAAATTTTACATCGTCTTTTGCGGGGCTTAAAATACTAAATATGGCAAACATGTAATTTTAATAATGCTGGCAATGCAATGTTTTACATATATTTTTTAATTATTTAATTTTTAAAAATTGAATAATTTATGAGATATGTGTTTTATATTTTAAAAATAATATATTTCAAAGAGTATGTTGTTAATATTTTTTTAATATTCAGCCAACAACTATAAGAGTAAGAATACTTTTAAATCGTCTATTTTTTATATTTTCAAACCTCCTAATTACTAAATTTGAGAAAATATTAAACATTTTTTATATTTTAAATAATAAATGTATATATTTTTTATTAATTTAATACATTATAAAGTAGGAAGAGAATTTATAGAAAAGCCTGAGTATAAATTTAGGACAATACATTTTTTAACATTCAAAGTGGAACATCATTCAATATCCTTTGATTTTAAAAAATAATTTTGAGATTCATGTATATAAAAAATTATTTAATATTACATATAATATCAATTTAGATATTAAAATAACAAAACTAATGAAATTAAGCAATTGAATATAAATCTAGAAATGAATTCAGTTATAACAAAAAGGTAAACAAAAGCGTACAAATAGTAATTCAAAATTTAAAAAGTTGTTTAATAATAATAATAATAATTATTATTATTATACGATTTTACGATAAAAATTATGTTCGAATATCATCTGCAAGGAATCAAAAGTCTCAAAATAATAAAAGAATAATTTTGTTACTTATATATATGAGAATTGACACCATATTTAACGTTATATGCAATTATTTTTATTTTATTTATTTTTATCTTTTTTCATATACATACATCTCATAAAACTTATTCAAATGGGAGATAATTTATGGCTGTTCATTTTAATTGTTCATATAACATTTCCATTCAAGAAAATGGTAACTACAAAAGGCAACCTGCAATTATTGAATTACGAGTATAGCTTAGCTTAAGTTTGCAAGCTTTAAAATGACAGGAAATAAATTTCACAACCAAAATTATACAGAAACAAAAGGTAAATTTGTAGTGGCGATTTTGCTTCTCACTAACAGTCAATATAATTATAAACTGTATACAATGGAATACATTATTATCTATTTGCCATGAACAGAGTGGAGTCAGTAGGAAAAACACTAAGATGGTGACAGTAGAGGCAGAAAAATGGACAAATATATGGATAGGAAGGAATAGGGTGTTAATATATTATCATTCAGGAGGAACGCAGTTGAGAGGTAAGAGTGATGAATGCTTCTTCTTTGCAAGGGATAGTGAGACCCCCCATTGGATGATTGTAGCCAAACTCTTCCTCAGCTCGGTTTAGCAAGTCAAGAAAAGAAGGATGGTTCAGGTAAGATATTGGAACCACAAACCGCTTCTTCTGAGCCTCTCCAACATACACTGCTACGTGACCCTTTGGAACATTTGACTGATTTCTACTCTGAAGATGCTGCTGCCACTTGAATATCTTGTTGGCATGAAGAGCCATGAATTGCAGACGAATACCCATAATTTATATGATGATATGAATTTGAAATAATTCGAGACACAGAGAATGTAAGTAAATACAAGATAGTGCAGTAGTAACTTATTATAGCTAGTACTGTCCAGTGTAATGTGCAAGAGTTGATGTGTTCGAGCGTGCACTTGTAGATAATGTAATGATGACTTTGGAACTGAAGGGTTTGGCGCTGTTGTATTTATAGTGTTGTTATGATGCATCGATGGAGAATGGGAAGCCATACATTTCCAGAAAGGATAATCATAAAATAGGTGACTCCAACTCCTAGTTGGGGTATGGAGCCACAAAAACAAGGGCCCACTTTATGAAATTCACAAAACTCTCTCACGTGGCTGCACTCAGTTAGCTTAACTCAATTCAAACTTCAACTCATCACTCTATAGAAAAACTATGAGCCGTACACTGAAAACGAAAAGGGTCACATCACACACCTCACATGTGATCGCTTAAAAGATGCAACGAGCACACGACCCCATCCATAAGGGCTCTAAAACTTAGGAACGTCACACTTTGATTCTCTCCATCCAATCTCTCTCTCTCTCTCTCCACCAAAATCACAACCATTTATCCTTATCTAATGGTCTAAACTGTGAGGGATAGGTGATATTCGTTAATATTTTAATGAAATCTGAACCATTTGATATATAACAATGGTTATGATTTTTGCTGGAGAGAGATGAAGGGAAATATTGACCACAGACGATCCAGAATATTTGGAAGAAATACGTTCCCGAACGTCAATGCTACTTAAATTAAATGCAGAAACTAACCACACTTCCGTACCATGCATGAATTTGACTCTTGAAAAAATACGTAAAGTAAAAAAAATTGATTTCTCTAAATAAATTAAACTAAATACACATCTACGTGGTTTGTTTAATGCATCATCAGTCTACAGTGAAATGCATGTATATATATATGAAAATTGAATTTCAAAATAATGAAGACAATCCAAATATAGGGGTTATATATCCTTTCCCTTTTTCCTAATTTTCTCCCCCTTCCCATAACAAAATATACTAATAAACTTATATTATTGTTTTCGATTCTCTTCTCCACCCTCATTTCCTTCTCCCAACTAAACAATATGTTGGAATACACAGCCGAATACCCTATGAATCAATCAACCCTCCAATCATTAGGAAGTGAAAAATATTATTTAAAACTTGTGCTCCATATTTAAGATGAGAATCAACATCGGAAAGCACAATAGTTGGCATGGTTCAATATGCATATTGTCAGAACAATGGCGTGGGTCATCATAATGTGACAGATTGCAAATGAGTTGCTAACTAGTATATATGCTAGAAGTAGGTTCCATTAGATTCGTTGTCCATGTGATGTACGTTTTTCAGTTTTCACATACATATTCAGAATCACATGCTTATTAATCATACAAAGGTAAGGAGAATATGTACACTATTACTCTCATGTATTTAGTTATATATTTTAATTTTATAGTATTATTTAATTCTTTTATATTATTAATTTCAATAACAAAGAAAGAATCTTTTAAATAAAAGTGGAAATCAAGATTTTAAAGTGCAATAATAAAGACACTCAAAAAATTTTGTGCATGAAAAATAAAATTGGAGCATGTACCTCTGTACTTGCATTATAGAATAGTATTGTCAGGGTATCTCAGGTGCAATTTGGCACTGCTGTTTGCATAGTTAATACTTTGGCCACCCACCGTTTTTGATTGAGAACGGTTTGCTTCTCTAATATTCCGGAGTGAGCATGTTGTTGACGTTAGCGTGGCCTCATGAATGTTTAACAGGATCCACGAATTCCTCAATTATTTAGGGTTGTATTGCATTTCCTTATGTTACATTTTTCAAAAACAATATTTCTTGCACATCACTATTTAATTAACACACCATTATTTTATGTGGAAAAATAAAAAATATGTATATTAAAATGCATGTTTTAGGATTTACTTAATAATTTAAAAATATGTAATATTTTTTATGCATATTAATTTTTATTAAAAAAATATTATATATCTTTATACAAACGTTAAAAAAATTTACATGTTTTATAATTGATATCAATTAATACTAATGATTTTTTAGTATGAATTAGTACTAATAATTCAAGCAGTAAACTAGCATTGTCGTGAGAAGCCTAGCCCAATAGACGGTGATTCCATGGGTCAAATCATGTTGACTTGCAAAACAAACGGGTCCATCAATTATTGGACTGCATTTAGTCCTGCCTGATTTAATAGCAGGTTGGTCTTCATAATTAATAAAATTATTTAAAAAAAACTCTTAATATCTAATAAAATCAACTAAAAATATATCAAAATGACAATTATTCTTTGTTTATTATAAAAAAAATTTTAAATTTAACTGAAAATTTTAAATAATAGATAATTATAAAAAATAATATGTTTAATATTAATAATGGATATTTTACATTATTAAAGAATAATGAATTAAATAGATAATCATAAAATAAATTACTTAAATTAAAACACATGATCTATATTAATACAGTATGTCAAAATTCAAATTTTAAAAATCAAAATCAAGTTAGGATTTACTAAAATTATAATAGTCTTAAAATCTAATTTATATTAAAAAATATCTAGAATTAAATATAGTGCATCAATTTTCTAAATTTGAGTAATAATATTTGAAAGGAATAAAAATTTATAAATACAAAAAAAGTTGAATACTCAGCTTATGAAAAATCACATAAATTAATGAAAAAGAAAATGATTTTTAAGATTACTCGTATTTAAGAGGGATAAATCCAAATTTATGGTATAAAAGTAGATTTGCAAATGATTAATCAAATAACAAAATTTTTAGGAGACAAAACCCAAGCCTTGTACTTTTCAGTTTGATTTTTATTAACTGACTATTGAAAAATCTTTCCCGTTTTGAATACCTTTTGTCATTTCATATTAATGTTTCCTCCAGCTTTTTTACTAGCAAAACGTTTTCTAAACACATATTGGATCTGGATATATTTTTTTACATTCGTTCACATTAAAATAATGAAAATATCATCATTATAATTATGTTTGGTGAGTTAAAAGTTATAAATTTTAGCTTTTAAAAGTTATATTAATATAGATTTATAGCTGAAAATTTATAATGTATAATTAATTTATGATATGAAATTATCTGAATTAGTTGTACAAGTGATTAATTTATATTAAATGACTTAAAAAATTTATAATAATATTAAAATAATATTAAAATTAGATAATATTTATTTTAACACATTTTATTGATAAAAATAATATTATTAGTTTAAATAATAACTTAAATTTATTTTTAAAATTATTAAGTTTAATATATTATATTAATAAAAATTATTTGAATTAATTTAAATAATTTATATTTTTATTTTAAAAGAATTAATTAATTAATTTTTATTTAACAAAATATACTATTAATTATTAATAATAAAAAATAAAAAAACTACCGTAAAAATAAAAAGAATAAAATCAAAATAAAATTAAGTATCAAAGTTTTAATTATATAAATAATAAACTATATTTTTAACAAAGAGTACAAATTTAATCAAATTTTTTTTTTTTCATTTTGTATTTAATAAACACTTCTATAAGTATAAATTTGCTACTAAATAACTTACAAGTTATCTTACCCACCATAATCTATGTCTCTTGGCCACTTTTCCTCTGATGCAAATGCAAAGGACGATTGACCTTACACGTGGGATACTCATTACATTTTATTTTTAATTTCGTTGCACTAATTATCGAATATTTCCCCGTGATTTCAGGGTGTGGAATTTCTAGTAAATGGGGTCCTTAGTTTCAAAATTCCTTCTGTACGTAACAGATAAATCTTTAATTGCAGAATCCTTACTTACTGGGTGTGTTACTTTGTTAGCTTAAATATGTGAATCACATATATTATTCAGGTTTAAAAAGGCTACCATTTTGCAGCGAAGCAAAGTTGGCATTCTTTGTGTATCTATGTATCCCAAAACACAAGTATGTATCTAACACATGCACCGTACATGAATTGCTCGTTTAAGCTGTTATTTCATTACTTTTTCCTATGTTGGTGAGGCATAAAGGCTTCAGTAAGGTGGTGATCAGCTTTAAGTAACACTCCTTCATCCGCCCTAATATGGTGAAATATGAGAAGGAAATCAGTTATAGCTTGATATAGAGCTCAAAGTCAAGGCTATATATGGATTTGCTTGGCATAAGGCTGAAATTTACGGCTAAAACGGATTCACTGGTATTCTAAACTATTTTACTTCTCAGGTGCCTATGGACAATTAAGGTAGTAGCTGAGACGCTACTCTAGTGAAGCAGGTTGTGTATACTTTTAGGACATACTTGATAGTGTATTAGTGCTGTATATTTTTATCCAGTTTTCAGGTAGAAATGGTCTTCATTCTTTAGTATCATTGCTGCTAGTTTTTATTGAGTTGCAGCTAACTTAGCTGCTCGAAACGAATGAGCAAACTCGTTGATGGCTCAAATTGGGTCTCCTCAATCGTCGACTTTCTCAGTAAAAAGATTCTCTAAGTATATAATTTTTGCACCACCATCTTCCTCGTGGCCTCCAGTGGCGTCGAGGTCATCATTCGCAGTCTTCTTTTCTTGGCAATTCAGGTGTAAATATCATTATAACTATTCTTTACGAGTTTTCATGGTTTGAAAACTTTGAATTATTTTTTAATTTTAATATATATCATTAAAAATTATAAATCTTTTATATATTAATTTAAAGCACTCGAAACCAATCAAAATAATAGATATATACTATATTGGTAATATATACAGAAAAAAAATGTACAGAAGGTGCAACATACACAATATTGGAAAACGTAAGAAACAACAAAGAGTGAATGAAAAAAATTATAATATAAAAATTCAAACTTATCAAAATACGTACAGTTGAGTTGAAAAAAAAATAATGGTAACGGGAATATTACATACTAAAGATCTTTTATCAAAAAAAGTTGCAACAAGCTAGAAAGGTATTAATTTTTAATTAGTTGTTTTATATTTAGTAGTTAAATAAATCAGACAAAAAAAAATTCGTGTTTCAAAATATATATTGTATTTTTATTCTAGTTTTTTTTTAATATTCACATTTTAAAGAATTATTAATTTTGATCTTCAATCTTTGTTAAACAATGAAGTAACTAATCCAAATAATGTTATATATCAATTTTTATGTCACGAGTCACTTTTTCGTGGAGTTGCATACACATGGTAAGAGAGACCAAAGATAATATACTTATGAAAAATATAGGGATTAAAAAATTATAAAAATTAAAATCAAAATATAATGTATATACTTGAATAAATAATAAAAAATTGAAATATGAAGGTTGGAGGGGCATTTTCACATGACGAGATTCTTGAGACTAGAATTGGGATCAATTAATTTTTTTTAAAAAAATTATGAAGACATTTTTATAGTATGATATATATATACTATGAAGAAAAATCAAATTGTTAATGGGGGCAACTACCCCAACAATTATAACATGGATCCATCCCTATTGATTTAGATTCACATGAATCACATCAAACAACCGCTTTACCTCTTAACTTTTCTGATTCTGCCATGTCTTCTTTTGCAAAAGAAATATGACAATTATCTCTCTTCCTGTGTAAACTTGCTTGCCCCATGGGTGAAGACTGAATAATGCAAGTTGTTTCATGGTCAAACACATTTACTGCGGATAATTTAAGTAATCCCAGCTTCACAGGATCACAACATTGCTTAAAATCAACGATTTTTTCTTAAAAAAAGATTAGTGTGCCATATTTTCTGCAATGAGCCCGGCCCACTAGTTAAGCAAAATTGAATAACAAATGGGGGGCAATGTGGCATGCTGATTTTGGACTACATTGGGCTAACCTGTCAGTGATCCTTTTCCACTGTCTACAACGTTAGCCAAGTTTGGGATGATGTTTCTGAAAACAATTACTAAACTAAAAGATAATTGAACTTGGCTTTATTCCATTAGCTATAGTGTCAATGTCAAATTTAATAGTGCTAAATTGTTATGGAACTGAAAGCCACCACGGAGTACGGTATGCGAGTGAGGCCCACAATTCGTAAATGGTAAGTAATATAGTAGTGTGACTTCGACACGCATCCTAAAAGCATCAGATACGGGCCACTCCAAAATTTGGGTAAAAATAAATCTGGCCCAATTCCTACAATTGGGATTAGTGGTCTGCACCATCTTTCTACTCTGTCCCTCTTCTACCTTAAAATATGAGTCCATTATAGATTATTTTTTATTTTATAATCCAAAAAATTATTTTGAGACGTCTTACATGAATATATATTATTTAAAATAATTTGTTCGAAACTTATTTGATCCGTTTACTTTTTATATATTTTTTATAACTTTAATAAGTTTTATTGTGAAACTTGCCAAAATAATGGAAATGAAATACTGAATTACCCAAAGAAGAAAACATATAAAATAAAATGAAATAAGAACCGAAAGTGCATTAAAATTAAGAATGAGAGAAAAGCGACAAAGGGAGTGCGCTTTGTGTAACTTTGGGTCAGCTAAAACAAACAGGACCAATGTTTTAGGAGCACATGTTGTGTTTGCGCTTTTTTACAAAAGATATGATTAAGATTTACATGTGTAAACTTTCTTTGGGGAGCCACGTGTGGGGTTCACAGTTCACACCGTCGCTGACTGATATAATAATGAGCTTCAGTCCCTCTTCTGACTCTTCCTCTTCCTATGTGTTAGGTTGATACTTATTAAATAGAGGCCAAAGAAGCCAAATTTGATGCACAGTAGAGGGGTGAAGAATGGAGAGCAGCAGCAAGAGGAAAAGTGGTGGAAACGGAGAGATTCTAGATGGTTCCAACATTATGGAGTTGGTTGGGAACGAGCAAGTATTCAGCAACTTCGTGGACCATAAGTTTCATCAGTTGGATAAGGACAGAGATGGTAAGCTCTCAGTGAAGGAGCTTGAACCTGCTGTTGCTGACATCGGTGCTGCTCTTGGTTTGCCTGCTCAAGGCATTAGTCCTGATTCTGATCACATCTATTTTGAGGTCTCTCTCTCTCTCTCTTTCTTTCCTAAAAAATGGCTTCCTTTGTAATCTTAGCAATGCTTATTGAATTGGGGGTTAAACATGAAAATACTCATTACTTTATTTGAATGATGAATTCGAATCAGAACTCTTTGCCTACTGTTTTCTTTGTAATTCTCAATTAGAAAAAGGACTGATACAAACTTTCAAAACCGACCTGCTCCCAAGATCGATGTAAGGTGTTACATAGGCTTTTGACTTTTGCATTGGCTTAGGTGGCGGCAGTATTGCAAATGCTTATTATTTTAATTATGTCCATGATAATGTCGTGTCTAAGAAAATTATAGTTAACTTATCATCAGGGTAATATTTAAAATTTTATTTTTGTATGTGTGGCTCATTTGCAAACTATATACATGTTTAATACTTCAGATGTTGATGAAGAGACAATCTGAACTAGGGGGAAAAAATCTTAAATGACATTACGATTTTTTTTTAATTATTTTTAATGCGATGCTTGTCTGCTTTCCAGGATAAGTTCTCAAAATTTTGAACTATAGGTGGCCCCAGAAATATCATAATCCATGATACCTTGGTCGGTCCGGTTGAAATCTGCTTTATGGTTGCAATTACTTGCCGTGCTTTAATTTGCTTTTTGTTGCCATTTTATTATCTCCCTGGAGGCAGAATCTGGTGACATATATATGTTGGAGACTATGTGAAGCTGACATTTTTTAACTGTTAATATTTGTGAAATTGTTGATGGACCGTGATGTTTTAATCATTAAACCATACTTGATTCCAAACCCTACAATTGAAGAAGTGGAAAATTTATAGTTTATTTTAGTGTTTAGAGTTACAAAAAGTTAATCTGCCATTATAGATAATGATGAACTCATGGGACCCAAACTGCTTGTGCTGGCTGCATCTGTGGACAAGAAAAAAGGTGTTTTTTAATGGCATGCTTTGTAAAAAAGCAAATCTGTTACCTGTATGATAAATACGGGCAAGCAATAGTTATTAAAAAACTAGAGTATATGACACCTTAGCCCAAGAAGGAAAAATTAAAGAAGCAATGGATTCGAAATTAATGATGTGTTAACATTCACGACAAATGAGAATTTGCCGGAGGGCTTTTCCCTTTAGCTGTTTTACTTTTAGTTTGTTTGCTATGAAGTACTATTATCATGCAAGAAATACATATTAGAACAACAGAAATTACCTGGTGGGCTGTAATTTTTGCCAGCAGTTCATCCACTCTGGTACATAGGATCAATTTATACTTTTAAAGCATTATTGGGTAAACCAAGACCCCTAACTGCATTCGTTATATTTCTCTGGACAAGAGTTTGGTTCGCCGTTATAATTTCAATAAAATTCCTCAAGTTCCTTTGATAAATTCATCATGTTCTATCTACATTTCCAAAGATTAATTTGCACTAATAATGGAACAAGGGTAGAAAATTTTATTGACTCTAGGTCTTGAATGAATTCACCCATGGCAAGCAAGAAAAGGTGAGCAAGACTGAATTCAAAGAGGTTCTCTCAGACATTCTTTTGGGCATGGCTGCTGGACTGAAGCGAGACCCTATAGTTATACTCCGCATGGATGGGGAAGATCTCCTTGAGTTTGTTAATGGTCCAGGTTATGAAGCAGAGCTGGCATCTATTTTCTCTCAGATTGAGTCCCCCAGTGGATCACTTCGTGAACATGTAATTGAAGCTTTTGGAAGACTCACTGTTGATCAAGGAATTCCTCCTACATCAGATTCTTGGGTAAACAATTAATGCAACTATTTTTGTCCTTGAATGATGTTTTAGTACACATTTAAGTAGTTTTTTTTTAACATAGAATTTCGTGTGATCAAAACATAATTAAAATAGGTTTTCAACAACATTGTGGATCCAGCACTGTCTCAAGCTGGCCCTGCTTTGGACAAGCCTGTTACTCAAGAGACATTTTTGGAAGAATTTAAGAGAGTGGCATTGAGTGTGGTTGATTGTCTTAAAGAGAAACCTGCCATCGTTGCCCACAGTGAAAACACCTTTGATGGACGTGGTGTCAAGAGACTTTTATCCAACAAGTTTGAATTAGACAGGGTTTATTATTTTTTTTGTGCTTCATTGCAATATTTTGTTTTGAATTTACGTTGTTTAAACATCCATATATGAAATTTACCAATCTATCACATGATGCAGACATTGAACTTAGCTTTGGAGAATCTGCTCAAAGATCACAATGGAAAAATATCAAAGGACCATCTGCGGTTGGCACTAGATCTGGTGTCTCCATCTGCTGGTTTACCTCCAGTTGGAGCAATTGAAGAGGTACGGTTCTAATGCATACAGATAGTCCACTTTCCAACTTATTTTGGATTCATCTATTTGTCAATTACTTTTAACTCTACTGAATTTTGTTTGCTGCTGGATAGCATTTTGAGGTAAAAAAAACTAAACTAGGCCGAAAATACAGTAGAGATTAAAGTATTCTTAGCAATTTGTTTTATGCTAACTCAAAAAAAGCTTAAAAATTACTGTTGACATGGGTCAGTGGTAGTATTTGTAGCGAAATTGTCACATATTATATTTAACTGTTCTTATTTAATGCTATTATTTATAATTGACCATAGAGCAATTTATTTCACGATACTCAATATAAGCTCAAAATCTTAGTTGGCATGAGTCAGTGCTATGGCTAGTGTTTATGTTCGCTGGGTCATGTCTGCATAGCATGACATACAATGCTGTCATACAATTTATGTTTAATGCGTCTTCCTGAATCGGAGATTAAAAGCCGACTTTGATTTTACAGATGGATAAGGTTATTGGTGAAGCCTTTAAGACGGTGAATGCAGATGATGGGAAGACAGTTAAAGAAGACGAATTCAAGAAAATTATAACTGAAATACTAGGGAGTATCATGTTGCAGTTAGAGGGCAATCCCATATCTGTTTCTTCAAATTCAGTTGTGCATGAGCCTTTAGGCTCATCTTCTACCCTTTTGCAGCCATCTTCTAGTGAAACTGCATGACTGTCTCAAGTTTATGAACAATAAAAAACGAAGTACAATTAAAAAAATTATTCATGCAAATTGTTACTGGCATAATTTGTATTTTGAAAAGTCAATTTTTATGCTGCGGGATTATTTATGAACCTGAAGTTGTAGAATGCCACGGAAAGGAAAAAAAAATTATATTGTCAATTATTACCCCTTGTTGGGCGTGTTGATCACTTCAGTTGTAAACTTGTAATGTAGATTAGGCCGTTGATGGAAATATAAAAAGAGAATGACGTAGTATAATAATATGGCATACCTTTTTCAATCAGTGTCATTGAAAATATAATATACTCGCAGTTGGACGATTGCTGAATGAATAAGAGCAAAGGAAAAGTTGTAAAATGGATTCTTTTAGAAATGCACCATGTTTTCTTGGACCTTGTGTTGTTTTTGGCATGCAATTATAGCAATCAAGATGGAGTGACAAAGAAGTTGAAGAAATTTGGGATGTGACACCATGCCGGCTACAGGCTAACTTAATACAATGACAAAAATATGTATTAAAGCACCTCATTTATGAAGAATTCAGGCAATTGGGCATCAATGGAAGTGAGGAGAAGCAGTTATCGTTAAAGAGCTAAATGCCAAATTGGGTTCTCTTTTGAATTAGCTCTCTGTGTAGTCTATTTAATCAGTGGTAAAAGTTCGCTTAAAAATTTGAGATGTCAACATAAAAAAATGAGAAGGTCTAGCTAGGTTGATAATTTGAGGAAAAAACATTGGTGTAACGACTCTTAAAAGGGTGACACGGTTACATATTTCAAAATCTGCATAGTGCAAAATTATGCACTCTGGCAGTTTTTAATATCACTGGCAGCAAGATTCAAATAAGATGTTTAAAATATGTAATTGATGAAAGTAACTTATTTAAAACTTTTAAAGTGCTCGCTAATTATTGAAATTAATAATCTAATCTCAATATGTGAGATGAAGGCAAGAAGTAATAAAAGGACACTTTTGATTTGCTGGATAATCAACTGTTAGAGGTGAGTTATCTTGTTTGAATAACAAATGTTTAACTGATAACTCATTATTTATATCATCATATGCGACACGTATCCGTCATAGATTTTAAAGAAAATAAATTAACATGAGCTACTAAACTCATTAATTATGTAACATTACAAAGTTAGTTGCTGGGGCATGGGAGCGATCTTGGACATGGATAAGTTTTGGATCCAATCAAGGAAACATATATCTTCTTGTTATTATTACTCGTGACCAACATGTGTTCTCCTCAATGAAACATAATATGTACCCTTGTATGCTAATGAGACCACTAGACACTTAACTTTATTTACATCATCGTCCAATGAAAAAATATATCATATTTTTAATTTTGAAATTCTTTTAATATTTTTAGTTACTCTTTATCCTTTGGAACCCAATGCTTTCTCTGTATTGTACTTGTGTACCGCTGTCTCAGCATAAATATGCAGCTTAAGGGAACATTTCAGGTATATGCTTTATGTAACAAAATATGTCTGTTCCTGCATATAATAACGAAATCAGTGGAAAATTCAATTTGAAAAAGGGTTCATTATCAATATTATTTTTATTTTTTTGAAATTATTTTATAATGAGCAATTTTTTTTCCATTTTAATGTAAATTATATTTGTCTTTTGGAATCCTATACTTGGGTTGTTTGTGTAGGTACATTTGAGGTATATGCGTTATGTGCCACAGAAAGGACTTGACAGGAGCACCCAGCTGTCCTCTATGAGGAGGTGTTCTTATTGTCCTCATACAATATTTATTCAACAGAAAGAATTGGGTAGATTTTATATTCATCTTCTATGTTCTGAAAATGCTCGCCAAAAGTATTTGACTTATTTTTATTTTGTTATGTCGCCGCTACTAGTGAACTAAGGCAAGCCATTAGCCTCAGAACATAGGAACAAAAACATGCCCACCCAACCATTAACGTCATTGAAGCCCAATATTCTTTTTCATATTTATTTTAAAGTGCAAAATTTTATATGACAAAAACTACAAAGTTTTAGCCTATTTGGCATATACGTAATGCTGACAGAATAAATGACGATTTATCAAATGATGGAACCTAATAGCCGAAAAAAAATACTTTACAATTAATTTAGACGATGTTTTGAGATAAATTTTTTGTGAACTCAAGACACATTGTATAAGGAATGTCAGCAACATGTTTAATTATTAGTTAAAATTTATTAAAAATTATATGTTTTATTTTTAATTTAATATTTATTTCATATTTTGATAATTTTTAATTAATAATTAAAAATGTATTAAAAGATATGTTGCTAACATTTCTAATAATCTGCAACGGTACTCCAGAAGATATCACCAATACTAATTACTAAGGACGAACAAATCTGTAATCCTTTTTAAGTGTCACACATTGAATTGCCTCATCTTGTAAGGGTAAGCACTACAAGGCGCTCAAGTGTATTGAAGTGCAGCAGCCAACCTCTCATATGGTAACAAGAAAGGGAGAAAGAGTTATCAACACCATTGGATATCAACCCCTCAAGACTAGTTAATTCTTTTATAAATCCTAATGTCAAAAGTAATATATATTATATCTATTGTTTAATCAATATAATTCCTTAGTTATGGAAGAATAAGACTAGCTTCTCGTCTGTGGTTATATCATTAAAATTAAAATTTCCTGAATGTCAACGTTCATTTTCTTCGTTGATAAATTTCAGTGGTAACTAAAGGACCATATCCTACAAACATTTCATAAACCAGTCTCGTGAGCAACGACCTGTCAAGAAAACATGAACCATCCTCAGATCGAGTCTGAGTGCATTAGCAAGTTTTGATCAAGAGAATTTATTCTCACTAGAGTTTGAAAGGTCCTATAAATAATAGTAGCTAAACACGGGATTTGTCTAATCATAACTAGCTGATATTTCCAATGATCCCTTGTTTGATCCGAGTAATATAATATGAAGCAACAGATAACGGGTTTCACTAGATTGATACACAACTTATTAATAAAGGCAATTCTTTGTCTCATATTTTTGTGACATTCCAAGCTCCAAACCTTCCCATCTTCAAAGGGAAAAAATGGTGCCTATTGTTGATCGCATATATGCTTATTCACTGAAGTTGATATTATTAATTGCTCTATGCACATTATCAGGCAATACACTTCTCCTATATATTCTGCTTCTGTTGTTTTCACTAGATGCTATGCTTTGCTAACTTCCTTTTTTACTTCTTTTTCTTACACTTTTGCTGATTTAGCCCTCGACCTTCTCTGCAGATTGTTATGACCCGTTGGATCCAAATGGGAACATTTCTGTAACTTTTGACATTTACCAACGTACAGATAATGGATATCTGGTCAGTACCCAGTACAATCACAACTGATTTTAGAAACACATACTTTGCTTTAGCTGCTTCACAGTTATGATCAACAAAGTATACCAAAAATCCTGAGGAATTACTGATAAATTATGCAGTGAAATTTCAAAATTTCCAATCAACTTAGCCAATGATCCTTGACTCCAACAATTTTCATTGAATAAAGACAGTTGGAGTTGATTCTTTTGCTCCAACTAATTGATTAAGTTCCATTATTTTGCATACAATATAAAGTTATTAAGCACAACTAGAATCTAGTTTGAATGTTTTGTACAGGCGAGGGTGACCCTTCAAAACCACTATCAATATCGCCATGTAGACAAACCTGGGTGGAGCCTAGGATGGACATGGGCTAACGATGAAGTGATCTGGTCAATGAACGGTGCCCTTGCAACTGATAGAGGGAATTGTTCATCTTACAGTGGCTCTCAGATGCCACATTCCTGCAAGAAAGATCCCTTCATAGTTGATCTCTCACCGGATGTCACACAAAACAGGTCAGAGCATTGCTGTCACGGTGGCCTCCTCTCTGCCTGGGCTATCGATCCTTTCAGTTCATTCTCTTCATTTGAACTTGACGTTCGCAACTTGAGGCAAAACCCACTTGGACAAATACCTAATAATCTTACATTGATGGCCCCAGGACCTGGTTACACTTGTAGCCCCCTTCTTGATACTGATCCCACTGTATCCTCAGACTTTGGGGGACTAAGACAAGTACCTGTTCTCAGTAAGTCTAAGAATAAATCATATGAAACATAAATCAGAATTCATGTCAAGAAATTATCTATGTTATTTAATGCCTAAAATAAGAAAACGGTGCATTCCCTTCTAGTAGTCCTAATTGTTTAATACCATAAATTTGTGCACTTCAGGAACTTGGAAGTCAACATGTGCATACTCAAGTTTCTTGGCAAACACACCACCAATGTGCTGTGTTTCCCTCTCATCATTTTACAATCCCAACATCACGCCGTGCCGTAATTGCAGTTGTGGATGCAGAGAAGCAAATATAAATACAGCATCTTGCATAAGGTGTGTTTAAGTTCCTAAGACCTGTATTCATCTGTCAATCTGTTATTGCCATATTCTCTGAGGTCCAGTTTGCACTCTCTCCTTATTCCTTTATGTGCTTACCTAACCAGGCCAAGTGATCCTTTACCACGGTCAGGTGAGGACAGCACAATTGAATGCACCAACCACATGTGCCCAATTCGTATCCATTGGCATTTCATGAACAACTATATGAATCAATGGAGGGTGAAGCTTACAGTTTCTAACTACAACTACAACAGAAACTACTCAAACTGGAACGTTCTGGCTCAACATCCTGGTTTCACCCAAAAAGCAACTACTTATAGCTTCAACAGCACTATACTTCCTGCCGTTGGCCTCAAAGGTACTTTCTTATTGCAGATCACAATTCTATAATGGATGATACACTTCATGTCTTCATTTAACAATAATATTTAATCAAAAGCAGTGTTAAAATAGTCACAAAACTTGAACCATTAGATTTATTGTCCTTAAAATTTACCTATTCTAAGTGTCTGTATAGACTTTAGAACATAATATAACCCATCGTTGAAAATGTGTAGACTTTAATATGTTATAGCATTGATCAAATCGTGTAGTATACTAATTAAGAAATGAATTTCTGGCAGATGGAGTTTACCTTTTTTGGGGGATAGATTTTTACAACAATGAGCTATTGCATTCTGATAAAGATCGAGTGGGTGGTGTGACAACAGAAATACTATTGGAAAAAGATACAAATTCTTTCACATTAAGTAACGGATGGGCATTTCCTAGAAGAATATATTTCAACGGGGAGAACTGTGAGATGCCTTTACCTGACACGTTTCCTATGTTACCAAATGGTAGCTCCAGTTTAACAAGTTACTGTGGTTTCAATCTTTTGTTGATATTTTTGTTTCTTACCCTTTGGTTTTGAACATTTCACTCCTTACCTTAGAGTGTAGTATCCTCCTCAATTTTGAAGGATCCCTTATGTTTTCTCTGATAGATTGAATAAACCCCTGTTCCAGTGATTGAGATTGGAAATATTATTAAAAAGTCAAAAGATTGAGTGATTATTATATACAATTTAAGTAACTAAAATACGGAATTCACGCCAATTAAAAACTATAGTTGTATGTGAGTAAGAAGTAGTTGCTTTCCCTTTTCATAAAAGCTATATTCAAATTTATTTGTCAAATGTTTGGTGATTAGTTATTCACCCTAATATGTCCTCATTTTTCATAGTGACGATAAGCGTTATTGTATTTATCATGTTTAAATTAATCATGAAATAATATTTTGATAATTAATTATATAACTAATTTTATTGATTATGATGAAATTAACTGGATATTTACAAATGATCATAAACAATAAATTTTAACATAGTTTGATTCATTTGTTATTCACTAAAATTTTGAAAAATAAAAAGGAACCATGTATTTATTTTTATTTTTATTATTTGTTAACACACTTCTCTTCAAGGAGATACGAGAACTAAAATTATTCAAACCAGATAAAGGCTCGCATAATGCACAAGCATAAAAATAATATATTATTTTATGAAGAAACTAGTTTGGGTAAAAATAAATGTATAAAATAAAATTGAGATGTTAGAAATGATCGTAAAAAAAAGAGAGGAAGAGTTAAGAATACAAATCAAGCATACTAGGTTTGCTATTCTTTATCCTTTTATCTTTTTTTGTTTCTTTGGGTTGAAGTTATTTTAAATTAACTTTTGAATTAGTATTTTTAAGAGGTAAAAATAAAATAAATAAATTAAAATTATTTTGTAAATTTAAATTAACTTATTTTTATTTTTATAAATTTTTAAATATAATGTGAAGAAATTGATTTTAATTTATAAAAAAATTAATTATTTTTTTTAATTTCTTCTCTTACAGATATTTTTTCGTGAACTTACTTAAATTGAAGCTTTGTCAACCAAAAAAAGAAAAAAAAATCCTGGAAAATATTATAAGTAAAAATATGATATTTATCATGAAATTTAAAGGAAAATAAATTATAATTTACTATAAATAAAAGTAGATAAGAGAATAACTTTATTAGAAATTTAAATGTACGGACAGTGTAATATTATTTTACACTATTATTTAATTATAAATGATCGTATATGCAACAAAAAAAAATTAATAGAAAAATTATATCTATAATGTAATGTAATTAATTGATGGTATAAAATTTTTGTACACTAAGAATACATTGAAAAATTAAACTCTTTAAATTTTTAAATATATGGTTTACATATTTTTATCATTATTAATTTTATTTACAAAATTTTTAAATTTATTTTTGTCAAATTTTTTAAATGCGGCGATATTTATTGATTAAAAAATTTACTTAAAAATATAAATAAAAATTATTGAATTAAAAATAAAACTAACATAATTTTAATAAATAATTAAGGATGTATTAATAACTACTATTACCCTTTCACTTACCGTATTTATATCATACATAGTACTTGTGTAAGCCGTACATTAATGACCTGTCCTTAATTTCTACGAATATACAGTGTATAAATATATAACATTGATATTGCGAGGAAAATAAATAGAGATTAGCAGAAGAAAAAGCATAAAAGGCATAGAAATCTGGAAGAAACAGGAATGGCTGCGCTTGGGAACCAATCAGATGCTGCCTCAAAAGAGGAAGAGGCCATGGTTGCCCAACCTAAACCTCAGGAGCGATCCATTTCCAACATCGTCATCGTCATTGGTACCTTGCCATGTTTAGTTGTCTGTCTCCTGTTTCTGTTTTATTTGATCGTCTTAGTGTTAACTGTTAGTATGGAATAACAGCTATGCAGACGGAGGCGCTTCCCGTTGTCAATAGGTTCCACCTCATCGAGGACCCTCGCTCTCCGTCCGTCTCTCTCTCTCTCTCTCCCCTCTCCATTTTCTTAGGGTTTATTTATGATCACTTACTCTAATCACTTATCCATACACTTTCTTTTTTTTTATTTTTCATTGCGGCTTACCACACTGGAAAAGAAGTAATGCGTAGATGCTATGATGCTTACAAATTAGTTTTTAATTTTGTGAAGCATCTTAGAATTTGCTTACAATGTTACAGAAGTGTTTTTTCCTTCTTCTTCTTTTTTTTTTTGGTTGGTTTTCATGTATTTGTATTGATTGGGATATATATGCACAATGTTACAGGTTTCCAGAAGGCGTTCCTTGGGTCCGTTATCATGGCACATACAAAGATCTCCATATAAACTTGATTTGGCCTGGAAAAGATCCTGCTCTGGGTAAGGACGTTTCTTCTTTTCATTTTATTTCGTACTGCACCACTTCTAACAACTCAAAAGTTATAGATGGCTTTCTCATTTTTAGTCGGTAAATTCATATTTGATTGATTCTTCACAATATAACAAACATGATTTATGCTGATTTTTATCAAGCCTAGGCAAGTGGCAATTTTGTTTTGATTACAATTTTTCATATAATGAGTCCTGTTCCATTTCTTTCAGGGGTTGATAGTGTGGGCACAATATCCTCTGCTCTTGTAACATATGCTGCTATTCAAGCATTGAAACCAGACTTGATCATAAATGCAGGCACTGCTGGTGGCTTCAAGGTAGGCACTGTCTTCTCTCCTCTTTCTAAGAAGTAGCATTAGAGTTTCTGGTTTTCTAGTTGTGCTTCAAAATGTCTGTATTTTGGGTTTTCATTGGTGTCTTCCAAGTGTAACTAACTTTGGTCCTCTTTCCTGTGAACTTGTTATGTCCTGCTAATTTTGTAATAATTGATCCTCTGTTTTATATACAATGGTCAACCGTTTTGAATAAGAATTTCAAACAGCAACAAAAGCCTTATATCTCACAAGGTAAGATCAGCTACATGGATCACACAATGTCAATAGACTCAATCAAAAACCAAAAGTAGTTGACATCTGTAATCTATTTTTAAATAATGCCTCCTATATTCTTCTAAAAAAAGCTTGGGATTAATCTGTTGATGACAATCATGTTTAACCTGCATGTGCAGTTGTTCTACTTTCCACCATTGATGTACATGCATCAAATAGTAACTCTTTACAGTAATTTAAAATCTTAATTGACTACGTATGCAGCTAAACATATTCTGATATAGATATACAGATTTATAATATGTGCATGAAGATATTTTCCTAATAAGTGTTCATTCCTGGATGTTTTCAGGCCAAAGGAGCTAGTATTGGTGATGTTTTCATTGTATCAGATTGTGCCTTTCACGACAGAAGAATACCCATACCTGTTAGTGTTATGCTGCTATTCCTCTTAGTAGCTCTTGGTTGTTTTGTTTTTTGCTCCCTTCCCTACTTGATGTGTTGTTGACTATGCCAATTTTGTATTTAAGATTGCAATGAATGGTATAATCAGTTGTTGGTGGTGGTGGTGGTGATTTTTTATTGTGTATGGTAACAGGATTTAAGATTTTTAGGTGGATACTTGTGAATTTTGAATTTTAAAATTTCATTCAAGGTACTTCATTTCTAAGATAAATGCTAATAGACATTTGTTTACCTTTTTAAATAAGTCTTCACATCTTGGTTTTTGCCTGAGGGAAGGGGAATTTGATTTACTTGCCAAAATGTGCTTCTTTCTTGCAATGTAGTGAGGTAAAAGTTTTGCGGTTAAGATCAATATATGTATAATGTTTATTGCAGGTTTTTGATCTGTATGGAGTTGGTTTGCGTAAATCCCTTGAAACACCCAACCTTGTAAAGGACATTAATCTAAAGGTGAGTGCAATCTGCATAAACTATATATGCTTCTTCTGAAAACACAGAACCTTATACAATTAGTCTTATTCAAATCCACATTGCGAATCCATAATTCTTGATATCACAATGATTAATCATCCAAATTGGGTGCCATTTTTTAACCATATTTCTTGGATAGAACTCATAGAAGAGCTGCTCGTGTAGTTTTTAATGTGTGTGCCTTTGAGCGCAAAAGTTATCTTCCTATTATTTATGATTGTCTTGGCTTGATGATTTGACTTTGGGATTGGTTATTCTGACTCCCATCTTCTATATGTGGGGTGACTTCAAGAATTAAATTTGAAGCCGGTGGATAATAATTTGCAAAAGGTGTATGTGTAGCCTGGGTTTTGAGTTGATCTGCTTAGATGGATAAACGATTTCTGCTGATCAAATGAAGTGTTAAATGTTATAACTCATTTACACTGTCAGTCTCACGTTATTAATAATAAATCTTAAATGAATGAATGAAGAGAGCAAAAACCATTTTATGACAACGTAAGTAAAGTTCTATAAGTTTCCAGGTTGTTGGCTGTTACTTCTGTCAGGTCATTGACATATTTATATCTTGCTGTTATTTCATGTTAACTTAATGCTTGTTCGAGGTGAGGCAATATGATCTCGGGATAGTTTGGACCCATGCCCACTTTATTCAGTGAAGTGAATGGAATAGTTTTTTCTTATATACCATTGGTATTTGAAGAGTTTACAAATGTAGTGGGGGTTTTGCATTAAGAATGTTGTAAGTGAATTAACAGCTTTAACCTTGATCATAATCATAACAGTAGGTCACTTTCTCACTAGATAAAGATCATACTTAAAAAAACAATATGCTGTTCCATTTTACCGTTCAAACACATGAAATGTTATCTGGTTTGATACATCATGCTATTGGTGCCCTATCCATTAATTGTTTAGATTAATTGTGCTGATTTAAACAATATTTGTGCATATTTCAGATAGCTAAATTGTCTACTGGTGACTCTTTAGATATGACACAGCAGGATGAATCATCTATCATTGCGAATGATGCCACAGTTAAAGATATGGAGGTAACCTGATTATTTTGGCTATTCTCTCTTGGGACTCTGGCTCATCTATTGGGAATGGCATGAATCCACATATTCACAAATAACTCTTATCTCTCCTATGTCGAATATGGGCTTAACTATCCATTTCAACTTTTTCTCCAGGGAGCAGCCGTTGCTTATGTTGCTGACCTACTGAAAGTACCTGTAATTTTTGTAAAAGCTGTGACTGATATCATTGATGGTGACAAACCAACTGCAGAAGAATTCCTGCAGAATTTAGCAGCTGTAACTGCTGCACTTGATGTGGCTGTCGAACAAGTTGTTAATTTTATGAATGGAAAGTGCATATCTGAACTCTGAAAGCCCAATTCCACCTTTCGAGTTTTGTTATATGCAATGGTGCACGGTGTGCTTCAATTGTACACTACCATTATTTATTGGGAATTTGTGGGATTTAAGCAAAAATAGAAACTTGTACACTATCTCTCTTTTGTACTGTTCTGGCTGTGCCAGGCCGTATAATTTATCTGGCAAAGAAACATTTACAATGACATCCTTTAGTAAACCGCATAAAACATTGTGGTTAATTATTGTCTGAAGTTTTAAAATAATGATGAAAGATTGAAACGTCCTTGTTCATGGTTGCCGAAATTTGTTTGGGATCTAAACTTGCCACTTACTGCCAATCGTAGTTTTGTGGCCTGTCAATATTCATATCCCTTAATTTAAAAGCCTCCTTCTGCCAAGAATATTTCTATGAACACATCAGAAACACTAACAGCATCGAAGGAAACGAAAATTCACAACCTTTTAAATGTGAATCCAAACATGTTAAAGTCTCCACTACGACTAACGTGTTTGGAATTTTGTTGAGAAAGACTAAAGATTATATACAACGGCTTGTATCTTGTGACTGCTTCAGATCAAATTTTGAAAATTGAAAAATTAAATTATCGTACTTTTGATAAAAAAATGTATTCCAATGAAAATTTTGTAGTTCAAATTAATTTATATACATCTTAACTATAGTTAATATTTTAAAAATAATTTTATCAAGATTAAGTTTACTTAACTTTAAATAATACAAATGCTAAATGTTTTGTTTGGGCTTACCTCCAGCCCATCTGCTCCCCTTGTCAGGCAAGTTGCTTGGGCTTACCTCCACCTCTTGGCCATGTACGTGCACAAAATAATAATAATCACTGCGCCGTCACCTCTCACCAAGCGGACCAAGCTGCCTCAACATAGCCACTGTAAACTCCCTAATTAAAAGATTAATTTATTCTTTATAGGTATTGCGATTGTAATTTCTTTTATTTCCTTACTTTCCTTTGTCATATATAGCTTTATATATGTTTAAGTGTAATTAATTAGCCCCTAATAGATGCATATCAATCAATAAGAAACATTTTTCTACAATCTTTTATCTTTATTTCTTCCTCGTTTTCAACACTAAAATCAGATTTGAATGCAATGTCCGTTATTGCTATGGAACATGTTTATACAAAGATTAAACTCTCAAATGATAATTTGGCCATGGCCAAAGAAAAAACCTTAAAAAATGCTACGGTCTAAATATTATATGAAAAAAATAATCCTTTCAAAGCAATTTTATAATGTCTCCCTCGTAGGCTCAAGTAAAGCAGCTTAGATACGATGAGGTGGAAAAGTTCTATAAAGAATCGAATAGAACTTAAGCACGTGGAGTAGTTCTATAAGTACTGACTTCCAAGAGCCTACGCAAATAGACACGTTATGTGTAAAGCCTTTCCAACTACAATACAATTACTGTACCTTAAACATAAATATCTAGTCTCTCCTTCATCTGCAACTTTACAAAGAAACTAGCTTCTTCCAAGGAGCCAAACGTTGTCAACACAATATGGACACCAGCAATGATAACCGACCATATTGCTTGATTAAGTTAATCTTAATGCAAGTATGCACTGAAGTGAACCTTCAATCACACAACTCCAGAGGGAAGGCGGAGAACAAGTTGTCCCCCAAAAACGCTGCAATAAATTGAATATAGCAAGGTCAGAGCCATGCAGGAAAGTTCTTAAGAAATTATCAGCAAAACTGAAAAACAAGAAACAGTCAAAGGGAAAAGACCTATATAATGCACTCAACTAACCTTTTGACATAATAGTAACAGAAATCTGCTAGGATAAAAGTCTGGACTATTTCTGAAATAAGCACCATTGATGGCCATAATCCATACCCCAAGGCAACCAACAAATGTCCACGGCTATCCAACACCTGTTCCAAAAATGGTATCTTAGTAAGAGCCAGCACGTTGTAAATCCAATAGGTTGCGCCACTAAAGAAATATGCTCAGAACAGAAAATATTCAAAAGAAAAACCAGATACAGGCAAAATACATGACACTGTAATACCTTTAGAGGCGTTATACCATTGGAAATGAAAGCCAAACTTGAAGTTATAAAGTAACTCAAATTATATTCACATTTCACTCCTTGGTCACCCAGACATAGCAATTCAAAAAATATCATCTTAGTGATAGCAGACACCAGCACAAGCCAGCAAACGTGATAAACTAATTTGAAAAAGATTCAAAGGCTGATTAATGCAGTTACAAGTATCAATGAACAGATCATACCTGAAGAACCCAATGAGCACAGCTCAAGAATCTTGCAACACCCAGGGCAAACACATAGTGTGCTGTGAATGGCTCAACAATCTGAAAGTATAAAATGAAATAAAGTAAGGAGAGGAGTAGAATTAGATAACTAATTAATAAGTACAATGGAAATTCTTATATACTTTGGTGTTCTGCATGACTCGCAATTGAGGTAGTACTGACACAGCTTCAAGATATACACAGAATGCCCAGAAAATCCTGTTCAATAAATGATGAATAGTTGATGGATGAAAAAACAAGGCTAACACAGCACAGGGTACCACCTGCATTCAATTTAAAAATAGCAGGAAAATGCACAAGTAAATATCAATAAGTGATAGTACAAATTTATTTAAAAGAGGAATAAAGAAAAATCGTTTGAAGTTGAGTAAAATGAAAACCAAATTCAAATATGGTCCACAAAGGTTTCAATAAGATGCCATGGCTTCTTTCTTGGTACAGAAGTAGATCGTTACTTCTTGACATGGAGGTCAGTTTCCATCAACAAGACTTATTATAATGTCAATTTTCTTTGAAAGACAACAATATAGAAGGAGCTTACAATTTTAAATGAAATGATAGTGGAACCGTACCACATAGTATATTGCAAAATTGTCCTTCTCTTCCATGTAACTAGACTTCAATTTAAAACGAATCATGTATATAACCCACAGTGTTGTTGCCAAAGTAGCCAAATCAAGCAGGGTATGTATATCATATTCCATGACAAAACTGCAGTACAGCCTAACAGCTAAAAATATAGCTGTTAATTCCTGGGATTTGAGCGATAATCCTGTACATCACAAAGAGGCGTGATATCTTAATATTGGGTACAGATTCGTCACTAATTCTGAAGTATCCATGCACATAAAAGGAATGAAATCTGATGTAAACCTCATTACAAGATATCAACAAAGTTAGAAGTGCCAAAACTATTAGTACAAAAACAAAATTCTGCTTCTTCTTTTCATTCAGTAATAATTGCCAAAGGACTCATCAAGCAAAGTGGGAGAAAAAAAGGAAATCAAATCAGGCAAACAATGACATGACATTGATCGTCCAACAAGAACGTTCTGAACCAAACATTTTTCTTGATGCTCAAAGTGGATCACATTAATAACGAACACTCCACAAAGCAATTTTTTTAAATAAAAGAAAGTCCACAGCTAGAGTCAAGTTAGTGTCTAGAATACCAGAAAGGAGCAATTGCCGCGCAATTATAAATCTTTATAAGGAAATTCCAGACATACTACTAAATCAAAATCTAAAGAGAATAACAATAAATCATTTTATCCATAAAAAATTAAGGGATAAATCATAATGCATGATCCCTGCTGGTAATGCGTATAAAGAAAGTCAAGATTACGATACAATCACAACACAAAAACCGTAATCTTGCATGTTCAAAGAACTCCCAAAAAGAAAAGACAATGTTTTTACAAAAGAAAAAAAAAATAAAGGGGAAAAAGGGTAACTGACCGGCACAAGTCTTTTCTTTGATGAGTTTATAGATGAGAACGGAAATTCCAAGAGAGTGGACAGCCTCGGCAGCAACGAAAAGGTTATCGTGATCGTGAACGATGAAGCGGAGAAGCACGAGTGCCGCCATGCCCGAAACAACGGCAAGAAAAGCCTTCACCTTTGGCGGTTGCCGCCGCACCCACGTGGCGATCGCGTGTATCGGCTTTCTCTGACCCCTCATCATCCCTTCTTTCTCTTTCCACCAATTAATTTCTTTTATGAGTTTTGTTATTGATTTAATTTTGCGTTCCTAATTGTAATGGATGAGAGCGATACTTGTTGCGGTTATGGAAGAATTTCCCCCAATTCCCCAATTAGGGCACAACTTCAACGACAACTTGAGAAGCTGCAATTCCCAGCCACCCAAACTGAAGATTGAAACCTGAGGGACGTTAAATAGTCCATTTAACCTGTTCAATGTTCATGGTCTTTTCACGATAACAAATACAAACTCTGGTGTCTTTAAGCATAATAAATAAATAAATAAATATTATTAAAAATTAATGAGTTTTTTTGTCATTAAATAATTTTTTAATAAAAAGGTATATTATATAATTATTTTAAATTAAATTATTTTATATATTTTAAAAATAAATATTTTCTTATAATGAATAAAATTAAATAAATATTTTTAAAATTATAAAAAATTAAAATTAACACTAAAATTAAATACTTAATATAAAAAATACATAATAGCTTCTAAAAATGCTCTTATTTAATATATTTTTTTTAAAAAAATTATTTAAAAATGGAGGTACATATTTAAGACATGTAAGTAGATTATATCACGAGTACATTATATATCATGAAAATAATGAATTTTGTATTTTTAAATAAATTTTTTTCACTGTTTAAGATATTAACTTACAATTATCATATAAATTTAGATTTTCTCATATTACTCGTAATTAACAAATTCAAAAGTGATTATAATAAAAAAGAATATAAAATAATTAAAATAAATAATTCAATAATATCTCCTAAAATTAATAAAACAAATTTACTTAGACTCGGCATGATTTGAAAATTACACTTATCTTTTTTATTTTATATATTATTCTTACTTATTGATGATTATTATTTTTTAAGAAATATTATACATACATCTTATATAATTTTAAAATTAAGGTATAGATTTAATTATTATTAATTTCACAAGAGGTTAATGTAATTATTTTTAATAAATTTTACCGGTGTGTTAGATAGTTAAATTTGTATATTGTGTTATTTTTCTCTTATAAATTAAGTAGAGCACCCAAATTCACGAGAAATATATGGGTAAGCCAACGCCCAACACGAGTGAGTACAAGGGAACAATGAATAGAAGAAATCGTCTACGAATCACGTTTAGGTAAGCGACATAAAAAAATCACGTTTAGGTAAGCAGCCACTTTATAAATACGGTGTCCGTTGCCTTCCACGTTTCATCGACTACACTGCTAATTATCTAACCACTCCATTTTTTTTTGTTTCCACTATCAGATGATGACATAATGCAATACCTTTCTGCCCTTAAGAGAGTTATAATTATGAACTAATACCTCTAATCAGTATTTACTGAATGCAAATTTACAGCGTGAACACTATGAAACTGCGTTTGTCGAAAGCGTTTTGTAGTTTTGTGCTTTCTCTAAGCGTAAATAGTTAATAGTTTCTTTAATAATATAAAAATGAGCATCAGTACTTTGGTTCATCTCAAATTTTATAAAAAGAAAAATTATTAGTCACTTTGAGTTTAAGTAATTAATAATAATAAATTTTTTATTAGAAAAATAATTATTATACTTTTAAATCTTTAAAATAATAATATTTTTCATGAAATATTATTACTTTTATATAACTAAAAAAAAAGTACGTTGATGATCACAAATGCTCCTTGTGAGTTCACATTTTGTAATATGGTAATGCTAGATCAAGAAAATACCTTCTCTGTCCAGCGCCTACAATATCTCAATCTAAATTGTAAAATCTGCATCTAAGTGCATACATTTTCAGCCAAGAACTTGGTGCAGTTAACGAATTTGGCATTTTCTTATAAGCTCACCTTTTGGATAAAACTATTGGCCGTCAAGAATCCTTAGGAACTTCATAGAAGGAATGCATAACACTTGACACATGGAAGTGAGAAACAAGAAAGCTTCATTTGTGTGTTTGCCACCCACCCTGCTCTTCTTCTGTTCCATTCCTTGATTTCTCCTTTTTATCATTGCAGGTCAAAATTGATGAAGAAAAACAACTCCTCACAAAGTCCAAGAATTTGATCTCTTGAGTAAAGGCTTTAGCTGTTTATCTTCTTCTAGTGCTACAAGGCCTAAATGTGATGGATCATCCAGCATCATCCTAGCTGCTAAGTAACCAGCTATAGACCAAGTTTGAAATTTTCGGGCCTGCTTCCCAATGTATCGACCCTGCGTTCCATCATAATATTCAGGCCAGTTGTCCTTTAGCAATTTGCTCTCAGCAATTTGAAGGGCACGTCTTGCAATTTGGGGTCTCCCAGTCTTGATGGAGGCCGCAGACAGAAACCATAAAAGAACTGTAACCACCACAGTAAATGCATCTTAAAAGTTGGGAAGGAACAATAATTTTAAGGAGTGAAAAGTGTTAGTAACACAGTTTTTATTATAGCACAGTTAAGGAGTCAAAATTAGAAGCTTTTTATTAGAAAAGTTTAACAATGCACTCCTGATTTCTAATAAGGAATTTATTAGGACTTATGCAATGATGTAGGTCTCATTATCTAATTAATGAGTCTTGTTCCTAATTTCGTAGGTCGCGTGCTAAAAAAATGCGTTTATAACATTCCTCTCTATCTGAATTCTGTGTTGAACTACGCAAATCTGGGGCCACGATTGATGAATGATCTCCGAGACTGTTCTATTATATGTACTAGTTTTGGATAACATGAGCTGATTCATGGAAATTCAGAATTGTTGCATAAGAATACCTGGCCAAGATCCTCCGTTGTGGTAACTCCATCTGGTATTTTTTGGGTCACATCCTGTTATGATCACCCATTCATTGCTATCAAAGGCTGGATAGCAAACTTTGACAGGCATCTCTCCAATTAATTCATCCCACCTTGATTCTATGAGATCCATGATTGCAGTGGACTGCTCAGGAGTTGCCATGCAGGACAAAATTGCAATGCAATTACCCAGGCAAAACCAGCGGAAATCCATCCTAGCCGGACTTACATTACCAACAAAGTATCCACCATGATGAGGCATGAAATCGAAAATCCAATCTGGTAGAGAATCAGGAATAACATTAAACTTGTTTACTGCAGTATGTGAGTACTCTTCTGTTTTGAATCGATATACATCATTAAGTTGCTTCAAATCCAACCAAAAATAGCTTCTCATATGATAGCTTAAGGCATGCAAGCGTTTGACAATTCGTTCCATGAACGCTTTCCCTTCAGCATCTTGCTTAAGCAATTGCAAGGCACATCTTAAAGCCATGAAGAACAATGCTTGAATTTCAATTGGATACCCATAAACACCCTGAATTCATTTGAAAAAATTGGAAGTAAGAATTGGATAAATTAACCACTAGGAATATAGTTGCAGTAAATCCCTTAACAGTTCCTACTCCTAGAATCACTCTGTTATATCTAGCACAAAACACAAATTAGCTCTTGACTTTTATACTGGATTAAAATCTTCACAATATACATCCACAAAAATCACTTTATCCTATAATCAATGCCTATTTTCAAGACATAAGACAGTGGAAAGGTAAAAATGAGAGTAATATAAATTTCAGAAAACTCACCATTCTACGATCAATCATACAGCACCCATCAGCACAAAGCAAAGTTGGAAATGTGTCAAACCCCTCAGACAGGCACAAACTCAGAATCAAGCGCATACCCTTTTGACATTCAGGCAGTTCTGCCAAAGAAGAGTCTCCCGTAGCCTTTGTGTATGCACGGAGTAAAATAATCCACCAAAATCCGGAATCAACAGGAGCAACCCTGCCTATAGCACTTTCACCAAAATCTGCTATCAGGGTTTCATGGTTTCTGACTGGATCATGGTATACCTTAAAACTAGCAGGCATCACCCCTTCAGCTAGTTGAAACCTGTCAATCTTTTTCTCCCATGATTGAAGGCGAAGAGTCTTTAAGATAAAATTTTTAACAATGTCCGGTTCTCCATGCATCAGAAAAACTAAAGCACTTGGGACAAAGTCTCTTATAAACACCTGTGCACAAACACAATGATACCTTAGACTAGACCTCCATAGCAAACTCAAAATGGGTAGACTAGGTAAAAAAAATAAAGATAAAGAGGGATGAAAGGGGAACACAAAAAAACCATCTTTTTATCTATAATATAGCTTGTATATGAGGTTAGTGGACTTGATATCACTACTAGTACTTCACTACTATGAGTATAGATCCATCATCCACAAAGAAAACTGTGGCCTAAAAGTCCAACCAAAATTTAAGTATGTGATGAAATAGCGTCAAACAAGCACTCCCACCCCCATCACCACCACCACCATAGAAGAAACAGATATATATTCAAGGTAAGACAAGGACATGTTACCTGATCATAATTAAGTTTCTCATCAGAATTATCTAAGGCCGCAATTGTCCCAACTGGTTGACCACGGAAATATACCAAGGAACGCCTGAGAGCTTCCCAAGCTTCTGATGTTAAAGGATGTGACTCTAATGTCATTGATCTTGGGGTATTAAGACCTGATTTTGGCACAGGAGAATTTAGCTGATCAAAATGGTCTCCCAGGCGAGAAAAGTTATCAGCTTTTATGACCAAATGGCGTGGGGAAAAGCCTATGGATAGTTCACTCAATGATCTGTCATCACATGATCTCTGTCTCTCTATATTCAAAGCCCTTGGCCTATCCAATGCTTTTGAGAAATCAAATTCCTCTGTTTCTGCCACACTACTTAATGCTTCGGGACTTCTAGAATTTCCATTTTGAAACCAATCTATTGGATTGGAAGACATCTTTCAAAACCTTAGCACTTGCAACCTAGTATTGCTCAAAATCCTGCAGAATAAAGTGTGTTGACATAAAATTGACATAAATATAAACCGTGCCCTCAAACTGCTAAATCCCTGCGTTTGTAACACTTTATAAGACCAAAAGCAGATACTTGGAACATCATGTATCATTTTCTTAATCCGAAATTCCAAATGATTTTGAGTTCAAACATGCAGGCTTCCAAATGATACCAGATAAAGATCATAAACTCCAACCATGAAGTGATTAATTTTGAAATACTACACTACACAATTCAAGGGGTACGGCGTTACCAAACAGAGAAACAATCAATAGGTTTAATTATCAGATTAGTGGGGGAAATAGAACAACAGAAATAGCACAGGTCCCAACTTTCCAATTCCAGATTCCTATCTAAGGTAAAAAGTATTTGTCTTATTATTTTTCGATTAATTCCGTTCCACATTCTCCCTGGAAAAGGGTTACTTCTTAATAACTAGCAGGGTAAAAATCTCCCAACTGCTAAAATGAAAGGGTGATATGCAGTTTTTACAATACAAAAAGGAGAACCACAATGAGCATTGAGCAAACAAGGGAAGCCAACCACAACCGAAGAAAATATTTTCAAAAAAATTAATTAAAGGAGACAATTGTTGATAATACGGATATGCAGAATAAACAGCACAGTGAAGTCCCCATGGGTACAACGTGATCAGAAAACCATTTGCACGTTGGCATCAAAATAAAAATGAGAAAGCCTTCATGCATTTGCGCATAATGTTCATCCAAAAAAGAATAGATTCATGCATGAACGAAAACATGATGCAATGCAAAGAAAGGTAAAAAGGGCTCAATGGGTGAAATCAGATAATCATGTTAAATGGCAAAGAATCGAAGAAAAGATAAACTAACCCGCACAAGCTGAAGAAGAGAGAAGAAAATGAGAGAAAAGGGAGATTTTTATTTATTTAATGACTTTTTCTGGATACAGAGTAAAGTTGCAGAAGAAGAAGTTGAAGCACGTGAAAGAAAGAAAGAAAGAAAGTGGTTGATTTGCTTGTGTGTGTGATTTGTGGAGGAAACAACGAAATGGAGGTTCTGAGCTTTCTGTGATGCATGATCTTTGCGTTTGTACGGAGGGGCTTATATTTTGGTGCTACGTGGGATTTTCATATTCCTCATAATCACTGTTACTATCACTCTCACTTCCCCACAAAGTGACCAATTCCCAATTCAGATTCCACTTTTATTTTATCACACCTTCCATATTTATTATTTACAAGTTATTTTTAATTTCACTTATCAATTATTATTTTCTTACATCTCAATAAAAAAAATTATATCAATTATATTTCAAATGAGTTTGTTTCAATAAAGAATGGTTCATTTCGGTCAGAATTGAATTTGTATTCGCAGGCTCAAATCCCATTGCCATGGGAGGATTTTATTGCTGAACGATGAACATTGAGTGACACATTTATTATAATTATAATAAGACAATTATGATGTATTGAATATACATTAAGATTTAAATATAAGAACACCAAACTTTGTTTATCGTTTTCATTATAATTTTTGTTTCATTAACTTGTTTGCCTTTGGT
Organism: Abrus precatorius; assembly: GCF_003935025.1. NCBI lineage: Eukaryota > Viridiplantae > Streptophyta > Magnoliopsida > Fabales > Fabaceae > Abrus > Abrus precatorius. Next base: position 21,520,278 of record NW_020874384.1, read on the forward strand.
TTGCTTGCTGTTGCTAGGCAATTATTAAATGTTTTTTAATAGGACTTTTTTATTTTTTACAAATATTTTTTAATGTGTACCCATGAGTTAAAAGTAAGCAAATTTCAATATTGCCTTAACACGTGAATAAATTAATAAAATGAGTAATCTCAAACTTAAATTTAAGTAAATGCAGTTACATTAAATATTTATAATGAAAGTTTTATCATCCATAATATTTCTAATCCACTTAACAATATTATCTCTAGTAAATAATACATATGTTTTAAATATGCTTTAAAATATATTTAATAAATTTACACTATATATTCATAGATATAATTAATTTTTTAAAAATAATATTTCATTTATTTTGATAATAATAATAATTAGTCTTTTAGACACTCGTTCAGAAGATAAAAATTAAAAAGAATCAATAAAAGTTCTATTGCATTTTTTTAATTAATTCGAATCATTTAACAAAATTTATTACAATGATCGTTAACAGATATCATTAAATTAGGATTTGACACTTATAAAACAAGAAAGTAAATGAATTAAAAAATAGAAATATATTCACTATTAATTTAAAAAATTCACAAAATTAACTTGACGTCAAATTTAAAGTAGATGCAACTTTATATGTCCAATTTAGATAATTTAAAAATTATTTATGTCAAAATTTAACATGATTTTTGTGTGAGCAAGAACCATAATAAAAAGAATTAAATGATATTTTAAAAAAATTTTTTTTTTGTTGTTATTATTTTAAAATAGATGTTATTTAATTCTTAAAAAATTATCCCTGTGTAATTCCTTTATTAGGATTTTTTTATCTACTCCGTTAAAAATTTATGTGGAAGTCTGAAGAATGAAAGACTAAACGATAATTTTGTGATATTTTGAAAAAAAAAATTAAAATGGTTTTTTTATTAAAAAAGCAAACAAAACAATCAGAATATTAATAGAAGGTTAAATAAAAATTATAATATTTTGAGAACAATATTTTTATTTTAATTTATTGATAAATACACTTTTGTTTGATCATTTATATATTTTAAATATTTCTGAAAAAAGAATAATATTTTTTATTAAAATGAATTTAATTAAACATATCGAGCGCATGAATGGGTGAAATTGTTTCAACTATTTTTTTTTTTCATAAGAAATTGTTTTGATTTAACAATTTTTTTTTGGTCAACTTTCGATTTAACTCAAGTAAAGGACAAGTCGATGGGCCGGGCTCTTCCATTTGTGAGCATTGGGTACATTCTTTTTGTTTTGGTTAGATTTTTAAGCAGTGCTGTAAATGGACCATACCAAGTTACAATTAGAGTTGTCCGATAGTTTTTTTTTTCTAAGACAATCCCTTTCCCATTTGAGAAATTAAGCCTAAAATTGTCTTTTGATTCCAGAGGAAGACAATTTTGGCCTTAATTTAGCAAAGCATTTCGGCAGTGTGATATCCTCTTTTATTTTCCTTTATATAATATGGGTTCCATCACTCAAAAGATTTCCCTTTTTTCCTTTTCCCAAATTTCATTTAACCTTTTCTTATAGCGTGTGAATGTGAAATTAGACTTATGCACACTTGATAAGGTTTGCTTGTTTCTATTTGACTGTGATCAAATGAATTTTTATTATTATTTTTAAATGTTAACATAACTACAGTACTAATGCCTACTGATAATTGGGATGATAAGGATCATATCAAAGTAATGTAGTATAAAAAAAATGTTTATAGTGCCCTTAAAAGCTAATCATAGAGAAATTGAATTGATTTTCAATTTGAAATTATTGGTCCTGAAACAAGTCCATTCTTCAAACGCTACTTCACATCACCATCTTATGCACATGCTGTACAGACCAAATTAATTGACCCCACGTCATGATGTCTATTTTAACCATTAGTGCTGAACGTGATAGCTTACTAGAAAAAGTTGAGAGCAACTATGCAACAATCAGATGTTGTGAGATGGATATTAATCTTGGGTTTCATGAGTGGTTTGTTCTCTCCCTTGTTCTATAAAATTCCCAAGCTTAGTCTTTTTCTTTGGATCAACTTGATCACTGTGATTATCTCTATAATCCTTTCCCATTATGGGTTACTATTGTTATAAACGCAGGGCTTATAGCACTCATACATCAGATGTTATTTTGATGTTGGTCGTGGCTTTGATGCTTTTGGCTATACCTTGGCTCTTCTCGCGTGAGCAAGTTGTAGTGGTTGAAGAAAAGAAGAAGAATTGGTCAGCTTTGCTCACACCAATACTTGTTCTTCTGATCCTACTTTTGCTGTCACTGATTAGAAGTCCAAGGAAGGTTTATGTAAAGCCAACGTGCTATCAGTGTAAGCATGTTTGTTACTGTTACCGTTAGTGTATGTCAGTCCATTACCTGCTGTGTGAATGGTTTTGTGGTCAGTGTTCTATAATTATCCCTTTTCCTTGGTCACTAAATAAAATATTGTTAGTAATATGATGATCATGTAACTTATGTGCCTAATTTATGTTACTAATTTATGATCCAGAGGAGAACAATAATCTTTCCTTATTATTTGTTCTGTGTCGGGTCCTTATACAATAATTTAAGCATATATGTTATTATCTTTCCTCTAGTCAAATTAAAATTGAAATGAATTATCAGGAAGAATATCGTTGCTTTTGTATGAACATAAAATGCAGGTTGATTTCATCTGTAGTGATTGTCTACCCTCAACCACACACATATGGCACTGGGATCAACACTGGGTTTGGGGGCAAATCGTGTGATAAGGGAAAGGAATGGCTTTACTAAGACCAAATACCTAACAGTGATTCATTTGTCCCCACACCATTTCTATTATTTTCTTTTGTATCGACCTCACTTGGTCTAAAGCGGTATCAGCATTTAGATGGATTACACTTGTTCGTGCAACCACCACACTTGCGTTAGCACAAGTTAAAGTGAAATTTTATGGCACATTGTTAAAATAGTAGTAAGATGTACCTAATGTTATAATTTTAATTAATCATTAGCATTCTTTAAATATACAAATACAAATATGCAAAATGCAGTGGGCATGTGTTTGGAATTGAATAAACTTAGGCTTTAGTACTGAAATGGGAAAACAAAAAGGTCACTTTAGCTACTAATGATATAAAGCATTCATTTTAATTTATGACTTTAGTACTAAAATGTGTTAAATTATAAATTATTGTCTTTCCTTTTAGTCTTTATATAAAAAATATTATTAACGAATCAACCAATCCAATGTATCAAAATTATATTAGTTTAAAATTATATATATATATATATATATATATGTGATATTATTTTTTTATTTTGATTCTTGTTCCGAAAAATATACTATATTTTTGCCTCTATATGTATAAAAAATATATATGCTTAAATTTCTGTACATGAGATACAGTTTATCGTTTTGGTTTCTACGTGAAAAATATGTAAACACAATTATAAACTTTAGGATACAGTGAAAATCAAATTGTAAATTTTTTTTTCATATGAAAATTAAAATGTAAAATCTTTTATATAAAGATAAAAATAAGAATAAGAGAAGTTTAATGGTTAAAATGTATTTATTTAAAGTTTTAAATTTATATATTTTTTATTCAATTTAATCCTTTAAATTGTGTTTTAAATTCGTGTATGTTGATAATTTCAATCTACCTTCCTTTTCGTACCACATCTTCATGGCCGCTAGCAAGAAACCTCCCATTTAAAGGCTTAAAATGGTTGCAATGTGTGATGTCATTTATGATTTTTCACTCAATGCTCATGCAAAAAATTATTTATATTTATTTTTATCTTACTCAATATATAATTTTATTAATTTATAATTTAACAACTTAGTTGATTTGTTATATATTTAACTATAAGTGGAAACAAGAAGTGTAAATTGGTATTTAGCTAGTTGTATGACTTGGTCAATTTCTAAAGCATTGATAATGGAAACATATATGATATTTTCTTTTTTTTAATAACCTTTTTATATCATTATTCCTGCATGCAATAACTAACACGTGTCTTCCTTTAACTTGTGGGGCATCCCTCATATTAAGTGCTGAACAACGCCCAGATTGGCATTCACTTTGCAAAGCTACCAGATGATAAAAAATTAAAATTTTATTTTTTACTATTAACTTTAAATTTTTTATATCTTTAAAAATTTACGAAAGAGGGATTTATGCTATCACCTTCCATCCTTCCCTTTTTTTTTCCACGTTAATTGCACCCATTCAACCCAAAAAATTAAAATGTTGTGGAATTGATTAAAAAATAGAAAAAAATTTCTTTATTTTAAATAAAAATTTATTTCTCATGAAAAAAAGAAATCTGGCGGTTAGTTATATTATTATTTTTATCTTAGAAAACATGTATTGTGATTTTTTATATTAATTAAAAATTTTATACAACTTAATTTATAATTATTACATATTAGCTTATTATTTAATATATTATATAATAATAAAATATAATTTTTATTTATCATCATTTCAACCAAGATTCAAATGCAATCATATTAATCAACCATAAATTAAAATCTTTTTATCCATTCAATTACTATTTTAATTTTAAAAGCATTATGGGTCCATTTACTTGTGCTTTTTTATCATATAATATGCATTTTCAAATAAATTTATAATAATTACTGCAATTTATAACATTTAAAAAACTAATAGTTTTTATGAACAAAAATATTAAAAATTAATTATAAATAGATATATCATAGAATATTTTTCAAATTTTAAAGGAATCTTGTCACCAACCAGGAGTGTTAATGACTCGCCCCAACCCACTAATTTGGCCTAATCTTAATTTAATTTTTGACGAGTATCAAAATTTAAAAATTAGAGTCATATTTTAACAATAGCTTCAAGTTATAGTTTGAGTAATCTCAACCAAACCCAATGTTTTATTTCTTAGAGTTAATATACTTTAATAACTATATTAATTATAACACTACTTAACTTAATAAATAATATTTTACATAATATAATATACGTTTTTTTTAAAAATATATTATAAAACAATTTTTTATGTGTGTCAACCACATATATTAAAAAATATTAAATGTTTTAAGTTACGATAAAAAAATATACATTAAATTTTTAAATTTTAAATTAATAAATATTTTATTTTAGTAAAAATTTACTATTTTTAACATTGTAGTGTATATTCCTAGTCAAACATAACAAAATTATTATAAGATATATTTTTATTTTAATTCTGTACTTATTATTTTATACACTCAATTTTATTATTATTAAATTTATTATGTTAAAATTGTCTACTTTTATCAATAAATTGGGTCAATCTGATCTTGCTTAATATATTATTAAGTCTTGATTTAATCAAATTTAAATATAAATAAATAATTTTATTAAAATTTTAAATCAGATAAAAAATTAAATAAATTCATTTCAGCTCATCCTACATACTCCTGCCACTTATTACTTTCTAAATAAATAAATAAATAAAGTACTGATAATATACTGTTTGAAATATACACATACAGATACAGTAAGCTATAGAATATGATAAGAACAAAATGAAAATATGACTACTTTCGCACGTTAAAACTGAAACGTGTCTCCATTTTACTCCGTGGGGACAACCCTTATGATGAATTTAGCAACGACCAGATTGAACTTCACACAGCAAACCTACCAGTTCAAAAACACTTTATTAAAATTTGGATTTTGTTAATCTTATCTAAAGACGAAAATTTCTTAATTATTTAAATTTTTTCTTAAAATCTTATTTTAATAAACAAACAACAATTTGTTTTGTGGTCCTATACATTACTTTTGTGCGGCATGTCATACCTAGTATCACACTAACTATGATCTTTTGACTGTCATTTAAAATGGGTTACACCAATAAGACAGTGCAAAGTAAGCAACCCACAAAATAGGGCACTCATCTTCATGTTTTGCTATATATAACTAAAACACCACTCTGGGATTTGTGCATATTCTTCACCAAGCTTCCCATTTCTGAATTCAAATGGCATATGGTAGAAACAGAGCCTCCTCTGTTTTGGATGGCTTCACTCTGAATCCCTTGCCATACCCTGTTCTGTTAATCTTAGCAGTGATCTTCCTATTCCTTGGGATTTCATGGTACTTCTCGTATGAAGAAGTGGTTGAAGCTGCGGAAGAACAACTGGGTTGGGTGCTGTTTGCCACACCAGTGGTGCTAATACTCATAGTTCGTTGGTTATCATCAGTGGAAACTTCAGATTGGTGGTTCTTTAACTCGTCACCATGGGAGAGACGCTGGAGGACCCACCACCACCCATCAGAGGGTGCATCGCCTTGGGGTGTTGCTGCTGTGATCGTGCTCGTTCTCGTACTTTTGCACTATCAATCAACTTTTCTTGATAGCTGGTTTGTTTGATTTGGTAATATTGTTTTCAGCTGGTTTGTTTCTCTTTAGTTTTTTTGTTTTTTTTTCGTGGGCTTTCTGTTTATTACTTATTAATTAGAAAAAAAGACATTGTGACTATGAAACGTTGATGCAAACGTTGTGATTATTGTAAATGTGTAGATGTACAGAGATGACATGAATTGGGTTCATGATGTTTCGTGAGGTATGTATTCCATCCTAGAAGGCGATGGTAAACGCGCAAAGGGGGAAGAAATAATATTTTATAGAATTTTATTCAAAAGTAAGATTGCCAAATACATAATTGCTGATTCGAATAAAATATATATTATAATCGAAACAAAGGTTTCTTGCATGCGTTACTTAAAGACCCTTATTATTATTATCAGGCAGAAGTTAATCCTGTATTTCTGCTGAAAAGATGGGGAAAAAACGCAATTGTCATGCATTTGTTTGTCTTTTGGCCTTAAAATAATGTAATTCCACATCATTAGTTTTCTTGTTTAGTGAGTGTGCTGAACTACACTCAACCGGGTTACAGGTAGGGAAAACTTTGTTTTTACAGTCCTTAGACAAGTAACGTTCTGTAAGATTAAGATAGCTTGATATCTGCGTTATTCAATATTTTAAAAGCCACTTATTTAGCATTAGTCATCTTATGATATTTGAGAATGGAAGTAACAGAAAGAAGGTGACAAATCATATTTTTTTTTTTAAATTATAAAATAATATGTCAATATACATTTAATGTGTTAATGTTTTATTAATTTTTATATATATGATGTAACTTTTAAATTTAAAATAAAATATTTATCCTCCTTTCCTTTTTCTTTTAAAATTCAATCGTACCCTTAAAATCTAAGGAATAAATAACCCTTTATTTTTTCAAAAACTACCTCAATCTAATTGAAACGAAAAGATGTTTCAAATATAAAATATACTACTCTACACATCTTAAGATAAAACAAATGTAGTGATAGAAACAAAAGATAAAAGACACTTGCAACATACATTTATATTCCTACATTAAGAATATTATGAGACGAACTTCTGTATCAACCAAACCCAGTTGGTTGAAGGGACTCATGAATACGAAATCATGAAGCAAATCATGAAGAATATGAAATCATGCAGAAAATCAACAAGACAGGCAACAAGAAGAGGAATAGTTGGAAGTTGAGGGCGGTGCTACGCAATTGAGCCTTGTAGTCTTTGTACTGGGAGAAGAACAACAAGCCAATGACAATGCCCAAAATCATGAGCAAATGGACCGGAGGTGAAAAAACTGAGGTCATGGTCCAACCTAGTTTCCATTCTGGACCTCTTCTCTTGGGGTAGAACCAATCCATTTTTACTCTTTTTTCGTTTCACCACACCAAGTGCATGCACGAACGTAGACGCTCCCACAATAAGTTTATATAAAACATTGATGTCTCTATGAGCTTCGTTGCTTCTGATATTAGGTTGGGTTTGGCATATATTCGTTGAGTGTAACTTGTGTTCCAAGCTATTGTGGTGAAAAATATCATTGTTATTCCTCCGATACCAAGTCCAAGGTGGTGAGTAAAACTTCACATAAAACATCAAGCATTAAGTTTTCTTTTGTATTAATATCATATCATAAATTTTTAATTGAATAAGAAAATGGATCACAAAATATTAAAAAAATATAAAAACTGGAGATATTTCAATTTATTCTAAAATACAATTCAGATATTATTTAATATTTTTAAATATTCTGATAATTACAATTTTAGGGTGTAATTAAGGGTGTCCTGTCCACATAAGGGAGCAAATTAAATACAAGAGCCATGCTATTTGAACTCCTAATAATTTAAATGTTATATAAATAAATGATTTTTATTAAAAATAAAATAAAATAATAATTTAATTTATTATCGAAATATTTTATTATAAGTTTTATAACGATAAGTGCCAATATTTATGTTATTTTATGTAATACTTTTATCCTCATATGATATACATATTTGAAGAGTTGATATTATAACTCAAAAGTAAAATTTTTATTCTCATAATTATTTTGTTAATCTTTTAAAAAATGTTAGTGTAGAAGTTCTGGATACTATTAAGTAGCTTAAGTTGAGACTCATTAACATGCACATTGGTTTTTGAAGATAGAAAGGGTTAGTATCTAACGAATCTCTGTATACTAAAATAAAGTGACTCTTAATCCAATTCGAATATTAAATCCATATTAAAATTTGTTAGCAACTCTAATGATGTGAATTTTTATTTGTAAAAACTAACATAATTAAATGGTTTAATGAGTAATGATGTGAATTCACAATTTATCTTTGGTATGAAGTAAGACAAATTGGTGTAAAATTTTATTTATTATATTTTAAAAAATCATACAATTTATTCTAAGAAACGAGTTATATTCACATTTTGTTTAACTTTCATTCTTATATACAACTAAAAGTGAAAATATATGACATTTCATAAAAAAAAATATATCACATATTTTAATTAGTAACTTTCAGTCTTATTTTTTCATTATTTTAATTTTGAAAAAATCTAAAAATATTTAATTATATCTAAACATATTTTTTTTAATTTATCCAAAAATAATATTTTAAAAACATTATTGCCGCAAATAGATAATGACATGCGACGAAACGAAGGCCACCTAAAGTGCCTGATTTATTGGTGATTAGCAATATTTAAAAACTTTTTAATGTAACCGGTGTTACTGATTAAACCAAATCGATCGACACCGTTTATTTAATTAAAATTATATCAACGGCTTGCATTGAACAGGAATTAGAAACGTAACAGGGTTCTCTTTCTCTTTGGGATTTGGGAAACTCTGAATTCCATTCCAACAGCAAGAACCCTAGAAGACCTCATGTCGCTCTGCAACAAGTTTTGGATTTTCTCCCTTGCTCTCTTCCTACTCTCTTCACCTCTACTCCAAGGTCTAGATCTACTTCCCCTTTTACTTATGCTCCTTTTTCAATTTACTATTCTACTTCGCCTACTATCCATGCTCCCATGATCTCTTCATCTTGTTCTTTTTTTTTATTTGCGATTATCTGCTTTCATTTGTTGAAATTCGTTACTTTTTATTTGTTGGGTAGTTGCTAGGTGTCAGTCAGACTCAGATGAGGCTGTGGAGACTGTTGAAGAAGTGAGTGATATTGGCATTGTTGGTGACGATGTTCAAGATTTTGGTGATGAGAACTTCCCTTCTGCTCCGGGAATTGAGACAATCTGTGTGTTCCCGAAGAATAGTGCAAGATGTAAAGATCTTTCTCTATATAATATGGTCTATAATGAATTCTTTTGTTTTATTTCAATCGCGGGTTAATTTTAGATTTTCGTTGAACGCAGTGATAACAGCTGGGGAAGAGACAGAGCTGCTTGTTGGCATGAAAAATGATGGTAATTGAAGTGGCTTGGCTCAGTGCAGCTATTTTGTCTTTATTTGTGTCTTATAACACACTTGTAAAAGTCAGCTTCCATTTATGTTTGCAATTCAGTTATATTATACTCTCAACAATATCGAAACTCATTTGTTAATCAACTTCATTATGTGGATTTAAAACAGGGGAGTCGAGCTTGAATGTTGTTGCAGTTAAAGCTAGTGTCCACCTTCCGTTTGATCATCGTTTACTTGTTCAAAATCTTACTGCTCAGGTGAAAATTGGGTACTGAATGTCTAAATTAGATCTATTTATCTATGTTCAACAATAATGGTAATCATATTACTTTCACCGATAAAAACATATATGCTTGTTACCCCGTAATCAATATAAGTTCTATTATATATTCTAAATAAGCTCCACACCAGAAGCACCTCAAGAATCTAATTCTCTCTGTATGTGAAATTCTAAAAGCAAGATGATTTTAGTAACTCAAAATACTTTTGCTAGTATACTTTGTGGTAGTTGTCAGTATGATCTGTATTTGTACATAGGCAGAATTTTTTTTTTGCTTTGTTTGGGGTTTTAAAAGTTCACGCAGATTATACTTTATACCTACAAAGATATTGTTTCTTGAAGATTAGGTTTTAGGGAAGTGGATTTATATTTTTCTAATAGATAAATGATAAGTAATAAACTCAGAACAAAACTAAATAAACATGGGAAACTAGGAATGTGTGTGGGATGATCAATTCATTATTTATTCACTATCCATGAGAAAAGGATGTTTAGGATATTTTTATATGAACCTTGTAGATCTGCTAATCCTTCACTCTTAAAATGGGTATGAGGATGTTTCTTTTGATGTTTTCCCTTTCCTTTTCATTACATTTAGAGTCCCTATTTCTCATAATATATAGTAGCCTGTGATTTTGTTAGGTTTGATGCCTAACCCTTTGATGACATAGATTTCCAAGTCCATTTGGGAGCATTGAATTCAATAAACCAATAAATGTAGCAACTTATGCTTAGCTTGTTGGTTTTGCATGCTTTTGCCGCTTCTGGTGAATGAATTAGTTAACTAGTGTTACTGTGGTACAACGTTAGTGATGTTATTCTGATTCAGCAAATACTTTACATGATTTTACCCATCAGTTCTGTTTTAATTGTAGGTTTTCAACAATAGGTCTGTGCCAGTTTCAACACAGGCTACTTTCCAGTATATATTTGCTGTCAGCAAGTACTTGCAGGTATCTTTAGGTTCTTTTTGCAAGGAAAATGCTTTAAATTTATTGATGAGTAGTGACATCCGAAAGCTGTTCTATGTTCATCATGCCTAACAATTTTCTTCTGCTGTGCAGCCCGGGACTTTTGATCTTGTAGGCACCATTGTGTATGAGATTGATCACCATCCATACCAAAACACTTTCTACAATGGCACTATTGAGGTTGCCGAGGCTGGTGTTTTTCTAAGCATGGAATCTGTTTTTCTTGTTACTCTTGGAGCCGCCCTTCTTGTCCTCCTTGGGCTATGGATTCGTGGTCAAATACAGCATCTAACCAAGGTATAAAATAGTTTTCTATTTTATGAAAATAATGCCATTTACCACTTGCCTCATCCTTCTGACAATTCTCATATCTGCACGTGAATATTTGTTCAGAAAACAAAAAGATCTCCAAAAGTTGAAGTTGGGACTAGGACTACAGATGCCTCAATGGATGAATGGCTTGAGGTATGGGCTAATGTTTTATTATCTGTGACACTTCTGTTGATTGCATTGGTGACCTTCAGTCCTGTTTCTGAAGTTTGTGATGTGCCTCCTCATTCCTTTTGTTTCTTCTTTGCTTTCTTTTGGCCAGAAATGTGTATATCTTAATTCTTGACGTAACCTATAACATTACTGGTTTTCTAATACTGGTTTCCTCACCCTGCAATTGACATTCAGGGAACTGCATATACTCAGTCTCTGTCGAGCAAATCTAAGAAGAAGAAGTAGACAAATAATTCTTCTCTAGTTCAGCTACACAAGACTACGTAGAGCACAGAATCCTGTTAACTCAGACTAGGTTGGAACGTGCAAGAGACCACGAGCAAGTAGTTCTAAAAATTAGGCTGAAAGGACCTGGCCTTTTGTTGTAGTTTATGAGAGCAATTTTATATTTATTATTCTTTGCACGAAATTTATCTTTTCTAAAAAAAAAAAAAACTAACAGTGATCTGAGTTAGCATACAACTTTGTGAACCGGCAGAGTTTTGTTAGATTATGTTATTTTTATCTGGATTTGACATACTTCCCAGGTTTCATAGGCATGTAATAGCTTATTTTTGGATAAAAGTAATGACAAGTAATCATATGAACTCCTTGTTTAACTTACCATATTCAGATGCACGAGATTTGGATTAAACTAGATGAAAGAAAAACCTAAATATAAATAAGGAATAAATTAATTTTATAAATCAAAATAAGATTCGTGTTTTTTCAAACACTCCTTTAACTCTAGTTTGCTTTCTTACGAAAATGAGGTGGGATGCACATTGTTAAATGTCGACATCATTTTCACGCAGTATAGACAAGTGCGTGGGAATTAGCGACAACGATTACTAAACACAACATTTGTAGCAGTTTGTAAATTTTTGTTGAATGTATCCGTATCAGATGAGTCCAATTAAAGAGATAAACATTATTTTTATCGCTGTCGTGAAAGTTGAAAATTGAAAATGTCACCCGCTTATTATTTTAAATAAAACTTAAAGGTACCTTAAATTTTTTTGTGTTTCAAAATTAAAATTAAAGTTTTATTTTAATAATCAACAGATATTAAACGTTAATATTAAAAGTTAGTACTGATTTTGAAAGTAAAACTTTAATTTTAATTAAAAATAATATAAAAACACTTAATATACGGTATTTTAATTTTATCCTATTATAAAATACCAAATCATGGTAGCAATTAACGATAATATACAAAAATGAAAAATAGATAAAAAAAAATAAAAAACAATTATATCTAATATTATTTATAATGTTCAAATAATAGAATCGAACAACTTCAACTCCTTTATCGCATATGGGGTAGTCATTACAACTTGTAACCTCTGTAAAAGTCCTGACTCGCCTCTGTATTCAATAATAGTAATCATTATTAGCTCTGGTGTTGATGTATAAAACTCGGAAACATTTTACTTCGCTCGCTTTCTGTTTTTCTTCAATTAATAATCCATTTGGCGCTTCACATGCGCTAGTTATTTCAGACTGACAGATTAAAGATTAATAATGAGAATAACTAAGGTCTGCTGGCATCATGCTTGGATAAAAGATGCTTGTGGGATCATGTGAGGACGGATTAATTCTCAAATTTGATGTGATTTTCTAGAAATTTGAATTGGTTGATGTATGACAGTGACTCAAGGGAAGCTTGGTGACCATCTTCAGATAGGGTTGCTAATTAATCTTAATGCTTTTGAGTGTAAAAATCAATGGAACAGAAATGCTTATACTAGCATCTACCTTTGTTCTCATTTTTCAAAAGTATGGTCTCATTTTTGTAGATGAGAGACTAATTTCATAGAGATTCTTCTAACAACTTTCCTTTTTTATCCACATGAATCTTAGAAGAACAAACGTAAAGCCACATGGTCAAAAGATACAAACCGCTTATTATTTGATTTGTAATTAACACGTTGATCAGCAGCAAAATATCTAAATCGTTCCAATATAGAGTTGCAACCTTGTTTAGTAAGATTCACGTAAATTTTAACCAATAATAGAAAAAAGTGTGTCAGAAGTGCATTACTTGCGTTCTTCCCCAGTGTAGTAGTAACATAGCCAGATGAACAATAAAGTTATACAGAAGTCTTTAAGTATAGCTGCTTGGTAGGTTGAGACAGATATATAGCACATAAAGATCCATTTAGCATGCGGTTGAAGGCTGATGCATTCAATGGTAGATAAAGCCATTCACTGCTTGTTTGCACGTTAATATCATTTCTCTTTAAGCATCCAAGTCACATAAGGGTCTCTACTCTCTAGCTCCACGTGACTACGTGACGTGCTTAATTTCAGAGTCGGTAAGCCATCCATTTCAGAAACCATATGATTGTTATAAATTAAGCTTGTGAATCTCAATCTGCATCTACCCTTCATCTCTCTTCTCCAAATCTGCCTTATTCTTTTCTCTCCTGTTCTTCCATTGAGAACCGTAATTGCAATTCTTAATGCAAATTTTCATCGAGCAACAAGGAGCACTTTTGTGCTTCTGTTTATTGTCTGTGTTTTTGGTGGGAACAGGCTTCAGCTATGGAAACCACAAGACAGTCGAGGTTGTTGGACTAGGAGAATGCGCAGACTGCAAGATTAACAATATTAAGACTAGCCACGCTTTCTCAGGTAACTGCATCGTAGTAGTACATGAATACATGTTACTTATTTTTAACCACACATGGATAGACGTGCACAACCAAATTACTAGTCCCAGTTATTTTCACATAATATTCTCCTAAAACGTTTTAGAATAATAAGAAAGACAGAAAGAGAGAATATAAAAGTGTAGGATAAAAATGGGAAAAAAATGTATTGTGAGAATTGGAAATTTGAGATTCATGGGTTTCTTTTAGCTTTTGGACTACTACATTTACAAATTAAACATGTAGACTATGTACAAAATGGTTAATGTAATAATATAAAAAATTGGTTTTTAATTGGAGCTAGAAGCCAAATTCTACTCTATCATAATCTTGTGCGTCACTTCTCTGTAGGGCTACATGTAACAGTAAATTGCAGGTCACCAAATGGACACTTCAAAATGAAAGGTGCCAGTGAGCTTGATGAAAATGGAAGATTTAAAGTATCCCTTCCACAAGAGATTGTAGAAAGTGGTGTACTAAAGCAAGAATGCTACGCCCAGTTGCACAGTGCATCATCTGCACCTTGCCCTTCCCACGGTGGTCTTGACTACTCCAAAATTGTATCAAAGTCAATATCTGATGACAAGCACACCCTTGGGCCAGCTGCTGGGAAACTCAGCTTCTCATCATCTTTGTGTCCTTCAGCATTCTTTTGGCCTTTCTTAAAACACCCACATTTCCCTTTCCCTCCTAAAGATAAAGGTTACCCTTCCCCTGTGCCAGTCTATAAGGATCCTCAACCTCCACCGGTACCAGTGTATAAGAAACCACCATCATCACCAGTTAAGAAACCTCCTACTTCATCTCCAATTGTGAAGAAACCATGCCCACCAAAGGATAAGACACCTTCTACTCCCACTCCCACTTACAAGCCACCTTCCACTCCCATTTACAAGCCACTTCCTCCTCCCACTCCCATTTCTGAGCCCCCTCCTACTACTATGCCACCATTTTTTAATTTCTTTCCTCCTTTCCCAAAGTTTCATCCATTCAAGAAGAAGCCATGTCCACCTCTTCCCAAGATGGACCCTCCAAACTACTTTTACCAACATCCATGGTTCGGAGGCTGGCCTCCACTATCTCCCTCTCATTCATAGAATATCATTGCACTTGGAGTAACATATTAAGATACGTCCATGTTTGATTTTCTTACTGCTTTTTGCTTTTGTGTTAGTAAGGAGGTTGAGATTGATTATTTCCAAATAAAATCCATGTCAGTGGATAGATTATCAGAAGAGCATGCAGAGTGAAAGTACCTAGAGAAGAAAATATGATAAAGCGATGTAATTTTGACAATGTTTTGAAGTTCGTTGATTAAGTTGAATGGGATGAATTGATATTTACGAGTGAAGATTAATTTCTCTGCTAATTTAAGTTATATATATGCTTTTTGGACCTTACGGTGAATTTTTCTTTAGAGATTGAGACTCTACACTTATTGAAAAACACCAAAAATCTTTATTGTAAAAAATGATATTTATTTGCAACAAAGAAGATTTTTAAATATTCAAATAAATATAATTTTTAAAATATCACGTATAATTCAGTCATAAAATTGTAGAAGTTAAAATAAAGCTATGGAATGTCTTACCAAAAAAATTATATTTTAATTTGTTTATCAATAAAAAAATATATTATCATATCACGAAAAGCGTCAATTCCAGTTATAATAAGCTTATAACTTTTATGAATTTTAAAATAAAAACCCCAAATTTTAATAATACTATATACAATGGAGTTGAATCAAAGCCCACCCAAAACATCACTGAAAATTAATCGAATCATTTATAGTAGTTTTTTTTTTGTCCAAATCATTTGCAGTGTTTAACTTCTAACTCAAAACTATTTTCAGTCCGTGTCGAGTGATTGTATTGGTAGCCAAACTCTTGAAGTCTCTTAAAAGATCTGAAATGACGTGGAAGCTAACTAAACATTGTTTTTTCTATTTTTATATGATATCTACCATCTGATAGACTTTATTAGGGTAAGCCTTGGTATTTATATTTTTATTTTATAAAAACAATTCGTAATATTTTTAATTAATGTTTTATTTCAATTTTTTTATAAAATAAAATAAGAAATCTACTCTTACCATCTTTTTAAAAGTAGAAACATAAATTTTTTTAAAAAAATTAATTATATTTATAATTAATTAGCACAAACGATAAAATTCCAACACATAATCTAATTAATCCAATACATGTGAACTTAATAGAATTTTATACCATATGGTAACAATCCTTGGAGTTAAACTAAAAGCACTTAATTAAGAATAATGATTTATTTATTTATTTTGTTTTGATAAGATATAATTTATTTTGTAATCTTTTGAAATATGAAAAAAAAATGTTCTTTTTCTTGAAAATAATTCTCCCCAGCATCCTTTTGGGCACCTGTGTTTGAAAAAAAATAATATATACATAAGTATTTATACTATTAAAATAATAATAATAATTTATTGATGCAGGCTCTGTGAATGAAGTGTGAACACCAATTATACAAATTTGCTCCCATGGCCATTCCAGATGATATTATTTATTGCAAAAAGCAACAGAAAGCCTCAGGGCATAAAGCTTGTTTCTTTTAGCACCATTAATAACTTCAAATTAATTTTATTTACCTTTAAAGCAAACAAACACAGATTAATAAATTAACTTGAATAAACCTAAACATGCGTATATAAGGTTTAATACTGAGTTGGGCTAACAATTGCTCAGCCTATTAATTAGCAGTCGACCTAAATTTTACTAATTCCTTCACGCTCATTTAACTTTATCTCAATTTTTAAGTAAATTAATTATTTTATTTGTCTCTTTCTCACACATACATGTATATATTTGTAATTTATGGAAGAACTAATTGAAACATACAGTATTTTTCACAAATATATACAGTTTTGATTGATTTTACCATAAGGTCAATTATAGATAATAATTTTTTCAAACACAGTTTATAACCTTTATCATACTGTACTTTTTAAAGAACAAATCTTTTTAAAATCTCAAAAGATGTTTAGTTAAAATCTCATTTTAATTAAAAATTTAGCTAAAAAAAAATCAAAAACGAATAGAGAGTTTTTTTTCTCTTCATCCAACTTTTTAGTCTTAAGAATACTAGTTTTTAAGAATAAGTAGTTGTCTTTTTTCTATCTTTATTGTCCAACCGGAGAACGGATAGTTAATACATTATACTCTTTGAACAAGGTTCTATAATTGGTTTGCAACACTTGGATACTGATATATATTGACCTGATCATAAAATTTTAATAAATTAATATTTTTTACGAATAAACTCAGTTCGTAAATAATTAAGGTTTATTTATTTAAATCTTAATTATCAATTTAAAATACACGTATTTGATATTTTAGAATTGATTTTATTTTATTTTAAATCAAAACGAATACTTAATTTTAAAAATAAAATTCACGTATATCCAATGAAAGTGAGATGAGAGTAGTTTTTTAACCTCTAAAAAATGATTTTTTTTCGACATTAACGTGTTAATTAGCATATTTTATTTATGGTTCATTTCGATGTCTTTCAAAAAATTAATCATTGTGTAGATTTATATAGTTTTATGCATGCACAGTAGGTGCATAGTGCACCATCAATCAAATAAAAAAAGTAAAAACCCCTCGCGCAATCCATGCATGCCATGCTTTTCCCTTACCTTTATACTTACACGCTCACGGTCTTGGACAGATCGATACAGATATTTTTATGTATGAATACAACTTATAAAGAAAATAATAAAATTTATTATTGATTGTAATATTTGTATTTTATTAAATATAATATATATATATATATATATATATATAACGATTAAAATTAAGATATAACTTCTATGTCATGAAAAGATTATCAAGTATAAAAAAAAAAGAATTTAGTTATCAAGTGAAAACTTATTTTTATATATAATTTAATTTAAATTAATGATAGATACATTTTTACATTCTCACTTTACATACTTCATGATTAAAAAAATCAGATTATTTAAATTAAAACTTTTTTTTTTTTTATAAATATAACGTGTTAAAGTATAAAAATAATGAAACAAACTGAAATGTTGGTTGACTAAGATTATAATAAATTTAATATATATTTCATTTAAAAAATGTTTTAAATTTATATACTATATTGAAATTTAAAACAATTTTAAACTAAAATAATTAAATTTGATTAATAATATATTTAAAATAAATAAAGTTATATAAACTACATGAAATGTAAATTTTAATGAAAATGAATTTTTTAAATATTCTAAATCATAAAATTTATAATATAAAAATACATGAGAATTAATAAATAATTGCTTTTGTCTTTTTTATAGTAATAAATAATTAAATCATTAAGATTAATAAATAAATATATTCAATTATAAAATTATAAAATCAATAATTAATATATTTAAAAATGAGTAATTATCTTTTATAGTTAAGGTAAAAATATTATTTTTCAAAATTGGAATTGGATTGGATACTTTCCAAGTCAAATCCAAACTTAACAATAGTTACTTAACCTTCTCACAACGCGCCACGTGCCCCAATGGAACCGCCATACTCCTATTTATTCATGGCATCTCAATCGCTTACTGTAAAACTCAGAAACTCGTTTGGTTCGATCTCCCTCTTCTCTGCTACGCTGCAACAATGTCAAACCCTAGGGTTTTCTTCGACATGACCATCGGAGGCCAACCTGCGGGTCGCATAGTCATGGAACTCTTCGCCGACACAACCCCAAGGACCGCTGAGAACTTCCGAGCTCTCTGCACCGGCGAGAAGGGGGTCGGTCGCAGCGGCAAGCCCCTTCACTACAAGGGCTCCGCATTCCACCGCGTCATCCCCAACTTCATGTGCCAGGGCGGCGACTTCACCGCCGGAAACGGCACTGGCGGCGAGTCCATCTACGGGTCCAAGTTCGCCGACGAGAACTTCATAAAGAAGCACACGGGTCCTGGGGTGCTGTCAATGGCGAATGCGGGTCCCGGAACGAACGGATCTCAGTTCTTCATATGCACTGTGAAGACGGAGTGGCTTGATGGGAAGCACGTGGTTTTCGGTGAGGTGGTGGACGGCATAGATGTGCTGAAGGAGATCGAGAAGGTGGGTTCCGGCTCCGGCAAGACCTCCAAGCCCGTGGTCGTCGCTGACTGCGGTCAAATCTCCTAGACAATGCTTTTCCTTCTTTCTTTATTTATTTTGCTTTGATTGCAAGTTTAGTTGTTAAGGTGATGATGGAAGGGATGCTATTATGTCTCTCTCAATCAATATCTTTTGATCATAAATTTATGCTACCTTCAATAAACTTAGGATTATTTCCCTCCTTTTCAATTCTTTTGTATATATGCAGGCTTCTTTTCAATAGATTTACATAATCTCAAAGTAAAGTTTGTTTTTTATTTGATAAATCAAAATATCAGGATATTTAATTTTAAAAATAAAATTGTAAGAACCCCTTGTGATAATAAAAAAATATTAAAAGAAGATTATTGCTGAGGCAATTGTGAAAAAACAAAGGGAATCAATTTAAGTTAGTACTAATGAAAACTTATTAATTGTTTTACGATTATCTTGTTTGTGAATCGATATTAATTCTCCTTTTGCTGAAAAATATTTATTTTGATTAAAAAAACAGATTGTACCTATCCAAAAATAAATAAAAATAGATTGCTGGTTTAATTTGTGTTTATTCTAAAAAATAATTTTGTTGTTATTTTTTTTAAACAAAACTTTAAGATTAAATATACTTTAAAAACAAACCTGGTCAAATGTAACCTTAGTTTTAACTTAAACAAAATTCTCATTTTCCTCAGCTTTTGGAACGATTATGGTAGGCATCTGGCCATTTACACAGAAAAGTTGAGCATTCTGATAGATCTATTTTGTTTAGTATTGGGTAGAAGTCATGCAATAATCACCACAGTTCTGTAGTATGCTTTATTAATTTGTTTTCAACAATTATAAAAAATTAAACACATACAAAAAATCAAATTCAATTCATTATTTTAGTTTTCAAAGATTATTCTTTAAGAATATTATTTTTTGTTGTTGTTATTAGACAATTTCTTTTATCGATTTTAGTGTTAATAAAATTAATTACATGACTAATAACAAATTTCAAAACAAAATCAATACAAAACTCTAAAAAACATTAAATATACGAAAAACGTTCAGCTAACATATTCGATTTACTAATCCATCAGTTACTTGTTTATATATAAAAAATAGATTTAACAATTTTCCTATACTTGTAATTAAAAATATAACATAGAAAGCGACGTGGCTAGTGCTCCTAACTTTCTTAACATGGGAGCCCAACACACTACTTTCGTCTGATATTTTAACAAGGAGAATGCTGACCAAAAACCCTAAACCATTCTTTAATTAATATACTCTTTTACTACTTATTTTGTCATGCTGTTAATTTAACTTTTGAGCCTCGGTGAATGTAATGTTTTGTTTTTCAACGATTGTGAACATCTATTTGATTGATCCTGAGGAGTTTGGGCTGGGCTGTAAATGCAGCTTTTCCAACTCAGGTTGTATGTTGACCCAAAAACAAAGTTCCTTTGTAATTGTTTGTCAGGTAATGATTCCAATGCTTTCCATTTGAATAAAGCGACTTCATGATACATCAATACAGAACAAAAAATGAAGTTTTGCTGTTTTGAGAAATAGTTATCTCCAATAATTTTGAATTAGTCGTATAAATTATGCTAACAATAACACTCTACGTCTACATCAAGGCCTTCACTCTTCAAAACTGTGCTTCTAAAGAGAAAATCATGCATTTCATTAGAATTAGATTGTAAAATTTTCGGCTCAAAATGTACTTACATAAAATGCTCATTTATTTCGAGAAGTGGAAACTCAATCTTACAATGAATCATACACAAGATCCTATCTTACTCTTTACTAACCCTTGAAGTCTATTTGACTCTTGGGTAGATCCTATCCTAGTTTTATGCAAGCGGTGGTGATTCTGTTTGATTTAGTGTACGCAGAATACCCAGTTTCAACACTGTTGTTTACTTTCCAATCCAGTGATGACATTGACATAGATTTCCTGATTTTGACAGTGTTAACTTGTTTACTTTCCTAGGCAGTGCTGAAAAAATTGTAAATGGGCCTTCTGAAGAAAACAGAAGAGCTGTGAATTACTTCTGTACCTGCAGATTGAGGATAGGATAGCAACATTGGATACCAAATCTTTTTGTTGTCTCCTTTAGTTTTGTTATATCTTCTGTTTTTGAGCACTACACACAAACTCTCAATATACAATTTTGGTAGCTTTGTGACTGTTTGTGGCCATATGTGACCATAATCACATTTATTTATTATGTGTAGACGTAAAAGCTTCTATTGGTCGGTGAACATTGAATTAATATCTAATAGTAATTTCCACGGTTAAAACAATTTAAGTATATCCCTTAGTGTTGCATTTAAGGAACAGATGGTACCCATAATTATTTTTGCAAGTTGTCACTTGTATCACACACACAGGATTCTCTTTAGTTTTAGTGTGAACTAAATAGTTGTCAAGCAAAATACTGACTCCTGATTCCACACACACTAATATCATTTTTTATTTTTTTAAAACAACAACAAATAATCCATCACATAATCTTCATCCTGCTTTCTTCAGCAGAATACACGTAGTGTGGAACTAATAAATCCTGGCGTTGACCATGTGATATGTGGTTGGAAAGGAGAAAATTTTCTGAAATATGAAGCAGATACAATTCACACAAGAAGCTTATTTATCTGACACTTGGGGGATCATTTTTCATTAATGTTGCTGGCTACCTTGACGGCTCACTAATACACATCACTGCCATGGCACCATCAGGCTATAGAACAACCCACGTCTCATTTCAACGTTTCATTGTAACGCATTAGTCTCTTAATTCTAACTATGCATCACTGTTTTTGTCAACTTGCATTGTTAATTTGTATGGGCATGATCAGAATGTGCGGGGCAATAAATGGAATGAAATATGGTATCCTGTTCTCCACTTCTTTTGCTGTTAAGTCAATTTTTAGTACATAAACCAATGCCGCTCTCAAAGAAACAGCTAGACCGATCTTCTTCTTTTTTTTAAATTCTTGTTTTTTTTTTCTTTTAATTTTTTCAAGATAATGATGTAGAAATTTGTGGTGAACCCAAGGGAAGATTTGTGCATTCATTATACATTATTTGCACATTTATATTTCCTTCGTCAATTTCATGAGTTTACTTTTAACAATTTTGTTAAATAAGTTTATCAATGTATGTTGTTGTCGTACTCGTTTAATGTATGGAAACATTGTTTCTGAGCATGTAATTATATTATAAAAAACATATTTCTAAGAACAATATTTCACAAATATTGTAACCTGTAGGTAAACTAAAATATATTTTCAAATTTTAAATAATAATAGAAAAATAAAAGCTTCTACTTAGAATATATGGTAAGTTTCAATATTTTTACGAGACTTTTATGAAAAATGAGAATGAAAGCAAAACAAAATATGAAAATAACTCGCTTATAAAAATTAACTATGCATTTGAGAATATTTTTGAGAATATTTAGAACTTGTAAAAGTATAGCAATGTTATATTTTCAACTTCATATTCCAAGTAATAATTTTACAAACTTGAAGCACGTTATATAATAGCACAGTATCAAAACTCTGTAAAAGTTATACCCCTAAAAAACAAATTGTAAAACACTTCATAGTACTTACAGAATGAATTGTTTTCATAATCCATGAACGCGTGTAGTAAATTCAAATTACGACAGATGAGCAAGGTAGATCGTTTCATTTCAAACTGCTGGAATAATTTAATAGACCAAAAAAGGGTTCTTAAAAACAAATTTTCTCCATAAACTCACCATATTTTTTTTTATTACAGTGAACTGTTAACAATGTTGAGATTTTTGCTTCTGATAAAATATAATTTTATATGGTGAAACCCTTCACGAAGTCATAGGAATGGTGAATTATTGCGGACATATTAGCATAAGAATGATGGAATGGATCCACAATCCAAATGTATGGCATTTCTACACCGTTCTATACTAGCATTAATGAACACCGTACTGCTTTCATTGTTTCATTCCCATTTGAAAAAAATTGATTTTTCGCACAGCATTAAAAGCAGGGCAGTTGAGGGTTAGAAATGTGCATCTATTTAGTGCTCATTCATTCTTTCACTCTACCATTCAACTATATAAGTGTTCATCACCAGATTCGGATCTCACCAATCCATTTCCTTCTTCTTTGATTTTGCTTAGTGGGCTTCCAGAATTCATGGACTTGCATGAGAAGCTGTTCTTTGCAGCATTTCTTGTTCTTTCAGTGGCCATTGATGAAACGCGGGCAGACACTATGGTCACTGGGACCGTCTTCTGTGACCAATGCAAAGACGGGCAGAGATCCCTTTTCGATTATCCTGTTAATGGTGAGAGCCAAATCCTTCAACATTTTTGTTCCTGTTCATGGATTTAACTTAGAACTAAAGTACTTCTCTCGTACAAAACATTCTATGCTCAAGTGACGAGTTATTCTTTTTCAACTATGTTCTGAGAAATGTCTTGACATTTTTTACCGTAGTTAAAATCAACTTTGGTCATAAGAAATATTTTTAATTTATCAAAAGAAAATTTGTTTTTTATATTAATTTTTCTTGTATAAATACTTATTTAAAAGCTTCTTGTTTCAATAAGTGCAGTGCTCCCCTACCCACTGACAAATATTTCTCTGTCTAAAGTATGTGAAGTGAGATAGAAAAGGGTAGGGACAAGTGATATTTATCATACCTATGTTATTCTTTCAATAAATGAAGTTTAAACAGGATACAGGTGGCCAACTGGCCATCAAGATGTTCAATAAATTAAATACACTGTTTGGTCACCATCCATCCATCTATCTATCTATTTATTTATTTGTGAGCAAAGTTATAAATCATTATTGACTTGCACCCTCTTGCTTGGTACAGGTGCAAAAGTAACTCTGTCCTGTGCTGACAGTAATGGGAAAATCATAATGTCAAGAGAGGAAACAACTAATTGGTTTGGAAGCTATACAATGAGGTTTGATGGAGCACCAGATTTGAGTAGTTGTTCTGCCCGTGTGACAGGGAGCGGGCAAGGGTCAATGGGTTGTGGGGAAGGTGCTGGTCCTTCACAAAATCCAAGACTAATGTTTAGGATGTTTGACATGGAAATGTATACGGTGGATTCTCTCATTGCTCAGCCTCCCCAACCCATGCAGTACTGTTCAACATCTTCCAACCCACCACCCAAGTCTCCCCCACAGTTTAAGATACCCCCAGTGCCAGGACTTCCACCGTTGCCACCATTGCCGTCACTGCCACCCTTACCGCCAGTGATTTTTGCAGAAGCTTCGGCGTGTCCATCAGAGTAAGTGTTTATAACCGAGTAACTAATGAACAAAACCAAGGGTAATACTCAGTTTAGGTAGTGGAACATGGCTAAATTCTCTGATAGTTGCTCAAACTCGAAACCAATTGGACCCCCTGCATACTTGCCCATTTAAATTGCTCTGTTTGTGTGTGCGTGTGTGTGTATATATATATATATATTACGTGTGCATACATGTAGGACCACCGAAAGCAACCCTTATCACCTTATAGGCTGCGAATGCATGTGTTTGACAAGAAATCAGTGCAGCAGTTCCACTATCCCACTTACATAGTTGTTGCACCAGAGAACTTAACAAAGGGAAAATTGAACTTTATACTTTGTTTCGTTGATGCTGTTAGTACTGATTATTAATTAAAATTAGAATTAAATTTTAATAATAAGTTATATTTAATTTTTTAAAATAGAAAGGAGTAATCAGGCATTTGAATTGGCAAAGGATTTATGAGATCTATGACAATGTTTAATATCAACGCTGTACATGTTCTCTGCTTTCTTTCATTGAAAAGTAATTGTAAACGGACAGAATATTGATTTCGTTCATCAGAAAGTTATATCGTTTATTTGTTATTAGCTTAATTCAGTTCAATGCTTCCTTGCACAAAATGAGGACTTTCATAAATTGTCAGGAAGTGGACAGTGCCAGAATACAAATGTTATTGGAGAGGTGTGAATCGGGACACAAAAGTAGCAGTAGCATTCGGAATGGTTGCAGCAAGAAGATACGGAACAGACATTACTCTGTGGAATGCGTTGCAAGGGAGAGGAGACCCTTACAGGACTCTTCTGAGAGAAGGGGTCACTGCACTTCTTAACTCCTATAACAGCCTTCAGTTCTCTTACCATCCACTTGGGGTAGTCGAACATATGAATTCGGCTTTAATGGGCTCAACCAGGAGTGTCCTGCTTACTGCTCTACGCTTCAAGAGAGCCAATTCTGGTGCTGGAAATGTCACTTGCAAATTCACCATTTGCAAATAATTTATACCCTTCATCCTTCATAGCATGTTTGGAAAGGATTATTTTGAGGAAATAATCAGTTTTATATCAAAGCTTCTCCCAGAAATCTTTTGATTAAAACTTTATTAACCTCAAAATAAACCAATTCCAAAATGGAAAATAGAAAATTGAATATTTCTTGAGTTTTTCCTGTATTCTATATTTGGAGATTTGGTCTTGTTTTTTTTTGTACCACTATAGCTCTTATGGTTTTAAGCACTGCACCGTTTTATACAACTTGCACGTTGGTTGTTATATTCTTTCAGAGGTTAGCCTTTGAGCACCGTGCAACAGTTCATACCTTTATCCACGTTTGAATGAGAATTACTGCTGTCACGAAAATGACGAAATAAACATGGCACGCCTTTCCCAAGCAATTGCTACTTGTGAATCCTTCCTCATTTCCTCATGACCTGTGCAAAGTTAACTGCATTAATTTGTTTTTTCTTTCAGTGTCCATTTATTTACATACGTCTTAATAAAATCGTGGCACCTCGTTTTCACTCACCTTTGATGATATTTTAAAAGAGATGTTTGCATGCTATCGAGGAAAACACGAGTTTTTTTTTCCCCAAAAGTTGAGCTCTAACATTTATAAACCATTTCATCCGTGACCATATGCATAAATACTCAATAAAGCATGCTACATGCGTACTAAATAGCCATATACTTGATTTACATGGTAGGAAAAAGGGTACATCATGTCTTGATATAATACGCCCTTTAAACTAAACCTGAAACCCAAATATCATCCAAACATCAAGAGAGAGAACCCCTAAGTAGCCTTAGTACTATGGTTCTCTTGGTGGTCTTGTTTTAATATTCACCTGGCTTCAGCTCTGCTCATAGTCTTCTTCAATAACTTCATTGCAGCTTTCTCTTCTACTTCGGTTCCATTAGGGGAAATTATTATGGGACACTGTTGATATTAATAGGTGTCTGCCAACCATAGTCTCACCCCACCCCCCACTCCCCCACCCCCAAAAACAAAAAAACTTTGATGATTGGCGGGTCTGAACATCCATTCTTTTGGCAATATAGAATTTCCCAAAATGCCCGTTTCCAATTCCTTGTGACGATCGAGCTACATCTCTAAGTAGTCATGAGGTCCTCCAAAGCTATGGAAGAACCTAATATGATAGCACATATATACCACACAATACAGAGAACAAAGGAGGGAAGAATTTCAAATACAAGCATATAACCAGCAGCCATTGGATAGTTAATAAGGTAACTACTGCAGTCAAACACATCATAGAAGACAATTAACCTAAACACTTTGACTAGCTAGTCAAGCACGTCACAACAAATAACCAACTAGATTATCAACTGAATTGAACAACCAATTTCTGACTATTGCAAAAGTTGTGTGATGTATCCCTTTTTAGAGAAGTAGAAAACCATGTGAGATTTATCACTTAGCCAAACAGAAAGTAAGGGCATTCATGTTACCTCACTAATAATAGGCCCAACATCTCTTATGCTGTCAGTCAATTGAGTGAAATTCTAGATTATCCTACAGTGGTATATCATCAGGCTACTCTATGAAATTTGAGGCATATCAAGGGGTCACCTTGAAAGGGTCTCTTCTTTTCAGCTTAATCAAAACATAAATTTCATGATTTCAATCAGTTGGACTAGGGAGCACTCACTCACACAGTAGGTTTTTTACTGGCTTTGCTTCTTTTTGAGAGATTCCTTAATCTCTTGGAAGAGTAAAAGCAATTTTAGTGTCTCATTCTTCTTCAGAGGCTGAATACAAGGCTATGGCTCAAGTTGCCTACGAAGCACATCTGTCTCAAGTCCTATTCATTTCTTTATTTTATGATAATCAATTAGCCCTCCACATTATAGCTGATCCTATTTTATAAGAAAGGACTAAACACAGATAAACTATCCCTTCATCAGAGATAATATTCAATCCAGGATGCTACCTCTCATGGATATTTCCTTGCTCTTACAAGTTGCAGTCTTACTCACCAAACCATTCACCCCATGTCCTTTTCAGCACTTGATCTCCAAGCTTGAAATGTTGCATTCAGTTAGGGGGGCGCGGGGGAATCGCAGTTACAGGAATTAGCTTCTTTTTTTTTCAGTCAGTAGTAGCTGTGTTCCATTATGTCAATCGGTAACTAACTTTTGTTTTCTCCCTCTTGTTTGTAGTAGCCTCTCTACCAATATGTAATTCATTTGTTCATATAAAGAAACTGAGTTGAATAATACAATGCATATTAATTTCTCTCTATCTTTTACTGCACAGCTAAAACTATACCAAGCATTTTTTTCATTTCAAAGAACAGAATTTCTTTGACGAGATTCTTATAAGGGAATGTACGGAATTTAATTTTAAACTTTATATTATTATGATTACAATGCACAGAATTTAATTCTAAATTTTAATGTATGTTATACAAACACTTTTTTACTATGAAGACTTTCACAAGGGACAAGTTGTAATGTAATCTATTTTTCTGGTAGAAACACTTGATTTTATAAGCTTATCCATCAATCCCTGCTTACATATTAAAGTAGCAGATAACTTATGCCTTAGAAGATGAGATTAGGCTTAATTGGATTTTTATACATAATCTTGTGTGAAAACTTTCTCAGTAGAATCTTAAATACTCCAATACCATGTTAGAGGTGTTGGACTCCAACACCTTTGTTCTTTCCCCTTGTGCTGCCAATGGTCGCTACTAGGAGGTGAGGCTGTGTGGTTGGGGTGACTGCAAATGAAGCAAAGTGAGAAGCTGTGATAACAGTTCTTGTTGAATTGCTATGACAGGACCTGAGCTGTCAGATCATGCAGTAAGTCTCCTAGGCCCAAAGTGGAGCAACATACAAGGTTCTTATTTCCATTCCTTAGTTCGCAAGGCCCATATTGAGGGCCAATTTGAATTTCTTTTCCAAGCCAAAAGTTTAAAAAAAAAAAAAAAAACTAAAACATTTACCTAATCCTTTCACACGTTAAAAAACAATTAGATGAATTTTTAAGTAATTACGACGCAAGTGATTCCCATATTACAAGTTCAATACAGCAAGGAAGCAAAAGCATAATTATATGCTCTTTGAGTAGGCTTGAATACCAAAATCTTCCAAATGTTTATAACCTACAATGTCTTTTACCAAAGCTAATAGACTTATAATACTATCAATTACTTTTCCATGATCTTATCACTTTCTAGTAATAATTCCATTTATTTTTAATCATAAATAACCTCTACAATTCATAGTTTAACAGTGTCAATAATCTTGAGCCACAAAAAGGTAAAGAAATACCTCTTCAAAATATTCAAAAGGTATGCAGGTTGAATGATTCATTTGCATCCATAGCGCATCATGTTTCTCCACTTATCCTTCAAATCAACCTAAGAAAATTAATTTGATCAATATCAAAAGTATAAGTTCAAAAAGAAAACATCAACAATATTATAGTATGCTTACTTCGGTTCTATCTTCAAATATATCTTTGTGAGAATTTAGGATGAGTTTCCAATTTCCCTTGCCAAATCTGCACAAAAAAGAAGTTTAAAGACATTAAGAAATTGTATTGAAACTGTAATTAATCTATTTATATTCTCAGGTTTATTTATGGAATAAGGACTAGGGAATCTCTTCCCCATCAGTAGTCCATCTAATTATAGTGGTTGATACGGTATCCTTAAAAATGAATGGATGAGATTTCAGGAAAAATAACAATCTTCCCTCTACCAATGTTATGATCTATCATGCCCCCTCACAGTCCATGCTTGGCTATGGCAGATTCTCCATTGTCAACAGCAAAAATGATGTTTAGAAATTGCATGTTGTGCTCAATGAACGCAAGACATATTGTGCATAGCCAAAGAAATCCAACAGACATTTGATTTGAGTTGAGTTTGTTGTGACAGTGTGTATTGGTTGCCACTCGCAGTTTCTTGTTCAACAAGTGGACAGAGAGCCTAGCAAATCAGCATTGCTAGGTTGATTTTGATGCCTTTGCATCAAAAGTACTTCTTTAAGGAGAAAAAGTACTAGAGGTTTGAATTGCAAGGGTCTGCAGCCAGATGGAGAGATTCCTCTCATCACCAAGACTTCAATAACTAAGGATTTGCTGTGTTTTACAGACAGCCAGTAGAGTTTCAAAAATCTTTCTGCTCTTTCATAATTTCATTTGAGATCTATGCATTTTAATGTAGCTTTGTTTGACCCAAAATAGCCAGCAATTTTTCTGTAGGTTTTATTTCTCCGACTTTATTTTCATTTTCCTGGAAATAAATAGATTTTGGAGTGGTTTATTATTGGGATGGTTATTCTTTGCATAATTGATATGTTGTTAATGGTGGTGAACCTTGTCCTGATTCTGAATATCTGTGCTTGCAGTTGTTGTTCTGAGAACAGAGCTAGATAAGTTTTGCAATGCAGTTTGAGGTGGTGACATGGGAGGCAGAAGATGATTCGAGCAGGTGAGGGGTAGAGGGTAGGGGCCTTCATAAGTAGTGGTTCTTTCGGTTCCATATTTCCTACGTTTTTATTATAGAAAAATAACAATTGCCTAAAAGAATATTAACTCCAAGATTGTAAATTTTAATTAATCAAATGTTCCTTCCCCAGCAGTGGGAAAGAGAATCTTACGATCCACCGCCCATATTCTCAAATGAAATAGTAGAAAGGGTATCACAGTTTTGGCGAGTAACTCATAACACTTGCAGCAGTAAAACAGGAGATAAGCACATACGTGTATCATCGAAAATATAGCAGAACTTCGTATCATTGAAATCCACAATTAAAATTATGATTTCACTAGTTTAGAAGAAGCACATACTTGTCCACAGCAGTCCGTAATGTTTGCTCTTCCAACACACTCCATTTTTTTGGTTTTCTCCTTCTTGTAATGTTAGCTGGTTCATACTTCTTCAATGGAGAAAGTTTCCTCCTCTTTGGGCTAGGGAAATGAAATCTACTTTCAGGATTTGATGTTCCTCCCTGCAAGCCATCTATCGCATCATTCCACTGCAAATAAAGGCATCATCACAAAATTATAACAGGCTAAAAAGATATGAAAAAGATATTTTAAACAAGATGCCATCATTTCAATTACCACCCGGTCTCTTCTAAAGTGTCAAAAGGAATGAGCCACCAGAATAAAATATTACAAGCATAATTACCTCATAAGTACAAGCAGTGTTATTTTTTTCCATCAAGCTTGGCCTCTGATCACCCTTCTGAGGGACAGAAGTTCCCTCGTTCAGGTTATCATCATTATTATTAATACGCTGGCCAGTCCGAGGAAAAGATACATCTGCATCTCTGCTCTGGTTTTCAATAGGCGGCTCTTGATTCATGTCTTTCTTTGCCAATTCAGCTCTTGCATTGCCAGACATGTGCAAGGAATTAAGTATAGGATCCTCAACTTCATGAGATTCCCCAGCCTTTTGAACTTCACAATTCGTAGCAGAGTCAACTTTGCTACAAGTTGTTGATGGACTCACTTCCTCAGCACCGGTACCAGTATCCTTGGCTTCAGACAGCTTATTGTCCTTCAGAATTTCTACGGGAGACACTGCAACTGTTTATAAAAAATCCATTTTGATCAAAAACTGCTAATAAACAACGATTAATAATTTACTAGAAACGCATTCAATCTTAGTCAAGGTTACTCGCATCATAATTTAAAAGTAATACAAGGGAGAAAAAAAGAGACCTCTCTCTTGGTGAGTCAATTCATGGTTTACATGAGTGGCAACACATGCCCCTTTCGGCACAGAGTCATTTTTGCAACGACTTGTTGATGGACCCGCTTCCTCAGCAGCAACACTAGTACCCTTGGCTTCAAACAGCTTATTGTCCCTCTGAATTTCTACTGGAGACACTAAAGGAAAAAAAAACCATTGTAATCAAAACTGCTAATAAACAACGCTTGATGATTTACTAGATACGCATCTTGGACACGGTTACCGAAATTGGCATAATAATTTAACAGGTATACAAAGAAGAAGAAAAAAAGGACCTCTCTTTGGGTGAGTCAATTCATGAGTACCACTACAAGCTCGTCTCGTTTCAGCATCAATACCATCATCTTCTGCCCTCATTGATTCAACAGCATCGATCCTACCATTGTTTGCAGGCATCGACGCCGCTACCTCGAGAAAGGAAGGACCCAGATTTTGCATTGCTTCGGCCAAATAAACCTTAAGCTTACGAACGGCGTTTCTTCTGGTACGACTGGAGGC
This sequence comes from Abrus precatorius, assembly GCF_003935025.1. NCBI lineage: Eukaryota > Viridiplantae > Streptophyta > Magnoliopsida > Fabales > Fabaceae > Abrus > Abrus precatorius. The sequence goes on from NW_020874384.1 coordinate 21,552,078, forward strand.
CAGCCTCTCCCTCAAGCGCGAGTCCAAAAGGGAAGCCTCAATGTCATTTCTCCACCGCTTCAACTCGGCGGAGAACAGAAGGCTTCCTTCACGGGAAGCGTTCATTGAAGGGTCCATCCAGCGAACCCTACCGCGCCATATCCTCTCGACGGCTCCGTGGTAGGCAGGGTTGTCGTTGAGTTCCAGTTGGAGGTACTTGAGAGTGCACTCGACCGCGACGGCGCAATAGGCGGCGCTCATGGCAGCGGTGATCGGAGAACCCTCGAGACGGAGGAGTTCCTCGAGGATTTCGAGTGTTTGGAGAATGGATTCGGCAATAGAGACTGTGGACAAGTAGTGTTGAAGGGTTTTGAGGAGAATGGTTTTCTTGAGGCGGGAATCAGCGTTTGGAACGGTGATTTTCCAAAGCACTTTCTTGATCAGGTTACTTTCAACGAGTGGGTTCCCAAGAAGAAACTCCAAGACCCAACATCCCCCATCCTCTTCACTGTCCATTTCCTTCCTCTCTTCGCTCTTCTCTACTCAACTACAATTACAGTTATGTATATGGTGAGTGTAGTTGCCATTTTAAAAATTTATGCAAGAGTTTCGAATTATAGTCACAATTTAAGAAAGTGAAATATTCATTTAATTTATTTTCTCACAAAGAGTTATTAACATTTTTTTCTTGAATATGATTTTTGTTAAACAAATTAAATTTGTAAATTTCCCACGTCATTTTAATTTTTTTTCATTTTATACAAAAATTTCTATTTAACTGATACTTTTTAATCTATTTGTTTAGTAAGCTGTCGATAAAATTTAATTGAGTATCTATATTTTTTTTTCAAAATATAAATTATTTTAACATACATGTTTACTTTGTTGTTTCACACTAATTCAAATTATATCCCTAATCTCAAGAAAAAAAAAACTTATAAATTAAAGAGAAAATAGATAATTTAGTTACAGGAAGCAAGTTGACCTGCTCCCGCCTGTAGAGACGAGTTTGCAGGCAACTTAAGCCTGAACAATTGAAGTGACTGATTGAACTGAGGAGGGTGTCACGCATAGAGTTCTAGAAGATACCATACACACATTTAAAGTAAAGACAAAATTTAAGTACTGTTAATGATATTTATCAATAAAATTAGTTTTTTATTAATTGTTAATATTATCAAATATAAATATTTTTCTATAATAAAACTTTGATTTTAATTAAATAATGATACAAATATATTTTTAATCTTGTCCATAAAGTAAGTGTGAAACTTATATTCTTCAATTTTGTATCCAATACAGAAAAATAAAAAGATAACCACTTCAATTACGAATAGGTTGATTATGTCATTGCTTGGGTAATAAATTTTGACGCCATGTGAACTAATTCACTCCCTCACTGTTTGACGAGTAAGGAAAAGAAGTGAATGACAAGTAATAATTTTAAAATCAAATCAGTGGTTAAATCAGTACAAATATTGATTAATGTTACAACTAGGATGGTTCATGATCAGACTGATGATAATTAATTCATATATTGTATTATAATAAATTAGTATAAAACAAACAAAAATTAATATCAAGATCAAATTATGTCTTATCAGATAATTTTTAAAAAATTAGTTAATAATAACCATTCATATATACAACTCATGTACGAGAGCTTATTTATTTAAAAAATATTAAAAAGCAAAAAAAGAGAGGCCCTAACCGGCAATAAATAAGATTTTTTAAAACTGAAAATAGTATTTCTATATCTGCATTTTCTTATCAGAAATTGAGAAGAGGTATATTTTTTAATTAAGTGAAAGGTCTTCATTTACTTTCCAGCAACAAAATTGAACATGAAGATGCCATGTCAAAAGAAAATTTTATTTTCTCCATCAACAAAATTCATTATTTTTTCAGTAAAATTCTTTAAATAAATGTTTTTCCTTCAATGGTGTATATTATATCAGTAAAAAAAACTTGTTCTAAACATACAAATTGAAACATGCAGCACTTAGAGATCAAGAACAAGAGATTACTTGTTTTTTTGGAATATACAGTTTCTCCTTAAAGCCACAAAAGTGGGCGTGGCAAAAAACAAGTCCATAGATAATAGATTAAGCAAGGCAAAGCTAGCAGTTTCATAACAACGAATCATTGTCAGCTCGATATCAGTGGTTCAGAAAAAACGGGCTCTCATTGGGGAATTGAAGTTCAAGGTTCTAGTTTACGAGCAAGACCTCCAGAAGATATTCTAGGTACTGTCCAAATGTCTAAATGATACACAATCTCTTTTAATTGCTCCTAATATATTTCTCACAGTCACAAACAAGGGCCTGGGCATTGGCATTCCATCGAAAACTAAAATCTAGCTATCCCCTGCACTATGCTGCAGAACAAAGATATTATGACAAATTTTCACACTTATTCCCGTTAGAAATACTCTTATTATTCCAGTCTCTTCTCTTGTTTTTTAGTGTGACTTTGTAAAATATTTTAAATTCTCCAGTGTATTCTAATATGTAAGAGATATCCGCAAAGGTACTTTGACGATGAAATTAGTATTTAATAAATATTACTTAATATTTAAAACTTAATTTTTTATTTATATTTTTTACATTTTTTAAATAATATTTTAAACTAATAAGCTTTATAATTCAGTCTTATCTTAACCTTATAATTTATTCAAGTAATTAATCTTTTTTTTATTGATTACTAATTTTTTAATTATTTTAAATAAGTCAAAAAAATATTGATAAATTTTATTCTGTTGTTAAATTAAAGAGATGTCTTATCTAATACAACACACAAGAAATTTTTAAAAAATTATTTTTTTAAAGTGTTAAAAATTGAAAAAATAACTTCTTATAAATAAATAAATATTAAATATTATGTATATATTAATTATTGTAATTTGCTATAATTTATTAAGTATCCTTAGACACAATCAAGTTAAAAACTAAAAAAGATCAAAGAGAGACGAGTTTGGGCAGACACACAAGTGGACCAATGAGGGCGATGACACTCCACCAATAATGACGAGTGCTCTCCACATTGATTAATAGAGGGTCCATTCCCACCCCGTCCCCAATCAAAAAAACCTTCAAGATATGACCCAAGAAAAATTAAGTGAGAGAACGCCCCCATTCATCATATCACACTTTCACAACATTGTACCCATTCATCAACCCTATTACCATTCGACAAAGAAAAAAACAAAACAAAACAAATATCCATTTTGTCGTCACCATCCTAGTTTGCTGTTATGTTAACGTGGCTTAAAATCATACGTTAGTGAATCAAAATAATCAGGTTATAACAAACGATAATACAGAGTAGGGTTAAACAAACGATTAAAGGCAAAAACCATTTCTTATATATATAAATATATAAAGTCATTACCTAACCTGATTAGTTGAGTTTTGATCATCAACCACCAAGTCCAGCTGCCACAGCAAAAAGCAGAAACTAACTGATAATTGGACACCGAAGATGGGGTCTCAGGTCTCTAAGCAGATGGAACGAAGAAAGGAAATTCACACCCAGAAGAAAACACTGTGTGATCTCAAAAGTAGTGGAGTAGAGTACCCTGGTTGTGAATACCACCCACAAGACAGGAAAAACTGGATGTCTGGTCTGAACCCAGAGAAACTCCACATCAACCAGATCGTGTGGCCAGGAACCCACGATTCCGCAACCAACAAGATTGGTATCCCATTCGTAACTCGTCCCTTCGCCCAATGCCAATCCCGTTCCATCTATGAACAACTCGTGTTGGGTACGCGCGTCCTCGACATTCGGATCCAGGAGAACCGTCGCGTGTGCCACGGCATCCTCGTCACTTACGGCATCGACGTCGTACTCAACGACGTCAAGAAGTTCCTGTCGGAGACAGAGTCCGAGATAATAATTCTGGAGATTAGAACCGAGTTCGGCCACGAGGACCCACCACAGTTCGACAAGCACTTGGAGAGTGAGTTAGGTGAGTTTTTGATTCCGCAAGATGACGGCGTTTTTGGAAAGACGGTTGCGGAGGTTTTACCAAAGAGAGTTATCTGCGTTTGGAAGCCGAGAAAATCGGCGCAACCAAAGGGTGGGAGTCCCCTGTGGAGTGGTGGGTTTCTGAAGGATCATTGGATCAACACGGATCTGCCATTCACCAAGTTCGACGGCAATTTGAAGCATTTGAGCGATAACCCACCCGTGGCGTCGCGTAAATACTTCTATAGGATTGAGAACACCGTTACGCCCGTTGCGGATAACCCCGTTCTCTGCGTGAAACCCGTTACCAGACGCATCCATGGCTATGCTAGGTCTTTCATCGCTCAGTGCTTCGCCAAGGGCTACGCCGATAAGATTCAGATTTTCTCTACGGATTTCATAGACGAGGATTTCGTTGACGCTTGTGTTGGACTCACCCATGCCAGAGTTGAAGGGAAAACCTGAAACTCAAACTGCAAATTCTGTGTCTCAATTATTGCTATGGTGTGTTACGGGTGTATATGTTTCCACCTGTGGCTGTTTATACGTTCTTGTTTGTTAATTAGTGGTGTTTTTCTTAATTTATTTATTTCGCTGTAAATCGCTGCTCCAGTATTTATTTTTTGGTCTGTAAACGTGTATAATGTAAATTGCTATAGCATTTTGTGGGCTGTTCTTTAATTATAATTGAGCGTCTTGTAAAATAAATTAAAATTATATTTTAAACTAATAAAAATATTATCAAGAACCAAGAAAGCGTAATCTATTTATTCAAAGATGATGAGGTATTTTGATGCATTCTGATTAGCTCAGAATTTGTCACTTTATTAAGTATTAATGAATCATTCTTCAGGATACAGTATCGGAGTATCTAAGTGACTGACAGGCCCTCCCTTGACCATGAAGTTTATAAACAAGATTAAAAATGGATTTGTCTGATTCCGGAATTCTTTTCTTTTCTTTTTCTTTTGGTAGAATCAGAAATTCTTTTGATAATCTCAGAAAATATGAATTCGAACCGATTTAATATTTGTCTAACTAGTATTGGTATCAGGGATCTGCATCCTCTCGGTGGCAAAACTGGCTTCTGCATAGTAAGCAGCCAAACTGGCGTCGGTAAGTAGGCCCCGGCTCAAAAATTTGGGCTATCTTCAATAATAACACCTTAGGGAATGGACTTAAATACTAAACTTGGACCAAACAAAGTAAGTAAATTTGGATTGAAATATAATCCTTTTTAATTCAGGAGAGTACCTCATATACTACTGTCTCTCTCTTTTCTATTCACACCACCTACTGTCATTCTTATAATTCAATTTTAAGAAATGTGATTATTATCTTTCGAAGGTAATTAAATTCCAAATGTCATTTATCATCAATAACTTCCAAAAACTTTATTTTGAAAGTAATTTTATACCTTCTAAAAATTTAAATTTGAAAAATTATTTACAAACCATATAAAAGGATGATGCTAAATGCACTTCCTTTATTTTGAATTAATTAGTTTTCAGATTTTTTTTACAAAAAAAATTAACAGTAGTAAATTAATATCAATATTGATAAATCTTAAATATTTGACAATATAAGCACAATACATGTAATTTTCACATTTTATAATTAATAAGACGCGTTAAAATGTCGCATTTCAATTATAAATTGAGTTAACTAGTAAGATAATTTAATGCGAAATTTATAATAATTATTTCATCCTGGGATCCAAATCCGGGGAAGCTAGCCAGCAGATTGGCATTATGAAACATTACTACATCACATGTGACTAGTGCCATTACATAGATTAAATTTTTTGTCTGATCAATTATCGCTGTTGTACGTTGAGAAATAGTGGGAGGTCCGATTCTGAACAAAGAACAAGTGCCTAAACACAAAATGCAAAAGAAAAAAAAAAAAAAACAAAAACTGGGGATGTTATAGATATATCAATAAAAATATATTTTAAACGATAATTTTTTTTTAAAACATTTATGGGTTTTTTTTTAGTGGCCCTTGTTTTGATGATGCAACGTCTACGTAAATATGATGTAACCTGGTGCACTGATCCAATAGAAAATCGTAGTTGATTCATCCTTAAGTTATAGATTAATTGAATGTGACCAATGGAAAGAAACAAAAAAGAACAACAAAATCCCATAAAGAAAATGGGGAAAATATGGAGTAGGAGAGTGAATTGATTGAAGTGGACTTGTCCCACTTAATTGCAATCATTAACGTTATAACCATTTCATATTACACGAGTATGTAAGCTTAAGGGTTGAGGCAGGCTGGTGATCAATATTAATAGCTGAGACGCAGTTCTGATTCCTAGACTAAACTAAATTAATGATTAATATCTCCAGTGCATTTTTAAGCAATTTAAAAAATAAGATATATGTTATAAAAACTATTTTTTAAAACAATTCAAGCATAAAATAAAAAAAAGACACACTTTCGCTCTATTTTATGTTTCTCGAGACTTTTTTATAAAGTCATAATTTTTCTTTATATTCTCATTCACCCAAAATTATGCATATACATTTTAATTTCTTAATTTTTATATGATATGTTTTATGTTTTCCCTTTTTTGTTTCTTTTATCCATTTCACATTTCATAAGTGGATAATGGAAAAAAAAAGTATTACTGTAATTTCAAACGAGTGCATGTCTTCTTAAAAGCTGAAAAACACAAGGCAAAAAATGATACATATATATATATCATGCTATTAACCAGCACCAACGACAGAGAAGGCCGTTCTCATTTTTCACTACTAACTTGGTTATTAGTATACCAACGGAAAAGGAGCATTTGAATTGGTTTATTTGTTGTGAATTGATTATTGTAAGCATTCGAAATTAATTAGTTTAATCGATAATTTATTGCATGGCTCTCTCTCGCGACGTGTAATCAATGACTCACCTCCGTGGCGCGTGGATTGGCTTCTCTGGCGCACGAAAGATGACGTAGGCTTTACGAGAGCAAGAAACCGTAGGATGAGAGCGTGGCGCGTAATCGCTGATGGATGGGTTGTGGGGACCCCAGTACTTGAAACGTCTTGGATGGGTTTAGACCAACCATTTGCAGCTACTATATGTAACCCCAAATTATTAACAAAAATTTTGGAGAAAAAGGCGTTGAATCATTCTCATAATTTCCCTCACTCACTCCCCACCGGCGGCGCCACCATCACCGCCACTACTCCTCCTCTTGCATGTGCTAAACGTATGAGACAGGAATTTGGAAAAAGAAAATTACGAATCGAATAAATTGAAAAAAAACAAAAAACAAAATTGTTTTGGGAGCACACGTACTGCGTGTGAGGGTCCGCTAAAAGCATGTCGAGCATCGTCAAGGAGATCCTGGCGAGCCCGATACAAATGGCGGACCAGGTTTCTAAGATGTCTGAAGAGGTACAGAATTTCAGACAGGAATGTCTCGAGCTTAAGGCCAAAACAGAGAAGCTCGCAGGTCTCCTCCGCCAAGCCGCCAGGAACAGCAGCGACCTTTACGAGCGTCCCACCAGACGCATCATCGACGACACAGAACAAGTTCTCGACAAAGCCCTCGTACTCGTCACAAAATGTCGCGCCAACACCGTCATCAAGCGTCTATTCACAATCATCCCAACCACCGCCTTCCGCAAAACCTCCATGCAGCTCGAGAATTCCATCGGCGACGTCCAGTGGCTCCTCCGAGTCTCCGCTTCCGCCGACGAACGCGACGACGAGTATCTGGGGCTTCCCCCCATCGCCGCCAACGAACCCATTCTCTGCCTCATATGGGAACAGATCGCCATTTTGCTCTCTGGCTGTTCCTTGGACGAACGTTCCGACGCTGCAGCTTCCTTGGTTTCCCTTGCACGCGACAACGACCGTTACGGGAAGCTCATCATCGAGGAAGGTGGAGTACCCCCGCTCCTGAAATTGTTGAAAGAAGGGCGATTGGAGGGTCAAGAAAACGCTGCCAGAGCCATTGGGTTGCTGGGGAAGGATCCGGAAAGCGTGGAGCACATTGTGAATGCTGGTGTTTGCTCGGTTTTTGCGAAAGTCCTGAAAGAGGGTCACATGAAGGTTCAGATGGTGGTGGCGTGGGCTATTTCGGAGCTTGCGGCGAATCACCCCAAATGCCAGGATCACTTCTCCCAGAACAATGCCATACGCTTGCTGGTTAGCCATCTGGCGTTCGAGACCATTCAAGAGCATAGCAAGTATGCCATTGCCAATAAGCACAAGAGCATTCATTCGCTTCTAATGGCGAGTAACACAGAGAAAGATGAGATAAACAGGAGGCATGAAGAGGATGATAAACAGATTCACCACCCAATGGAGAACCAAACATCAAGCCACATGCACAATGTGGTGTCCAACACCATGGCCATTAAGGGCATGGGCCAGGGAAATTATGGCAAGGGTAACAATACAAAGAAACAGCAGCAGCAGAACCATGGGACTGGGAATTCGCACGTGTCAATTGCTGTGACGAGTATTAAGGGTAGGGAATTCGAAGACCCTGTTACCAAGGCTGAGATGAAGACCATGGCAGCCAGGGCACTATGGCAACTCTCTAGGGGAAACTTGACCGTGTGTCGTAGCATAACAGAGTCTAGAGCTCTTCTTTGTTTCGTGGTTCTGTTGGAAAAAGGCCCCGAAGACGTGCAATCCTATTCAGCAATGGCGTTGATGGAAATCACATGTGTGGCAGAACAACATGCAGAGTTGAGACGCTCTGCTTTCAAGCCAACTTCCCCTGCTGCCAAGGCTATGGTGGAACAGCTTATCAAGATAATTGAGAAAGAAGACTCTAATCTACTCATTCCTTGCATCAGAGCTATTGGGAATTTGGCGAGGACTTTCAGAGCAACGGAAAGCAGAATCATTGGGCCCTTGGTGAGGCTCCTTGACGAAAGAGAAGCCCAAGTTTCCATGGAAGCCGCTATCGCACTCAACAAGTTCGCTTGTACGGACAATTATCTCCACGAAAATCACTGCAACGCCATCATAGAGGCAGGGGGTGCCAAACACTTGATTCAGCTGGTTTACTTTGGGGAGCAAATGGTTCAGATTCCTTCCGTCACTCTTCTCTGTTACATAGCGCTACACGTCCCCAAAAGCGATACCCTTGCGCAGGAAGAGGTCCTCATTGTTCTTGAGTGGTGCACGAAACAGGGCCATCTCGCCGAAGAACCTTCCATTAAACCACTGTTACCAGAAGCCAAAAGTAGGTTGGAACTGTACCAATCCAGAGGAAGAGGATTCCGCTGATTTCACATCCCTGTACACCACTCATGTTCACTTCTCTTTTCTCTTTTCTTTTATTCCCACCCCTTCCATAACTGTATATAACTTCAAATTAGCAATGCTTGGCTCATCGCCCTTGTCAATTTAATCTAGGGTTATTTTGTTTTGTATCAAAATAGGAATTATCTACAGAATAGTAAATAAATAATGTAATTTTAAATCTTACTATGATAAACATTTCTCTTCAAGGCATTCTTATCACAATGTCGTGAATAAACATATAGTATTGTCCTCTACGTAAATGAACATTTTAAAAAAATATCCATCATACAACAATGTCTTATCCTTAAATTTGACAAAAGAATGCAATATATGAAATATTATAAAATGATACTTATTATTGAAATGATTTAAATTTTATATAAAATAAATAAATAAAGTCTACAATTCATTATTATATGAATATATTTATATTTATATATATGTTCTTGTTTTATATTTAAACATTCTTTTATTTTTAAATACTTAATCAGTCCTCAATATTCATATTATTTTTAAATAAAAAAATTGATGAACCTTAGATTAATTTATCATTAAAAAAGTGTCTAATATAATAAACTATTACATTTTAAACACATTTTTTAATATCTATTTTATTTTTATTTTTAACCGTATACTTATCACATTTTATTTTTTAATGTTTTTCTGTTGTAGTACCCATAACTTTTTATAGGGTATTGTATTTAAAAAATTTATATAAATAAAATATGTGATAAATTATAAAATTATACATTATTATATATAATTTATTTCTTCTACTATATATATTATTTACATATATTTTTAATGTATATATATATATATTATATTATATTTTTTATTTTATTTTTTATAAATTTATAATTTATATTTAAGTAATTTTTATTTATTATAAATAAAAAATTATAACATAATATATTAGTATAATAATTAAATAATTAAATATTAATAATAATATAATTAAAAATATAAAAAATATATTAATATAATAATATTATTTTATTTTTAAATTTTAATTCATTTAATTTTAATTATGTCCTACTCAAAGATTTAATCGCTTTGTCACTTATTTAAATGTCATAAATATAATAATTTATTATTAAATAAATTTATGATTTAAATAGGTGTCTAAATATTTTTAATTTTAAATAAAATATAATTTTATTTATTATAAAAAAGAATTATAATATAATATATCAATATAATAATTAAATATTAATAATAGAATTAAAAATATAAAAATATATTAACATAATATTATTATTTTATTTTTAAATTTTAATTTATTTAATTTTATTTGTATCTTATTTCTATTAGAATATTTAACTGCTTTTTAATTTATTTAAATATAATAAATATAATAATTTATTATTAAATAAATTTATTATTTAAATATGTGTTTAGATATTATTAGTTAAAATTTTATATGTGAAATTTTTTGAAGGTATGAAATATTTTACCTTTATTTTTTATATCTCTGTTCGTTGTAACCATTTCACGCCCAATTGATCGAGAGAAATCATTATTCCAATCAATAGAGTAGCGCTGAAATCAAAGAAACGAGCATGTCTTCAAATTCTAAACCCCATGTTGATAGCATAGTTGCCCTTAGTCAGAGAGGATGAGATTTTACAGCAAAGTGTAAATTGCTTTAATATTATGATTTTGTTATAGGAAGATAAGCAATTAATATTAGTAAAATTTTATTAAAAAAATATTTATTATATTTTTATAATTTTAATTTAATAATTAATTTTTTTTATTTATAAATACTTAAATTCAGCTTTAAAATTAAAGTTAACAAAATTTATGTTAAAATTAGTTATTTTCAATTTCTTTTCTTGCTCTTTCGCATGCCTGTAATGCTAAAAGCTGAACGTGGGACTAGAATTCTAATGGGGGCCTTAGATACTTCATAGAGTATACTGTTAATTGCACTAGCCTTTCTTGGATGATCGATTATCATTAGATTCCCCACACAGCACTGCATGTCACTTCTGCAGCAGCCTTATTGCTCTTGGCAACGCTACGTAGTAACATCAAATGCACCAGCCCCGTTACTAATTTGCCCTTTTCCTTTTTCTTCAGTAACTCAGTTATGCCGCCCTTGTAAACTTGGAGACAAGGAAAAGCTGCACTGTAACTCTATTGTTCCTTGCTCCACGTCGTGCCATTATTTCATGACTAATCATTTTCAATATTACATTGATCAGGGGTTTCATTTGGCTTTTTGCTTTTCCCAGATTCGGCCGGAACATGAGAATTTCATTTGTTCCCCTTCTTGGCATGAAAATTATTACGTACTTTCATAACATGCGTAGTAAATAATATCATATGGAAAGTGTAAAACTCATGTAAACAAACAAACCAAGGTTAATTTAGCCATAATGATTCTTTTTACTCGGGATACGGTTGGCATTTGGCAATGTCTAAGTTCCTTAATTAATCACCAGTATCGAGTGCATTTGAATTTGGATTAGCAAATGCAACTAAACAAGGTTTCCTTGGATGCTTCATTTCGATCATGTCAAGAGAATGACAATAAAAACAAAATCCTTGAGAGAGGAAATCTTTAACTAGATTAAAATCTAGTGGTTCTACTCGGTGATATATTTGTTTTCTTTTAGCGCAACGCGAGGTAACTCCCTCAATCCGCTGGTCTAGGATTTTGTTAGAAATAAACTTGGTGCAACTGTTTCTTTATCCCCTTTTAATTTTGTTGTCAGCTACCAACTATAAGAAACAAAGAGAAAGATAAGATACTGACGAAGAATGCATCATATATTGCCGAGTGTTTCACGAAAAGGGTAGTAATTAGAAACAAACGATGACGAAGAATCCAGGATATGATCAAACTCCGATTTATCTTGCTTCATAAAATCAAATGTATTGATCATTGATAAGTGGTCAATAGCTAAGCTAGCGTGCTTTTTAGGTAAATGCAGGGATAAATATTTCAGTGAAACCTTGGGTGGGGAAACTCCCATCAATCATTAACAAGAAGTTGAAGAGTGAAAGTACTCAGTGACGACGAGGGGAAGGCGCGGTGGCGTTCAGCATAGAAGGAAATGTACTTGGACACTGATAACATTTGGTGAAGAAACCGAATGTATCAATCTGGTGTATGAAGTTGACCATACTCGCCCATCCACCGAATCCAAAGCCTACCACTAGGACCCACACCACCACAAATACGTTGATCGTGTAGGCACCCACCCATCTTCCCACGAACCTGGGAGGTTGCTCCACCGCATTCTGCATTTCAAGCCATCAATAATCAAATAAATGCACGCTTGTAGAAAGTAGAAACCAAGATTAATTATTTGATCACTTTGGTTATTTTAATTACAAAAAGTTAATGCTATACGTAAAATTATATACTCATTTTTATTTTTTTTTATACACCCATCTCAAAAATACGTTAATCAGTGTCACTTTTTGACCTAGTCTTTGCATATTTGTAAATTAAAAAAGTTACATCATTTTGACATTATTTTTTAAATACACGTATTAACACATTCTTTCTCTATTTTATTTTTTTAAAAAAATAAAATGTAAAAATGATTAAGAATCAGATTCAGAGCTGGCCAATATTCTCTTTATTATCATCTTTAGTTTTTATGTTTTGTCTCTATCTCCCAATATAACAGCGCTACTCTTGTATAAATGAAATAGAAGCTGTAATAGTTAAAGTAAAATTCTTAAGAATGATGGTTTGGGAGAAAGTCCCGGGTCTGGTCTGCTGGACGGTGACTATACGCTAACGCTTCACAATCACGATTTTGCTTATCCATATTTCCATATTCCCTAAGTTTTGGGCACAATTAATAAAAGCAACTATACATGATACAATTTACCCAGAATAAAGAACGGAATAAAATCTAACACTGCTACTCGATCAAATTTCTGGATTCCGACAAGTTTCAGTGATGTGTGATGAGATGACCCACATGCACACTTTATTTTTCTGTAACTGTTCCATGAAATTAAAATTTCTTGTTTAGTAGTCTACCTTTCTTTTAGCTACTTCATAATTAATGTATATTTGTTTAACTTGAGGAGAGTGGGAATATTGCAGCATATAGACATATAGTTATACAACTTGTGTTATGGTACTAGTAGTAAGAGAAGAATAATAAAGTTTTACTCAAAGTGAGTGACTAATTTATGGCATGTATACCTCTCGAGCAGCAGGTGATTTGAAGGCGAACATGTGGGCGAGGGCAGGGATGATGTAAACGGTGAAGCTGACAAGTAGGGATCCAACGGTGGAGTTAATGGGTCCAAAGAAGGGGAAAACTATGGCCAAGAACCATATGGGGATCACCACTGGTAATCTCGCCAAAGCACGCCTGCACAAGCTCTTACACTCGTGTATCCCTATTGCTTTCTCCCACATCAAATATAGTGGCGTGCATGCAAACCCAAATGTTATAAACTGCAGAGTTTCCAAAATTCAATTAGTAAAAAAAGAGGGGAGCCAACTCCATGTGTATATATTATACGTTCCTTCAAGTTATTGTTTAGCATATATGCGAGATAAGTGACGTATGTATGAAAAATAATATAATAAAATAGATGGATAATGAACTAGTTAATTAGTTCAGATACGTGCCTGGTGAATGAGCATTAAAATGACAGCCATGTCCCGGAAGGGTGATCTTGGAAGGAGAGAAAAAGCGTTGGAGTGATTTAGAAGCATATCTCCGAATGCCCAGTATACTGCAGCTGCTGATGGGAGCGTCAGTGTAAGCACATACAGAGTAGCCAGTAAGTATATGGCCTTAAATTTTTGAGGCTTCCACATCGCGTGCATTATCTCCCTGTACCACCAAACATGTCTTATTTATTAATCAGTAGAATATCACTCTTTAAAAAAATCAGAAAAGTTTATGTTGTAGTTTCTTTATATACATGAACTTGAGAGTTAGAAGGGATGCTAACAAAGAAATCACTTTTGGGGAGTGAACTAGATTCTAACTGTTAATAATTTTAGTTTTAATTTAACTTTTGGTGATAATAAAAAAATTTAACTATAAAAGTAAAATAAATGATGTATTTAAAAATCAGAAATTAAACTGTTTCATAAAATCATCAGTTAAATGACAATAGCTAAACCTTACGAATTACATACGGGAGTTTACCCCTAAAAATAAAATAGTGAAGAGAACAGTGAAAAAGAAAATCTTTTTGGCTCAAAATTTGGTTTTGCTGAGCTGTGAGAAAATGTGCAAGTTTCATCAAGCAAAGCTAGACTTATCAGGTCCTTTCATGATAAAAGCATTAAAGTCGACCCTTTTAGAGAAAGAACCTTGGCTTTCTACAGCCGAAAAGGAAACTAAAGAAAATTCCCCCGAAAAGGGCACTTTTTTGCATGCATGCCTAACAGGATTTTTTCTTTTTGGGAAAAAAAACATACAGAATATTTGGAAAAACGTCAGCGTCAAAGTTTAGATACTCCCACTAAACATTTTAAAGAAAAATCAATGGAGAAAGGACTTAAGATGGCCATAGATACATTGTTTAAAGAAGTCAAAGTAGAATTACATCTCCAGTGGGTGCACCTTGCCTTGTTATTTAATTCGCTTTCTAGTTTGGCATTCATTAGCAAGTAGCAAGAATAGTTGGCAGTGCATGGGAGTTAAATAACTAACATTTAAATTAATTAGCAAGAATTATCCCATTAATTTGCAACATTTATCATAGATCCGTGCTGTATACACGAAGCCAAAATCTAAGCAGTGTGAAAGAAACAATGCACGTTTGTCAAAACGTATAAGATACGAAATATCTGAGATATTAGTCTTACACAGTGACGGCATGTCCCCCGAATGTGTAGAGAATGTTTGTGGCCCCCGTAAAATATAGAACCAATTTGGTTGGACCCGAATGCTTAATCCCTTCCACCTTCACAATTACAACGACATCAAGACCGCGTATTATTATGAAAAATATGCGTTGATATCTAATTTTTGGGGGTTTAATGGGTGAAAGAAAGAGAGAGATAGAAAAAATAAAAACTATGTTATTATAATAATATAAGAGTTGACTATAAAAATTAAGATTAATAAATATAATGATTCATGCATATTTAGTAGGAATAATATATACTCCTTGGAATGTAATTATTACCTGGCCATGAAGGAGAGAGGCAACAGCAAGGTACCAAGCAGTGTAAGTGGTCATGAGGAGGCCCAGAAAGGACCAAATTCTGTAGTTGTGGAAGGAAGGGATAAATACAGTGGTGGCACAGCATGCTCCAAAGATGTAAGTCCAAGTCCTCTTGTCTAGATTGTCATTTATGTAATATATGTTGCTGCACAAAAGTTAACCATGTTCATACTCCCAAAGAAGTTTGCAACATTCAAAGGTTTTTTATTCATTGAAATAGAAGTAGAAATAAAAATGACGAAAGGCAATATAGACATAGAGCAATAAAAATTAAACTCAAATAACTAAAGAAGAGTTAGAGACCCAATTGCATAGGGGTTAGATTAGATATACCTTGCACAAGCTATGAGTTGGATTACAGCTCCAAATAGAAGAAATGTGCAGTTAAAGGCCAAACCCACATTTCTCCAATGGCTCCCGAGGAGCCCATCAAGAACCTCGAACCACTGCAATGGCTAAGCTAGTTACAACAGGCACAATGACGTTCATAGTTGCAAAGATAAGAAAAATATGAATGTGGGAGAGTTGAACCTGGATGACATGGTTCCTGAAATTAACTTTCTCTCTCTCTTTTCTGGTTCTGTATTCAACATAGAGTGTGCTGATGAGGTAAGCCGTCCACCCACCCATCAAGCCGTAGAAGAGTTGAAAAAGAGTTCCAGAAAGCATTCCTAGCTGGGAAAATGAGTACGGCAACGTAAGCAGAACTTGAGCCACCTGACATAACAACGTGTAAAGATCAAAGGGGTAGAATGGAGTTCAAGCTGTATTATAATCTAACTTGACAAGAAGAAAGAAGTGATATATCTCATAAACTAACCTGGTTTGAAGAACAGCTAAACCAGGCATCATAAACAGAACCCCCATGCCATAGCATGCTTAATAACCTGGATTTAATATCCTTAGGCTTCCCTTCAGTTTCCATTTCCATATAGTTCCCCACTATTACACTTTCAACCTCTTTGTCCGATGCCATTTTCTTTTTATTACTTCCTGATCAATATCTTAAGCTCTTGCACTTTCTTATTACTAATAGTTGGTGACTCGTTCTTCTATTCTCTAGGTGGGTTTTAATACTGCTAGTTGTGGGAGGCAAGTTTGGTTGAGATTTGAAACAAGGATGGATCGGAGAGGACTTTAGGAGTGAGGGTATATATACTGATTTACATGACACAAAAGGGTTCTCTAAGGCTGCTAAAGACTGTTTGAAAGGTATTGTTCAGAACGGTTCTCGGAAGCGAAAGATTTGATGAAAATCCCTTTGCTGTAGATACCCTTTTTGTAATTACAAGTCTGAAAAGGTTAAGAAGACATTTTATAACATGTTCTTTTTGAAATATTAATTAATATTAGATAAAATTTACGGGAGATATATGTAATGTGTAAGCTGAACAAGAAAAGTGAGTATGAAATTTTCTCTGTAAATATTATTGAATCTTAGTTTCTTAGAATGAAAGGTTGCCTACAAAAGGAATTAGTAGCAGATACTGAGAGAAAAGAGGGAAGAAGAAACGATCACAGATCCGCTGCCACCTGTCCACTTAATGATGCTCCAGCTTTAGCCTCCTTGTCATTTTTCATATTTGCCCTTTCCTCCTTTGTATATGTGACAATATATTAATCATAAAGCAAAAGTGTATCATTTACTACTCTCCCCGGCTTCCAAGTTGATTGCTCAATTAAATTTTGACAATTTGAAATTAGTTTGTTTCGCTATTTTTCAGAGTCACTTGCTTTGTCCTAAAATCCTTTTACATGATCAGAACAAGTATTAGAACCCCTTGTACTTGATTGGTGCTTATATAATATTACCAACAGTAGTCCCTTTCATCCAAATATATTTGTTTAGAAACTGCCTTTGCTACACTGCCAACACCTTTGCTACCACCATATTTCTTAGGCTGTTAGGGGCACATTTTTTTTCCTTTGGTTAAGGCATTGTTTTTAGTAGGAGAACAGGGTAAAGTTAGGGGTGGCAAATAATAATAATAATTATTATTATTATAATTATAATAATAATAATCAAAGCAGGGAGTGAAGGAAATAATAACAAAGTAGACGGCATGATTACAGCCAAACTGGCGTGGTCGCTTGCAAGTCGAAGAAAGCTGCCAACACTGTAGAGTCGAGGATCCCTTCTCCCAATTCAATGCTCAAACTTGAATTAAAATTCCCTATTCCACATGTAATTTATTTACTTACTTACATTAATAATGTAGTATAATGTAAGGTGAAATTGTATAAAGTGTCTTGCTTTGCACCTCTTCATTGGCATTCTTTGTTATGATTTTCCTTTGGTCTGTTTCCCCCCGAAAGAAAAAAATATTATTTATTTTATCTCAACCTTATGGAGTCTCTTTTCCTTTCCCTCGCTCCAAAAGAAAACTTCTATAAAAAAGATTCTCTCATTCTTTTTATTACTGAAGGAATGCTTAGTCCAACAATTTCATGTTTCTTTTTGCTCGTAGCTAATATCAAAGCCAAGCTAGACAAAATAGATAAAGGCATAAAGCCAACCTTTAATTCAGTTTTGTCATATAATTGTCCAGCATTTTCAAACCTTTAATTAAAGCGATGAAAAAGCTTCATAAAACATTATTTCTCATTATTGGACAAAATAATTATTTTCTTTTCTTCCCTTGCTTTCTTTCATTATGTTGGAACTTTATGACATTGGCCTAAAAACAGTAGGAAAAGTTACTCACCTTCGGTTATTTTTTTATTCGAGTAAGTTAGTTAAAGAGGTCATTAATTATTACGCTTCCTTGCTCTCAAGATGATAAACAGTAATGGTTTTTTTTTTCTTTTAAATTAAGAATAGTATATGGAATGCAGTAGCAGTTCCTTGAAGTATGTAGTGCCTCACTTATTACATAATTATTTCAAGACTTTCTTTGCAGGCAAGGTTGATGAGAATTCACTAATTATGACTTGAAGACCCTTAAAGCACATAGTTTTGCTGCAGCAGAACTACTTAGGAAGTGTGTTAGATGCCCACATCCCATTGCATGTTTAGTCCTACTTTGTAGGCTGTGGGATGGGACCAGAAACATTCTCTGTGATTTGTGTCTCCTTGACCACCTCCAAGCTGTTGCAGACCTTCTAAGTAGTTCAAATCAAATGTCTTCTTAGCATAATAAGCACCTTGCCTCTAATTTTCATTCATTAATATCAGCTGTTGATGATATTAGTGTTTTGATGCAGAGAATTATCACTGTTATGGATCAATTAAATTTTTATTGTCGTCCATTGTCAGGTGAAGTGGTGGTTAACGTGGGTGTCTGAATAATTAGTATATTCAGTCTGTTGTGCACGTTTTGAAGCAATTTCGAAGCACAATGATGATTAATGTAAATTTCATGTTGTGGTTCAATTATGAGTCTTTCCTAGCTGATTTCCAAGAATAGATCCGCATCACTTTTACGTCAGAGGCAAATAGAAACATGAGTCATATGACGAATTTGGTCCTTAATACTAAAGACCTCCTTACTCATTTCCTGTTAGAAGTTACTTTTGGAAATATCTGTCAAAAGTTTCAATAAAGGCACAATTTGATTCGTGAATTGTCATCAATGAAGAGTATTATTAGTGTATACTGATTGCAAATCGATAGAGGAATTCATGGAGTAATTAATACAGTTTTTAGGATTGAATGAATTAATAAAGGCAATGCTAGTTGCTATAAATTCTCCTGTGACGAAAAAAACAATGTATCAAACACAGAAGTTTGCTTCAGTTTAGTGCTTTCTTCTGCATTATGATGATCCAACAAAACATTCTTCTGCATTTCCCAGTCATTTGCCTCGGTAGCAAGTCCACTTAATGGAAAAAATAACTTCTATTCAAGACTTCGTTTATCTGTTCCATTTCTTTAAGGTTATTTGCCTAATGATAGTTGAATGAAAAAGTAGGTGCATGCAAGCAAAAAAAGAAAATACTTTCATGCCTTTCGACTAACATGAAAAGCTTAAAACAAAAAAAATATTAAATGCCAGAGACTAAATAACATTATGAATTGTGTTCCTATTAAGAGTATTCGGAATTCAAAGAAATAAAATAAGATACCCATTAATTTTATGTAGGTTTCCCTTTTTCTCTTAGCCTCTAACTCTCAAATTCAGCATCCTTCAACGATGTTGAATTCAAATAAAAAAAGAATACATAATTTTTATATAAATGAAAAAAATAAACATTTTGTTCCATTATTTTTTATATTTTTTGATATTATACAAAATCATTTTATTTTTAAATTCAAATAAAAAAATAAAGATAAAAATGTTACTTTTTTTCTCTACTTATTTCATTTAGTAGAAGAAAGAGTAAAAAAAACAATTTTTATATAAATGAAAAAATAAAATTTTGTTCCATTATTTTTTATATTTGTTTATGTTATACAAAATCATTTTATTTTTAAAATTTCGGGAAGAAAAAACAACATCCCTTCCCCCATTTCACCTTTCTTCCGGTGGAAAAAATTTGGGTGAGATGCACTAGCTCCTCTTTCTTTTTATGACTTTTTTTGTTTGGTCAACACATCCAAAGTTTGATTTCACTTTTTAAGAACTGAAACACAAAAACCCACTAAGAATATCTGTTTTTTGGGCATGCACTAATCAGAGCAATGCCAATAGAGTTTGACCCATTGCACTACATAAGAGCTTATATTTGGGTTTACAAATCCTGGTCCTGTTGTAGGCTTGGAATGTTGGGCTTTCTCTGTCAAGGAAATTATCTTGACTTTCTTTGCTTGCTTTTCTTTCTTTAAATAACTCAAAAAGAGTTCAATTATATAATAAAGCATAATTTAAACGAAAAATGAATATAATAAAACTATAAACATCTATCTATAAAACTAGAATAATATGACAATTTTATCAATAATATTATATATTTAAAGTGGTGAGACAGGTATTTATCCCTCCGGTTGGATCCAAATCAAGAGACCGAGTGCGTAGCTTTTTTGTTTTTATTATTCAATACAACAACTGCATCCAATTAATCGTTGAAGTTCTTTTATCATTTTCGTTAAATTTAAATTGAAGATAAATCATTAACAATAATAATATTTTATAAGAAAAATAAGTATTTATTATATTTTTATAATTTTAATACTATATATTTTTTTTCAATAAATTTTTTTTATTTGTAAATGTTTTTTAAAGATTGATACTACAAGATCTTTCTTTTATTACCTCTACAATAGAATGATAAGCAAAATAAATTCGTTAATAATGATTAGTTTTTATTTTTTTAAAATTGAAGATAAACGATTAATCATAATAAAATTTTATAAAAAATAAATATTTATTATATTTTTATAATTTTAATATAATATATTGTTTTTCAATAAAAAAAAATTTATTTGTAAATGTTCCTTAAGGATTGATATTATCAAGATCTTTCTTTTACTACATCTACAATAAAATGATAAGCAAAATAAATTCGTTAATAATGATTAGTTTTCATTTTTCAAAAAAGTCATTTTAATTAACTTTTTAATAACATTACATACATATAAGTATTGTTTTTCATCGTTTTGTGAGGAACCAGCCACTACTCTACTCTTCAGGTGCTTCATCCAAAACCTTTTCGACTAAAACTATATTCTCCACGCTCCATTATCACCATTGTTGCTTCGACACAACCAATACATATGGATCCCTATATTCCATGGCTTTGCTGTTTCATGCTACTTTTTACTCTTCCAGGTTTTGGTTTTATCTTTGATATTCCTACTACTCAACTACCTAGGTTAATTTTTGTTGGCTTATAATGACTCATCGTACGTTGTGACTTGTAATTAAGGTGTGATGGGTACTACGTTTACATTTGTAAACAGATGCCACTACACAGTGTGGCCAGCTATTCTTGCAAATGCCGGTAGCCCAAAGCTCGAAACCACAGGCTTCGAACTCCCCAAGGACTCTTCCACCTCTTTCCCAGCTCCCTCCGGCTGGTCCGGTCGTTTCTGGGCACGAACCGGTTGCAATTTCGACGGATCCGGTTCCGGGACTTGCCTCACCGGCGACTGTGGCTCCGGCCACCTCCAATGCGATGGTGCGGGTGCAGCCCCGCCGGTGACGCTCGCCGAGTTCACGCTCGGCACTGTTGGCCAAGACTTTTACGACGTGAGTCTTGTTGACGGGTACAATCTTCCGATGATCGTGGAAGGGAGTGGCGCGTCGGGTATGTGTGCTTCGACGGGATGCACGTCGGATCTCAGCCTGCAATGCCCGACGGAGTTGAAAGGCGGGGACGGCAGCGCGTGCATGAGCGCATGTGAGGCCTTTGGTAGCCCTGAGTACTGCTGTAGCGGCGAGTATAGCTCGCCGGCGACATGTAGGCCCTCTGTGTACTCGGAAATGTTCAAGGCTGCATGCCCATCTTCCTATAGTTACGCTTATGACGATGCTTCCAGTACTTTTACTTGTGCTGCTTCCGATTACACGCTCACCTTCTGTCCGTCCTCTCCCAGGTCTATTTTCCTATACTTTTTCTCTTTGCTTTTCCACTGTATTTATTTTTCTTACTAGTACTATAAGCATTTTGATTACGTGTTATTTGGCTCATTCTATTATGTATTATGCATTTTTGAAAAACAATTTAATTACGTGTTCTATTATATGGCCAAAGTTGAGTTGTTTTTTTTTTTAATAATGCTTCTGTTGTTAATAATAATAAATTAGTTGTTTGTTGCGAAAATAATAAATGGTTTGGTGGGTTTGCTTTTATTAATGGCCACAGCGACCACAGTTTGACAGAAATCCGAGGCTTTATTTTAGTGATATTGAGAAATATACGATTGTCTGAATGTGTGGTACGTTGTGCAGTCAGAAATCTTCACGAGAGACAAGTCCCATGACCACAACAACTTCACAACAAGGGGGATCGACGGTTTCGGAGCAGGGTGTTGGGTATTCGATTGATGGTTATGATTCAGGGTCTGGAGAGGACGTGCTAGCAGATGGGTCATATTTGGCTGGTTTGGCTATGGGAGACTCTCATAGGACGTTTCCTTTCTCTGTGTTAGTCTACTACATTGTTAGCCTTTTGCTTTTTCTCTTCATGATCTAGCTGCCCTAGTGTTCTCATACTCGTAGGTTGTGTTTTCTAAATGTACATCGACAGTGCAAATTTGCAGGTTTATTAATGGGTTCACGAATTTTTGCTATTCTTCTTCATTGTAAACCAACCACTTCGAAATTTGAAAATATATTGTGGGGGGGGTCCTTAAGCATGCCTTTACTCCACTTTATAAAGCAAAGTAGCGCTGTAGCAAACATATATCAGCAGTTTTGGGTTGGCTTTGTTAGTTTCACATGTAAAAATAACAAAAAATAAAAGTATGTGCCGGGGTGTGGCTTTATTTTGGTTTCTTAGACAGAGATGACAGGGAGAGAGGTTTCAAAAGGAAGCTGATTTATAAATCCTCTGGGATAAACTTCACTTTGCGGGTGAGACAAGTAGTTTGCTTGGCTTTTGCTTTTTGTCTGCTATGGATTAAGGAATTTTGAGCTGCATATTGTGATACAATAGCACTTGTGGGTGGAAAAAAGAACGAAAAATGTTGTACAAACGAAACAATACTTGTTTTAGTGTGTTTGTACATATATATTATGCTATTTTTTTTTTTAAGTTATAGAAGGGAAATATTTCAATTTCAACAGTACAAACTTAAATAATTTATATAAAGCTTAGAATATCCTGGGCCCCCATTGCAGTGGTAAATCCTCAAACTAATCCGTTTTATTTTTCTTAAAGATATCTATAAAAACATCTTGTTGAGATAACATCTTGGCTTAACCAATATATGATTTTAGTAAGTTTAAAACGTTTTAGTTGAAGTTAACACGAACTCAATTTGTTGTAAAATTTTTAGTTGGAGTTGTATTAAAGGTGCAACAAGTTTTCTTCAGCAATTTTCGAAAAGTAGAATCACGTCGTCCGTATTAGGATCAGACTCGGCGTTTCAATTTTCAAAAAGAATCATGTTTATCTTTTTAATTTTAGACATTTTATTTTATTCTTTAATCAGATTATCATATTAAAATTTTAGTACAAGAGTTCAATCTAAAATTGAAGAAGAAAGTGGAACGGTAAATCCAGATTAACATAAGTGAATTTCTCAGGAAAAAGAAAAAGAAACAACAAACAGTATTCCAAAAAAATTATCTACGGAAAGTGTTTAATAGAAGAATTCTGGAGACAGTATGTCGATTAAAGGCTTGTACGATTTGAAATGATGAATTTGCAGATTTGACAATACTACATGGATCAAGAACAATTAAGCAGCTTGACAAATAAAATTAAGAATCACAAGGTAATATCAAAATGTCGAGTTTCTTGACCTCGAGAGAGCGAGAAGGTTGAAATTTTAGTCCTGTTACCATACTTAACACTAATTCTATATTCTCCCAAGAACCCATAAAAGCTATAGGAACCATGCCCATCTGTGACTCCCTCTACGCGACCACTTTGCCACTCTTGAAGAAGCTTGTCCACCACATCACCTGCTGGGAGGTTCTTGAAATTACTGTCTGTGAGGCACATTTGGAAGCATCCATTAGGCCGAAATGCAGTCCAAAGCATGATCCCATTCACCGAAGGATGTGAGAACCCTTCCCTCAACACTTGCTCCAAATAATTTGCCTACGTATAAAACAGATTCAGTATAGTAAATGTCATTCATTTCTATTTATTCATTTGTTTGTTTTGTAGAACTTGATTTACTCAAACTCACCTGTGTATCTTTATCAAGTGTTTTGCTTATGTCAACCTCAGTAAGCCAAATGGGAAGGCCAAGTGTTGCCAACTTGTCTAAGATAGCTCTGATAAGGGGAGGATTGGGTATTGTGAAGTGACCCTCCAAGCCAATTCCATCCATAAAGACACCATTTTGTTGTAGTTCTCTTATCCTCGAGATATAAGCGTCCACAGTGGAATTCACATCATTGCATGTTTCCACCACGTTAAAGTCGTTCATGAACAGCGTTGCTAAAGGATCTGATTTGTGTGCTGTCTGGAAGAAATGCAATGTGGCGTCAGGTCCAAGCCTTTGCTCATAAAAATCAAAATGAAGCATTTCATTGCTGACATCCCAGTGTATGAACTCGTCCTTGTATTGGTTCATGAGACTTAGTATTCGGGAATTCACAGCAGATTGTAACTGGATGCCAGTAAGGTTAAGAACCCATGGTGGGGCGTATTTAGGGTCTTCCCAGAATATATTGTGCCCTCTGGCTATGATTTTGTTTGCTCTAACAAATTGCATCATCTGGTCTGAAATGGTGTAATTGACCTTGCCTTGATGAGGCTCCGTGGCGTACCATTTTAGTTCATTTTCAAAGACTGCCGCATTGAACCGCTTCACGAACCAATTCTGTGCGCACAGAAGAATGAGGCTTGTTATGTTATGTGTCTTAAAAACGTAAAAGTTATAACTTGTGGCGTTAGAGTAATCTAAACTGGATTGATGAATTTAACGACAACACAAACACGCTATACTTCGACAATCCATGCTGTGAAATATATATATATATATATATGGAAGGATTTTTTACATCAGTGTAACACCTAATTTAAATTTTTCTTTTAACTTAAATAACGGCAAGTAAAGTAATAAAATAAATTATACTTAAAAAATTTTTGTTCTTATATATATATATATATTAAGTGGGGCACACGAAAAGATACGAACCTGATAGGGCAAGTTGCCAAGGATGCTCTTTGCTATTGCCGATCCAATAGGGAAATCTTTTGAGATTTGCTTCACAAAGATGGCAGCTCCTTGCAATCTCCTCCCGTTACTATCTGACACATGAATAGTGACAGCACGCTTTCTTTGCTGTTAAATGCATGAGGATAACAAAATTAAATTCTTCTTTCCTCTGCTCTATAGCGCACACATCCGTTTTCTTCATAAATTTGGTGTTTTTTAAAGTCTTTGCATGTAAAACATCATCACTTGTTCAGTTTGTTTAGTTAATTTAATGCTGTAACCACAACAACAAGCATTCCGTTGTTTCGCTCAAATAATGAAGTTTAAGTAACTTGTGCTCACAGTATTGATTATATACTGCTGATTGGTTCTCCATTGTTCTTTAGTAAATGGCTGGAGTGATGGGCTAACAATATCTATGTTGACATCTTTTCTGTCCACATTCTGATTAATCCACCAAAAACAAAGGAAAAATAAACCAAATATATTGATTGAAATAGCTTAAAGTTATACTATTAAGTAAAATAACAAAGAAAATAAATGTACCTGTAAGAAGATTGTAGAAAAATTGGAAGGCCAATTGAGAACAAATCCACCTTTGAGAAATGACCAGCATCCGCGCTTGGCAGAAACTGTCCCTATGCAATCATATACCTCTTTCTCCGTTTGCAGGCTGGCCCTTACCTTAGCTGAACTTCTTGAGTCTTCAACTCTCACCCATACTGTAACATATAATCAGGCACCCACATCATATGTACAACTGTGCAACAAGCCACCTAACTCTAATAATGTTAGGATACTCGGCTCTCACCCGAGAGACCCGGGTTCGAGTCCCGGCAACGGAAATTTTTTTTTATAACTTATCTACTATAACTGGGAGTGCAAAAACTAAGTCAAATATTGTAATTTTATTAAACTGAGAATGCTGAAGTGAGTGAAGAGAACCCCACCGGAGAAAGAGTAAATGGTGCCTTGAGTGAGATTATTGTCCAGAACAAGCGAAGGCATGCAGCTATTAGTATTAACAGACAAAAGCACGCTTTTGAGAAGTCCTCCTCCGTAAAGTGGCTCCTCTGCCTTCTCTTTGCACTGTCAACAACATTTGGTGTCAGGAACATGAATCACATAGCATAGTACAAGGTTTTAGTTGGTCTTCTAAGTAAGTAGAGTGATAATCCATGTTCAACGTTTAAATGAGCTTTATTTTAACTACCTCAGTGTAAGCAGTGGAGTCATATAGGGGCCCATCTGCAAGTGCAACAAAGATTAATAATGAGAATCTTTATTGACTAAAAATTTACCTCTAAAAATACATTAAACAGGAAAAGGAGTAGGAACAAGAACCGTATAAAGGAGAAACCGAAGAAACTCCTATTAGAAGGAAGAAAACTATAACGCTACAGAATGGAATAAGTTGCATCCTTGAACTTGGAAGTTGAAGCCGGTCACTCTCCTAGTGATGCTAAACAGAAGAGTTATAAACTGTGAAAGGAACTGTTTAACTTAACATGCATACAAATGCCCGTGTTATCACTGCTTGTGTCTCAGAAAACACGGGACAGGGAGGGTATGAGAGGCGACAAAAGAAAGTACTTTGAAGGTTTAATGGTATTGGGGAGGTGATATCACAAGGGAACAGGAACTCTAAAGAGACCCGTGCACTGTCTTCAGATGCTCCATCAATTCATGTGACTGTTTAGTGCCAAATGCTTTGCAGTTGGCAAGCTCTCCTATTTGTTCAGTTTCCTGCTGCATCATTAATTACCAATTCACCAGTCGTTCACTAATTTGTAACGTTAATTGATGATGGTAACAAATTTGTCCTCGTCATTTAAACGCCCCCAACACACACCAATATCTACTTCTAATAACTTCTCCTATTTTGGACTTGCGGATAAATAAAATAAAATAAAATCTGATAATAATAAGATTTTATAAAAACAAAAATCTTCACTATATTTTTAATATAATAAAAAAATTAACTTGTGTTCAAGAGTATATCATGATAAAATTTTGATAAATTCAATAGTCTATAATAAATGATTCTATTTTTAATAAAAAAACATTAGTATTTGCTTAAATGGGTTAAGGTTAATAAAAAAAATTAGAAAGATAACTTTTGCACAATTATTTAGACCACCTCTAACGCCACCGAGAGTTATTAGAACATGTCATTAGTCTGATGGGCAAGGAACATGCCCTTCCATATTTGGGTACTTTGCATTGTATAGCTGTTCAGGTGCAAAGGGACAATGACTTATTGCTATGAATTGATTTACTTGCTCAACTTAATTCTATTAATAAAATGGAATCTGCATTGATTGATTGTTTAAAGCACATATACCCCATTTATGAATTACCAACTGAGGACGAAACCAGGTAATCTAATTTTGGAACAAGTTGTTGGGTGAATGAAAATATAGGTGGATGACATAAAACTTCATTAAGTCATGTTGCAACTGCTTGTTTATTCTTGATTTTGCATATTTCTCACATTTACATGGAGGAAAATGTTTTTGCTTATAAAAAACAGGAGAAAATAAAAACTTTAATATCAAAGAGTATGGCGTGAACTTTCCCAGAATGGCACCACTTGGATTCCATCACCACCTCCTTAGCCATCAATGTAGTTTCGATGGACCATTGAATACTCATTAGCTAAACCATAGGATCAGCACGCGCTCTTCCTTTTTTGGACCATAGGACTAGTAGATTACTACCCACGATGTGCACAAAATGTAGAGCTCTTCCCACCCATGTAAGTGCCTTATGCTTCAAGCAAGGTTACCAACCAATTTAGCAACACAGAATGGGCAAAACTGAAATGATTCACAGAAGGACCACGTCAATTTGATTTTTTAAGATTCCTACATATTTACCTTTTAACTGAAGTATGCTCCCCTTTTGCTGCTTCGCATCATCAACTTCTGTCTAAATTTGTTTATTTATATGGAAAAGAAAGGAAGCATACAGTGATACTCGTCAATTTATTATATTTTCTCTCTCAAATGGGCTTTCTACGATAGTGTATGTAGTCCATCAAATATGCTCTTTTCGGTTCTGATGACAACAGGCTCCCTGGACCACATATAATGAGGATCAACAAATGTTGGAACCCATTGAGTGAAAGGTGCTGGTTTTATCATTAGCTTCTTCCATTTAGAACAAAAGTTTTATTTCCTTTTATTGGGTCCAGAAACAGTTTTCTGTTTGAATACCCTATTTTCATTTTCAGGCCAGCCCAAGTGTACAAGTAGCTTCGGCCCTTCTAAAATAAAGTAAAGTTAAACTATATTTTCTTTTTGTACGCATTTTTTTTTATAACTATATTATCTTCTTTTTTCTCTCTTGAAACAAAATTTTAGAATACGTTAAATAATGGATAAGAAATTAAATAATAATCGAATGTGATGATTGATGTCCAATTGGCTCACGACATTGTTGCACTAAACCACTTTATTGTAATTACTCAGTGACAATAGTTTGGCAAATAATTGCCGAGTGATATACACTAAACTTTATTGTGTCACCACGGGTGTCGATGTTGATGGCTTGGCCAAAACCAGAAGATGCACTTGCACAGTATAAATTTAAGAAAACGGAGATAATTCTGCCTTTAAACAACATCCTACATAACAATACTTCTGAAATTTTCTCTTATCTGCTTATAAATTTTATTAATTATTGAATAAAAATTTTCATATTTTCAAGATAATAAATAAATACATTTTTATTTAATATTTATTTTGCACAATTGTAAGAACATACAGAAAATAATATAGCCAAATTGTCCAAATAATTCTTTTGAATTGAAATGACAAAAGTTGTGATGTTGATTTATTGTTAGAGGAATTGTATAGGTGTGGATGATAATTGCTTTTCCATTGCAATTGGGAAGAATAAGCTATTTTTATTGCTAACCAATGGTTTTCTGATTTAGTAATTTTTTTTGGGGTCAAGTTCTTATTTAGAAATTAATTAATAGTATGTAGCCCATGTTGTTGGGCTTCATTCTCCGCAGGGCTTAGTAGCCCTTGTGTACCCTTCAGGCTTGGCCTGTTGAGGCCTCTTTTACTAATACTACGGATGACAAAAAATAATTAATTAATAGTAAATTTTTAAAGTACTTAGAAATACATGATTTATACTTCATGTTTTTCAGTAAAAGGTTTATAGTTATGATTCTTTAATGAATATCCTAAATTAAAAAAAGAAGCACTTGTTGGCTAGAATTGTAGCAACGGACGTATTAGCTCCGCCGGGTAAATGACACGCTGCTTATTATATATATGATAAGTCAGCTTCAAAGAGCGTATTGGTTTGGGCTTTTCACTCAAACAAAACACCAAATCGTTTTCTGGGGACCATAAAAGTTTTGGAATTAGATTTTCTCACATCAACTCTCCCTGATACCTCTCCTCAAATCACATTATCATAGGGAAACAGATAGAAAGAAAAGTAAATAAATAATAATCGGTGATGAAATTTGAGTGAAGTCTTTGATTTGAAATACTTTTGAAACCTAAAACAGCATAACACCAATTCATCATAGAACAAACAAGTATTTCCATCTACCGAAAAAACTTGACATCATTTTTTTCTCTACAAATTGTAACTACAAGAATTCTCACTGCTTCTTGAAAACGTGCCATAAAAAATAACCCAATCTACAGCAGAGACAGTAGGCTGCTTAATGTTTCAAAGCACTCAAAATGGAAGTACAAACAAATTAACCCGCCACTATTACCCAAAAGAATGGTTAATCATCTGAAGCATACTAGTGGAAGAAATTAGGATGTCATTGAGCAAAACGGTCGTCCATCTAATGACTGATATACCCTCTTATATGTAGCATTCCGGGTCATGAAGTACTTGGTGTGACTGAGGCATTCTTGGAATTTTTGGTGATGGAAATTTTGTGATAAACCTTTATGGTTCTAATTGACAACAGAATATCTAAGAAGAAGCCAACAACGCAAGATGCAGTCATGATTATGAAAACTAGTCTGTAGCAATGAGCCCCAACACAAGTGTTGCCTCCTCCGGCGGTGGTAGTTGCCTCCATATCGTATAGTATGCCAGCAAGCAGACCAGAAAAGAGGAAAGAGCCAAGTGGAAGGTTAAGGATGAGAATGTTGTATATCAGACCATAATATTTGAGGCCAAATAGCTCAGAGGCTGTTGGGACAGTAATGGCCAACCTAACTCCATAGCATATTCCAACTACAGTAGACCCTATGTAAAGGGAACCAGGCATAGCCATGGCCAAGAGTATGTATCCCACCGCCATCAGAATTTGAGACGCTGCATTCCATAGAGGTCTAGGAGTTGCTGCTTTCCTGCAAAAAGGGGGGAAGTTGTAAAACTAACAATGCTAGTCAAATTTCATAACCAAACCAACGATTCAATCCTCCAACAATTTTGTCAACAATAAAATCCAACATTACAAAGTAAAGTCCAAATGCAAAAAAGAAGGAAATTTGTACTTGGGAGGGACTACACACTATAAATAGAAAGTCAATAACAAATGATATGCATCGATCGGAATCAGAAAGATATACAAAATGGCTACTCAAGTGACCCAAAAGACGGTTCAGATAGACTCAAGTTTAATTCCATTCGCCCGTGGTTGAAAAAAGAAACAATTCCATTCACACGTGAAAAGTAAAAAGGAGATAGAGTGACTTACTTGATGAAGTACTCCGAAACCGAACCCGAGATGATCCGACCGAAAAAGCCCCAAACACTGGTCAATGATACGAAGAGGGAAACGTCCGAGTAACCGAGGGCCAACCCGATTTGACCCATATTGTTCATAACGGCCAAACCGGTTCCAACCCCACACAGAAACGACACAAACAAAATCCAAAAATCCACCGTTTTCAGCGCCTCCCATATCGTGTGCTCCTCCCCCACCGCCGGTCCACGCCTCTCCATCACCGCCTCTTCCGCCTCTGTTTCACTTCCCTTCTGGTGCCCTCGAAGCAACGGTTCGTTCACCCGCCCTTCCACATCCAAGGCCGATTCCAACCGGTTCAACCTGCGGGCTTTGAAGTAAGAGTGGACCGGGATTCCCAACGGCGCCGCCAATAAAAGGAGCAAAACGACAGCGAACAACCGAGAAGCCAAAACGCCGGGGTTCGGGACGAAGCCGAAAGCCAAGAGGTAAACGGCGACGACGACGGCGACGGCATTGAAAAGGCTGAAGTACCTGGACTCCTCCTTGTCCTGGGCGACGGTGAAATTGGCGGGAGGAACCTCGCGAAGGAAAAAGATGCCGGCGAGGCAAACGGCGAACGGGACGAGAGACAGCATGAGGAGGAAGGAGGCAGGGTCGTCGGCGAAGAGAGCAGAGCACAGGTCGGTGAATATGGCGGTGCTCAACCCCACATAGCCTTTGAGAATGCCGGAAACTGGACCTCTGTTCCGGCGAAAGTTGCGGATGCAGGTGACTAAAACGGCGGTGTTCATCCATGTTGTGCTGTTACCCCCAAGACATAGAAATATGCACATCTGCGTGTGTTAACAGAAGATAAGTATGAGAATAGAATAGTGTGGTTTTGGGAATGAAAATGGAAACGAAATGGTGTACCTGCCAGTAGGGGAGGGGTTGGATTCTCTGGCTCACGACAAGCCACTGAACGCCGTATCCGATGAGGCCTTCGAGAGAGCCAATGAGGAGAATGGCCCAAGTGGGCAATCGATCTGAGGCCAGGCCTGCAAGAAGCCCAAAAGCCTTTCCAACGTCTTTTGCAACCGAGAGATTGTTTAGCTCAATTTGTGTTAGATGCATGAGTGATTTGAGTGCGTCCGAGTAATTCGAGAACGTGTAGTTGTTGCCGGAGATTGCCTGAATCCACACGGCCGCCACGAAGCCCATCCATTTACTGGCGGTGGAAATTTCAATCAACTCAGAACCCATTTTTATTTTCAATGATTGATTGATTGTCAGAGTCTCACTCGTATATTTCCATTCCACTCAATCCATTATTCCGTACTTATATCCCAGCACCCTGCGTTACTCTACTCACCCTATCCCTCTGCCCCAAGGCACCTGTAGGGATTTTCTTTTCTTTTATCTTCATCAAATAAATAAAAAGAGGCTTTTTCTGAGGAGCAGATATGACATTGAAACTTGAAAGCCACGTTCAATCAGACTAGCGGTTTATTGGTATTTTCCCTAAAGATCACCCCACAGGGAATTTTATGACGGTTAAAGGAATTTAAATCAGAATAATTTTTACGAAAAATCTTATAATTTAAAAGAGATCAATGAATGTCATAAAATAGATAATGAAATGAAATAAGACACAGAAAATAATATATAAATATTTATTTTGAGTATAATGTTACCCTCTAAATCATTTATTCTTCTTTTGTTTATCTTATTTATATATAAATTAATAATATACATAAAAAAAGACTTTCCTAATCATGATCATTGTTCCTTCATAATAAACTTGTAAATACTTTGCGAGTCATGAATCCCAATTAAGAATAAGAAACCAACGCAACGCACCGATAGAGCTGTACAGTGAGTGTACACCATCTCGCGATCGCAAATGTTACCATCAAACATAAACTCTGGTGGGGCCTTTCAAAAAGAACAAAAAAAAGGAACCATATAATTGTTGAACTAATTGAAGGAAGTACTTTTGATTAGAGGAAATATGAATTTTTATCAGGAGGGAAAAGGTTTTATTTTATTATAATGGATATCTAAAAGGGAATTAATAATCATAGCTGAAAGTCGTTTACGTATATACTAAGCTCCCTAGAAAGTGGCAACAACGATAACGAAGAAAGCTGGATTAATTTATTATCAACATCTTGGAGAAGTTAAATGTATAATTATTGATTATCATTCTGTCATTTGTGTTGTGTGTCTATTCAACTGAGAAGACCCTATCGCTTTTGTTTTCGACGAGATAAGATAAGATGTTGTGCATATACCCCCATCATCGTATCAGACTTGGTTTCAAAATTTTCTTTTTCACCAACCCAATTGCACTACCTATTCGATTTTATTTTTTTTTAAATGATTTATATATGATTAGGATTTATCGACAAAGCCTTGATCAATTATTTTTTTTGTATATTTACATGTTTTAAATTCTTATATTAGTTTTGTCAATTTTATTTTCCGTCGTATCTTTCAAAGTGGCTGCTTCTAAAAGGCACCATTGATTGGAACTACCATTCTATATGCTTGACGGATGAGCGCAACCGGTTTTAGACCAGCCGCGCGTCCAACAGAATTTCATCGGTGCTACTCAAATATATTAATTTTTATATATTTTTTATAATATTTATACTAACCAAACAGTTGCATATTCAATGTATAATACATTATTTCACTTATTTATATTAAAATATAATTTTGTATTATGTAATTAATTTTATTTGATCATAATTTAATTGATAATTTATTTTCTTATAGTCATGTAATTAACACAAAAATAGAGAATTAATTTGTATAAAATCTAGATACGAACCAGTTTAATAAGAATTAAGTTTTCTTTTATAAGTAAAAAATGAGTCCACCTTAAATATACGATCGAGCGTTTTAATTTCCGTATGTGGTAACGTCCACGCTCATGATAGCTTTGCAAGGAGGGATGCACGATACAGTCAATATAGCATTGGTGGTGCATTTGAAAAAACTATAAATATTTTTTTAATATTTTATAATAATTTAAAGAGAATATTTAATATATCTTGAAGTTTAACAACACGGATCATTAATATTTATTATTTTAATAAAAAATTATTACGTTTAATATTATCATATTTTAGTGGAGAGCACTCTAACATTTCGAGTTTTATTATTTCAAAGGGAGAAAATGAAACAAAAAAATTCAGGCATATATAAAACCCTGCAACGAAGTGAGGGAAATGTTGAAAAAATGAAGCCTACAATGGGGTCCAGCAAGATGAAGTTTTAGGGTCCCAAATAGCAGGGAGCAAAAACTTGGTACCCTGGTCGCCAACACTATTATAGGATCCACCACTTACGGGATCCACAGGTACAGTGGCAGTTGCAAGAACACCAGAGCACTTGCTCGTCGCTTCAACCAGTTGTTCACCGTGTCCATATGCGTAAAACCCATCACCAAATGGGTTGGTAATGGCACCTGCCAAACCACCGGCCAACAACCTCACCATGGTATCTGCTCCAATGTCCCCGCTTGGGGGTTTCAGTGGCACACCACTTGTCCCCGCGAATGGCCATGCACATTCAGGACACTCCTCTTCTGGGTCTCCCACAGCAACATATAGTTGATCATCTATGAGCCCGTGTTGGACGCATGATCCAGCGCACATATCTTGAACGGTGACGCCTTTTGAGGCTACGATGATAGCGAGTGCGTTTGGGTTTCCACCAGTGGCCTTGGGGATGAGTTGTTTGATGAAGTCTTTGATGACCACTTTGCCAAGAGAGTAATTTGGATCAGAGGCTTGGTTGATCACCTTTACTGAGATATTGGGGATGCCACGTGTTGGAACCTTGGCCATTGTTTGATAGCTCTCGACGATGTTCCACCATGATGAGACCTGAGGTCGGTCAGTGGCAGCAGTTTCATTTTGTTTTAGGGACCTGAGGAAGGAAAGAATAGCCTTTTTTTGTGCCCTTGGGATTGGACCGTACCATACGATGCCGACCGACAAGTGGCCGGTAAGAAGACGCCCTCCGTGATGTGTGAGGGCTGGTGTTGGTTCCGGTGCGGCGGAGATAACCGCTGGAAGCACTGGGAGCAAAGCGAGGCACAGAGAGAGAAGGCGACTTGCTTCAAAACACGCCATCTTCACTCTTCTCCCTCTTCTTTCGTTTTCCTGATCATTCTTCTTCCACTGGCTGTATTTATAGATGCTGCCTTCTCTTTTCCATCCATCTAAATTAAAAAAGCACCAAAAATAGACCAAACTTCCCGCAACCAACCGCTGGCTACTTTGCTTTTCTTTTTGACTGGGATAAATTTATGTTAGCCTTGGAATTCGTAGAACCACCAAAATAGGACCAAATAATCAAACACCACCTATTAATAGATATGTTAAACTAAAATTACAGTTCATAATTAAAATATGTATAAATTTATTGAACTTTTTAAAGTTTAGATTGTATTTTAATTTATTTTTTTTAAATAATTTTACCACACCGTACAATGAAAAATAAGTTTATTTAATGAGTTAGGTTAAGGTTTTTTAGAAGTCCATTTAGTAAAAAAAAAAAAAAACTAGATTTTGACCTATTTAGTTTTTTTAAAATTTCAATTAATGAATCTTATAATTAATCATGATGAGACATTATTTAATAAAAATAATATATCTTTTTCTCTTTAATGTAATGCTATCATATTACTTAATCATCATCGTCATAGGAAGATTAATTTCAAAACTTTGGTTTACCTCTCAAGATTTTTAATTAAAAACAAAACTTGTACTTTAAATTTGAATTGTAGGTAATTTTGATCTCTAAACCTTTATTCAATCTAATTAAATCCCTCTGCTTGTAAGGGGAAGTAAATTTAATTTCTTACTTAGTTTTCCCTTTATCTAGTGCCTTCAAATTCTCACCTTTTCTTAAAATTTGGATAAATCAATTTGATTAAATTAAATTATTTTTAACCTTCTTTTACTATAAAAAAAATGCCGCAAAATACCAAATTTCACCAAAACTAAAAACGTTATATTTTGCTTGTTTTTACTCTGTAATTTAAAAATATATAATTGAAGGAATTTTTTTCTTAATATATATATATATTAGTAATTAAAATTAAAATTAAAGTTATTTCAAAGAAATAGATTGGTTTTAGGTCTTAATAACTTACATGTTAAAAACTTATACTCAAGTTAAGGGGCTCCATTATTAACATTATGCCTAAGGAGTTTTCATTAAGAGATGTAGGAGTAAGGAGGGAAGATATTTTTTTCATCAGCTGGGCACTGTTAAATCTTTTACGAAATACTTAAAAATAACAATATCAACTAAATGAGTTTGGGCAAGGGAGTAGTAGAACGGGGTACGGGGCTTGTCTTCAATAACGGGGCCCAATCCAACAGCTGAAGAAAAATAGTTTATGTTGACCAATTTTTTTGAGTAATTTATTTTTGCTGACCACAAAATATTTAGTAAATTTTTTTTTGTTGCTAGACGAAATAATTAAATAAATAATACAAATATTTGGGCTCACTGAATTTCTTAGCTGTGATGAATCTGTCTACCGTGCATAAGTTATTTTGCTTCAAATTTTGAAAGATTAATTCACGTAAAAAATAGATAGATTAGAAGGTTAAATTCGTTTAAACTTAAACAACATTATAAATGTAAGCATAAACACTTGTTCCTGCTTCTTAATCTGCGTATGAAATATAACATGTAGGACACGCCACATGCCTTATATGATTAGGCTGTACGTTGGAGAATAAAATACACGTTAAGAAATATAATAAAATAAATTATCATATAATAACAATTATTTTAGTATAATGTCTTAACTAAAAAATATTAATATAAATTTTTTAAGGTTCATTATAAATAATTTAAATAATACATTTTAGTTAAAAATAAATATTTATTATAGTAAAAAAATTTAAAAATCTATTTGTAAATATTGAAAATTGATGTTTACAAAATCGAATAGAAAAAAACCATTACAATGATTTATTTGGTTCGCACGTTTATGCCCTTTGCAGACCTCTACTGCAACTTGAACCAGCTTCGACCTTCAACGACTGTGCACTGCTGCGATTTCATTTGTCCTTGGCCATTGAGCGCTTCCGAGAGAATTCCACTACGCTCTCGCCATGGAGGATCTCAAAGTTGCGATTTTTTGGTGATTGGATGTAACTCGATATAGTGGGTGGTGAAGCAATGGGTAGAGCGATCTCGTTTCTCGTTCAACCGCGATGCCTCCTCCTCTTCGTTGTTCTCTCAATTTTCTTGATTTTCGCATTATCTGGTTCCAAACGGGTATGCCTTTTTTATTTGTTCTATTTACAGTTTGCACTATGGATCTGATTCGGATAATTCTGCCGGTTTTCGAGCAAATTATTTTATCTGTCATTGAATCTAGTAACACAAGTTCAATGGGGCTTCCGTTTTAATTTAATTTCACTATTGAATGATTGGTTCCACTAGTTTTAGGTGAAATTCAACCTCTTTCTTTCTTTACTTTCACTTTCTGATACGATGCATATGCAGTCAGATTTTAACTTTTGCGTTGTAGTATTGCTCGCTGACTAATTTGATCTTGCCGAGGTAATTACCGTAACTCTTTTTAGCTTGGTCGGTATATACATCCTTATCCTCATGCACTGCAATATGGCAGCCTTGATACTACTGATAACGTTGTGGTCTGCCTTTGCATTGTAATCCATCCCTTTACTTGGCAATTTGTTTAACTACCTTGGGGAATGGTGATGATAATTTGATGATTTTCTGACGGCTGCTTGAATGATGATGGGGTTTGGGATACATAGGCGAGTTGAATCTTCAGATTGATAAGTATTGGGATTGCAGTTGCGTGCTGATTGTACAATGACTTCAATACCATTAAAATTAAACTTGGATAACATGGTTTAATGATTTGGAGTTTAGATAAATATTTATTACCAAGGACAACAACCCTTCTGAAGTGCCGAGTATTTACTATTATTTAATCTACCTGTGTGGGCAATGGATTCTTTAGGAATATATGGAGTATGGTCTTCCATCTGTCTATGCATCTTGGTTATGGATTTTATCAGTAATTCAAATATCTGGTTGTGTGGTAACATAGAAGTTGATGTTCATGTTAAGGAAGTTCTGAATTTGTTTTGCATAAATTTGTATTCAAGTCTGCCATTAAGAAGAGTAAAAAACAAGGAGTTTGATTTTTTGCAGCGTTCATTTTTCTAATTAAAAAAGATGAATTTTAGTATAAGTTGGAGTAGACTTTGTGTATTATTTTCGCTTAAAGCCGAAGGACTATTGTGCAAGGCAGCAACTGTTTGTTTCCCTATGTGAAACTCTGTTCCTCCACAGCAAATATTTTTCCATTGGGATAACGTGCCTCAAGTTGCATGTTTGTGCATTGGGGGACTGTAAACCCCTTTTCAGGAGTTAAACAAACAGGCCATTAAGCTTTTAGGAAAGTCGTTGGGAGATCTGTTAATTTATATGGTATTTCTGGCTATTTATATGGTATTTCAGCCTCTTTGATCAAACGGGAAAAGGTTCAGTACTTTCTTCTAATGGAAAAAGGTAAAATTTCAGCACAAGGTAGAGTGGATTTGTGCTTGTCCATCTTTCAAGTCCTAACAACTTGTTGAAGAAACATCAAACAATATAGTGAAGCCTTTCATAACCATTAACCTAAAAATTTTAGCTTTAAGGAGAGTAAGTTCTTGATGGATTGGAATTTCTAAATACAAAGGGAGTTCTTTCCTCCACCATATTATACGTCTGCAGTAATAGACTTAGCAATTTTGAGTAGTGGAGGCAATGAAAAAAGGGTTTGGAAAATTGAGGAGATAGTTTGACAAATGCTCACATGGGACAAATGTTAGCAATCTGATTGAAACTTTTATCTGTATTTGTAAAAATTAGTGGCGTCAAAATTACTCAATAATCTTCATGAAGGAAATTTTCATACAATGTTGGTGCAAAACTAGTAAACCAGTTATATAGTAATGAATAAAAGTAAAAGTTCAGTGGAGCCGCATACCCTATTAACCTTTTTTAATAACCTTTGTTCATCCCTTTATGTCTGTACGCTTGTACTAAGAGAACTGTCTGAGGCCTTCAAAATTTACACTCTTCTTTATTAGTTGTTGTGTTTTGTCAATAGTAAAATTTCTTCTTTTCTGATGTAGGTTGAGGAGAAAGTGGAAGAACAGCCTGAAATTACAAACAGAGTATTCTTGGATGTTGACATTGATGGACAACATTTAGGTTTGGAGCTATTTTTTTTAGATACTGTAACCAATTGCTCTCATTTGAACCAAATTGATTTACCAAGTATTTTGTGAGAAGGAGGATGTAGGCAGATAAAAGTAACAACTCATGTGTAATACTCTATAATTTCTGCAGGTAGGATTGTCATTGGATTATATGGCCAAGTTGTACCAAAAACTGTGGGTATGTCATTGATTTCCTAATGCAATTCTTTAGTCTATAGCTTAGTTGCTTTAAGATAACATATGTTTTTAGTCCTTGCAAATATGATTAAATTTGATTTTAATAATTCTTCAATTCTTTTTGTTGATTTTGGTCATAATAAATTTTAAAATTGTACCTATTACCACTTATTGATGATATGACATGTGTCTAAACTCGTCACATTGTGTGCAACCTTAAATGATTGTTTACGTCGCTTAATTAGATCTATATCAAATCACTACTAAGTGGTGACAGGGACAACTTTAAAAAAATTAATAAGTTATGAAGATCAAAACCAGCAAAACTTTTTGTAAGACTAAAAATAAATTTAATTATATATTTTACCAGGGCTAAATATATATTTAAGTATGAGCTACCCTTTAGGTATGGACTTCAGTCTTTTCAGTAAATTTAAAGTCAAATCTACTTCGTGAAGCTACCTCATTGGATATTATTTCATTTTACGCAAGTAGTGCTTAGACTATCCTTATGCATTGCAATTTTAATTGATTGAAAATCTTCTGTCCGCAGAGAATTTTAGAGCTTTGTGCACAGGTATTAAACTCTTCGTCTTGTTTTGTTAACTTAAACTCCATTTTGTTTACCTACTGATTATGGGTGTTACATATTGTGTAGGGGAGAAAGGAAAGAGTGCTAGTGGTGTAAAACTTCATTACAAAGGAACACCGTTTCATCGCATAATATCCGGTTTCGTGATTCAGGGTGGAGACATTGTTCATCGTGATGGAAAAGGATATGAATCAATTTATGGTGGAACCTTTCGTGATGAGAATTTCAGGATAAAACATTCACATGCTGGTCTGTGACAAATTTGGTTGGATGCAAGCATTTTACTTTTCTTTTTTCTTAAATAATCTTTTAACTTGACATTTTTCTTCATTTTTGAGTTGTATGTTTAAGTTGTTTCTTTGTAAATCTACTTCATTGTTGCAGGCGTTGTGTCTATGGTGAATTCCGGTCCTGATTCCAATGGCTCACAGTTTTTCATCACCACGGTGAAGGCCAGTTGGTAAGCTATTCCGCCATGCACACAAATTGTTGCGTCCAGACAAATCTTCTCAATCCTGTCAGTTCATCGTATAGGCTAAAACGGGGATCATTTGGCCAAATGTTATTTGTTAATGTTGCATGTAGAGAGTACATAATTTACAAGTTATATGATTTTCGTTGTGGCAGAGTCTCTTTATGATAAATTGATGTCAGTTGGCTTGCAAACGTTCCAGGTTAGATGGAGAACATGTTGTATTTGGCAAGGTTGTCCAAGGTATGGATACTGTTTTTGCAATTGAAGGGGGTGCTGGAACCTACAACGGGAAACCCAGAAAGAAGGTAGTGATTGCGGACTCGGGGGAGATACCCAAGAGCCAGTGGGATGAGGAAACATGACCTTTCTTGTTGCAATGATAACAAATTGTTCCACATGTTACAAATTTTGTTAAATTTCCTCTGTAAAATGTCTAGGAAATCTCACTAGTCAGTCCCCTCCCCCCATGACAATCCCGCACTTTTTTTACCCCTTTCATTATTTTTGTTAGCTTTGCTTATTGTATTTCACTACTTACATTAACCCAAACCTGTATTCTGTAGAGAAAGGGAAAGAAATTAAAGGAGCTAATGCGGTTTCCATTGAATCTTCGTTATATACTGCTGTTTTTGAAAATTCATTTTAATGTTACAAGTCATGGACAAGATGTATCCTTAAGTCCAAATGCCTTATAGACTGGCCCAGTCCATAGCTTCCCAGTTCCCATCCACTTTCGTATCTTCCCCCGATAGTTATCTCCAGTTTCCCTCTTACCAAGGACTTATTACATAGAAACCCTGGCATTTTCTTGTATTGATAAACCAAGCTTTAAGAAAACCTAGTACGAAATTGATTTTGAATTAGATTTAATATTTTGAATATATTGCCCGAGAAATTTCTATTATTTATACTAAAAAAATTAATGTCGTATATAATACCACGTATCATTTTTTATGTTTATAAACATATATCCCAAAAAACACAATTTAAATATAAAAAAGGTAATACCCAAAAATGTCTCTTCTAATGCTACAAGAAACGTTACTTTAGCCCTTAAATATCCACTAGTATATCTCAATATACTAGTTCTGTAGTTCATAGGGGTGACGTACATAAAGTGTATTATCTAGTTGGCTTTCTTACATAATTGTACGGAAAAATAGCAGATTTTGGGGCATGAAATCTAAAAATTGAAGAACTGAGACACCAGAGGACGTATAACAAGGCAAACAAACGATGGTTAACCTGACAATAAGGGAACCGATGACGATCACTGATGATCGGTGGGACGAGCATGAACTGAGGTGTACGGTGAAGCAGCCTTTTTCTCTTTTGTTTTCCTTTACCTCCTCTCCTCTGCTTTACTTTCACGCAAAGACTGTTGTCAGAAAAAGTTGAGGGTTGTGGGTGTGTGATCCCAGATGTTCCATGGTTTTTGTCTCCATTGTCCTGAGCTAATACTGTCTATGTAGCTATTTGTCATAAACATGAATGATGTATTTTATTTATTTAATGCCCATATTGTTTAATGCTGTTTCTGTGTTTGCTGTTTACTTTCTTTTCTCTTTTACAGTGAGCAATTCTTTTTCCAAAAGATAAATAAATAAAAATTATAATAAACACATGAATATTTTTACTCTACATG
Organism: Abrus precatorius; assembly: GCF_003935025.1. Lineage (NCBI taxonomy): Eukaryota > Viridiplantae > Streptophyta > Magnoliopsida > Fabales > Fabaceae > Abrus > Abrus precatorius. The sequence goes on from NW_020874384.1 coordinate 21,594,013, forward strand.
TCTTTGTGCATTCCGCAAGATTACAAGTTACGCAGTGGAGACATCACCCATTGTGAGATGAATATATTTTTGGGAGACACTGATGCAAAATACTTCTTTCACATAAATTATATTGACTTAAATTACCGTCATGATTCGTGTAATAGATTTATGTCATTTCATCGTCAATGATATACAAATCATTTTCAACCTCTTTTTTATTTATCTAATTTAATGCTCGTGCAATCATAAGTTGGTACTACGTAGCAAATCTCGTCAACAAAATCCATAATAATAATCGCGTACGTTCAACTTGGTGTATTATGGACGTACAACGGTTTGGATTGAAGTTAAATTTTATTTATTCAAACGTAAATATTATAAATTATAATTTTTATATTCAAATTTTTAATCAGGTATGCAGTTGTAATCATTTATCGGAAGATTATTTCCAAAAATTAAATAAAATATTTTAGTTAAATTTTATTCTCAGAGACTTATATATATATATATTAGTTCTCTTTAAAAAAAAGAGTAAAACTTTAAATTATAAATAACAAATATCGTGTGCCACACTTGTTAAAAAAATCCAATATAATTTAGTCTGTAATAACTTGAAAGGAAAAAATTGGAGAAAGTAAACAATGTTAAAAAAGTGGAAATGTAGGACAAGAGTGTAAATAGGAGATAACACGAATGGCATTTGAGGAGCTTAACTTTATATATAGAGGGAGGGGTTGCTCTCACACCACCCGACCAACCATTTTTACATTTACAGCTTCAGAAACAATGGCGATGGCTTTCAAGATGGTAATGCTACTTTCCTCTGTTTAATTTGTATTTTGATTTGTGCTGTCTGTTATACTTAGATACATATATAGATTATGTATGTGTTGTTGATTAATTAACAGGCTACCACTGGAATGTGGGTAACGGATGAGTGCAAGAACTCGTTCATGGATATGAAGTGGAAGAAGGTGCACAGATACATAGTGTTCAAGATCGACGAAGGATCCAGGCTCGTCACTGTCGATAAACTCGGTGGCCCCACCGAAAACTATCATGATCTCACCGCCTCCTTGCCCACCGATGATTGCCGATATGCTGTCTTTGACTTCGACTTCGTCACCGTTGATAACTGCCGCAAGAGCAAGATCTTCTTCATCGCATGGTCCCTCACCGCACTCTATAATTCCCCCAGCTAACTTACTTCATCTATTAATTACTATATATATTTACTCTTTCATCGCCTTTTTATAATTACCATTGTTGGGAATTCATATACATAAACAGTTTAAGTAAATATTTAACTTTTGTTATATCAAGGAGTTTATAAAAATTGGCTTTTTCTTATTATATTTTAGAAGCTCTTCCGACCATTATCTGATTTGGGGTTTTGCATAGAAACAAAAATAGCCTATCGAGTGTCCTGTGTCCCTATGTTAATTATGAGTTTCGTCTATTACAGTTGTAGCAATAATGTTGCATATAATGGCAAGGGAAAATGGGTGGAATTATAATATTATATGATGATTTTCCGGGGGGGACCCTGGTGGGGAATTGATTTGATAATTTAATGATTTAGGGAGTAAATGGATTGAATGATCACAGGTCTCCTACGGCATCAAGGATTAGAGCAAAGATGCTATACGCAACTTCCAAGGATGGGCTGCGAAGAGCGTTGGATGGAATCCACTATGAACTTCAGGCCACCGAACCAACCGAGATGGGTTTCGATGTAATTAGAGACATAGCCAAATAGGTACATTCAAATACAAGTCCCGAGTTAATCCTTTTATCTTCAAATGTTTGTTCTCTGTTGAGTCTTAATTCAGCTATATACCCCCCATGGCATGTGCTTTCCTTAATTAATTTCCTCTCGTTTTGTATAATATATCTTTATTATGTAGGTTTTTGGCTGGTATATTCAATGTGATATACGTAAGTGGGGTTTCCGATCTTAAATGATAATGATAAATTCTATTTAATGTGGTTAGATTTAATCATACTTTGTTTGGCATGATGTTTATCTACGACGGTTTAATTATCATTGAATTTAGACTTAAGTGGCACTATCATGCACTGTTTAGAGACCAGTGACACACAAAAGCACTAGCTGATGCTTCTTCTTATTAATAAATACAAATTATTAAAAATACAGTAAAATTATATTAAAAAGTATAAGAGAGAGGTTAATAATTTATTTTAAAATATTTTAATTCTTTAATTATTTTTTTGAGATTATTTATTTTTATTGCTTACCTCGTGGTAATTTTGATATAAAAATTAAATATGTTTGAAAGTTAAAAAAACGAATCTTACCCATTTTGAAGGCAAAAAGCAAAAAGCAACGACATTGATATAAAGTTTAAATATTTTTGTCTTAATTAAAAGGAAGTGATCTTTACATGCCAACGAATAAGTGAATGTAACTAATATAAAATGACCTTAGGATGAGAACATAAAATCAATTAGTTGACACATGCAAACTCTAATTTTTCCAAATTTTGATTATCAAATCTGGATTTGCACACTGTTTTGAGAATTGAGATGTTTTCATTCTCGAAAATCAATGACTAGATCATTTAAATAGGTCATTAATGACACACTAAGTATGAAATCTAATTTTAGTATTATTATTTTACTAAAATAAATATTAACTTCAATGTTAAAGTATATCTTCATTCTTCATTTGAACCAATTAAACTTTTACAACCGTGGTTATTCTTATTGTGTCGCTTCGTCAAGGTTTAGACTCAACGCCTTTTTTATGGGATAGAATTAATTACGCTCGTTATTATTTTTGAATCGCTTTTACCCAATAAATTGAAACGAGAGACTAAAATAATCCTTTTAAGATTGTTCATGTAACATGATTTATTATATGTTAAGCGATAAAATTAAACGACTTTTTCCCCTTTTTTTGGCCTTATTTTTTACTTCTAAAACAATTAGTCTTTGTTTCTGGAATTGTATGTATGGAATTCACTAACACGTACTCTATCAAGTTAACGAGTGAAAGCCCAAAAAATGTCCCTAGTAATAGAATTTGAAAGTAGGAACAAAAAGGGAATGCAAAAACGTATGAGAAACTTAGGAAGGAGACATATTATGAAGGGCCTCTGTAAAAGTAACATTTTGGACATGCAAACCGCAAACGGCACACTTAGACGTCAGAGCTGTGTATAGTTGGATTGGTCCATATGTGATCTAATGTATCTCTTAATCTTCATGGTGAAGCCTTGAACGTCTTATTTATGAGAATCCCATACATATTTTATAATAATTAGATCAGCTGTGGTCTATAAAAAGGTATTTTGCTTTTCATTCAACAAAATTTATAAATGGATTAAAATATATTCTAAAGAATAAAATAAGAGATACATTGTCTTTCTCACTTGCTCTAGCAATAGTGCGCGGGGATAAGAGTTTTAATACTCGACTCTACACAAAATTTAGACTGATTTTTTAATTTATTTTTTCAAAAACTAAAAAGAAAATCACTATCATTCCACCTGTATGGTAATTAAAATGCGTTAAATGTATTTTTAGCCATTATTTTTGTAATTGAGTTACGAAAATTAATGGCTATCTCTTTTCTCTATAGTTGATGAAAAACTAAAAGATTCAAGCTTTATATTTTAAAATATGACACATTTCATTTTTCTCTATCTCTTCAAACACACACGTATTGCTTTTGTCAAGTAACATACAAATTTTTTTCCTTCCAAATACCTCTCTATTTAAATATTAAATAATAGTTTTAAATTATTAAATTATATGTATTTCTTGTATTAACATGAGGCCTTTTTTCATTTAAATCAAAGGTTTAGTTTATTAAAAAAATTATCTTGATTACTACAATTTATTTTGTAATTTTAGTATTTTATTTTCATTTATCCAATATGTACTTAAAAGCATTTTTAACTTATAATGTCACAACCAAGAACTAGGAGAATCTGGCACAGAATTTTTATTTTTATTTTTAAAATTGAAAGTACATATATGTATTATATATTTTGATTGGTTAGGAACACGTAAATAAATAAATAAATAAAAAGGCGCAAAACCTGACGTGAAGTCAACAAAATGTCTGGTAATCAAAGGGACAAAAACGATAGAGTTTAGTCCATAAGCACCTAAAATCAAACTTTTTCTGAGACCTTAATTTTATAATCTTTTGCTTTGATAAAAGAAGTATTATAATTATAAGGTGGGACCAAACAAAATAATGAATTATGATCGACGATGATGCAATAATAATAATATAAAAATAAAGCAACTAATTATGTACAAAATGTTAAGAAAAGTTTGTTTTTCTTAAAAAAAAAAAAACTGTAAAAGTAAGACATAATTTTTAATAGTTATTTAATTTATTCCAATAAATTTTGCAATTAAACTTTGTGATTGTGAGTAGGTTATCATTTCATTTGTTAAATATACATATTTAATTAAATTTTTATAAAAATAATATTTTAAAATAATTGCATCTCTGGTTTGCTGCATTTATGATTGAGATAGTTCGTTGACTAACGGCGTGGCAAAGTGATACCCTCCAACTACTGACAATGTAAGCTTTCCAGCGATTAACAGAACAAAATTGAACGATGATGTCATCATTCAACAACAGGCACGAATTCACGTGGGACCCCCCACTCCCAATCACAAGCCTGCTTTTCTCCGCCATCAGCGTAGGCGTCTAATCTGCACCGTTCATCTCCCCCACATCATCTTTTCCTTTTTTTTCGCCTTTAAATATTTCTCTTATTATTTTCATAAGAATCATTTATATGGTATTATATTTATTTTTAATAAAAGTTTATTATATACATATTATTGTTCATTTTGAAACATGTTAAATAATTATCAGAAAAATAAATGTTAGTACGAATATATATAACCTTATATTGTAAGTATGATATATCGTATTAATTAATGCCATAATTAAATCGATGGTCTGTATCAAATATTTGTAGTGAAAAATTACATATTTCTATGATGGATCATACTGTTAATATAAAAATGATATTAATATTTCAATTTTTGTTAGATATGATTTTTTAGTATTTCTTTTGTAAAAGAATTAGCGTTCTCATATATTTTCGTGGCGGGGAAAAAGAGTGGAAATACTTGATTAGAGCTTTAGAGCTAGCTTATTTGACAAAGTAGATAAGAGTGGAAAATTACGTGGCGAACTTTGTTCTAGTATTTCGATAAAACCTTAGTAGGTGAGGCTACAAGTTGGCATGCATGGAAACAAAGTGCGTCAAGTACATGGGACAGTGAGAGGATAACTCATACCCTATTCATGATATGGGATTTCATTGCATGTCTCTACAATATTGCGCGTTGGCTTTTACTCCACAATATTAGTTTATAAACAATCACAGCCCGTTTTAGTTAAAACAAAGACGTTTTTCACGTATTATATTGATATTGGCTCATAGAAGTAATATGTAAGAAAAAACAAGACTAACTTAGTCATAATAAAGTGTTTTACTGATAACAAACGTGTAATTAAAATAAGTAAGTTGTCACCATGTAGTGCCAAGCAAAGAAAGTGCCCACTGACATCGATTCTGTGAAATTCGAAGCACCTTTCGTCAACTTTGCTATCCCAAATATCCCATCCCCTCTCAGATTCTGTTCACTCATTTAATTTTAATCCCAAATCTAATACATCATTACAGTTAAATAAAGAGTAACATAACAGAGTTAATGAAAGGCAAAGGGAAAGAACTTGGAGTCTCATGCCCTCAGCGGACAATGACATCGCTTTCATTCATTAGAGAAAAAGAATGGGGGCCAAGATCATGGACTGTACCCGTCTTTTTAGGTCTCATGGATGGGCATAAGGAGCTGTCGCATCCAACAACGAGGACAAATGAACACACAAACATAATACACTATTAACCAAAATTAATAAACTTAATCTACTTATTAAACTAGAGCTATATTTTGTCTACACTTGAAAAGAAGCCTCGGCTTGCCCTATCTCCGCGCGTGTATGCATCATATGTTTCTAATTCATATAAATAATACATCACTCTCTACTCTCACTCACACCACCACTACACTCACAACTCTTCTGCTGCTACTGCTACTGCAATGGCTAAAATCATGGTGAATGCCACTCCTCCTCCCGCACTACCTTCCTGCATCTTCTTATTCATTATCTTTAGTTTGCTATCGCAAATCTTAGCGCAGGATCAAGTTTCCAAAACATTCATTTTCAGAATTGATTCCGAATCAAAGCCCTCTATTTTCCCAACCCATTATCATTGGTACACCGCCGAGTTCGCCGAGCCAACTCGCATCCTCCATCTGTACGACACCGTTTTCCACGGCTTCTCCGCGGTGTTAACACCACAACAAGTTGCATCCCTTGGCCAGCACCCCTCCGTGCTCGCGGTCTTCGAGGACCGTCGCCGGGTACTACACACCACTCGCTCCCCGCAGTTTCTTGGCTTGAGAAACCAGCGTGGCCTGTGGTCCGAATCCGATTACGGCTCCGACGTGATCATCGGAATCTTCGACACCGGAATTTGGCCGGAGCGGCGGAGCTTCAGCGATTCGAATTTAGGCCCCATTCCCAGACGCTGGAAAGGGGTGTGCGAGACGGGTGTGAAATTCTCACATAAAAATTGTAACAGGAAGCTGATTGGCGCGAGATTCTTCTCCAAAGGTCACGAGGCAAGTGGCGCATCCATCAACGACACCGTCGAGTTCCACTCTCCTCGAGATGCCGACGGCCACGGAACCCACACGGCGTCCACTGCCGCGGGTCGCTACGTTTTTGAAGCCAGCATGGAGGGCTACGCTTCTGGAATCGCGAAGGGTGTGGCTCCGAAAGCGCGACTGGCCATGTACAAGGTGTGCTGGAAGAACTCCGGTTGCTTCGATTCCGATATCCTCGCGGCATTCGACGCCTCCGTATCCGACGGTGTCGACGTCATTTCGATGTCAATTGGCGGCGGAGACGGCATCGCTTCCCCTTACTACCTGGACCCTATTGCGATCGGGTCTTACGGTGCAGTTTCAAGAGGAATTTTTGTGTCTAGTTCGGGTGGAAATGACGGGCCCAGTGGAATGTCGGTGACTAACCTCTCTCCATGGTTGACGACGGTGGGAGCGGGCACTATCGATCGTGATTTCCCGGCGGAGGTGATACTGGGCGACGGGCGTAGACTCTCCGGCGTGTCTCTTTACTCGGGAGCGCCGTTGAAGGAGAAAATGTATGAACTAATCTACCCTGGAAAATCTGGTGCTATTACGGATTCGCTGTGCATGGAGAATGCATTGGACCCAAACATGGTGAAGGGGAAGATAGTGGTTTGCGATCGAGGAAGTAGCCCTAGAGTTGCCAAGGGGCTGGTGGTGAAGAAAGCCGGTGGAGTGGGAATGATTCTGGCGAACGGCATTTCCAACGGCGAAGGTCTAATCGGCGACGCTCATCTTCTCCCCACTTGTGCTCTCGGTGCTGACGAGGGGGATGCCATCAAAGCATACATCTCTTCCTCTTCGAATCCAACAGCCACAATTGATTTCAAAGGCACTGTAATTGGAATTAAACCAGCACCAGTTGTGGCTTCTTTTTCGTCCAGGGGACCCAACGGGTTGAACCCGGAGATACTCAAACCGGATTTGATTGCTCCGGGAGTCAACATTCTGGCGGCTTGGACGGACGCGGTTGGTCCTTCGGGTTTGGATTCGGACCCTCGAAGAACCGAATTCAACATTTTGTCGGGTACCTCAATGGCTTGTCCTCACGTGAGTGGAGCAGCGGCATTGTTGAAATCTGCGCATCCTGATTGGAGCCCAGCGGCTATAAGATCGGCGATGATGACGACAGCGACGATCGTTGACAACACGAACCGCCTCATGACCGACGAAGCCACCGGCAATGGTTCCACGCCCTATGACTTTGGCGCTGGACATCTCAACCTGGGTCGTGCCATGGACCCTGGTTTGGTTTACGACATGACCAGTGATGATTACGTTACCTTCCTTTGCGGTATCGGTTATGGGCCCAACTTGATTCAGGTGATTACGCGTTCGCCGCCCAACTGTCCCCCGAGGAAGCCATTGCTGGAGAATCTGAATTACCCGTCGTTTGTTGTTCTGTTCCCGGTGTCGTCCAGAGGTTTGGCGAGGAAGACGTTCATGAGGACGGTGACGAACGTGGGCCCGAGAAATTCTGTTTATAGAGTGAGAGTGGAGTCGCAGTTGCAGGGGGTGACGGTGACAGTTAGGCCGTCACGACTTGTGTTTTCGGAGGCAGTGAAAAAGCGGAGGTTCGTGGTGACGGTGACGGCGGACACCCGGAATCTGGTGTTGGGTGAGTCCGGGGCGGCGTTCGGGTCGCTTTCTTGGACGGATGGGAAGCACATGGTTCGTAGCCCCATAGTGGTTACTCAAACCCAACCACTATAAACGAAAACTAAACTTTCGGTCACTCACTTGTGATCGATGTGACTCTCAGTCAATGGACAAAGATGCTTTATATCTTTCTTATTTGTTTTTGTTTTTGTTTTTGTTTTTGTTTAGGTTTTAGGCAGTGGTGTGACTTGAATGTTCAAAGTGGAAGTTGTGAGTTGGTGCATGACCTGTTTAACGATGTAGATCATGCGAGATTTCTTTTTTAATTTCTTGTGAGTTTAAGTTAACTTCGTATTATAATCCTTTAGAAGTCTATTTGTACTCCATGTAACGAACTTAATATTAGTCACTTGTCTATTTATATAGTGGATATAGATTTGTCAACTTCGAGCTGGAAATCATAATGAATTTTTTTAAACCTTTGCAACTGTTTAATATTAGTCTGCGACAGTTTTCTATTTTTGTCAAGAGTTTGTAGGATGGTTGAAATGGAAAAGAAGGGAAGGATTGAGAACATGGATGTGCTTGTGATTCTATGATGAAAGGCAACCTTCCATTGGCCCCTGTCGGAAGCAAAAGTGGTCAACATGGAACCTACAAAGTAATTGATATGATCCATAGCCATGAGGGACCGAAGGAAAACCATGTGGATCTCCTCAGCAGCTGTAAGAAGAACCTCCGTTATTGTCTCAATATAAAGGAATGAAACGAATTTTGTAGCACCTTCATTCCACTATAAAAGAAAATAAAGCTTTTTGCAAACGTATGTGGAGAGAATTACTGGTGGGAGTGGTCCCCAATAATTTTGTTAGCTAATGCAAGTTTTTTTGTCATTGGAAAATTTAAACCCTACTCATCTTGCATATAACCTACTGGCTCTCACCACTTAAGCTATAATGTATGGTTTGTTAATACAAGTTAAACCAGGTAGAAGACAGAATGAGCGAAAGAATGACAACATACTCATAGTGGGCTGGCAGGGAACAATTTAGACATCTAGTATGAGAGGGTGATGTAGAATGGGCTGAAAAATGAAATGGATTAGTGTGCTGCATATGGCTAGCTTTGAGTATTAGGCCTAAAAACAAATGGAGTAAGAAAGCAAGTTGCAATTCTCATACTATCACAGAGGCATGTGAATCAGATAGGTGTCCTCTGCAGATTTGGCCCACAGCCACAGGAGAGTTTGTGTTTCTATTGTATATGATATGTGGCATAGCCCCGATTGTAGCCTTTGGGCTTTGGCCTTCTACCGTTTTATATTTCAATCTCTTTGTCACAAAAATACAATAGAAAGAGAGAGAGAGGCTTGTTTTACCACAATGACGCACTGTCAAAATTATTTGTCAAAATCATAATTTAAATAAATTAATCCAACTGTAAAGTAAATATGTACAGTCAAAATAAAAGGGTGAATTTAATGTGTTATTCAAAGATATGTTGCATGTGTCATTTTTCTTTTTACTCCAGTTTTTTTTTATTTGTCACGATTTTAAAAAATATTTTTTTTATTTATCGAGAGTTTAAATAAGTATATTTTTTTATAGAGCTGTCAATATAGCTTTAAGTTCAGAACCTACCTTACACAACTTACTATAAGCTCTAATTTTTTTTAAGCCCCATATGTAGTGCGTTTATTTACCGCCTCAATATACAATAAAAAGCTGGATTAACTCATTTTTTAAATAGTAATTAATAAATATTGTATTATATTTTTAGCAAAAAACATAATATGTTTGTTTATTATTTTTATTAAATTATTTTATTTAAATTCATTAAAATTTATATTTTAAATATAAAAATTATTTAATTATTTTATCAAATTAAGATGAGTCAAAATTTTAATTTATAAATATTTATTTTTATTAAGTTTACAAGTTACTTTTTTACATTAATAAATTTTGCAATGTTAAGTATTATATATCTATGATTTTTATGATAAAAGTGTTGTATTTTTTTTTTTACCATATTAAATTTTTTTTAAATAAATAATTTTAAGCATTTACAAAATAGATGACTTAACAAATTTAGTTAACTTGTTTTCTTCTTTGTCAGTTTTGTATTTTTATTGTAATTTTAAAAATATTTATTAAATATATAATGTATATAAAAATAAATAAATATACATATTTTTTAGAGAGTAATTAATAAATTTTGTACTAATTTTTTAGTAAAATACACATGTTTTGTTTATTATTTTTATTATATATTTATTTAAAATTAATTAAAAATATATTTTAAATATAAAAAAATGTATTTTAAAAAATAAAAAATTCTATCAATTCAAAGTCAATTTAAATTTTACAATATTAAATATCACGTGTCTACAAATTTAATGATTATAATGTTGTATTTATTTTTTTAACACATTAAATTTTATTTAAATAAACTATTTCGAACGTTTTGATATATATGACCTAATAAATTTAACTAATATTACTTTTTATTATCATTTTTATGTCTCTTTGTGACTTTAAAAATATTTATTAAATATGTGATGTTTCTAAAATAATTTTATAAAAATAAATAAATAATAATAATAACATAAAAATATTTAAACTTAAACAATTTTAGAGTTAATATTCAAATAAAATTATAAAATAACATGTTAAGAAATTATTTATAAAATTATATGAATGAAAAATATTACTATACTTTAATAATTATTAATAATACATATAAAAATTAGATAAATATGTAAGTTAATTTATAATAAATTATTATATTTTATTTAATATCATTTAATAATAATGATTTATTCTAAATATTTGATATTATACAAATTTAATTATTTTTATCTATTTTTAAGTAATTATATTTATTTATAAGTTTATAATGAAAAATATTTTATAAAATAAATATTTTTAATAAATTATAATAATTTTTTTTGAAAAGTAGTTATTTCATGTGTCAGCTTTAATCTATTTAATTTTATGAACTTTTTAATTTTATAGATTTTTCACATTATGAACTTTTTGAATTTGTGGACTTTTTGACTCTAACTCACATAAGTTTTAACTAAATTAGTTAGATCGACTCATTTGATATTTCTATTTTTTTTTATTATACCCTTACTTTTTACATATTAATAAATACAAATATTTTATTAATTAAAAAATGTAAAATTAAAAATGAAATAATTTTTTATAGAAATTTAAGACATTAAATATTATTTAAAACTGTGTAAAATAACTGATAGATAAAAAAAATGGAGAGTGTAGTATTAGAAAGAGTATTTTAGGTTTTATTATTACAACATGTCAATTGTAATTCATGAATATATAAAAATCTGTTTAAACTCTCTTCTTTCGTCTTCCCTCCGCTGTATCGAAAATCACGTACCCATCCAAAAAATAAGTTCACAGGTTGGTTGATTGATTGTGAGGATGGTGGAGAGTGTGGTAGGAAGAGGATTCAAGAGTAATAGTGATGCCATCATTCCAACTTTGTCCAGCTTAGTGACTCACTGATATCATCAACTTGGAATTTTTGCACATGAAACATCCTTTTCTTTACAAACCACACCATTCAACACGGAATTGACAAAATTAACGGAGCTCTATGGCAATTAAATGGGAAAGTTGTTAGTTCGTCTCTAGAGTAGTTAATGTTTTGCCAATATGCCCCGAAACCCACATCACATCAATATCTAATAGCGACGGTAATGATGTCAAAATGGATTGATTGTGCTAGTTGGTGGAAGGCCTACGACTATATTTTAAATTTGTCAAACTCAACCGTGGCCTTGTGCTTGTGGACAAGTTGTTATTTGTTAGGTCTTGACTTATCTTGCTTCCAAAGTTCAATGCTTGTGGCAAGCCTGAGGGAATGGTGATACACCTTGTAAAGTGAAATCATGCATTGTCTCTCTATACTCTCATCTCATCCTTTATTTTTTTATTATTATATTTTCTGAAAGATTCAGCTCATGCCTGTGTGTTGTGTATGGGACCGATTTCAGAGCTTCGTGAAAGTGAAGAAACTGAAAAAACAAATCCAATAATTGTAGCTTACCGTTTAAAATGTCATTATCACATTTAAGATCATCGTTGGTATGTCTCGGAACTTTAAGTTTAATTGTAGGATAAAGGGCCCAACACCATGTGATGCTAATGTCATGTCTAAAAAGATCATTCACCAAACTTCCGATTATCAATTGTGGCCAATATTATATTGGGAAGATTTCAGAAATTTTAAAATCATGGGACTTTTCTAAATGAATGGATGTTCGGTAAAATGTTCGCTGGAAAATTCATCCTCGTTACTTTTGTATCATGCAATGGAGTTATCATTCTCTAAAAAGCATTAGCAGAACTACCCAAAAGCATGGAATAGCTTCCAATTACAAAAGTACACTCAAAGCAACCCTTGGATTTAATCCAAGACCACTAAATTAAAAGGGAAGTGCCCTAAGGTCTGTTCTAGAAGGAATTGAAGTTACTAGCTTTAATTTTTTTCCCCCCTATAATATTTCTTCTATCATATTATATGCCTCCCGGTTACAATGGTTGTTCTCTTCTTGTCATTCATAATGACTAGACAAGACTATGGAGAATGTGAAGTGGTTTGTCATGGAACAAAAGTTTCCTTCATTTGTTCATATGGGCTTAATACAATCCAATTATTGGCACGCACTTGAATGTATGAAGATGTTGTTGAAGAGCTTGAACATAGAGGACAATAATTTGTAATGGCCAACTCACAATGTAACACGTGCTTTCGGTACTTGCTTTCCCTGCGTGTCAACTAATTAACACAAACAGCGCTGCCTGCCAACCAAAATAATAATAAAAATAATGTCTTCCAATGAAGTTGTCTTAATTAGTTTCGTAATCCCATTGAAGTCTCCATTAAGGATGTTTGGTAAAACATATGGACAGCAAATTCAAGTCATGCATGTCACAGAATGGAATTGTAAATTAATCGCCTTATCCATTATACCCAAATATGTGTCTGCTCTCAGCTTCACCCACGCAATCATCTCATGCATGTTTTAATTTTATAAAACTGCCAATTCATTTCTTACCTCGATTACTTTTTGTCCCCCCAATTAACAAAAAGAAGAGTGTTTTGGGATCACAAGACACGATGTATCATTGATATAACTCAAATCTGGCCTAAATGACCAAACCAATCAGCAAAGCAGTTAAACAAACGTGTATAAGAATTTTAAAATTCAAAAGTACCTTTTTCCATTGGTTTTTGGCAGGGGACCACTCTACTTCAATAACTCCACCACCCGTATCTGATCTAATAACATAAAATAGGTTGAGTTAACGATAATGTTGGCAATATATGCTGGTTGGCAGATACGGGTGGGACGTGTGAACAAAAATAGAGATAAGATTGGGTTTAGGTTAGTAAGAGAACAGAGGATGCAAAAATTATATTTAATTATAATTTTATGGAAAAAACATAAAAAAGAAAGAAAAGATTTATGGGATAGGTTCCGTTTGTTGAAAGGGATGGATAGTTGACTGATAAAGGACTACATGGGATTGATGACTTTAGGATGTCTCTCTCTCAACACCAATCACCATCACACAAACCCAAGCAATTAACCACTACCTAACAATATGGGAATCCATGCCTATCTTCCCCACACTATCATATCCTTTAATTTCCCTTCTCCTCACTATTGTGCTCATGCCCTTCCTTTTCCCTTTAATTTCACCCTCTTCTTCCCACCCTTATCTCAATCTCCTTCTCATGATTTCATCACAGACATGTCACCAAACTTGGTGAACTTTTCCTACCAGCTACGTTTTTCCTATCTTGCGCCAAGTGCCAATAATCCTGCTCCTGTGACCCAGTCACTATCACCATTTGGTACACTGAGGCCCAGATGTGGCCCAAGACATTACCGGAGTTCCTCTTGCAATGTAGTATTAAAGCATTAAAATTCATAACCACAAGAAGTAAAGTCATCAGAGCTTTAATTTGCCAACTGTAAATATACAATAATGATGCAATAAAAACTTAAGGATTGTCATTATAGTTTCCAAGCTTGTACTAATTCAGAAATCAATAAATAATAAATTTTTATTAAAAGTTATATCATAATGCATTAAAACATATACGAGTGAGTGTATTTTTATATTTTTAAGTAAATATATATATATATATATATATATTTTTTTTAAATTTTTTATACTTAAAACCAAACTGATATGATGAAAAAGAACGAACTTCTAGAACGATTTCAAACAAAAACATTTATTGCATTTAATAATCAATGAAGAAGGAAAGGGTTGGGATGTTCCTGTCAGTCCCTGACAAGTGGCGAGGTTTAGCAACTAGCTATTTGTTCATTGCATCATAGACTCTGACAGTTTTCAATTCATTGCTGCAGGGAAAAGGATCTGAATAAAACCCACAGCTGATTTTTATTGACTATGGTTGTCCAATTTACCCAAATGATCCAAGGCAGGCCCCAGATCGTAAAAATATTTGGTAGCAATTCATAGCCATAGACATCCAAAAGTTGTAATGTTTTGTTCTCTCCCTCTCTCGGGTTGACATGTTTTATCAATATTTTATTGGTGTAATTGTTAATGTATAATTATTTCCCAGTAGAGATAGGTTTTTATCGAGTTACTTCAATCTGCGGATTTGTATGTTTTCATCCAACTCTATCTATAAATTAAGGGTTGACTTGATTTTGTAGTTAGGTAGTTTTAAAAAAAATCAACCTAGAGAATGAGTTGAGTCCTGAGTTGAGATTCTTTGGAATTTCTTTAAACAACAAAACTCAACCCAATTTATATTATATTATTTGTTTAAATAATGTTGTCCTCTCTTTTGTGTGGCCAATTAATATATTATTTATATACCAACAGAATAGTAATGTTGAGAATGTATAAAAAAACAGAAGAAATGAATAGATAGATCAATCAGATGATGAAAAAACTCATATATATAACATCAATTAGTTTATGTGACATTGTGTGTGCGTGTGTATGTAATTTTTTTTTATTATATTGCTAGGTAGTTTATTTAGTTGGTATGTATATACATTTTTAAAGAGCAATCGCAGATTAGTATTTGGCAGTGGGTATTTTTAAAAACAGTGTGTACGGATGACTATTGTAATACCTTATTTAAACCCTACCCACTGCTCTCATTACTTTAAAGTGCTACTTGAACATTTTAATATTTTATCTCTTGCGTTCCCTTTCTTTTCAAGTTTTATAAATTTGATTATGGGTGTTTGTATATGTCCCAGATACGGAAAATTTTATCAAATTATTTTGTTAACTAAAAAGTTGATAAAGAAAACATATTAAATAATTTGTTCTCGTATTTAAATCCAAAATTTAAATATAATTGAATGCATAACACTTGTTTTAAAAAAAATGTATGAAGTGAGGGAGCACAAAGGAAGCGCATGTGATGTTGGTGGAGGTTCAACCAATTTAACAATGGAGAAAGTAGAAAGTAGAAAGTGGAAACAATTAGTAGCCTCGTTGACGGGAAAATAAAGCAATGAATTAAAATGACAGAACTCTCCTAACCCATAACCCATAACCCATAACCCCAACCTTCTTCTCTCTATCAAATATCTTCATATCTTCAATCTTCAGAGCCGTAATTTTTTGTTTAAAGGAAACATAAAAATATCTCATGGAAGCTTCTATTGTCTCTACCTAACACATTTGAAAATCAAAAAGTGTGCTGTTGATGCTTTTAAAGTGACGCTCCCATTATATGTGGGAATGCCCTTTGCTTTTCGGATCATTTCGATATCATATCCATCCCTTCCTATTTCACTCTACCACTTCTATTCCTTTTGTTAATATATATTTGTTCTTTTTCTAAGTATATGTGCATTTTTGTCTACGTCGGTTAATGAAATAAATTGTTGGACAAGTATTTATAAAAAAATAAATAAATTTTATCTTATTTCGATAAATTTAAAGTTTTTTTTAATATTTATTTGATTATGAAAAGAATAACTTGTTATATATATAGCTCATTAAATAACACGACTAAAGTATAATTTATAAAAGAATTAGATGATTTTTGCTTGAGAATTAGCTTTTAAAATTGAGTTGAACAAATTTAAAGTTAAGGCAGCATTAGAGTCTATATTAGATCAAATACCTGATCACCTTTCATTGTAAAAAAAAAAAAAAAAAAACCTTCACGAGTTTTTTAGTGTAATTGATTTGATCTCGTGACTTTTTTACTAAAAATAAAAATAGTCTTATAATTTTCCCACTTTAAATCTGTAATTTCAGTCATGAAAAATGTGTGTTGTGATTTCATATCAACTACAGATAAAATCAAAATAAAGTTTATAAGGATTTTTATTTTTAAAATTTTCATTATAAAGAATACAAATTATAATAAACATTTAACCAATGTTGAAAACACAAACTAAAATAACATGGTAGTTTTATTTTTGGCAAAAAATTAACCAATGGATTGAAAAATTAAATTTTAAGCAGCTCGAGAAGTTGAGTTTTATAGCAGAAAATTAAATAATATGTGTGGCAGGATCATAATAATGACATATGAATGTAAGCCTTGAAGTGGTAGCGAGTGAATGGACATGGTCTCTAGTCTAATCAAATTACTGAGTGACCCCATGACATGACCCTAATTTAATGTGGCAGATAAAATTGGGATGGTTGGTAGGATCATTTCACTATTAGTTGTATTTTAGTTGCTACCAGCTTTTAATTAATTTGATTTGTGTCATTTACCTATTCAAGTTCCTTATATCTCAACTTCAAAAGGTTTCTTATATCTCGTCAATACGCAACTAGCTAGCTACTATTGAGAAAGAATACCAGCAGCCAGCAAGCATGATTTTAACAGCAAATTACAAAGAAATTAAAGACAAATCTGCAGCTAGCATTACATTAGCCAAGTGCCCAAGTTAGCATGAAACATTCCTTGAGTACCAAAACCATATAGATTCATCCAAGGCTGCTTAATTAATGCAATTACTTAGGGTTGTTGGCTTTGATTAGCTTAAGGAAGATCAATATCATCCATAAAACTGCTAACACTAGTTAGTTTTATTTGTCTTTCATCTGTTCATCCAAAATGTAATGTGCATGTGTTGGTCTGTATTTTTCAGGTGACATAAACGAGTTATATACAAATTGAAATATAAGGTTTGTGAAAGGTCGAAAAGAAAAATAGAAAAAAAGGGAATAATGGCACAACCTAAGTAGGTTGATATCATGTATACCGTTACATACCTAAGTTATGAAGCTTGTCGACTCATGACCTAAATAATTAAATGTTAGGAGGATGGTAGAATATATGATGGATATGTGGTACTACAAACAAATGTTAGTTCATTCACGCAATTTGGGTAGCGTATTAATTGAGCTAGCAGCTGTTACTGCGATTTGTGGAAGATTAAACTAATTAATTAGGTTATTACCTACCACCCTTTCATTTTAACTTCTCTCTCTCATCTTATCCATAAAAGACAATCTCAGAAACATCCTAAAGTACAAACAAACTGAATAGTTTTCAATGGAAAAAGAGGGGGCGAAAAGCTTACCATTCACTATATTTGCTTCGTGATCCATAAAAGAAAAATTATTAGACATTCATAATTAATAAGATAAAATTAAAATGGAAATAGTGATAATCATTATCAAGTAAAAAGTTTCAAAAATGATCAAATATGTATAACTTTTAAAAATGCTACGAAATTAAATTAGATTAAAATAACTAAAAATGTGACCGAATCCAAAAAGGGAAAAGAGTGCACTGAATCTAATTTGTTGAATCTAAACTTATTCGAATTTGAAGCACGAGATGTAAATTAATCGAGTAAACAGATAATGATGCAGGATTATATTTTATGATTGTGTGAATCATCAAATGTTAAATTGAATTTTGTTGAAATAATAGTAACAGTTGTCATTCTATTCGGAAAGATTGCGTTGTTTACCCGTGTTACATACGAAACACTGCGTTTTTATATTTTTAATCTTATCCTATTGATATAATATTTTGCTGGCGGAGAACGAATAAATAATTGTGCTTTTTCCAATTCATAAAAAAAGGGGGAAAACATTGGGCAAGAACTGTACCGGCACTGTATCTTTTGCATCAACAACTAACTAATTAATTAATTATACAAATTAGAAAAGAAAAACTAATGAATTTAGTTCTTTGAGTAATTTGATTTGGTTTGCAAGCTTCTGTAATCCAAGACGCGGGTTTTCAAGCCCAAGAAATCATAACCAGAAGAAGGGGCGTTGGCACTAGCAGCGTTAATCCCACAGCTGCAATCCTTGCTATTCTGCAAACCCAAACTGCAAGAAAAGCAAAGGGTTCTCTTCAATGGCTGATCAGACTGAGACTGAGACTGACGAGGAGGACTAATTGTCAGCTCAAGATTCAAGTCAGGGCAGCGTTCCAAAGTGGGTCCTTTGGAATCTTTATTCTCGACGAACACGCACGCGTTGGTATTGTCCTTTTCCTCTTGTTTAGCAGCAAAACATATTGTGGCGGCGGCGGCGGCGGCAGCGGCAGCAGCTTCTTTATTATTGTGATTTGGAGAAGGAGAAGGGTCGTTGAGAGGCCTATGAGTTGCAGGGTCAATTCCTCTGCTCAGTAGCTTCCTTCTTATGTGAGTGTTCCAATAATTCTTTATCTCATTGTCTGTTCTACCGGGCAATCTTCCAGCTATTAGAGACCACCTATGATGTTTTTTTTATTTTTTAATGTTATTGTTTGGACATTTGATAATTGAATTGAACTAAGGGTAAGTTGCTTACTTGTTGCCGAGGAGGCTGTGGAGTTTGATGATGAGTTCGTCTTCTTCTTCGGTGAAATTGCCACGTTTGAGGTCAGGGCGGAGATAGTTGATCCAACGGAGGCGGCAACTCTTGCCGCAGCGGAGAAGGCCGGCGGCTTTGGGGAGAGAGCGCCAACACCCCTCGCCGTGTGCTCGAATATAAGCTATGAGGCGATCGTCTTCTTCTTTGGTCCAGGCGCCCTTGTTTGTGTGGGCTTTCTCGCAGCAAGGGGACCTTCCCATGTTACTGCTATTGACAATATGAGTTGAGTTGCGACTATGAAATTTGAATGAATGAATGAATGAATGAAAAGATTTAGTGTTGATGTTGGTTTTTGTGTTTGTGTTGCTGAAACAATATCAAGGGCCGGCCCTCGCAGGAGAAGTGTTTGGGTGTGATTTTTATAGGCTTTTGACCCAATGGAAGTGACCCTTATTGCTTCTAGATGTGAGTTGGTGAGACAGGTTAGAGTAGAGTGGCTGGTACTGGTAGTCTGGTACCTTTCTCTCTCTCTCTCTCTCTCTCTCTCTTATCATATTAGTACTATATTAGCATCACATGATTTAACTACTTAAATCACATTAACTATGGGTTACGATATTATTAAAGTATGGGCAAGCCAAGACAAGACGTGATCTCTGCTCCCTTTTAAGATCAGAGAATTACATTATTTCCATTCCTAAATTTAAATAAATCAGTGATCAATCCCTTTTCAATAATTGCTCCATAACATGTGAAGCTGTTTTCAAGGTGATTATCGAACAAATTCATTTTAAAGAAAAAGGTAAAATAAAAAAGAGTGAAATAAGGAAGTGGGTTGTTGTGGGTTTCCCGGAAAGAAATGCATCGGTAGTTTGGGTATTCATGTGCGAAAGCATTGAGATGGGAATGGTAGTTGTGGTTCTTTATTATCATGCATGAGAGAGAGAGAGAGACAGCGACACGTTTCTAGAAGAGAGAAGGGGAGAACCGGAAAAAAGATAAGTGTGTGGCTGTCGTTGTATTGTGCCCTTTGCTTCACCTTCCACTTTCCGTTTTTTCTCTCTCCCCAACCCAACCTTGTGTTCCAAGTTTAGGCCTTGCAACTCCACGCCTGAGAGAGGAAATAGATTGGGTAATTATTTGTGACCATTTCCCCCAACTTTTCACTCTTATAATCACTGCCCTTGCAATTCCCTCAGACTTAGATTGCCACTACCGACAAAATAATTGCACAGTGAAGGTGCACACACTTCACAATGACCACCTACTATTTTTGCAACAGAGATATGTCAGTGAGTTTTTCTTTTTAACACATTTATACGTGCCTATCTGTTGCCTTGTGGGAAACTCTAAAACACCAAAGATCAAACCTAAATGATAAATTGACTTGAGGTTGAGGATGAATTATATCAATGATAATTAAATACAATATAAATGTGAATCTTAGATTTTGCAGATAATTACAAGTATGATTTATAGGCAATATTTTTTTCATAAATATATTCATAATACGGTAAAATTAACTTTTCAGTAGGAATTATATACACAATAGTAAAATCTAATACCTTATTTAAAAAGAATTGAGCATGTACTATTTGAATGAAATATTTGTTTGGGTTAGGTTTCTAGATTTAAAATGTAACGACTATTATTTTAATTGTAACTTTAGTTTTTTTTTATTTGAGTTATAAGTGATTTTAGTTTCATAATTTTTTATCTAATTGTTTTTTTAATATATCAAATTTAATCCTATCATTTATTTTCTTCTATTTGGAAAGGAGGGGGGGGGGGTCACGATGAATTTTTTTTATAAAACTTAAATATGCCATGCACGACTGGCCATTCTACGACAAAAATCAGCAGAACCACTCTTGCCTGTTGATTTGTTGACGAGGTAAGAACTTGAAAATCTTTGATTTCTCACCATCTTTCACATTTCTCTAGTTAATTATTACACATTTTCGTTTGGTTCCAAAGAAACTTGTCCATTGGTTTCTTATATTTCAGTGCAATTGTTTTATTAGACTATCATTTTGACTTTATATGAGAAAGTACACTACAGTCCCAGCAGCCTCATGGATGTACCTAAACTTGAAAGTTATAATAATAGGTGAGTTTCCTTTCACTTTGTTAGAATAAAAATTCACAGAACTAAGCCAAATGAATTAATTGATTTTGATACTGGCTTGAAATGTTTTTTTTTAAAACAAGATTGGGCTAACTTGTGAGCAATCGTACTTTTTCCAATTTAAATAAGTTAAATTTTAGGGAAATAGAAAAGGAACCTCGCCCTCCTCTCAATTTGCTGTAAAAAAGAAAATTCAATTGGAATCATGCTTACCTACAATATCTATGTTGAAATAATTATTATTTCAAAAATAAAAAATATTTTTGTTCAACTATATTATAATATAAACAATTAATCTTGAAACGTCTTCTCATTTAAGGGTAGGTTCTAGTCCATTTGTCAGATATTGATCCAAGCTAATAAAATAAAGTCAAGTCAGGTGAATTTTTGGCATAATTTATCATTCTCTTTAGGTTGGTTTAAGTTGGGTCATGAAAAATATCAAAATTTTAAAGTAGTTACAGATATCAAAATATGTTAAAAAGTTGTATACACATACACATACATAAATAAATAAAAAGTTGAATGAGTTTGTAGTTTACTAATTCAATCTAATCTGATACAATCATGTTTGAAAGTTTTTTGTTCCATTCTAATTGAATCACTAAATTAACAAAATTTTAAAAACATTAGCTGACTCGCTTAATTAAACACGGTGGGTATATTTGAATTAGTTATCACTTGTCTTAACTCATTTTAATCTAGGCATGACAGTTAATTTGAACTTGCAAGTACCTATTTTTTCCTGACTCAACTTCAACAACAAAAAAATAAAAAATCACTCTGACTAAATTTGAGTTCAAGTTTTTTAATTTTTTTAAAAGTTCTTCTTGTATATTAATTCGTGTATGTTATTTAAATACAAATATAGTTAATATATGATTTATTTAAAATATATAAATAAATAGTTTTAAAAGAAAAACATTAAACCCAAAACTACCCAGTCCCCAATTTGAATGTGTTGATAGAGAGTCACATAGATCTAGCGTGTCTGTAATTCTAAATTTACCAATAATAAATGACAGATAAATGGCATAACTACTCACATTAATAAATTGTGAATCACTGGTGGTGGCAATCAGTTGGGCACTTTTATTACAAACGATCAACCTATATACAATGGTAGTTTTAGCTAACCCAAAAGGGAGGAACAACCTAAGGTCGTCTCTCCGCAATCAGTGCTTGCACACACACACACCCCAATACACAAGAGAGATTAGGAAGAAACTGTGGCGTACGATTTGCATTTGCATGATTGTTTGAGTATGGTGACAGCCAGCACAGCAACGCGAGTATGTCATGTGCTTAGGTACTTGTGGGAGGCTGTCGTAAGAACCCTTTCTTACCTACCTCTTTGGCTGTCCTCCACATGTGGGTCTCCCCAAACCCCAACCTTTTTCGATATGTCTGCTTCATAGACATGTTGTGACTGCATAGGGTGGATAAAAGTTAAAAGCTATCATTCAAGGTTCAAGAAACATGTTGCTCACAAATGACAATAATTTTCATGGAGTTCGGTAACATTATTGTTACTGACAGACACCAACTGCAGATACAGATCTATCACAACCTCTCTCACGTTGTTCTTTAGGTCCTTCTCTCCTTTTTTTCTTTATTTCTTTCCCTTTTAATCAGGACATGCTACAATAGACGATTACTGAGTCCATCTCGAGTCCATTAACTTCTCTTTCGCAATCTTCAAAACAAATATATATATAATTCCCCGGACAAGATGATTCATCACAATGGAACTAGTAGTAATTACCATAATTAAGCACTATCTCTTGTATTAAAAAAGATAAAGAAAAGAACTTATCACTCCCAATTACTCATATTTTGGCATAGATCATTAACGCGCACCATTCTGTGATACCTTCACACGCTTTCGCTAACACTCCTCAGAAAAGTTCTCTAGAATAATATGCAAGGCATACATAAACTAATTTAATCCAATGTTAACAGTAAAAACTACATTGAAAAATAAATAAATTGAACGAATTGAAAAATCTAAAATTTTCTTATTACATTGAATCAAATTTTGAATGCAATTTTAAAAAAATTATCTAATATAATCTAATTCAAACTGAACTTATATGCATATGTAATTATGTTTATGAGATTATTATAACTCTATATTTGTATAGCTACGTATTTATAAAAATCAATTTGATAGTTTAAATAAATAGATTATAACAATTTTATAAGTTTAAATAAATAGATTATAAATAAAATCCAACAAAAAAAGTGGGGAGACTTGCGTATTTGTAGCATGTATTGTTACATTTATGAATGAACATGGACTTGTAACATTAAAAAATAAGACTTCTTTAATTAGTAATTTATAACTTTAAACTGTACCATGACTTACGATGAGATATTTAATATTTTAAATGTCTTTTTATTATATTTATTGTATATTTAATATTTTATTTAAAATATATTGCCCCTAAAAAACATAGCAAAAACCAAATAATTAGTCGAATTCAAATAACAAAAAATCAAATCAAATCAGATTTAATATTATATTTAAATCGGTTTAAATCCAACTACGTTTGAGTTTTATGACTAAATTGAATAACTTTTTAGGTATTAATTCAAACCAAATCACAAACATTCCTAAGTAATAAAGGTTGTACCCAGAAGCATTTCACATAACTTGCGTAGAGATCTACAAGACCCCAATTAACCTCGGATTATGTTGCCTAGGTTTTCACCGTTCTGATTTCCTCTCCCCCAAAACATATGATCATATTTAAATCGCCAAAGCTAGTTTGGTTTAAAATGGTTATTTGGACTATATATTACCGTTGCTTGTAAATCAACTTGACGAAATTCAGGATCCTCCAATAAAGCCTGTCTGTTGTAAGTTTAAACAGCCCCCATATAATTTTTTTAAAAATTCGTCGTCAAAATGATGTTTCGCAGTCAAGCTCTCTAAATGTACTTGTGTTATGCCAAATATGAGTAGTATTGCTCAAAGCTTTTCGTCTTACATGAATAGTTACCATAAAACCCTTGCCGCCTGGATGTGCTATACCTTTTTATAAACAAGGAAATAAAAATGTGTATGCAAACGCCAAGGAGTGTTACCAGCATGCATCCCCAGGCAGTGCCACAACATCCTTTAGCAAAGACCCATACATTGAAAGATTTCAAGGAGATGAAGCACATCTACCATCAACCTTCATGCATTTTTATGCTTTCATACATTTTTAATCTTGTTCATTATGTATATGACCATGCCAAAAACAGCTAGTAACACCTTTCACATATCTAGAAGATATTTCCCCTCTACAACTGAGGGTAAGAGTTGTAACACTGACAAATTTGAGAAACAAAGCATCGGGAAGCTGCCACTCTATTGGGGATACTTTTGAATCCCAAGAGAGACATTTACATGAGCTAACAAGCAATGATTTCGTAATAAGCAATATAACAAAAGCATGGGAAAACATTCCCTCCTTCAGCAACCAACAAACAAAACCAATTGTGGAACCCTCAGTAACCTCAACTGCAACCAAGCCAACAACACCTGATAGCTGGAAACACAGGGAAAAAGAAAACAATTTTGTTCAGATTTAAATAAGCTATGTGGCAGTTGGTTCAATTCTTTACTTAGGAACCCATCTAGTTTTACACCAAGCATGCCTTTTAGACAATGATAAGGTCAACATCTTAAAATTTTCATAAGCCTTTAGATAAGGCATGACAAACCTTTCCCTTGGTTTTCCCTCTACTTTGTTATTTGCCACGTCTTTAATAAACACTTAATCTACTAATATGCATAGTCCCACCCATGACATTTTTATGTTCAAATTGTGTACAACTCACCATAAAGACAATAAACATACACCTGAGCTGCTTATGCACACGAATAGATCTCCTCCCAAAATCACTACAGTCGAGGCTAATATTTTAAGTAAATCCATCAGCAAACACAAGAAAAAAGAAGAAAATACACACTCGAGATTTCAATTTGGGTCAAAATTGAACCGCTATACAGTTCCCAATACATAATTTCCATTTCATAGTTTAATCCCTTGCCCCCAAAAAATTGATAAAGTGAATAATCTAACCAAATTTGGTAACGACTGAATTAGCAGACAGAAATAAATTCTTTTCTGTAAGGGAATTTGGCATATTTGCAGAAGAAACTAATCTTCCATGTGAACCATCAAAACTTCTAGGAGCACTAATGTACACCATTTTAACACCTTCCAATGATGCCATCTTGCAGAAGCCTTCAGCTTCTACTCAACACATTTTTGCTGCCCAATATGTGTTTGTGTACTCAACGAAAATAGGCAGAGAATGTAGAAATTTCAGAAGTCCTCATCCGAACTAACAAGATCTAATTCAATCATCTTTCCTGCACTCTTGGTGGCTTTATCTGCCAAAACTTGCCCATCTGGTTTTTTTATTTTAACTTCTAACTGTCGGTTTCTTTTGACTGCAGAGGATCCCACATTCACAAAAGATGATTTCCTGAAGACAGTAACATGCAAATGAAACCGGTTTGCTAGGCCTCTACTGACATGCATAAGATGCAACTGACATTAACCTATAATCTTTTTTGCAACTCACCTTTTCTCTGTGCAATTGCTTTGTTCAAGAGGAATCTTGGGTCCTTTGTTAACCATTTTTGGATCTGGCTTGCCTGCAAATAGTAGTAAAATCCAGCTAAGAGTAAGAATACAATAGCATAAATGCATTGATAATGTCGTTAAAGTTTTAAGATAATCTTATCACCTGCAACCTCAGAAAGAAATCGAATCCCTTGTGAATATTTTGCTGTTGTTACTTTTCCTGCATTGCTGATATAAAAATTAATATTAATACTCAACTGCAATAGAATTCAAGCGGGAGTAAAATTAAAGCTGAATGTCCTTGCAATGTAGCTCATCAGGTACTGGGTCCATGTGAATACTGAATAGTGACAAACCTCAATGCCTTTTTGAGGCCATCCACGGACAACAATTTCACTGGTTGAGACTTCTTCAAGTTTGTTTTGTCAGTAAGAGGGTCAACTAAGTAAATTCCTTCTGATTTGAGGTAATCTCTAGGCCTAAATGCTGTTCTTAAGTTTCTGCTAACAAAAACCACATGTGAGATGAAATCAAACAAGTTGAATGCAAACAAATGCTACTAATAAGAAACCAGAACTTGAAAGAACTAAACACTCACCCTCCTTTGAGTTCACTACGCATTGTGGAATATTTCTCAGATGCTTTCTACAGGAAATTATATGTATCTAGTGAACAAACATTCTTGTTACAACAAAGTATTGACAAGAAAACGTGAAATAATTAAATGCTGCTTACTTTTTTATGATATTTGCAATATGTCCCATGACGCCTGAAATAACAAAGATCAACGTTATGATTTATGAAGACACTCAATCAGCATATGAAAAAAATATTACTGTACTGTCAGAAGGATGGTTTACTAGGAAAAGTATTAATTGGAGGGGGGGGGAAAAAAAAGAACAATACTCTTGAGACATGAAGGAAATTTAAAACAGGTTAAATTATTCCATTATCCTTATTTTACTAAATTTTCAAATAGATTCCCATAGTTTAAATTTTTTTAATGAAGTCCGTATATTTCATTAAATCAGTGCTTATATGCTAACCACCATTGGATTTTCACTAAACTATAGAAACATGTTTTGAAAAGTCAAATAAATTATAGAGACATTCAATTTGCTATATCTGTCAACCAGAATTCGATAGTTTAAGTTTTTAATGTCCTTATAGTTTAATAAAAGTTAAAGAAGTCTGTCTTAATAGTTATTAGGAAGGAGTTATTTTAAATTTTTTTAGAAGTACAAACTCCATTAAAAACTTTTGAACTATAGTAGGGACCAAGCCCAATTGTTGAAAATTAGTGAAACTATTGGGAGTTCGAGAGAGATCAAAATATTACAATGTAAATGTATACAATGCTGTTTATATTCCGAGGAACTGACACTTTGAAACAAATTGAGATTTCCATTCAGATAGTTTTATGGTCATGTGGTGTGCTCAAGAAAAGCAGTTTAATAAGCAGGACAACTACATGGATCGACGTTACAATTAATACTGCTCATGCTTTGCAAATTAGAATTTAAGAAAATGAGTTTATACAAATCTCTATAGATTTTATCTACGCGACAGTACCTAAAGGTTGTCTACCTTTCCTTTTCATTTGTTTTATTTGTCACATGAAAAAAGTAAAAAATCAAATATGCTTTCAATCACATGATTAAGGTACTTGGACCCAAGCACTGCCATAATACTATTTAAATCAGGCATATTCAATAAAGGGAGCATCTGTTGGAAGTGTCGATGAAATAACTGAGATCATGACTTCCTTTGCAAATCAGGTTCAGAGAATTAGAAAAGAACACCATTGCAATTTCACACGCCAACATATCAAAATAATTAAAGAAACTTAGTTGTTTTAATACTTATTTATGACCAGCGTACAAGCCATCCCGTCCGTTCGTTTCCCTTTGCAAACTCCATAATCAACAGAGGTGCCCATCTTCAAAATTTGACTAGGGGAGTATATACTCAAAGAAAAACCATTACCCTGCAAAAACAACGAAAAAAAAAATTGCAGAACTTATGGCAAACCTTAATGGAAAAAAAAAAAAAAAACAAAACCCATAACAATTCAATACCGTGGTATCCTTGCGCACAGCACAATTGAACAGTGCAAAGACGGTTCCCACTTGCTCTTGCATGTTCCTCTGATAAGCATCTCCAAACAAGAAAAGAGACACAGTATTTTCATCCAAACACCCAATTTTCCATATACAATAACTCTTCCCTGTTGAGCTTGTCTTCTGATTCCCCTTCTCAGTCAACACTCCAACAGTCACCCAACTTCCAGAAAAAGTATCCCCAATCAACAAATTCCTGAGTAAACCATGCCCATCATTTAAACGAATTCTTAATTTTTTTTTTCTAAAATCCTACAGTTACTACACATACTATGCATAGAAATAGCAGAAGAGAAGGTGAAGAAGATTACCTGATAACAGATAACCGAACAAAGCGAATGTCGGAAAAGCATTCCCTAAGCTCTGCAGGGGTTAACAATTGGTTCCTAAACAACAAATAGCACTTCACTTGGAACCGTTTTCATCTGAACTAAGAATAATATGAAATAAAAACGACACTCACCTTATTCGAAGACCTGAAAACTTGTCAACCTGGGAATCATTAGTAACGGGAACGGGTTTGGTGGTTGGCTTAGGAGGTTGGTAAGAAAGGCAATCCTGAACGGCGTTTTTGAAAACGGACATATCAGGGTTCTCCCTAGGCTTTGGCGATCCATCATCGGAAAGATAACCTGCTATTACAGCTGCTGGTGAGGGAGAAGCGGGAGGGGTTTCAAGAACCCTTTCCTGAAGGGAAAGAAGAAGATCGAGGTCGTCTTCGTGGCTGGACATGACGCACCACACAACTCAAAAGATGGAATGAGAAGTGAAGAGATCAAGAAATGGTTAGGGTTAGGGTTAGGGTAGGGTTTTGCTGATTTTGATTTTGGAGGGAGGAAGAGACCATCAAATATTTTGGAGGGAATTCATTTCATAAGATAAGAATCTTAAATTACGAATTCCCCCTCCTCTCGTCCCAACCATTATCGTTATAATAAATATAATATATATTAATTGCGGGCAAAAAAAGAGTTTCTTATTATAACATTTAAATGTAAGAACGTTAATTGAAATAAACTATAATTATAAAAACTCAAATCTATATGAAAATAACGAATAAAAAACAATATTATTCAAAGACTTGCACACTTTTTTTTATATCTCTGCTATATTTTACTTTTTTAAATTTTTTACTGCACCACTCATTATATTTTAATTTTAAAACAATATTACGTCCAGTAGAGAGAGAGAGAGAGAGAAAAGGAAGGCAACAAATATTTGAAGTCATGTTACGTAAAATAGAATAAGAGAATTGAAATATAGTAATAACCAAAAAAGGGGATGGGGTTGATAACAGAATTGTAAATGTGGAAGGGGAATGCGAAGTTTACTCTGTGGGCATACACGTACACTTGAGCGAGGCCTATAAGAGGGATGGTTGATGCAACGTGAAAATCAGCTTCTGGGCCCCTCCTACACGAGAGAAAGGAGGATCCCAGGGTAGGCTCACGTTGAACTGTTACTGTGTATTGGAAGGGGTGGGTGAATATGGCTCCGTCATTTGGCACCATTAATAATGTTATAATCTCCCTTATGCTTTGCATCTTGGTCTCATCCACCATTGCTGCTGCACGTGGTCATGGGGGCAAGCATGGTCGCAATATGACCGCTCAGAATGTCACTTATGATGGCAAGTCACTCTTTATCAATGGAAGACGCGAGATCCTCTTCTCCGGTTCCATCCATTACACCCGAAGCACCCCTGACATGTGGCCAGTTCTTCTTGATAAGGCAAGACATGGAGGTTTGAATGTCATTCAAACTTACGTGTTTTGGAACGCTCACGAGCCAGAGAAAGGCAAGTTCAACTTCGAAGGCAATTATGATCTCGTCAAGTTCATTAAGCTCATTCAATCCAAAAGAATGTTTGTCACCCTCAGGGTTGGCCCTTTCATCCAAGCAGAGTGGAATCATGGGTATGCCATTCATTTTTTCATTTTTAACTTCAAACATTTCTCCATTCATTTTTAATTCTAATCTCGTTCCTACTATGTTCATATATCAGAGGACTTCCCTATTGGCTTAGAGAGATTCCTGACATCATTTTCCGCTCTGACAATGAACCCTATAAGGTTATCAACTTTCTTCTATTATACAGACCGCCTTTAATGTCAGGAAATTGAAAATATATAATTTAGGAATGCTGAAATCCTTTTTAATTGGCAGCAACACATGCAAGCCTTCGTGTCAAAGATTATACAAATGATGAAAGATGAGAAGCTCTTTGCTCCCCAAGGAGGCCCCATCATCTTGGCTCAGGTTTTGATTTTGTGATTTGTGCATGACCTTCGTCTTTATTTTCTGCTCGGTATTCCATGTATATAAACACTTGACATGTTATTCAATGACTGCAGATCGAGAACGAGTACAACCATATCCAACTTGCTTATGAGGAGAAGGGAGACAGTTATGTCCAGTGGGCTGCAAATATGGCAGTGGCAACGCAAGTTGGTGTTCCATGGATCATGTGCAAGCAGAAGGATGCCCCTGATCCAGTGGTAAGTTATGATACAGTAGCTCAGGCACAAATTTCTCTTCCATTGAGGGTTGCCTATTACCTCTACACCCTGACCTCACGTGCTTCATTTGGCAGATCAATGCATGCAATGGAAGACACTGTGGTGATACCTTCTCAGGCCCTAACAAACCATACAAACCAATTATTTGGACTGAGAACTGGACTGCTCAGTAAGAAATAAGAACACCCTTATGCCTTTGACCTGTCTTAATGCTTATTATCTTTAGTGAACCACTTTATATTCGAGTCTAATACAATTTTTTTGGCAATTTGCTTTTACAGGTACAGAGTATTTGGTGATCCACCATCCCAGAGATCTGCAGAAGATATTGCCTTCTCAGTTGCTCGCTTCTTCTCCAAGAGTGGAAATTTGGTCAACTACTACATGGTGCTGCCCTTAACATCCAAACTTGCTATTTATGTAACTGGTGGCCAAAGTTTTTATCTTCTTTAATTTCTAATGAATCTGCAACTCTTGTAGTACCATGGTGGAACAAACTTTGGTAGAACAAGCGCTGCTTTCACCACTACCCGTTATTACGACGAGGCACCTCTTGATGAATACGGTCTGAAGAGAGAACCAAAATGGAGTCACCTGAGGGACGTACACAAGGCTTTGCTCCTATGCAGAAAGGCTATACTTGCTGGCACTTCCACAGTCCAAAAGTTGAACGAATTTCATGAGGTAAGCATCTGACATGGCATTTGGTGTTGCTTACAAACAAATCTGTGTCCAAGACAGATAAAGCTTACATAAGCTGCTATTATTGTATAATATGCAGATTAGAGTGTACGAGAAGATTGGAACTAATGTCTGTGCTGCTTTTCTCACTAACAACCATTCAATCGAGGCAGCCACCATTAACTTCAGAGGGACAGATTATTTCCTCCCACCACATTCCATCAGCGTCCTCCCTGATTGCAAGACTGTGGTCTACAACACCCAAAGTGTAACTAACCAACTCTCTTGTTCATCCCTTACATTTCACAAGCAGATACTTCACTCACATTTGGGTCATATTTAATCCTCACTCCTTATTATTAATAATTTACTTGGCATGCATATGTAACAGATTGTGTCACAACATAATGCAAGGAACTACGAGAGATCAGCGGTTGCAAACAATCATCAGTGGGAGGTGTTTCAAGAGCCCATTCCAACTACCAAGAAACTGCCAATAAACCAGAAAATCCCTGCAGAGCTTTACAGCTTGCTCAAGGACACCACCGATTATGCTTGGTACACCACAAGGTGAGTTTGTGAGGATTATCTAATCATTCGTATTTCACCATCTTATAATTTTCGAAATGGTGGGATGTTTTATATAATTGCTGCCTTATTCACTGCAGCTTCGAGTTGACTCAAGAAGACATGCCAACTAAGGTTGGGGCACTCCCAATTCTTCGTGTTATGAGCCTTGGACATTCATTGATTGCATATGTAAATGGAGACTACGTCGGTAAGCACCAAAATATTTCACTAGCCTTCTATTCTATGATGAGTGAGAGACGGGGTATCAGTGTTTAACGACTTTTTTTTTATTGTGTATAAGGAACTGCTCATGGCACCCAAGAAGAAAAATCTTTTGAATTCCAACAAGCTGTCAACTTGAGGGTTGGAATCAACTATGTATCCATTTTGGCTAGCATTGTTGGACTACCAGTAAGAGGCTCAACGTTTTCCTTCTTCCTTCAAAGTTTGATGAACTTCCAAGTTTTATTGAGGAGAATAACATTGTTATATCCGTTGAAATGTGAAATATACAGGACAGTGGAGCTTACATGGAACACAGGTTCGCAGGACCCAAGTCCGCATCCATCCTTGCTCTCAACAGCGGAACACTTGATCTCACTGGCAACACCTGGAGTCATAAGGTATTAGTCTGCCAATAAAAAAAGATCTGAAGAGAAACATGAAATGAAAGACGGCAATGACCTAACTGAAATGGTGCCATTTGAATTTGCAGGTTGGTATCAAGGGTGAGGATATGAGAGTCTTCGCTGAAGATGGATCAACGAGGGCAAAATGGAAGCCATTGGGTGGACCTGTACGCGCTCTCTCTTGGTACAAGGTAAAGGAAACGCATGGAATCAAAGTTTTATAGTTTGTGAAAAGGTTGAATCAAGTAAAACAAGTGTAAATGATTTCCTCTGTTTTGCAGACAAGATTTGCCACCCCTGAGGGAACGGGCCCTGTTGCCATCAGAATGACTGGTATGGGGAAGGGAATGATTTGGGTCAACGGTAAAAACATTGGTCGTCACTGGCTGAGCTTTACCTCTCCTTTAGGAAAACCCACTCAATCAGAGTAAGCAAATCCAATCCAAATGAATAAACTTTTTAAATGTCTGTCTTTCTTTCTTTCTTTCTCCACTTAAAATTTGTGTGCTGTAATCATTCAGCTACCACATCCCAAGATCATTCCTCAACCCACAAGACAACTTGCTAGTTATATTGGAAGAGGAGAAGACAACTCCAGAAAAGATTGAGATCTTGAATATCAACAGGGATACAATCTGCAGTCACGTTGCAGAGAACGAACCTCCCAATGTGAATTCATGGGTGTCTAGGGACGGAAAGTTCAAACCTGTTGTGGATGTTATTGGACCACAAGCTTCTCTCGAGTGTGAAGATGGCAAAAAGATTGTGGCTGTGGACTTTGCTAGCTTTGGTAACCCCACAGGTTATTGTGGATTCTTCAATATGGGCAACTGCACTGCTGCGGCCACCAAGAGCGTTGTTGAGCAGCAATGCTTGGGGAAAGATTCTTGCTCTGTTTCAATCAACCGTGCAATCTTCAACCAAAATGAGATTGATGCTTGCCCTGCTTTGGTTAAGACACTTGCTGTCCAAGTGAGGTGTGCCTAATTCCTACGTCCTCGATTTCCTCCTCAGTCCAGAAGCTCGATGTGTCATTTCACTTTTTGTAGCAGATGTTACCTTCAATTCCATTCCATCTTTGTTCCATACAACAGAAATAAAGTTACAACAATTCTTTTTTCTTTCCTGTCTTTTTAATTTTCTCGCTCGTATAATATCCAAAAATCTTTTAAATTTTAATTCGAAATTTAATAATTTACAACCATTTAAAAAAAACACAGCATATGAACAATTAATTTTAATGAATTCATTCAAGTTTCACGAAAACGAGTTTGAACAGTTTTTGTAGACATTATTTTCTTGTGATAGCTTTATTATTGAAGTCTTTGCTAAGTGGGTTACATAAACTTGTACCTCGTTTTTCACTACTACAATTATCGGATACGTGAATGACCTTCTCTCACTTTTGAAAAGTTCTTGCTCACCTATTTACAGCAAGGATATGTAGATGACGTCAAAATAATAAGCTCACCTTAATACATATTACATATCAACACTTGTCCCATCATAAACAGTTAAAAGTTTTGAAGAGAGACCGAAAGAGCTTCATCTGTTTTAGCAAAAGGTTAATTTGTTGGTAGATATTTAGTAGGATCTAAATACTTTAGACAGAAATAAAGAAGGACAAAAAGTAGATAAGATGTGATAAAATAAATAAATAGACGTTAAATATACAACGGAATTATTAAAGTTTATGTGAATTATTTTTCTATTGTTATTAAAGAACAAAGATCAAGATAGTTTAAATAAATGTCCATATTACTTAAAGAAAAAAATAGAAGTGTTTTGCTGCGAGTATTATATTAATTGTTTAAGAATGGATGTTTTGGGGGGAAAAAAAGGAGGAAAGGAAAACGTTTTTATTATAAACATTAATTTGATAATTTTTCAGAACTAAAGATATAAAGTGATATATTAAGATAAATATAATCTATTATTTCTTTATTTATTATAAAATTTATGTGATTTTATTAATTTAAAATAAAAATTATTCTCTCTTTAAAAAAAAAGTTATTTTCAATATATTTAAAAATTATGGTTTAAAATAATATTTCTTTATTATAAAGATACATGAAGATAGTTTGGGGTGTCTTGTGAAAATGGGTTCCAAATCCTTTCTGAGAGTGAGTTGTTTACAGAGGGAGACAGCGTCAGTGTCCAAGTTGAGCTTTGACGACAACGTCGTTACTGCAATAAGCAATTCATTCAGAGAGGGATGGAATTGGGAAACCATAACCCGCAAGTTCGGTTGCCTCCAATTAAACGATTCAACAGTGGAAAAGGTGCTGTTGGAACTCAAAGCTCCCACCGACGCAAAACCTGCGTTGGGCTTCTTCCATTGGGCGGCGAAGAGGAACGGCTTCGAACACGGCACCCGCTCTTACTGCATTGCAATCCACGTTTTATTGGGAGCCAGGTTGCTCACCGACGCCAAAGCACTACTCGAATCGCTTTCCATCAAGCACATCCACTCCACTGCGCTCGTCGATTCTCTCGTTGACACGTCTCGTGTGGTTCCCTGTTCTAGCCCTCTCGCGGTTAACCTGTTGATTCAGGCGTACGCAAAGACGAGGATGACGGACGTCGCTTTCCACGTTTGCCGTTACGTGCAGGAACGCGGATTCTCCGTTAGCGTCGTTAGTTTCAACGCTTTGCTTCACGTTGTTCAGAAATCTCCGAAGTGCGGGTTTGTGTGGGAAGTTTACGAATACATGATTTCTAGAAGGACTTACCCTAATGCAGTGACTTTGAGGATCATGATCCATGCTCTGTGTAAGGAAGGGGAATTACAGAAGATTGTTGACACGTTGGATCGAATCGTGGGGAAAAGGAGTGAAGCTTCTTCTCCTTCTACGATTGTTAATTGCAGCTTGATATTGAGAATCTTCGAGAAGGGACACGTGGAAGAAGGAGGAGAAAGCACGGTGGTGGTTTTGTTGAAGAGACTGTTGCAGAAGAATTTGATTCATGAGTCGGTTGCGTATTCTCTGATTGTTCATGCTAAGGTCACGTTGGGGAGTTTGGATTCTGCGTGGGAGTTATATGAGGAAATGGTGAGAAGGGGATTTCAGGGGAATTCTTTTATTTACACGTCGTTTATTGGAGCTTTTTGTAGAGATGGAAGAATTGAAGAAGCCATTGGTTTGATGCGCGAAATGGAAGAGAGGGGGTTGAGGCCGTATGGCGAGACCTTCGAGCATGTTGTTGTCGGGTGTGCGGATTCGGAACGGTTGGAGGAGTGCCTGAGTTTTTTTGAGAAGATGTTGAGTGTTGGGGTTCTGCCCAGTTGTTTGGCGTTCAATAAGATGGTGGAGAAGCTGTGTGAGAGAGGGAATGTGGAGCAAGCAAATAGCATGTTAACAGTGTTGTTGGATAAAGGGTTTTTGCCCAATGATGTTACGTACTCTTGTCTGATGCAGGGTTATGCTAGAAAGGATGAGGTTGAGGATGTCCTCAAGCTGTATTACGAATTGGAGTATAGGTCTATGAGTCCTGGATTATCTGTTTTCGCGACCATAATTCAGAGTTTGTGCCATTGTGGAAAGGTTGAAGAGGCAGAGAAGTATCTCAGTATAATGAGAGGTCGTTTGTTGACCCCAGATGCGACTGTATATAAAGCATTGATTGCTGGCTACATGAAGAAGAGTGACACTGCTAGGGCTCTTCACTTTTACAATGCAATGGCTTCTTTGGCGTTGTAACCTTGTTTTCTTTTATATTCTAATAGTTATTATATTTGAGATTGTGAACCTGGCAAATCAACTTCTACCTCCATTGCCACAAGGAATCATTTCACTTCCTGTCAGCTCCAACTTATTTGTGAAGGGTCCTGTGGTGAAAAAGTCTCCTGCTGGCAGTTCTGTGATACAAGAAAAACACAAATGAAATGCTGATGAGATATGGACGTGGCTGAGCAGGAGAGCAATCCTGATATCATGCTTCTTGCGGCCAGGGCGCTAACCCATCTTTGTGATGTGCTCCCTTCATGTTGTGCTGCTGTTGTGCATTATGGGGCGGTGTCTATCTTCTGCGCAAGATTGCTTACCATTGAGTATATGGACTTGGCTGAGCAGGTTGTTTCGTAGTCAGTCAATCTCTTTTAAACGATTAAATAATGTATCTGGAATGTCGAACAATGCTACGGTGTTTTGTGTTGAATTCTTTTTAGAAATGTGTTACGCTACTACTTGTGAGGTTCTAAAGTGCTTAACCTTATGTTGGTGTCTGTCGTCCAAGGATATGCATTTGTTTATCTATGTTCAGGCCTGCCTGTCTTGAGACGAGGTTCTCATTATTTGATACACCTTGTGGTTCTTCTTGGTTCTGAATTCTGATAGACATTGTTGTTGACATGAACAGTCTCTTCAAGCTCTAAAGAAGATTTCTCAGGAGCACCCAACTGCCTGTCTTCGAGCTGGAGCTCTGATGGCTGTGCTTTCTTATTTGGATTCCTTCTCAACCGGAGTTCAGATAACTCATCAATGAAATCCTTACATCTATATGATGATTATAGTTTTTGATGGGTGACAAATCGATTTGCATTTACGCCCTTAATCAGCACGCCTATATTGATGTAATCACGTGTTTTGGTGGGGGGCATTGTCTAATGCCGCAAATATGTGCATGAAGCTTCCTTCTGTTGCAGCTGACTTTGTGATGGAAGCCGTACCTCTTTTGACAAACCTACTTCAGTACCATGATGCAAAGGTAAGGTCATATTTGTTGTCATACTTGTCCTAAATGAGAACTTCACTTTCCTTGTATTTCCTTAGTTCAAGGGAAATTTTGTTTATGAAATCTTGATCCCTACTGCTTATGTTGTCAATTATCTAGTTGTTTTCACAATGTTCAATTTTAATTTTTGTAGGTCCTGGAGTATGCCTCTGTTTGTTAGATATCCTCCTTTTTAATCATTTT
Source organism: Abrus precatorius (assembly GCF_003935025.1). NCBI lineage: Eukaryota > Viridiplantae > Streptophyta > Magnoliopsida > Fabales > Fabaceae > Abrus > Abrus precatorius. The sequence continues at coordinate 21,631,275 of NW_020874384.1, forward strand.
ATTAAATGTGAATGCAATTATTGTAGTTGTATTTTACAACCATCATTATCATGAGCACTAGTTATTTTAACCAAGATTGAAAGCTGCCTTCTAGTTCATTGTGTCCATTCTCGCAAGTGTGTTTTACTGAATAGGAATGCTATTACTGTTTCTTTTATATTTTAATCATTAATTATTGTTGCCAAGATTGGATACTATCGTTTGGTTCAACTGTCTCTGTGCTTATCAAACAAATGCAAAGTTGTTTCTTATCTATTTTGATAATCATTAATCATCATTAATTGTCGTTTCCAAGATTGGATACTCATTTGATTCCGCTGCATCGGTGCTAGCATTTGAATTTTATTAAACAGAAATGCTATTATTGTTTCTCATTTAGTCATTGTATATTTCTGACAACCACCATTTAATGTGTCCTCAACTTGTTCTATAATAATTCAGGTTCTGAGGGATGATTCTCTTCCTGTCTGCTTGCCTGACAAAGTACATGATGTGAAATTGGGTGACTCAGCTGAGGAGAGTACTGTTGCTCCAGCAACAAGTGACAGTCAGACTAATGTAGCCTCAGGTTCTAGCAGCAAAGCTGGTACAGCCAGGGGATCTGATTCTGCAGATTTTAGGAGCGGGTATTCTTCTAGCTCTAGGGGTGCAATGTCATTTGCTGCTGCTGCCATGGCTGGATTTGGATCTGCTAATGGCAGAGGTTTCAAGGGTGGCAGAGATAGGCATGGGCGTCTGTTGTTTGGCAGCTCTAGTGATCCTCCAAAGTTGATATTAACTGCTGGTGGGAAGCAACTTAACAGGAATTTGACTATTTATCAGGCAATTCAAAGACAGCTTGTGCTAGATGAAGATGATGAGAGATTTGCTGGCAGTGACTATGTATCCAGTGATGGAAGCAGTCTGTGGGGGGACATTTACACCGTCACTTATCAGAGGGCTGAAAACCAGACAGACAGGGTCTCTAGTGGAGGAGCGAGTTCAAATGCTTCAAAATCTGCCAAATCTGGGTCTGCCTCAAATTCCAGCTCAGAACCTAAATTGCGTCAGACATCTGTTCTAGACAGTATATTGCAGGGAGAATATATGTATTTGTCACCTGAAACTCTGTAAACGTTGGTTTGCCACCAAATTCCATTGAAACTCTAATAATTAATATAAGTATTAGGTGTTAGAGCTTTTAAGGACGATAATAATTTTGGATTGGTTTGTATTGAGTTGGTTGAATGTAATGAACTTATAATCCCTCTTATTTGTAGCATAGTTGTTAATTGGACAAATGTACGTCAAAAAATAATAAATAATTTTAAAATAAATTTTTGAGATATCATTTTACATAGATTGTTTTTAATTATAATTTTTTTTAATTTAATAGTTTGAATTTAGAGAATGGAAAAGTAAATAAAATAAATATTTAAATATAAAATTTAATTAAAAAATTAAAATAGTGTAGTTTTTTAACAATAAATTTAATTGAGAAGAGGTTAAGGTATATGATTTTATTTTTATATTTTTTTTATATTATTTTTAATTTTAATTTCAGTTTCTTTGTCAATCACTCATTTAAATTTATTAACGTCTAATAACTATGTAATATTAACAATTTTTTTTCTAATTATTACTCTAATAATTATGTAAGTTAAAAAGAAAAAAATATAAAAAACTTATATAAATTATTAATTTAATAACGATTGAAAGAGAAAAATTAAATTTGATTTACTTAATTTTTTGTCTTACTTTAACTTATAGATCTATTATAGATTTATTAATTATATGTAATACGATCGCCTACAATATAATTAATTATGATATGTTTAAGAGTTATCAATTTTAAAGTACAAATATAACAGTAGAATAAATACTAATAAAAAAAATGAAATATCATAAATTTTAAAAATTTTATAAACTCGTGTAAAAAATTTACTGTAGCCCTAACTATACATTTAATTATATATAATATAAAAGAAAATAAAAATAATATTAAACAAATAGAAATGCAAATAAGTAAAGTTTTTAATGGAAAATAGATGAAGTGATCTCTTAATTTAATGCGCACTCTCAAAGCTTAAGTAATCGTCAAGGATAGACCAATACCAAAATTAAAGATATAAAAAAAAAACGTGAAGTTATAAATATAAAATGGCTAGTTGCCCATGGAGTTTCTTTAATAGGTTTTCAAAACCTAGTACTAACTACTAGTGTGTGAACATGTTAATTGATGTAAAACTTTTTTTTTTATCCAACTTGAACTCAAAATATACTTAAAACTCGATTGTTGTCTTTTTATATTAACACACATAATTAATATATAAATTAGTACAAAATTCAAATAAAATAATTATATATAAATATATAAGCCATCAAAACATACAAAAATACGAATTTATCAACAGTAATAAATGTATTCACAAAAATATTTGAACAGAATAAATGCTTACTAATTATAAATATCCAAAAAATTTATAAATATGAATACTCTCCCACTATACAAATAACTAAAGTTTAATATTTTTTTCTGTCTAATAGAAAAGAACTTTTGACTGTTATTCGTATATTCTCCTCAATGTTAATATACATTACTGTATTATGATTTGGCACTACATTACTATATGTTTGATTGCAAATGAATTGTTCTATTTTGTAACTTTTTATATCTTATTTTATATATTTTAATAAACTTTTATTTTAGAATAATCATATTATATTAGTTCATAAAAAATGTCAAGAAAATCCAATTTTAAAAAACTGAAATTCATAAGCTAAGAAAATACTTGTTCAAGGTATCAAACATCGTTACAAAAATCACAAGGCTTAATTGAAGTTAAAAGTTTTAAGATTTTGTAAGTACCACTAAACAATGCAAGTTCGACTGATACATCCAAGCATAATGTTCAAATTTGAAAGCAAGCGCTCAATACCTACACCATTGTTTTTTTACTATTTAACATCTATATCATGTATTATACAAATATTTTGAAATTCAAATAAAGCCTTAAAACTTATAAATAGAAAACCAGCATAATTAAATTTATAATATATTGTAATTAATTAAAAATTTAAAAGAAAATGCTTAATTTATTCACTAAATCATCAGCGCAGAATTTCTCGTTGTGAACAAATAAATTTGAAAATAAAGCTCCACACGACAGAACTACAAGAATGTAATGAGAAAATAAAGCACAATATTTCAAATTATTTCTCTTCCCTTTACCCTCGTTTTCATACAATACATGCTAACTGCCAATAATTTGACTTACTTACTAACAGAATGAAAAATCAGTAAAAATAAACAAGAAAATCAAAATTTTATCATTCCTATTTTATTTACACGTTCTAAGAGGTTTTTTTTTTTATAAAAAAAAGAGCTCTGTAAATTCCCCTACACCTTGAAATGTCGTCCGATTCAACTGCAATTAATGGGAGAAATTCTCGTCAGTTTGTCGGCAAAAAAGAACAGTAAGAATAAGAGACGAGCCTCCCAAATACTTGGGGTATTTTTGGGAGTTATGTCTTAGAAAGAAAACAAGGGGGGAAGGGGAGAGACACTATGTTGATCTCTAGTTTACTTTACTCTTATAAGCGTTGTATATCTCTCTTAATTATTTTGAAAAAAATATCTGTAACTCCCTCTTTTTTCCTCTAAAATCCAACTTTCAAACGCGTATGCTTAGAAGAAAAAGCAACAAATAGTTCAAATGCTGCAGCAAAGACAGAATATGATTTATCTAATAATCATAATATAATATATCCTAAAAGATGGACATACAACCTTACTAACAGAAAAGCTCAACTCACCTGAACAAATCCACAACCTTGCAACTAGCACGGAGAACGAGGCCATTATTCAAGAAGCGAGGACAGCACATTCAACCAAAAAATAACCCAGCCTCGAGAATAAACCCCGATTCATCTATTAACATACAGGGTTAGGTTGGTTAGTTTCAGAAACTCATGATAAATCAAAGGATCCTTGGCCCTCATTGATTGCATAGAGAAGCTTCTTGTACATAATTTCCTGTTTTAATTGGGTATCAAAGATTAGTACCAAAAGATGCAATAGTAGTGATTAACATGCTCAGACAAGATAGATAATTCAATAATTTATGCTGCAACAATGTTAATTGCACACCACTTTTATTTGCCCCATATCCTTTTTGAATAATAAAAAGGATAGAAACTTAGAAATATGCATTCCAACACTTAATCTTTTCCCCAAACGAGAATTAAGGAATATCTTGAAGACAATGTGTTGCAAAAATCAGTTCTCTTGTACCATAACCACAGTACCTTACCTTGGTAGAGTAAGGAGGAAGCTTCAGGTAATTAGCACATGTCATAACACTAGGCAAGTCATCATCTGCGGATTCTGAAGTTCCATTCCCATTAGATGAAGTATTAACCGCAGTTGACGAAAGCTGCACCCAGATGTAAAATAAAGAAAAGTAAGTAAAATATAAACATATCAACAATTATAATATGTTATGGCTTATTGTACTTTTGTGCTTGATTGATATCTTTATCTTGTACTTAATAACCACAAATATAATAATAATATGCAAAAAAAGAAAATTAAAGTACAAGATAAAGATATCAAGTACAGAAGCACATTACGCCACGAATATGCCAAAACACATCAGGTTGTCAAAGATCTATATTCCAATACCTTCCTGACAATCGTCAGTTTTGGATTTAGAACAGCCAGTCCACCAGGTGGCAACCTAGGTGCACCTGTGACAAATTGACAGAAGGCGCGCTGCTGCTCTGGTGTGAACTCTCCCATAATTTCAAGTAACTGAAAAATGAACCCAGCAGAACAGGCATCATATATAACTAGCCCCAATTTCTATATTACACAATATTCCTTAAAATTAGGAAAAGGATCATACATTAATAATGGCAGGGCTCTTTGCAGTATACCCGTGGTCAAATTTTATATGATCAGCAAGTGTCTCAGCCTGCAGAAATATTTTTAACAATTTCAATGCGTTGTTCTAATATATTAGATATTATTAAAAGCATTAATAAAATTGGGTAAAAATTACCTCCCACAACTCTCTGCGACCGCAAAGCAAATTGTCTAGTTCTTGAGGTGTAAAAATTTGCAAAGATGAGATGTCAAAAACCTGCAGTAAACAGCACAAGCATGAGAAGTGTTCAGTTTTGAACTCAATAAAATAAGCCAAATCCCCAACTACAATCCCTGAAAATATCCTCCTCATCCACAAGAGTCCAGCAGAACAATCATTCCCCGGTATTTCACAAACAAGATCTTCAGAATGTCAAAATTGAATATCCAATAACTGCATATTGAAATTTCTATTTTGTACATAGAAAGTAAGGTCGGTGGCTGGGAAGCAACATAAGTAAAAGAATAGGAACATATATTTTATAATTCGCCAAATGAAATATTCAAGCATGAGATCAAGGCAATATAATTGCTTCACCATTTATGATATTACTAAAACACTTAATAGCTTTTAGTGAAACAGAAGACCATTTGAGAATTTCAATGACGTGGTAAAATTAAAGTCATGCATGCACCACCATTATCAAATAAACCCCACGCTTACTTTCAGTAAATTGTTCAGGAAAAAAGAAATCAAAGGAAAGGTGTGGGAGATAAGTACAGGAACATATAAAAACAAAGATGACAGACATTTTCCACTGGAAAGAGGAGGGAGGAACAAGTTTTAGAAAAACAACATATTCCACAATGCAAACAAGGTGCACGCTTTAAGTTTAACGAAATAATTAAGACCAGCATACAACCTGGTTAAACCCTGCTCTAAATGCTTCCATTTGACGCATGATTCCAGTCTTGACAGTTGCATCAACCACCAAGGATATGTATTCCTCCAAATTGTTGATATTAACCTGGGAAATTGAGAGGGAGTTCAGGGAAATTTTAATATCACAAGTACCAAGACATATATAGACTTTCTCAGGATTTAACAGCATACAATTTCATCTCCGGCTTTCAAGATGTATTCAGGATAACCAGGAAGTGTAAAATCCAAGCACAAATCTTCAATCGGGGCATCACGAAAATGTAAGTTAACAATTGTATCAGCATAGTTAACATCAATAGATTCTATATGACGTTTCCGGCAAACAAGGGAATTCAACTCCTGCAACGTCTTCCCAAGCTCAGCATCAATAAATAGAATGTCATGCAAATCCAGATCCTGCAACAAATTGAAGGTTAGATACATACAGTAGAATAAATTGACCTACAGACTAAATACACACATGAAAATGGTTAACACATCAATATTACACGATAACATACTTGACCAAGAACAAGTTTATAAAATGCCCCTGACAATGGCAGATCTAATAGTCGTCCATCTTGAAGAGCTTTAGCCATAACACGACCCAGCAGCTGAAAAAACTCAACAACTTTTGAAAACTGGCTACCCTCTGATGCATCAGAACTTCCAGGCCAAGGCCGAGGAAACAACCCCAGAGGAGCTTGGACAAGCTCTCCATCTCCAGCCAAATTAGGCCCAGAGCCTTCACTACTTTTAGTTTTCTTTTCATTTCCATCAACTTCCATTTGATGTTTCTCTGAATAATAAGATCTCCACATCTGCAGTCCAACTTTTTGCAAATCATGACTTAGAATTGTATAAAACTCAAGGGTGGGACCCAGACCAGTGCCAACCTCACCAAAATATTCTACTTCAAGTACAGCTTTTTGGCTGGAATACATCTCCATAACTTTTGCAGCAGAATCCAAAATGCGATTTCGAGAGACACGGACCTTTTGGCGCTGCAATCTCCCAACCCTCATCTCTCTTTCAGTAGTCAAACCATGACCATCAGCACCTTGCTGCTGCTGAAGTCGATACAATGCACGAGATAACCCAAATGCAGTAGAATAAAAATATTGTCGTCGGGTCTCAAACGGAAACAAGAAAGGGCATGCTTTAGTCAACTGATAACACCATAAGGGAAGACTCCCACTACATAGTGCAAGGGCATCTTGTATTTGCCTGGCCAATTTTGGTGTAAGCTTACTACTTATGAATTCCTCAGGAAGCACCCTAACACCTGTTGTAACACCTAGCTCATCTAAATCCATGATTTTTCCCTCAGCAAAGCTATCAGAAACCATTTGGGCCCTCAAACAAGGTGCAAGCTGGTTCAAACCCTCCAGCACACGCAACAGTGCCAAAATATTATAGGTAGGATTACATTTCTCTAGATCACATGGCAATTCTCCCTGCAATATACTGTCTAGAACAGATGTCTGATGCAATTTCGGTTCTGAGCTGGAATTTGAGGCAGACCCAGATTTGGCAGATTTTGAAGCATTTGAACACGTTCCTCCACTAGAGACCCTGTCTGTCTGGTTTTCAGCCCTCTGATAAGTGACGGTGTAAATGTCCCCCCACAGACTGCTTCCATCACTGGATACATAGTCACTGCCAGCAAATCTCTCATCATCTTCATCTAGCACAAGCTGTCTTTGAATTGCCTGATAAATAGTCAAATTCCTGTTAAGTTGCTTCCCACCAGCAGTAAATATCAACTTTGGAGGATCACTAGAGCTGCCAAACAACAGACGCCCATGCCTATCTCTGCTACCCTTGAAACCTCTGCCATTAGCATATCCAAGTCCAGCCATGGCAGCAGCAGCAAATGACATTGCACCCCTAGAGCTAGAAGAATACCCACTCCTAAAATCTGCAGAATCAGATCCCCTGGCTGTACCAGCTTTGCTGCTAGAACCTGAGGCTACATTAGTCTGACTGTCACTTGTTGCTGGAGCAACAGTACTCTCCTCAGCTGAGTCACCCAATTTCACATCATGTACTTTGTCAGGCAAGCAGACAGGAAGAGAATCATCCCTCAGAACCTGAATTATTATAGAACAAGTTGAGGACATATTAAATGGTGGTTGTCAGAAATATATAATGACTAAATGAGAAACAATAATAGCATTTCTGTTAAATAAAATTCAAATGCTAGCACGGATGCAGCGGAATCAAATGAGTATCCAATCTTGGAAACGACAATTAATGATGATTAATGATTATCAAAATAGATAAGAAACAACTTTGCATTTGTTTGATAAGCACAGAGACAGTTGAACCAAACGATAGTATCCAATCTTGGCAACAATAATTAATGATTAAAATATAAAAGAAACAGTAATAGCATTCCTATTCAGTAAAACACACTTGCGAGAATGGACACAATGAACTAGAAGGCAGCTTTCAATCTTGGTTAAAATAACTAGTGCTCATGATAATGATGGTTGTAAAATACAACTACAATAATTGCATTCACATTTAATGAAATGATTAAAAAAGAGGATAGAAGAATAACAACAGTGGAAGTAGATAAAATGACAAAATACAAGTACATGCAAAAATTTAGAATATCAAAAACCACATAAAATCTGATGAAAAAGAAATACATTGGACCGAAAAGCAAAGAAAATGTCAACAGAAATTAACTATTTGAAATGAGATACTATTAAAAGAATAAATATGACAAAAAGATAAAATCTTAGCAGAAGCAGAATAATACATCTTCATGGTCTTCATCATCATCATCATCAGAAATATCATCATCTTCAATTACTAAAGCCTCGTCAATCTCAACAGGAGATATATCCAGTTCTTCATCCTATTCCATGAAAGCAGTGAAAAATGACATCAAATGATAGAAAGGATTTAAACAGACAGTAAAAGACACCACTAATATTAAGATGCTACAGGAGACACATCAATTAAATGCCGCATTTTACTTCAACAAATAAAAGTCGCCATCAATTAAATATGTCAACTAACGTTGGCGCAAAATTCTGACAGCAGCTTAATTTAACCTCATACAGAAGTCAATCATGGAAAAAGACAACTAAAGAAAGTGCTCAAAAGAGCACTGACTGTAAATTTATCAGATAAGGGATGCTTATTAGTAAGGTGACTATAATCAACTATAATTTATAAATTAGGACGGTAGAGGTATAATGAAATATGGCATTTTTGTGTTTCCTTGATTTTGAAAGTTAATATTTAAAAAAAAAATCAATAAAACCTAAGCTAGATCTTCCACCCCCATCTACTTGCTTTCCAATGTGATCAAAGTAAAAAATAACTAACTCTTCCCAAAGCTCAAGAATATTTTGAACCTAACATGCCCCATTATAGAAGTACATTGGGCACCTTTGGGCTTGAAGTGTGGACCCTGCACAGGCCTATCCTATCTTTGTGTTGAAATTCAACTTTAAAATAGTGGGGCAGCAAAGATCAAACTACTGAGTCATTGACAAGAATAAACTATCGCAAAGCTTAAACTATCAGATCAAGAAGGCTCACAAATGGTTTTTATATCTAACAAGAAGAGGGAAGGACCATAAGCATAAACAATATCCAACAAAGATTAAATAACTCAATGTTATAAATGATTTTGGATTAAAAGTACTCAATTATGACTCATTCCAAGAATTAAGCAGCACACCTCAGAAGTTGAGTCACCATTTGCAGGTTTCATTTGAGCATCTTTATCAATAGCCGCTCTCCTGCGTGCAGCATTCCTTGTTTGGGGGGGCCGTGCTTCCTCCTGTGCAGGCTTTAATACAGCTTTGCCTTTGCTCTTAGATGAGCTTGTGCTTTTATCTTGAGATATTTCTTTTCTAGGTGTATCTCCTATATTAACAGATGATCTAGATCTAGTAGAATGACGACGGGTAGTAGAGGGAGTATAAGAGGAAGGAGATGAAACACCTGCTCCTGCAGTTGTTCCAGATTCAGAATTCTCAGCGGGTGCAGTAGATTTTTGACCAGATTCACAACGCTGTATACGAGCCCAGAGAAATTCCTCAACAGCTGCAAAACTTGCTAAAGGATCAATCAGTACAACATTGGAAGAATAATCCCTTAGTGACTTTTCACCCTGCGCTCGACAGAGACGCAACTTGAACGGCTGAGATAATGCGCTTAGTCCAGAGGAGAGACATGCACTTCCGCTAGATGACCGAGATGAATGACTCAGCACAACTGGGAAACGCTCCAAGGAGGACAAAGCATTTTGAAGCTTCTGAATCAACACAGTCATAGGAGCAACAGCCCCATTGTCAGCACTAGAAGGAAGTGCAACGGCTACAAATGACTTGAACCTTGTCAGTGCTTGTTGGCGAAGCTTGGGCAGACTGGTTTCTGAGATTTGATCTTTAGGGAAATACCCACAAGAAAAATAATTCAGCATAGCTTCAACAACACCACTACCGATAAATTCAAAAGTAGATACACCATCTCCTTTGCCAAGTTCCTTTAGCATGTCAGATATCACCCCAACCAAATACTCTTCTGTATTAGCAGAATTATCATCCAGACCAAACCCAGAAGCTTTAACTTTACCTTTTGCCTTAGCTTTTTGGTCATCAACAGCAGTGTTCAACTTCATGCAGAGATTTTTTAGATGCAAAAGATCATCACTAACACCCACTTCAACAGCCCCAGGATCAGAAGGAAAGTATTTGTCCTTAAAAGCTCTAGCAGCTGAGCTAACAGATGCACGAATACTTACCTTAATTGTTGGAGTTTCTATGGAATTTGGTGGCAAACCAACGTTCACCGGAACTGGACTCTTCAAATCATCCAATGGGTTTGCATCAAGATTTGAATTACCACTGCGTAACCGATAGCGCCTAGCGCGAGATGATGTTCCTGATGTAGAATCATTATCCTTCTCAGCTGATGTTGCTTGTGCAGAGAGATTGGTTGAACTCCCTGCCAAAATAAGTTGGTCAACTGCGTGGACCACACCTTCTCTGACAAACATCTTAGAGAAAGTCCCAGGAAGCTTTTCCATAAGAATTTCTGCAATTTGTAAGGCAGGAACCAGAACTTGCGGATCTTTCCATGCCAACACGCCAGCCAAGAAACTATATATCATCAAAGTGACAATGCATAAGTTCTCTACCGAGAATATAGAGAAATAGCAACCCAATTGAACTTCTAGTTACCTTGATATATTTGTCACACTCAACAAGGACTGAATCATCTCAGCTGTGCTGAAATACATCAATTTTCCAATGACAGATATACATTTGTGGCGAACAGGACCATTGACGCTAGATCCATATATCTATTTCAAAAGCCAGACAAAAGTAACAAGTCAGAGAAGTCGAGGAATGAAGGAAATAAAGGATAATGAAATTAGAGCCAGTTTCTTTAAAAATTTATAAATTTATGAAACATAATTTGAGTATTTTAACAATTAAGTTTAAACAGAAAACCTGCATTAAAACTGGGAGGAGATCTATCCCAAATTGCTGAAGTAACTCAGGTTGATCATTTAATAATTTCTCACGAGCCAATATCTCATGAGCATTTCCATTTGTGTTTTCTTGTATCCCAGAACTGCCAGCAGAAGACTTTTTCACCACAGGACCCTTCACAAATAAGTTGGAGCTGACAGGAATTGAAATGGTTCCTTGTGGCAATGGGGGTAGAAGTTCATTTGCCAGGTTCACAATCTCAAATATCTAAATATTAGAAAAGAAAATTAGGACAGATTCATTTTTTCACAAAAAGAGAATTGAAAAACATTTCAACAATATAAATGATGCATTCAGTTTTATGATCTATCAAAATGAACCATAGACAGATAAAACTACTCATAAATATATCATAACCAAAAGAACTCCAAAGTACAATGTACCTGGTCTGCTGGTCTACTCAATGCAGGTGAAACAGAGGTGTTAGAAGAAACTCCAGAACCAGATAGTATATCTTTAAGAATGCCACTAATTCCAAGGAGAAGTAATGTTTTAGCTCCAAGAGGGGACCCACTTGCACATGTGGAAAGAAGCCGGATCAAACCCTGCATGTGCCAATGACGTCAAATGAACAACCCACCAAAGGTAAAAACATCAGATTTAATCCCAAAGAGAGATTACACTTACAGTATATGTTGGAGTGCTGAGAGAAGCCTGTCCACCGCCAGAACTGCTGGTAGAAATGAGGGAGGCAGCTTGTGTTACCAGTCCATGATTGCACAAAGCATCTAATTTGTCTGGAGATGATGCAAATGCTTCAGCTATTCGAGTCAAACAAACAGAGGCATACTCCAGGACCTACAAAAATTAAAATTGAACATTGTGAAAACAACTAGATAATTGACAACATAAGCTGTAGGTAAAGATTTCATAAACAAAATTTCCCCTGAACTATGGAAATTCAAGGAAAGTGAAGTTTTCATTTAGGACAAGTATGACAACAAAATATGACCTTACCTTTGCATCATGGTACTGAAGTAGGTTTGTCAAAAGAGGTACGGCTTCCATCACAAAGTCAGCTGCATCAGAAGGAAGCTTCTTGCACATATTTGCGGCAGTAGACAATGCCACCCGCTGAAACACGTGATTACATCAATATAGGCTTGCTGATTAAGGGCGTAAATGCAAATCGATTTGTCACCCATCAAAAACTATAATCATCATCTAGATGTAAGGATTTCATTGATGAGTTACCTGAACTCCCGTTGAGAAGAAATCCAAATAAGAAAGCACAGCCATCAGAGCTCCAGCTCGAAGACAGGCAGTTGGGTGCTCCTGAGAAATCTTCTTTAGAGCTTGAAGAGACTGTTCATGTCAACAACAATGTCTATCAGAATTCAAAACCAAGAAGAACCACAAGGTGTATCAAATAATGAGAACCTCATCTCAGGACAGGCAGGCCTGAACATAGATAAACAAATGCATATCCTTGGACGACAGACACCAACATAAGGTTAAGCACTTTAGAACCTCACAAGTAGTAGCGTAACACATTTCTAAAAAGAATTCAACACAAAACACCGTAGCATTGTTCGACATTCCAGATACATTATTTAATCGTTTAAAAGAGATTGATTGACTACGAAACAACCTGCTCAGCCAAGTCCATATACTCAATGGTAAGCAATCTTGCACAGAAAATAGACACCGCCCCATAATGCACAACAGCAGCACAAGATGAAGGGAGCACATCACAAAGATGGGTTAGCGCCCTGGCCGCAAGAAGCATGATATCAGGATTGCTCTCGTGATTAAGCAAGTCCACGAGCACAGGCACGAACGAGTCAACGGAGAATGTACTGAGGGATTCCTCAGTACCAATGGAAAGCATGTCACAAAGCTGGGTCAATGCCTCAACCTGACGACCTTCTTCCCCATCGGCACGCAAACCAGACAAAATTTTCTTGAGCCTGCCACTCTGGTGAGACGAGGAACCGGAACCACCCATCGCTGGTGACGGAAGCAGATCATCCAAACCAGCACCGAGTTTCCGAAGAAGCCCTTGAAGAGCGCTACTCGCAGACGTCAAATTCTGATGCAAAATTCCCACGCCACCCTCGCTATCGTTATCATCGTCGTCCCCAGCGCCTTCGCTATCCACGTTTAACCCCAACGCCCGCTCTCTCTCTCGCTCTCGCTCCGCATCCCTAACCCTAACATCTTGAAATTCCTTTTCCTTCCCTTTATCCGAATTTTCCCTATCGAAATTCTTGCCGCGACGATCACGACGCGACCCAGAGGATTCGTTGGTGGGGTCCATGGGAGGAGCGGAGTTTTTATTCTTGGACGAACGAGAACGCGTGTTAACGGAAGCGGCGGTGTTGTTGTTAGGGATCGAAGAAGAAGAAAGACGTGAGCGCTTGGCTGGACGAGTGGTGGGACCGGTCGTCGAGGATGAAGGGGCAGCTGAGGAAGCCTCCGCCCGCTTCCGGCTCCGAGTTTCCATACAAAACCCACTCACCCCTCAATTTTTCTCACCTCTCCTCGATCGATTATTCCCTTGCATCATCTCTATTGTTCCACACAAATATGTTTAATCACCGAAAACCCTAATTCCGAAGAAAATCCCCAATCTGTACCCGTACTCGTACCAAGCCTTAAATTATTAATTGAAACATTGAATAAGATGATCGAATCGATGAGGTTTTTCAATAAGGAGTGGGAGTGTAGTGAATTCAAAATCTTCCGGTGTCTCCAATTGTATCACACACAGTAAAGCGTTGCATGAAAACCCTAACGAACAAAGGAATAAATCAAAGAAAGGGACAAGGGCACCGAACACAAATACTCATAACGCTTATTTATACGTAACTTTCTTTGCCAATTTTTCCCTTTTTTTCCGTCCCGCGAATCCACTCGTCACTAGAACAGTGAGTGCACTCGCTTGCTGGCGCGAGCTGACCCCACGGCGTCGTTTTTGCTGCAATAACTCATTAATGAGCAAGTATATATGTATATGTATATATATAAAAAACTATAAATAAATATAAATATTATATATATATATGAGACTTCACTTCAAAAATAAGATATTTTATAAATTTATTTTCTTTAACATAACGAGAATTATTATTTATTAATAATTTTTTCATACATTCTCCAAGTATTATTAAATTAAGTTCAAGTTTTAAAATAAATCATTTTAAAATGTAATATACTTATTTTTTATTTAATAAATTTTAAAATTTTAAATATTATAAGAAATATTTTATTATATTATATAAAAATAACTTTATTTTAAAATATTCTTGAATTTGTTTTCATAGTACTTGTAATTTTTATATAAAAGTTTATTAGAATATATATAAATTTTCTACCACTTTAAATTTTATTACAGACGATAACATTTATTTTTTTAAAATTTTATTAAATTTAGAAAATGAAGTTAATTGATAATGATTATGAATTAATAGACTATAATATTCCTTTTTTCAAAGACATATAAAAATAAATTTTTAAATAAAAATAATAATTTAATTAAAATAGAGTAATAATGTAGAAAAAAATTACATTGTTAATTCAAAGATAAATTATTGAGTAAAAATTTTCGATTTTAATCATGTTTCATTTTAAATTTATATTTACATTATATTTTAACTTATTAGTAGTGTAAAGATTTTTTCATTGATAATGCACTAAAATTAAATTTAAAACATGCTCTAAATATAAGGAAACAAATAAAAAAATTCAATGAATTCGATATATTTCTAACATACGATTAATGCATTAGTTAAAAAATAATAAGAATGAGATGCTGATGATTATAGATGGAGAGGATAGACAAAGTAATAGATTCAACTTACTTAGTATATTTAAATATAACAATTAACAACATACTTCAAACATTTAAAATGAAAATTATATAAGAAAATTAAATAGGCAAAAGGTAAAATTGTAAATTAAAATTAAAATTAAATGTTGATGATTCAAATATCTAATTGTATATTTGCACATGTATAGCTAAAGTAATATTTTACCCCCAATCGTATGACAATTTTAAATTCAAAGTTATGATAAAATAATTATGAAAAAAAAACATTATAAAATATTAACTAATTGATTTAAAAAAGTCGATTGCATATGATTTTATTTTAGAAAATGTACGTGAAATTTTACATTGAATTTGTGAACTACAATAAAAACACGTATTTAAAAAGAAACAAGTATAACATTTATTATTTTTTTATATTTTTAAAATTTAATATGGATGATCATAAGATGAGTAAAGTTTAATAAGAAAAACTATTCAAATTAATTAAAATATGGTAATTAGAGTTGGGTCAATTTTTCCTTTTTTTAACATACAATCCAAACAAACGTGACTCAACTTTGAATTAGTTAGTTTGAATTACGCAATTGAATGTGTATTTGAAAAAGAAAATTGTGATATTTGAAATTTTAAAAGTTCTATGAATCTTTACACAGAAAATCTTGATGTATATTCTCATATAACAAATCATATGAGAAATTTGTATTTAATTTATTTGTTATTTTTAAATTATTAGTTTATCAATTGATAAAGTTGTTTATATTTTTAAAAATAAAAAACGGGTTTGTGAATCTTGATTTTCTTTTCTTCCTTGCCTTGCCCATTTTATAATTAATTAAGAATGAAATAATCTTTAATTAAGTTATATACCATATTATTAATTAATGTTCCTTTTTAAGTTATTGTTAGTATTATAATAATATTCATATATTTTATTAGTGTGTCAAACAAATGTGTTCAAATCAATTAAAAGGCAAGTAATAAATTTAAGTAAAGAATCATCGGTATCATAGTTATTATTATTATTATTATTATTATTAAAGTTATTATGAACTGATATGATAATATCCTATTTATGGTCATTCTGACTATTTTGGTCATTTATATAAAAGAAATATAAATATGGTATAAGGAGTTTCACAAAGGTATCACATGTGTCTCTTTCTTTACTTTTAGACGGTAGAATATTTAAGTCCAAATCCCACAAATTATGTAGGCATTAAATTAAAATTTAACAAATATAATGAAAATAAAAAAATGTATGTTTATAAAAACTATTTGTAATTACTAGTTTCTTTGGGCTTTTGTTCCTTTTATTCAACAAAAATGAGATAACTTAAATATTCAATAGACGAATACACATTTAACAATAAAACCTAAAGGTGTAGTAATAACAAAAAACATGATCATTTGCGTTATAGGTCTGTCATTGCTTAATTGCTTCAATTAGTTTCACAGGAATGGTCCTTTTCTTGGGGTAAAAAATGTTTACATTACACGTTTGATTTGAACGGAAGAATGGTGATCCGAGGAGCGCTCGAGGATATTGGAAGTAACACATACTTTTAGTAGAGAAAGAGAGAGAAAGCAAAGTAGGTTTGATTTGAAACAGATCTGAGAATTGAGATGGGTTTCTTTGGCACCATATTTGGTTTTTTTGGCTTTGGAATTGGGATTTCCATTGGTCTTGTTGTTGGCTATTTTATTTTTATTTACTCTCAACCTACGGATGTTAAGGTACTTAATACGTTAAATGATTCTGAACACATTATTTTGCTGTGTGTTTTACACCTGCTCTTTGTTTTTTCTTATTAATTGTGTAGGCTAAACAATGTTATCTAATAAGATTTTGTAATTTGAGATCATAAATGGCAATGTATTGCTTCTTGTGTGCCTTTCTGGAAATTTCAAAACATTGAAAATGATATGAAAATTTCTATTTGTATATATAACTTCAAAATTCACCAAAAAAAAAAAAAGAGATTTATATGAAGGCCATGTTGCACCTTAATATATACATATGTGAAAAACCAATTCAAAAAGAAATTTGAATTTGACTTCTCTTATGAATTTTTGAAATTTTGACATTTTTGTTCATAAATATTTAAGGCCATACTAACATGTTGTTGCATTCACAGGATCCCGAACTCCAACCATTGGTAGATGAAGACTCAGAAACTTTGCAACGAATGATTCCTGAGATTCCACTTTGGATAAAAAATCCAGACTTTGATCGAGTAAGCATCCATTGCGCTCATTTTTTGTCTCTTTGCCATCATGCACTATGAGTCTTGTTTATTTTTCGTGTCTTTTAACTATTGCATTGTTATTTGTTTGTGCTTTCGTGAAGCTCGATTGGCTTAACAAGCTTCTTGAATATATGTGGCCATACCTCGACAAGGTAAATATTTTTTTTTTTCAGTCTGTCATCAATTAACATAAAACCTTTTTGCTTCTTGTCATCTTTTGTCCAATTATTATTATTTTTTAATTTAGGCAATATGCAAGACTGCAAAGGACATTGTAAAACCCATAATTGCTGAGCAGATCCCAAAATATAAAATCGATTCTGTTGAGTTTGAAGTACTCACGCTAGGGTCCTTACCACCCACTTTTCAAGGTTAGTTGATCTGGACATGATGCATTCTAGAACAAAGACCCCTTTAATGGTTTTTGCAAATATTCAATATAGATCATAATATATATTTGGTTTTTACGATTTATAAAAGGGATATAGATCATAATTTATATGTGAATACTGGTTCTAAATATAAGTTGTGTTTTTGGGTAAGGAAACAAATTGACATCAAACTATTAGATATAACTCGTTTCTATTTTTATTTTTACCACATATTGATATTATTTCCTTTGTTATTTTTTTAAAATGCATATTTTCTTCTAAACAGGAATGAAAGTTTACGTGACTGATGATAAGGAGTTAATTATGGAACCTTCTATTAAATGGGCTGCAAATCCTAATGTCACTGTTGTAGTTAAGACATTTGGGTTGAAAGCAACCATTCAGGTAATTTTTTATTTTGTGTGTATGTGCATGTCTCAATAAGTGAAAAAAGGTGTAAGGTAGGAGAAAAGTAGACTCTTGTTAATGCTAAGAGTTTTAAACTTTTGCAGGTTGTGGATTTGCAAGTATTTATTGCACCCCGTATTACTTTGAAACCTTTAGTTCCAATCTTTCCTTGCTTTGCCAACATCTACGTGTCTCTCATGGAAAAGGTTTGTGACATTTAGGTTTATTACTTTTCTTGACTACCAATCACCTGAATACATGTAAAACATTTTACACATACACTAATGTATGTCATAAGTTTATAATGGTTGTTGTCAACCATATTCAAGTTTGAATGAAGATTCTAACTCCCAAAAGAATAGTTGACGATTGGTATCAATGTTGAAAGTAGCCACTTAGAGGATGATAGGAAATTTGATTCATATGGGAAAGAAGAACTAATATAGTTTATTCATTTTGGCACAGCGATATTAAAATATAAGGCATGATCTTCCTATTGAAACTGTAAATTCTTGATAAACCGTTATCAACTTATCATCTTATATTGCGTACTTGAATTGTCATGTTATCTACTTGAAAAAATTATGACCAGATTACTGGAGCAATATTGTTATTTGTGAGGAAATACCAAACTTATATTTAAGGAAAATAGAAATCATTACTCCTTTTTCATTTCTATAGAATTTGACTGACAAACAATAATTTCTTTGTCATGTAAGGAATCACTTCAATAATTTTTGTAAAAGAGAAGATCATGCTCAAATAACTTGAGTTTTTTCCTCGTATACATGAGTAATTTTTTTTTTTTAGCTAAAGATATTATATGCCCAAGATTGACATGCAATTATTCTTTCAATACTTCTTTTGGTGTTGTTACACAATTGCATGTTGTACCTTTATTTTTATAATTGTACTTAACTTCCTTCTCTTTTGCTTTGATGTGTTTTATTATGTAGCCACATATTGATTTCGGGCTAAAGCTTATAGGGGTTGATCTTATGTCTATTCCTGGCCTTTATAGATTTGTTCAGGTACGTGATCATGGTTTACTATTTTGGTTTTTTTTCCTTTCATTTTGGTGTTGGGGTTTAAATCTACTTATATTAATCTTATATTCTTAAGCAAGAGGGGTCACCTCTCTCTATAATAAGTTGTCTCCCGTCATATTTTGAAATATGGAATACACTTTTATTTTTTTTATTGTAGTGTCGACCATTAATTTATTGGGACTTGGGAGCATTATCATGGGGGAATTTCAAGTTCTTAATACATGTGACATTAGTTTAGTAGATAAATAAATCACAACAAAACATATTCATGACTATAATGAGGTGAAGTTGAAGGGAAAAAAATATATTATAGAGGTTCAAGGATAAACGCTTATGATTTTGTTGTCACTTTATAGTTTAGTGAGGATATAAAAATTTAATGCCTTCTTCTGAAAGATTAATATGGTCTAATGGTGGCAACGAGGTGATGTTATTTTAGACTTTATCCGTAGTTATTATGCGTTGATTAAAAGATTTATGGCTTTTAAACTACTTTAAATATTATTGTTTTCAGGAGCTTATCAAAGATCAAGTTGCAAACATGTATCTTTGGCCCAAAACCCTTGAAATTCAAGTAATAGATCCAACAAAGTATGTTGCTGCATTTTCGTAAAATATTTGTCATTATGTCTTTGGAGTTATTTTTAACTATTTTTGTATTTTTATGTTTTTTTTTTTATAATTCTACCGGGATCTAAGAGCTTTGAAGAGGCCAGTTGGAATTTTAATTGCAAAGGTTTTGCATGCAATGAAGTTAAAGAAGAAAGATCTTCTTGGTGCATCTGACCCTTATGTGACGTTAAATCTTACTGAGGATAACCTGCCGTCGAGAAAAACTTCTGTGAAGCACAAGAATTTGAACCCTGAATGGAATGAGGAATTTAGTTTGGTTGTTAAAGATCCTGAAACCCAAAGTTTAGAGCTTCATGTTTATGATTGGGAGCAGGCATATCTCTACTTAAAGTTTTTATATCTTTTAGTTTCTTGTTATGCATCTAAATTGAATATTGTTTCTGCATGCTTAGGTTGGGAAGCATGACAAGATGGGTATGAATATGATTCCCTTGAAAGAACTTACACTCGAAGAGCCTAAAGTTTTTACTCTTGACCTTCTGAAAAATATGGAACCCAATGATGTCCAAAATGAAAAATCCCGCGGACAAATTGTTCTAGAATTGACATATAAACCTTTCAAGGAGGAGGAATTGGCCAAGGGTTTTGAGAAGACTCTGTCAATACAAAAAGCCCCTGAAGGCACTCCTCCTGGTGGAGGTTTGCTCATAGTTATAATACATGAAGCTCAAGATGTTGAGGGAAAGTATCATACTAATCCACAAGTACGACTTATTTTTAGAGGAGAGGAAAGAAAGACGAAGGTAATGGATCCCACTACAGAAAAATATGCATAAAATAGAATGTGTATGTTATGTTCAATACTTCAATCAGAATTTGAAGTTAATTTTTAGAATGTATGTATGAATATTTTTTTACCATTACAATTTACAGAGCATGAAAAAGAACAGAGATCCAAGGTGGGACGAAGAGTTCCAATTTATAGTGGAGGAGCCTCCCACTAATGACAAACTACACGTGGAGGTTGTCAGCACTTCATCACGAAACCTATTGCGTCAGAAGGTACATAATTCTTAACAATTTCATTCATCTTGTAAAGACTTTTGCTACTACGATACTTAGACTAGTCTTTGAATGTTGAAATGGATTAAAATACTTATGAATTTTGCATCAACATTCAGCGAGTTAAAATTCAGATATGCATAATGCAATGTGCCAAAAGAGAGAGAGAGAGAGACTAAGAAACGTATGACACAAGATGATTGGTAGTTTTTATGTTTCTAAAAGTTAAAACATATGAAATTGATTTCATTAGTTTGGAGGAATATTATTTTGATTTTATGCAGCAGAGTTTTATTCTCACAAGAACATATCAATCTTTTGTTGCTTACCTTTCATGCTACTTTCATGTGATGAAGTTTTATTGTTTTGACATTAGGAATCCTTGGGTTACGCTGACATTAGTCTTTCAGATGTTGTTGCCAACAATAGAATTAATGAGAAGTATCATCTTATAGACTCCAAGAATGGTCGCATTCAAATAGAGCTATTGTGGAGAACTTCATGAGTTGGTTAATAAATTTCTCTGCTAGCCTATACTTTATCTATCTTTTATTTTTCTTCTCTTAAAATTGACGAGTCTTGCATTCAACATAAGGAAGGGTGACTGGCATTTTTTGAAGTTTAGTAGAGGTAGACTGGTTTATTGTTAATCATGTACATGTCTATCAAAATAAAATTGCTGGTTTGAAAGCAAAATCACATACATGATCTTATTAGGACATAAATCATAATGATTCACTTGATCGCTTTTGGAAGACATTTATCCTATTTGCATATCATCTTGTTAAGTCAAACAGAACATGGTGACGAAATGTATGCAACATCATTAGTTTTTTTTTCCTAAATTATGATTTATTAAATACTTAAATGTCAAATAACGAATGTTATATGATGAAGCAACAAAAAGAACATGATTGATTAAGGATTATAAAGACAACGATACTCCTTTTCTCATTAAGTTATCCCTACCTTGCTCTATCTCCTTGTTTTATAAGTTTTAATACTACTAATTTTGTGCTATTATGTACGAGAAGACGTTAACATATTTAACATATAAGGTGTGCAAGAATAAACAGGTAAACATGAACAGCTCCAACTAAATTCATATTTTAAGTATGTATGCATATAAAAAATAATTTTTCAGTTAAGATTTTTTGGCTAGTGTTTTTTTTTAAAGAATTATTGATAAAAAAAACTTAGCAGTACTTGTGAAAAAATCTTAAATTATGCTTGAAGTATAT
Organism: Abrus precatorius; assembly: GCF_003935025.1. Lineage (NCBI taxonomy): Eukaryota > Viridiplantae > Streptophyta > Magnoliopsida > Fabales > Fabaceae > Abrus > Abrus precatorius. The sequence goes on from NW_020874384.1 coordinate 21,653,290, forward strand.
AACTATTCGTTGTCTTGGGACTGTCCAAGTGTGCTTGTTTCTTCTTTTTTACAGTGACTCAATTAATGGATATGTAAAATATAATATTTTTAATCCTATAAAGAAAAGAAGGAAAGATTGCTCTTCAATTTGTCTCTCTCCCAATGAAATCTTTTCATATACATAATCAAATATTAAATTTTAATTAATATACTTAAGAAGTACAATTATTTACTAATTATATCAATTTTTGTTGGTAGACTAATATAAGAGATGTAATTGATCTTTTTTAACACAAAAGTTAAGATAAAATGTTTTGCCGTATTTTTAAAACAAAAATTTTGAAGGTGTATTTTTTTATCATCATAAAAAAGTTAAGTCCAACAAGGTGTGCTAAATAAAATTATTATAAAAAAAACATAATTTCACTTTGGTTGGTCATGCAACTTTTCAAGTTTATAATCATTCCCATGTATTAGTATATTATATAGATGATTACGTAATGATTCCTATTCAGCTTCCATCTGTTTTTTTAACATAAAAATCATTCCCTGACTTCTGGAGAATAGAACAGTTTCTGAACTTCAACTGTTACAGTGTTGATTCGGATGCAGCTGCCTAGCTAACATCGCTGTAAAACTTTCGTAGACAACTTAGACTTAGTGGTTCATCTTCATCATGAAGTTTCCTTAATGCTATAAAGGAATCCAATTGTATTCAACACCTATTAAAGTAATTTTTGGTATACAAAACCAAAAAAGTTAAAAATAAGGGTGCAAACTCCCGACTCCAATAAATCAAACTGTGTTGTACCTACCATACCGTGAGATAAGCTGATAAGGTAGAACATTATCGTTCTCATCTCGCACCAAACGTCGCATACATTGAAAGTTTGGAAGTTGAAAGGTGACACTTTAGACTTTGAATTTGTAGGACCCATAAACGAATAAGGTTTTTAATCGTGTTAAACTCCATTAACTTCATTCTACTTTTATTTTATTTTTTTGATACATTGACTTCAGTCTAATTTACCCGAGTCACAAGTGGATTAAACAAAATCAAATAAATTGTCATTCAGCAAGCAAGTGATCATTTTTTCTTTTATAATAAAAAAATCAAATATAATCGTTAAAATGGTAATACGTTTTTAGTTTTCACATTGGTCTTGTGAGTTTATACAACATCTGTCCCTCGCTCTCTCGCTCGCTATATTCGCAGCAAGCAAAGCAAATTCTCTCATCCCAATCAATAATTGTCTTTTCGGCCTCAATCTCAAGTTTCAACATTTATGAATTGATAATTCTTCTTAAGTCTTGTTAGTGCAGTAGATAGGAATGGGCCTATGCAATTTGGCGGCAACTTCGTTTAAAAATTAAAGCATCTTCTTCTCAAATCATCCCTGCTTCCAACAAAAAATTTTAGGTTCATTTTTCTTTCTTTGCCTTCTTTTGTTCATCTTTTGCTTTAATTCAACATTTATTTTTCTTTTCTTTTCTTTCTTTCTTTAATGCCGTCATAATTCAACATTGATTCAAGAACAGGAAATATTGAGAACCAGCATAGGTAAATCTTGTGCAGATTACACTAGGAATTGAATCCATAGCTGTGTGGGGGTTGATTGACATAAAGGAAAAACGCAATGACAGTTGAAAGGAGATATGTTTTGGTGGGAATTAGAATGGATGGCCATAGCAGACAATTGCTGAACTGGGCTCTCGTTAAAGTTGCTGAACCTCATGATTCTGTTATTGCACTCCATGTAGTTAGAAGTGCAGGTAACTGTGTTCAAAGTTCTTACAAATTGGCACATGTGCTTCCTTTTATTTTATTCCTGAAACACACAATTTACTTGCCCTTGTAATTTCTTTTTCCTACTTTAAGTTCAGATTATGTTTCCAAAAGGAAGCTCTTGGTGGAGGGTTATTTCGACGTTTATAAAGGGTTATGCGACGTGAAAAAGGTACGTACAAAATAATGTTATACACCCAATTATTGTTACTTGTACATAGGAATAACGTATTTGGCTACGTTGAATTTCAGGTAGGTCTCTCCTGTCAGATCTTGACAGGAAGTTCCTTTCGAAATATTCTTGTTAGAGAGGCAAAAAACTGTGCTGCTATGGCTCTAGTGGTAGGGTATGTCGAGCTTGTATTTCACAAATTTTGTTTGCGAAATTGGGTTTATATAATTCATTTTTATTCCCCGATTTTCTGATTATTCCAAGACAAATTTCATTTTTCAGGGGTGGAGCTTCCACGGCTAAATATTGCGCCAAACGACTACCACCCACCACCAATGTTCTGGCAATCCAAGGTGCGAAAATTGTCTTCAGAAGGTTCACCGATGAAAAACTACCAGGTTTGGTATATCATGCGAGTCTTCACTTTTCTTGTCTTCCTTTATGAGAAAATCAAGCACCCAGTGGCAAAAGAAACCATAATAAGCTTGTTTCCAATTATGATAGGTGGTCTCATAGAGGATCCTAGACCAAGCCTTAGTACAGTGGTTTTTTCTGAATTTGGTGACTCCAAGGTGGAGAGTGAGAAATTAACTCGCGATGATAGCAGAGAATTGGAGGAAGATGCATATAAAGGAGCACAAAGTTGCATGAAAGTGTTGGGTGACCCCTCAGAGCAGAAGCTTGGGTGGCCACTTCTCCACAGGGCCTATACAGAAATCTCACAGACCCATCATGTAAGGGACATGCCTGTTGTGCAATGGGTAATGAGCTTACCAAATCGTTCACCGAAGAAAAATCAGCACTGTTCGACCATTGACGACAATTCATCCGAAAGGGGCATTAATGACAACGAAGATGAGAGCTACAAAAAAATTTCAGCTCCATCTGTTGAACTGCCAAAGAGTCTGGAAAGGGTTTTAAACGTTAATACATTCAGTTGCAGGTGGTTCAGCATTGAGGTTCTTAAGTCTTGCACTTGTCAATTCTCTTCAGGTTAGACAAACACTGCTGCTTACAGAAAATTTGATTGGGAAAATTCTCTTCTAAGTTTAACTAGCATTCTGTTACAGAAAATTTGATTGGGAAAGGAGGGAGCAACCGTGTGTACAAAGGAATCCTCCCTGATGGGAAGCCAATTGCAGTCAAAGTTCTGCAGTCATCAAAAGTAGCCTTGAAAGATTTTGCCCGTGAGGTGGAAATAATATCCTCATTAAAGCACAAAAGCATCACCCCTCTACTTGGGATTTGTGTTGATGACAGTGCGTTCATCTCTGTTTATGATTATTGCCCCAAAGGAAGCTTAGAGGAAAATCTACACGGTAAAGCTTCAGTGATTTTTTTTTTCACTTTTCAACTATGGTTAAAATTACTTGAAAATGGATATGACGCTGACATGAAACTAGAAATGGATATAGGCAAGACCGAGGATGGTTCATTCTTGTCATGGGAAGTCAGATTTAATGTAGCTGTTGGGATTGCTGAAGCACTCAATTTCCTACACAATGAAACTTCGAAGCCCATTATACATAGAGATGTCAAGTCTTCAAACATTCTTCTTTCCTATGGGTTTGAGCCACAGGTACTCGTTAGTTTGATACTTAGTATTGAGAGGAATTCTTTTTGGATGAAAAATGATAGACAGGAAGAACTTTTGCCACCATTTTTTTTTGTTCGAATAATGTGACTTACATGTTGACTCTTGGATGGATGAATGGTCCCTATCACTTTATTTCATACATCCTTGCATTTCATCAAAATTCCTTTTTTTTTTTGGCTGGTCAACATTGTTCTTTGTAGAACGATACTTGTATGAAAAAAAGTAACGTTACGCTTGAAATTTATGATGTGACTTATTATTGTCCACATGTGGCAGTTATCTGATTTTGGGCTTGCCATACGGGGACCAACAACTTCATCTTTTATGACTCATAACGACGTAGTAGGAACTTTTGGTTATCTTGCTCCTGAATACTTCATGTATGGAAAGGTCAGTGACAAGATAGACGTCTATGCCTTTGGTGTAGTGCTACTTGAACTAATATCAGGAAGGGAACCTATCAGCTCTGAGACTTGCAATGGACAGGAGAGCTTGGTCGCGTGGGTAAGAGCTCTCCACATTTTAGACTGAATTTTGACTTATTTTAACGATATAGAATATATATCTCTATGAATTTACATATAAACAATGATTTCATTTTTCAGGCAAAACCAATATTAGAAAGTGGTGATGTTGAAGGTTTATTGGATCCAAATTTACAAGAGAAGTTTGATGAGGCTCAAATGCAAAAGATGGTTCTGGCAGCATCTCTGTGCATTAGACGGGCTGCACGGCTACGTCCAACATTGAATCAGGTAATACCAATGACTCTCAAGCTGTTAAATCCATGGTAGAAGTCACATTTTCATTATTTTTAATAAAGTTTAGCTCCTGAAGTATATCAGTTTCATGATGCACAGATTTTGAATATATTAAAAGGATACGACGGGAAAGTTGAAAACTTCTTCAACGCCTACCAGAATGATTCTGAAAATCAAGAAAATATTGATGACGAAGTCTATCCAAATTCAAGTGCAGATTTGCACCTGAGCCTGGCATTACTTGATGTGGACTATGACACTGCATCAAATAGCAGTACAGTCACCACAGAGCACACAATGATGAACATTTGAAAGAACAATGGAGCAGATCATCTAGTTTTAATTAGCTTCTTTCAATTTTATGGAACCTATAGTAATAGGTAACAGTTTGTAGGGGGGCAGTTAAATAAATAATCTGCCCCATTCCCATTAGGAAATGACCAGTAGATTTGAAGAGAGGTGGTTTCCATTTGAGGTTTCCCTTTAATAATAACTGATGGGTCGCTGGCTCAATTAGGGCTGTTAGAATGTGTACGACATGGACACCAACTTATAGGTTTGAATTAATTTTGGTTTATTTTTTTGCCCAACTCATTCAAGTTTTTTTATTTCTTTGGTCAAATTTGTGTGATTAAGTTTGAGCTAGTCTTTTATCAAGTTTGAGGTAGCCTGATTGCTTCAATTATAGAACATGTATTGAAACTAAATTTGGGGAATTTTTCTATGACCCAAATAATTTTTTTTGGGCTCTCCTTGCAGAATTGGGATTCCAAAACAGGCTGGCATTGTGAGAAGTAATTATTTTCAGTTTCCACCGTCAGAAGAGGTTTCTTCAATTATGGAAAGCCAGCGAGGCTGTCTCTAATTTTCAAAACCAATCATCAATCAGCATAGATTCTAAAAACCAAAAGTAATTTAAAATGAAGATAACATTACAATTACAATAGGCAGCGAAAGGCATTGATTGATTGATTCCCGAGCAGAGTGAGTAGGAGTTGGGAATATACATTACAATTGGAACAGAAAAAGGAAAGCGAAGATTTAAAAGTCACATAACGACACAGGCAGAGGGGTTCTCGTCACTGAAAGCGGTGGTGTAGCGGACCTCAGTGGAGCTGGCACGAGCGAGATGAGAATACTGAGAGTCGTCGGTGTTTCGGACACAACCGGAGGGGGCTTTCCTGTCGTAAACTCCGGGTGCGTAGGGGTGAGCAACGACGTCGTAGGGGACATAGGGCCACAGCTCTGCTTTCTTTCCGGTGCGGTGAGCGATGCGAGCGACGACCTTAGAGGGTTCGACGTAGCCGACAACGGTGACTTTGTTGGCCTTGCGCTCCACTTCGACTTGGTTGACCCCTTTCATCCCCTCGACCGCCTTCCTGACCTTCCTCTCGCATCCTTCGCAGTCCATCTTCACTTTGACCTCCACCGTCTGATCAGTGACACAGAGACATATCTATTATTAGAAATACAAAACTTCTGGAACTGGATCTGGATCTGGATCTGGATCTGATGATGAACGAAGTTACCTACCTGCAACTGCTTGCGCTTCTTCAGCTTGGAACTGCCACTGGAACAGTCAAAGAGCTCCGAGATGTGATCGAGGGCACCCATTCGTCCTTGAGCACTGAGGTGAGTGAGATGAGTGTGGAATAATAGATTATAAGGAACCCCAAGTGCATGGCCCCACCAACAACATTACGGTGTTTTGGAATCTCAGATAACGGGGATGAAATCTGTACTGCCACGTGTCTCTCCCTCTGACTGGACGGTGATCGTTACAGAATCGATAACCGCCCACGGACACATTTGAATGTCCCAAAACACTCTGTGGCTCCCACCCAATTTACATCCTATTTCAATCCCGACAACCCGCCCGCCTCTCTCCCTTATTCGCAAATTAAAAAAATCATTAAATTTAAAATTGTAAATCTAGTTATCATATTATTTCATAAAATATTTAAAATATATTGTTTAATGAGTTACTTATATTAAGTATTTGTCATATATAATTATTTAGAATTGAGTTAAATAGATAAGAATTACTTATTCTTATGAAAACCAACTAAAAAAGCGTTATGTAAATAAACAAAATGTATTATATTTTCTTATTCTTATAATTGAATTTTTTTAGTTTAACTTTTACATGTTGTATATATTATAACTTTAACAAATAATATTATAAGTATTTGTTAATAAATGTCATTAAATACACACCTATTGTGATTTTTAATGCAAGTAAAATAATACAAAAGTTGGAATCACTTAACAAATGAGTCAATATCACAATGAATTGTATGAAATCAACAAAGATAATGAGGAAAGGAGAGAGCTTGGTGGAGACTATGGAAAACAAAGTAAGTTGTTGTAAAAATAATGATAGGGGTGTGTGCAGGGAGAGACAGGGATAATTTTGAAAATAACAAAAAAATTAAATTAAAAGGGTGTCATATAGAAAAAAGGGTGCAAGGAAATCTCCTTAGCCGAAGTCTTGGGCCATGTATATTAATACAGAACCCGGGGATACTGACCCAAAATTAGGCCCAATGTTTTGAAGCTTTCCAGCATGGGCCAATATTAAAAATAAAACGTTGGGTTAAATAGGGTACAAGGTAACAAGGCTACCCCTAGCCCTTTGTTTATATAATAAAATGAAAATATATGTGCAGTGGATAAGTATTTTAAATTAAGATAAAATTTAAAATGTATAGATTAAAAAATACTTCAAAATATGATGGACATATGTATGACAAATTCAGTTATAGTTACAATATAGGTATTGAAAAATTAAAATTACAAAAAATCAACAAGAAAAATAAAGTATTCTATATTTGATAATAAGTAATGTTAGTACATAATATATATTTTTTGTTAGATTTTTTTTTTATCTAAACCTGAAGTATCTTTGAAAAAGACAACAATATTCACACCAGTAAAATTACATGCAGCAAGCCGGATGCTGATAGGGGAAGCAGATTACATCCACAGGTGTAATTTGATACAGTTATGCGTAAACTTATGTTCATAATTATTTATCTTTGAAAGGATCAATCAGTTTATAATATTACAAAATTGCTCAATTGTGAAGTCTCTGGGAAACAAGTGAATGAGAAGGAAGAGAAAAAAAATATGGACTACATTTAGATTTGCTTTGAAAGGAGAGCTAATTATGATGAGAGAGAAAAAGAAATATGAGGGTATGGGGTGTGTAGTTGGATGACTGAATGATCCATGCATATCCACTTGCTGTTATTCACACAGACTGACTCACTGGTAAACAATAAAAGGAACATGTAGTGGGGAGTGTTAGTCAATGTTGCACGAGAAACACTCAAAAGCTCATTAGCTCTATCCTTTCTCTGTTTTGCGTTAGGCATTGAAAAGCGACCCCATATAACAACAAGATGTGTGCAAGCAAAGCCATGCATGGGATCGAGATGGGTCCTTCCCCCACAAAGAGACACTTTCAAAATTCACATGACTTGCGTGTGTCGGCCTCCAATGTAGAAAGCATATGAGAATTCAATCCTCACATCATCACATTAACTATCTTTCTCTATCCCACTCATTTCTCACCTACACAAAAATATATAAATAAAAAAAGATTCGATTTTCACTTTTATATTAAGTTAAAATATTGTGGTTGATTTTGTACTTTCTACTTTGATTTGATCTGTGTTTGCAATTTAATCTGAAACACCCTCAACTTCCACCACCAAAACAAAAAGAAGGTAAAGGGAAAATGTTAGGTAGCGTTTACTGATGTGTGTACTGTTTGTTGTCAATTAATTAATGGAAAAACAAACACGAATAACGTCACAGTTTAGCTTCACACATATATAATGTGAAAGTATAGGTTTTACTTATTTGGAACCTGTGAGCTAGATAAAACTAATGGAATTAGATCTGTTAACCGACTTAAACTTTTATATTCAATCAATTTGTCCTTACCTCTTTTAATCCTCTCCTCTCTGCAGTTTATTAAGTTGTCAGCTAATATCGAAACACTAGTAGTTCTCTATTATCTCTGGTGACACAAGGACCAAAAACATGTGCAAATGCATGCAGGCAATGGCAACAAACTACTCTGCACCAGCCAATTTGTTGTTACTTGTATAGTTGTGTATTAAAAACATTGCAACTTCGATGAAGTATACATTTTATTGAAGATTGCATAATTAATGACTAAACAGAATATTTATGTATGAGGCGGTAAAAAAATTAGTATAGAGAGCCAATACCTCTCTTTTTTAGAGAAGGCGACCGCAATACAATGATTAAACTCAACATTATTCTATCGCTTTTTTTTTTTTTCTTATTTATCTAAAGGTGTGGAAAATTAGCATTACGTACGTGGATCAGTAGATGTCGAAAACATGATTGACTACTAACAATAAAACGTACAAATCGTATTATCTAATATCCCTGTCATTGTAAATACTAACAAAAGGATCAGGCAGAGGTTGTCGTTTTGAAGAAAAGACCACGCAACTTGTTTGTCACTTCCACGGCAACGTTTCAGCCAAGGCATGTACGGACGAATTCACCAACTTACCCTCAATTATATATACTGTGGCGGTGGTCCTTAGATTACCAAAAGCATTGAATCGCCTCTGCTTTAACCCATTCGAGTCAGAAATAAATAATAATACCGTGATCAATGAAAACCTGCCAAAAGTAGATGGTTCTTTTCAACTCAAATTTGTGGTGGAGTAGGATAGGGTTTTGATATACCAATAGCATAACTTGGTGAAGTGAGCAAGTTCGGTGCTTAATCAACGGTGTATCTCTGGCGTGCCCATGTGAAATTAAATGGGGCAAACTCCAATTACATTTGCATCACTATTTTTCAAATGATAGCGTCACTTTTAATTGTGCATGACTATATATGGGGAAATGCTAACGTACAATTTTTAGCTACTTAGTACTCATAGTCATACATAATAAATTAAAAAGATGTAATAAACCTTGAGTGATTAGCTTATTGAGTTTGGCTAACAATTAATAACAATAAGTTGCGGTTGTGGGTGTGTTTATGTAAAATGTTACTCATACGACATTTTATGATGCAATTTGATTTATGCAAGGTTTGCAAGGGTGGCTCAGAAGTTGGTACAAGATAGTTTAATTGAACTGAGGCATTGCGCAGACTTTGAATTTGACCTGCACAGCAATGTAATATAGTATGAGGGAGTAGATGGAATAATCACATAATGAGGGACCCAGTCCACTCGCTCCACCAAAGATTTTCTTTGGTTTGAAACAACGATCCATTATTTGTGACTGTCCAAAATCAAAGTCCAAAAGTGAGGAATAATGACGTTGAAGGACTTGATTTTTGTGACCGATTCTTTTGAGTCCACTACGGACAAATAACTTGGGGAGGTGGAGGTGGGACTGAGCTTGCTGCATAAGTTGCATGTCGCTTTGCTCAAAGTTCAAAAACTAAAACCAAAGACAAGTAGTTGAGAAGTTTCAGCGAAGACTTTTTGCATCAAATACGAGAAATGGGCTATGCGTGTTGGAACATCCCCGTCTTTAATAATTAGTTTCAACAAAGCAAAACCCCATATTCCACGAGAGAAAAAGAAAGAGAAAGATGGGTTTTCTTTGATTGCAAAACCGAGTCAATGGGGGGTGTGATACTTGCATAGTAATACAGGTTGGTTTCACATGGATTGCACCCTACCATTGGGTGCGGTTGCGCAAGAGCCGCTCATGGTGGGTGGCCTGCACGTGGGTCCATCACCTCTCATCATCACTCACCACACCATAACATTCAGATATCCTTACTGTTTCTGCTTTCCCCATCTGCCTCACTTTCCACTCTTTTGCTAAACCAAATCCAATTTCAATGCTTACAAAATATATCAAATAAAATATACACGTTAGGACTTTTCTGAAACACCTAGGGAAAGGAAACACGGTTGTATTTTTAACTTTTTGTGTTTGAGGTGTTGCCTGACATAAACTGCTATATCGTTTCCGTGATTTTGGATTCCCCCGTAAGCGTCTAAGGTGGGGTGGGGTCATATATGCTCATGCCTTCCTGTTGCATGTGCAGTTCTAGAAAGATATAAAGTCCAAAACTTAACCGAGTTCAAGATCATTATATATATTATAACTCAAGGTTATTACGTGTACTTTTTGGCCCTTGGCTTTTGGTGGATGAGAAGGTTTATACACACTATCAACCACTCCGAAAGCAATTTGTAACCAAGTTAAGTTAAAATTGCTTAATTCTGCGTAATTGGTTAGCTGAGATTAAGAGAACATGCATCTTATCTTCAAATCAAGATCTCGGTTGTTGCTCCAATCGGAATTATATATCCGCAATGTTGCTGTAACTTATTTGTAGAAAATGATGAATGACTTCAAATCGTGGCCAACAACTCTGCTTGTATATCGAGAAGACTATTAAAGGTTTAATTGACATAAAGAAATACTAGGATGGATTTCACTTTCCCAGTTCTTTATGTGTTTAAATTGCAACATATTATCTTTTATCTTAAATATATGTGTGTATACTTCCGTTTTTTTAAGAGATTAATGCGCGACATTGTTAGTATTGACTGAATGATTACCACTTTGGTATTTATATGCTTTAAATTAAAATAGATCGCATATGATAGAAAATAAATTAATGTTTCATGAAACAACACGTATAAACTTTCTAACTTTTCAAGTTGAAATCGTATTTTTAAAAATCAAAAGTGGTGATTTTTCTAATAACATTATAAAAATTTAATTAGAGGATAAAAAGATACATAATTAATGTTAAATATAATATACATGTTTGAAACTTGTTGGTTTATTCAAAAGAGATGTCAAGACTCTTAAAAATATAAAGGTACCAAAGCAAAAACCTTGTTAGTTTATTTTTTTTTTTAATAAAAAGTAAAGTGTTAGTATAAATATCATGAATTATATTAAATATATTATACTAATAAATAAATTTTATTTGTAAAACATTAATGTTCAATCGATTATATATTAGTATAATGCATTATTTGTTAGTATAAGCTTTTAAAATTTGTATTAATAATTAATTTATTTTTGGTTAGGTGAAAGATTGTGTTAACAAATATTATCTTAACGCCGAACTGTTTACATGGTTAGTTTTAAATTTAATAAATTTTATGGACTAAAAAAGAGTAATATTTTATTATATTAGATAAAAAAATTAAAGAGATAGAATAAAAAAAAAAAATCACATTTAAGTTAAGATTAAACTGAAAAATTCCTTTTAATTTTTATTATTATAGTGTCAGCACAAAACTTAGGATTACAATAATTTAAATTTAATGAATTCAAATTTTGATCACGGGTATGAAAATGGTTTGAATCCTCATCCTTAAATAGTAGTGTTATATTTTAAATTAATGTAGTTCTGTTTTGACAGGATTTTTGTCTAAAATAAATTTGGCAATATACATAGAAACCGTCATTGTACATAATCAATATACGGAATATCATTTACTGCTGATGTCATAGCTAATACGATATTATAATTTAATCTATGCCATAATAAAAAAATAATCAACATATCTTGAAAGGACGTGGAGATTTATGGGGGAAAATTGTTAGAAATATAGAAACGACAAAAACAAGAAGGCTAAGCTTCAGTTGTGGGGAGTAAATCCTACGCTGTGAATCCTTTTCCATTGCAAACGATGAAACTGCTGAAAAATCTGAGACTGTTTTTATGAATGGAAACAGACATTTATGTGACACACTCCGCAAAGGAATTGAATAATTTGTATTCAAAAACAAACAAACGCCTCTGACCCGATAGTTCAGTCACAAAATCTGCATGTTGCTTACCGCGTCCCGCACTCCTTTTTCTTTAATGCTTTGACGATTGATTGAGAAAAAAGAGGAAGAAAGTTCAATGAAGAGATAGAGAGAGAAACTCCGCAGTATCCTATTTTCAGTTACTTTTTTTTATTTCAATTCCAATCTTTCCATTCATTTCAGTTACCCTTTTATATCTCCTAACTATAAATATATTTGCTCAGAGGCACTTTGATGATAAATGCTCGATCCTGTTTCAATTCTCAACACCCTCATCTGTATTGTCTCTTCTACAACACAGCCACCCAGATGAATCCCAATATGTTTGTTGATGATCCCACTCTTTTATTTTTCTCTAGCTGCAATCATTCCGACAAGTACAATCACATCATTCAATCTTTAACGCCAATTTCTCAGAACTTGGCACTTGAGTTTGGCGAACTGAAGGACAATGAGGTTGATCGTTATATCATATTACAGGTTAGTTCGAATATTTTATGGCATATTAGCTCATCTTCACAAGTGAGTTTGAGTTTGAGTTTAAGTGGAACATAGTTTAATTGTCTTTTTATTTTCCTGTTTATGCCAGACCGAAAAACTCAGAATTTTGTTGCAAGAGCAAAGAGCACAACAAGTGGCAGAATTGTTAGAAAAGGTAGAATCGGACGCATTTTATATGTTAAGTCAGAAAGACGAGCAATTAGCACAAGCAGCAAAGAAAAGGATTGAGTTAGAAGAATTTTTGAGAAGGCTAGAAGCAGAAAATCAATCGTGGAGACGAGTGGCCCAAGAAAATGAAACTATGGTATTATCGCTACATAACGCTTTAGAACAGATGAAAGAAAGAGCTTCTCATGTGATGGCGATGGAAGATGTTGAATCCTGCTGTGATGAAATTAGGAGAGACATGGGAATGGAAGAACAAATTTGCAAAGGTTGTAATTCTCGAAGCTCGTGTTTTATGTTCCTTCCTTGCAGACACCTTTGTTCTTGCAGAAATTGTGAGGCCTTTCTCCAAGCTTGTCCTGTATGCAGAACGCAAAAGAAGTATAGTATAGAAACTTTAATTTTTTAAATTAATATTCTCATGTAGAAGATGTGCTTAAATGTTGATATAAGATATAGTCAGGAGCATATCCCCGAGCATGTTTTGATATCAAACATACAACTTTTCAATTCATGGTCTTTTTCTAGGTTTCGCTATTTGGATGCGATGTCTCATTTGAAAGTAAACAGATAAACTTTTAAATTTGGCAAATTGGCAATCACATCTAGATGATTTTTGTTTATCTGAAAATCTCCATATATTTTTTAATTTCCTAGCAGATGGCTATCTCAACAAGAAAATCTTAACACAATTTTTTTATGAAAGAAACTTAAGAGTTCTGTTACATTCTGCCTCAATGCTCGATCTAGACACTACATGTTGCTTTTTAGAAGTTCAAGGCATTAAGTGTTTACCAAGACAGATTCAATATCGAGTGGTGAATTTTCTGTCAGCAACATCTGAAATGTTGAGCTGTCGGACTTGGAAAATTTCATACCGTAAGACAGTGTTCCAATGAGATACCTTAAAATTTGTTTTACAGCTTGCCAATGAGACATTTTTGGAGCATGCATCGACTTTGTTGACAGCAAATGCCGCATCAAGTTAGTAATTGTAACATACTGAAGTTCTCCTAAAATGGAGCTATGCAAACTGGGATCGTATACTTTTGTAGGATCGTGGACACTATGTTTGAGACCAGCGATACCATATATTTGTTTTAGGTTAGGAGAATTGAGTTAAAATCTGAGTGATTTGAATTTCGAGAAATTAATTGAGATCTTAAGAAATGCTCGAAAGTGTTTATTGCCACTCCATGTGTCTACTGTCGCTTTAATTTATAATTGCTTTTTTTTATTCTAAAAAACATTGAAGTCCTGAATTGCCTAAGTTGAGCTCCCAATGATGATGACATATATATATATATATATACATATATATATATATATATATATATATATATATATATATATATATATAAAAGTTGTAGATGAAGTAGTTCTAATGAAAAGAGAAACATTAGATTTAACAAATTGAAACCATTTACTTATAAGAAAAGAATGCAGTTTCTGAAACCAATCTCTTGGAACCTATTTGAGGCCATAAAGAGTTTTGTTTAATCTGGATACAATTTACAAATGTCCATTTCCTTGTTCTAAAAGCCCAAGGGTTGAGTCATAAAGGAATCCTCGTATAAATCACCACTGAGAAAAGTATTATCGATGTCAACTTGATGAATAGGTCATCTGATAGAGAGAGGAATGACGAGTATAACTTAGATCATGGTTGGTTTGACATGATTAGAAGTTTCAGAAAAAATAAAACCCTCTAGCTGATGAAATCCCTTAGCAACCTAATATACCTTGTACCTGTTTTTTGTGCCATCAACATTCCTTTTTACCTTGAAGATCCACATAGAACCTGTTAAATTTTCTATAAGGTGGTAGAGCAGTGAGAGTCCATGTGTTGTTATGCAAGAGCAGACTTTGGTTTAGTGTCATTCTTTCGGTGCTTTGACTGAGGAATGGAAGTTTCAGTATATACTTTTGAATTAAAAATAGTCGCTTTGCTTATAGTCACCACAGAGTGAGTGTTAGCAGTAGTAGCTCGATTTGTAACTACAGCAGAATGAGGAGAAACAGCCTGGGATGGCATCACTAGGCTTAGGGACAGTGACAGTGGTATCAAATAGACATGACTGACGATTAATAGGAGATGAAGGATTTTGTAAGGCATCAAAAGCATCAGTATATAGAAGTTGCAGGACACACGGTAGTAGGTAAAACAGATATGCAAGGAACATGTGATACAGATGAATTGCTGACAGAATGAGTACTACTGTGCAAAAAATTATGATTAGCAACAAAAGGACATGCATTTCCATCACGTATACAAATCCAACCCTAAATACAGACTAATTTTCTGTGCTGTTTTTGTTGTAAGATTCTCACTTATTAATGAAATACAGCAGTGAACTCCAAGGCTGTCAAGGCATAATACATATAGCTTTTTGAGAACCTAGTAAAAAGAAAAGAGCTATGCAGTTCTGAACCGCAGAATCATTGGGCTTGCGTACAGTTACACACTCTCAAAAGCAAGGTCAATTAATCGACTATCAATTTCACATCTTGCCTGGATAATGCACTAGCTCCAAAGAAACAAATATCTCTAACGTGTTAACTTTTTGAAACCCCAAAACGCTGTTGGTAAAGAAGAAAAAAAAGTTCCCTGCTGAATAAAGATGTTTTAATACAGACTAAATCCAAAAAACTGGCTAATAATGATAGCAAATCCAAGGCCTATTGCAATAAGGGAAGAAGCCCAGGTGAGTTTCTCAGTTATCCTTGGTACTCTATCCTTTAGTGCCTGGCTACATGAACCTATAAACACCGTATAGCTTCCCATTGCAATTACAGTTCCAATTAAGAACATGATGAGAAATGCAGCACCAGCCAAACGAGAAGGCAAAGCAAGGGCAGGCAACACCATCATCAATGCATCTGGTTGCAGTCCATGAACTATCCCTGTGGCGAAAGTAGCAAAACCAATCTTCTTCTTTCCCACTTTTGGATTCTCAAGTGATTCATATGTGTTGATGTCACATTCACCACTTTCTAAGGCAACACATGGGGCAGGCACTTCCAAAGCTTCTCTAATTCCCATAACACCAATTATTAGCAGGGTAAGACCCACCACTCTAGTGCCCCAAGTTTGGATAATTTCAATGTGGAGTCGATCCTTCAGGATTAAAAATATCAAGCCAAAGATGACCTGGCCAGCGTCATGGCCACAACCCCAAAGGGCTCCAACAGCAGCACTCTCCATTCGAGTACGACCAATTGACAGCGGAGCCAAAGCAGCAAGGTGGTCAGGGCCTGATAAGGTGTGCAAGCAGCCAGCAAAGAAACCAGTCCAAGCACTACTTAGAAGCTCAGTGCGGAGTAGTTTTCTACCAACTGCAGCAGCAGCAGGACCACCAGTCTTGGCAGCAGTTTGAAAGGTTGCAAAAGCTGCTGGTGCAATGGCTGGTTGGATTAAGATCACAACAAGAGCAGAGAGTATTACAAGCGTCCGAGCTGTTATTGCCTGAGACAAAAAAGCATAGAGGATTTTTTTTCTTAAGATCTATTTATACACTGGATTTTTAAAATATCAAGGACAAAACGAAGTACTATAAATTATGTACAAGGAGCCTATAAAGAAACTCATGAAGAATATCATCCAAAACAAAACAACAAAACGGAAATATGCAACACAGCTTTCCCGTATATTCATGTCTCTATTCAATTGCCCATGACGAGTATCTAGATGATCATGCTTTATTGGCACAGATAAGTAATTAAAGACAGACATTGGTCAAATGGTATAGGTAAAAAACCACACAAGATCACCAAGGAGCTACCCACACCTCCTAGTTTATAGTTTTTTTTTTTTTTTTTTGTGCACGGAATGAGAAGAGAAAAAAAACAAAAAGCAAGTTTGTAGTTTGAAACAGTAGCATAACAGCTGTACTAAATTAACAAGAAACAATGCTTTAGTTTATCTTTGGAAGGGAGATTCTTCACCCTCAGTTCAAAATGGTCGAAAGGCGTCAGTCAGCTTATAACAGATTTATATGGACAAATATGAAATTCGAATTCTATATATTTTACTCTTCAATTTAAATAACAAAATGGAATTTTCTCATGAAACATTAACATGAAAATGACCAAGAATAAACAAATGACCGCAAAAAGAAAAAAGAGCGAGAGTCTTAGACAAGAATGATTGGTCAGAGTAGAATTATACCGTTGGTTTTTGAAAAGGCCCAGTTAGGATCTGATTGAGAGAATGGGATTCGGGTGTGGAGAGATCTTGAGATGAAGAAACGGATGGAAAATTGTTGGGCTGCAAGGAAGAAGCGAGAAAGGGAGTAGAAGACGAGAATGGAGATGGGTTTCCATGCTTGCAACAAATTGTGGCTGCCTGCTTCAGGTCAGAACGTGTTAATGGAGAAAAACTTAATCTTGCAGATTGAAATCGACTGAGAAACGTAAGAGACCTGAAAGATTTAAGGGAAGGGGGTGAAGACGATGATAGAAGCCTATCCATGGCTTCTATCTGCAAATGCACAAATGAATCCCAGAACTCAGATTCTTTCCTTCAAATAAAACCCCCTATTACTCTATTACCTAACCCTACCCTCTTCATCGTTTATTTTTTCTTTGTTCAATTTAAATTTAAAATTATAACCCCAAACATTTTCCCATTGCCATAAAATGTTTTATAGTCAATGCCGACTTTTGTGGATTTTACTCACTCTTAAATAAGTTTAAATCATTGCATAATTTATTATACGTGTTCGTATATTTTGTTATAACTTAATTGTTGTAATTCTATTTATTTCTAAAGTAAAATAAAAAAACTAAAGGATAAAGTGAGGAGTAGTTTAAAGGTTTAAAATGTGATAAATTTTATGTAAATGTATTTTAAATTGTAAACTTGTAAAAATATATTCTCTTAAATGTTATTAGAATAGCCAAAAATTAATATGGTAAAATTTTGAGTATTTCAAGTTTAAAAAACCTTTAATTAGTATAGTAATTATTTTCGGATTTAAAATATACCTACACCGTTACATTGCATTAAACATTTTTACGAAATTTATTAGCAATTGACATGATTTATATTATTATCAATCACATGGTGCAATTTTACATCGACTACCATATAAACACAGCACACTGATATGCTCTACTTACTACTGTCCCGTGTATAAGATATTAATCTCTTCTTAATGTGCTGTGTTCCTCATTCTCTTATCTTTTCTTCATTTTTGTTCTCTTGTATGGTCTATTATAAGTCCTCTACTGGAATTTTAAAAAATGACCCAAAAAGGACTGACATGGGATAAACACAATTACCAACTTGAAACTATTGACAAAGGTGAAATTCATGTTAAATTAGATTATTTACAGCATGTAAAATGATGAAAATTTGCAACTATGAAATTTTCTTGGATCCTTAGTGTGTGGTTTAAATGATGCTAATGTGTATCTATACTCTTCTCATGTTAGCATGATTTGGTTGTACAAATTAATAGCGTCCCTTATTGGTGATTCTCTCGTGAAAGCAACAATCACTGAATATCTCATCACCATCACCAGAGAGGCAAAAACAAAGGGACAAGAAGAAAGTCCCTAAATGAGACTAGGGTTCACAATGTTATGCTTACAAGTAATAGTATTCGGGCGTTGTCATTTTTGACCGGTTCAATATTTGTGAGAGGTAGTGGTTGTAGATTTGGATTGGATAGGTTTGTGTCGCTATTGGGCCAACCAAGTTTTGTCGGACATTGGTGACATAAAGTGCAGATCCAGCAAATCAAATGGCACACAAACACCCACTTTCCCACGTGCTCGCCCTTCCCCTTGCGTGTGCTCGGCACACACCCCTCCCCACATAGAAAGAACAAATATGAATCATTCCCAGTTCCGACTAGAGAATAAGATTGACTTCAGAATGAGTATTCAAAACTTGAAACAAACTTAATAACATTTTGTAACATACCTCAACTTCTCCAGGAATAAAAAAGCAAACTTTGAAATAAACACTTGGGATGCTTTTCTCACAACTTTACATTATATATATATATATATATATATATATATATATATATATATATATATATAATTTTTATTTTATTTTTCCCCCATAACACATCCATATATAAAAACGTGGAGATTGTCCCATTTGATTTGATGGTTTACGAATCATTTACGTATTTACCAACATAGTTTTCTAGTTAGTAGCTGGCAGCAAGAATCATGTATTGACTTCGTCTTTAATTAGTCGATACGTACAATTATTAGCATCTGTTGATTCGATCAATCTTGGACATTTATTATATTGTAATACAAGACGTAGTAATATTAAACTTCTATCATGATTCACATCTTTTAGTGTATTTCCAACAGGAAATATTGTCTTTTTTTTAAAATTAAGACCTTTTGCTTATATAATTTCGCTGACACAGACCGCCAGCATGGTATTCAATAATAAAACGTTGCTCAAATGATAGAAAATTTGAAAAGAATGATATATCATTGTACGTCTCACACAATAATTATTAAATAAAAAAGTAATAAACTTAGAAAAGTGTGACGATTAAATATGCTTTTAAGATTTGGCTTTGAGTGTAAAAGTTACGAGAATAATTATAGGTTTATATTCCAATTTTTTGGTGTAGGAAAAACGGATGCAAAAGAGATAAATAAAAAATAAACGTACTAATAATACGATAAAATAAAATAAAAGTATATAAGAAATTAAGAATTGGAATTAAAATACATACAAGAGTTGGGTTGGCTGATGAAGACAAGTAATTTTGTATTCACTTGAAATAATTAAAATTAAAGTAATATGTAATAAAGTTATATGTAAATTATTTATTAAAATAAAACTTTAATTTTAATCAGTAAACTAAACGAACAACACTTTCCAATTTTTGGAATTGCATATTTTCCAATGCAACTAAATCTTGTTCATAATATAGAGGTTCCTTGCCTGTTCACAGTTTAGTCTTTTCCATAATACTAATCCTAATAGAGGAATGGCGGAACCTGCATCCACTACAACAAACAGGCTAACAGGCAAAATAGCCATAGTCACCGGAGGAGCCAGTGGCATTGGCGAAGCGACGGCGCGTGTCTTTGCGGAGCAAGGCGCCCGTATGGTGGTGATCGCTGACATCCAAGACGAGCTGGGCAATGAAGTGGCTGCGTCCATTGGCACCCACAGGTGCACCTACGTGCACTGTGACGTGGCAGAAGAAGAACAAGTACAGAACCTCGTCCAATCAACCGTTAACGATTACGGACAAGTGGATATCATGTTCAGCAACGCTGGGATCATTAGTCCCTCCGACCAGACCGTAACTCAACTCGACATTTCCCAATTGGACCGTCTTTTCGCGGTCAACGCCCGTGGAATGGCAGCATGCGTGAAACACGCGGCGCGTGCCATGGTGGAGAGGCGCGTGAGGGGAAGCATAGTGTGCACTGCGAGCGTGGGTGGCAGCCACGGTGGCCCAAGGTTAACGGACTACATCATGTCGAAGCACGCGGTGTTGGGGTTGATGCGTTCGGCGAGTGTGCAGCTTGCGGAGCACGGGATAAGGGTGAACTGCGTCTCACCCAACGGGTTGGCAACGCCGATGACTAGTAAGATACTAGGGATGAGCGAGGAGAAGGTGCAAGAGGTTTATGCCCAATACGCGAGGCTGCAAGGAGTGGTCCTCACTCCCAAACACGTGGCTGACGCCGTCTTGTTTCTGGTTTCTGATGATTCAGCGTTTGTCACTGGCCTTGATCTTAGGGTGGACGGTGGCTTTGCTTTTGGCAAATGATGCTCCCGATGGATAACAGTAATACTATTACTATGAAATAATTATTATTCAAGTTTGTTTGGTATTGAATATGAAGAAGCTTTTAGTTCAAGGTTTAGGATGCTTGCCTAGGATCTCATTGCATTGTAACCAGCATTTTTTCTCTTGACCCTTTGGCTTGAGTTTAGATTTATTGTCGATTTTTAATAATTTTTATTTAAAATAATGATATTTTTATTAAATATTATTTTTAAATTAATCATAAGTTTATAAGAAAGTTTCTCAATCCTCAGTAAAATCTGGTTAAATTTATTTATTTATTTATTTATTTTAAGTAATATATTATAACAGAATAATTCCCATAGAGTAGTTTGGTCTATTTAACTAGAAAATAATAATTTCTTTAAAATTGATCGCGTGAAACCAAACATAATTTTTGACAATGAAGACTTGTAGTTGTGATATTTTAGCTATGTCGTGAGTATATGAAAAAAGTTTCAAACATTGCTCCCAGGGACCCAATCAAGTGGCGCCAAGCTGTCAGCAAAAGCATATTCCTAGGTTCTCACTCCGTCTTCTCTTCTCCCTCTCAATTCGTTACTTTAGCATTGCCTCTTACTTACGCTGTTACCAACACGTCAACACCTCAAAACAAAACATCCATTGCCAGTTTCTGTACCTTTGTTTTCTTCGAATCCATCTGATGAAACACAAGCCGTACTTTCATGGCTGATCCACAGTCACAGCCTCTGCTCCTCAACGATTCCGAGCCTCCCACTCAGTTCCAAAACGCCCGACCCACCCGAATAGCCTCCGTCGACGTCTTCCGCGGCCTCTCTGTTTTTGTAACTCACTCTTTCTTTCTTGCTTGGTCAACCTATTATAAAATGATTCATCGTATTCTATAACTTTGCTTGAACACAAGGCTATCCGTTCACTTTGCTTTTGCTTTCAGCTTATGATCCTGGTCGACTATGTGGGCTCCATCTTGCCTATCATTGCCCATGGCCCCTGGAATGGGATTCACTTGGCTGATTTTGTCATGCCGTTTTTTCTCTTTATTGCTGGAATCTCTCTAGCCCTTGTTTATAAGGTACCAATTCTTTTTTAGATTACATACTCTGCATTCCTTCAATATGACATTTTGAAGAATCACCATTCACCTATTTTCTAATAATACGTCAGAGAAGGCCTCAGAGAACCGAAGCTACATTGAAAGTTTTAGCTAGAGCAGCGAAACTCTTTATTCTTGGTATTGTTCTTCAAGGTAATATCTTCTTAGCTTGTTTCTGTCGTTCTGGTTTCACCAGTTAAATAAACACGATGTCTTCATTTCAGGTGGTTATTTTCACGGGATAACTTCCTTGACTTATGGTGTTGACATTGAAAGAATTAGATGGATGGGCATTTTGCAGGTACCTGACTACACCCGTCTTTAAAATAGTTTCTTTCATTATATGTTGACTACTTTTCGTGCTATGTTGACTTACAAAGAATTGTAACTGATGTAATTAGGATAGCTAATAAATAATGGTTCATAGCAAATAGTATATCAATATTTCGTTTATAGATGTTAATTGCAGTCGCTGATGAATTTGACACGTTGATCTGTGAATCCAGAGGATATCTATTGGATACATTGTTGCAGCTTTATGTGAGATCTGGCTTCCAGCTCCAAGGTGGAAAGAATTAGGTTTCTTCAGAAGTTATTACTGGCATTGGTAAGGTTTTCCTGTCAGTCTTGTTTTCCATGCTATTAAAATTGAGGGCCCTCGTGTGTATATTTTTGCCGTATTAAGATTGTCTCTAGACCAGAATCACCTTTTGATCAATGCGATCTGGGACACTTATCTGCTGCCACAGGACATTTTAAAAGTAAAATTTTACATCGAACTTGGCACTCTCCAAAATACAAAGTCCGAACCCAAAGATGTTAGTCGAAAATTAAATATAATAGCGGGATTATTCCATTTCACATTGACTAAAATTGGCAAAATATGTTCTTCGAGTATCGCAATCAACATACTCATATTTCTTTTATTTAATTTTCCTTTGCTCTTAATTTTACAATTTTTTTATGCAGGTTTGTAGCTGTAATATTGTTGGCACTTTACTCGGGATTATTGTATGGCCTATATGTTCCAGATTGGCAGTTCGATGTATCAGCCTCAACCTCTTCATTGCCTCCAGTTGGTGGCGGCGATATTTACAAGGTGAGAATAAGTTTACCACCCTTTATTCTTAGTTTGCTATCTTTAATTTGCTTCAATTTTGTTTTGCATCTGACTTTCCTGCTTTTCAATATTGAAAATTCTATGGTGAAAGAAAATTGATACTATTTGCTGGTAAGGTTACGGTGGAAATGTACATGAGGTATTGTTCAAATTACAGCTTATGGATGATTAAATGTTTCTTATAGTAATATCCACACTTTCCTACCGTTGCCTTCAATTTTTAATTCTTACCAAATTTTACTCTGTAGTTAGCTGTCCAATGCTTACTAATTGTCAAAAAGTTTATCTGCTCATTCGTGTTTAAAATTCATTTGTTTGACAACATACCAGTGAAAAAATTCCAAATACTTAATTCATAATGTTTGCTATGTTTCACCTCAATATCAGGTGAATTGTTCGGTGAGAGGTGATCTTGGACCTGCCTGTAATTCTGCCGGAATGATTGATCGCTATTTTCTCGGTCTTAACCATCTATACCGAAAGCCTGTTTACAGAAATCTTAAGGTATCATATAGTTGATCCCATTTCTTTGTTCAATGCTTTATACATTCTAGCATAATGTGATGTGTTAGTTCCTGTTGATGATCTAACTTCCAGGAGTGCAATATGTCTGGTAAGGGGCAAGTTTCAGATAGCTCGCCTTCATGGTGTTATGCTCCTTTTGATCCCGAAGGCATTTTAAGGTAAACAGTGTGAACTTCTAACATTTTCCCGGAATTCTGTTGGTTAAAGTCCTTTATGAGAGTTGTTGCCTTTCTATCTTCACAGTTGGCTGGGTGCAATTTGAGTCTTCTTTTGCAAATTGACATGATATCCTTTCTGATCAGTGATCTCATGGAATTACAACCATTAACTTTCTATATGTAAAATAGTGCTCATCGCAAGCTGTTTAATTGCAATCAGACTGTGTGTGAAACTTGATCTGAAAACGTTAGAAGATGTTCTCCTTTAAGCAAAGTATTTCATTACTGGTTATTGATACAATATGACAAGGTACCAGTGATATGACAAAGTTGATATTCACCTAGAGGTCTTTATTTTTTGAACAGTTACCTGACTGACCTCAAGTTTTTACATTTTATGTGTGATCTCTTTGTACATTATTTCCTTCTGTTAATAGAACCTTGGTTTGTTTTCTACAGAATAAATAGTAGATATTGATAAAATGTACTCATTTTTCCAGATGCTTACTTTCTTCTCTGATTTTCGACTCATAGTCGTTTGGCAAGAAAAATTTTATTTAACAGCAAATTATATGTTATGTTGGTTTTATGTTTTATATTAGTATCCAAGTTATGTTGATCGGTAGTAATGGAAGAGAGATTTCAATTCTTTTCACTTGTTCGCAGCTCCATAACAGCTGCAGTTTCATGCATAATTGGACTACAATATGGTCATGTTCTAGCCCATCTTCAGGTGAGATCATGTATCATGTTTCCAAACCTCAGTGGCCTGTAAAATTTTGGCATTTTCAATGTTACGAGTTCTTAAAATCTTAACTCTATGGTCCTCTGCCACATCTAATGAAAATTGTGGCTTGAAATTTTCTTGTTGATTGATTGTTAACGGCTGAGTCAACTGACCACCTACTTTTCTATAAACTTGTCCTGTAGGATCACAAAGGGCGCCTAGACAACTGGATGTGTTTTTCAGTTTCATCTTTGGCCCTCGGATTTTTCCTGGCCATAATAGGTTTGTGCTGTAAACCTTCCGAGGGTATCTTCAGTTTGCGGAGTGCCTACTAGAAGTTGCTAATTCATAATAATTCAACCATTCTGTCTTCGTATTCATGATTGTTTGGTTTTTAAATTTTTAGCAAATATTTCTTTATATTCTCATTGATTCAATGGAAATGTTGATTTATTTCGTTTTTTGCTTTTCGTTTTCAGGAGTTCCTCTAAATAAATCTCTGTACACAGTCAGTTATATGCTACTAACTTCGGCAGGTTCTGGTCTCACATTCATCGCTTTATATGTTCTGGTGAGTGCTGAGTGATGTTACAAGAGAAAATTACGTGGAGACATTATATGCAATTTTCTGCTTTTTATAATGTAGGGTACAGTGACATCGATCAGTGTATAGTTTTGGCTTCTGCGTAACGGTCTTGCTCGGTAGTTACTATTAGTTGTGCAACATTTACTCTCGTACCAGTCTACATTTTCTGATGTCAAAGAACTGTCGTTGCCACTATTGAATAGGGTCATTTTTTACTTTGGATTGCAACGCAATTTGACTGAATTGTAGGCAATAATACATTTACCCCATTGCAGGTAGATGTTCGTGGTTACAGGCGTTTGACAAGTGCGTTGGAATGGATGGGAAAGCACTCCTTGAGTATATTTGTCCTTGTATCTTCAAACTTGGCCGTTATTGCTATTCAAGGATTTTATTGGACAAAACCCGAAAACAACATTGTAAGATACTGTTGCATGCTGCTTTGTGCTGGAAATTGTTCAAAGGTATCTTATGTTGTTTGTTGTTACTTTTTCTTACTTGCAGATACACTTGATTGTTTCACGTTTTAAGAACACGTAACATCCTCGTATTCAGCTGCCTTGGCCTTTCAAAGTGTATACATTAAAAGCGAAGTTACGAAAAGAGGGAACAAAGCAAACAAAACCATTACAGTGAGGTTGTTTCAGATGGAGCCGTAAGTGCTTAATGAATTGTATAGTTTATTTATAGTGCGCAGTGCGCACCCTCACATTTCTTTTCTGTTGGGCGGGCCCAGGTTGTTGTATCGTCCTATAACCTCATTGAATTACATTGTTCCTAGCTCCACGCCTTTCCTCTCACGTGTTCGATTCACGGGAATGCTACCATCTTTTAATTAAATATTAATATGAATTAAATTAAAATTAATATTTTCCATTAATTAATCCTACCCTCGTAAACATTACACAGATAAGATATCATGTTATGTTTTGTTACGAAAGATGATAGAGTTCAATTCTGATAGTCAATTCGGGTAAAAGAATTTTGTATTGTAATCTAATAATATCACATTCACTAAATAATGCAAAAACAGACTTTCAAATGATCGTATAAATTTGATTTTACTAATTATTTTATATTCTCAAAATTAAAATAATAATTTTTATTCAAAAAATTAAGGTGTAGTGTATACGGCATAAGTTAGATAACTTTTTAGACTTGTTTAGTATTTTTTTTTTAAATTGTTAAAGAAAATAGTAACTTAAAAAATATAAACTTATAAAACTCATGTTAAAGAGTTAAAAAAATACTCACTTCTTAGATGGCCTTCCTTTTTTTAAAATCATGAGTCAGGTATTTTTATATTTTTTTAGATATTTTATATGTTACTCGTAAATTTTTTTAAAAAATTATAGTATTTTTAAGTTGATAGTTATGATTATTTTTAATATTCTAAAGATTAAATGACATTTATGTTTTTTTTAAACAGAGTAATAATTCTCATTATTAATTGTATATATTTAATATAAAATTAATAGTAATAATTATTTTATGTATAAAATATATAAAAAAATTAATTTAAGAGACGTAGAATTTGTTACTTAAAAAAAAACTTAGGGTCAAGTTTCTTTATATTTCTTAATTGATTATTTTTTAAAAATGATATTTTTTTCACGCACAATAATTAGTATAATTGTATTTTGTTAAAAAAAGAAAAAATCTTTTCGTGTCAATGTTAGTCTAAAAAATTTTACATTTAATTTAAGTCTTGTGTTCATATTTAATTTATATCTATCAATGAATTAATAAATTATAACATGTTAGATGTAAGTTAAATAAAAGACTTAAATTAAATTTATACTAAAAAAATTTTATTCCTTGTTAAAGTAATTAAATATGCTATATTTTTACATTTTCATTGAATTTATCAAAGAAATTATTAGTTGTAATAATAATATAAAAATTATATCTAAAATATATTATAAATAATTGATAATATAAGAATATTTTAAACGTAGAGAAAAATTGTCTCTTTTTAAAATTATGGTTTACTTTTATGATTGTAGTATTATTCTCCTTTTATTTTTTAAATCCTTTTCAGTTTTTTCCCCTCAAGTAAAGGTATCAATATAAAGAAATTTTAAAAAATCATCTTCAATCTTTCTTTTTCTTTTGTGTGAGGTATATATGTGTTACTTTGGATTGCTTTAGCCATGTACCTTGGTAAAAAGTGTTTCATGGGTGGATGATGAAAGCTGAACAAAGATTTTAGATGAATTAGTTAACTTAGAAAGAAAATGGTTTTGAATGGGATGCATCCCCACTGAATCTTTGTAGCTTCTTAAAAAATGATGGGAGTTGATGGATAAGGACAAAGCATTGAATAGGGGACAGAGGAGAGAGGAGATGTTTGAGGATGTTTAAATGGATACAACAGAAATTAGAATGTTTTAGATTAGGAAAACAGTAAATGAAACGTAGGCGTGTGGGTCTAGGGAGTAGAAACGATGGTTTTACTCAACGGAAACTTTGAAGTGGCGTTGTGTTAGGGTTGGTGTGGTCCTCTTTTTCTTTTATGCTTTGTTTGGAAGGAAAAGGGAGAGAGATGACCGTTGCCAGGCTGACATGACAAAGAAGAGGGGTACCGATGATTAGCTCTCACATGGTCACGCTGTTCAACCCTGTCCCACTCTCTTCCCACTCTTTTATTCCAAACTTGCCCCTCCTCTTATCCTCCTCCGTCTCCATTAAAAGGACCAACCAACCCCTCTTCTCTTCTCTGCTAATCAAACCAACCCAACCTCTTTCTGCTGTTACTCCACTCCACTCCACTCCACTCCACTGCATTACCCAACCCAAGATGTCCAAGGAAGTCACCGAAGAAGGCCACCAAAGGAAAGACTACGTAGACCCTCCCCCAGCGCCTCTCATCGACCTCGCCGAGGTTAAGCTCTGGTCCTTCTACAGAGCCCTCATCGCCGAGTTCATAGCCACCCTCCTCTTCCTCTATGTCACTGTCGCCACCGTCATCGGTCACAAAAAACAATCCGGGCCTTGCGACGGTGTTGGCCTTCTCGGCATCGCATGGGCCTTCGGCGGCATGATATTTGTCCTCGTTTACTGCACCGCCGGTATCTCTGGTAACACCCACCCACTCACTCACTCCGTACTACATTTTCCTTTTTTTTATTCTGAATGTTCTGTTCTGAAGGTATTTTTTGTTTTGTTTTGTTCTGTGAAGGTGGACACATCAACCCTGCGGTGACTTTTGGGCTGTTCCTGGCTCGGAAGGTGTCTCTGATAAGAGCTGTGCTGTACATGGTAGCACAGTGTCTGGGTGCTATCTGTGGTGTGGGGTTGGTGAAGGCCTTCATGAAGCACCCCTACAACTCCCTCGGTGGCGGTGCTAACTCCGTGGCACCTGGCTACAACACAGGCACTGCCCTTGGTGCTGAGATTATCGGAACTTTTGTGCTTGTCTACACCGTTTTCTCGGCCACAGACCCCAAGAGAAGCGCCCGTGACTCCCATGTCCCCGTACGCTTTTCCTCCTCATTTCCCAACTTACTCCTTTTTTATTTTAATTTTGTAATAAAATAATATATTTTTATTGCAGGTTTTGGCCCCCTTACCAATTGGCTTTGCGGTTTTCATGGTTCACTTGGCTACCATACCCATCACTGGAACCGGGATAAACCCCGCTAGGAGCTTCGGTGCTGCCGTCATCTACAACAATGGCAGAGTTTGGGATGACCATGTATGTGTTGTGTTTATCTTTTCACGTGTAATTAAGTTGATTAATAATTAACGTGCATGGCATGGCATGGTTGTGGTTGTGTATTAACTGGTGAACTGGATTTGGTTGCAGTGGATCTTCTGGGTTGGGCCATTCGTGGGAGCGTTGGCAGCAGCTGCATACCACCAGTACATACTGAGAGCAGCAGCAATCAAGGCGTTGGGATCATTCAGGAGCAACCCCACCAACTAGTTAATGAAGACAAACAGAGAATAGGATTAGCCCCTTTTCTTTTCTGTTTGCATTCTTAATTTATTCCATCGCTTGCTGTGTGTGTATCCGTTTGATGCAGACGATGATCCTCACCTCTGCCTTTTCTTTTGTATTTTTTACTATTTTCTATTTTATATCTATATTTATTTCTTTGGTTTGTTTGTATCACATCGTCGTCACCTTCATTTCTTTCTTCCTTTTTCAAATTTACTTCCTCGCATTGCCCAGATCATCTCCTTCGATAACCTTGTTTTTCCTTGAATGGGAAAATCAAATTAGAACTCGATTGATTTTAAATTTTAAGCTGAGATACATAAAAATGCTTTTACAGCGTATCCCGTATGCGGGGGTGGTTGCATGAGTAGAAAATATAGGAATTATATGTTAGTTCAGAAAATCCGGACGAGGAATTATAAATTTTTTTATATAAAAAATGTTATAATTTTAACTGTAATTTTTCATGCATACTATGGTGATAAAAAAATTTAAATGAGTTACAAAAAGGCATGTCAATACTTTTTCGTTTAAGGAGCATTAAGCAATTTCATTAGCGGGTTGTTTTGAAAGAATTGAGTGGTTAAACTGGGGGAGAGGTAAGTGATCTGAGATGGCAAAGCTACAAATGTGACAGAGGGGTGTGGGGGCAGAGAGGGCATTTTGGGGGTGGCACGAAGCTCTTTAGTGAAAGTATGCTAGAAATTGGCACACAGGAAAAGGGCTCACCCATTTCGAAAAGAATGGGAGTGATGAATGGGCTAACCCCAACACAAAGTTGAAAAAGGAGGAAACCGAAGGCCTGAAAGTGGAGAGGTTCCAGGAAATGCCAACTATGTATCTATCACTTCCATTCTCACATCACCTGCCTCCACACACCACTCTAAAAAAAATTAATATTTTAGTGTTATTTTTATATAAATATATTAAATAATAAGTTGAAATAACTGATATTTTAAAAATATAATAATAGTAGATTTTTTATTTGATAATTAGGAAAAGAGAAGCTGTAATAGCATTGTAGTTAATACACTCTTAATACTATTTTTATTATTAAATTAAATTGATGTCCCCCAAAAAAATTAAAACGGCTTAAAATAAAAACAATATTATACATAGAAATAAAAAATAATTTTATATAAAGAGTCCAAAATGAAATTGAAATGTTATCAAAAATAATATTTTTCTAATTTTAGTAAACAAAAAAATAATCTAGAAACAAAATTTCATATAAAAATTAGTATATAATTAAAATAAAATAATGTTAAAATATAAGAAAGATTATAATTAAACTTGTAAAAATTTACCGGGTGGGACCAATAAATGAATGCGAGGCAGAAAGCGAAGGTGTCCTTCAAACGGTCAAACCAGACCTGACAGTGGTCCCGCGCCTTTTATCCACACTTTCGCTTTTCCTTTTTATTTTAGGGCCACTTTCTTTTACTGAATTATTTTTTTGAAAAATGTAGATTATAAATTTTAAAGTTAATTCCTTACATTTTATTTTTCTTCAATTAAATCAGAGGAATAATTCTAATATTTTTCTACCCTCTTTCCCTAAAACAAACGGAACCTTTCATTGCCCTCTCCACTTTTCTATTTTTATTATTACATTAAATGTATCATTTTTATGCTTACAAATCCAAAATTTATAAACATCACCAACGTGCGTTAGGAGACGTGCGATTATGCAAAATTATCCAGAGAAACTCATCACAATTAGTTGTAGAATCTATTTATTAAGTTAGATAAAAATTATATATTTTTTCTAACATAATTATATCATATTAATCAATAAAACGAGAAGCAAATTCGATTCCTAAATGATATATGTTTGTGTTCACAGCTATCGTGGAGTCGTGAAAATAATTAAGAAAAACAAAATTAAATAAACAAATATATAAAGTAAAAAAAAAAACTGTAATGAAGTTAAAATTGTTCCTAGATTTTGGCGTCTCCTGTTGAGTAGCTCAGTGCTTGTATTAATAGGATCAAGCAAGGTTCGAATCGTGTCATCCAAATTGCGAACTCAAAAATAAAAAAATCCGTATCTGCATAAATAGAAACAAATAATTGGAGTCGAAATCCAATGAAGAGGATGCATTTTTGTACCATGTGTTCATATGGTCACTCCACTACAAAACATTCCTCTGCATGCATTTATTCAGTAACCTTAACCTACCTACATGTGAACCTTACAGTATATTAATATGTGTGTACCTCAGAGGAATTGCTAAGCAGTTATAAATATTACAACAGTTCATCTATCAATGATTTGATATGCAAATTATCAACCTTGGACTTGGTAGATAGCGTGCCTTTGTTCAGTTCAGAAGACTTGAGCTCAAGCTCCCCCAAACGATCTCTTATCTCAGGAATTCGTGTTTTAATATTAGCAATCTCTTGTTTTTTCTGAGCCAAAGCTTCGAGCTCAGATTCCAGCTTTTCTCTCAACGATTCCACTTCATGAGCAGAATTAGCCTTTTCCACTTCCACGTCCTGATGCTGATTTATGAGTTCAATATTTTCAGCTATTTCATCAAGCACGCTACGCAGCCAGGCCACACGAAGTTGAGCAGATTCTGCATCCTTAAGAATAGCCAACAATTCTTTCACTTTGGACTTGCTTATTTGCATCACTGACTCAGATTGTAACTCTTGCACCACAAAGCAAACACACCCAACGTAATATGAACGCATCACCACTGATTCCAAACGACAACTTGCTCCTATATCCCCATATTTGTCCAGTATAGATTGCAAGATGGAAGAAAAACTTTCTTTTATGTGGTATCCTCCAACTTGAATACGAGGTTCAGAAATCACAGATTCGGTCTCTCCTTCATCACTTCTTTCATTGCCACGGGGAACAGCAGATAAACTAGAGTCTATGGATCCACCAGCTGAAGCAGTAAGACCTTCTACAGTGTCATCATCAACATGGGTAATTGGAACAACTTTGTTTGAAGCAATTTTGTCCTGATGATTTGTTTGCATTGGGTTGCCAACGGGCTCAGAATCATCCTGTATTTGGTCTTTGTGATAAACAGGCTGCCAAAGGACGCACTCAAGTTCAATATATGATCAATATGAGTTTGTATTACTCTCTACGTAAAAAACTAAAAACTAAATACTCCTTAAAAAGTTAAATCTATTGACTTTAAAAATTATTTTAACTCTTAAAATTTAAGTGTGTTAAAAGAGTGTATTATTAGCGTTCATCAAAAGTAAAAGGCATGAGTGAGAGAAAAGAGTGGCTGCTGCTACTACCTTTACATTTGGGACATGTAATTGACCAGATTTGTGTTCACAAGGAACGCGCTCATCGTTTTTTGTCTCTACCTTTTTCTTGGATACAGGTGATGAACCATCAGAGAGATAAATTGCCCCAACCTTCGAGGCTGGAACACTGTCAAGAACAGGGGGTTCTGGCTTAGAACCTACCTTCTTTTTCCTGTCAAGTTTCAAAGGAGGAGTGGCACCTGCAGTTGGAATGGACTGGAGTCAGAAACATATTTATTCAGTGGGTGTGAAAGTTCTTCGAACATGAATGATTCGTTCATCAATCCAAGGACACGTTTTCATGTTAGTCCCATGCACCATCCAAAAAATTAATAGAAACCTTGTTATAGAAATTTGATTAAGCATTTGAAGTATATGCTTTAGCACCGTTATATTATTTATATGCGATTGGGGCACAGACAGTGAATTCACATTTGTGAATTCAGTAAACCTCTTTTTACAAATTTGTCTCGCAGATAATATGAACGTGAATGTTTTGTCAAAGAAAACTAATTAATTGCACAATATGGTCAAACAAAATGGCTACCAACAGTGGAATAATATGCGTAGACGCCAACAAAATTAATTCTAGTTAAATACCATTCGGCTTTGATTCAAGGTTATTACTAACCGGTGCTCTGACAATATTCATCAGGGAATCAATAAATTGATTTTTTTTCATTAAAAAATATGTTAATATATAATAAAAATTATATTAATAACACTTTTAATTAAAAAAAATTACGTATGACTCTCTAATTAAGAAACTGACTAGTATTTGCCTAAATTTAAATCTGAGGTGTTGGTTTGCATGAGATAATTTAAATGAAAGCATTGATATTAGAAAATGAAATTTTCTGAGGTTTGCCGTTGAGATGACTCATCCATTCTATTTAAAAAAAAAAAACCACTAGTTTTCTGGTGAGATTCTATTTTTGTAAAAATAGATTGGATGACAAAAAGAAGAGAAATATTGATTTGGATAACTAATATAATTAAATAACACAGGAAAAAAGGGGGCACCTGAATCCGATAATCTTTTGTAGCAATTCTCATCACACTGGTGATAAGGATTGGAAGCTTTAGGGCAACCTGAGTACGTTCGTCTTTGTTCATTTACCTTTTTGCCTAGCTGACCATCTGTTACACTTCGCCCATAACCTTAGGGGGAAACAGTTTACAGATTGAGAGATATTAGAAGCTATGCAATACACAAAACACCAGAAAAGCAGGAAGAAAAGAGATAGCAACATAAGTGACTGACTAACCTGAACCCTTTCTAGGATTTGCGTGTGGCTTGGTCTGGTTGATGTTTTGGGAGCAAGCTTGGGTACATCGATGGTAAGGATTAGAAAGATATGCACAATTTGGAGCCATGGCTTCTACTCTGTGCCACCAACCAAAATTCCAAATAAATTAAAATCATGCAAAAATAAATAAACACTGTAACGTTTTCAGTTCCGTGACTTACTAGTAACTACTATTCACGAACGTGTAAAAAACGCAAAAGAAGAACAGAAGGGAAAGTAGCGGGTAAATGGCAATGCCAATGAATCAGAAAATGAGAAATGTGGAAAATCAAGGAAGCGTCTATTTATTGACTCCTCCGTTCATCGTTGCCAGTGGCGCAATGCAATCTTCTCGACACTGTTTGTTTGACCAAATTAAATTCCGTAACGACGAGTTTTGATTTTTGAATCCACCTTTTGAATTTTTTTCATTTTCTAATAAAATATCTGTATTTTTTGTGTCAATATTCTTGTCTTCTAGACGCTCACGCGCGCCACCAACGACCTTTTTTAAGGCCCCATAACGCGTGATTTTAAGAAAATAGTTAAACAAAAACATAATTGTTGTATAATAATTTAATAATGGGGAATGTGGAAAAAAAATACAATACTTTAATAAGTCATGGCATAACGGTGAAGGATTTAAGTTATTTGCATGAAAATACAAATTAAAAAGTGCTACTTTTGTAAACAATAATTAAAAATAGAGACGAAACATTAAAATTAAAACACAATTGTGCAGTTTTTAAATCAAATCAGACATTTTCACAGGCATTCGACATCAAAATCTTTTTTTAAAAAAAAAAAGAGCTTAATTTTACTTATTCAGTTCAGTTTTATTTTGAATTCTTAT
This sequence comes from Abrus precatorius, assembly GCF_003935025.1. NCBI lineage: Eukaryota > Viridiplantae > Streptophyta > Magnoliopsida > Fabales > Fabaceae > Abrus > Abrus precatorius. The sequence goes on from NW_020874384.1 coordinate 21,687,389, forward strand.
TCGTACATTATAATTTTCACATTTATTTATTTATTTATACATTTTTTAGACCAAAAAGAAATTTCAATTTTTTGTCAAATAAAATTGCATAATTTGAATGTTATTTGTCAATGTACTCATAAAATTGCGAGATTATTCTATATTTTTTTATTTAAATTGATGATTGTAATTTTTTAATATCTTAGAGATTAAAAATTATTTATATGTTTATCGAATAAATCATTAATCATATTAATCTATCAATACAAAATCAACACTTATAAGTATTCTACATATAAGTGTATAAAATGTCTTTTTAATTTATAAAATATTATAAAAATTACTAATTTTGATAGATAAATAATTTTACATGATTGCTCGTATTTAAAGTAGCGTATTTCAAGCTTGAGAGATGAAAAAAAATATTTATTGTTTGGATGATAAACGTCTACTTAAATATACATAATATTATGTGTTTAAATGAAAAGTTGCAAATTTATTGTTTGGATGATAATAATTGTGTAAATTAATTTTAAATAAAACATTTAAACAAGTTAACTTTAATAATATTATTTAAATTCTTATTAGATATTGGGACTGCAAAAATCATGCTTACAGGAATTTGAGACTAGTCAGGTCAAGTCACTTTCCTTGGAAGGAACATTAGAAAAAAAATAGAATCCTAAAGCAAACGTTTGCCATGAGATAAGAAAAATGTAATAAAAATGTATTTGGAGTATTCTGCCAGCGAAATACGTATTTAAAATTTTTATTATCTGATTTCGTCAGCAGCAAAACCACCCCCTCCCCTCCTTAAAAAAAATATATAGGCTTTGATCTAAGTTTCATACGCATAAATATGTTTTTAAATATTCATTTTTTTAATATAATATTCACATCTTTTACAATATGAAATAATTTTCAACATATGTATTCTCCGCGGGGGATGATTCAAACTCGGATGACACGGCACCCGTGTGCTGGTCAAGCGCCACAGTATCCTTTAAACCAGAAAATTTATGAATAATCGCGCGTGCTTATTTCTTAATCTTCTTCAGAGCTACAAAAAGATTAGGTTAAGTGATGGTAAAAGACAATTATGATAACTGAATGTACACTTGACATGCTCTGAAATTTTAACAACCTTTGGAGCAAAAGGAACAAGTGCAAGATTTGATAAAGTTCCCACTATCAGTAACCGAATGTGCATTACCATCGCCTTCGAGTCTCGAACACTCTTCCAATCCTACAAATTTAGGATCAAAAGCGGAAGGAATTGTTGCCCTTTCCACTGATTCGATATTGCTATCATCACTTTCAATGGCACGATCAGATGCAAATTTTTCAACGCCCAACGGATTCTGCTCCTCGTTTTCACAGTTCTGAGACGAGAGCAAAGTATCACCGCAAAAAGGCACATTGAAACGGGTATTTCTGTTTCTCATTTGGTTGTGACAAAATCTTCTTACCCTTGTCGTTGGACTGAGAATGTGCTCCAAACTTTAATTGGTTTTTCTTTTTTACTACATTGTTAAGGCCTATGCACACTTGCTTCATGAACTGCAATTCCCCATCGTCCCCGAAAATTCCAGAAAATAGCCTTTTTGCGTGGCGATTTCTGACATCCATTAGCACAAGACGGGATTTATGAACCCCTTCGGTGAATTTCTCTTAGCTTTCCATGAATTTATTGATTTCAAATCCTAAGTTTCTGGACTTACTCTCAATGGATATGGTATTTATTTGCTAAATAGGTACATAATATAGAAAAATATTAGCAAATTTCAGTAGAGATGGGCGTAGATATGAGTATCCAAGTACTCATTCTGCTCCAAACCTGCATATATTATTATTATTATTTTCATAATAAGAGGAAATTAGAATTAATACTTTATATATTTTGTTAGGTATTTTCTATAATTATTGACAATGATATAATCATATAATTTGTTCTATTGAGAGTTGTGTTTTAGGAGTGTGACTTACAAAAAAAAAATCTAATATGTCTTTTCTTATAGAATTCAGAGGTTAAATACAAGAACTTTCATACAAACGTAAGTCTTCAACAAGTAAGCCTAAAACTCTATTATAATTATTATTAGTATTTCTAATTATCTTTATTTTTCTAATTTCATATAATCTTATTTGAATATTTCTTTACTTATAATGGAGCAACTAAGGATTTAAGAAAATAAGATCCTAAACTACTTTTATTTTTTAGAAAGTTTTTATAGATGCTTTTGTAAAGATTTAGTCAAGATAAAAATTTTACTATTTATTTTAAATAATTTCATGTCTTATGTTTTTTACTCAGTTCAAAGTTCTTTTATAAGTTATCTTTGTTTTATTTTATAATGCCATGTTTTCAAAAAAATTTCTATACAAAATAAAAGGTTGAGAAATTTAATATAAATATCTATGTTATTCAAATAAAAAAAATACATATTTAAAGATATAAAAATTTATCTAATTAAATTTTTTATAAGATTAATATAAAAATATATTTACCAATAAAGTAAACCATTAAAATAATTTTTTTCATATTTTAATAAAAAAATTATTTACTATTTTATATCATTTAACTAGACTAAAATAATTTAATTATTATATGGTTGGTATAAGATAGAAATGAATTTAGATATGCTTAATGTTAACAATGTTTTAAATGGTTATGATTTGTTTGTTAATAATACAAATGATATGCAATTGAAGTCTGAATTGGATATCTACTTGGAAGAGAAGGTATTGCCTAGAAGTGCTAGTTTTGATATCCTTCGGTGGTAGAAATCAAATTGGATCAAATATCAAATATTGCAAAAAATTGTCAAAGATATTTTGGCCATTCCAATTTTAACTGTTACTTCAGACTCTGCTTTTAGCACAGAAAGTAGATTGTTGAGTACTCATCGTTCTCGACTTCATGTGTATGCTTTGGATGCACTCATGTGTGTACAAAATTGGCTAAAACATGAAAATAAAAGTACTGAATACTCTATTAATATATTTATTTAATTAAATATTTTTGTTAATTTTAATTTGATATCTTAATTATTAATTTTTTTATTATGTACTTGTATGTTTTAGTCTCTATTGGTATTGTTGGACCAAAGTAATATGTAAACGAGGTAAAATTACCTAATTATATATATTATTTTGACTTTACAATAAATAATTAACTATTTTTTTTGTAGGTCTTGCATAGTGATAATACGTGACTCAAGTTTATAAGTTAATTATTTTAGATCTTAAAATTGTGTACAATTTTACTTATGATTTTTAAGTACTTTAGTTAATAAAAATAATGTATTAAAATATACTTAACACATATGATCTTTAAATATTTATTTTCTATTTATAATTGAATTTTGTTCAATAAAATTATATAAACATATTTTTTATAAGTATTTTTTTCTTAAACAAATACAGGTATAGGTATACGAGTACCCAAAAGGTATAATACAGAAATTAAAAATGCTACTTATGCGACTGAGTATTCTATCTATACATTACTCATTGTCATTCTTAACGATGAACTGGACACAAAAACGAATTACGAATTTTGCTACTGTTGGGGTTTGATTAGAGGACTCGCTGAATCTTGTGATTTCACACACCATGCCAAAATCTAAAGCACTTAATTCGGAGACGGGGAGAGAGGGTTGCGGGTAAGGGTGAGAGTGTGGCAAAGGAAAGAGTAGGGCATAAGCTTTAAAAAAAAAAAAAATTTCCCCGTCAACCAAACCGCTGTGCAATTGATAGTACAAGCTCACATGACATTTAAAGAGAGAGAGAGAGAGAGAGAAGGGGGAGGGTAAGAGAAGGGAAAGATGTCTTTCCTTTTACTTGGTTAAAAAAAAAAGTATTTAATATTTTTTATTAAATAAAAATACTTATAAGTCATAAAGTTTATTTCCATAGTTCTATAAAAGTGGAGAGCCAACATTAACACACTTCCGTATTGTGCTAAATAAAATTCATTAGAACCATAATTTTACAAGTAACACAGTAAATAAATAGTAAAAATTCATTATTGCGTAAATCTTAATATAACTTAACTATGACCAAGAGATTGTGTGTTGACAACATCTTTTGAGTTATTTTTGTTACAATTTATTTTCGAAAAAACAATAATCAAACATCCCCAAAGTTTCAGCATTGATTTAGCGAAAAAAAATATATGCTTATTGTTCTCGTAAAAATTAAATCTGTCTATTAAATAATACAAAGGTTAAACATAATAAATCCATGTTAAAAATTGAAGTGAGATAGTTTCCTCGTTATTGAATATTGATGCATAATTTCAAACCAACCGTAAATTGAAAATATATAATAGCTAGTTGATCTCATGGTAAGAAATTATCTTGTAAAAACCAACCACGTAAATTGAAGCACATCAATCCAGGTTAATTCAAAAGATCCAAAATTGGTAACCTATAAATTAAACAACAAAAGCAACAAAATTTTCAAGAAAATGAATGAAATTTACGCTATAAATTCAACATATGCAGCATTTGGGCTGCATTCATAATGCAAATTCACTCATCGTCATCTTCATCTTCAGCATCTCCAGCTGCAGAATTAAGAGCCTGCAAGCGTGAAATCAACTTTGCCTTTCTCTCCTCGTAAGTGAGCTTCTTCAGGTTGTACCTACTCAAAATACCAAACAATACATCTTTAGGAACAGGTTCCACACTCAGTAAGTACTATGACCAAACTTACCAACAACAATCATTCAATCATTGTCAATAAAAAACATTTTTAACAAACTATATAGTCATAAGATAGCTGAAATACTGGTCATCTGTCAACACAACAGTCAATTTGCTATACTATACATCAGATTAGTGAACAGACATGCTTTACCCTATTTGGAAACATAATTATTTACCTCTTGTGCTCCTTTGGTGGCTGCTTCTCAGACTTCTTCACTGCAGGGTCTGCACGAATGGCAGCATGAACCTTTTTGTATAGCCCCTCAAGTCCGTCAGCCTCTAGTCCACGCTTAATATATTCACTGAAGTGTGACTGGTATTTCTCTGGTTCATCTTCAATCAAAGTCTACAAATAGTATTATAAATATTGTCACAAATTTCTGGAAGATCCTTACGATGAATGCACTAACATTCACATTGAAAGGCACCAAAATAAAATCTTTGCACATGCCTTCATGTAGGCAGAAACATGTCCACCAAAGATATATTTCCGGTGAACATCTGCATCAAGTTCTTTCTTCTCCTTGTCAAAACCAGCAAACCTTTTGTCACTGTGTGGGATATCCAGACCTCCATCCAAAGCTCCCTATAATCCATCACAACTTTTTAATACCAATAGCATGAAAAGAATAAAGAATGATGATAATCTTAACCGATAATATCAAATACCTTGAGGGCACCAAAGACACGGTTGCCAGTGGTAGTTTTAATGAGACCAACATCGAGTAGAGCTCGGAATGGCCTCCGGGTCTCAGCAGGTTCAACAGAAAAATCTTCTCCAGTTGCCTGAATATGATACCACCAATCAACGTACACAGAAAGAAGCAGATGGATAGATAGATAAATCTCATGGCACAACCACAGATACCTCTACATTGCCCTCGTACTCTTCATCCATTTCAAGCATTTTAAGAACTCTGCGAGCCAACAGGAGTCCAGTGCAATAGGCTGTTCAAGTTTTGTAAATTTTAATCCCAAGGATTCATTTTGATGTAAAAAAACGGATGACAAACACGCTTACAAATTCGATGCCTAGAGCGAAGGTGAGAAAGAAATCTCATTTTCGAAGTACCTGCAGCATAGTTTGTAAGGCCTGTTTCAAGACCATAGCGTGGCAGCTCGTGTGAATATGCTGCAGCAAGAACAATGTCACCAGCAATGCTAGCAGAAGCTATTTGAGCAGTGATGTCTTTGTTAGTCTAATAATATGGTAAAGGCACTCAAAGGGATAAAATATTAACAAATAAATTGAGTTTAGATTAAACGATACTGTTCAGATACTGTGCAAGTAGCATCACAATTAATAACTACAAAGTAAATAAACCACTGAAGGATACAAATCGAACAACAAATCGGTATTTCGGAGTGTTATACTTGTTTTTGTCCTGGTTAATCAAGCGAATCCTGGCTCGGTAATCAGTCTTTCCCTCTGAAGATTTTTTTAACAGAAGCAAAGTGAGTTTGAATATAATAAAAACGAAAATAGAGAGGGACAATGCGAAACAAGTCAAACACCTCTTCTTCTCTTAAACTTCACTTGATATCTCTTGAAGTAGGCCTTTGTTTTCTGAGCCTTAACATATGCCTGTATCCATGAACAAATGTTGTTAGTGCTCGTCTTAAAAGCATATACTAGGCACTGAAATCAACATAGATGCATTGCATGATATAGATTTTAGGAAAGAACAACGAAATCAAATCAAAACACGCAAATGGAGGAGTGCATACAAATTGAAGCTTGTGCATATGAGATACGTACCATTGCAAATCAGTAGTAACGCGCAGCCGAGGCACTTCAGAGAGGGTGAAGGGAAAGCTTCTAGTCGGATGAGGGACTTTTTAGGGTTGTGTCTGGGCTCGCTAATGGGCTTCGTTTCTTTAGACTGGCCCAACGACTCAAAGACTTTTTTGTTTTCTTGCCTCGGACCTTCATACTCACTGTTTTGGATCAACCACCCCCCAAAAAATATCTACTAACCAGTAAGTTTCGAACATTATAGTTGAGAAAAACGCATTATTTAAAATTTTTTTATTTTAATTTAAAAATAAGAAAGAAATTTATTATTTTTTAAAATTAATATTTTAAAATAATTATTAATAATAAATATTTTAATATATTAAATAATAGTATATTAAAGAAATATGATTTATAAACCTTACAAAAACTTGAAAAAAACCAAAACAAGGGTGACAAAAAAACAGAAACGGAATGGCATACTAAAAGATATTTTCAAATGTAAAATATAATTAATAATAATTAATTATTAATTAATGAAATAATTAATGGAAATATCTCACGTATTATTCTTACCAAACATGAAAAACATCATTAATTCTTACCTTCGTCTCTAAGGCCGTAGATAACAATCTTTTTTTTTTTTTAACTTAATACCCGATTTATTTTAAAAATACAATTAACCTGTATTAATAATGTTTCTTATGATAATTATCATATTAATACCATAAAGTACATGGATATATTATATTGACTTTTGTAAAGGACAATAAACTTAGTATTTTGTTTATATTATTTCCTGTTTCGAGTGCTCTTTTAAAAATGCATTAATCCACTGATATTTGTTAAGTTATTCTTAACATGTAAAATCAATATTCATCCTTCATTATTTTAAGTCATAATCTTATAATTCTATCTTTATTATTTGGAGTTTTATTCTATATGCTTTTATGGTTTGTCATTGTTAGCATCTTTTATGTGAACTCTAGTATTAAAGTTTGAAAAAAATATAGTATTTAATTGAAAAAACAATTTAATTAATTTGATCTCATGTGAGTTTAGAAATTGAGTGATTTAAGTGTTTGTGATATATAAATTATTAGTGTATTTTTTATAGATAAATTAATGTTCGATGTTGTGTAAAAAAATTCAAAATTTAGATTGAAATCATATAGCATTTTGAGATATAAATTTTTAGTTTTTTAGTTAAATTTTAGTTGTTTTTTAGCATGATATTTCACTCGTATTATATTTGACTCAATTGTTAACTTAATTGATTTATTCATATATTATGTACAAACTTTAAGGTTAATAGATTGATTGTTTATAATGTTTGAAAATTTGACTAGTTCATCACATTTATTTCACAACACATTAAAATATATATATATATATATACATAAATTTCATAAGTTAGCAAATAGAAAATTTAAAGTCTGATATATTGAATAGGTTAAAAAAATACTTATTTTATAAAGACAGTTTATGATTAACTTCACAAATTGAAAATTGACCATTAATTTTAATTATTAGTTGGCTTTAAAATTGACCAATAATAAGTCAAGTTAATTTTTTTGTTTAACTTATTTGTTATATAATTTTGCCAACTATTAATTTAGGTTATCAGCGAGTTTGCTTACACAAACTCTTGTTATAAGTGTTTTTATTAGTTCAAAGATGTTGACAATTGTCTCTGAATTTTCTTTATTTTAAATAATTTTAGTTAATTTTGGAATGTTATTTTTTAACTGTAATTGTCATTATCTTGCTACTACCTATATTACTATTTTAGTTCGTCACAAATATTGTGTTTCTTATTTATCTAACTTTTTATGGTTTTAGTGTTAAAAGAATAATATATTTAAAAAAAAATTAAAAATAAAGCAGCTACCATGTTTTGTATTTTTGTTAGTCAACCTAAGATTTTTTCTTTTACTAATTTTAATTAAATCAACTTTCAAATTTACTTCTTTTTAGAATGTGTGTTAGGATCTAACTTTTTTTTAAACAATATAAAATTAATATAGATAGTAGTTATATGATAAATTATATGAAGTATGGTGGTATTATATGAGATTATAGAGATAAGTAATATTTATTTTTTCTTATGGTACTAAGTCTACTTTTTGTATTGAATTGAAAAACTGAACTTTATTTTAAATATTAGTTCATCTTAAATCGTGTTATATTCTATAAAATATTAATTATTTCATTTAATTTTTTTATATACTTATATATCATATTACTTATAAGATTAATTTAGTAGTAGACATATAAATAAGCTCGTTCGATATTTTTGACTAAAAATTTCTTTCACTTTTAAGATGATTTTTTAAAAAAGTTTATGGACTTTTAATTCCAAACATTTGCATACTTTACGATTTATCTTTTAATTTTATTTTTTTATCTTTTCTTCTTTGCAAATAAATTTTCTCAGATAATATTTTTAAATTTTCAAAGCACAAATGATTATATAATAATAACAATGTCTTTTGAAAAAAAAATATTATGATACTTAAAATTTTATTTATTTAATTGACTATTTCATTGAGAACTGAGTTGAAAAATATTTAATACAAAATATAAATATTTGAAATACAATAAAATATAATTTATTTTAATTAAGTCTCTCATGCAAAATACATGGATATTATTTGAATTTTATTTTCATAATTTTTTTTATAATTTATTTTCTTAATTTAATTAAAATTTGTGTGCTTCAAAATGATATTGTAATATTAAAATTATGAAAAAAATATATTATTCATTTAAATTTTAGAAAAACTAAATGATATATCAATTTAGATTGTATAGAGTATTGTATAATTTGTTCCCTGATTTTAAATAAATAAAAATTTAAACTTGTAACATTATTGTACTTAATTCTACCATTTTTTTGTTAGATTTTTGAAAGTATTTATTTTTAAATAATTTTAAATAATTTTGAAAACAAATATCAGATATTTCAATTAAGCATCTTAAATTACAAAAAAAGGGCACAAAATTATTACATATTTGTATAATAGATTTTTTACATTATTTTAAATATTTTTTTAACTTAGGAACATACAATACTGCAAAAATAAAGAAATACCCCATGACAAAAATATAAAAATAAAATAAATTAAAAATTTAAAAATATTTTTAAATTTTATTAAATTTGTAAAATTATTTAACATCTCAAATTTATAATAACTCTCAAATATTTATATTAAAAATAAAGATTTAAACAAAATTAAATTATTTAAAAAAGAAGAAGCGAATCAGTCACAATTTAAATTAACCATAAAAAATTGTAATTACTGAGAAGAAAACAACTTCAATAAAATTATCTCGGGTAAAAAATAATATAAGCAGTCTTAAAAAAAAAATGAAAACGGAGTCGGTGCAAGAACAAAAAACGGACAGTATTTATTTAAACAGTTTTTTGTCCTTTTGACGCATGACATAAACTAGTGAAAAACAAAATCGAAAAACTACTCCCAACCGAGAAACAAAATCAAGAAAGCATTCAGAAAACCTAGATGGATCGAGAACAAGAATTTCTCCGGTCTCGTCAATGCGATGTGATCGTCGTTTCGTAGAACCAAACCCCCTCTCATCTTTGGATTCGTTAATATTCTTTGCGGTTGCCGGCGGCATCTCTCTCGTCGTCGTCGTCGTCGCCGTCGTCGCCGCCTATTCTTGGCATCGCTACCCAAATCATCATCGGTTATTTGTTTTGCCGGAAAATCTGAGATTGCGGGCGCGCGAATCTTGATGAGCGATGGAGTTGGCACAACTAGAAGCATTATGTGAGAGGCTTTACAATTCACAGGACTCTGTGGAACGGGCTCATGCGGAGAACACACTGAAATGCTTCTCCATGAACACTGAATATATTTCCCAATGCCAATACATTCTCGATCATGCGTTAACTCCCTATGCATTGATGCTTGCCAGTTCCAGTTTGTTGAAACAGGTCACCGAACAGAGCCTTGCTTTGAAGCTTCGGCTTGATATATGTAATCTTTCTTTTCTTTTTTGACCTTCTTCTTCGGTGACGCAAAATGCTGCAATTCATGCAACTTTTCTTTTATGCATGTTAGGGACATACCTCATCAACTATCTTGCCACTAGAGGACCCGAGTTACAGCCCTTTGTCACTGCTTCTTTGATCCAACTTTTGTGTCGGGTTACCAAATTTGGATGGTTTGATGATGACAGATTCCGGGACCTGGTCAAAGAATCCACGAACTTCTTGAGTCAGGTTGTGTAAAGTGATTATTTACTTTGTATGAAAATCGAAAGCTTATTTCCTGGACTGAAATAGAACAAAGGCATAAGTGTGTATGTTTGCATTGCATTACAGTCACATCTTATCGTGGCTGTTCAAGAAAAAGAAAAAAATATTATGGCAGTTTTGTATATTTGGCAGTATAATTTGTTCTCTTCCTCGCCTCAATTGTATGCCTATGTCTCCAGAACTTGAAAAAGGCTTGTCTTAGTTTTCTTTATTTAGTAACCATGTGTCCCACTTCTGATTTCTTCACCTTCTTCTATGTATATTGATTTTGTAAATAAGCTATTATTCTATGTGTTGTGACCTATTAATTTTACCACATTTAGTAGTAACTTTGGTTTCTGCAACTGTTTTAAAAAAAATCATATTAGGTTAACTGAAAATTTCCGAAGTGAAATTGTTGCCTTGCACAACTTTCTTCTTACTGCTCACATTTTTTTTTTTATAATCCAGGCAACACCAGGTCATTATGCCATAGGTTTAAAGATCTTGAACCAGCTTATCTCTGAAATGAATCAGGTTTGAATTTAACTCGTGCTGTGTGAATATGTTTGGTGCTGGTGTGGATTGTGGACATTACAATATACTGTTGGAAGATTTATCATATTGTGTTGGTCTGTACTTGTTTGTGTTGGTTCATGGAGGCCATCCAATGATCTGGAGGTTTAATTAGTTGATTAACACAGGGGGGTTGTGTGTTGTGGGGGTTTGATGGTTTGTGCCCTGTGGTGGGTTGTTGATGATAAAAGGAAGTTTACTTTTCAAATGCGTGTTGGAAGTTGTGTAAATAAAACAGATAAAAGATTCCTTGATGTTCCACATACAGATTTCAGGTAATCAGATGAGGAAGCTGTCTTACTATTCTCATTTTACTGTTATCTGGCTGTACTCTGTGAATTACTCGAAGGATTCCTCCTGGCCATATATTTTTTGTAATCTTCTTGTGCTTCTTTTTGTTGAAATGATTTACATGTCACATGTTATATTTTTTATAACTGTTGAAGTCCCAAATTGACTGTAAATATAATTAAATAAGAGCTTATAAATGCTAAAATAATTATCATACAAGTTAGCTTTTGGAGTTGAGTTTGGCTTAAAGCTTAAATTTAACTTGGTATCAGAGTCTATCATAGATTTGATATTGGCTCACACTTGAAATTTTTGCTCAGTGCAACCTAGAAAAAATTTGGCCCCACAAATTTTTGTAGTACAATTAACCTGACCCTGTGGATTTCCTATTGCAACTTTTTGGTAGGTTTGTTTTACCAATGAAATGAACTTGATGAGCAAATCTTTTTCTAAAGTCTCTTCTAATTTCTTAAATCCTGCCTCAGGCTAATGCTGGTTTGCCTGCAACAAATCATCGGAGGGTTGCTTGCTCATTCAGGGACCAATCTCTCTTTCAGATATTTCAGATATCTTTAACATCACTGGGACAGCTGAAGAATGATGGTAAATTCATGCTTGAGTTTTGACTCTCTCTTTAGTATTGTGTTTAACTATTTATTGCTTTTTGCTGATCATGAATTTGAGAGTTTGAGATTATATAATTTGCAGTTGTCAATCAATTGCAAGAATTGGCTCTTTCTCTTTCTTTGAAATGTTTATCATTTGATTTTGTGGGGACCTCTGTTGATGAAAGTTCAGATGAGTTTGGCACAGTTCAGGTATCTGCTTCTTTTAATTTTTGAAAAGTCCTACCTGAATTCCTTCTGTGTTGGTTCATGTGTATCTTGCAATGTGTTGGTTTGTAGATTCCATCCTCTTGGAAGCCAGTTTTGGAGGATTCTTCAACGCTACAAATATATTTTGATTACTATGCCATTACGAAGCCCCCACTTTCAAAGGAGGTTGGTGCATGCATTTGTTTATAAGATTTGTATATTTAACATTCAGACCTTGAAATTCACTAATTAATCACTAAAATTTGAATCATTTCTGGTTCTTTGGAAATTGTCTACTACTTGTTTGGTCTATAGCCTCCTTAATTTGGAGATATCTAGTGAAAACACTACTTTAACATGGATAGTCAAGGTTAAAAGAAACCCGAAATGTCACATGGTTTTATGCTTTGATCCTAACGAACTATTTGTGCATAATCCAATAGGTGAGATTTGCATTCTTCGCTTTTGCAATTAGCCACTTCTCTCACGTAATATTCTTGCTTTATATATCAATGCCAAAGCTTAGTTAACATGTAGAGGGCATACATGATGTAGGTCCTGCCAGTTCATTCTCTACTTTCTTTTTCTGCTTTATTTAATTTTCTGCTTGTTGGAAGAATTTTGTTTGAGTGGGATAAGACTTGATGGTTGTTGTTGTCAATATTTGTTAGTTTTTCTTCTTTTGTGGCTTAATCATAAGGTAAAAGACATAAAGCACATACAACTAACAGCCTTGTAGCCTAGCTGCTCCCTTCTTCCATATGTAGCACCTGTTTCTGAGTTACAACTTACAATGAACTGTAGTCCTCACTCCTCACACTTAGACCCAAAAAAAGGGGGAAGGGAATTGGAAACAAGTGAACTCATTAATAGAGAACTCTTTAATCTCATGGCATGTGTGACAAGGAGGAACGATAGATGCCAGAAAATAGTCTTGTCTGGAGACCTTCATAAGGACTGCCAAAATCTTTTTGATTAGATCAAAATTTTCAAAGCAAACACTGTAAGCTTCACTGAGCACACAAAGGTATGGCATGAGTGACTGGCGGGCAGTGTAAAATTACAGCTGTTTCTAAATTAGAGCTATGCACTACACAGATATAAGTGATTATCCGACATTACCTCCTCCTTTTCTTATATTGCATGAAAATCAAGTACCACAGTTACATACTATTGAAGTATTAAATAGGAAGGTGCACTTACTTGAATATTTTCCAATTTGGCATTTTCACTTCTATTCGATGACAATTTGTTTTGTTACTGGTTTATGTTGTTCATTTCAGAAAGTTGACAAAATGACTGTTTCTTGACTAATGATTGCTAATGTTCATTTTCTATTGTGAAATTTTCTTATTGATGGTTCATCAGCCTGCTACTTTTGAACCTTCTCTCTCTTTCTCTCTAGGTATTAATTATTTTTCTTTCCAGGCACTGGAGTGCTTGGTGCGACTAGCGTCTGTAAGACGTTCTTTGTTTACAAATGATGCTGCCCGTTCTAAATTTTTGGCCCATTTAATGACAGGAACCAAAGTTATCCTGCAAACAGGGCAAGGTGTTGTAGGCTTGTTACTTCTTCACTTGTTTTGTATTGTAATGACTAATGACTAACTAGAAATATTATCTTCTATTTTTATGTGTAAGAAAAAAATGTCTTTCCTTCCATTTTTAAATGGATTTCTTGTTACATATTGAATTATTGATTACAAATAGAATTATGTTAAAAACATATTTTTATCTCGCTTTTTATGCATGCACTTGTCATCATGGCAATTTATCTTTGCCTTGGTTTGTTCAATCTCTCTGCCTCTTCAACAAAACCAATGAGTTGTTTCCTTTCATTGTAGGAAATTAGCCTTCCAATCTAATCTTTGCATCAACACTTTAGTTTGTATGATATCCTGTAGAAGTTCTTACTTAACCTAGGTAAATTCTCTTGGTGAGGTTTTGTAGTCACAGGTTGGGTATACTTGTGGTTGTTCCACCAACCATAAGTCAGGAGATAGAATAGTTGAGTTTAAGATCCAATTATATTCTAGTTTTAATTAGCATTGAAATGGGAAAAATTTAGTAAATCCCTCTAGGTCCAGCAAAGCAACAAATGTTATGAGGAAAGAGGTTTCACACAACAAATATTGACCAGCCCTGTGTATACATTTTCAAGCACTATTTTAATTATTTATTTCCTTTTCATTTTTCTGCTTTCGTTTTGTTAGCCAGGCATTTATAATTTCAACCGTGTTGGAAAGCAGGTCTTGCAGATCATGATAATTACCATGAGTTTTGTCGTCTTCTTGGTCGGTTCAGAGTGAATTATCAGGTGGGCTTGTGTAGTTTTTCTCCTTTTGTGGCCTATCTTCTGGATTTTGTTTCTAATTGGTAGTAATGCAATGTGCATAAGCAGGGACATGGGGTTCATGCAGTGGAGGCTAGGTACATACTTTTGGCTTAGAAGTTAGAAGGGCACTGTACTGTGTGCAACATACAAATTGGCACTTCAAATACTTGTTGGGTTTTAAGTTTTAAACTTTAATACACACCACAATGAGAGAATAACTTTAAAATGATTAACATTATTTTTTATAATGTTGATACTAGTTTTCTTAGTTAGTATATCAGTATCACTTTATGTAATTAGTACATCAAAGAGGAACATAAATGACAATAATATATTCACAATCTACTTATCATTGCTTTCTTTATAACTCTGCCACTGTTTTGAATACGTCATTGCTTATATGCAAAGCAAGTTTCATAAAAGTACTCCCTCTAGTCCTTTTTATATGTCACCGTCTAGAAGGTTTGTGATCCTTATTTTAAAGCATTTTGCAATTCTTATGAAGCATTTATTTTTTTTCTTCTTTGTAATTAATAAATGAAGTTGGTGGGAATTATGAATTAAAACTAGCAAGGTTAAGGAGCAAATTTTCAAAATTAAAATATTGGTGGTGGGGTTAAGTTCAGTGATATTGAATAAGGATAAAATTGTCATGTTGCAGTATTTTTTTTTTAAATAAGAAAATCAACTAACTTTTACTACTTTTGTTGGTCTTTGTAATTTAGTTAAAGGTGCTGTATAACAAGGACCATGACTGGGGCATAAATGGGTCTTATCCTACTAGTAATCACAGGCATAAATTTTTAGTTTTTGGGCAGTTAAGTCAATTATCTCTGGGGTATCCTATACTTGTCCCACTTTTTATCTGTAGGCTGTCCTTTATGTCTCTCAGCTAAATTTATATTTCTTCTGTTGTTTAAAAATTTAGTATTTAAATCTGATGGCCGTTTAATGTACCTGGAAACCAACCTTAAATGTAATTCTTTTTCTCCAAAACTCAAAACTGCAATAGACAGCTAGAAATGTCTCAATGTTCTGGGCTACTACACATTCTGTTAGTTTTTTGATTTGTTAGTGTCCTAACACTTGCGTTGATGAATTTTGGAGGAAAACAGTTGCATATTCTATAACTTATTCCGACTGAACTTCCTTTTGGTCTGTTGTTACCTCCTTTCACCATAAATTTATAAAATAAATGTTGCAGTTGTCAGAGCTTGTTAATGTGGAAGGCTATAGCGATTGGATACGATTGGTTGCTGAGTTCACTCTCAAATCTTTGCAATCATGGCAGGTTAGTTTTTGTGTTGCTTTAAATAGTTTTCCAGAGAATACACAATGTATTGGGGCTCAAAAATTAAATTCTTATGGCTTTTTGAGCAATTTATCTGTTGGATAATGGCACTGCCGTGTTATCAAATGGTGGCCATGGCAGAAAATGATGGTGGATTTTTAACAATCCGCCATACATATGGAGAGTCATGGCAGGTTTGCAATGGTGGGTCATGGTGGCCATTATTTGCATGGCAGTCATGGCAGTTATGGCGGCCATGGCAGAAATTTTGGGAATCTGCCGGAAAAAAAAAAAAAAAAAAAGAATTTGGTTTGCTGATTCACTTAGTTCCATGCTGACCCACCATAAAAAACCCTAAATTTTGTTTTATCATCCTTCATTCTATTTTTCGTTTTCCTTCTCCACATTTCTCCTCCATTCTCTCTCTCTTCATATTTTTTGATTTGATTTTCTTTTTTGCATTTTCCTTCTCTGTTTTTCATCCATTTTTTTATTCTAACGCTGTTGCCTTGGTTTGCGGAGCAGTTTTCCTTAACATAGCCTAACAACAAGCTTCCTCAAATTCTTCAAGGGCAGTTAATCGTATTAATCCAACAAGCTTCCTCAATTACTCTTTCTATTTTCCTTCTTTTTTTATCACTTTGTTTCACTTGAGGGTTGATGGCTTTTAGTTTGTATTGACCTTGTGCTTTGAGACTTACACTATTATGTTATTATGAGATCTTGTTATGAGACATATGATATTATTAGAGGATTTTCTATCAATTATATTCTTGATTTTGACATATGTAGTTAGTTTGTTGGTTTTATATCACATTCTGCAGTGTTATATATATGTTTTACATTATTCTATTATGGTCGCCATGCATCCGCCATGATCTGCCATGGCATCTGCCATAATTTTATTGCAGCATTTTAGCTTTCTGCCATTGATAACATTGGCACTGCCACATTGTCCTTTCAAACAAAATTGAGGATGACATCATGTGAGAATTATCAATAAGAAGATATATTTCGCAAATTAATATTTCAACTTTGGTTTTTGTATGTGTATTGTGAAATATTGAGATATTGATTAAGTTGATACCTTCTTGTCAGTGGGCCAGCAATAGTGTGTACTATCTGTTAGGATTGTGGTCCAGATTGGTGTCCTCTGTTCCATATTTGAAGGGTGATGCCCCGAGTTTACTGGATGAGTTTGTTCCTAAGATTACTGAAAGTTTCATCACGTCTAGATTCAACTCTGTGCAGGTATTTTCAATTATATATGTGTTATACTTGTTGCCTGCTGTATGCTTCCAGGCTGTATGTTTTTAATTTAAAGCTTCTGTTAATGAGACAGATGTCGTAAATATATTATCTTCTGTGTTTTTTTAAAGGCTGGATTACCGGATGACCTTTCTGAGAACCCCCTAGACAATGCTGAACTTCTTCAGGATCAATTAGACTGCTTCCCATACCTATGTAGATTTCAGGTATTATCCTTATTTTATATTATCATTTTTCTCTTTTTGATTAAAGAAGAGAAATTTAATTAGAAGGCAATTAAGATTACAAAGGAGTATATGAAATAAGCAGTTGAAGAAGACAAAACTAAGCCTAAGACAGACAGAGATAGTTATTCAAAATTGCTATTCATCTCCCTATGCTTGTTTGAAGTGCGATAAAAGAATTGATGTTCATAAATTTGGGCTTGGTTTAACTTGATCTTAGAAGCTAACTCGTATAGTGATGATTGCCTAAGCCTTTTTAAGCTCTACTTTGGTTTGGTCATATCTGTAGTTAATGTGGGATATAAAAATCCCCTTCAGGATTGAACATTTGGAGTATAGCAATTGTTGGACTGAATTATATATATGTGTGTGAACTGTACTGAACAAGCCGAGAGGCTAGGTAGGTTGCATTGAAAAATTCAGGAGACTACATTTATTTTCTTTTTTAAGTTTATAGTGGTAATAACAGATCTATGATAGGTTTTGATAACATCTTAAATTTGGGCTTGGCCTAACACAACTAAAAGTTGGCTTCTGACGTAAAGATTGCCTATGCCTTTATAATCTCTACTTTGACCGTATTAGCTGTTGATGTTAAATCTCAACAGATATAATTGTATTAAGGGAAGCATCTGTCTGAATAGAAAAGTTTGATCATGGTGAGAACTGTTGAATTCCAGATGGGCTTTTCAAGAAATAATTTTTTTCTAAATTAAGGATTAGTTAAAAAATGTATTATCGAGTTGCTTACTGAAAAGAAAACCAGCAGAATCAAGTTTCCAAATCTTCCTGTCTGAATTAGATGGCAGCCACCAGAATCAACCACAGATAAGTGAATCTGGATAGAAGCCTCGGACATTAAAAAAAGAAGTTGCACAAAAAGAAATATACAAACTTTTTTGAATCTTAGAATTGTAGAATGATATGTAAAGATTGATAATAAAGGAGTGGGAATGCCGTATTAAATATAACATCTACCTGTGAAAGATCCTTTGAAAATCTAACTCCATTGCTATTTAGCCACCTTTATAAAACGCTATTGGTCTAAAAGAGACATATTCAGAGAAAGGAACTTCCGAGGATTGGGCTGAACTGTCATTATTGCTTGGTTAGCATTCCACGTATACTATTATGGTTTAAACTAGACATAATATTCTCAAACTGGTGCCACAAGGAAGAAATCTGTAGTTAATTCTCTGAGGCAATACTGGGAACCAAATTACCAAGAGCCCAAATCTCCTCTCTGTTTTGTGCAAGTTAATCTTCTAATGAAAAAACAAGTCACCGTTCCTAATTTTGAAATATTTGGAATCATTGAGTTGCATAACGAAACAGGCTGACAATTTCCTAACAATCATACCCCAACCGAAAACAAGGACACAACTAGAGTTGCAAGATTTAAGGACCTGTCTCATCACATCGATATCTGCTAATCCACTCTTTGCCAAACTGAGTTTTAAGTCAGAATTGGCTTAAAAAATATGATGGCAAGTATGAGCTATTGTTAAAGTCTGCTGATCTCCTTTAGGAAACTGCAAGTCAGAAAACTCAATTTGTAACCTTCTTAACAAGGCTGTTTGTTTTTCTCTGTTCTATTGTGCTGCCTTGCTAAGGAGGATGTCTTATTCTTGACTGTTTTCGTACTTTTTTTTGTTTATACATTTTTCATCCAAAATATATTCTGTTGAATATCCAACAAACTAGCCATCAAGCTAAACAAAAAAGGGTAAGTAGGGATTCCTGCTTACACGTCTCTGAACTTGAAACCTTCTAAATTTAGGATTAACCTTTCAACCAGAGAGAAAGTGAGTGACCATAAAAAAGAGAAAACTTTGGTCTAATTCGTCCAGTTGAATCCAAACATTTTGTTTCTAATCAAAGAATAGAGTAGATATCATTGTGTTACTCGTTTCCTGAGGATAAACTAGCTTCCCAATAGGAAACTCCTCTTAATTCTTATATTGATTTATGCAATTCTGCAGCAATTTATTCAACTGTGTTGGTTGTTTGACACCTTTGTATTCTTTGTGCAGTATGAAAGCAGTAGTTTATTTATTATAAACATAATGGAGCCAGTCCTACAAATATACACGGTGTGTTTATAACTTTCACTGAATGTTGTCGTTTATCATTTTGTACATTTTGTTGAGAGAAATGAGTTAGTAATTGGGGTTTAACTGTTTTTTAATGACTTGAATAGGAAAGAGCAAGATTGCATGTTCCTGATAACAGCGACCTAGCTGTGATTGAAGATAAACTTGCTTGGATTGTTCATATCATAGCAGCAATTCTTAAGATAAAACAGTGTACTGGTTGTAGGTAAAAACCATTTGGAAGGTTGTGGGTTTTCAAAGTTCTGAGCAGCATTCATAGCATATCCACTTGTTTGCAATCTTATTTTCCTGTAACATTTTTATATGTAGTGTGGAATCCCAGGAAGTGCTGGATGCTGAAATTTCAGCTCGAGTTTTACAGTTGATAAATGTGACTGATAGTGGAATACACAGTCAGGTATACCAGCTCAACATTAATATTTGCATGGCTTGAAACATGAATTATACTTTAACCCTAAAGCTGTACATTTGCTTCTTTTAATTGAAAAATGTCTTTGGTTGTATGTTAGGACTTAGGAGACATTAATGTTTAGTAGTTTGAATTTATGTTGTTGGTTGTTGGGTGATCTGTTGCTTTCTTAATAAATGTCTTCTGTACAAAAATAATTTTATTAAAAAGAGAGAAGGGAAATACAAGTGCGAAGTTGGCAAGGATAAGGCATCCTCTATCACCAGAAAAGGCAAAAATGGGAGGCGAGGGAACAAAAGAGGATAAACTAAGAATCTATTATTTCCAAGATGGCAATGTCCTTGTAAAATTCATGGGCTTAATACCCTAGGGTTGCAAGACTGTACAGTTTTAGTCTCTTTCTTTCTACCAAAACATTCAAACTTTAAGGGATCAAATTGACGAAGGTAACCTATAAGCAATGAAGTTGACAAGTAGTGTATCTTCCCGAGATGAAAGTGTTGTTTTACTCTATTTTTTATTACTAAATGAGATTGTTATGTATGTGACAAAATAAGTGCACATGCGATTGCTGGAAATCAATTGTTGAAAATGATGTTTTACACTTGTTTTTCCCATTATAACAGTTTAGTTCACATTCAATTGGTGGAAATCACTTGGTCTTTTGGGGAACTACTAGACGTAGTATTTTCTCTTGATGCAATAGAATAGAAATCTCTCTTCCCCCACCCACCCCCATATATGTGTGTGTGTTGGCATCATTTTTATTGATATTTTTTGTTTTTGTTTTTTTCGTTTTTTTCTTAATGATGAATTGAGTTAACAATTTGCTTTAGAAGAATGTATCACTTATCTATTCACATTATTGGCATTTGACAGAGATACGGTGAGATAAGCAAACAAAGACTTGATAGGGCAATTCTTACTTTCTTTCAGCATTTCCGGAAGTCTTATGTAGGAGATCAGGCTATTCATTCTTCCAAGGTAATATAATATTTTGTTTATTGATAATAAACTATTTTACAGGTACAAGATATGGAAATTTTCAAAAAATTAAGGTGTGCAAAACGTTTATAATTTTTTTAAAAATTATATGTAACAAGAAAATAATATTTTATAAATAAGACATTACAATATTATATAAAACATAAAAACTAAAAAATATCAAAATATAACCAGTATGGACTATAATATCTGTTAATTGTGAAAATATTTGTAATAAAAGAAATTAACAGACTGAAACTGTTGTGCTAAATCTGTCAAATTATACCCTGATTTTTGTTGCTCTTTGAAGTCACCATCACTAATGCACGTGATTGGAGAGACTTAATTGAGTATGGGGACAATGGGAAATTAAAAGAAATCCCTAATATTAACTCATTGATCCTTACTAGTTGTCAGTTGTGAGAGGTGTGTCTCAATCTTAACTGAAAAAATGATCTACCTAATTACCTGAGACATACCTAGCTGTATCTCATTACATTAAATCATAGCCTCTATTTTTTAAAATTGGTAATACCTTGGCACACCCATATCTAGTACGTACCTGGTATGGGTATGACTGACAAAATGAAGTCCCCATGCTTTAGAGACAATAACATAGCAAACATATATTTAGCTTTCTATGTGTCTGTTTATATATATATATTTTTTTTATTTTTTTTTATTTTTTTTATTTTTTTGATGTTGCAGCAGTTATATGCCCGGTTATCTGAGCTTCTTGGCCTACATGATCATCTATTACTGTTGAATGTGATTATTGGCAAGATTGCAACTAACCTTAAGTGCTACACACAGGTATTTTTTAGCTGTCTTTTTTGTTTTCTCTCAAAATTCTTTCGTGTTAACCCACTAATTGTTTTTGTATTCATTTCAGAGTGAAGAGGTCATTGACCACACTCTGAGTTTGTTTTTGGAGCTTGCCTCTGGGTTAGTTTTTGGATTGAAGAGTATTAGCTACCTTTTATTTTCGGATTTTGACACACTACCCAAATTTGCTGATCTATCTTGTAACAGCTACATGACTGGAAAGCTACTTCTGAAGTTGGACACAGTGAAATTTATTGTTGCCAATCATACGGTAGAATATCTTTTATACATTTGCATAAATTTCTTTGATTATCATTTACTGTGCCCAAGCTAAAGCTGATAGGGAGCTGATGCACTTTGATATATTCACTGTAGACACAATGGCTTTATAAAGCAGAACCCATCACAAGTATATTCGACCAGGATTGTAATATAATGGGAGTTATATTGTATATAATCAGCTGTTGCTTTTTCTTGTATAATACTATAATTGTTGATCAGGATTATACTTTTTTTTTTGGGTTAAACTTTTAACTGGATGGCCACAATCAAGCCTTCCTTTCTCTTCTGTTTTAAAGCATCTGACATTGGTTAAGTATGCCGGAATCTAATCTATGGGACAGTGGTCCACCAGTGTTGCCTATGTATTAGTGTTGTGTTTCATTGCTTGCACTTTATCTTCTTTTTCATGTGACGTGCTCCTTGTTCCTATCTTAAGCTCTTTCTTGTCATCATTCATTACTCACCATTTCTCAGGATAAGGATGGCTGAGTTTCATTCTTTGCACTTTATCTTTTTCATGTGACTTGCTCCTTGTTCCTATCCTGTCTTGAGCTCTTTCTTGTAATCAATACTCACCATTTCTCTGGATAAGACTTCTTTTTGGTTTATTTCTGTTCTTGTTCATGTGAGTCTCTGTTTTCTAGCTTAGGGCATCATCGGTCATTTTCTCAAACTATCATCCTTTGGTGTTATATCTGAAAGTACTTGAAGTAACCAACTTTGAGCACAAATAAGTTCAACTAAACCTTTAGGGTTTAAAATGAAACCATGAGCTTAAACCAGTACTCTAAAGGTTGGCTCTCATCAAAGTCAATTAAGAATAAGTTCAGCTAAACCTTTGTGCTACAGCATGTGGGTGACTGGAGAAGTGATTATCTTGTTGGCTGGACCTGGGAGATCTATTGCATGCTTATCAGCAAATAGGTTGGGTCTTGCAATTCAGCTTTAGAAAAATATTGCTGTTGCAGCTAAAATGTCAATGGCAATTTCCTTCAGAGGCTTCCTTATTGTTCCGTGTAATCTAGAACAAATATAGTTTAAATTAGAATGGGTGGGATACCAACATAATGATCTCTCAGGGATACACAGTTTAGTTATTTTATACTATTAATTTTTCAACATACAGGAGATGGTTCTTGCATAAGGTCTTGGGGGGATGCTTGTGGGTAGAAGTGTCATTTTCATCTAGGTCTGTTCCCTAATTTTTCCATCTGTTAGCATAGTTTAATTTTAATGCTTTAGGGTTTAGGGTTTAGGGTTTAGTCTCCTTTCTCTTTGGATTTTCACTTCCACAGAAACATAATCAGCAGGAAAACTAGCAAGATAGAATTCCTTCTGGTTGTTATTACATCATGTGAGCTTTGAGCTAATCCAGAGTCCAGATATGAGAATGTGTCTGCTAATGCATGATTGGAGTGAAATGGTTGCAATTTTAAGGGCATCTATCTGTCCCTCAACTTTGTGGTGGTGTTGTTTTTATGGTCTTTCTAAAGAGTTTGGCACATATTTGTTTGTTTATGAAATACTTTTTAGGTTGTAGTTGTACTCTGATTGGGGGATTTTTCCTCTCCTTTAAGCTACACTTACCCTTTTTTCTTCATAATGTTGCTTTCTCACCCTCTCGTGTCCTCCTATTTTTCCACTTTTTTCTTTAATAGAAATATATTCCTCTTCTTCTTTGTTCTAATTCCTTTTTTCACTAAAATTTATCTCAGAGGGAACATTTTCCATTTTTGGAAGCAAAGAGTTGCTCCCGCAGCAGAACAACTTTCTATTACACTATTGGCTGGTTGATATTCATGGAGGATAGCCCAGTGAAATTTAAATCTTCAATGGATCCACTCCAGCAGGTATCACTTATGCTTGTCTAGTCAATTTTCATCTGATGCCTCTAGTAATTAATGCAGATTAAATTGAGTAGTTACTAGTTTCATATTTCACTGGATTTTTATGGTCTGCATGGCATGGTCTGTTATCTTTGGTGCAATTTCTAATTTATTCATCAGTTAATATAAGTTTAATACTCAAACTTTGCACACTAAATCTGAATTAAGTAAATATTGACCTTCATGATTGACTTTACATTGACAAACAATATGAAATAACATAAAATTGATATAAGGAGAAAGAATCTTTAGACAATAGTAATGGGGATTAGTATCTGGTGATTTTCTCTCTTTTCTGCATTTTGAAAACTCTTTCACATATAAAATAGCAGCTATTGTTATCTATAAGCTTCAAAATGCATGAGGAAAATGCTTTGTTTGGTATTGTTCCTTAAATTGGTGTTGGACAAAGTAAGAAAATAAGATTTTACAGTGATAAGCATGCTGTCGATTGTTGATATCTTATCTGCTTCAGTGTATAGAGTGACCCTGGAAACCGGGCCACTAAGAGAACTTACTGTTTAAATAGGCTTATGCTCCTTGCACATTTAAATGTGAACTTTTTCCTTATCAGTGTAAAAATTAATTCTTTCATATGAACACATTGTGCATTCTAATTATTTATGTACCTTCTCTTTAGTATTCTGATCAATGATCATCACTTGTTCAGATAAATTCCTGTTGTGTCAATTTAGCTAACTGGAGGGTGTTATTTTGATTGGGGTTTCTATTGTATTCATTTTGGTTTTCTGTTCTTTAGCTAATCTGTTCGAAAGACCTATTTCTCATTTGCTTGTAACTTTTTTCTTTCTTAATTATTCCCTTATATATTTTTGGAAAAGTAAAATTTTTCATGGACGTAGGTAACTCCATATGCCTTAGCTTTCTACTACATTCTATGTTTTTGAATATCAAAAGATAAGAAATAGTAATTTTGTTTTTTTTATTGTGTTAAGTATGGCATTTAGATATGTTTTTATTGGAATTGTTTAATATTTTCGGTTTGGATGAAGTCAGCATAGAATCTTTTTTATTGTCTCTAGGTTTTTCTCAGTTTGGAATCCACTCCCGATTCAGTATTTCGAACAGATGCTGTAAGGTGTGCTCTTGTTGGTTTGATGAGGGACCTTAGAGGAATAGCAATGGCCACAAATAGGTTGGTAGTTGTGCTGTTTCTGTTATTCAAGCCGAGGGAAGAAATTAAACTGACCTTCATATTTTTCATATTTGTATTTTTCAGCCGCAGAACTTATGGATTTCTATTTGATTGGTTGTATCCTGCACACATGCCTCTACTCTTAAAAGGCATCTCACATTGGACAGACACCCCAGAGGTAATGAAACAATTGAGACAGAAGCACAAAAACTAATTTGGGGTAAATCTGAATGCTAAAATGTCATTCAGCAATCATTGAATATATAATTACATTCTGTGCAAACTGAATCCCTTGATTATAGGGATTGACTGAGTAATTACAGCTGATTCTAATTACCTTATTTACATAATAAATCAGATTTCTATATTCAAGGAAAGGGCAATAACTACATCAATAACGGAAATACAGAGATTCTCGACAGAAACTTTTGGATAATTTTTTATGCCTTCATATTCATTCAAATGGTTGGATTCAGTTCCATTATTATTCACTCAGAACATGTAAAACCAAAAATCTGTGATGCCAAAGTATCATTCTATCGATACTAGCACAGTACATGAATAACATAATATCATAATATAGGCATAATTTACAGTACACAATCTTGTTGACAGTGACTGGATTTAGTAACTTTTCCAGCATTAACTCAGCTATATTTACTCTTAACTTTTCTGATCGTGACTTCTGTTATGGTGAGAAGTTCTAGCATTATTGTTGCAAATTAACATATTTAGTGTTGTAGGTAGGAGACGGGGTTGGCTTTTGGGATGAACTGCAAGCACCTTAGATGTCCTTGGCCACCTCAATATGGAATAGGCAGCCATGTGGTGTCATTTTTCCTGTATGTTCGCTCAATCATGATTCAGAGTTGCCTCCTTCCATTGCCTTGTGACGATACTGTTATGGATTCTTTGACATTGGATTTTGACTGGCAGTTACCTTAATTTGAATTCAAATACTAATGTTTTTCTAGATAAAATTTGTTTAGCTAGGGTTGATGTGGAAGAAATAGCTATCAATTGGTCAATCTACAGGAAATCAGAAGTTACTACCCAAGCTAAACATTTAATTTCTGGAAAGCATTAATATTTGAATGCTAATAAGGCAAGTTTTAGTCACACTCCAGCGTAAAAGAACTGTGGAAGTAGTGACTCCAGCGTAAAAGAACTGTGGAAGTAGTGACATGCCTATAGTTATCTAACGTTTAAGATCCGTCAAACGAGTGAGGCAGTAGAATCAGTAATTCATGAAGTTGGACTATTACCTGTGTAAGAGATGCAAACTGTGTTTGTTGGGGATTGAGTTTGATTAGCTGCCTTCAATTGGAAATACTTCTAGAAAATGTCTTAGAAAGAGTGAAAGGTTGTTCTTCTGACCAAATTCAGACTGAGTAACATTGACACTTTTCACTAGAAAACCACTATGGGAATAAAAGACTTCCGAGTATGGCCCAATTGTTTAGAATAGTTTGTACATTGGAGACAGGCTCCACGTCTGCCTTGATCTCCACTTCCTCCACCCCCACCAAGACGTTTAGCCTGAGGTGATTTACCTTGTCACCAAACCAAATAATTCTTAGAAGATGAATTTTTCACATCAAATAAGTGGGGATTGTTTGGGAAGGGGAGGGGGTAGGATTTTTTACTTAAATAAATATATTTTAATTTAATAATTTTTATAACAAAGATATAAAATGATAGATTAACTAAACTTAATGTATTAATTGTGTATTTATTATTGTAAGTGATATATAATTCTCTTAATTTCAAATTAAGATATTCTCCTTTCCCTCCCTTTCCTTCCAAAACCTTCCCTCCAAATGCCCCTAAAGGAGTAGTTGGGAAGGGATTGACACCAGCGGCATGTGAAATGTGACAGATATGCACTGATAGTAAGAGAAGCATTTGAACAATGCTAAAAGAAGTTGTATCGTTAAGCCCCCCGATAGAGCATAAATGCATAACTGATCTGGGCTTCAAATCCCCCAAAATAAGACAAGGAGATGTACTTGAGCAGAATAGGACTGGCAGTGTGACAAATGGACACTCGTATGGTGATGAGAGATAACCTTATGCTCCAACAGGGCACTGCAAGTGGGAGCATATGACAGTGTCTTCAATGGTTGCCCATGAAGGGTTTTGGGATATTTTCACTTTCACTTTGATGAGTGGAGGTGTTCAAACCAGTAATCCAGCCTTTCATAACAGCTGGAAAAGAAAGGGGATTTTTTTGTGTGTGTGTGGTTTAGGCCTAGAACTTGCTAGCTCTGTAACCAACTTAGGATGGATCAAAGGATTTGTCAATTGGTCAAGGAAATACTCAACATCACTGTGTGTGTGCGCACGCGCGTGCACACATGATTTACTATCTCTAATATTGGAAACTAGAAAAATATGGAACTTGGAAATGAACAGGACAAGTCAAATCTAATTATTTGCACAGAACATATTGCCCCTAATTAGAAGAGATTTTCTGATACGGGAGTTGCTTTCCAACACTCACCAAACTTGATATGAGCAGTCATGCATCACTGTAGGAATATTTAATGGATGTAGATGAAATCCTATGGCAATCATTAATATGGGGTTCAAGAAAAACAAAATTTAAGGTACAAAATGGTATGGTTTTGACTTTATTTATAAGAATAACTCGTTGAATGAAGAGTGAGGAAGAAAGAAAACAAAATGGACAAAATTTTAAAATAGTTAATTGTTCATTAAGTTGTTTCATTTAATTAGGGGACATTCAAATATGAAGGGTCTTTTCTGGATTTTTTTGGAGAACTGGAAATTAAAAATTGTATAGGAGTTGGTTCTTCACATGATATTAGAGCTTCTATGATCAAAGGGCAGGACTCATGCGTGATATATATAATTGAATTTGATGAGTTAGGATCGCATTATGCATTGTTCACACTACAGGACTCATGCGTGATATTTCTTGAGATATAGATATTTCTTATGTTGGATATATATGTTGCGGCATTTTTTTTCTTATTTTGTATCTTCTTTCTCCTGTGCTGTTGAGTTTTGTTGATGAGAGTGATAGAATTGTACATCAAATCATCAATAAGTATTTTGGATTTTGATTTTCCTGGGCACTGTCATATATTCTAATGTATTTTCCTCTACCCCTCCTGGGATTTGCCTGATTCTGCAGGTTACCACTCCATTGTTAAAGTTCATGGCTGAGTTTGTGCAAAATAAAGTTCAACGTTTGACATTTGACTCTTCTTCTCCAAATGGCATACTTCTTTTCCGAGAAGTCAGTAAACTGATTGTTGCTTATGGATCAAGAGTGTTGTCTCTTCCAAATGCTGCTGATATTTATACATACAAGTACAAAGGAATATGGATTTGTTTAACAATACTGTCAAGAGGTAAAATCCTTCAGTATGGTTCTTGATATTTATACAAGTACAAAGGGATAATGCTTTATGTTTTTATATTATTCAAAATCTCTATAATCTTAATTTACTCCATTAATGCATAAAATCCAATAATTTCAACTCATGTTTTCTGGGTTCTCTGCTTTATATATTGAAGGACTAAATGAATGAATTACAGCATCCAACCCCACTATCCTTCAGCTCTCGTTGTTCAAACCTTATGTCAATTTTTTGAAAATGCAGCTATAGAAAAAATAACTTTATTAGTGAGAGAAGAGGAGTGTTTAACAAAGGAAGGATTAGAAAAGCTGGTAGAAGAAGGGAAAGAAAAGTTGAAGAAGGGAAAGAAAAATTGAAGAAGGCAACTAGGCAGCCCAATATTTTTGTCTATCTATAAATCTAGATTATAAATATACAGCGGCATGAAATTCCGTAGTTAGAGAAAGGTATACCTGATATTTAGCTGCATCCTACACTTTCTTATTAAGCTGTATTAACATTTCTGTGCTGGCAGTTTGAGCGCACACTGTAATTTCTATCTAGAAATAGATGTTTATGCTCACGTACATTTATTATTGTGATCATTGAAATGATATTTAGAGCTTTGGGTTCTTTTTGTTTCAAAGTGAAATGGTATTCTAAAGTCTCTATGGTATTATGAGGGATTATTTTCATGGCCATGTTAATTCACATCTTTTGATTGATGTGCTAGCAATGTTGTATGTGGGTTGGCTAAATTTAATATCTTGTATCAAATGACAGCTCTTTCAGGAAATTATGTCAACTTTGGTGTTTTTGAACTATACGGTGACAGAGCTCTATCTGACGCACTTGATGCTGCTCTAAAGATGACCCTGTCTATTCCTATGTCTGATATATTGGCTTATCGGAAGGTATGCAAACTATTTTTTGGCATATAATTCCTATGTACACTCCTTGTTGTTCTTCAAATTGAATTTGTGCTAATAAAGCAAAGGAAATAAAACTAAATGATTGCTTGAATTACAATCTTTTGAATAACTCTCTTGAAAATAAGCAATGAATTTTTCATGAGGATTCATTTTTATTATGCAAGGGGACAAGAAATCTTCAATAACAATCCCAAGAATATAAAAGGGATAAAAACTAAGAACAAGAAACATGCAACACAGCATATGGCAAATTTTCTGTAAAACTACGCCCTCCCCCCACAAAAAAAGGAAAAAAAACACCATTAGTAGTACATCACAAATAAGCTAGAACTATTTGGTCCTGTATGAAGAAACTTGACACTATGCAAACTACAACCAATAAGGATGCTAGATTTTCTTTCCAACCAAATATCGACAAATTGAAAACAGCACCAAAAGCCTTTATCTGTGAAACTTTAGAAATTTATAGATAAAACTGTGTTCTGCTGGAGAATTCTCATATTTATATTGTATAATACAAGTAAATATTATGTCCTATAAATTAGCTAAACTGTCATAAATACATTGATTCTACCTAGGTATCCTAATAAAATGAAAATAACAGTTAATAGTTAAAAAAAAAAAAAGAGAGAAAAGAGAATAACAGTTACAAAATTTCAGTTATACAATTGCATAGACTTTGCTAACTTTTAATATCCAGCTGTCCTATGCTATCAATTTTCTGATTTTATTGACCAGCTAATTTGTCAAACAATGCTTTAATGACCAGCAGATTTGGTCATTAATTCCTTTGACATTATCATCTCCACTGGTACCAAACCCCCTAAAGATTCTTGGGCTGTGCCTATGACAAGTTATTCCGGAGATCACATCCACATCTTGTCTCTATTTACATAAATAGTGGTTGTAATATAGGCTGTGCTTATCAGGTTCTTAAAAATTGCATCTGCTTGAAAGATTCTTACCCCCAAGAGTTATATTTGACACTGTTTAATATAAAACTATTCACGAGCTTTTACTGATCAACTTAAACTTTTAGAGGAGTTGGTTGTTGATATGGTATCAAAGCCTCCATGACCAAGTAATTGAGTTTCTCGTTGCTTTATTCATTCCTTAAATAAAATCTGAATTTCAGCAGAAAGTGGGGAGGTTTGTTTACTGTTCACCTTTAAGCCCCACGGGCTCTTGCACAAGGAAATGTGTTTAATATAAAACCATTTGTGAGCTTTCGTCTAACAGTTTATTTAGGTCCTAGTTTATGTTTGTCCTCAATTATTCGTCAGACTATTTTTCTGCCAGCTTGCCAGATACCATACAGGTGGTCACTTGGTTTTTTGCTTTTATGCAGCTAACAAGGGCTTATTTTGCATTCTTGGAGGTTTTGTTCAACAGCCACATCACTTTCATATTAAACTTGGACACAAACACCTTCATGCATTTGGTTGGCTCTCTCGAATCTGGACTTAAAGGATTGGATACGAGTATCTCATCACAGGTTATGGAAACAACATCTCAGCTCCATCTTCTTGTCTTCAGACTAAATCACATCTTCTTGCCTTATTATTCAACTCTATTAATTTTTTATTACAGTGTGCATCTGCTGTTGATAATTTGGCTGCTTTCTATTTTAACAACATCACTATGGGAGAGGCTCCAAATTTACCTGCATCTATCAATCTTGCTCGTCATATTGCAGAGTGTCCCAATCTGTTTCCAGAAGTATATATATTTTTTATTTTACAGTTCGCCACTCATTTAAAAGTTCATAAACTTTGCTCTAAATTTGTTTATTATATTGTTTGGAATCTGAAAAGATTCAGCTGCATTTAATACCATGTCTTCATTTTACTCCAATTTTCACATATTAACTCAGTTCAAACCTCCAAACTTTAGAATAGAAGTTATATGATTGATTTGAAATTTTATGCATAACTTATCTAGAAAATTACTTGCTCACTTGAGAAAGCAAACTACCATTTTTGGTTATGAATTTTTCTCATCTTGTTCTTTTTTCCTCCTGTGAAACTCGAGTGGGATATCATTTTTATTTGGTCAATTCACTTGGTTCTCTCTCGTTTGCATAACAAGATTTTGAAGACCCTATTTGAGATCATATTGTTTGAAGACTGTGGCAACCAGTGGAGTCTGAGCAGGCCAATGTTGAGCTTGATACTCATCAATGAGCAGGTAACTGAGTTTTTGGAATCCATGTTCTATTGTAACAAGCTTGACACATATGATGCATCTGCTCCAGTTATAAAGTTGAGTGTTATATCAATGTGCATTTACTGCCTAACTAATTACTCCAATTTTGCCACTGAATCATGTAATTACGTAAAGCATAAATATATGCATTTATAGACTGATGTGCTACAAAATTCCAGTCATACTCTATTTGATTCTTATTTGAAACTTGAGAGTTGCCATTTACTTGCAGATATTCTCAGATTTGAAAGCTCAAATCTTATCATCACAGGTATTTTCCTTCTCACTCTAAAAAGTTGGGCATAGTTTTTTTGTTGTGGTTTTTCATCTATATATTATAGATCAGATATTGAAGATGTATGGCCGAGGGAATGAATCCTCTCATTTGAGTTTTTCACAGTACTCCACCATGTGAAAAAAGAGATTCAAAGACCCTAAATATTGTTCCACTAGTGGGGTACTGATCATAGTTGTTGTGTCTTTCTCTCTTCACATAACCTTTATAGTTATTGTCTATCTCTTTCCTTGACAATACATCAAAGCCATGGCAATAACTTGTTAATAGAAAGACTAATGGTTCAATGTTTGTAACTGTTGATATAATTAATATCTTATACATATTTGGTTGGTTGGAACTATGAGTTGTTTTTTTCCGCTATGTTATGTTGTGACTCAGGTTGGTTAATTTTTGCAGCCAATGGATCAGCATCAGCGGCTCTCTTTATGTTTTGATAAACTCATGGCAGATGTTACTCTAAGCATAGACTCAAAAAACAGGGATAAATTTACTCAAAATCTCACCATATTTCGGCATGAATTCCGTGCCAAATAATTTGAAATTATACAGAATAAAATATGAGAATGATTGGTGTTTGTATATTGTCTGTATGAAAAATCTGCTACCATCTATTCTGGTGGCACCTTGGCATCCTATCATGGAAGAAGCAACCACTTTATACAATTTCTTCATTTTGGTCTTGTGTGTAAGAAATGTATTCTTTGTAATTACGGTCCATGCGGTGTGGAAGATCAGGTGTATACTTGTGGTGGTACCGGATAAATCTCATTATAGTCAGATCTGGATGATTCAAAGTTCACGGATGGTAGAGAAGATTTTGAAGATTTAAGAAAGTGGTGAGGACAAATAGGGTCGTGGACTAGAAAATTAGTCGGGGGATGAAATGGGGGCCACCTTAAATGTAGAGTGACTGGGTTAGATATATTCTTTTTAGAACTCATGTATAGTACTATCCATGATATTTGTTTAGTAACTTGCTAGATATTTATTTGATATGTACAATTGATTTCTTTGTACCTCTAGTCAACACCAGAACTGTATCACTTCACCCTCTTAATCTTTTGAAATCTTGTTCGAATATTGTTTTGTAGCTAAATGAATGGCCTGATTAAGGATTTTTTTTTTGCCAAACTTGATTACCGAGTTGTCTTGAGCATTTTGTTTAAAGAAAAGTGAAGCTTGCAAGTTGTGGTATAGAAAATCTAGGAACAAATGGAAGCTTCAGCATGTCCAGTTTGTATAACTTCTATATAATCTAATGTGTAATCCTGAAATAGGAAAAAAAATAAAAATAGAACTGATGTGATGGTCGTACTGAGGGTCTGTGAAGAAGGACTTCGGGGTGGACTAGCAGTTTACTCATTATGAGCTTGTGTTATGAATGCTAACCACTCTACTCTTTGTCGTGAAAATTTAGATGCAGTGGAAAAGGTTCTATTTGGTATTGGCCAATGTTATTTTTTATGTTTGAGTTTAATTTCAAAGTTTATATTTCCCTTTATAAGTGCGATAAATAACTGCTGCATCACTTGTAAGGTTAAAATTGTTAACGTGAAGAGAGATGACAGTTACTTGTGATCAGTTATAGTACTTTTTTTTTTTTATACTATTTATCTATTCAGAAAGAAAAAATTACATAGACTAGACTTTATCATCTTGTTATAATTATTTGGTGAACTTTTTAATACATCTTTTATTAGTGTTTTTTTTTTTATTTTGAGTTAAATTTAATTTTTTATGAGCTAAAAGATATTTGTAAAAAATAAGTAATTTATGTGATGCGTGCTCGTCTTTATGGACAGCGTTTTATTGTCCAATGAACGATGGAAGTGCGGTGTGTACCGGCAGTGATCCGCTGAGTACCGATAGTTATTTTTTTTATGATTTTAATTTTTTGAAGTGGTATTAGCCGTGTATATTCTTTCCTCTTATAATTCATGAGCAGAAGTTGTTTCATACGATGTCTCTCCATCATTTTATATTTTTTACTTATGAGAATATGATTGTTTTTGTTTATCTGCCTCTAAATATTTTTTATATACTACATATCATGTCGTCTTTAACAGCATATTTTTGTGAGATCCTTATTTTCACATTTAAGGAAATTCCGAGATGAAATTTGCACAAAGGTTTAGGAATCAAATCTCAAAGGTCATTTGTTCGGAGAGAAGATTGAAGACTTCCCCTATTTTTGAACCAAAAGTAGAAAGAGAAAGTGTCAAAAAATATTTTTGAGTTCTAATGTATTGTTTTCTCTCCATTAAGAGAGAAATTTTTAGTAAAAAGGGATCTAACCCAATATAATTTTTACACAA
The DNA here is from genome assembly GCF_003935025.1 of Abrus precatorius. Taxonomy (NCBI): domain Eukaryota; kingdom Viridiplantae; phylum Streptophyta; class Magnoliopsida; order Fabales; family Fabaceae; genus Abrus; species Abrus precatorius. The sequence continues at coordinate 21,721,654 of NW_020874384.1, forward strand.
TGCCACTTTTTATTAAAAAGACAAATTTCTATTACTTTATACTGGGTAGAAATGTTTTTATATTAAAATAGTTTTTTCTTTTTATGTTTCTACCTAACCAATTAACGAAGGTAAAATTAAAGGCTTGTTTGATTTAATTTTAATTTTTAATTTTTAAAAATTATATTTTAAAAAAAATTATATAAATATTTTGTAGAAAAAATAAAAATAATTTTTTTGATAATTTAGTTTCTAAAAATATTTTTTTGTTAAACTTTTGTTAATTTTAGAAAAAAAAATCCAAATAGTAATTCTGTTTTTCAGTTTTAAAAATAAAAAATAAAAAATTATTTTTTAAAAATAGTTTTTAAAACTTATATTAATAAACAAGTTTTTTATTTTTATTTTTAAAAATAAACAATTATATTTAAAAAGAAAAAATAAACAAGTATTTTTTATTATTTTCTCCTCTTAATCAAAGCAACCTAAACAAATGTTTGATTTTTAGTTGTTTCCTATTCTATTTTATTTCTTTTCATTTTACTTCTTTCTAACAAAGTATAAAAGTTTAATTAAATCTATTTTTTTTATTTAATATTACTTTCTTTCTCACATTTATTGTGCTTATATTTATAAAACTTAAAACTTTTTTATTTCTTCGTATAAACTATGTTCTAAAAGTAATAGTTGACAAAATAAAAATATAAAATATTTATTATAGTAACAATACAGAAGAGGGTCTTGTATATAATCCAAATTAAACAAAAAAAAGAAACATTTAATTTTATCAGGGTTTAATCTGTTTTGTTTTTCTTACATGAGTTTGATAGTATTAAGTGATATTCATATTACATAACAAGTGAGCTGCACAAGGAGCAAGTAAATTACTTGTATGTATCTGGGTGCAATGGTACGACAGTAAGAGAAGTGCACACAAAACGATGTTCAGTTCAGTATTTACATTTCACAATGGAGTGTGTATGTGGAACTAAGGACATGGAGGACGATCTGTGGTTGGAGTTTTTAAAATTAATTCTGAACTATTATAGAAATATTTATTATTAATAAAAAATATGATATTTTTTATTTTAAAATTTTATTGAACAATTTCTCTGTAATGCAAACAAAAATGTTAGTTAAAATAAATAAGAAAATGATAAATACACTCTAAATCCTAAAACTTAAACCAGAATCAATATACATAAATGAATTATATTATTTGAGGACTAATGCATATGCATTCGAGGAACACACATTGATAATTATGGCAATTTGAAAATCTGCATTCTATCTAACCCAACCAGCAAGCACACTTCCTATTTTATTTTTATTTTTTTTCTATTTGGCTCGCATTGATGTGCAGGAAAAATACAAAGAAAGAAAATGCAATTGCTTCACATGTATATTACAACCACTAATATTTCTCTCTCTCTCCTAACCTTCTTCTATTTAATGAAATAAACGTGTTACAATTCTTCAACAAGTACATAAATTTATTAGCATATCATAAGAACGAGAGTGTTTCTTGAATGAAAAAAAAAGAAGAAGACATTTTAATGTTGTGGACATAAATGAAATCAATATGATCGATGTAAATGCAATGTGTGTGTGTGAGAAAAAAATATACATAAAAGAAAAAAAATATGATGATAAAAAATGTTGGAATATAGACAAAAAAATTTCTTTTTCTTTTACTTGTTAATCCTCTTGAAAAAAATTTAGCATTTTGTAAGATTAAAAGAAATATGATCGATGTCAATACAGTGAGTGTGTGAGAGAAAAATATCAAATACCAAAACTTAACCACGTGTTTGGCGGGTTTCACAATGTGTGGAGACACCACCTCAATACCAAAACCAAAGGGTAATAATATTTCCTCGATCGACACTATAATTGAAGTTTTCAACTTAATTGCATTTTTCTGTAAGTGTCTCTTCTCTGCTTTAGGTTGCAATGGAAAAGGAAAATCCGGGTTCTGGAAGGTGTAGTGAATCAGAACGAAGCAAAGTGGGTGTCAAACTCTGCATTAATATAAAAGGAGAGGAGCACTGTGCAGCGATTGATTTGTTGTGTGTGTGTGTATGTATTGTAGGGTGCAATGGAATATCGTGGAAGATGTAGTGAAGCACAGCGAGTAGCCTCAATAAGTAGGCTCCGGCAAAAGAGGAAAGAACGATGGCTTGGTAACAAAGTTAGATATAGTGGACGTCAACAAGCTGCACTCAGGTCTCTTTAGTAACATACTACGTTTTGAATTGTAGGGTACATCGTGATAAGACCCAATTTATTTTGTCCAAAAAGCAAGATGGAGCTGCTAGCGCTTTGGATGCAATCCATGAGTACAAAAAACAATTGTGAAAATTGCTTGTTTGAATAGATGCACACATTATGGCATTAGTTCAAAATGCACTTAGAGCCTGAGCCCTATTGCCTCCAGTTTCATATTAGAGCCTGAGCCCTCACTAGTGTTTAAAGAAAATAAACTTACGACGTAAAGCACACCTTTTGCATACTTACGTTTTAAGCTTGTTAAGCAAGAAACTAGAATGAGTTTGATAAACTAGATTTGGTGCTATGACGCAGGAGACAGAATTGTCACCCGCGGGATAACTCTTACGGTAAAATAGAATGCAATTGCCTGTTTGCCAACGTGGTTTTGTTTCCTTTCATGTGAAAACTACATTTTCTTTTTATTCAAAATGCACACCTTTTTTTAAAATATTATGCTGTCTTTTTTCGTTTTCAGAAAGGTGTCTTTAACATTTCAACTATCATATAATGTTTTAATAAATTGAGAATAACATATTATATACTTTATAATATATTAGATTTCAGTGGCTTTAAATATTTGTCAAACATCATTGTATTTTTTTTTTTGCATAAGATATTTTTATTAAAAATATTAATTTTTATACAGTTCATCATACAATATATTATTGTAGTATATCTTATAGGAAATAATTTATACACTAAGTACTACAATCAAAAAGGTTTAAAAAAATTATAAATGATAGATTCATTTTTCAATGTGTAATGAACAAATTTTCATGTGATATCCTAATTGTTTAGGACTATAAGCTCTCAGTTAACTTTACAGCTATAGGCTCTTTCAGCTCATAGCCATGGTCTCATGAATTAGAAATACATAATCAGGAGTATATTAAAAAATGTGTTATTAGTATTTTCTTTTAAAAAAAATAATACCACCAAAATATACATACACGTTAAAAAAAATTGTTGGATATGATTATATATTATTTTCCCCTTCTCCTTTGGATACACCAGTGCATGTACCATTTACAGTGCAGGATGCATTTTTAAAAGGTTTCTAGTGATTTTTTTTTCTTATGTAGATTTGTTTAATCTTTAATCGGAAATCGCGTGGGTAATGAAGTGAGATTAACTCGAGTCAAGAGTAAATGATTAAGTAAAACATTCAACAAAGTGACAATAATAAGATCCAAATTATAGATCAAATTTGTTTAAGTCATTTTTAAGGTGACCAATCACTATTGAGGTTTGATATATAAATTAAGCGTACGTGATTGATAATACTTTCTGAAAATATTTTTTTAAAAAAATTAAAAAGTATTAAAAATAAGAAAAACCTCTCCAATATGAATTTATTATTCAAATAGTTGAATGACAACTAAAAAGAAAACATTCACCTAGATTTCCATGAAAATAAACCTTTCTAGTTATTTTGAATGTAATTTTTTTAATAAATTAAACACACGAAATCCATATTGAATTTGTCCAAACATGATTGATACTACTTAACATCACTGAAAAAAATAATTATTTCTCTAAATGAGACAACAGAACAAATATTCATTTATTTGGGTATTACATTTTATATTTTTAGAGTATCGCTTAATGTTTTTACTCCTTTAGAATTAAACTATGTCAATAATACATTTTTAACATGAATATTTTCAACATATTTTATTATTAGATCATTTATGTTAAAATTTAAGGCAGCATTTTAATTCTTATTAATAAATACAAATTAAATTTAAATTAGTGAAATATAAAATATTATTTGTTATCTTTTTCTCTAATTTAATTTTTTTTACAGTAATTTGTAGGAAGAATTTATAACTAGATGTGGGGGGTAATCCGATGGGATAGTTTATACATAGACGAGGGCACACAGACAGACAGAAAGGGTAAGGTTTCGTTAGTTTAGAGCATTTCAGTCTTATCGTCTCGCTCTGATCTCAATTTGGCATTGCAAACATGGCTGTTTCCGCCATCACGGGACCAAGGCTTACACTTGGAACATCCCTTTCCACTCCCAAACGACCTCGAGCTCCTTCGATCACAATGGCCGTATCCGTTGACAAGAAGTCCGACATAAATCTCACTCTTCGCAAGTCCGAGGAAGCTTTCGCTGCTGCCAAGGAATTGATGCCTGGAGGGGTGAATTCCCCAGTTCGTGCCTTCAAATCTGTAGGTGGCCAACCAATTGTGATCGATTCGGTGAAAGGGTCTCATATGTGGGACATTGACGGCAACGAGTATATTGACTACGTGGGTTCCTGGGGTCCTGCAATTATTGGTCACGCCGATGATCAGGTTCCCTTCGTTTTCTCTGTTGCAAATGGAAATCATTTATTTATTTGTTTATTAATTAATTTAATTTATTTTGTTGAAATTGCAGGTGCTTGCAGCTCTTGCTGAAACGATGAAGAAAGGAACAAGCTTTGGAGCACCCTGTTTGCTGGAAAACACTTTGGCGGAACTGGTTATCTCTGCGGTTCCCAGCATTGAAATGGTTAGGTTCGTTAATTCGGGAACTGAGGCCTGCATGGGTGCTCTTCGCTTGGCCCGTGCTTACACTGGCAAAGAGAAGATAATAAAGTTTGAGGGGTGTTACCATGGTCATGCCGATCCCTTTCTTGTTAAGGCTGGTAGTGGAGTTGCCACCTTAGGACTTCCTGATTCTCCTGGGGTTCCCAAAGCTGCTACTTATGAAACTCTCACCGCCTCTTATAATGATTCTTCTGCAGTTCAGAATCTTTTTGAGGCTAACAAGGGAGAGATTGCTGCAGTTTTCCTTGAACCTGTAGTTGGAAATGCTGGTTTCATAGTTCCTACACCTGATTTTCTTGGTTTCTTGAGAAAAATCACCAAGGAGAACAATGCCCTTCTTGTGTTTGATGAAGTCATGACTGGATTTCGTTTGTCATATGGAGGAGCTCAAGAATATTTTAGCATAACACCGGATTTAACGACTCTAGGGAAAATCATTGGTGGGGGTCTGCCAGTGGGTGCTTATGGAGGGAGGAGGGATATTATGGAGATGGTGGCGCCGGCTGGACCGATGTACCAGGCTGGGACCTTGAGTGGGAATCCTTTGGCCATGACTGCGGGCATACACACCCTGCAGCGAATTAAGGAGCCAGGAACTTACAAGTACTTGGACAAGATTACAGGGGAACTTGTTCAAGGTATCATTGAAGCTGGGAAGAGGGCAGGGCATGCAATCTGTGGTGGGCATATAAGTGGGATGTTTGGGTTTTTCTTCACAGAAGGACCTGTGTACAATTTTGCAGATGCCAAAAAGAGTGACACTGCCAAGTTTGCTAGGTTCTTCTGGGGAATGTTAGCAGAAGGTGTGTATTTGGCACCTTCGCAGTTTGAGGCTGGGTTCACCAGCTTGGCACATACTTCTGATGACATAAAAAAGACAATAGCCGCTGCAGAGAAGGTTTTCAGGGAGATCTGAATGTTAAAATTTTGTCTCGTTGCAAATGTAGCTTTTGAAAGGGAATGGTTTGTAGTTTTGTAGGTCAATTTAGATTATTGTGTTCTGGCAGCTGCTTTTGCTATACAACCTGTATCATTTTCGCATCTGATCCTGTATCTACTCAGTGTATTATTTAGCTTAAGCTATTAGTCTCTTGAATTTGAAGCATGTAAGCATTTGAATTCATTGTTTTACTCTTAATATTCTTGTTTCTACATGTTATCTTTCTCATGCATTATATATCAATATACACTACCACTTTGACTTTGCGGGGGAGGGGGTTCGATAACGAGAATGATCTACTGTGCTAGATATAAATTAAAGATATATTTAGCATATTAAACTCAGTTTTGAGTTCTTTGGGACTCAATATTGACATTACTTGGGAAACCTGGATGAACTCACTTTTTTATTGGATGGTTTGCACTGTTGAATATGGTGGACGTATCATAAATAGTAAAAGCAAGCGGATAGGATGATCAATATTATCAATATGCTTGTAGATAAAATTGGACCAAGTTTTATGAACCTCATAACGAGTGCATTCGGGTTCATCATTGAATGTCTATGCACCATATTCCAGGTACTCATTAAGTTAAATGTTCGTTGTAAACTCTAGTCCATTTTACTTATTTTTCTGCTAAATGATGGTGAGTTAATAATAAATTTTCCGGAGGGTTTTTCAGAAAGGCCAACTAGTCTGAAGGCGCAAGCAGGTACGGATTATCTTGCCGGTTTCTCGCAGCGAGAAAAGTTATACTGTTCTAGGACTTTCTGACATGATAAATTGCATTGCGTTTTTCTTTTCCCCCTAAATTATGAATCAATATATTTCCGTTTCTGTATTCTTTGGGTTCCTATTCCAACATAATTTTCACTGCTAGCACACTTAACTTTTCCCATGCATATCAGAAACCAAACAAAATGATGAAGCAAAGCAAGAAAGATAGGGAAAACTCTAGACATATGTTGAACCTCTGATGATACTCTTATATACCAGTCACACAATTGTTAAATTACGACTTCGAATGTATCACAACCTTCGCAAGAAATGTATAATGCAGTTAAATTGAATTTTGTCTTAATACAAAATTTGGGTTTCAATTTGCAGCCTCTGTCAAGATGCTCTATATGGACTTCAGCCAGCCGGTCTCGCAAAAAGCCCAAAGACAGCTGAAATCTCAGAAGATTAAGCTTATGATTAGTAGCTAAAAATGTCTGATAGCATCAACAGTAGATATGACTATTGGCTGGTCTATATGTTAATTTAAATTTGTATAAATTATTCAAAAATAATTTCCTATTCATTAACTAAAATATCCTTCTCAAATAAAAAAGAAAAACGCATCCGATAAAACAGAACAATCAACAGCAACGGAGAAAATGAATCATCATTATAACGTTGGACACCCCAAGTTTGAATATCCGAGTTTCCCAGATAAGAAAAAAAATATCTCCAGATATTTTCCTAGACTATAAAGCAATTTTTGTTTTATGTAGCAAACAAACAGGAAATTTCTTTAAACAGATGCAACGTACCGTCATTCCTTTTAAAAAAAACTATTGAGTTACCCACACTAGTTGCCACACAGGCAACTTTGTTATGAGCTATGTAAATTCCCCTTTGGCCTTACTCATATTTCTCATGTGGGAGTCTAGCATAGGTAAGCCAATGGTAGAACACAGCTACAATTTGGGATTAAACATAACACACTAATTGAATAAATAATTACAGATCTCAGAGTTTGAACATCTCCTACTGAGAATAGCTCTGTCCAAAGAACTTCCAATACACACACCTACAACAACAGTCAAGCCTTATCCCACCAAATGGGTTGGCATATTCTACAACAACAACCAAGTCTTATCCAACTACATTACTACACACCTAAACTGTTTATTTTCTTACAGTGCATATCATAGAGGAAAATTACATAACTGCTCCTACAAAACCTAATAGCTATCTACAATAAATTTCTTTAAACAGATGCAACGTACCGTCATTCCTAACAGTAATAATTAATTTCTAATAGTAATTATCAATTCCTATCAGCCTAACAGTATGTTTTGCTAAATTTGGGTCATAAATGGTTTCAAAAAGTATGCTAGTTTATATGCATAGAAGTTAGATCCTGAAGAATAATGTCTATTTTAATCTGACATCCAAGAGTAAAAACAAGTAGAAATCCACAGAATCTAAAATAAACTTGAATAATTCATAGCAATGCATTGAACTGCTGCTATAGAGCCAGGATACTCAAATATATAACCTAGTTGTGTCTTAATGTTTAGACAAGCTAAAAAAAAAAAAAACACACCTTGTTACCCTCCAAAAGCAAGTAAATCAGGAGTGATGGGGAAGGGAGGAAACATAAGTAGTACCTCGTCAGCTTTGTTTAGTCGAAGTTCACATCGAGTGCAGTATATAAGATGGTGGGTGTCTTTAAGCTCTCCTTGCTTACAAATAGGACACCAAATCTCTTCCTTATGGGCCTATCATCATAATCGATAATCAAAATCAGATAGTGCCCATAACTATATCAAAATATAAGAGAAAGAGGGAAAAGTGTTATGTTTTGAACCACAAACCTTATCTCCGTTTAGCTGCATGTGCTCATAGACTGCACGAGCCAAATACTCATCCACTTCATTTTCCCAAGCCTCAATGTCACTTTCTAAATCTGCATATAATATGATATATGTAAAAATTGAGAGAGTGAGGGATCGAGTAGGGCCTTGCATAACATACCCTGTAGGGGTGGTTGGGATTTGAGATCTTCATAAAATATCCTTTGCATTTCTAAGAGTATGTCTTGGCATTCAACCTCGTAAGTAGTGTGAGGACCTTCGTACTCTTCCCATAACACGTCATCGCCGTTGATTTTGTCGAATTCATCGGATACGATGTCTTCGAATGCAGATGTAACGATATGGTGTTCCTTTTGACGTTGGTTGCATCTCAATTTCCAGAGCAAGCGGTTTCTATCCTCTCGCACCCTTTTGTAGCAATTCTCCCTCAACTGCCAATTCAATTATGATGCTAAAATTCGAAACAAAAAACAAAGAAAAAAGAAAATAGTTGATTGCTTGGAAGAATAACCTTTTGCTTCCAGATTTGGGGTTTGTTCCATTGAGAATCAGATTTTAAAGATGAACGCGTTGCACTTCCGTTCTGCTTCTCCCTCGAGGCTCCACCTTCCTCCATTCTCGCCTCTACCGCTGTGACTCGCAACTCGTAACTCTTCTGTCCCAAGCTGCTTCGTTTTAACTTTTATTATTTGTAAAGCATAGGAAATATAAAAATAGTGATAAAGATTTGTTTTATTATTACAAGGAAGTTAATAATCTCTATATTCTTTTATTATAACAATAACTAGATACATAAATAATAAAATTATCAATTTAAAATTTAAATCATCCATCTCTCTTATTTTCTGTTCACTAGAAGGTAGAGCAACTTCATATCAATTCTATTTCATTAATTTTTTAATGTGTATTTAGCAATATATACTAAAAATTTATAAATAATAAAGTTTATAAAAAAATATTACATGTATATTCTTATTGGGTATCGTTAAGTGTATATTAACAACTTATTTTTTTACGGTTCAAGTAGTAAAAACTAAAAAGATAGTGTAATTTTTATTTTAATTAATAAAAAAATTACATTTTGATGCATTATTTTAATGTGACATGTCAACTAGACAAATAAGTATGAGTGTTAGATTAATTATAATATAAAAACAATTCATAGATATTATACAAAATATATTATTAATATATTTAAATTAAATTTATTAATAAAATTTTGATTCTAATTTATTATTAATTAATTAGAATGCATAATAATATAATTTTAAATTAATTATTAAAAAATAATTTTTCTCAATATAATATAATATAATAATTCATAATCAAATATACTCTAATTTTAATTTTAACATGCACTCGTAAAAAATTAGAATTTGTTTGTTTTTTAAAATAATTTTTTTAAAAAAATTCATAAAAATTATTTATTAACAATTTTTTTATTTCTTAAATAAATTTTTAAAACATTTTTAAAATTAAAGAAAGAAGAAACAAATCCTTAAAAATTATAACAATATTGTCTCAAATTTAAAAAGCAATTTTATTGATTTCTTATTCATCTTTCCATCTTTATTAATTCTATTGTAGGTATTCTATTATCAATGATGAATCTATTTAATACTTGAAATTTTATTTAATAGACGATAATATTTTAAAAATTTAAAGAAATCATTTATACATATTAAACTAAAATAAGAAGTGTCTTTTTCTCAAACGGCTAAAAGAATACTTATGTGATACATTAAAGTTACGAATACCAAATTAAATAACAAGATATTAAATATTTTTTATTTGTAAAAGATACAAGAATCAAGTTTTTTTTTTTTTTTATCATTTATCTAGCTTAAAGTTAAGAACTTCAATTTATACAATAAATTATTAACTAGTTTTTATAGAAAAAATCAATATTCAAGATATATATTAGTGAAATTTATTATTCGATCTGGGAAAAGATAATTTATATAACCCAGTCTTTAAAAGTAAAAGTAAGCAAATTTATTACCTTTTATATTCAATTATAATAGTTCTTTTAACTATAAAATTTTAACTACTTAATATAGTTAAATTCATAATTAATACTTTTATTATACTAATAAAAAATGTATTCTGTTCAAAATTTTAAAGTCATACGATATATTTATATATTTTTATTAAAAAATTATTTAAATTTAATAATATTTATGTATATTAAATAATAAAATTACTAATATAAAACTGTAAATGTACATTATAGATTATTTTCATCCATCCTTGTTATTTCTAAATTTGAAAGGATTTTTTTCAAACAAGAAAAGAAAATTTCCTTTTCATTAAAGATCTTGAAACAAAATATGTATTTAAGATATTAAAAAAAAAAACAGAGTAACAAGGATCATTTCGGAAATCAAATTTCCGAGTGAATTTTAGATCAAATAACGTGCTTAATGTGGGCCGACCCGACCCGGTTATGCCTTAATTGATTGTTTTATTAATGAATATAAGTTTATGGTAAAGTGAATGTACTTTCTCTCTCTTTCAATTGTTTGTTCCTCTGACTCAACTCTCTCTCTCTCTCTCTCTCCCTCCAAGAAGAAGAAGGAGAAGAAATTGTTAGAGAGAGATGCTAGAAAACCTTCCGCCAGCTCCGGCAACGGAATCGGCCACAGTGGTGAAGCGCTATGCTCCTCCCAACCAGAGGTGTTGCATATTTATTATATTACCCATTTCTTCTTTCTCTCTTTCTTTCTCAATTCTTAATCTTTCCCATTTTTTCTTCTGCAGGAACCGTTCTACCAATAGGCGCAAGTCATCTGGTCAGTTCATTCTTTATTCTCTTCATCTGTTGGTTAAAGATTCATCTTTATTTTCTTTTAGACGTCTGAATCTTGCTAATCAAAGTTCATTTACCCTGTCTTATTTGTTACTTACATTGAGAATCTTTTTCTTTTTTTTATAATGGGCACTTAGTCATGTTAAAAAAACGCGGTCCCTTTTTGGTTCATGAATGGTAGTGTTTGCGCTTTATTTTTTTTATATGCTTTTGAAGTTGAGCCACGAGTTTGATGTTAATCTTCCTCTGAAACAAAAGGTAAAAACTTAAAAATGTTCAGTACCATTGTGGTTGCTCTTGGCTCCGAGTCAAATATTAAAACTTAAAAACCTATTATTACCAGCATCTGTGAACACCAAATGAACGTAGTAGCATATCACACAATGACAAAATCCCGTGCCTGAAATCCTTCGGAACGAAAATGGTGCTAGGAATCATCAAAGAATTTGGCTACAGACAACGATGTTAAATAAATATTAAATAATTTAAACTTTACTGATTAAATCTACTCTTGATTTTACCATTTTAGTTTAATGTATAGTTTTATTGAAAATTGATTCCTTCAATTCAAACTTTCGCTATTGTTTTTCTTTCAATATCTTATCTCATTATTTTGTACTCATATTGAAAATTATATGTGAAGGTTTTAGAACTTTATGAAATCAAAAGCTTGGGAAGTTGTGTGAAACAAATATTCTTTTAAATATGATTTGCACACAATATAATGAAGTTAGTTTTTTACACCTTACATATGCTATAATAAAGTTTAGTTTTACAAACCTTGCATATGGGTGAAGTTCTATGGGGTTTATACAACTTGAAGAAACAAGCCAAGTTTAATACTTGTTTAGATGTTCTGAACTTTGCTTTATATATCTTAAATTTACAGCGTTTCTCAAATATGGCACATTTTTCTGCCAGTTTGTTTTTTATTTGATTTGTTTATAATTTCTAGATGTTGGTTGGTTTCTATCAAATTTTGTAGATCGACTTGATCGAACAAACAGTGTTGGGAGTGATTTAGAAAAGAATCAAGCTGCTTCTCCAAGAAGTGTTCACATTCCAGATCATGGAGATGCTGGCAGCAGTAATCTTCTTAATGAGAATCACAATTCAAGATTTGTAGCTTTAGAAGGGTGTAGTTGCAGTGCAGCTGCCCAGCTTCTTAATGATCGTAAGTATCCCCCTACTTTTTCTTCAGAGGACATGGATACATTGAGCTATTACATATTATTTCTCTCTTATGATTTCTAGGTTTTCTTTTTAGAACATTTGTGAGTGTGTACTGTGACCAATGACAATGACCTTCAATTGGTAAACATGGGATTGACATATGCAGATTTTTGGGGCATATGGATCATAGTGTTTTCTTTCAGTTTGTTGGTGAAATGGGGATGCCTAATGCCAACATTTAGTTTTATGTAATATGGTTTATGCTCAATCATTCTTGTTGGATTCCAAAAATATTTGTCTGCATCTAATTGAGTTAGTTTCTGTTAGATCCCCAATAATAGGTTGGGCGATTATGGTTGAGAGCAGTTAGTGAATAATTAAATGTAAGACTGTCAGTGGCAGTTAGGCCAACGAAATAGGAAAAACAATATAAAAAAGAGAAGCTAAAGGGAGTAGGGAGGATATTTTGTATTGTGAAGAAAGTGCGAGCAGGAGCCCTAGGTCTCTCAGAAACCATGAGTACAGTGAGAAGAGAATTCAGACCCTTGTATACACTACTTCTTTGAACAAGTATCACCTTGATACCATCTGAGAGACACTCTTTGGTCATCTTGTTGAGAATTATTGTTATTATTCTTGTACGGCTATGTTTCCTAATTACCTTTAGTTAGGCAGACTTCTCTAAGTGCAGCTTTGATATAATTTAGGAAAGCAGCAGTAGGGATTAGTCTATATTATATAGACACCTTTGTATAGAATGGTCATTCAGAACCTTTCATGTTGGTATCAGCATTTTCAGGATCTTACTTGCAAGTTGGGAATGATTAGATATTCATTCATCAGCTTGAGGGATAGTGTCCAGAATCATTGTTGTTATTATTATAGCTACATTCCTTTTATTAGGCACATCTATATAGCTGTAACATTGATATAATTTAAGAAAGTAGCTATAGGGATTAATCTATATATTATGTAAATTACTTTGTGCAGAATATTCATTCAGAAATATCCTTTCAAGTTTTCTATTCTGTTCTTGACCAGTCTCAGTTTCCTCAACAGATGATTACCATTTTCAAGTCCCAAGTCTAAAGAAAAAGAATATCAACGGTGTCAGAAGTTGTTTTGCTTATTATGAAATTATGCTTTGCATTATCTCTCAGTGTACATGGTTCCATACCTTTTGTTTCATTATAGATTTTATTGTCTTTCAATATTTTAACTATTCAGCTCTGTACTGCACTGCACAACACAATTTAAATTTATTGAATTACAGAGAGAAAGGGATGGGTGGGTGAGGCAAGAGTTCATTTACTTGTAAGTCCATTATGTTATGTCCATATCGTTGGTTAACATCACCTGCTATCTCTGTTGGCCATAAATTTCTGTTTTCAGGTTGGACAGCTGCAATACAGTCCTACAATAATCCGAAAGATTCATCTGGTTAGTGTGCAACCATCAAAGAAGACATCTTTTCCACATTATGAATTATTGCCATTTTGTTTATAGTATTTGTTATCATGAAACTTGTTTTGTATTTCTAAGACCTTCTTGTGAGTTGAGTTGAATTCATCAGTGAAACCATGACATGATTCAGACTGACTACTTTACTACACCAAATAATTTTGCATTTTTAGCTGGTAGTTTCTTTTGAGTGCAATTGCATTTATAATAACTAAACTACAATGGTAAGCTAAGAAAGAAACAAATATTTTTAAGTTTTAACTTGATTATAAGCTGGAAACTGGCCAAGTTTATTTGACTTGATGACTTTTCTTCCTTCTGATAATTGTTCTATCATATAACCAAAGATCTTATTCATGTAGTTAATATGCATAATCTTGTGATTTTGAAGGATCTAATTGAAGTTATTGTTAATTTGAAATTGGATACTCTTTTGTCTTCCATGAGTAATTGGTGATTAGATATGTTAGGAGTGGTCTATTGTTTAATTGAGATGCTTATGATAGTTATGGTGACTCTATTCAAGTAACTAAAAGATGTTGTTCTTACCTTATACTCTAGCAATTAGTGTTTAATGGTTACTATTTTCAATGGATCTGCATCTCAACCACATGCAGTGTCAGTAATTCAGTCCTTTACTCATCATTTATATCTACACTTAGTAGTCCTAGTGCCCTGATGTATTTCAAGCTGAGGACTCAAATGTAATTTATTGATATCATTATTCTTTCAGCGAAGCGTCATTCTTTGAGCAGTCGACTCTTAGTTTCTATATTGCTGATGGGATATCTTGTTTAACCAATTTTTTTCTCACTTAAGTGAACATCTATGGCATCGTATGGATAATTGATATCATGGATGACGGCCTTGGTAAATGCAAGTGATAATAAGTTGTGTGCTGCATATGAACTGTTAGGCATGTTCTGTATAGCTGGTACAAAGCCTGCTTTTTAATTTTTTACTACTTTCACATTTCAGAAAAGCCAGTTATGTATTCGGGTGGGACATCAGTATGGACTCAGTTCAGACTCCCTCATCAGGTAAGCTTTGCGTAATCTCCTTCTCATTATATTTTGATATCATATTTTCTTCTGAACTGCAAGTGCTTCCTCTTCTGTCTCACAGCAGGACTTCCTGGGAGAACTTCGTCGCCAAATGCACAATGCTAATCCTAGTTTCAGTTCGTGATGGCAGGCATGGATTATTTAATAAAGCCCTTGAATGAATGTGGATTTGCTGAATGCTTTACGAACACTTCGATGCTCAGCTAGCTGTTGTTGTGACAGTTATGTCAAACTCATTATAGTATGTATAACTGAAAATCAGATTCAGAGATTTAACCACGCCTGTGTATGTGTAAATTGGATGATGTCCATTCAGGATTCGTATTTAAAGATTAATTCTGTATGTTTGTGATGGTAGTTTTCGTAAATTATAGAGCCTGGATATGACAAGTATTTTTTAAAGAAACTGAAAAGCCGAAATTTATGATATTGTAATAAGTATTTTTCCTTAGTAGAGGTTGGCATTAATTCTCCCTAGATTAAACTGGTATCACATATATGTTTAATGTGTTTTGCATTCGAACGTTTTTTCATTGGGTTTCTGCTAAAACTTACTTCCTTTATTATTAGTAGTATACATTTGAATTCTCATTTTTGTATGAATAATTTTATGTGTTATATTTTCTTTTTGAAGTCAAATGACTTCTCTTATATTGAGTATTTAAACATTACTACATAAATCTAGTTTTATATTTTTAATTTTAATACATTATATTAAATTAAAGGTATCTGTTCTTATCAATTGAATTTAAAAAACTATTGTAATCTTAATTAATTTCAACTTAAACTTTGTCATACCAAATCTTGTATGGACATATTTAAAAGTAGTGCGTTAAGCACAGCCAATGAAATATTGATAGCACATTAAATAATAATAATAATAATAATAATAATAATAATAATAATAGTGCACTTAATTGAAATTTTATTTTATTTTTTTTATTCATTGGTAGAGGAAAGAGGGCATCGTGCTTGCTAGTTGAAGATGGGCTTGTTTTTGGTGGAGCCTGCTAGATGGTCGGAGGTCGTGGATTAGGAGCATTTATATAATATATTTTTCAGAATAGTTTTTTAATTTACATTTATATAAAAAAATTCAAATATTTATTTCATAAATATTTATTAAAATTATTAATTTAATTTTGATATTACTTAAATTTAAATGTTGGTGTAATACTTTGTAACTAAACAAAACAATGATTGATTGAGAAGATATAGAGGGGCAGTGTTGGGCTTGGGCTGAAATGAAACTTATCTTCACCGTTTTAGTGGAATAGAATTAGAATGTGTTTGTCCGTTGTAAGAACTACGGAGAAGCAATGGTGGTTGGGCAGGCTCTTCTTCCTCCTCTTCCTCCTTCAAACTTGCTCTTCAAACGCTATCCAAGACACCTCTCTTTCTCCGCGTCTGCTTCCACCAATCACGCGCAAGACACCGCCAGAACTAACAACGCTGATGAGGATTCTTCGTCGACGAAACTATCCTCAAGCTTTGGAAGACTAAAGGCGCAGAAAGTGAAAGCTCTGGTCCATAGAACCAAGGAGCAAAGGGAACACACATTACCGAAATCTTTGGAAGAAGATGACGAGCATAGAGCCACAAGAGCAAGACATTTGAGAGGATGGGATAGGGTTTCCAATTCTCAGCCACAAAGGGAACACACAAAATCATCCACTGACATTAACTTTTTCAGTCTCAAGTCATTTAAAGAAATAGGATGCAGTGACTTCATCATTCAATCCCTTCAAAAACTGCTCTACACGCGCCCTTCACACGTGCAGGCGATGGCATTTGGACGTGTTCTTAGGGGAAAGACTTGTGTCATAGCTGATCAGAGCGGTTCTGGGAAGACTTTAGCATATCTTGCACCAATCATTCAGCGTCTTAGAGTGGAAGAAATAGAAGGGCGTAGTAAATCCTCTTCGCAAGCTCCTACAGTGCTTATACTCGCACCCACCGCTGAGTTAGCTTCCCAGGTCTGTTAGTTATTCCCATCCCTTTCAGAGTGCTATTACTATAACTCTCTTCTCCATCTATTCCTTGCAGGTCTTAGATAATTGTCGATCCATGTCAAAATCTGGGGTTCCATTCAAATCTATGGTTGTCACTGGGGGCTTTCGACAAAAAACTCAACTCGAAAATTTACACCAGGGTGTCGATGTCTTAATAGCTACACCTGGCCGTTTTTTGTTCCTCATCAAGGAAGGCTTCTTACAGTTATCAAATTTAAGATGGTAAACCTTTCTCTCTTTTTTAATTAGTAACTTACTTCCATCGCAAATTTGAAAAAGTACTAGACTTACATGCCCTTTTATTCCTCACTGTGGATATGTTGTCCATTTAGGATGTTTTATTCATCCACGTCAATCGTGAAATTTATCTTAACGATAATTTGTTACAGTGCTGTGTTGGATGAGGTAGATATACTCTTTGGCGATGAGGATTTCGAAGTGGCTCTTCAATGCTTGATTAATTCTTCACCGGTTGACACACAATATTTATTTGTGACTGCAACTTTACCAAAAAATGTTTACAGCAAACTGGTTGAAGTGTTTCCTGATTGTGAAATGATCATGGGACCTGGTATGCACCGAATAAGTTCTCGCCTTGAAGAGGTCAGGTTTCATCTGTAACTTCATTTTCTTTCTATTTCAATTTTCTTGGATAGAAGATAGCTCGACTGAATACAAGAAAACACAATCCCTGTATTTGTGGATTCAGTATGAGAAACATAACTCCTTTTGCCTCCTACATGAGATTTAAATTGAATTATATTTTATTCTCAATCTTTATATACAGACTTTGTGCTGTACCATTGCATATGGGACTAAAGCTTGTAATAAATATAAAACTGGTATAGTACACCTGTAGGGTGCTGGGATATTTTGCCATGTACAAGGCTACAAGCACCACTAAAAAACAAATTAATATTTGCTTTATAAGTGGATTCTGTGCCATTCTTTTTTAGTCATCAGCTCTTGTGTTTGTAGGTGTGACTATTATATTCTCATTTGTTCAGATTCTAGTAGATTGCAGTGGAGAAGATGGACAAGAAAAATCTCCTGATACAGCGTTTTTAAACAAGAAAGCTGCTCTTCTGCATATTGCGGAGGAAAGTCCTGTCCCAAGAACAATTGTGTTCTGTAACAAAGTATTATGCTTTCTTACCTTTGAGGACTTATCTTTTATAATTTTCATTTTCATTGAGCAGTTTGTTCTGTTTATTTTGGTCTAATTCTCTAAAAAAAATTGCAGATTGAAACATGCAGAAAAGTTGAAAATTCATTAAAGCGTTTTGATAGAAAAGGAGCTCGCATACAAGTTCTCCCCTTCCATGCTGCCATGACACAAGAATCACGGCTTGCTAGTATGGAAGAGTTCACTCGTCCGCCATCAAAAGAAGTCTCCCAGTTTATGGTTTGCACTGACAGGTATTCATCTGCATTTTTGGCTTGGATTTCTTATGTTTTTATTTAACTTTGACTTGTTTGATAATTATCTGTTGCAAATTTTGGTAAATTTTGTGACAGGGCATCACGGGGAATTGACTTCGCAGGAGTGGATCATGTCATACTTTTTGACTTCCCACGTGATCCAAGTGAATATGTGAGGCGTGTTGGAAGAACAGCGAGAGGTGCCAAGGGTGAGGGGAAGGCATTTGTCTTTGTGGTTGGCAAACAAATATCCCTTGCTCGCAAGATAATGGAAAGAAATCGGAAAGGTCACCCACTACATGATGTGCCTTCTGCTTATTAGCTCATAAAGCACCACATTTGAGTTGGGTGCTCTCAACTCAGCTGCTTCACCACCATATTCAACAATCCATTGGTAGTTAAATTATATGTAACATATGCCCAGCCCAAGGTGGCTTGCGCCACTTGTACCGAAAGCAAGAACTACATTAGTTACCTAAAAATATATTCATTTTTATTTTTAAATGATATTTTTTCCATTTTTAAAAACAAGATTAATAATTTTAGTAGTCAATTTTGACATTTTTTATGTTCATTTTGCATTGACTCGACTTAACTAATTTCTTAACTTTTACTAATTACATTTTGTCAAATTAGGTTTTAGGTTTTTTTTTGTTATTATTATTATTTTATTCACTTCAGTTTTTAAGATTGGGTTTAAAATTAAAAAAAAATAATTTTAAAAATATATACAAAATATTTATTATATTAAATAATATAATTTTATTATTAGATATTTAAATTTAACTAATAACAAAATTATTATTATTATTGGTCTTGCTAAATTTAGAATACCGATTAAATAATTAAAAATAATAAATTGTATTGTGATTTAAACTGCATTAATATATATATATATATATATATAATTTTTTTTGACAAAAAAAATATTTTAATTTTTTATTTCTTTAAAGTCATTTCTTAGCATTTACTTATTACGTATTTTGTTCCTTTTGTTTGATTTAAACTTTTTCACTGAAGAAGCGAATGTGAGTTAAAGGCTGTAAACTTTGTTGGAGGAAAGAGAAGGCAGCGAGTGTCTAGTGGGGAACTAAATTTGATGTCATCTTGTTGGGAGGCTTATGACACAATTACGTAATTGTCGTAAGTCATTGTGTCAACATTTTATACGCAATTTAATAATTATTTTATTCCATTGAAACTTACGGACATTTTGAGTTTTTCAAGAACAACTAGTCCCAATATATTTAAAAATTAAAAATAGTATTAATATTAAAAAAAATTAAAGAGCTTTTAAAGTAAAATTTCTGTAAATTTCTTTTAAAATAAATTTTTAAAAGAAAAAACAAATTGATATCCATTCTTAAGTTTTTGTAAATTATAATAAAGTTACACATTAATGAAAAGTAAAACATTTATTAATATTGATTTTATGATTAATTATAAGTATATGAAAGTGATATATTTTCATTAAAAAATATATATATTACGTCTTTTATATTTTTAATATAATGATTTTTTAATGAAAATATTATTTTTGGATGTTTAAATTAATGATTATAATTATAAATTTACCTTTTTTTTTTAGAAAAATGCATTTCTTATTTTAAAGAAGTGGAGTTGATTAGGAATTTAGGATTAATATGCATGTTAAATTAAATTAATAATTAACATATATTCATTTCTGTACTTCAGAAATAAACCTACGGAAAGATCGTTGCTATTGCTAATGGTAAGGTGAGTAGATTGTCGCTGGTTGTGCTTGGAGTAGCCTCGACAGAGAAAGCAAAGCATCTTGAGTTGGGTTTTCTTCATCTTCTTCGCAATGGCGGTACCGACTTCCCTTGAATTTGCATTCCTTCTATTTTTGGCCTTTTCTTCTTCTAATTGCGATTAGTTGACTTTCTTCATCACTGTCGCGACGAAAATTCATAATTTGCTGCTACTGAAGCGATCTTGTTTTCCAGTTTACGTGCTTTATTGTTGAATTTAGTTAATGTTTTTCTTGATATTGAGATCGGAGGCATCAAATTAAGTAAGCTTTTCATTTTCCTGTAACAATCCGTTCTTTGCTTTAGAAGACCTTAAGCTTACTCAATGATTCACTGATTTTTTATTAGTTCTTGTTTTTTCAAGTAATTGATGGAGGAACGCCGGAGAGTTGGAGTGCCATTTGCTGAAATTGGGATATTTGTGTCTCATTATAGGCTGTGACTTTGGAGTCCTGCTACTGCTTGTCTTATAGTGACACTTTCTTTCTTGATGAATGAATGCAATGGTGGATTTCCACTCTACAGTTTTGAAGGGGTCAAAGTAGTTAGTTGCTCTATACAATATATTTATGGCATGATCATATTAAAATCATTGTTTTTGAAAAAGAGAGTATATTAGAAGCATGTATGATAGAAACAACAAAATACTTTTTTGTGCAAGTGAGATTGATGGCGTGGGAAAATTGCATTCCATGTTGGAACTTGGAGGAAGTGAGAGAGTGAATATGCATCGAAGATGCCCTGTTCACTCAAAGTAAATTACGGTGTGGTGGTTATCCATTGCTAGGTGCAAGCTGTAAAGCACAGGGGAAAGCTAGCAGGCTCTGGCTCAGTTCATTTAATACGAATTACTTGGCTCTGCTCATGTACTTCTCTGAGCCTATATAAACGAGCTTGCACTTAAACAAAAATCTTCTTGCAGATACTGATTTTACAGCTTCCTTTCCTTATGTCAGTCGTTTTATGATTTTTCTTTCTTTTTTACCCTTGATACTTAGAGCTGGACCTGTCAAATGATTAATTACAAACCGTGCTTTTATTTCTGTAGTCAAGTTTCTCAACCATCAAAGTTATTTTGAAATCCTTATTTGAGTGATTAACTTATTCATAATTATTCTTCAATGCAGATATGATTTATTTATTTTTGCTTTTGTAGAGTAAAAAAGTTAGGCAGTTTTTTTTTTTTTTAACTTTTTAAATAAATCTATAAATATATAAAATCAATATTAAAAATTAATTATAATTAAACATGGAACTTGTAGTTATGACTCATGATCTACTTTATAATATAAAATTTAAATATTCAATTTGTTCAGTTTGGAATCTTCATATTATACAAATTCTGAAACATTCTTTGCTTCAATTTTCTTCATTATTGTGTTGTAAATACGATCATTCTAAATGTTTTATGTATTTATTACACATTGGATTGTACCCTTGTATCTTGTTAATAAGGTTGTGGTTACTTATTCTTATTCCTTCCACTTCAGGTATTGCATAGAAATTGCTTCTTCCTTAGATAACAGTCTATGTTGACATGTTATCCATGGAGATTGATCTTGAGCTACCTATATGTGAGCACCAGAAGCTCAATACTGGATCCAACAGAAATGATGTTGCTAATACCGCATGTAGTATACATGTTGAGGAGCAAAGCATCAATCCTTCTTCAACGACTGAACACTATAAGGAAGTTTTAAGTGAAAATGCTTTCTGTTGCCTGGATCAGGTAGATTTGAATTCCAATCAAGTGGATGCTATTGATAAATTCCGCTTTAAAGAACCACAGAATGGCTTGGAATTTGAATCAAAGGAGGCTGCCTATTCTTTCTACAGAGAATATGCTCATTCAGTGGGATTTGGGATCACAATAAAAGCCAGTCGCCGCTCAAAAAAGTCGGGTAAATTTATTGATATTAAAATTGCCTGTTCCAGATTTGGAAGTAAGCGTGAGTCCGGTACAACTGTTAATCCACGACCATGTATAAAGACAGACTGTAAGGCTGGTATCCATATGAAGAAGAAGCTAGATGGTAACTGGATCATATACCATTTTGTAAAAGAGCACAATCATGAGATCTGTCCAGATGATTTTTTCAGGGGACGCAGCAAACAGACAAGTGATGTAACTTGTCAGAAGAAGGGTATGCAATTGGCACTAAATGAGGAAGATGTGCACGTGATGATTGAATATTTTGTGTCAATGCAGGGTGAAAATCCCAACTTCTTCCATGCAATAGACCTGGATCACAATAGACATTTGAGAAGTGTATTTTGGGTTGACTCAAAAGGCAGACTTGATTATCAATACTTTCATGATATTGTTTTGATTGACACATTTTACATGAAAAACAAATATAAAATTCCTTTTGTTCCTGTTGTGGGGGTCAACCATCACTTTCAGTACATTTTAATTGGATGTGCACTGGTTGGGGAGGAGACTGTTTCAGCTTTTACATGGTTAATGCGAACATGGCTCAAAGCAATGGGTAACCAACCACCAAAGGTGGTTATCACAGACCAAGAGAAATTCTTGAAAGAAGCTGTTGTAGAGGTGTTTCCAGACACACGTCATTGCTTCTGTCTATGGCATATTTTATGTAAAATCACCAAGAATTTGGATTATATTGTAAATGAAAATAACAATTTTATGGAAAATTTTGACAAATGTATTCATCATTCCTTTTCGGATGAGCAGTTTGGAAAGAGATGGTGGAAATTGATCAATAGATTTGAACTAAAGGATGATGAATGGGTTCAGTCATTGTATGAAGATCGTAAAAAGTGGGTACCCACATACATGCAAGATATTTCTTTGGCTGGATTGTCAACAACTGTAAGGTCAGAAAGTATATCATCGTCTTTTGACAAGTATATTTGTGTTGATTCTACCTTTAAGGAGTTTATTGAACAGTATAAAGTTTTCTCTTCAGACAGTTTTGACATGGAAACCAAAGCTGACTTTGAAACAAGACAAAAGCAACCAGCATTAAGATCTTTATTGCCTTTTGAGAAGCAGGTTTCTACAGTTTATACAGATGCCATATTTAGAAAATTTCAGTTGGAGATACTGGGAATGATGTCTTGTCATCTTGAGAAGGAAACAGAAGACATGGCATATGTAACATTTCTTGTTGATGATTTTGAGGAGCGGAAGAAATTTATTGTTTCTTGGAATGAAGCAGATTTGGATGTCTGTTGTTCTTGTCATTTATTTCAATACAAAGGTTTTCTATGTAGACATGCTATACTTGTCATTCAGAAGTCCGGCATGACCAACATTCCATCCCATTATATTTTGAAACGATGGACAAAAGATGCTAAGGCCAATCAATTTTCTGGTGACATAATTAGCAGGACTGCTAATCGAGTCCAACGTTTTAATGACCTTTGTAGGCGGGCTATTATATTAAGTGAAATTGGGTCTTTATCTGAAGATACTTATATTGTTGCATCTCATGCTTTGGAAGAAGTCTATAAGCATTGTGTGAATGCCAACAATTCTGCTAGAAGCACTTCAGATCCCCACAAGTTGGCCCTTAATGATTTTATTGATGTTGAAGAGAACTATGGTTGCCATAAGGCAAAGTCTACTAAGAAAAGGAAGTCATCTAATAAACAGGTTAGTTGATGATCACTAAACTGGTGTTGCTAGAGCTTGTTTTGACTTGTAAGTGGTGAGCATTCTTAAACAGATTTTTTATTTTACAGAAATTGTCTGATCCAGAAAGAATCAATATCAAGATGCCCGATGATTTCGAAAAGAGGGTTTGTTACTTGATATTCTGTTGGCCCTTGTCTTGCATGAATAAAGTTTTGAGCTCTTATATCGCTCATATTTTGTAGGATCTTCAGTGGTCTTTTATGTGCAGGAACAGAGAAATTCAAGAGGACAAAACTTTGATAATTGTCACATTTCTCAGCATGACACACAAACAGTGGTATGGGATATTTCTGAGCCCATGATTGATTAAGTTATCTAGTTACAGTACTTCAACAGTTACGGTGTTTATTGATTTTTTTTCTCCTTTATTTTCTATATTATTCCTTTGGGAACATAAGATAAGCCTTTGTTTTTACAGGACTTGGATTCTAGAGCTTCAACTCTTGATAGCTGTTATGAGGCAGAACAGAACATACTTGGAGACGTACTAGTCTTCACTGTACTTTTTCTTATAGTATGATAGTGTATAAACAAATTGTTGACTTGATTTTCGAACTTTTTAAAGGCACAGCTGAACCCAGTTTCTGTCATGCATGCTGGCTATTTTACCAGTCAACAGGCCATTCTGGGGCTGGTAGGGTACATGTCTCTCTCTCAAGCTCTTGTTTTGAAAAATGGTTATGGATCTCATATTTTGTTCTAATCTTCAGGGGCAATTGCATTCCATGTCAAACCGTGGGTCACATTATGGGATGCAGCACAGCATGCAAGGACTGGTAGCTGGTTATGGCTTATGTTTTAAAGCTATATGGCTTAATATTTTAGATCTATGATAATTTAGCTTCTGCTGGTCTTGTTTTTGCAGCAACACGGACAGCTTAATTTCAGAATGCCAACAGTGCAAGGGTGTTTTGACCTTCAAGATACTCTAGATGTTATGGTAAGCAGTTACATGACTTGGCTCTGTTCCACATTTTAGTTTGCAGTTTCTCTGCAAAGTAGATTCACGAGATATGATTTTTGCTTCAGGAACAACCTATTAGGGCCTCACAGTTCCCTGTTATTACATCAAAGCAACTAGATGTTGATAAATCACTTTCCTGATAGCCGGAAAAGTACTGTTTCTTTTTGTGTCAAATTATAACGTTATATGTATATAGAAAATATATATTGAAGTAATTAAGAAAGCCTTTGCTTGGGAAAGTAGGGGAAAATTGCGCTCTTGACAACAGGTTAATGCCAAAAATCTGAGAAAAAGATGGCTTCCACTCTGCACCTTCGTCTACCTAAAAGGCTTACACTCTGCTCGATCATAAAAAGCTTGAACGTAGTTTAGTTAGATCCGGGAGCGTACGAATTGCGCTGGCACCATTTAAAACAACCCTCACAAAGAAAAGAGGGTTACCACTCACTTCCTCCGCGGCTCTATGCCCAAAGCATCTAGTTGGGAAGGATTTTAATGGAGGTGTTCGAACTGCAACTGCACACTGGCTGAGGCATGTGCTACAAGCAATATCCGATTGGAAACCAGAAAGGAAGCAAACGGGGAAGGCATGCCAAGGATGTCTTACGTACAAATGGTACACTATCACTTCCTAGTTAGGCAAATCACTACAATTGCATCATAAAATTAGGAGAAATTAAGTGTAGTTTCTTATATTTTTAAGTGTTGTTTTACAGTCAAAATCAGAGTTTCCTTTTGATCAAAAGTCAACATTTAAAGTTGTTGGTTATCGAGGTGAATTTATTTTAACGGGAAAACAACACTAAAAATATTTAAGGAATGTACTAAGTTTTGTGCCATTGCATGAAGTAGAGTACCGAAGTACTGCAAGACCCAGCGAAGAGGTCCAGTTTGGTAAGTGGAGGACCCCTACCTCTGGACGGAAGAAGAGAAGAGGAGCAGCGACTGCAAATTCTTGCCTGATTGGATCGTAGATGGAAAAATTCCAA
Organism: Abrus precatorius; assembly: GCF_003935025.1. Lineage (NCBI taxonomy): Eukaryota > Viridiplantae > Streptophyta > Magnoliopsida > Fabales > Fabaceae > Abrus > Abrus precatorius. Next base: position 21,747,304 of record NW_020874384.1, read on the forward strand.
ACTATGAATTGGGGAAAAACTTGTCTCTGATGACTTTTTATCCAAATCATGATTTAGAGGTTTCTAACTAGAATCTAAATATGTTGGGACTCCCTTGTGGCAAGATTATTGTGATTTTTCCTAAACGAATTTAACTTCATATGTGTTTGCTATTAGGGGTGTCCATAAATCAGCCAACCCTATAATACAAATCGATCCAAATTGAAAAACGATCCAAAATAATGTTTAACAAGTTCAATTTGATGAAATTTAACGTGGTTTGGTTCGGATAACATTTCGTACTGTGCTAATCCAATCATCTAAATATAAACTCAATTAATCTGATGAATACTACTTAGAGATTCTTAACACTTATTTTGAATTTAATTTAATTTTTATTTTAAACTGAGACTTGTTTTGAATTTGTATAAGAATATTGTGTAATTATGTTGAAATTATGTATCAAGAATTATTTCAATGACAAAAATAACATTTTTCTTATTTTTTATATATTTATTTTAGATTATTTATGGGACAATACTGAACCAACTTGTTCATGTATAGTTCGAATTTGTGAAAAAAATTTAAAAGTTCAAATCAAATCAAACTAATTTATTTTAAACAGTTTGAATTTTTTTTTTAAACTCGAACCAAACCGATCTGTGAACACTCTTGTTTGTTATTATGTTTGTTCTCTTTTTAATCAATGTGAGCTGGCATATAACAATAATATGAAAATTTTTCACCTAAAAATATTAAATTTTTTTATTAAATCTTGGTCATTACTGGTTTATAGTTGAATTTTAAATGTGGTTAAATCATATTTGAACTAGTAATAATAAAATGTATATTTTAAATAATATTTTCTTAATAAAATTTGACTATTTGTTGAGTGTTTAAATTTAGAAATAGATTTAATAAAACTCTATTAATATTTAATTTTTTCTCCAAAAAAAATCATTTATAAATAATAAGAAAATTCGTTTAAAAATAACTTATCGAATAATCAAGGTTGATTATTTTAGTATATGATAAAAATAACAATGAACACTGTTGCTTTGCCAATAAAACATTCAGGAATTAAATATTATTGTTTCCTTTTTTAAAATTTTTTTTTTAATTTTAACAGTAAAATAATATATAATATAATATTATATTATATTTTAAAAAATATAAAACTGTTTGTTCTAACTTTATTATTATTTGAATTATATTTAAACTCTTCCTATCATTATAAGTTTGGTTTTCTAAGCAGATGGAGTTTTAATTGTTTATGAAAAAAGTTTAGAAAATAATATTCAACAATGTTAGTTTGTTATATGTGCAAGAAATTTATTATAATCGTGATTATCATTATATTATTAGTAGTTATCGATCTAAATTTTCCTATGATGATTACTAGTAAATCATATATACAATAATCTCTTATAATTCTTATAATACACTTAATATGGTAATTATAATACACTTCTATTTTTTGACTTATCGTGAAACTAACATTACAGAGAAATTCAGATCGATAATTACTATATTAAGTGTATTATAATGTTTTGTCTAATACTGATACTATCCTTTATTTAGATGTAACTGATAACATTGTTTTTTTTATGGAGTTCAGCCTTATACTATCTATTTGAATTGATCTTTATTAAAATTATTAACTTTGATATATTTATTTATTAAACTTCTAAATTTAGAAAAATGATTATTTTAAGACGTGCATGGCAGTTAAGTTTTGAGAGAGAAAAAGTATATTTTTATTTATAATAAATATTTTTAATTAAAATAATAATCTAATATAAGTTTAATGTCTTAACTTTATTTATTTATTTTTATAAATATTATATAAGTCTTTAGTTTACAAATAAAATTTCTTTTAATTTTTCGTTCGTAGACATTTTTTTAAACGTAGAGTACTTAAATGGCGATAAATAATTATATAAATACATTAATAAAAAAGGCTTTCTCATTTATTGGTACGGAGAAAAGTTAAAGATTTATTTAACTTATAAAATAACTCAATTCATTATAATTTGGTGTTTAAATATGTTTTTTTTATTATACCAAGAGTTAAAATTAAAAAATGTAGTAAAAAAATATAAATAGGTGTTATTGAGTATAAAAATATATTGTTAATGCTTTAAAATATTATTAAAATAAGAAAGATCAATAAAAAGAAGGCATATAATATGCCAACAGAGAATTGAAATAAAAAAATAGTTTGCTATAAGTACTTAAGCAAATAAATTTTATTTAATCAGTTATTTGTTTACGTTAAACTAATTTAGAGAGCTAATAATAGGGAATTTTGTACGTTATAATGAGATAGTTACAGTGAGAGGAAGGAGTTATTCTCGTGTCTATCTTGTTGGTCGTATGATGTAATAAATAAATAAACAAACGGTGTTGTGAAGTGAAGTGAGGTCTCCGCTTCTTCCCTTTAAACCCACTCCCGCCAACACCATACTGCACTTCCCTTTGTGTTTTCATTTTGAAATCGAAGAAGATTCCAGAAGCATGAGCGCTGTTAACATCACCAACGTCACCGTCCTCGACAACCCTGCTTCCTTTCTTACCCCTTTTCAGTTCGAGATTTCCTACGAGTGTTTGACCCCTCTCAAAGATGGTAAATCTTCTTTCTTTTAGGGTTTCTTCAATCTTCAACGTTGCCGTTGCATCCTAGCCTTTATTCACTCCAAATCCCATTTTGTCGCTTCTTGCTAAGTAACATTAACACTTACACAACATTTTGATTTTAGGAATGCCTTCGAAGTTCTGAAAGATTGGTGTAGATGGGATTGGATGGGGGGTTTTCGCTTTCCACAAATGTCTACAGGGTCAACTTATTAGCCAAACCCCTCCCTTTCATCTAGTTAAAAATGAATCTTTTGTTTTATACACAAAGAGAGGACTGGGATATCTGTCATTCTCTTAAACCCAGGGCTTATGTTCTTATAATTACCCCCAATTTATCCTAAAAGTTCCCGACGTATTTAACAACCACAAGTTTGCTTAATCATATCACAAATGGGTGGATCAATACTGCAGTTTTTCTTTGTCTTTCGTTGTATTGATGATTCTTTTTTTGTTATTTGGTAATAGACTTGATGATATTTTCTCAACTTTCGAGTGTTTGGCTTTGTTCTGGAAACAATCTTTTAAAACTTGAGAAAAATATTTCATTTTTTTTCCTCCCGAAATGTTGTAATACATTGGTATGAGAAAAAACTTGGAAACTATTTTCTTGTTAGGGATTTTCTGGTAACAAACTTAATCTAAATATTATTAAACCTGTTTTTCTATCATATCTACTATACTTTTACTCCTACATCATCTTGCTTCTGTGGTCTACTTTACAATGTTTGGTTGTGACAATATATGCTGTCTTGTGGATACAGATTTGGAATGGAAGCTCATTTACGTTGGATCTGCTGAGGATGAGACGTATGACCAATTATTAGAGAGTGTTCTTGTTGGTCCTGTCAATGTTGGAAACTATCGCTTTGTTTTACAGGCAAGCTTTATGAATACTGAGCTTTAGAATTCTATGTTGCAACTTGCAATTGCTTATGGACTCGAACTTTTAATTGATATCAGGCAGATCCACCAGATCCTTCAAAGATTCGTGAAGAAGATATAATTGGTGTCACAGTGCTTCTGTTGACTTGCTCTTATCTAGGTCAGGAATTTATTCGTGTTGGATATTACGTGAACAATGATTATGATGATGAGCAGCTGAGAGAGGAACCTCCACCAAAGGTTTTAATTGATAGGGTTCAAAGGAACATTTTAACTGATAAGCCAAGGGTCACAAAGTTCCCCATCAATTTTCACCCTGAGAACAATGAAAATGAAGAGCAACCCCCTTCATCTGAACACCCATCTGAAACTGGAGAAGATCCACATGCTTTAGTTGATCGTGATCCCCCAGATGAGAAGGAATCTTAACATTTTGTAGGTATACTTACCTTTTCAATTCCTAAATCTTCAATGTTACATTTACTGTATGAACTTTGATGCCATTTTTGTGAATCTCTTTTCGATGATGTGAATGAGATTTCTGAGTTCTTTTGGGAAAGTATGGGCCATGAAGCACCAGGTTCAACATGATTGTAATGTGTGAAAACTAGTTTTTCTATCTATGAAGCTTTTCAATGCAAAGTTGCAAACCCAATTTTATTGATTATTACATTGTTTCATAAATCATAATCTTCATGATTTGTAATAGCAAAGAGGCTTCACTATAAGCTTGAGGTCGTTCTTAGTTTTTCTTTTATTCAGTTTATCTATGAACTTTTGCTTATACAATAGGTTGAGGATGAACCTTTGCGCAACAGTCAGGTTGTTGCCTTTTGATACACATGTTCAAATATTTGAAATTGCCTCGTTGCTTGCTGGGGTAAGGCTATGTACATCTACCCTTCGAAACTCCCCTGGGCATCCTTTAAAATAATGAGCAAATTGACAATTGATTGTCTCATCGAGTTAAAAAATTTGGCTAATTTATTAAGGATCTATTTGGGATGGTTATGGGTTTTCAATTTTTTATTGTCAATGCAAATTTCCAAATAAAATATGATAGATTAAAATAGATTTTAATTTATTTCTAACTCAATTTTAAAAAATAAAACTAGTTTTTTTTATTTGTAAAAATAAATCATTTTTTTCTCTCTCCTAAATAAAAGAGTTAGTAATTGTTATTGTCACTCTAACCTACCATTGCCATTACTGCCTATTGTCATGATCACTGTCGGACCATGACAGGACGACGATGATAAAGAGTTGTCACCAAAGTTTATTAAAGAAAACATTGGAAAAAACTTTTAATTAAAATAGAATTTTTGAAACCAAATTTAGACTCGGGAGTCGTTTACGTGTAAGGAAGATATTAATACCTTACGATGTCTGTTGGTTAAAATAATTATCTTCTAATTAATTATGTAAAATTTTATTTTAACTTTAAAAACATTTATTTCACTCTAAAAGAAACTAATTAATATTTTTTTTTTACTATTTTTAGATTTATTTCTAATTTTTACAAATTTTTTGAGAAATTTTATTTTTATTTTTTAAAATGAGGAAATATAATAAAAATTATTTGAATTAAAAGAATAAATTATTTGTAAAAATATTATTCTTTTATTTTATTTTTTGTATTAAAGAAATATATAGTAAAAAAACTTATTTTAACACTTTATTTTTTTATTTTCTATTTTTTAAAATAAAATAAAATTTTCGTTTTTTAATTTTTATAAAAAATAATGTGCTAGAAACTAATTTTAGTTTAAAACAATTTTAAAAATATTTTGAACCTGAAAAAATATTTTTTAAAAAAATATACTTGATAAGTCAGGTTCCTGCTCATACATATCTTCCGTGTGTGTAACGTATGAATCAAATCTACTAGATAGTTCTTTTTCAAAAATTATGTTTTGAATAAGTTTCAAAGATTTTTTTTCTTTTTTCTATAAAAAAAAACTTGATTTTTCTTTATTATTATTTTTAAGTAAATCTATTCTTGCACAAGGTTCAAGTTAGCACACGGCTAATCAATAAACCTTTACGTCCTCCACTCTATCAAAATTAATTGGTCGTTGCGTGGATTCAAAAGATTCTTTTTTTTTATTAATAAAAAATTGATGTACCTTTTAATATGAGATTTTTGCATGCAAAAAAGAAACAAACGAGAGACATACAGAACAAATAAATAAATACAAAAGCAAATAAAAATAATGAAAAAATAACTTTTATTCAAGTTAGGAATTAAGTTTTTTTTTTAAGGTTAGGATATGCAAAGAAATTAGGGTTTTTAGATTTTATGAAAAGAAAAAAAATTTATGATTTAGAAAAATTAAATTTTTATAATTTGCAAAATTGTTAGGGTTGAAAAAAAATGGTTTGTTTTAGACCTTACAAAAAATTGAATGATTTTGGGTTAGAAAACAAATATTCTTTTTAGGGTTTGGTAAAAAAAATTTAGTTAAAAAAAATAGTTTATTTTTAGGGTTTGCAAAAAGGTAATACTTAGATTTAGTGAAAAAAAATTAATATTTATGGATTTAGATTTTTTATTTTTTACTTTTTAGGGTTTTATTGAGTGAGAAATAATTTAGGATTAGAAAAATTATTAGAATTTATAAAAAAAATGAAATTTTATTAAATTTTCTCTTTTTATTTATTTATTACACTTGCAAAAAAAAGATTAAATCATGAAGAAGAAGAGAAGAACGTATAAAAAAAATAAACAAAGAAGAAGAATCCTTAATAAATATAGGAAGGATGAGAAATGAATAAAGAAGGAGGATTTTTATTAGATAAAAAGCGAAAAAAAATTTATTAGACAAAGGAAGGATGAGAAACAAACCAAAGAATAAAATGAAGAATACTTACTAGATGAAAGTTTTTCTTTTTCCTCTCATGGTCGGATCTCTCCTTCTTCAATTTATTCTTTGTAAACGATCTCGAGATGTGTTTTATGATTTTTGGCGCTATTAGATAGTTTTCTCTGATCTCTTGTCCTTCTTTTACTCTTTGTTTCTTAGGCTCTCTCTATAATTATCTCTCAAAGAGGTTTCATAAAAATAAAAGGTGTCCACCTCCAAAGTTCTCTCCTCTAAAAATCTAAGCTTCTTATTTATAAACATTTTCTAAAATCCTAGATCCTAATAAAGGCTCCCTTATTTTTCGATGACCAGTAATCAATTTTTTTTTTTTATCTATTTTCCTAAAAATCTACTAACTACTTTGACCATTTCTAAATCTGATTTTACATTTAAAAATTAAAAATTTAAATTTAAATGTTAAATTAGTTTTTTTTATCTAATTTTAGTTTTTTATTATATTTAATTTTTTTATTTTAAAATTTATTTTTGACAAGGACCCGGATAAAATTGAGTATTCACAGTTGCCCCTCTTTAATTATTTTTTATAAAATAATATGAATAATAAATTTTTTCATATTATTATAGTAAGAAATAAGTAAAGAAGTGAATTAATTTTATCTGTGGTCCTGTGTAACACAAGTATTGTATACGAGCCAAGTTTTGTGAAGGACAACTAGTCAGATTCTAGACATTGTGAAAATATAAAAAGTGTCAGTCAGATTCTGGACTTTGGAAACTTTAAAAGTGAAAGTGCTGGTTAGATTCTAGACTTTTGAAATATGTAAAGGTGCCAGTCAGGTTCTGGACTTTAGAAAAATGAAAAAGTACCAGTCAGATTTTGGACTTTGGAAAACGTAAAGGTGTCAGTCAGGTTCTGAACTTTGAAAAATGTAAATGTGTCAGTCAGGTTCTGGACTTTTGATGAAAGTAAAGGTAACAGTCAGGTTCTGGACTTTGAGAAATGTAAATGTGTCAGTCAGGTTCTGGACTTTGGATAAAAGTAAATGTGCCAGTCAGATTCTGGACTTTAAAAAATGTAAATGTGTCGACAAGATTTCAAGCTTTAACAAAAAATTAAAGATACAGTTAGCTACTAAGCTTTGATAGAACAATAAAGAAGTCAGTCAAGGCCTATAAAATGAGGTATGTATAAGGCTCATAAGATGATTCAAACATGCAAGAGTATAAGATAAGAATAAAACATAGGCATGTGAGATAATAGGAAGTTTTGCGGGATCCAACTAGAATGAGAGTAAAGTTTATGAGATATATGAGGCATGAGTGAGCATATGGACCTTTAAGAAAAATTGGTATGAGTGCCTATGAAATATGAAGCATGAGACTTGTGAATTGCAACAAGCACAACATTCTTTGATACACAAAATACATGAAGCTTATGATTAAGTACATGTATTGGCTTAGGCCTCAGGGATGTATGAACATGGGTACTTGTAAGATGAATGAGCATTATAGCTTTTAAAACAAACTAACATAAAAGTCTAAAAGGGAAAATAGGCATTAGGCCTAAGATTACAAGAGGCACTAAGACCTTGGAGATGAAGAGCACGTAGAGACTTATGAGATAAACTTACGTGAGGGCTTAGTTGGTAAGCAAGTAAGAATAGACGCAATAACCTATGAGGTACAACAAGCTTAGGAGTTCATAAGCATAAAACCTATGTAGGCACGAAGGCTTGCACGATAGGCAAGAGATAGATTTTTGAAAGCAACAAGTATGAAAGCCTACAAAGTGGGTAGGTAAAAGTCTATCGAAGGCCACGAGCATAGAGACCTATAAGAAAACACGTTGAAATCGATGAGATGAAATTACTTGAGGGATTAGTTAGTAAGTGAGTGAGGCCTGTAAGAATAAGCGTGTTAACCTATGAGGTACAATAAGCTTACGCGTTCATAAACATAAATGTCAAATGAATGTAATAAGCATAGAACCTATGTAGGCACAAAGGCTTACACGATAGACAAGAAATGGATTTTTGAAAGTAACAAGCATGAAAGCCTATAAGGTGTGTAAGTGAAAAAGCTTGTAAGATGCAGAAGGCATGGGAACCTATAAGATAAAGCAATTATAAGGGCTTTGAAATTAACTGACTTCAGAGAATGCAAGAAGAGATAGGTTCATGGGCCTATGGAATAAGATAGTCATAAGACCTATGACATGGGTGGGTATAGAAGTATGTGAGATGAAGAACGTACAAGAACCTATAAGAAGAAGTAAGTACAAGAGCTTGATATTAATTGATATCAGAGCTCATAAGATAAGATAGGCACATGGAACCTATCCAAGATGAACAATGTACCAAAATTTATGCAAAGAAGCATGCATAAGAGCTTGAGATTAGATGACATCAAAGCTCATAAAATGAGATAAGCTTATAAGCCTGTGAAATGAGATAACCATGAGACCTATGAGATGAGTAGGTACAAAAGTGTGTGAAATGAATAATACATGAGAATCAATTAGAAGAAGCAAGCACAAGAGCTTGAGATTAATTGACATCGTAGCTCATGAGATGAGATAGGCTTATAGGCCTGTGAAGTGATATAATTATGGGATCTATGAAATGGATATGTATAGAAGTGTTTGTGTTGAAGAATGCATAAGAACCTACGAGAAGAAGCAAGTACAAAAGCTTAATATTAGTTGACATCAAGGCACATGGGCCAGTGCAATAAGATAGCCTTGGAACCTATGAGATTGGTATGTATATAAGTGTGAGAAATGAAGAATGTACAAGAACTTATAAGAAGAAAGTGTATGAGAAGATGAGATAGATATATGGACTTGTGAAGTGAGATAGTCATGAAATCTATGAAATAAGTATGTACAAAAGTGTATAAGAAGAAAAGTGCATAGGAACCTAATAAAAGAAGCAAGTACAGAAGTTTAAGACTAGTTAATATTAGAGCTAACAAGATAAGATAGACACATAGACCTGTGAAATGAGATAGGCTTAGGACCTATGAGATGAGTATGTACTGAAGTTTGTGATATAAAGAAAGCACAAGAACCTATAAGGAGAAGCAAGCACCACAGTTTGATATTAGTTGACATCAGAGCTCATAAGATGAGATAGATACATGGACCGGTGGAATGTGATAGTCATGGATCTTATGAGATGGGTATTTACAGAAATTTATGAGGTGAATAATGCATAAGAACCTATGGAAAAAAAGCAAATACAAGAGTTTGAGATCAATTGTCATTGTAGCTAATAAGATGAGATAGGCACATGAACCTGTGAAATAGGACAGCTATGGAACCTATGAGATATGTAGGTACAAAAGTCTATAAGATAGAGAATGCATAAGAATTTATGAGAAGAAGCAAGTACCAGAGTTTTAAGATTAGTTAACATCAGAGCTTATAAGATGAGATAGACTTATAAACCCTTAAAATGAGATAGGCATGGGACTTACGGAATGGAGTAGGCAAATGGTCCTTCGTGGTGAACAAATTTAGACATAACAAGCTTATGAGGCTTTGAGGTGCGTAGCAACTAGAGCTATTAAGAAGTAATAAGCACAAGGTACTATGGAATGAAATAAACATAATGAAGATAAAATTATGAATGGCTGAGAGATCAAGATTATCCAAGCACTATGAAAGACAATTCTAATTGAATTAATTAATGCATGATAATGTCAATTATGCAAGATGTCAAGATGATGTAAAACGTAAAGAATGTAAAATGAATATTAACAAATTATTTTTATTTTGAAATAGTTTGAAACCTATCATCTTTACAAAGTCACGCACCCTATGAATCAAATATGAGAAATCGAGACTATGTTAGAAAATGATGCAAAACAAGGTATTTTCATTTTTCAAATAGTTTGAAGCCCATCATCCTTACAAAGTCACACTCCTTATGAATCAAATATGAGGAAGGACTCATGATTTTTTTTGCTTGACTTGTGACTAGATGCTTGGCCAACGTGCTTTCGGATTAGCTTCTGCTAATATTCTATGAGCTAAAATGATGATATGCTTATGTTGTATTTATTGAGAACTCAATGAACTTTTTATGACTCAAGACAAATCAAAATAATTGCAATGTTCTCTTTTTTTTTTTTGTGGACACATGTTTCCCTTTAATATATGTTTATCAAAATGTAAAATAAATTAATGGTAAAACAAAGAAAATCAACAATTTATTTAAGAGAGAGATGAAGCACATTGCAAAGAGGGTAATGTATAGCGGGTGAGAATGAAATGCATATAGTTTAAAGTGGATGGAATCAAAATGAATGACTACAATGATACTGGAGTAATCTTTTTTGAACAATGCTAGTTGCACATGTTAATAATATTGACCACTCATTAACCAGCTTAGAAGTAGGTTAACCAAGTTTGAAGCCTTGTTAATTATCCAGTTTGAAGTCAAGTACTTCAATTGGCTCTCCTTTGCCCCAGTTTTCATTCATGTCATTTCATTCTTTTCATCTCAAAATTATTAATTGCCCAATTTTGAAAAGCTTGGAACACCATTTACCCCAACTTAGGGTTTGACACTTATCGATTGCCCCTGTTTGAATATATCATGCCAATTGTCCCAGATTAAGGATTTTAACACATCCATTGATCTAATTTAAGCTTTTATCATACTTTTCATTTATGATCCCTTTCGGTAACTTTTTTTTTCATGAAACCTTTTTTTTCTTTTCTTTTACTTTTTTCTTTTTGGTAAATCTAGTAGTCAACTCTCTCTTTTTTCTTTTGCACTGACTTTTGCCTAGGTTGCTCTTTTGAGTTTTCAACCTAGCAAATATCTTTTTTTTTTTAATTTGCATTTAAGATCCTTTTTGGTAACCTTTTTTTGTTTTTATTTCATGAAACCTTTTTTCTTTTTTGGTATTTTTCAAATCTAACAATCGGATCTTTCCCTTTTTTTTCATCTTTTTTTCTTTTATTTTTTTTTGCATCTTTATTTTTCTTTTTAAAGAGATTCCAACTATCATATCTGGGAAAAGTAAAGTCTAATAAGGAAATCCTTGTAGCATAATGTATTCAATCTTTTGATGTCCAAGTGGGGTCTAATTTATAAGTATGATCACATTTTTTATTTTCAAACTTGTTTCCATTTGTACTCTTAAAAAGAAGGTTTTGTCATCTTTCGCAAGGAAAATTATTTTAATTTCACAAAAAGTTGCCCCATTGCACTTATTCTTCTTTGGTCCAAACCTTTTTTTTTTCTCCCAAAATATTGCCTCAATTGCAATCCAATCTTTGTGACCGTTCATTACAATGATATTCATATATCAAGATATAGCTTCCAAATACATGCATTTTTCTCATTTGCTTGAATAATGAGACAATCAAAGTTATTTGATATGATACTACCATTATTGCATTCTTTGGGATAAAAATTATGGATAGTGAACTTAAAACAAAAGATAATAGGTAAGAAAATAAAGTTCAAAATGTACAAAAAGGAAACATGTCAGTTCATATTCCAAAAAAAAGGGATACCCTTAAGCCTTAGGTAAAGCATTAGAATTATTGCAAAATTATTTTGAAGAATTAAAAATCAAAGGAAGATTGATGGTTTCTCAATTGTTAAATTTTTATTTGGCAAACAAGCATAGAAAAATGTCTTCCTTGGGGCATGACATTCCATCTAAGGACTCAGTTCAAATTAATGAAGTAAAGCTGAATAGGCATTGACTAGATATCTAAAAAGGACCAATTTACTCTATTTCTTTAAAAATCGTTGTGGCTTTAAAATTCTGGTCATTTTTACCTTTGGTTGGTTGATATCCCTCTTCATCTCTTGGTTATGATATTCTAACTCATTGATCATGTCCAATTAGGAATATTCAATGTAAGAATGTAAGATTTAAAATTGATTTATACATATATATATATATATATATATATATATATATATATATATTAGTAGTCTTAATCTGGAACCTTCTATAGAAGACCAGATTAACAATCTCCTGACTGAATCCTCTGATGAAGATTCTGATAAAGAATCTGAAGAAGATGTATATATATACAAAAGATAGGAATTGGTGGTGAAAAGACTTATATGTTTATTTTTTATTTAAAGAAGTTTCCTAAATTCTAACACTATAAGTATGCTTCCTCTTAGGTCAGAAAGTGGTTGACTCTTATTCTAAAGGAGCATTCACTCCTCAGTAGATGAGGTCTATCTACTAACAATGTGTAGAACATCATATATTTTCAATCAAAAGACTATTGTTCATCAATGGATATTGTTTAAATCAAAATCAATAATGAGTAAATATAATTTTGATATTTCTCATTTCCTAGTATAACATTGAAAAACTTTAAATATTTTTACTCTAAAAGTAATTTTTTTTTAAAAATAATTAGAAATAAGAAAAAATCAACTTAGTATGCTTCTAAAATGTTATATAAATATACATTATTTTAAAAAATGAACATATGGATAAATGCATGAATTATTTTTAAAAAAGTGAATGTATTAATAACTTTGGAATATGTGAATGGAGGGATCATCATTTTTTTTGTTTTACAAGTGAATGCATAAATAATTATTTTTAGTATATGCAAATGATGGAATCATTTTTTTGTTTTACAAGTGAATGCATGGATAATTTTTTTTTGTATATGCAAATGCATGAATCATTTTTAAATGTGAATGCATTTTTTTTAATATGCGAATGTCTGGATCATTTTTTTATGCGAATTTATGAATCATTTTTTTATGTGTGAATGCATTAATTATTTTTTTTATATACGAATGCATGAATCATTTTAATATGTGAATGAATGAATTTTTTTTTTTGTATATACGAATTCATGAATATTTTATTTTTGTATGAATCAATTTTTTTGTATATGCGAATGTATGAATCATTTTTTTTTTGTACAAAACATGTAGGATGAATAATTATAAAGAAAATATATTTTATTTTTATTTATTTTAATTTTTCTACATTTCTATGGTAAAAACTCTAATTTTTGGAGTTTACTATGTCCTTTGTTGGTGCATAGTTTCATGGATAGATCTAGATTTCTATAGTCTTTGATGGCTCCCAGATTGCTCCTATTAAATAATAAGGACCTAACTCATGATTTAGTCATAAGTAGGGATGTGCCTTCTTAATATGAGTAAATCAATGTACTAGTAACAATCTGAGTGGTAGCATAAAGCCCCTCAATAGTAGTTGTTAAGGCACCTTCTACTCCTAGACTCGCATAGGCTTGGGTATAAAGCCCAAATGTGTGTGAGGTAAGTGTTAGTGATGTGTGTGCATAGAATATATAAGTTTTTACCCTATTAACTACCCATCTTATACAGATAAACAAATACCGAAAAATTTACAAAAGTCATCTACCCTAAGATTCACAATATAGCAAGAGAAATAATAGTAACAAGATATTTATAAAAATAAACTGAACAATAAATAAAATAAAAAGAATACACAAACAAAATGATGAGTGAAATAAAAAAAGATTAAAACTTTTGCACACTTAATTAGATTAGGTTTGACTCTAAAAAATGTTCCTAGTGGAGTCGCCATCTGTCGCAACTGGGGCCATGACGGGACGGCGATGACAAGGAGTCGCCACCAAAATTTCTTAAACAAAACATTGGAAAAAACTTTTAATTAAAATAAAATCTTTGAAACCAAATTTGGGCTCGGGAATCGTTTACGTGTAAGGAAGGTATTAGCACCTTACGACGTCTGTTGGTTAAAACAATTACCTTCTAATTAATTGTGTAAAATTTTATTTTAACTTTAAAAACATTTATTTCACTCTAAAAGAAACTAATTAATATTTTTTTACTATTTTCAAATTTGTTATTATTATTATTTTTAGATTTATTTTTAATTTTTACAAATTTTTTGAGAGATTTTAATTTTATTTTTTAAAATGAGGAAATACAATAAAAATTATTTGAATTAAAGGAATGAGTTATTTGTAAAAATATTATTCTTTTTTTTCATTTTTTGTATTAAAGAAATATATAGTAAAAAAACTTATCTTAACACTTTATTTTTTTATTTTTTTATTTTTTATTTTCTATTTTTTAAAATAAAATAAAAATTTATTTTTTTAATTTTTATAAAAAAAATGTGCTAGAAATTTATCTTAGTTTAAAACAATTTTAAAAATATTTTGAACTTGAAAAAACATTTTAAAAAAAAATTAGACTTGACAGGTCAGGTTTCCGCTCCTACGTATCCTCTGTGTGTAACGTAGGAATCAAAGCTACCACGTAGTTCTTTTTCAAAAATTATGTTTTGAGTAAGTTTCAAAGATTTTCTTTCTTTCTTTTTTTTGTAAAAAAAACTTGATTTTTCTTTATTATTATTTTTAAGTAAATCCACTCTTGCACAGGGTTCAAGTTAGCACACGGCTAATCAATAAACCCTTACGATTTAAGCAACGTTGAAGGTAGATCTTCCACTCTATCAAAATTAATTGGCCGTGCATGGATTCAAAAGACTCCCTTTTTTTTAATAATAAAAAATTGATGCACTTTTTAATATGAGATTTTTGCATGCAAAAAAAAAACAAACGAGAGACATACAGAACAAATAAATAATTACAAGAACAAATAAAAATGATAAAGAAATAACTCTTATTCAGTTTAGGAATTAAGTTTTTTTTTAAGGTTAGGATATGTAAAGAAATTAGGGTTTTTAGAATTTATGAAAAGAAAGAATTTTTATAATTTAGAAAAATTAAATTTTTATAATTTACAAAATTGTTAGGGTTGAAAAAAATGGTTTGTTTTAGACCTTACAAAAAATTGAATGATTTTGGGTTAGAAAAACAAATATTCTTTTTAGGGTTTGGAAAAAAAAATTTAGTTAGAAAAAAAATAGTTTATTTTTAAGGTTTGTAAAAAGGTAATACTTAGATTTAGTTTAAAAAAATTAATTTTTATGGATTTAGATTTTTTATTTTTTACTTTTTAGGGTTTTACTGAGTGAGAAATAATTTAGGATTAGAAAAATTATTAGAATTTATAAAAAAATAAAAAAATTTTAAATTTTTTCTTTTTATTTATTTATTACACTTGCAAAAAAAAGGTTAAATCATGAAGAAGAAGAGAAGAACGTATAAAAAAATAAACAAAGAAGGAAAATCCTTAATAAATATAGGAAGGATGAGAAATGAATAAAGAAGGAAGATTTTTATTAGATAAAAAGCGGAAAAAAATTTATTAAACAAAAGGAGGATGAGAAACAAACCAAAGAATAAAATGAAGAATACTTACTAGATGAAAGTTTTTCTTTTTCCTCTCATGGTTGGATCTCTCCTTCTTTGATTTGTTCTTTGTAAACGATCTTGAGATGTGTTTTATGATTTTTGGTGCTATCACAGCCATCACTGGTCATTGTTGATGGGGCTATTTTCACCGTTGCAGCTATCATCACAATCACAATCGTTATTGTTACTATCGTTACCGTCATTATTATTGTAATTATTATAAATACCATTAGCATGGAAATTGCTAGCATTTGATTTATTTTTGGTCTGATTAAATTATTTTAATCAAGTATATGCAAATATGTTTATTGCGTTGCACAATTGGACTTAAATCATTGAGCTTAAGAACCTTAATTAATATAATGCTTGATATTAGTTTATTAAGCTCAAATAAATAGAAAGTTTTAAGTTGAAATAGATTGGAGCTAAAAAATAAGTCCAATGTTTGATGAACTATCAGAGCTAATCGTGATGACCTAGCTTGGATCACCTGTGCTCAGCTCATCGGAGGCCTTATTTCCCACGGATAGAGGCAGTAATGTATGTATTTCCTTGGTTTGAGTTGCTTCTGTAATGGGTTGACAGCATTGACCACATAGCCTCTGTGTTTTTAGTATTGAGACCGGCCCAATAATTGGAAGGCCTTCTTGTAACAAACCACTGGTGGTAAATTCAGGCACTCTATATTTGTTTATGTTAGGATTCTCTTTGCCTGCTGGTTACCTCCACATATGGGACGGCCTAGAATGCTGTACAAGAATGAGGACTTCAATTCTCACCGTCACCGGAAACAAAATATTCAGTTAGGAAGCTGCAGAGAAGGCTAGATTATAAATTATATTTTAAGTGTATTATTTTAAGTTCTTTTTTTCTTTTTTAAAGTACGTTTGCTTTAGTGGCCGTTGTTATTACAACATTATAATACAGAAAAAGGAATAATGCTGTAAAATTTGAGATTACTCCTAAGTTACATTCCCTAATATAATTTTGAGACAATGAAATGATGATAGAATTAGTTAATTTATGTTTAAAATTATTGAATCTGTAATGCAAGAATAATGTTATAAAAATATAAACATAATAGTACATACGAATGTTTATTAAGCTAATGGGAGCATAGAGCTGTCGTGCTGAGAAGAAAAACCTGGACCTAGTTATTAACGAGGTACAAGTGGTGTTGCATGGATATCATCGCATTCTTGGGGAGCTCCGCGTACAAATGGTTGAGGTTGAGTTAGATAGATAGTTGTGAAGTGAGCAATGGTAAGCGGGGAACACAGTCTAAGCCCAAAAATGAAGCAACCAGTTTCTGATCAGAACGTGTCCAAGACTCACATCTCACCCTCACGTCACAGCTTTCGTTCGAAACCTTCTTCTAAAAATGGGAGAAGTAAGAGGAAAAACAGTGGTCGTCCCTGTACATCTGTGAACCTCCAAGCATACGACCTGAATGACCAGTCCTCAAACAGCCCTTACTACAAAGGTCTCACTGATCAATCCCTTGCTATCGTTGACACCATCGCTTCTTGTCCTCCACCTCATGCCCATCCACTCCTTCCATCTAGTCCTTATTACAAAGGTCTCACTGATTATTCCCTTGTTATTGGTCCTTGGAACCCTTCACATCACCACCATCCTATTCCTCCCAACAACTCCCTTTCCTACGAGTCTAGTCCTTACTATTTAGGTCTCATTGATTACTCCCTTGCACTTCATTCTCCACCCATTCAACCCCCTCTCCGTGACTCCCACTCTTCTTTCTTCTCCATGAACAGTGCCTTTTACTTCAAAAATAGGGATGAGATCATCGACAAACTCTCTTCACCACACTGTTCTTTATACCCGCCCCAGATCAAGACTGGCCTTTCTTTGAAGGAGTTGATGGTCGATGCTGATGTTGATGTTGGTGTTGATGTTGATGTTGTTGACTTTCTTATTGAAGAGAAGCCTCTATGGGAGAGAATATCAGAAGAAGGTAATGTTGGGAATGCATTTGAAGAGGAAACAAATTTGGGAGAGATGGAATTGATCCAAGAGAAGCCATTGAGGGAGAATATTTTTTTGGAGGAGACTGACACTGAATTGGTGACAAAGGGAGTCAACGATGATGTTGAGATGGTGATTGAAGAGAGAGTATTAGAGGCAAGTAATGCGGAGAGTGAATTAGAAGAAAATGCAGATGAAACGATTTTGGAGGAAATGGAGTTGATGAGCGATGATGTTGGGTTGTTGATTGAAGAGAAGGCATTGAGGGAGAGAGTATCAGAAAGAAGCAATGTGGTAGAAGAGATGGAACTCAAAGACCATCAAAAGGAGAAGAAGGCCTCAGAATCAGAAGGAGGAAATGTGAGTGAGGAGGGAAAGGTGTATTTGTATACATGGGCAGCCAAATACCAGCCCTTCAACTTGGTTGACTTCATCTGCAACAGAGATAAAGCACTTTACCTCAAAGCATTGGTTAGTATCACTTTAGATAAGTTTACTGAACTCCTAATTTGGATTTCAACAATTAGTGTCTGCTTTATTTTTTAACACTATTTGAATAAAAAAAAAAGTCCTTTCTTTCATTTTCATATATATATATATATATATATAAATAGACAAATTTATTTTAACCATATATTTTTATTAAAGCACGAGAATTAATTTTTCCACTTAAAAACAAAACAGGTCCTGGAATGTTTAAGTTTGTTGGTGTTTCAGTAGAAGCCAAGCTTTAGAAAGACATTCTTTAACACAAGTTTAGCTGAAAAAAACTAACACCACATTAAGAGAAATTTCAATTGCCAAAAACCCCTTATCTCGAATCATGCATTTTGACGCCTACCAGGAGACTTGACGGCAAGTAGATGTCATGAGGAAATTATCTGTAACGAGGGGAATGGAATATAAAATTGGTTTTGATAATTAATTGCACAGGTGAAAGACGGGTGCGGCTGTAAACATTTTATATTTGAAGGACCGCCAAATGTCGGGAAAAGATCCATGATACGCGCTATGCTTCGAGAGGTATTTGGAGCTGATAGAGTGCAGGTAATGATTTTTTATATATTTCATTTGTAGGGTGAGAATACGTGCCTTTACAAATAGAAAAACTATAATGATAATTTTACTTACTAAATTGACAGGTCACACAAGAATGTAAAGACTTCAACTTAAAGGTAACGCTCATTTTTACCATCAACAAAATAACAAAAGAATTGTAATATTAAATCAATATACAAAGCCCAAATATATCTTGAGTGGAGCCTTTAAAGAGCTGAACAATTAACTAATTCCCCAGGTCAACGGTACATAACTCAATATTTTCAGCTGTCATTTTCATTAACAAAAACGTTTATACTTTTACTAAATAGCGGTCATGATTCCCTCAAACCGAACCATAAACGCACTGTGAATAACCATAAGTAGGGATAGACTATATACTATTTTTCATCTTTAAGTAGTGATAGAGTATATACTTTTAAGTTTTAGTTACTACATGGTAGGAAAACATTTAGAGAAGTAAAAGAGAAAAAAATAAAAATAACTTATGAGAAGTTAAATGAAAGAACTTTTGAAAAAAAAAAAGTTATTAATAACTTTTAAGAAAAGTTTTATTCATTCATCTTTTATACTCATAATTTTTAACTTAAAAGATTCTTTTAGAAGTTATCTTAGATAGGGAACACAAATATTTGGAGTGGATGTAGAACCATACAAGTTATGGTGATGAGAAAAGTGAATATATAATTGGCTGTTTAAATTTATTCGGTCCCGAACATGCATAGGGAGAAATGGTAGATCATCTGCAAGTGCCCGTAAAGAAGTCACTTCATCATGTTGAGGTGAATCTGTCCGAGACAAAGGGATATGAAAAGCATGTAATTGTTCAGTTATTCAAGGAAACATATGGCATTACGATAAATAACTCGCTGCCTTGTAGTTCAGATAATTGTCAAGGTACACTCTAATTATAGCAAAAGATGTTGTTTCTGACAAACTAATCACATCAGTAACATTGTTTACCTATTAATTTATCTCAAAGCAATCGTCTTGTGCGAGGCCGAGAAGCTATCCCTTGAATCCTTGTTGTATATTAAGTGGCTACTGGAAAAGTATAAAGGCTGTAATAAGGTCTTCTTTTGCTGCTCTGATGAATCAAAGCTGGAACCTGTCAAACCACTTTGTACTACTGTCCGCCTTTCACCACCCTCCTGCCAAGAGGTCAGAATTTCCATTTTCTCTTTCATTTCTGGAATTAATCTTACAATTTCAGTGTTCTATTTCTCCAATTACACTAATCACTTAAGTCTAAAAATGTAATGTGGTAATTTTAGTCTCATCTTGGTTACTATTTGAGCTAAAGCACGTTACATATTTATATGTATGTGATTTTTGGAATGCCGTCCCGTTGTCAAAATGATATAATTATAATCAGAAATTTAGTACCATTAGAACAATGGATTAGTAATCTAATCATCTATTTCATTTTTATAATCTTGCATTTCTTGTGCAATTAATTAGAGGGAAGAAAGAAATATACAACCTTGCTTGCATACTGGTCATCGTACGGTATACAATGGCCACGGTGAATCTTTCCCTTTCTAATCAATATGACATTCTTTTAAATAATAAATAAATTTTGTAGAAATGAATTTTTCCACCGATAATTTAAGAAGATACCAAATTAACCATAAAGAGAAGTATTTGTAATTTTTTATTATTATTTTCTTTGCTTTTGAATCAACAGATTGTTAAGATGTTGGAATATATTGGAATAGAAGAAGGAATCAAATTATCACGCGACTTAGTCAAGAAGATAACTTTGAGATCCAATAACAATCTACGCCAAGCCATTCGTTCGTTGGAGGCCACTTGCCGAAACAAGTAAGTCATTTACAAAATTTAATGTTAAGTAACACTTTTTTTTGGTTTTTTTTATAAGAAATAAAAATTAAATTATTAGATAAAAAAGTAATTAAATATATTATATTTTTTATAAATATAAATTTTATTTTAAAAATATCTATAATATTAAATAATATAGTTAATAATTTGTATATTTAATAGTACTAATAAAAAAAATATATAAAAAAAATTTAAAAATTAATACATTTTGAATCTATTATTTGTTTCTTATAATAAAAATAAAAAATAAAATATTTTTTTTTATAAAAAGGATTGGAAAAAATATAATAATAAATTATGTAGTATCTTAAAAAATTTTCATGAATATCGTATCTAAAAAATTTAGACTAATAAAAAAAATGTATCAAGTTAAAAAAAATTATTATATATAATTTATTTATTTAAAGTTATATTATTTACTGTATAGTCTTATTATATATATATATATATATATATATATTTGTATATTCAATTTTTTATTTTATTTTTCAAATAAAATATAATTTATATTTAAAAAAATTTATTTATTATAAATAAAAAATAATTATAACATAATATATTAATTAAATATTAATAATAATAAAATTAAAAATATGAAAATATATTAATATAATATTATTATTATTTTAAAATTTTATTTAGTTTAATTTTTATTGCATCTTATTTTTATTTAAAAACTTAACATCTTCCTAACTTGTGTTAAATATAATAAATATAACAATTTATTGTTAAATAAAGTTAATATAAATTATATTTTATTTAAAACTAAAAATTTATTAAAAATATAAAAAAATTAAATATACATAATATAATAATAATAATAAAATTATATAATAAATAATATAAATAATATGATTTTTAATAAATTATATATAATAACTTTTTTTTTTAATTTGAAATGTGTCTTTTTTTTATTAATTTAAATTTTTTAAGTATAGTACCCATAAAAAAAATTTAAAGTATCACAGCATATGTAAACTACTTTCTCATATGGATTAATTATTTTGCATGCAGAGATTCCCTCAAAGACGACGATTTAATTTTAACCGGATGGGAAGAAGATATTTTCAGCATTGCCCACAAAATAACTGAAGAGCAGAGTCCAAGACAGTAAGTAACTGCGTCCTATATTCAAAACAAGTCAAGATAAATCCTTTTTTTTTACGAGCTTACTTTATACCAATTATTCCTTTGTAATAGGTTGTACGTCATTCGTAGAAAGCTTCAAAGTCTTATGATTCATGATGTTCCTCCTGACTTTGTTTACAAGGTTTGAAATTACTGTAACGAAGCCTTTTTTAGATGGTCCCAGTTTAAGACGTTATCTTGGTTCATGCAGTTTTTGGTGGCAGAGTTAACGGCTCTAGTTGATGAGTCCCTACTGTCAGGGGTTGCCAAACTGGACAAGGAGTTCAATGTAAAAACTCTGTTCATACTTCAATTTATTTTGTGTTTGTTTTTTTTTTTTTTTGTCCTTTAACTTTTACCATTTTAAAACGAGATCTTGAATCTATGCTTTGTTCCTTTTCAGAGAGCTAGCGAATACAAATTTGAAACTACCAAGCAGTTTGGTCATCCTCAAAACAAACAAGCGGAATCAGATGAGAAGAACAACGAATCAACCACCAAAAAGTATGTGTTAACTTACTTAAAAGTCGAAGGTAAAACATTTCCCAATTTTATGCCCTTAGTATTTATTATCTTAATTCACGGCATTTTGTTTTGCAAATGACATCAATTGCGTAACTTAATAGTTTAAAATTATCTTTTTGAATAATGCCGCGTTAAAAAATGTTTGCTGTACTGCATATGGATGCGCATCTTTATTATCTAAAAGTTATATATGCATATACATCATCAATATTATCAATTTAGTTTTTATTTCATTTTTTTTCCAAAGAAAGTATCTACTCATTCAGTGCTTTTATTATTATAGAGTTTATAGCGAAATTCATGAGCTGGTATAAGAAATCGTCTGAAAAAGGCAATAAGCAGAGCGAACAACTGATTGCTGGAAAATAGACTATAGCTTGTTGCTGCAGCGGAGCTCAACTATACCTTCTGCTATGCATCTCAAATATCAAGCCTCTATGAGAATAAAATTCAAATAGATGTACTTAATATACTGCCATCTTTATAATCAGATGATACCCAATAATTAATATTTTGAACTTATTCGTTTAGAATGCCACGACAATGAAAATATGTGAGAGGAATTTTTATACTGCTACGTATTGCCTTAGTTGATATGAGAATAATATGATGAATATTGGAGTATTTCATGAATCTTGGCAAAGTAGCTCGGCAGTATGCTGTTTCACGAACAATGAAAAATGTATATAATTCGTTAGCTTTTGAGTTCGTAAACTTAACGAAGCGCATACATCGGAACAGAGCGTATGCCCAATGCTTCAGAATCAACTGATATGATACATTCAGCCGCTGCGTCGGGAAGAGTGTCCTAAGCCTTTTGCTTCTTCCACTGATTCTCTTTGCGATTATTAGCGTTCTCATCATCAGTGTGTTATTCATTATTCAGGAGTGCGTGATTTGTTCAGACCCACTCTGCTCTTTTTAGCTTTCACAGATATTATTATTTATTCTCAGCATTCATTATTCCCCAAACACATGCTATGTAATTGGATCGCAGCAAATATCTGCTCCAGTAAGCCTGGTATTTGCTTACAATTTTGTCTTCGTTAATGAGATTTTGTAATGGAAATACATCGTTTCAAATAAACCCTAAACGCTAATCATAAATATTGCTTCCAACATTTTCATTCTAATATTTTGAATGTTGGTCATGTATTTTTGAGTCGTGTTCTAATTCAAAAAATTTTATTTCTCTGTATCTTTAATATATTTGTAAAAAAATTAAAATTATTTTTTAAATCATCACTATTATTATTATTATTATTTTAATTTATTTTTATAATTACAAAATTGACTATCTTAAAAAAATAACATTAAAATATAAATTAATATTTCTTGATTTTAAACTCGTGTAACACATCTATAATATTTCATGTGATTCGTGTTATACAAATATCACTTTCAATATATTTATCATAAAGTGTGACCTCCAATATTAAAAATCACATGTAAAACAGTGGCACGTGTCCACGTATAAATCTTAGAAGAAGAAAAAATCGAACATAGCTAGAAAAATGTACAGGCAGTTGGTATGCGAACAATCTGTACCTAATAAATTCTCAACTCTTACACGTAATTACGACTGTCGCAACAAACCTGACCATTAGTTGGAGCACTAATGCGTTAAAATTCATTTTTGGAATTCATGAATGCTTTCAATGTTGAAATTGATTTTTAAAATAACTATCTATACACTAAAGTTGACTACTGATGTAAAGTTTTTTTTTTTTCATCAATTTATAATGATGCTCCATTTGAAGAGACAATGTTGTCAAATTTAGAGTATTTATCTCATTTTTGAAAAATCAGTGAGAGTTTCGAATATGCTACTTGACTCTATTTCATCGATTCTTTAAAGTTGATTTAAAATATTTTAAAAATAAATTAAACTAAATATATATTATTTTAAAAAATATTAATTATACTTATTCACGTTTTCAAAATATTGTATTGAATATTTCATAAACTATATTAGATTAAAATGTAGTTCTAATATCTGACGGTTTGAATGGAATGAAGAGGTTAAGTCTTGTTATAAGTGTATTTAAAACGTTGATTAAAAAATTAATAAATACATGTAATTTAAGGTGTTTAGGCGGATAGAGAGCGACTACCTAACCTAACGCGGTTCCTCACGTTTTCCCTCCCATATGAATGATTTATTAAATTATTTATGCCGTCTATCTCGTTTCAATTGATATTCCAATGCCTTCATTTCAGCAATTATAAAAAATAGTTTAGGTTTAACTATTAAATATCCTAGACACTGCACACATATATTTATAAAATATTAAAAATAATAAAACTTACTTAATTGATATATAATTATTTTAATGATAATAAGTATAAAGAAATATTTATTTATTTTTTAAAATATAAATATTAAAATAATAAAAAATATAATGAAATTTTAATTGGGTTGATTTTATCTTTTTATTTAATTTAAAATAAATATATTTGTTGTTAGATATTTTATAAGTAGTGTATTTATTTTATTTTTTTATGACTTTCGCTCTTTTTACTCATCTTTGATATATATCAACGTTATGTTATATTTAAACTCATCTGTGAATGACGATTTAAAGATGTTTTATTATACTTTCAATGTGAAGTAAAATAATTCAGTTAAGGTCTTACTCATAAAAAAAGTATTGAATTTAACAAATTAATCTGGATGTCTTATTGCTGGTAAATTATTAATCAATTAAAGATATGATAAGTTAAAATTGTAAATATTTTTGTTTGAATAGTTGTTTAGAATGTTTGGATTGGGAATCCGAATCGGAAATATTAAAAATGTTAGATAAAATTTGAAAGATTGGTGGACATAAGGAAACAAGAGGATCTCTTATTTATGTGATGTAAAACATTCCTTTTACAACAGTGCGAGTGAGAGAAAGTGGAATATTTTTGTAACACAAAATAAAAAAGAATGTGGTTTGTAATGGTAATAAGATGTAAGAAAAGGACAGAGGAACGGAGGGGAAGACGTGTGTCGTGGAAGGAATGGATGTGATGGGTTGATCATAATTGAGAATGAGATTGGAGAAAGAAAAGCTGCAGAGAAACAGAGTTAGAGATTAGAGTTTAGAGTTTAGAGTTTAGAGTTTAGAGAGAGAGAGAGAGAGAGAGAGAATGAGCGGCGGAGGTGGAGAAGAGGGGGACACACTTGAGTTCACTCCAACGTGGGTAGTGGCTGCCGTTTGCACAGTCATTGTCGCCATTTCCCTCGCCGCAGAGCGTTTCCTTCATTATGGCGGAAAGTTTCTCAAAGCGAAGGACCAAAAACCGCTCTACGAAGCTCTTCAGAAGATCAAAGAGGGTATTTCCAGATTTCAAATTTCAAATTTCAAATTCCTAATTCTCTTTTCTATCACATCTTTCTCACACCGCCTTCGCTGGGTGCCAGAGCTCATGCTCCTCGGTTTCATTTCTCTGCTTTTGACGGTTTCGCAAAGCGGCATTACCAAAATCTGCGTTCCGCCCGATTTGATGCGTCACATGCTACCCTGCAGCCTCCACGACGCGCCTGAGCGCCAACTCTCACATCTTCACAAACTTAACCCTTTCCCTGGAACTGCCAGACGACTTCTCGCTGGCGCTGGGGCCCACACTGAAACCGAAAATGGAACTGAAACTCAAACTGGTTTCTGCGCAAGCAAGGTTTCTTAGATCGCATCCAATTACTCTATCATATGCTTCCTAAATAATTGTTGTAATTTTTATTTTCGATTTTCAGAACAAGGTGCCTTTACTATCGGTCGAAGCACTGCATCACCTCCACATCTTCATTTTTGTCCTAGCTGTCGTTCATGTCACCTTTTCCGTCCTCACCGTTGTTTTTGGAGGCGCTAGAGTGAGAACCCCCCCTCTATTCTGTCATCAACTCAACTAACTCTTCTCTATTCATAATATCATATCCCTCTCATTCCATAGATACGTCAGTGGAAACACTGGGAAGATTCGATTGCAAAACAGAACTACGAAACAGACCGAGGTAAATAAATTTATTTCATATATTATTTTTATACTCTCTTCTCTCTATCTTCAATTATTTTATTATTGTGGTAGTGGGGTTATTAAACCTAATATGCTTTTCAAACCGATGCAATGTTACTTTATGCATGCGCGGGGTAATTTTATCATGGGCGAACCATCAAACCGTTGATTTTTTTTCTTTCCAGATTATCGATTTATTTCCTCGCATCTACTTAATTGCCCATTGGTTTAATGCAGTTCTGAAACCAAAGGTGACTCACGTTCACCAGCACGATTTTATCAGAGATCGTTTTGCTGGTTTTGGCAAAGACTCTGCTTTAGCTGGTTGGTTGGTAAGTTAATTACAAGTTTTTCATGGTTTGAAACTTTGAATAAATGGAATATTTACTCTTTTCTTGATAAAGCCCCTCTGCTGCATCTTTTCATTTAAAGATGAGATACACTGGTGTTATCTTTAGATCCGTAACATTACAAACTTTATGTAGTGCACCTGGACAAATGCTATGTTTCTTTGCTATCCCAGCTGATTGTCTGTGCGCAGTATTGTTTCCTGTCAACCCATGTATTTCCAACTCTTAAATGGAATTTCTGTGCTCCTTGGATGATATTACAAGAAATGCTCCAACCTTATCAATGGTTTTCTATAATTTGGTTGTCTTTAGATCTTGGTTTTAGTTTTTTTTTTTTTAATATTTTTTCCTTTATGTATGATCACGTCTATGTTGTTTGTTTTTTCATGATTTCATTTTCAAATCAACAAGATTTTCTAAAAACTTGTATATCCTCGTTGTAGACTGTAGACCACACAACAAATTAGTAATTTAGAAATTCAAAACTGAATGTGTTTGTGATGTTTTTGTTTGCTTTATAGTTATTTCTCCTAATCTTAATTTTCCCTTTCAGCTGTCCTTTTTCAAGCAATTTTATGGATCCGTGACAAAATCAGATTATGTGACATTACGATATGGTTTCATTATGGTAAAGCTCTAGTGTGCCATATTTGTTGTCAAATAATCTCTCAGCTCACTATTGGGCGGTGGCTTTCATGTATGAATCATAAATATTATCTTTTTTGTTGTAGACCCACTGCAGGTCAAATCCAAAGTTTAATTTTCACAAGTACATGATTCGTGCCCTCGAAGATGATTTCAAGCAAGTTGTTGGTATAAGGTTAGTGCTTCTGTATTATTGCTTTTATGCATATCACACATATTCACCATTTAATTGCCAAGAAATTTTATTGCTGTTCATTTGTAAAGTTATAGATTCTTTGTAATAACAATTGTATTTTGTGGTTGCAGTTGGTATCTTTGGGTCTTCGTGGTCATCTTCCTGCTGCTTAATATCAATGGTATGCTATAAAACATAAAGTTATGATTTATGCTAAAATGTATATTGTATGTCAATCATTTAATTGGCTCTGCCATAGCTGTTGCTTCTTTGTTGTGTCAAAACTTGTATCTAGAACCTGTTTTGTGTTTCTGCATATACCTTATGGTCTTGTTTATGGATGCAGGAGTCTTATATTGATCTCTTTGTCTGTTTTGTGATGAAGTTAATTTAAATAACACTTTCTGCTCTAAAAAAGGAGACAAGCTTAAGATGGTTTTTTAATGATTTGGTGATGAATTTCAACCATGACAGTTAGCGATATAGTGTCCAATATACTTTTGCCTATATACAGTAGCTGATCTGATTGCTTGTTTTGCTTTTGATAATTACTGAGTAACATTACTTTGAATCCCACTATTAAGATGTCTTCTTAACTCTTCCAGGTTGGCATACATATTTCTGGATTGCTTTTATTCCTGTCATTGTAAGTAACCTGAGTAAAATCCTCCCCCCCCCCCCTCTTTTTTTTGTGTACACGTTTTGGCTGTGCATTCATTTTACCAGGCCTGCATACCCTTCATGTCTTAATTTATTCACGGGATAGGAAAAATGCGAACAATGTTGCATGAAGTTTCTTAATCAACTCAAGGAAGTGTATTGTTCAAAACTGTTGATTCTATTAACCTGATGTCATACCTTGGTTTCTGTTGCATGGGGATTGCTTCAACAATATCCGCAAAATTCCTGTTACAGTAGTATAAAATCATATCTTTTACTTAGTAAAATTAAGCTAGAAAAGTTATCGTGTCAATTTTTTCCTATCATTAGTTTGTAGCATTTGAATAAAGGGCCATTTTATTTCAGTGGTTAGTTTTTTTCTCCTGGACAGGACATTTTGAGAGGCTTATAAAATGTTCCCATGTTTGTTTCAAGACTTGGAAAAAGTTTGCTACTTAAAACTTATTTCGAGGCATATTTTTAGGATCATTCCCAGCAAATCATACCCATAGACGGAGGTAGATATGGTTTATTTCCATGGGAATGATTCATGTCTTACAAAATGGGTAATTGAATTGTGGGAGCGAAGCAGGAAATATTTATTTATTTTCAAGGATATGCTTGTCTCATTGATTGTAGCAAAATATTCTTGGGAGTGTGTTTTTAAGCCGAAAGAATACCAAATGTAGGTTGGATTGATTTTCAGGAATACCATTACTAGGAATATTATTCCTGGGGATCTTACTCCTAGAAATGTAAAATTCTCTCTTAAACAAACACCCTCTGGAGAATGATATTTATTATTCATTATCTTGCAATTTCTTTTATTTTTTCATTTTTCAAATTATTATTATTATTATAGAAGAGTCACATATTTATGGTGGTGGCGTTCTTTACTCATTCATGCCATTTTGTTTTTTTCTTCTTAACCCTGTATGGCTGTATGCATAGGCATGCATGTCTCCATGCAAGTTGATGTATTAGCTGGCTTTGTGTTTGAAAAGTCCTTTCTTTTTTGTTGTCCCTGCTGCACCTTGTATCTCCCACTTCTGTAGTTTCATAGTTTCTGGTTTGCATTCTTTCAGCTTTTGCTTGCTGTAGGCACTAAGCTGGAGCATGTAATAACCCAACTAGCTCATGAAGTAGCAGAAAAGCATGCAGCCATAGAAGGTGATTTAGTTGTTAAGCCATCAGATGATCACTTTTGGTTTCATCGGCCCCGTGTTGTGCTCTTCTTAATTCACTTTATCCTTTTCCAAAATGCTTTTGAGATAGCATTTTTTTTCTGGATATGGGTAAGCACATTCTTTTGAAGCATAAATTGAGATATTCTTTTCCAATTTTTTTATTTCTTATTCTTCTTTTTTTCATTTTTCTTTTTAGTTTATGAAACATGGGTTGGGGTTGGGGGCAATTTTACGTAGTTGTATTGAATATAATATATCTGCTTGTGTTCTCAGGTTACATATGGATTTGACTCATGTATAATGGGACAAGTTCGTTACATTGTTCCAAGGCTCATTATTGGGTAACTGTTACTCGTGCATTATGAGTCCTTTCTTTCTTTGTGCATTTTGAACTATTAAGCTCCTTGACACAAAAAAAGAAAAAAAAAACACTATGAAGCTCAGTCTATTTCTTCTTTCTTTCTCACTTTTTTTTTTTTGCTTCTCTGTGTTGGGGTAATAGGGCATTTATTCAGGTACTATGTAGCTACAGCACCTTGCCACTCTATGCCATTGTTACGCAGGTACGTGTGTGCATAGCTATTCAAACTGAAATGCAGATTAATTTTCATAATTTCAATTACCTCTATGCGTTGACTTTCTTTATTTTCGTACTGTAGATGGGAACTCACTTTAAGAGGGCAATATTTAACGAGCATTTGCAACAAAACATTGTTGGTTGGGCACAAAAGGCAAAGAAGAGGAAAGGACTAAAAGCTGATGGCCAGCCTGGCCAAGGAAGTTCTCATGAGAGTTCTAGTGCAGGAATCCAGCTTGAGTCAATTCTCCCAAGGAGGGCATCTGCGCCAGGAGTCAGTACTTCTGTCCCCAAAGATGACGGTACCAATTGAGTGTGTCTATCCTGGTGAAGTCAAGATCAACGCAATGGGACTCCATTATGGGATGTGGGAGGGGGGCCTTTTACAGTTTTATTTTGTAGGTTATATTTGAAAATGTTGTTTTCTTTGTCTTGTTTTCTTTGCTACCGTAGTGCGGCATTGTAGGACATGTTTGACTTTGTGTAGGCGTTGATGCTAGCAATGCTATTTTTATTTCTACAATCCTAATATCTGTGATCATCGCCATCTTACTCCACACTTGCCCTCAGGCTGTCACGTCCTTCTTTTGGTTGATGAAGTTCAAAGACAGACTGATGGGGAAGGAAGATATCACTTCTGATATCCCACAGCCACAGGTACGTGAAATGAATGAGTAATAATCCGACAAAAGAGAAGGTTTGGGTCTTTAAATGGGGGAAACTAAAATGTACTATAAGAAATAGTATGTGCATACTGATAAGAAAAATGCGTCTATAAAACATAATTCCTAATCACATCATCTGTGACCAATTCCATTTAACCATACAATACTTTCGTAAATAATTCCATAATATTTATGTATGTACAGAAAGTGAATTATCAGACGTTAATTAACATTTCTTTGTTGCTGCGGAAATACAAAGACTTAAAACGAACTTCAAACGTCAGCGAATTCCGGAAAATTTCGCTGACTTTTTATTTAGGTTTAACTGTATTTTTATTTCACATATCTTATTTTATGTATAATTTTGATTCTTCGATTTTAATTCCTTTTATTTAATTTTTGTAATTTTAAATTATTTATATTAATTTTTTACTTTATTTTTTATTTAATAATTAATTAAAATATCATAATAAAAATATCTAATATTTAGATAAAGATAAACTATAGCTTTACATAAATTATTTATGATACTTATTATATTTTTATTAATTATTGAATTAAATGTTTTCGATAAATTTATTTAAACAAATAAGAAATTATAAGACTTAAATAAATAAATTAAAATTGCACGTTGAATAAAATATAGAGATAAAAATATATTTAAATTTTTTATTTATTATATTGATTAAATTTTAAAATATCAATCGTGAATTGGCCACTTTGAATATATAATTTATAAGATCTCTTTTCTTTTTTTTTAAGAAAAATATTTTTTAAAATTGAGTCTTAACTGATCAAAAATATTAATAAAAAAGTTTAATTAAAATATACATTAAAAAATATGATGGTAAAACATAATAGTATCTTTTATTAAAAAATCACGTTTTATTTCTTTTTAATCAATATTTTTAGACACCTGTTAACATTGATCTTAATTTCGTAATAAATTTTTTGAAATACTAATTAAAAATAAAAATATTTTTGTATAAAAATTATATCATCCATATATTTTCACATTAATCTTCAATAATCAATACTAGATCATCCTAATTTTGAATAAAAATTTATTATGAAACAATATTATGACGGCGATATTGAAGAAGTTATAAGAGTGACAGGCGATTTTGATATCTATTTCTTGGCATAAAAAAAAAAGGGAAAGAGCGACGGTGAACGAGGAAGCAGGAGAAGAAAGGGGTTTACCTGAAGCAGGAGAAGAAAGGGGTTTACCTAATACAAGAGTGTGAGTGAGGGAGTCGATCGAGAGAGTGAAAGCAAGGCATGACGATCCATTCGATAGTGATACAGAAGCTGCTGAGCACCAATGCACAGGTGGGTCGTAGAGTTGCAGCGCATCATTTCAAGATTTACACCTATGGCTTCCGCAACAAAATGGCCATTATCGATTCTGACAAGACCCTGATTTGCATGCGCAGTGCCTGCAACTTCATGGCTTCACTGGCCCGCCAAAACGGCCGTTTCATGTTCATCAACACCAATCCTCTTTTCGACGAGATCTTCGACCTCATGACCAAGAAGGTCGGTTCCTACGGCCCCTCCACCAACGCTCTCTGGCGCACCGGTGGCTTCTTGACGAACAGTTACAGTCCCAAGAAGTTCCGTTCTCGCAACAAAAAGCTCGTCTTTGGCCCCACTCAGCCTCCCGACTGCATTGTCATCTTTGACACTCAGAGGAAGTCTTCCGTCATCAACGAAGCTTTCAAGCTTCAAATTCCTGTTGTTGCTTTGGTCGACTCTGCCATGCCAATCGATTGTTATAAGCGCATTGCTTATCCTGTTCCCGCCAATGATTCTGTCCAGTTCGTTTATTTGTTCTGCAATTTGATTACCAAAACCTTGCTTCTGGAGAAGAAGAAAGCCGCTGTTGCTAATCCCGAAATTGAAACTCGGTATCTCGTCTTTCCTCATTCTCATTTCAATCTTATGTCGTTTCGTGGTTGAATTTAATTGGTTCTTGAATGATTGCTTGGCATGCCATTAACCTTCAAAAGAGAAGAAGCTCTACAAATTGAACAACGCAAGGGCAAGAGTGATTTGGCTAAGGTCGGCATAACCGTTTTCCCCTATGTTAATTTAACACCCTTACCCGAAGGTAAACAGTGATTCCAGATCCTATGTGCCCTCTGTTTTGTCTACTGTTGAGCTGAGCATTTTTCACGTTCAAAGCAGATATAGAAGAAACCAAGAAGCTTTTGGACAAGCTCGTTGTTTTGAAGTTCAATGGTGTCCCAGGAAGAAATATGGGTTTGGAAGGCCCTAAGTAAGCATTCATCCAACCCCTCAAATTTAGTCTCCATTCATCCATGTTTTTGTGCAGAATTTCCTAGATAAAGGCACTTCCGTGTCGAGTCTAAACTGGACCTTCTGTTTTGGAGGGTTTAACGATTTCTTTACACATTATTGCATTTTTATCCCGTTTGTGCTGCTGCTGTTTTCTACCCTTCTTTACTCTCTTTTAGAAATAGTTAAAATATTAGAAAGGTTATTCAAAACTTCACACTTGATAAGTTGACGCTGATAAAATATTTCTGCTCTCGTGCAGGTCTGCAATTGAGATTAGTGATGGACTGACATTTCTGGACTTGATTATTAACCAGATTGAGGTGAGCCATTTGGACTTAATAGACAACTAATGGTAATCACACTTAATTGTATGAGTTTACTCCTATGCAAATTGTTGATTTATTCCTTGGTCCCACCACAATTTTTTTATGAATGATCCAGATTGTGCACATACCTCACATGGTATCTGCAATTCTTATTTCCCTTAATATATAGTTGACCTTGGCTGATTCTTTTTGGTTCTCACTGTTTTATGATTGTAATTTTTGTAGACCCTCAACTCCAGGTATGGTTGCAGGGTTCCATTGCTTCTTTTGAACAAAGATGACACTCATGATAGTATTGTAAAGGTAAAACTCCATTCCAATTTCCATATGTGATTGTTTGACTTCTGCTATTATTGAAATCTTCATCTTCATCTTCCCTAGGTTTTGGAAAAGCATTCAAAATCAAGCGTTGAAGTACACACTTTAAAGCAGGTTTGCATTTGTTTCATATTTTGGATGAATTGATATTCATTTGTGATTTCTTGTTATCAAAACATCATAATCTTTACAGGGTGAAAGTCTGGGGTTGAAATCATCCGGTGGACATTACAACAAAGAGGAAGTGTATGTCATCCTCCAAATATTTGTCTATTAAATTAAAATCTAGATGTTTATTTGGCTGTTAGTAAAGTGATCTAAAGTATCAGTACTGATTGATTGTTTGGTATTCTTATGGACATTTTGAAAATATTGAGATTAGCATAATCTCTAACTTGGTTTTCCTAGTATTTGATACAAATGACAGATAGCTAGTTTATTGGATGGCTTATAAATTGTTGTTCTTTATATAGAAATGAGGGAGTCTTAGTATCGTATTACTTTGAAGCACTTAGAGTTTTATACTTTAATTTTAACAAAAAATCAATGGCAAATAATTAATAGCTATAAATAAAGATGTCTAAATCATAAGTAGTCAGACATTGAATTACAAAATTGATTAAATAAGTGTTCAAAATCTATCATCGCTGATAAATGAAGCAATTGACAGCTTTTGCATTTCATTTTATTAAATAATGCACATTAGCTTGCATGATTAATATTTCATTATTTTAAACTAACCTTCTAGTTTTTTGTGTGAAGGCATCCATTTGACGATGTTGATACATTCTGTTCACTAATGACTGATGGAACCCTTGATTTATTATTGTCACAGGTAGGTATAAATTTTTTATGCAGTTGAGCTTTCTTCTTGTTGTAATCCTTTAAAAGCGAGAGTTGGTCACTTGAAATATACGACTGTAGCAACACAAGACTACAATTAAACATGGTGATATATGTGCATGTGTGGGATTTGCTCATATTTGTTCGTGCATTTTTTTACTGAGTTTTTCATATTATTTTTTCAGGGTAAAGAGTATATCCTTGTGATGAAATCAGAAAATGTGGCTACAATCATTGATCCAAGTATCCTTCTTATAGTTTTAATCATTAATGAGAATATTGTTTGAAGTAATTACTTCCTAACCTAGCATTAAGATTATATTGATTTTTGTCAACCTTGACTGCATATTGTAGACATACTAAATCATTTGATGACAAATGATATTGAATACTGTATGGAGGTACACAGAATTATTTTCATCTATCATGTGAAATCCTGTCGGTTCTCTTTTTAGGGTATATATATGTTTACTGTTTCATGTTTTTTTTTCTCAGGTGACACCTAGCCATTCGTGTAATTTAATCTTAACTCCAATGAATTTTAAGGTATATTTATTATTTTCCTTCACCGTTTTTTGACTCCCTTCACTCTCTTTAATATTTGTGCCAGACTTGTAACCTGCTAAATCAGCTGGTCTTTAATATTTGCTATAGCATTATCACGTGGCACCAGATACAATTATATATTGTAATTTCTTGAATTCAGAAAATTTAAGATATACACTGAAAACTGCCATGCTAACAAAAGAGTTTATTGAAAGTTAAAATTTTCATTATCATTGGAGATACTATAGTGAAACACATTTTATCATTTTTTTTATTTGACCTCCTTTTATCTTGTCTGGGATAGTCTAGGATGTTCAGGACTTGGGACCTAGTAACTCTTGTCAAATGCTGATAAGATGATGGGGTAGTTTGGTAATAAACTGTCTAAATGTACTACAAGTCTACGACATATAAAATATGAACACGGCTTGGGTTAAACACAATATGTTTTGTAATCTATGCAGCTTCAGGAGATTGCTCAAAATCAAGATAAACATGTAAGTTATAATTTATTTTTTCAGTTTTCACAAGTTGCATTTCATATATTTGTATTATTTTGTTTAGTGGGATAGTTTGGAAGTTTACCGAGGGTTGGTGACAAGATTCCTGAGAATATTATAACAATCTAATTTTTCTCTTATGTTTTTGTTTCTGTTTCCTGATTGATATGTTGAAGTTGAAGGGCAATTTCAAACTCATTGATACAACAAACATGTGAGTGAATTGCTGCTTTTTCTTCATTTTTCCACTGAAATTTACCAAATGTGCTAAATCTCACATGCCGTACTTTGTATAGGTGGGTTAATTTAAGAGCCATTAAGAAGCTTGGAGACACTGAAGAATTAAAGCACAAAAAATCCTCAGTTTTGAAGGTGTCATCCCCTAGCTGTGATTAGTTCATTACTCTACTGTTATCTTATTTAAGAATGAAATGAATGGGTTAGTGCTTCCAGAAAAATGACTATGGTCAAACTCTTCTACAAGACGCAGCAGGTGGATGAGCGATATCGTATATTGATAATTGTTTATGCTTCTTTGGTGTACTTGTGCTTCTGTTTTATGCTTGTGCTTAAGTATAAAGTAGGGTCATGCCTTCAACTTTGAGATGATAGTGATTGCAGCCTGAGTTTTGAATAATTTAATTACAACCCTAACTAATTAATAGGAATTCAGATCTAGTTTCTGTAGTAAATTTCTATATTGGAGTATTTTTCTATAATGAACATGTAGTTAAAATTTTGTGGGATAGTATGAATTATCTAAGTCTTTCATGGCATAAAAGGTCATTCCTTAAAGAGGTAGATACTTTATCAGTATATTTCAAAAAAGAAATCTTCTCATTGATAAGGCAATCGTGGGTAGAAAAAACTGCAGGCAAAATTTGTTGGGGCTACACGCTCATAACATATCTTATACCTCTAAAGGTAGATACACGCCTGAAGATTTCTTTTATGAATTATCTAAGTCTTTCATGGCATAAAAGGTCATTCCTTAAAGAGGTAGATACTTTATCAGTATATTTCATAAAAGAAATCTTCTCATTGATAAAGCAATCGTGGGTAGAAAAAACTGCAGGCAAAATTTGTTGGGGCTACACGCTCATAACATATCTTATACCTCTAAAGGTGAAGCCACGTAGGTTCAATTGTTTGTTAAAAGGATTTTCATAACTTGGGTATGTGAATAGTGACTACTAGTAATAAATGTCAGTTGTGTTGTTAAAGACATTTTGTGCCACTAGTGTCATGAAATCTAATAACCTCTAAATTATAATGCTTTATTTGTGTATTTGCAAGCTTAATTATTAAATATTGAGTGGGGTGCCAATGGCCTTGTATCCTTGTAAAACAAAATCAAGAGAGAAGAAACCATTGACTGGTATAGCTGATGCTTGTTTCTTCTAGATATAGGTTAGTAATTGCTGTTTTTAATGTATTATCTCCTTTGTTTGTATTGCAGTTATTTGAGAAAGTGATTGGAGTCTCTGTGCCTGAAACACGTTTTCTTCCCTTGGATGCAACATCAGATTTACTAATTCTACAGGTGGCACTGACTGTACATGCAAATTTTACCGTACAACATACTGTGATTTACACGACTAACTTTTCCTTTCACCAATTATGTATTCTTGCAGTCAGATCTATACACTTGTAGAGAAGGTGTTCTAACCCGGAATCCAGCTAGAAGCAACCCTTCAAATCCTATGATAGACTTGGGACCTGAATTTGAAAAGGTGAAAATTTACTGATTTAGGGCCAGTTTGTTTCAGCTTTTGAAATAAGTGATTTTTAGAATACATAAAAGTGATTTGTTTTAACAGATTTTACAAAATTTAGAAGCTACTTTTGTTTGGTTACAATTATAATAAGTGCTTTTTTGTTTTAGGGAGTAGTTACAATTTCAACTTTTTTCCTAGAAGCTATTCAAAACAGCATCTCTAAAAAGCCCTAAAGTCAGGTTATTTTCAGCTTCTGATTTTTTCATAATCTTAACCAAATAATCTAAAAACCTGAAAAGTGACTATTTCAAAAAAACTGAATTTTTCATGAAAAATATCTTAAACAAACAGGCTCTTATTGTCATACCCCTGTCTAGTTATCCTGTTCTTATGAAGTGTTTATATATTTCATTCTTAGGTTGGTGACTTCCAAAGTCGCTTCAAATCCATTCCAAGCATCAGTGGGCTGGTTAGTTTGATGGTGAGAGGTGATGTGTGGTTTGGAGCTGATATTACTTTAAAGGTATAATACTAATAGATGTTCCTTTTTCCTGTTAGTCATGTGTGCATCTTTAGTTCAACTTATTTTAGAGAATTAATTGCTTGCTTTTTCATGCTTTGTGAGAGTTTTTGAAAATTAATTGATTATTTCTCCAAAATTTAATCCCAACCAAGCAATAATGTGGCTTATTGAATAATTGCTCTGCATTCCTTTTAATTATCTACGCACTAAACTACAGACTATGCTCGAAGATAAAAAAATATTATGTTAACATATTAGCATGCCTCATCTCTCTCTGTCTTTCCCCCACCCCCTTCCTTTTTCTCTTTGAAAATGAGATGTATGGTGTGCAGAGGAACTCGTCTTAAGCTATAGGAACGCTATGCTGATGGATTCTGATCTTGCCACATTTATGGTTGAATTTCAACACCATTAAAGATTAAAAAAAAAGCTCTAAAATAATTAGAACATGGGTGTTTTTGATATCGGAGAAAACTCCAAACCATAGCCCAATATTAAAGGCCTAAGTAGGTACAAAGTATGGACTTACCACTAAGTAAAATGGGGCTGAGATCTGTATGAAAACCATTGGAAAACCCACATTCAAGTGATATAAGGAGTTGTGGAAGAATTAAGCTCTTCTCTTAAGTGTTTAGATGATAGAATTATCTCCAGCGACAGATCTTTGTTATGAAAATTTTATAATAGTACAATACTTAATAGCAAAGAGGAACAATTTTGTATTTCTATTCAAATACAAATTATCCTGAACTAGTAGAAAAATGAATGGGAAGTCATAGCAATACATGCAGACAGACATATATAGAATTTTCAAAATATTTTGAAGTGGGGGTGGAGAGTTGATTATTAGAAGAGATAATTTAGCAGTTTATAAAGTAGACGGCTATCTCATTATGTGTGAAGTTACAGCAGGAAAACCTGGAGATAATTCTAATCTCATGTTCCACAGCAATACTCAAAGCTTTGTTATTTTTTGTATTTTTATATGGAGTGAAATATTGATATTAGGCCAACTGGGAGTTCAAATCTCATTACAATTAATTGTAAGCGTTCAAATTCAAAGAACTGCTAGTAATTTATTATAAATTATGTATGAACTTCTATATGAGAGACTGGTGTGATAAGATTTTCCTGATCTTTTACACTTTTTATCAGGGGCAAGTGACTATTGCGGCAAAGCCTGGCTTGAAATTGGAAATTCCAGATGGCGTCGTAATTGAAAATAAGGTACAACAGTAGTTTCAATATAAGGCTTAGACATTGGAAATTCCATATGGAGTCGTTTTCCATTTTTTTTAAACTTCTGATATTTTTCCGACAATGTCTTTTTGCTGCTTTACAGGAGATCAACGATCCTGCAGATATCTTAGGATGAGTGGCTCGTGGAAGCTGCTGGGATCTGTTTCTAGTCAATAATTGTGTCTACTTATTTATTTCATTTTGTAACATTTTGTATCTTATAGGGCAAGGCACAAGGAATAGGAATAGCATCGGTCTTTTGCCTTGATGCTATCATACTCACCAATTTTTTATTTTACCAATGAGTTGGGGCATACAGAGCGGACTTTGTTTCCTAGATAGTTGAAGGCATATTTTTTCTGCCTTTTTACTCTTCTAATTTGCTTTGCAGATTCATTTTGTCATTAACTATTATTGGACCGTCTATACCAAGCAGTTTCTATGCAACGAATTTAAATTTTAAAACTTTCTTGTCATTAAATTTAAAAACTTTAGACTGGTGGAATGGTGAATGGTCAGCAGGTGGAGGAAATAAAATAAATAAATTAAATATTAAGAACATGTTTGTTTGTATTTTTTTTTAAAAATTAAAATAAAAAATATATACTTATCTTTTGAGATAAACGAAAATGTTCTAAATTTCTGCGTTTGAAACTATCAATTCAGTTGAAATCATAAAGAATGGAAGTGATTTAATTTAGCTAAAACTGAGCTGGTTTAATCCTTTAAAATAATCTCATTTTTTATATATTAAAGATAAATTAAAAAATATAATTTACTTATTGTTATTTCTTAGGATATGGTAAATCACTTAAAAAAAATAAACTAATTCATTTTTATTCAGCATTCCATATAAAGAAAATTATTCATAAATAATTTTGATTCCTAAAATATTTAATTTTGGAGACATTCTGTTAAAAGAATAGAAATAAAGAGGAATGAATTTGGGTCGGGTCGGGTCGGGTCGGGTGGATAGGAGGGCGGGTGTACACTTGAAAGTGAAAACTCTATCCATTTGGTAGCAGAGGCAGAAAGAGGATAAGAGTGTAGCAAACACTATTGTGTGTGTATGACAGTGGCTCCTTGTATTTCGCTTCTGTGAGATTCAGAATGTCGTCAATATTGTCTATTTCATCACCAATCTCCCGTTGTTCTTATTCCTCAATTTCGATTTGTCGCTTGCCATGTTCTTTCACTGCACATCCATTTCTGAAATTGCAAGAAAGAAGAGCGAAAGGGAAAGGGACAGTGGTAATGAGCATGGAGGCGGGTATTGGAGTGATGGGCACCAAATTGGGTATGATGAGCTATTTCGAAGCTGACGGAGAGGTTGTTCCCGTCACTGTGGTGGGTTTCAAAGAAGGTAACATCGTCACTCAGATCAAAACTGAGGCCACCGATGGCTACAACGCCGTCCAGGTTGGTTACCGAAGAGTCAGAGACCGCAAATTGACCAAACCCGAAATGGGACATCTCCAGAAGGTCGGCGCCATTCCCATGCGCCATCTTCAGGAGTTCCGTCTTCAAACCATCGATAACTTTGATCTTAACCAACGCCTTCTTTTGGATGAAATTTTCAAGGAGGGTGATCTTGTGGATGTCTCTGGCACCACCATTGGCAAGGGTTTCCAAGGTCATATTCAATACTCTACCTGTTCGTAAAATTTCCCCTTTGAATTTGATGCATGTAGCTGACATTGTTGTATTTGACAGGTGGAATAAAGCGTCATAACTTCAAAAGGGGTCAAATGAGCCATGGTTCAAAGAGTCATAGACAATTAGGATCAATTGGTGCTGGAACCACACCTGGGCGTGTATACAAGGGAAAGAAGATGCCTGGTAGGATGGGAGGAACAAAGAGGAAGATAAGAAAGCTTAAGATTGTCAAAATCGATAAAGATCTTAATGTTGTAATGATCAAAGGTGCTGTCCCTGGTAAGCCAGGGAATCTTCTTCGGATAACTCCAGCCAAGATTGTAGGCAAAAACATTCCAAAGAATTAGCATTTCTTTTCTGTCTGTAACTTTTTTGTTTTCCTGTTAGCCCTCTAGCTTCAACTTTTGCATTCTACTCTTGCTTTGTATCGATCGAGTTGAGTTATACAGCACCTTACGATTATGAATTATGTATCTTAATCAACATAAACCTTGGGAAAATAAGTTCAAGCTTGTGTAAGTGCAGTTGAATAGAATTGCCTCTTATAAAAATATATGTAATTCTTGACTTTCTAAACTTAATAATCAATAATTTAAACTTTCAAATTCTTGAGGGTGTAGTCTTTGGTTAGATATGAAGATTAATGTATGTAGAAAAAAAAAAAAACTTGATGAAAGGGTTTCTTGAATTCTGACTGTATTATACTAAATTAGTCTCTTACTTTTTCCCAGTGAGAGGATATTCTAGAATTAAATAAATATTTTTTTTTTGTCTATATGTAAAAGTTAGGTTCTCATCTATTTATATATTATTTAAAATTAATATTTTTCCTTGTAAAATAAAATATATATATAATATTGAAACGAGACTTGAATTTTTAATTAACTCTTCCTAAAAGATAAAATATGTGGATTTGAATTTTAAAAAATAAATTTGTATCAATTTAAATTAATTGTATAAATATTTTATAATTAAAATACTTATATTTAAAAAAATTTACTTAAAACAATTATTAATTATGACTACTTTTGTTTGTACTTAAATATAAATAAATGTTCTGATGTTAAATAAGTAAAATTGTGAAAGGAGGGAGTGGGTGAGTGGGGAAAAACCCTAACGAAGATGGAAGGCGAAGAAAGGGAGAAGAAAAGAGGAGTGCGATTGTGCTGCCTATGCAACCAACGAAGAGCTTCCCTCAAGAGACCCAAAACACTACAACACATTTGCAGGGACTGCTTCTACGACGTCTTCGAGGACGAGATTCACCAAGTCATCGTTCAGAATAAGCTGTTTAGTCCTGGAGAGCGCGTCGCAATCGGTGCTTCCGGCGGCAAGGATTCCACGGTGCTGGCTTACGTGTTGTCCAAACTGAACCGCGTACACAATTACGGTCTGCATCTGTTTCTGTTATCAGTGGACGAGGGCATCACCGGGTACCGCGACGACTCTCTGGAAACTGTTCATCGGAACCAAATTCAGTACGGACTGCCTCTGAAAGTGGTGTCTTACAAGGATTTGTATGGATGGACGATGGACGAGATCGTGAAATTGATTGGTTTGAAGAACAACTGCACCTTCTGCGGCGTGTTCCGTCGGCAGGCCCTGGATCGAGGTGCTGCGTTGCTCAAAGTAGATAAAGTGGTTACCGGTCACAATGCAGACGATATTGCAGAGACTGTTCTCCTGAATCTGTTGAGAGGAGACGTTGCTAGATTGAGTAGATGCACCTCTATCACCACTGGTGAGGATGGCCCCATTCCCAGGTGTAAGCCTTTCAAGTATACCTACGAGAAGGAGATCGTTATATATCCTTTACCTTTACTTCATTAATTCAAATCTTTTGAATCCAAATCCATTCTAATCCAATCCTTGACCACTTCATTACGTATGCTTATTTCAAGAGGCTCGACTACTTTTCCACCGAATGTAAAATCCATCTCTCTCTCTCTCATTCCACTTTCCTCGCCAAATAATCATATACAATTGCACTCCGAATGCATAATTATATACAATTGCAGGCATTTATTCTCCGAATGCATACCGAGGTTTTGCTCGCGAGTTCATCAAGGATTTGGAGAGAATCAGGTCGCTATCCAATTCAAATTATTTGATTTTGGTTCTTCACACACAATCACATGTAGTTGTATTGATATGCAGGCCTAGGGCGATTCTTGACATAATAAAATCAGGGGAGAATTTCAGGATATCAACGACAACTAAAATGCCGGAGCAGGGAACGTGTGAACGGTGCGGTTATATTTCTAGCCAGGTAGGTATTATTCAATTAATTAATCAACCAATCAATTAATCAATCAATCAATCCCTTAAATTCCTCATGAACTCTGTTCCACAATATGTGTGTTTGGATTGCAGAAATGGTGTAAAGCTTGTGTTCTTCTTGACGGGTTGAATAGAGGTTTGCCCAAACTGGGAATTGGACGGAGTCGTGGCAGTGTTGCTTTTAACAACGCAAATGACAGTGATGGAGCAAAGGCCATCCACACCAAACAATAAGCAACTTTAGCCTTCTGATGCAAGATGGTTTCTGTCTCTGTACTGTACCATTCATTAATCAAACGTAGCTGCAGTTGTTCAGTGACCCAAGTTTAAGATATACTTAACCCGGGAACTCACGAATCCTCACTATAAATGAGGCTTTATGTTCATCAAATTACATGATAGTTAAAAGAAAATATCTGGATTAATTGTATTGTCTGCAGACTGTTTCTCGTCTTTTAGCTTTATTTCAGTCGGCAACATTTTGTCAGTTATACCCAGTCGGGTTCACAACCAGGCTATATAAAACTAAGGACGACAATCAGACGTAAACCAAACAAATGCCCCCAATGAGTAGTGTTTTTACTCAACAATAGGTCTGGATTTTGGTAATTATTCCTAAAAATTTGTAGACATGAGTGTTGGTCTATAAGTATTGCAGTACCTAACTTGTTCATAGAAACGCACATACATACAAAATTTTAAAGATCTTTTAATATATACATACACACATTTACGTTAAGTGAATTAAATGATAAACTTAAATTAATGCTTTTATTTACTAATTAAAAACATATTAAAATATTTCATTTAACGGTTATGTTAATTTTAATTTCTAAATATAAATTTAAATACGCTTAATTAAAATAAATTTCCAAACACGGTTTTAGTCTAACGTGGCAGGTCAAATAACTTGATGAAGTGTTCGGATTGGACTAGCAAACTTCCAAAAAAAAAAAAAGGCTGAACTTAGTCCAGCCAAACATAGGTTGACTTTCAACGGACAGAACTGACCTGTAGGTCCAGTTATATCGTTCTTGCTAATAATTAGTCATCACAGTTTGTTGACTTCCAAACACGCCCTGTTAAAGCAATTGGTCTAAAGGTTATATCATGATGCACTAACCAACAAAGCATTACCCTTATCATCCGCTGCATCTACAAAACTACATTATTGTCACCAACGACAAACACGGGAAGCTCCTTTGTTACTCTGTTCAGTCACGATATAGGACTATACCGGAGATGCAGCTCATAGAAATTGATCAGCTGGAAAATTAAGAAGATCATTAGCTTCAGGTGAAGACAGGTCATATGAACAATGTCAGAAGACGTTGAACCCATGCAAAATTGACAAGGAAATAATCAATTCAATCTAATATTGCTACGAGACAGTTGATTACCAGAAGTGGATCATATGCCTTGAGATATTTGTTATCCACCATCACTTCCGTTCCATCAGACCTGTATAGTTATTCAGGTAGGTATTATGTGAAGAAGCATACTATATGATTATTGAAAATATTCCAGTTCACTTCAATCTCAATAGAAGTGGTGGAAAAGATCAAATTTAGTAATAAAATTACATAAGGAAATTAAGTCCTAGGCTCCCGTAAAACCAAGTAATGTTAAGCCAAAGTCATTTTTCACTTGCTAATTTTGTGCAATTGGTATTCCATTTAAAACCAAGGTTTTGCCTTGGTTTCTTGATCTCAACATTAGCATGCAACTTCTCACCCTTAGATCTGGCATGGGATGGTATCATCTTATGGGCTTTCCATGGAGTTTGTCGATTTTAATCTTTTTACCCTCTAAATATTTGTTGAGGAGTTTTGTTGTTTTGATTTCTTACAAAAATACTTTGTATATTTGTCAAACATGCCTTGTATTGTTTTTACACTCATTGTTCCTCTCTTCCTAGTAACATTTATCGTTTTATCAAAAAAAGAAAGCCATTGCAACTGCAGAATAGTAGCTTGTGAAGTGTCCCACATTTGCTAAGAATGTCCAAAATACTTCTTATAAGACTTTGACAATCCTACTCTGTTGAACTAACTATTGGAATTAAGTAATAGCTAGTTTATTTCTAATATAGCTTTAGAATCTATTCAATAATATTAGACCATCTGCAATGATGGGCTACCCACAAATGCCCATTCCTACAATTTTTTCTGCTTCAAATATCCAGTCTTGGGCAAGAGGGGACTGTGTT
This sequence comes from Abrus precatorius, assembly GCF_003935025.1. NCBI lineage: Eukaryota > Viridiplantae > Streptophyta > Magnoliopsida > Fabales > Fabaceae > Abrus > Abrus precatorius. The sequence goes on from NW_020874384.1 coordinate 21,792,170, forward strand.
AAAAAGTCTTACATTACTTAGGAATATGGCCAGAATATTTCTTATAAAATTAGGAAATCCTCCCCTCATGAATGAACTTTTAGGGTTATGTCTGATCAATTCTTAATATAGATCACAATTAAGACTCTCAAAGTGCATTTCATTTTCAAGATATAATGTACAGGGCTCACCATTGTAGTTCTATTTGTAGGTTTTATAGCAAAAAAGGGGTGGGGTTGGTTACTAGTTTGAGATATAAAAACAAAGATGAATCTTAACCTAAAAGCTTAAAATATTAAGTGTTCAATACTTACTGCTCCCATTCTTCTAATAAATAAAAGATTGAATTTCAGTGCATCATAGAGTGGGCAGCGCATTGTTCAAGTCCACAAGATTCTGGTGTGAGGGGTGAGTTAAAAAGATAAAGCCAACCATGAATATTTAACTACATTCTATCTCTATTAGGGCTATCCTCTGGTAAATGAACTGAAAAATTGGAAGGCATATTAGTCTTTAGCCCTAAAAGTCTGCCTTTCACTAGTATTATTTTTCCCTTAGAAAGGAGTTGACAAAATCACCATTTTTATAGCATTTATCTTCCCCTTCTCTTTTATCAACAGCATGTCCTTTTATGAACCAAAGAGAAAAACAAACTCCTGCGACAGGCACTGTAAAGAAAGTTTCAAACTCAATAAATTTCAAGTTACATTTAAAATTTCATTCTACATTTATTATGAAAATAAAGGTTTTATCAATTTAATCTACAATAGAAGTACATGATCTGGCAAATATTAGCAACTGATCTAATTTATATCGAGAGAAGATTGATAAATATTCTCTCTCTAAAAGATAACAATAAAGAAAGGGTATGTCTTAAAATTGATTAAATAACAAAGCATTTTCATGACATTCACATACATAATAATTACCAAATAATCAAGATCATTAAACCATCTTGCAGGCTTAAGGAGAAACTTTCAACTCATACCAAATATGTCATTGCTGAGTGCTGACATATTTGAAGTGAAATTACAAGAAAAAAGATAAATCCGATTGGCATAATAAAAAATGAACACTTAACAATCTAATAAAAAAATACCTAAACTGGAAATATTTTCATGCTTGATTAACAATGTTCCCTCCTAACATATGCTCTAGGTTTAAATACACTAATTTTCAATGTATAAATAGCCAAATGATCAACCATTAGCCTAATCATTGGCTAACAAATTGTTTGGTTCAAAGGAGGGGAGGGAGCAGATAATGAAATGAAATCCCCCCTCATTTTCCCTCTCCTCGTTTCCAAACTTTGGAACAAAACAAGGAGGTTTTATTGAATCCCCTCTACTCCCCTCCCCTTCATTTCCCTCCAATCTAACAGTACGTAGAGCATGAAATTTATAACCTAGGCAGGATCAAGTTCCACACCGTTCTGAAGTTATTATAACCATGGTCGCAAGTCATTGACACTTCAACAATGTACGATAAATTTCAAGCATGACTGAACTAAAGCACTCTAATAATTCTACTCATGCTATTCACTAGTCAGATGTTAGACGTTTTTGTTTTATTCTGAGATGAACCAATTTAAGACAACATTATTCCCATTTCGAAATTGACAAACTAAATCATGAAAACCAAAACCTTTTAACATTAAATATGTATAAATATCAATTTAGTTAAACAAACTTACTCATAAAAAGAACAAATAGAATTATAAATGTTGCTATCAAAGGTGTCAGAGAGCAATCATAAATTAAAATTTGGAGTTGTTAGTTGAGTGAAAAACCTCATAGCCATAAAGGTCACTGAAACATCATGTATGTTGTCAGATAAAGAAGCTGAATAGCCTATTGGCTTTATAATCTTGACAATATTGCAGGCAGTTGTAGCATTGCCCATGTTCGTGTGACTATTATTTTGCATATAACCAGCAATACCTCTGCAACCTGGTTCACCTGTACCAACAGATATGCCGATTGCATTCTGTGCATCAACAGGCTCGCATGCATATGTCTCTTTCTTGAACCTCTTCACAGAACCAGATTTTCTCCTTTTTGCTCCTCTGCAGCGCCCATTTTGAACTGGTTCCACACAATCCACCTTCGATTGACCATCCACATGACCGTTGACTGTTGAAACCTTAGGTTGTTGGAAATGTATTGCGAGCTTATCAATATCAACCCCATTGTTCATTGTAGCTTTAAGTTCACTGAGCTTTGGATCATAATCATTGTCCTCGTGTTTTGCAAACCCATTTACATTAGCATGTTCGGGTTGCGAAGGGGCAGTGGGATTAGCATTAGTCTGTCCTATGTCAGTAGCAATGTGAGTTTGAGGATGGGCAGGAATATGGTTTTCAGTTGGAAAGTGTCTAAGGCTGTAAGAAGTGGTAGAACGTTGGAGTCGCTTCTTGGGTTGGACATGGTGAACGACATACTTGCGTTTGCGCTTACGCTGTTTTCCCGACTTGAGGCTTAAAAAAAATGAAGTAATGATGTTGATTTTGCATGGTAATGGGAAGAAAAAGGAAAGAGAATGTTATAGATATAGAAAAGCTACCTGTCTTCAAAAGCATCAATTAGATCAGGAACTGACTGCAGATTTTCAAGAGGCTCCCAAGTATTGGCAGTCTCCGGCCATTCACGCCTGTTAATCACAATAAAACCAATGCCCTTTCAGAATGAGCCTTCTCTTCTTCGTAGACACAGAAACACTACACTATTATTATCGCAGCTAAACTGAAAAGTGAACTCACCATTTGATTAGGTATTGTAGCTGACCCTGTATTCATTCGCATTCGCATTCGCATTTGCATTTGCATTAGCATTTTGCAACATTGTGCGTCGTCACAACTCGGAAGAGAAGTGAATGCAAAAATAGACATGCAGAAAAAGAAGGCTAAGAAAATGTTGATATTATTAGTTATGGCTTACCTTGCGCACCCTCTTACGGCGTATGGTTTCGATTTCGTAGAAGCCATCATCAAACTTGGGATTGGGATTGGAAGACACGAGGGTTTGGTCCCCTTTCCATTTTTCTTTCTCTTTCTGCAACTCAACAACAGAAGAAGAAGGTTGCTGGGGCTCCACCTCGCTCCTCTTCTTCATTGCAATTTGTATTTTTAGCAGAACACAACACTGTTCGTTCTTCTTACTGTTACTTCCCTCTCCCTCCCCCTCCCCCCCCACCTCGAAACCCCTTTTAATATGCATGTAAATTTGGACACCCCAAAGCACCCTCTCTAAGAATAATAATTAAATAAAAAATTTCTAATGTTTCTTTTATATTTGCATATCTATGTTTAATAGTAATTTATTTGTTAATAACAAGAGTGTGTCGGATAAAATTAAGGGAAAATTAATTGAAAGTACATTATAACCGTGTATGCAATTAATTGTCACCTTAAGTTTACTAAATTTCAATGCCTAATTTGGGTTAGCTACACGCTATTCAATTTGATTTTAGATCAATTATTTATTTATTTGATTGTTTCCTAAATTAATTATGTTTAATACTTGTCAATTAGGAATGAGTGGTGACTCTTATTTGTTTGAACCTTTAATATGTCTCCTTAAATCAGTTCAGTTGATTAAGTTATAAAATATGAATTATGAGGTTAAGTTTGATTTCCGTCTTCCCCTTTTTTATAGACTTACTATGAGTTTTTCTTTAGGAAAAAGAAAAATACCAAATATTTGTAAAATCTAAGTATCTAATTCGAATAGATACTCACTTGATGTTTTGTGCATATTTATAATGCTATAAATTTAAATTTGTTGAACAGTGTTGTCAGAATACATATTAATGAATTAAAACTAACAAATTAAAGAAATAACATTTAATATAGTAATCATTCAAGATATATTTATTATTTTATTCTTTGAGTAATTAAAACATTTAATCAAAAATTAAATATTCAATAATTAGTAATGTTATTATTATTTTATGCAAGTACTCTTATTGTTAATAAAACTATAATATGACTTACTCTTACACAGAATAAAAGTAACTAAAATATTTTAACAATGTCAGTGCAAACTCTTAAATCATAAAACACTACTCGGACACATCTACAAATAAGGATGAAAACAGGTCAAGTTAGACCAGACTTTACTCTAAATAAATTTGGCTTGTAACATAATTATTAGGCTTAAGCCTCGCCTGTTATCTGTTAAAAGCTTTATTTTAGGTTTGACTTGGCCTAAAGCCTCTTAACAAAGCCTGTTATAAAAAAAAATATTAATAAAAATATAAATATTTTATTATCAATTTAGTTTATATGTTTTTTTAATTTTTATCTATGTTATTAATAATTATTAAATAATTATAATAATATTTATATATTTTTATAAATAAATTTTTAAATATTATTTAAGTATTAATTAAAAATATTTTATATTAATAAAATTTATATTTATATTGTTCTTAATTTATTTTTAAAAAATATATAAATAGTAAATATTTTAATTTTATTTAGAAACATATTTTGTTTGTTTAAAGACATATTATATTCAACAAATAAAGTTATAGGAAATACATAAAATTGATAAAAAAAATTAACATTCACACAATTTGTTGAATCAATTAAAATAAAATTATTATTATGTTTTAAAAAATAAATAAATTTAAACTTAATGCAATATATATACATATAATGACAATAATAATAACTATTAAATTAAAAAAATAATTACAAAATATTTAATGTTATTTGTTTCATTAATTTGTTATTTTAAATTAACAAATAAACATACAATTAACTATATTATAACATTAATGTAATATAGAAAATATTACTGATACAATAAATTAAAATATATACTTACATATTATATATAAATTGATAAATTAACTAATAATTTAATTCAAATACGTGCAAGTTATAAAAATATATATTATTATATAATTTATTTATAATTATATTATTTGTTATATGGTCTGATTATATATATATATATATATATATATATTATAATTAATTTCTTATTTTATTTTCTTATTATTTTTTATAAATTTTTTCTTTCAAATAAAATATAATTTCTATTTAAATAATTTCTAATTATTATAAATATAAAAATTATAACATACTATATTAATATAATAATTGAATATTAATATTAATAAAATTAAAAATATAAAAAAATTATTAAAAACATATTAATATTTTATTTTTAAATTTTTATTCGATTATTCTTTTTTAACTTGTTTAAATATAATAAATATAATAATTTATGATTAAATAAATTTAGTTTTTAAACACGTGTAATCGTGTATAAATATTTTTAGTTTCAAATATAATATAATTTTTATTTATTATAAATAAAAAATTATTAAGATAATATATTAATATAAAAATTAAATATTAATACTAATAAAATTAAGAATATAAAAAATAAATTATTATAATATTATTTGATTTTTAAATATTAGTTTTTTAATTTTGATTGCATTCTAATCTTATTTGAAGACTTTGCTGTTCTTCAGCTTATTCAAATAAATATAATAATTTATCTTATATTTATATTTAAAGTAACTATAGATAATAATATAACTATGAATAAAAAATATGTGCGATAGCAATTTTGTCTCAGAGGTATGTGATTGTGCTAGATTTGTAATTTGTAATTTGTAATTTGTTGTAATGTAGTTAATACAATCCATGAAATTTTTTATTATAAATTTTATACCAATAAAATTGCCTAAGAAAAGATAAAAAAATAAAATAAAATTTGTATAATATTAAAAATTTATAATGATTATTATTATTGAATAATATTAATAAAAATATAATTATTTTATTATCAAATTAGTTTACATATATTCAAATTTTTATTTGTGTTATTGATAATTATTAAATAATTGTAATAATTTTTATACAATTTTATAAATAATTTTTAAAATACTATTTGAGCATTAATTATAAATATTTTCATATTATAAAATATTTTTATTTTTCTCAATTTAATTTTATAAAATTATAAAATTATTACATATTTTAATTATTTTTTATTATAATTATATTTTGTTTGTATAAAGATATCTTATATTCAATACATAAAATCACAGTAAACACATAAAATTGATAACAAAAAATAACACTTACAAAATTTATTGTATCAGTTAAAAAAATTATTATATTTTAAAAAGTAAATAAATATCGTTATTATAAAAAAGTGTAGATAAAAAATATTTATATTATAAAATTCATAAATGCAGAAAAATAACATATGTGTAAAGGAATAATTATTAAAATTTATATTTAAATTAAAATAACTTATTTTTCTAAATTTTTATCTTAATTAAAAAATATGTGATAAAAATTAATATATATTATAATAAGTTTTTTATTTTATTTTGTTATTATTTTTTTTTATAAATTTTTACTTTCAAATAAAATATAATTTAGATTTAAGCAATTTTTATATATATAAATGAAAAGAATTATAACGTAATATATTAATATAATAATTAAATAATTAAATTAATAATAATACAAATAATTGATTACATTTTATTTCTGTTCAAAGACTTAACTGTTCTTTAAATTGTTTAAATATAATAAATATAATAATTTATTATTAAATAAATTTATTATTTAAAAAATATATTAATGTATAAATTTTTTTAATTTTTAATAGAATATAATTTTTATTTATTATAATTATAAATAAATAAAATTATAACATAATATATTAATTTAATAATAACAGAATTAAGAAGATAAAAAATATATTATTAAATAACTATTATTTAAATATATTTTGACAGCTCTATTTTTAAATTATATATATATATATATATATATTTATTTATTTATACAGGCCGGCTTATCAGACTTTATAAACAGCTTAAATATAACTTATTTATTTAAACAAAACTTAAAAAAATTTAAGTCTAATTAATTTATTAAAAAATGATGTCAGGCCAAGACACAAGTCTCTGTCAGGTGTCTGATCTAAAGAATAGACCCCCTTAATTATCTGAAGGTCGGGGCCGATCCAACCAGAATGTCCAGCCCATTAAATAGTTTTTGAACAACTAATAATTGATGGACAAAAAACAAAATTAACAACTGATAGTTGATCGAAAAAAAGGAGAACATCTGATAGTCGACCAACAAAAAAATCATTATGGACAATAACAAATAACAATTAATAGAACTATGCTTGTGCTTCTGTACATTTTACAAAGACCGAGGCCAACGGATGGCTTTATTTCTCTCTCTTAGTATGCGTTTGCTCCTGGATGAGAAACAAGCAGTGGCAATGAAAAGAAACGTACCATAACTAACCACTGTTTAACTTGTAACAATCGTTCAAATAGTTTCTGCACTTCCGCTGTTTAATTGGATCCGGATCCCCTTTAATTATAGCAGGAAATGGGCTTTTTTATTTAAATATTATAAATTTAAAAATAATTTCTTAAATTATAAGTTTTTTAAAATTATTTCTTTGTCTAGGGTGATTTGGGGTTTTTTTGCCTTTTTAGAGTTAATTTTAAAACAAAATATCAAAATAGGACTTCATGTAAACATATTCTTGATCTGGGGTGGACGAGTGACGTGGCAAGAGAGTCGTTAATAACAGGGACGACACATATGATGATGTGGCAAACTGTGAGAGTGTCGTCCCATCAATAGTCGACACTCATGACAGTGTCGTCCCATTATTAGACGACACTCATGAGATGTTAACACGTGTCGCTTAATGAAGTTGTATAGTCTATTTTTGGACAATTTTAGTAGCGTCTATAACAAAGACGACTCCAGTGCTGGCCCACGATACCCGATTTTAATGTGACCAGTGGATAAAAATTTTGATATATTCTTTTATCCAACTTCAAATGTGTATAAATATGAAACTTTCACATTTTAACCGTGAAGCTGAAGAACGAATAGGCTGCTGGAGAAGAAATTGTAACTATATAGGCTGGAGAAGAAATTGCAAGAAGAGCAATAATAAGGTTAAATTTTTTTAAGCATTATAAATATATAATTTTATTTATTGGCTATTAAGAATTTATATTTCGAATAATAATATTTATTTTATATTTTGATAATATTTTAAGTGTTAATGTTGTAATATAAATTTTTTAAGTATTAAAAAAAATTTAAATATTTGTAATTACAAATAAATTTTTAAATATAATTTTATTATATTATAAATTTGGCTTATTTGTAATGCAAGATGAATGAAATTGTTGTTATATTATATTCAAATAGTAGAATATATGAAGGAAATGAGGGTATAATTTTTGAAGGAGAGAAAAAAATGATTAAGATAGAACGTGACATCATTGAGCGACACATGTCAACATCTCATGAGTGTCGTCTAATAATGGGACGACACTGTCATGAGTGTCGACTACTGGTGGGATGACACTCTCACAGTTCGTCACGTCATCATATGTGTCGTCCCTGGTCTGGACGATTCTCTTGCCACGTCACCCCCCAACCCCAGACCAGGAATATGTTTACATGAAGCCCTATTTTAGTAATTTTTTTTAAATTTAACCTAAAGGGCAAAAAAGCCGTGATTTGGTTGATGTAGCATACTGTTTTGCCAAAATGGCTTGTGAAAATATTAATTTTTTTTAAAAAATAACCAATTTCGACACAAAAAGTGCAAAATAACCAGATCATGACACGTGTAAGTATCTGGAAAGTTTTGCAGTATTGATGGCAAAATTAATAAGCAATTTCGCCATGAAAAGTGAAAAACTCAGAAATGGTGACATGTGTCACGATCTTAATCAGTTTCGTCGTGGAAAGTGAGAAACTCTTATATGGTGACACATGTCATAATTTTAGTAAATTTTGCCATAAAAATTACATAATTTACAGAAAGTTGACAAGTGTCACAATTTTGACCCATTACGTAAATTAAATATAAAATTTTTAAATTTACTATAAAATTATAATCACATTATAATTAAATATAATTCTAACAAAAGTAACTAATATTATACCTAAAAATAATTTTTTTATTTACATACAACTTTAAATTACATCTTAATTAAAAAAAATTAAAATCACTAACATAATCAAGCATAATAATTTTTATCATTAGATATCAATTATGATTACAATGAAATTAAAAAAAATACTAACACACAAGAAAATATTTTTAATATTTACATACAAATTATTATTATTTTAGTAATTTAATTTTTATTTTAAATGTGGTCATGATTTATATGTAAAAAAATTAGATTTTGTTTAATTATGTTTTTAAAATTAATGAAAGTAAATTAAGATGTTTTTAAAATTAATGAAAGTAAATTTTTTTTATAATATTATGTTAGTTATTTATTTTTATTTTAAATATGATCTGATTTGCATGTAAATTTAAATTAGATTTTGTTTCATTATATTATTAAAATTAATGAAAATAAATTATGTATTGTGATTATGTTAGTCATTTGTATATAAATGTAAGAAATATTTTTTGGTATTATGTTAGTAATTTATTTTATAATTTTAATGTAATTATAATTAATATCTACTAATAAAAACTATTATGCTGAATTATATCAGTAATTTTATTTTTTTAATTAAAATATAATTTAAATTTGTATATAAATAAAAATTATTTTATAGTATTATGTTTGTAATTTTATTTTTAAATTTAATTTGTTTGATTAATAAATTAAATCTTTTTTTATTATATTATTAAAATTAACGAAAGTAAATTATGTATTGTCATTACATTAGTAATTTGTATGTAAATATAAAAAATATTTGCTGTTATTATGTTCATAATTTATTTTTTTAATTTCAATATAATTTTAATTAATATCTATTGAGTAAATTTAAAAATTTTATATTTAATTCACGTAATTAGTTAAAATTGTGACACTTATTAACTTTCTGTAAGTTGTGTAATTTTTATAGTGAAAGTAACTAAGATCATGACACGTGTCACCATCTAAGAGTTTCTTACTTTCTATGGCGAAACTGGTTAAAATCGTGACACATGTCACCATCTCTGAGTTTTTCACTTTTCATGACGAAACTGCTTATTAATTTTGTCATTAATACTGTGAAACTTTCTAGATGCTTACACGTGTCATGATCTAGTTATTTCACACTTTTAGTGGCAAAATTAGTTATTTTTTATTTTTAAAAATTAATATTTTTGCTAATCGTTTTGGCGAAATAGTATGCCACGTCAACTAAATCACACCAGATAGGAAAATAGTTTTAAAAAACTTATAATTTAAGAAATTGTTTTTAAATTTACAATATTTAAATAAAAAAGCCCAGGAAATGACATCCAACTTTATTTTCAATTAAAGGCAAAAAAATAAACTCATTTAAATAAAAATATAGAAAATAATAATTTTTTTATACAAAATTATTTAAGTAAAATTTTTTGACTGAAGGAAATATATTAGTTTAAGCAAATTATTTTAACTTAAGTAAATTTTGTGTCTTCTCTTTCAATTTTTTTTTTCTTCCCATATTTAAAATTGTCTTCTCAATTTTCATATCCAATATTTTTTAACATTCATATTTAACTTTTTCCCTTCTCTCATATCCAACTCCTTTCTTTCTCTCCCAACTATTTTTTCCCTTCATTCAATGTCTAATTCATCTTTTCTTCTTTCTACTCTCACCCAACCTAATACTTATATTTTTTTTTTCTTCCATACCCAACTTTCCACTGCTCTTCTTATCTTCATCTATTCTCAAAGGCGGCCTCAGGTACAGACAGATAAGGCAAGAGCTTTAAGCTCCTAAAATTTTTATTAGTATTACAAATAATATTTAATGACCCGTAATTCTCAACTAATAATAACAAATTATTCTATTAATAAAAAAGCCTCATTTTTAAATTTAATTTAAACCCTAAAAACTCTTGAGCCACTATTTACTATCCTCAGTCATCTCTTTCTCTTATATACAATTTTCATCTCTTTAAATACACAAAATTCGCTAAACAAAAACAATTCATTTAAACTAATTTTACATACAAAAAATTTATTATTTTTTTAATTTTTTTTAAGCGAGTCTATTTTCACTTAAACGAAATTAAACTATATGTCTAATTTCTACCACAGAAGAAAAACCCAGTTAGTTTACTTATTATTTTAGGGGAAAAATCATTTCTTTATCCAGTTTCCTAAACTAGCTTTAAAAGATTAACTACTTTAAAAACTTATTTTTGCCTGGTTATCAGCATGAAAAGAACCAGTGGATTACGTCCCTGAAACATTTTTAGCACTTCACGAACATTAAAAAATGGTGGACTCTTGATCAAAAGTTGTTCCTTTGTGTACATTCATTTCCTAGTATACTAAAATTATGACGTCTTGTCTTCTCTTTCGTAGAATGGGAAAAAAATGGGGGGGTAACATAGAGACAAAGATCCAAAGGGTTCAGGACCTTAAAAGCATCAAATAACTCATCCAGCGGTTTAATATCAATATTTGGTAGGGTTATGAAACCAAATATTGCTGAAAATGCTTGGTTCTCTTCTTGTTCTTAAGCTTCTTAAAAGCACAAGATTCAATTTGCCTCACTCTCTCCCTACTCACTCCCATCATCTCCCCTATCTCTTGCAGGGTCTTCATTCTTCCATCATCCATACCAAATCTCCATCTTACCACCTGCTTCTCTCTTGGATTGAGACTGTCCAGTGCCTCTTCCAGGTCCTTCTTCATAAATTCCTTAATCAACTGTTCTTCAACTGTTTCGGCCTCAGGATCAGCAATTACTTCCTGGTCAAAAACACGAGTATTAGCAAAATGAACATCATATGATGGGAGTTTTTATTTCTGAAATATAAATTTGAACAGGATTTAGGACAGACTGAAGGTTTAAGATTCTGGTTGATCCCAATCTTCTGTTCCAGAGATCTGGGAGCTTTTGGGGTCAAAAGTACAGCATTAAGCCTCTTCATTGACAATCCAGTTGCTTCAGCAACTTCTTCATCATCAGGGTGTCTTCCATTTTCACTATACAATTGTTTTCTGGCCTCCTTCACTCTGTATGTTGCCTCCACCATGTGGAACTGTGAAACAAAAAACGTTGTAATGATGTAGCTTCTTATAAATATTAGAGCAATTTCAACTGATACAACCAAAATTTGCTTGCGATTTTTCACATAATACTCACTGGCAAGCGAATAGTTCTTGACTGATCAGAAAGTGATTTCCGAACTGCCTGTTTAATCCACCAATGAGCATAGGTGGAGAATTTAAAACCCTTAGTACCGTCAAACTTCTCTGCACCTTTTACGAGGCCTCGGCATCCTTCCTGTAAACCAATGAGAAACAGTAAAATAGTTTATCACTGGAACAGTTAAAGTTGCCATGTCTTCCATGATTATTATTTATTTAAGAAAAATACTGTATAGGTGAGAATATACCTGGACAAGATCTTGCAGATTCATTCCGGATCCTTGATAATTCTTAGCAATTGATATGACAAGCCGTATATTGCTTTTAATCATCTTGTCTTTGCAAAATATACCATAATTTAGTCGTCTCCTCAGGGTCTTCTGATCTACCCCTGCCACAGCAGCCCATTGTGCAAATGTAGGCTGACCACCACATCTTTCAGCAAGATCCTTGTGAAGCTTTTCAAGCTTTAAAAGGTCCTGAATTATATTGCAGAAAAATAGGCAATGAATTAGACAATAAAAGCAAAATAATAAAATTTTACTCCATTATCGGAAAGAAACTATGCTGACAAATCTTTATAAATTGAAGTATTAAAATCTTCTGATTCACTATGATTAAATGAACTGTTTGCTAACTTCCTTGTAGCATTCTTTTCCTTTCTGGGTGGTTCTCAACTAGAACAATGTCCAACCAACCAGTAGGAAGAATCTTAAAGAGCATCATCCCAACCAAAAAACCAGACACTTCCTATCCTCAAAAAAAAAAGAAAAGGACAAAAAGGAAAATGTAAACTCTTATCCACCCAAAATTAAGAAAAAAGTACAAGATAACTTAATGTTAATGTGAGAAATTATTCATTTATACAATTCTAGGAAAATATAGAGTCATCTCAACATATGAGGTGAATTCAAATTTCAATTCAGAAATTTTGGTTTTATGCATATAGTAGGATAAAATGAAAGGAATAATTTAGGCACCCATAAAAAGCATATTTAAATGGAATCTTTTAAAGCAACTGACTAGGTGATGCTGTAAGCAGTGCTGGAAGCAAGATAAATGAGGCTTGGGTCATATTAAGAAGGACATAAATATTGATTTACAAAATTGTACGATCGGCATGCACTTTATGAAGCTTTTATGCTGATGATTAGGTGATTTAGGAGTGTCTCAGTTATCAAGGGCATTAAGAGCATGACTGATTTTCCACCAATTGCTCTAAATTCTAAAATACAAATGCAATATCACTAACATGCAAATCGCACCTGTATTCCTTCAGACAACTCAATTTCTTCACTTGAAGTAAGAAGCCTAGTAGAGCCAGTTGTTGTTCTTAAGTAACGAAGTGGATCTGAATGATCTACTTCTTGCTTAGAAGCACGCTTTCTCCTGCTGGTGGAACCAGGCTTAAAAGACACAATATTTGTGGTAGCCTTCTCCGCTGCTCTGACTCTTCTAGCTTTTCTTTCTGTTTGGCGCCTAGATCTTACAGCTATACTGTTGGAAAGCAGTTCCTGCAGATGCTCAAGTTCCTCATGAGAAGGCTCTACATCATCAGATTCCTCTTGGCTGGGGCTTATGTCAACATCTTCCATGATTTCTGCTCCAGTACCCATGGATCCTCCTTCCACAGCATCTTCTGCTTCCAGATGTTGAACCCATTTGAGAAGTAAATCATCAGATTTGAAAGAAACATGTGATCTATACTCTGCTTCTGCTGGGGGCTTCTTTCTCACTAGCAAAGCTGCATCCTTTGCAACCTTCACAGCTGCTTTAGCAAGAGCAAGAGCTTCAGATGCAGCAGCAGCTACTACAGCCTCTTCACTAGTAAGAAGTGATTCCGTAGATAAGGTTGCTTTAAAGTTTGCCTGATTAAAGGCAAAAATATAATTAGATTCTGGTTAAGCTTGATATATCTAAATCTCTCAGCATTGCCAAAAAAACTATGATACACAAATAAAATGTGTATTCACAATTGAAATTTGCATATGAATAAAGTAGAGAAGAAAGTTTAAACGCTGCCAAATAGGAATCAATGATAGTTCTTATTTGTGACTTGGTTGACAATAAAAACCTTACAAGTATAGCATGTAAGGAAATTTCATCATTGAGAAACCAAGAAAATATTGGAATTTTGTTTATTGTGTTGGAAGGAAGATAGTTTGGGAGGAGGGATGAAGTTCTCCTATTCCAAATTCAGAGCATTAATGAAGGCCACCAGCCCCAAGACCTCTCCGTTGAGGGCAAGGAAGTTCAATCTTACCTGCCAACCCTCAGAGAGCTGGGTCAAGAAAATAGAAATTCTTGACCCTTCGTAAAATTGAAGTTCAAGGCCTATTTTAATAAGACTCATCAATCCTGATGTTATATATCTAACCTTTTGAGCTACAAATTGTTAATCTAAGTTTTATAATCAAATAATTATGATATTTCACTCAATTCCAATAAATAATATGGTTAGACCAATTAATTTATTGGATAATAAAATTGTTCAAATGGGCTTTACAAAAAGAATCTTTAGTTGAATGCATAGTCTGATTGCCAATACTTTCATCAAAATACTATTTGCTATGGATCATACGTCGTTTCTGAAATTTAAGCCCCATATCCATTTCAATAGACCTCTTTGGAGTACAGTCCAAAACAGATGCAAAATCAATTTTTCTCTAGAATCTTTTAAATAAGTAATAGGACCTCTTAAGCGACATACATAGACAGCTACACCTATATTGCATAATCTTACAAACGGAATTAACAAAAAATAACAAATCATATCACACAATAAATAGAATCCTTTAAAAGAATAAAAAACCCTTTTTGAGGCTTTAAAGCAATGAACCTTCATTGGCCGTGAATGTTCAAGAGTAGTAATGGAATGATGATTAATGTGGCTAAACCTTGTTAGACTGTAGACCTAATGAAAACCAAAAGAAGACAAGTTGAGCACTGTATCATAACCTAGACCAGAGCATTATTATTACCATCCATGCATAAATATAACTGGAACGGTAACCCAAGATAAAAACGGAAGGCAATAATTGTTAAATTGCTTTGGTATCGTGTTATGAAATGAAAAGATGATGGTGAAAGTGTAACCTGTGTGGAGGGAGGAACAGGAGCGATATAGGGCCAGGGCGGGTTTGGATCAGAAGGAGCATCTAATGCCAACTTATTTTCCAAATGAAGCAGCGTTGACGGAGATGCGGGAGACAAAACACATTGCGGCTGGAAACACAAAATTGGTCTTGTTTTTGCTGCAAAAAAGGAGGGGAAAGCACGAGTGAGAATAGAATCCAACTGCGAATGCGAATGCGAAAGGGATAGGGATAGGGATAGGGATAGAGAAAAATTACATGGAAGAGCATAGGGATGAGTTCTGAAAGTGTCGGGGTGGCAATTGAAGTGCGGCAACAAACACGACATTCTAATCTAATCTATTGTAGTGTTTGAAGGGCAATGTTAGGAAGGAGATTGAGACTGCTATGAAAGGGTCTCAACATGTCAAGTTTTGAAGTTGGTTCAGTTCAGCTTTGCGTTGGGCAATGGGAATTGGTGTTTGTGTCTTCTTTGCGGATAAGGGGGTGAGACTGAGGTGAGGCTCTCCACACTGCCAACGACACAATAACAAACCCAACCCCGCTTTCACCTTCTTACTGCCACATCCCTCTTCCTTTTATCATAAATTACTCCTTTAAAGATTCAAATTCACTTCTACCCATTAATTCTATATCTCAAATATATTTTCTCTTTATATTCAAATTTCCCATTTAATACAAGCATATAAAATATTTAAATATAAATAATAACTTAATTAAAAATATAATTAATATTTTCTTAAACTTTTAAATGGTATATAGATAAAAACAAATTTGAATATTAAAAATTATAATAAAATTTTACAGAATTCGTCATTAGCATATATTATTGAATTTCTTCCAACTTAATTTTATATTTTTTATTTTAAATTTATCGTTAAAATTATTTTCATACAACATTTTCCTCATTCATAACCCAATTTTAATGGCACTATTTTATTAGAGTAACATTGTTATCGACATTATTGCCATATCATATTTATTTATAATGCCATTAATACCCATAAAAAAAAAAGAGTTAATAACGATTTTGACATGAAAAATATGGAAGAAAAATTAAAATTAGAAAATGAAACTAATTTTTAATTATAATAGAATGTTTTGAGAAGCATTTAATAGTACAATTAAATACATATTTTTTTAAAAGAATATGATAAAAATAATAGTTAAATTTAAATTTAAATAAAAATAATAAACATGAAATTTAAATAACAATTGGATAAGTTTTTAACAAAAATTAATGAAATAGAAAAATTAAACTAAAATACAGTATTAGGTAAAGGAAAAAAAATATTAATCGCATGATGAAGTAAAATCACTTTTAAAAATGGCTAAAACATTTTACTTTAACATAGTTAAAATAATTTTACAAAAAAGTAATAATAATTTCACAAAATAAAAAAATATTTTACTCTTTATCTATTTTGTCATGTATAATTTAGACTATAATTTTTTAAATTGTGTAATGTGATACAATGTACTTTTTAAAAGTATATAAAAAAATTAATTACTCGTACGATTATTAACTTTTTATTTATTTTTATAAAAATACTCTAAAAAGTATTTGTCACGTTAAAGATTTGAAGATATTTTTGGTATAAAAAACGAAAAAAATTAGACAAAATAAAAGAAAAGTTTATTTACACATTTTAAAAAGTTCATACATCTACACTTTTAAAACTTAAAATCTAAGTTATAAATGATTAAATATATATAAAAATAAAATAAATTTATTCCTAAAGTAAAATTTTTTAAAAAAATAATAAAAACTAATATAATTAACATTTTTTTTCTCATTCGATTTAATTCATATTCGTGTCGCGTATTTGAATATGGTGGATAAATTTATGAATAGAGATTTTTTACATATACAATAATTTAAACTTAAAATTTTACTTAAGCGATATTGAATTACTTGACAATGGTTAGTTAACAATTTTTTAAACTTTATTTTGGTGAACTCGGATATCAAAATATTCATATTTAAAAATAAAATATTATAATTGGTTGTTAAATCTTGATTTGAGAAAATAGTTTTACCCTGAAAATATTCAAAGTTTAAAAAAATTTAAAAACTATTTAAAAATGCACTTGTCTCTTAAATTGCTTTTACTCTCTTGAGAATAAATTTGCCAATACCAAGGCAGTATTAAAATTTTTCCTTTATTGTTCCATACACGAAAAACATGAGAATTAAGAGTTTTAAGGTTGTTGACAAAAAAAAAAAAAGAGCTCCAAGGTTAAAAGGAAGGAGGGGGAAACTGGAAAGGAAAAATGATTTGGATATTGTACGAGTCTGAAGTATAGATCATCAAATCCAATGCCACAAATACATATAGAAAGAAAAAATAAAGATCATTTTATCAGTGGCATACTAATAAAATGACATTACTTGGATGAAGTGTTGTAAAAACTTCCAAGTTAATTAAGGAGGTGTTGTACCCATTGCTCCAACACATCTGGTGAACCATACCATGGTCTCGTTGCATCATCGGAACCAACTGGGGAGTGATAAACTCCATCCAAGCAAATGTTAAGTGCACCCTCAAGATGGGCTGATACTTCTGGCACAACACCATCGCCCCATACATCTGCTTGCCCACAAACCTGACAAACTCTCACAGCTTTGGTCAGCATAATTGATTATCTGTCAGATGATAGCAGTTTTTCACACTATAGTTTTGACTATGAATGAACAGTTAAAACAACTGCATTCACCTGCTTGTATCCTTGGCCTACAAAGCGAGCACGTAATGTTGTGTTAGGGGGAGAAGCGGTGGCAGTGTTCGTAATAGCAGCGTCAGGAGCTAGCTGAGAAGCATTAGCAGGAACTAGAGCCTCAATATTTGGATTTGAGTTGTCAAAAAGCCGAGCACCTTCAATATACCTTCATTTTGTAGCATGAAATTAAAATCCATATTTCAACAATATTGGAAAGAATAATTGACTCGGATTACCTAAGCAGTTATTATGAGAGAGTAACAGTAAAACTATGCTTACCTTCCTGCTATACATACATACTTGAGTTGAGGGGTGTAGACAGCTTTAGGGCAATATTTTTCAACATAATCAAGGAGACCCCGCGTTTGATCAATAACCCCCGGCACGCCTTTAGGAGGTGGGCTGAAAAGATTACAAGATTACAATCATATTGGTAATCAACAATTGAAAATGATGAAATGATTGAAACTGAGAGAGCAATAATTTCCCTTCCCCCCAATAAAGTGTGGCGGAATGGGTATGAAAGTATGTGTAGTGGCATTTGGTACTGGTATGGTTAGCAATCCTCTGTATGTATTCCTAGTCTACTTACAGGGATCCAAATCCAACAGGCAATAGGTAAATGAGGAAGGAAATTACAGGTGAGGGGTTCCAAGAGTCAATAACAGGGATATATGGGAGAGCCCAAATTCACGCATATAGACACGCGCAAGCCATCCTCCTGCCGAGTGCCCAATCAATGATACATTTGTTGCACCTATAATCATATCATATTATTGGATTGGATAGTTAATTGGTTATGGTGCGTGACTAAGTGAAGAGTGGAACCTAACCTGGTGCTTGTGCCAAGTCCTTAGCCTCTTGAACAGCATGTTGAACCCTTCCGAAATACCAATCCAGGACAGGCCTCGGTCTGAGAGTGCCGCGCCAGTAATTGGGGTCCACCAAACCAGCAGCATTGCGGAGCCAATCGAGCCTCGAAACCTTGGCCACCACTGTGCGCACGCCGTACTTGTCATTCAGCGTTTGCTTCAACTTGTCGTAGTCACCGGAGTTGTTCCCTAAGCCCGGCAGAATAACGGCGGGCCGACCCTTATAGATATTATCATTATTACTGTTGGATGCCTTCCACCATTTCCCTCCCTGCGGAGACATCCACACACCCACGTCCATTTCCCTCCACAAATTAAAATGGATTCACAACATCCTCTCCTTTTTATTTTCTTCAAATACATCTCCATCTATACCTTTTCTACTCTCTTCTTCGGATTCTGCAGTCAAAATAATAAACTTTTTTCTTATTAAATCAAAATATTAAAAATTAAAGCAGTACTGATATATCAATTCTTGATGTATATAATTAGTGCTTTCAAAATTGTCTGACTTAGTACCAAAATTTATTTAAAAACTTAATTTGTATTAAAGAGCCAACAAATAGAATTAGTTGTGCTACGATTTAATATAATTCAAACAAAAAAACCTACCCAAAGCATGATTCAGGTGTGCCCTACATTATATAGTATATGATTTAAGTTACGATAATTTTCTCTAGTAATATAGTAGGTTTCTTACTATTGTTACAATTAAAAGAGAGTTTGTCATATTTCTAGAAATAGTTAAAGATGCTAGATGACGTTTAACTGTACAACAAAAGTACTTGAAGATAGTTACAAATGGGCCGCATGCATGTTCCCACTTGATAAAAAGACTTTGTGATGAAAATGGATTTTGATGAAACTATAAAATGGTAGAATCATCAATTTGATTTGATAAATTGCACTATAATGTTTGCCTTGGAAGCAACGATGGTTTCTATTCACATCATTCAAGCATTTGCTGAAACGAATTGATGAAAATTTCATCAAATGAAAGTGTACAATGCCTTTCTACGCGAAGATTTGTAGGAAGGTTTCCATGAATCTACCTCTTGGTTTTCATGCCTCTCATTCTCAAATTGTATATAAACTTTGGGAAAGCATTGTAGAACTTGAAGCAATCCTTGCATTGTTGGATTGTCAAGCTCTCTTCTACTCATAAAAGGTATGGATTGTCTCAAGTTATTTCTTATTCACGTTACTTGAAACTTGTTTTGGTTCACATTGATTGTTTAAATCCTGAGAGTAATATAATCTTGAAGCAATCCTTTAGTGTAAAACTTATTTGGTTAAGTGTTTTGATATGAAATACTTTCATAAGTTAAAATATTTCCTTAGAGTGAAGGTTGTAAAAATATATTGTAGAATATTTTTTGTCAAAAGAAAATATGCATGAAACATTGTAATTAGATCAGACCTTTTTGAAGCAAAGTTTATAGTCACACTCAATAAAATAAAATCATCATCTTAATTTTACTTAAGGACAATAAATTTTTTTCTTATAAGGTCAAAATGTTATATTATATGTATTTTTTTTAATCTATGTAGTTATCATATGTCTTAAAATGTTGTCTTGAAGACAATGTAGGGTAAGAAAATTTATAAAACAATAAATATGAATCCCAATTATACGAATGATCTGATGGTAATTAGATTAGTTATTTTTTTTAATAAATGATATTTAACGAGATTGATGATTCCTTGAGTCATTTTTTTATTTCCTTAAAACTAAAAAAAATAAAATTAACGTATGAACTTTATAACCATTATCACTTATGAACTTTAATGGATAAAAAACATACTTATTTCTAATTTTGATATCTATTATTTCATGTTTATACATATCTCTATTGTGTTAATCAATATGCTCTACACATTATCAAGAACTATGTATTTTATAACCTTACTCAATTACCTAGCATTTCGAAGTTAACTTACCACTACAAGATTTTCTTTCATTTATGCACATAGTTATCTTGTTTACATAATTATCATATCAATTAATAGATAAGCTACAAATTATAGAGTATTTATTTAGATATTTTACTTAATATGATATGTATATATATATAACTATTTGTTTTTTATTTTTCAATAGATAATATAAGATCTTAGTCTTAGATTTGTTATTCTTATAGATTATTTAAATATTTTTACGATGAAATGAATAAAAATAGTATTTCTATTCTTTAAATATTGAATATAACATATGAGATGTATTTTATCAACTTCAATTACATTGTTTCTTATTTTAAACAAGACAAATAATAAAATTTAATAAAAATATTTTATTTTATCATATTTGTTTCCTACTGTCAGAATGATATAACTTAACAATACATTAAAAATAAAAAATTTTTTTTTTTATTTATTAAATAAATATTTAATGTTAATAATAAAGATGTATAAATTAGATTAATAAAAGTAAAGAGATGAAATTTTTTGAAGTTGTAGAAGAAATTATAAAATGTATTATTTGAATAAAGACATTTAATAAGGAGTATTTAATAAGAGTAAAATATTAAATATTTTAAGAAAGAAAAGTCAATAAATTTATTAAGAGAGAGTAAATAAAAAAATATTGTATTCAATAGTGAGTAAATATTTAATAAGGTTAAAATATAATATATTTTAATGAATGGTTTTTTTAAAAATAAATAAAAACTTGTTATTTGTTTTTTATTCTAAATTATAAATATCTTTCACCGAATACAAATACAATAATTGAAGTAAAATTAAATAAATAATAAAACTATTCAGCATTCAGTCATTCACTGATAAGTATTTAAATTTATAGTATAAGTGTAAATGCTATATTATTTTATATTACTTTTTTTTTATGTATTCTCATAATATTTTGAATAAAAAATGAATATATACAATATTTTAAAGATATAAAAAGAATTTAATGCTTTAATTATGATGAATAGGGCGAAATAAAAAAATTTACAGAAAGATATTAATGTAATTTTATAATTTCATTAATGATGATTCTAATATAACATTTAATGTTGTGAATGTATTTTTGTGGTGATTTTTAATAATTAATTCTTTGCCTAAAGAAGATTATCAAAACCGATTTATTTTTAATACAAAATGTAGGAGGGGTTCCATCAAAGTTTAAATTGAAAGAGCAAATTGGAGGAACTACATGGCTCTAAGTCACATATAAATTTGTGCAAGGTTGTTCAAATCAAAGAAGAGCACAAGGGACAATCCTATACAATTGAATGGGGAGAAAGGTGCATCCCTTGGATTCAAAATAATTTTGTGGCAAGGTTTGTGTGTTTTGGGAAGAAGCAGGTTTTGGAACAAGAACGATCAAGAAACAGAAAGGGTTATTGGGTCTTGAAGGTCTTGAAGGTCTTGGGCATTTAAGATTTCAATGCCTTGCCTTGCCTTGCCTTGCCTCCTATATAGTTATGAAGGGAAGGGACACTCTTAAAACCTATTTGTGTGTTCGGACACGGCACTCTTTGGCTCTCAAGTCTCAACTCTCAACTCAATGCAACCCCTTCGCCCGCTCCTTTCTGATCCGATTGGGTGATGCTTCGTTCCTCTTCTCTGTTCTTTGTTATTCTTCTTCTACTTTATTTTACTGTTTATCTTTTTTTCCTTTATGTAAATGTTGCAGATTATTGTCTACTTCATAGCCATAGAGAGGTTTTTGAAGTTTTAATTTAATTTTGCTTTCAATTGCCTGTCACTTTTACCCTTTTGGAAATCTGCTGGCATTAACTCTTCGTTCAAGCCCTAAATTCACTTGTTGATTTTATTGAATGAATTTATTTGGTGAACATTTCTAAATTATTTTTTAACTCAAGAAGAATATTGAAATTGGAATGCTGGTGAGATCCATAGGCTTTGTCTTACATCTTGAGGAAAGCCATGAACAAGAATCTTTTGAGCTTCCTTCCTCATAATTTAAGAAGCTGTTTCCACCTTGGAAGATTATAACGGATCAGAAAATATCTGATTCAAGATTTGATCTTATGAATTGTTTTCTGAGACTGCAGTGGAGATTAGGTTAGAAATTTACCTCAAGCCTGGGGGGCAGGTTTTGTTAAGCTGGTTTGTAGTTTCTTGTTTGGATGGAAGCAAGAATAGCAGTAAGCACTTGTGTCATTCATGCATTTCTACTGAAAATGATTGCAGATGTATAAGATTCTTTCTTTCTTTGCATTGTTAAACTATAAGTTAGTCTTCAGTGAATTCAATGCTCTTGTGTATGTAAGATATGCTCACACGCAGCCTATTTCTAGCAAGGATGAGAACTTGGGTTTTTTACCTATCTGAGGCAATGACCTACTGTAATTCCTAATCTAGCGCAACTTCAATTTTATTTCCCACAATGGTGCAAGTTTCAGAGTGTCGCACGTCATGGGTATTGATCATGATTAATTTACAGGTTTAGTTTTCCAATATTAGTTTCATGTAGTCTTGGGCCTAACATATGACTTATTGCAAATTCATTTATTTTATAATAAACTAGTGATATTGTGTATTAGAATCATGCTTGTGCACAAAACTTCATTAGGGATGTTTTTGGTTCTATTTATGTTGGTTTGGTGCTTGAATTTGACCATTGATGATTAGCAACTGTGTTGGTTCCCAATAAATTAACAAAAGTTAAATGTTTTAAGGCATACACATTTTGGAAAATAAAATTGCATGGCCGCGGATTAGGAATTATGAAATTGAATTGCACTGGATATTTATAAAAGCCATGAGAATTTTCATGTTGTAATTGCTAAATTTTATAAAAGTTTATACGTTTTAGTGGGTCAAGGTTACCTTATAAAGTATCGGCTCTTATCTTGCTGAGTAATTTTGCATCGCACACTCACTTCTTATATGTCTTATGTTTTTATTTTCTGTGAGGAGGTGGATGAGCTTGAACAATTGTTATTGAAGGAGGAGAGAATTTGTTTAGCTCTTGTGAAAACTTTTGATGTCCTGCATTGACTACAAATATGGCAAAATAAGAGCTTCTAAAGGTTTAAAAAATCCTGATCTTATGAGCGAACTTTTGAGATTGAGTTAGGCTTAAAACTTAAATTCAACATGGTGTTAGAGCTTATTGTAGATTCAATATTGGGTTTGACTGAAAACAAGAGGGGTCCCATGAATTTTTTGAGTGCAACTTACCTGGTCCCCCGGCTTTTCCAATGCAATATTTTTAAAAAATAATAGTTTTACAATTTTCACACTCTAGATATTTAATCTTGAACATGAGGGAGTGTGTTGAAGTCCCACATCCACTACATATATGGTTAAGTAAGAGCTTATAAAGGTTAGAGTAATCTTCACCTTACGAGCTAGCTTTTGGGGTTGAGTTAGACCTAAAACTCAAATTCAACAAAAACAAATGCCCTGACATTCTGCATTCAAGGGAGACAATTTATAGAGAAAAGAAAAATAGGAAATATGGTGTGGTGCTGGTAATTTTTACAGGGAGACTTTGTCTTGATAGTTGATATACACTTTTGGTATCAATGTATCATGGATGTTGGTATTGGTTTGATTTTCTATCCATGCTTTGATGGGAGCGGGAATGTGTGTGTGGGGTAGGGGGGGAATTCCCCTTCAATCCCCTAAAATCACCCTACTCAAATTAGGGGGTAAGTGGGGAGAAACAGTTATAGATTTGATAGGGGATGTAACTCTCATTAAAACTCCCAAACAGGAGGAAAGAAATTTTTCACCTTTCCTTGTGTTAAATATCTAACCATGACAAGTAATTTTCCCTCCACCTCTTCTTTCCTTTCCTTTCATTCCATTCCCTCCACCAGACATAGCATATAAGTTGTATTTTGGATGATAGATATTTTTAGTTAGTACTCTAGTTATATGGATTTGGTAGGAGGTATTTTGAGTGGATTATTTGGTGTGAATGTGACAATTGATAGATGGGAAAAGAGTTGGCATCCTTTTCTTAGATTTTGTCTCTCTATCTAATTTGCACAAAGCCCTAATTATTTAGATTTATTCTTCATACAAATCTTTTGTTTCCTAGAATCTTCACCTTTTTGGAAATTTGCATGACAGAGGATTCTCTGAATTAGTCACTTTTTGGCCTTGCTGAATTCAATCCATATCTCTGCAAATCCATTTAGTATCAACAATTTATTCATCTTGGGTTATTTTCTGCAAATCTTGCAGCTTCTCACTTCATCTCCTAGCAATGAATTTTTCCTTCTAGATTAGGCAATTTGGAAATCAGTTGCTTCCTCAAAGGTCAAATCTTTTGTAGGGACTGCTGTTCTAAACCAGTTTATTATCGACAATTTGTTCAGATTTGAAGATCTCTAACTGCATTTTCTCCGAATTATTGGGTCATTACAAAGTGAATTATGAAAATGCTTCTTATCTATTTGATGTTTTTGGTGAAGATTGGGTTTGCCTCAAGGGTCTCCAGAAGTTCCTGTGTGTTAACTTTAAAGCCTAGATTGATGTTATTCCAATCAGGCTTTGGCGCTACAGTTTTACTTTGTGGAAACCGAGTTTTGAAGTTCCTAACGCCTAACCAATCAGACACTTAATAGATGAGGGACCTTTTTACACACTTAATAGATGAGGGACCTTTTTACACTTTCACCTATAGTTTAGGGACTTCAGCATAATTAACCTAATTAAAATTTTGAGTCATGTGTTGTTTAGATAAATACAGTGATATCGCTAGTTATTTGTGATTGCAAATCTATTCGCCCGTTTATACTTGTTTCTTATCCTTTTTTCCTACTTTTGTATGTGATTTTCAAATCAGGTGGCCATTAGTGTGTTGACTGGATGAGATTGATAGACACGCTTCCAACGGTTCAATAATTTGAAGAATGGAAACTCTGTTATATGGACTCTTTCTCTTTGGGGCTCTCTAGCAATATACTACATATTTTGTTTCTGAATTTGATTCAGGTGATAATGTTAATAAAAAGTTCTTTTCTTAGTTCAGTTGAAGCTGGTCTATGTTATGTATCTGATGATGGGAAAGATGTTCCATGTGATCGGATGCCTAGTGGTGAAACTTGGCAGGTGTGTCTGAAATGCAGTAAGTACCCTGTTAACTGGTGTAGAAAAGCTGAACCAATGGAAGAAGATAGAAGGAACGCTGATGATCCCAACAGCTCAAGTTGTCCAATTAGCTCTGGTCGGCCATCAACTAATAGTATGATGACAGAAAATACTGCACCTAATATGGTCTACAGGAGAAAGAAGCTGCGTAAGGGCCCAATGTCTAAGCTAGGGCCAATTAATGTGCAGGGAAGTGCCAACAGCCCTTCAGTTATAAGTTCCTCTGCACATTTGTCATCAGCTGAGGATCAGCCGGCTGGTCTTCAAGTTAAGCATGACATTGAAATGGTTAAAGATCTTACTGAGCCTTCTGTCTTATTTGACAGAGTATCCAAAGATAGAACGCATAAAAACTTAGGTATTGACAGTGTAAATGATAGTTGCTCCTCTTCGAAGTCTATTACAGAACTTGATTCAGATTCCAATGAAACGGTGATGGATGAAGCTGGTGAATGCTCCTCCTCCAGTGTAATAGTCATGGATGCTACAAGGGAAGAGGGAACAGAAAAGGATTTCTGCATTAGTATTTTAAGAAGCCATGGACTTCTTAGAGAAAATTCTACTGCAGATAATGTGGCTTCTGGGGAAGATGCTGTCACCACTGGTAATAGCTGTTGTTCCAGGGCATGCAAAATATGTGGTCATTTAGACAGTTCATTGAACATGCTTTTATGTGATCAGTGTGAAGATGCATATCATCCATCTTGCTACAATCCACGTTTGAAAAAATTACCAATTGATGAATGGTTTTGTCATTCGTGTCTTAAAAAAAGGCAGAAAATTCTCAAGGAGACAGTTATCAGATCACCAGGTATCCACAATGAAATGGGAAAAAGTAGAACTTCCTCAGTTAAGGCTGAATTGAATCCCATAGTGTTGATGTTGCGGGACACAGAGCCACATACTAGTGGTGTGCGGGTTGGTAAAGGTTTTCAAGCAGAAGTTCCTGACTGGTCAGGCCCAATAAGAAGGTATCTTCTATTTCAATCACAAGTTTGGAACCTAATGCTTCTATTGCATCCATCTATTGTACTAGGTGTTTCTTACATTGCTTAGAATATAAGCTTTTACTGTCTTCATTTTATGTGAACAAACTATTCTTTGAGGAGTCTAACATCAATAAGTGTCATAATGCCATTTGGCAGAGAACGTGAAATGCAAAGACTGATGTGTTTGATGCTCAATTTTGATTTTGTTTTCTGTTTTAAAATATTCAAAATTATGAGAATGCATAATTAGTACTAAACATCTTTTGATCATCATTATTCCTACACTTTGCTGCTACTTTGTGCAATTGATTAAGTGGAAATGTGAGGCTACAAAAAATACCATATGAAGGAATATTTAATGCTGATGTTTATACATGGTGTATTTGTTATATGTGACCTTCGCAACAAATTACATGAATATATTGTATTTCAAGCATCTCATTTAGCTAGCATATTGATGTTGTTCTTTAGACAATTTTGGAATTTCTAAAAGTCATCAAGAGCAATTGTTCAGTTAGAACTGCTTCATTTTTGCCGTGCTATTATAATGTGCTTTGTTGCTTGAGCAATTGTTTTATCTTTTGTCACTTGTGGATGAAGATAATACTATTTATGATATACTCTGTTATGTTTTGGCATTTATCTTACATGAGATTGTAATCTGTGCAATACCAACAACTATAACAGTCAAGTCTTTGTCCCATCATGTGGGAGTTGATTACTTGATCAACTGATGCTGTTAGGCTCTGTCTTGAATGAAATTTATGGTTAAACAACTTAAATCAAGATCTGTTTAGTGGTGTCTCACTTTCCCCTAATGTGTCTCTCTTTGGGTTCTAATGTCTTCCGTTGTGCATTTTCTGGTGTGTGATTCAAATAGTCTCCAGCCATTGTTCCTTAGGAGTCTATTTTAGCCATATTATGGTATAATTTAACTGTTACCAACATCATTTTGTTTTCTCTTACAGTGATGAAGATGTCCTTCCTGAACCATTGGAAATTAATCCTTCAGAATTTCCTAGTCTGCAGGTAAAGGTTTTGGTTTACTTTACCATCTTCATTTTCATCGAAGTCTCAGAGTGATGGAAATATT
This sequence comes from Abrus precatorius, assembly GCF_003935025.1. Taxonomy (NCBI): domain Eukaryota; kingdom Viridiplantae; phylum Streptophyta; class Magnoliopsida; order Fabales; family Fabaceae; genus Abrus; species Abrus precatorius. The sequence continues at coordinate 21,820,119 of NW_020874384.1, forward strand.
TTTCTGTTTTGCAGGGAGAGAATACGAGAAATCAAACTAGACTTAGTTCCATTGGTAATTGGCTTCAATGTCGGGAGGTTATAGATAGAGCTAGCGGAGCTATATGTGGAAAATGGCGCAGGTAAGTCACATGGCATTGCTCTTAGTGTTGAATTATTTTATAAGTTAGTATTTTGTGGGATGGTAATATTTAAGATTTTATTAATGAAACAAGAAAAAAAAATTTATTGTAGAAGGGTGTGATTCAAACTTCAATTGCTAATTTTGTAGGATGGTCTTATTTAAGACTCCTAAGATTTATTGTCAAGTAGGCAAAGGATGTATTACCTACACGAAGCCCAAGAAATAGTATTTCTTGCCTGATGAATAATCTCAGCCCTTTAATTGAGGGGTTGGATTAGGTAAAGCTAATTAGTTTTTGCAGAGGGAGAATAGAAGAGCCATTTAGAGTACAGTTAGGGATAAAGTGGCTGGACCAGATAGATTTATTACTGCGGAATGCTGATTGTTGGGGACGTAAGAACTTTGGATTTTGTTAATGATGGGATGGAATTTGAATTTTGTCCTTTTTTAAAAGAACATGATGATTGTGTTTTGAGAGAGGGACCCACCATTTTTGCACAGAATTAGTTTGTTTGTTTCTCTTATAACATGACACTGTTGTCTGTCACATTCTTACAAAAATGGAGAGGATCCAAATCCTTATGAATAACCTTTTAAGGTGTTTACCGAGGTCCTTTGTGAAGTTAAAATTGGTGATAGGCATGAAGTCTATCTGCTTAGTTAATCCTTTGGTTTGGTTGCCAAAATGTACTGTTATGTTATAAGGTTTTTTCTACCAGGCTAAGTAAGGATGTTGGGCAATATTATCTTGGAAACTGGAGTGCTCTCGTTTCAGGAAAATACATTTAATATATTGTTTTGCAATCAATTAGGTAGTGGACAATGAGAAGGAAAGGAATCCTGGTGCACTAGTTTTTAGTCCATTAAAATGCGTATGGACTCCAGTATTGTCTTTTTAAGGGAATGATGGAAGTGGATCTCCTTCATTCCTTTCCTTCTCCATTTTAATAAAGCTCTTGAACATGGCTCTGGTTCCCCTTCTCCCTGATTCATCTCCTCTTCTGTATCGGAGCGTTCTTGTTGGATTGAATTGAATTGGTTGAGAGAAAAAAGCCTACCGATTTACTCTAATGGGTTTTCTTATAAGATTATCCAATTGGTTCGATTTTAAATATAAATCCAATCTGATTCAATCTAAATTACTCTTGGATCTGATTAGATTTTTGTTAAAAAAATAATTAATTTATGAATTCATCAAGTGGAGAAATCTTACTTCATCAAAATACCTTAAAAAAATCTCATTTTTCTTTGGATATGCGGAGAAATTGGTGAGCTTTGCCCTAAACTGACTAACAAAACTCACTTTAAATAAAACAGATTGACACAAAGGATACAGATGTATACTTTTTCTTTTCCCATAAACTTTAAATACTTTTATCGTTCTTTTCCTCATCATAACACACCTTTTCTACTTATTTGCTTTCGTTGAATTTGGTTATTTGTTTGTGAAGAATATTCATACAGAGAAGTGAGAAATGAATGAAGTGTGAGAAAGAGTCTCTTTTTATTTTTTATTGGAGGTTGGGAATGAGTCTCTTGTTGATTGCTCAAAATGCGTTAATCTAGCAAATATTTTTGTTTGGCAGGGCTCCTCTTTTTGAAGTTCAAACTGATGACTGGGAGTGCTTTTGTGCTATCCATTGGGATCCATCTCACGCTGATTGTGCTGTACCTCAGGTGAAATATATTTAACTCTGGCTTTCTCATTTCTGTAGATTATCTTATCATAACGGTGTTAGATTTCATTTTAATGAGTAAGAAATGATGTGTAAAACATAGTTGAAACATCCAGGATTTATCAGTTATGCTCAAACATATGAAAATGCATTTAAATTATATGATACTGAAATTCACTATAAAATGTAGGAGTGATGTACTGAATTGTCAATATTGTGCCACGTTCTCTGTCTCATAAATTAGAACAGTCCCAAATATCTAGAAGAGAGGTTCACGAACACGTCACGACCAAGCAACAAGCATCCCTATAAATGCACTAAGCATATTGTTGAAAACTATAATGTATTATTGTTGTTGTATCTTCTTGGTTAATTTATTTACCTGTATCCTCTATCTCTTTTTCCATTTTCCATCCCATTCCAATTACTTTTACTTGTATCTGTAGATTTCAGATTTATTTTTCTGAGAAATATTGCTTGTCTTAATTTATAAAACTAGTTATTACGCAACTGCATTATATTTTAGCCTTACGTATAAATTGTGGATACAGGGGACTAGGTCTTTACATATTTGTCTTTTTCTGCTTCCAAGTAGTTTAATATTGCTTTTTCAACAAAGTCTTACTAAACCCAGTATTGCGATCATTGTTTTAAATTCCCATCTCTTGTGCCATTTCCTCGATTTATTTGCTGCAGGAGCTGGAAACGGATCAAGTAATGAAGCAACTGAAGTACATAGAAATGGTATGTGTGAACCGCATAATTTTGATTATTGTATTTATGTTAAATGAATCTCTGGGGATCGAATAGTAGTTATTGTGCATAACATAGGACAATAAGCAAATAATTTAATGAATTAGTTTTGATTGATAGGAAGAAGGACAAAGGCTTTTAGGATGAACCTAAGTAAAATCTTTTCTAAATTGATTAGTAGTCTTGTCTCTTTCGCCATTCGATGGAAGCGATTTGACATAGTGTTTTCGTGCGTAACCACCTGTCCACCATCGTAAAAGTTAGTGAAACTTATTTAGTTGACCCAACCCAGGCTTTGTGTTTTAATCATTTCAATCTTTCCCCCGTCCCTACACTCACGGAAATTTACCTACTTGCAGCTGCGGCCACGACTTGCTGCTAAACGGAAAAAATCTGACTGAAGAATCTATAGTCGGGTGGGAAAGATCTATGTTTTGTTCTTGTATATTGTACAATCTGTTATACAAACCCAAATTTAGATGTTCCATTCTGTTTTTAAGGCATGATAATGGATTTGGAATAGTATTTCATAATCGGGTTTTTAGATTTTTTCAATATGTGTGGTTATCGTATAGCTTCTACTTGGTAGAATGGATCATCATAACCTCTGGGTAAGTTCGTCCATCTCCATGTCGTATTAAGGATCTATTTGATTTGATCGTCATGGAGTTACTGCCATAACAGTTATTCAAGCTGCCATTTTGGAAATAAAAATTTCAACTTTATGTCCTTGCTGAGTTCAAATTCAAGATGAAAAATGAGTTCAAATTGAGGATTAATAGCCTTTTTGAGCCAAAGGAAATCTGACAACCACCTAATACACGAGGTTATCCAGAATAATGCTAAATGTACACACTCAAGCTAGAATGTTAGGTAAGTTTTCGTCTTTTGTGTGCGTGTGTTATAGATGTGGGGGATCAGACTCGTCTGGTTGCTTAAACAGTACACATGAAAAATTTCCTCTCCACCAGTGACTACCAATCTCTGATGTTCAATTCTCAGAGGTTCACTATAATCTAAACTTTTAAACAATACTAAGCCCCGAGTTAAATGAGACAGCAGTAGCCTCCACTTTACGTTTATTCCCGCAAAAGATTAGCATAAGAAAACCGAATAAATATGTATTAACTACATCAAAGTATTCTCCATTAATGGCTTACAAGTTAATCCTTATACATAAAACCCGCAGCACGTTAATCTAAGTAAAAATATTTGCACCACTTTTCTTATTATTCTCATTACCCATTTTTTGGTGAACTCATTTAATTTTCTGAAGCTATATATAATCATTTCCAAAAAAACTTTTCTGGATGTGATTTGTAAATGACTTTCTCAAAAGTACCAAATCGCTTCTGGATTAATTTCTAAAGGTAACTTTAAATGACTTTTAAATTTCTGCTTCTGAAAGGAATAGAATCACTTTTAAAAATAAAATTTTGGAAGTCATTTGAAAATCGCATCCACAATATATTAAATTTACTTCCGAAAATTAAATTTCAAAAACCACAATAAAAAAAGTGGTGTGAGTAGGGAAAAAGAAAAAAAAAATGCAAAATGTGATTTCCAATACCAAAATGGCTAACAAGCTACGAGTTTTATAGAAGTAAACAGCAAGTGGAAAATATTTACAGAAACTAAGCTTAAAATATAAATATTACATCATCCACATTGGCCTTTACGTAAAATGAAAAGGTTCTTCTAAAGTAAGGAAGAAAAAATATATTCACCCTTTAATCATTTAGGAAGTTAAGATCACGATCACTATTACTTCCCACTTTAGATATTTTAGAGGAGGCTTGTCTGTTTAAAATAACCATCTCTTGATAGCCATAAAGGGGCACCTTAAAATAATTCATTTAAAATTGAAGAACTCTGAACAATTTACCCTAGTATGCAAAAATATTGGAACCAACGAGAGTTTGTTTGGTGCTGAACCATTCAGTCATTGTTAATGCGAGGCATGCTACTTAGTACAAGATATGGGGCGAAAGTAATAACCTCCACACTTAATTCAGTCATCCTAAATAATCTGTTAACGCTAATTCAAACTATCAATATATGAACTGGAAAATCTACAAAGAAGATTAAAGTAATGCATACATTTTGTGATATCAGTGGGCCAAAAAACTGGGAAAAGGACCAAAGTTTCGCAAATATTGGCAATTATAACAGATAAGTGTTAATTGAAAAAAAGGTTCATTTTCAGCAAATTTTACCTTGTATCCTTTTCCTTCATCAGGTGAATTCACCTTCATGATAATATTTAGTCAGATCACTAGCTATTCTGCATAAAATTAGAGGGTATCATGTATACTGCAACCATCAAGAATGGTTATCATGAAACAAATTAAAAATATAAGCATTTCTAGTTATGGAACATATAAATTGGCACTGGAGAGCTTGGCTTTCCATTGGCACATTTTGTTACTTTTCAGTGTCTTCTATTGTCTTTTACATGTTTGCAGTTCCATGTCCATGATGTAATTAACAGAGATGAGAGAATCTGCCGAGTGATGCCAACATGAAACCCATACCATAATTTTGTACTAATCATGTTAGAATGAAAAAATGAAGATATCAACATGTTAATTTACTGATAATTGTCATTATAAAGTTAAGTATGTGTAAGGGAAGAACATAAGCACATGTTTGCATTAATTTAGAATAAATCTAATATATATAATATATGTAGGACTGATTGTGCTAAAGCAACTGCCGGTCCCAAGAATGAGGTCTAAACTTGAACAATGTAATTATCCAATCGCCTGTATGAGTTGTGTCTATGCTTAACTCAGTTTGATGACTTGATCACACTGACCCAGTATATATAAAACATTCAAATCAGTAGAAATCATTATTGGTGCAGTTGCCATTAATCACAATTGTCTGATTAAACATGATGAACTTTCTCTAGACTCGAGAGAACATCATCCATCAACATCATTAATCACAATTGTCTGAAAGACTGGTAAGGTTTCATAAGACCATGCAGTGACATATTCATTATAAAAATTGATAAATTTTGTAAATACACAATATTCTACATCACACTTGTTTAAGAAATTATATACCCTGTTTCAATGACACTGCACCAAACCACTTCCCCAACTAAAACATATCTCTATTATTAAATATAAAATAAGCACCATTAGTTATCTCAATTTCCTCCTGCAAGTTATCAGAAAACAACAAGCCTAATTCCAATCGACCTATGACCAATTACAGTTTCTCATATGATAACCAAACATCTACAAACCCTCAGATTTGACAAGTTTAAAAACACTATACTGCATATATAAAGCAAATACCTTCACAGGTCAATAATTTGAAGATTTTAAATTTGGGTGTGGTGGAAATCAAAGATATTAATAACCCACAGTAAACATAGCTCAAGAATTAGCGAGGCCAAAGATCCCCCCACCCTCCGTGCTCATTTAGGTTCCATGAATTTTAGCAAAAAGTTGTTTCTGGAATAATTTGCTACCTAATCTTGGGAACAAAATGCATCCAAAGCTCTAGAAATATGTGACAGATCAATGATGTCATTAATGATGGAACTTTTCATAAGCATGCAACCTACCCTCCTCTTCCCTTTCTTACAAATAAAAACCATTTATGCATCTGTCTAAAAGTAGAATGGCTTTCCAATGTTTTGCTTCCTTCTCTGTATCGTCAACATCCATGCTCTTAAAGCCTAGGAATAGCTAGTTTTTCTAGCTTCAATAACCAAGTGTCCCACAAAAACTGCCAGGAGCATTTTCCTAAGCATCCAAAATTCCTATGCAAAAGCAATAATAGACCGTACTAAACAGTCAGCACAACAGGAATATTAGTTACCACATAACAGAATATTTTTCATGGAAAGATTTTAGAAGCAAAATAATTCCAATATTATCACCATTATTTCCCTATCAGTTTGTAGTGAAAATGGTTGTGTAATATGCAAAATATATATAAAACTAAAGCATGATAAAAATACTTTTTATTATTTAGGGGACCAAAAAGATGAGAACAAATCTTTCTTGCCAGCTACTCATCCATGTCAATTACATCAATCTCCAATGACACATCGCATGTATTGATACTTCCTGCACAGAACTTCCAGATCATTGGAAATGACTAAACAGTTCAGGCATAATCACTCATCAAGATAATTTAAAGAAAAAGAAATGGGACATGGAGTTGAGGGCCAAAAGACAGAGAACCATGGGTGGAGAGACCATTCTCAGGTGGTATTAAGGATATCAGAAGAAGAGCAGATTATTTCTTATGACATGAAATGCATAAGGAAGGCTGACATATACAAATAATATGCACCATTCTAAAGGCAACAGCCAGGAGTACAGCGACAAAAATGGAATAACACACATAAGCTCCGAGTTCTGACAAAGAGTAGAAATTGTAAGCAAAGAAAACACACTTTGACTGATAAATTTTCTTTTCAAAAATAAACTTGTAAAACGCATAATTAAAATCTATAAAATAGACCAAAATTGAAAGTCTTTCACATTTCTAATTTCTAATCGTAGACATAATAAAACAAGCTCTACACAAAGATTAAAAGAAACACAAATCTGAAAAACTTTGCATGCTTTTCTGACTCTTTTTCTTACCTGGTGAATGATAGAGGAACTATCCAAGATTTTGTCCAGACAATCTACTGAAAGTAGCTTTCAAGATCAGGACAAAATCAATCTTTACTAAATACTTGGGGGAGAAAGCCACTGTCAGCAGCCAAAGCTAGATTCAATCATGAAATTTTTCATAAACAATAAATGTCAGTTTTTTCTTCACCTTTCTCTCTCCATTTCCCCAACTATTCTAGTCTATATCAAATTGCCAATAGAGAGTAAAACTTGCTCTTGAAGTAGAAATTGTTTTTGCTATATAGCACATGATGGCCACATAACTCTTCTAACCAGGAATTGAATGCATGACTGAAATAATTCAGCAGATAAATTTGAGAAACATTAAGATTAGTACTAAAGATGCACTTAAAAGAGAAGAAATAAAGAACAAAAGATGCACCATCAACTATTTCTGAAAAATAAGAAACAACTTAAAAGAAGAATAAAGCACTTAGACATCAGATAAAAATTGAAGATTGTTGCAAATATAATTAAGTACCTTAAGAAATCTGATAATGTCAAGTGAAAGACCCCCTCCACAAACTTTAACAAATGACAACAACCATTTGAGGAAAAGAAGAGAACTACAGTAGGTAACCATTTTAGCCTGCAACCTTTATTGTCCCCAATTCATCAATTTTTGAGCTCTTATGCTGCAGTAAAATTAAAAAACAAAAAACAAATCGTCACCAAAGAATTGACAAGGTTCTATGAGAAGTGATATACAAGAGAAAATGTATAGGGAAGAAAAAGATAAGAATCAAACATTGGCAAGTTATCTGGAGACTAAGCTTCTCCCTTTATTACCTTACTTTTTTTGTGTTTGTGCACATCATTTAGATCACCATCTCCATCATGCTTCCTTTTCTGTAATCATATTGAGTAAAATGATTTAAAAATAGAACTACATTCCTGGGTCATTTCAAATGGTATGTGAAGTGAATCCTTTTGAAAATGCTGACATCAAATGCAACAGATATTGTTTATTGGGACCTAAGTCACAAGCAATAAACAGTTAACAGCACCATCAACCAAATACAAATGAAAACTTCATGACAGACTTGATGATGAAGCAAATTTATTGAATTAAAATCACAATAAGAGGGCTTCTAGAACACTGATTTTTCACATCAACAATGCAGATGCATGTCTAAAGTTTCTCAACCTTCTCATGGTGTTTCTTTGAGGGATCAGCACTGGAATCATGATGCCTGCTTTTATCCTTCTTTTTGTCCTTTTCTTTGTCTTTGCTTCGATCTTTTTGACGATGCTTGTGCTTCTTATGCTCCTTGTCCTTATCTTTGTCCCTGTCTTTGTGTTTTTTATGCTTCTTGTCTTTGTCTTTAGACTCACTTTTTGATTTTCCTGCAACCGTTGGAATCCCCTTCTCAGCCTACCAGGGACAAATACAAAGAATAAACACATATGAAATCAATGCTATAAAGGAATAGATTGACTATACTGTTTTTGATATTTGAAAACTAGTAAAACATGTCTATTAATCTAGTGAACTGCATGAGGCAACAGAAGAAGCATTATCAAATCCAAATATGATTTCTTACAGCAGGCAAATCAATAGGAGCTGTTTCCTTGAGTTGAAAAGCATCCTTTAGAACATCTAGGTCCAAAAGCTGTATACGAGAACTTGTACCACTGGATGAAGATGTACTCTGAATAAGTTGATCCAACTGCATCCCATCTCCTTTTCTAATTTCTACGTCTCCTATCACGCTGTGTAAATAGTGTGTGTCCGAAATTGAAACAGGAAGTGGCCTCTTGCAGAAAAACTCAAAATGGGGAAGTAATTTGAAGTGATTTAATAGATCCACAGCACTTGTCAATTCTCTTGGTCCTGAGAGTTCAAATAACATGTCCTCAATTAGAAAGCAAAGGGAAAATATATGAATACAACAAAATGTTTGTAGTATTAGATCATGGCCTAAAGCAAGCTGCTAAAAAGTTTTAAAAGTGATCTAACTGAGTCCAAGTTAGAAATAGACAATAGGATAATATAATACTATCAAATTTGTTATTCTGTTGTGGATCAAACATCAGATAGAATGAGAGCACATCCTACTTTTATCTTATCTTTTTTATTCAACTCTCATGTCCAATCGTTTTTTATATTGCCAAGTTTACCAAATGGACCCTTAACATAATCTGCTGTGACAGAAGCATATGGCTGTTGCCACATCCAATGTGGTCAACATCGAGATCCTACTTATGATTGGAAGTGGAGAAGACATTTAAATCAAGTGAGCATTAACACAAATCATAAGATTCTACCTATATAAACACACAAACACTGACACATAACATAGATAAAAAAATTAATATTTATATCACAGCTAACATTTAAAACTGAATTACACTTTCACAGCACCAAACAACTTGTTGTAAATTTCAAATGCAATTACAATTAATAAGTATTAGTATTAGATTGTTTCTGTTTTTTTAACTGTACTATTTATTTTTAAGTTATTTTTATTATTTTCTTCCTCTTCTTATTCTCAAAAGCATTCTACGTTAATGATTTTATCTCACAAGAATATGTTATATCCTGGATGATTTTTTAGTTGATCTCTCACAAGAATCTGTTATTTTATCCTGGATGATTTTTGCAGTATCTTGAGGCAAATAAATCCTTAAAGACAATGTCATTTGACACTTCAGGCTATTATTCTTTAATACTTCTAACAATCTTAAGGATTTATTCACATTTAATTTTCACAAAAATCTCTCAGGATATTTAATAGACTTCCAAAAATTTGTCTTTGATAAACAGAATACAAAGAGATCGAACAAAAGAATCCAAAAAAATATTCAAGAAAACAAGTGTCCAAGACCATACAATATAGTAAAAACATTCCTTTAAATAATGTTCTTTCATGAATATAAAGTTAATTCATAATTTAAATAAATTATAAAAAATGATTACATAAATATGTAATAAACATTATAAATCAAGTTATCAAACAATATTGTCCTTAAGAATTTATTCTCAACTATTCTTATTTTTGACAATGACCTTTACCATAATATTCAATCATCAATCGTACATTTAATGGGGAATTTTATTCTACGGTAACTATATCTTTCCTTTTTAATCGATATGAATTTAAAATGAAAAATGTTTCTTCAATAACAAATAACGAGAAAAATAGAACCTTGTGCCCAACTGCTCATTGAGTCAGGCTAAATTTATTTTGTAATTTTGTTAAAGTTTTACTTTAATCTGGATGTAGATTAGTTATTGTCATCTAAATATTATATATATTTATTCTTCATACATTTAGATATTTCCTTTTAAAAAAATGCAATTTTCTTTTGCAAATCATCTAAAAAAATTATTGATATATTATTATATCATTTTTTTTTATGTTTGCTACTTCGTTAGTATGTGTATCATTTAATTGAGAACACATATGTAGTAGAATTAAAATAAAAGAGTTGGATAAAAAATTATTTTTATAATTGAATTGATTTATTGTTAAGACAATTTCAAACAAATTTAGTAGTTTGAATTCTTTTTAAAACATTTTGTAATAGACTATCTCTAAATGTTAAACTCGTGTTATTTTAAAAATTTGATTTGAATATCCATTTATTGGAAGGATTTCAAGTTTTTTTTTTTCATCTTTTTTTTAACTTGTGCTGAAAAATGAAAAATTATTCGTGTATGCAATATGAGTTTTCTTCATGGCATTCTTGTGCAAAACATGGGTGAAGCATGTGTAAATTTTTAGTGTTTAAAATCTTAATGAAGTGGATAAATAATGTTATCACAAAATATTATATTGCAAAGTTTCTTAGAAAAGTTTGAATGTCTTAAATTGAGATTTCCTAATGATGTTCACACTCAAAAGGCAAACCTTGTAGGTCAATAAGAGCATGTCTAAATTATTTAAGTTTATTGCAAATATATTTATTTTATGCTTGTTAAACTCATGAAATATTTTCAAAACAGCATAGCCTATATCATACACAGAAGATTTTCTTTATATTCAAATGATTTAGTGATGTGAATTAAACATTATTCATATGAGAATAAATTAATGAGTGCACTTAATTTATCCTCAGGAGAGATGTTGCTTAAATTATCCAAATATACCTGTATGATTAAATTTATTATAGAGACCAAGTTTTATTTTACTTGGTAGCATATGAAGTTGATTAAGAAAATTTCTTAACAGATATTCTTTATAGAAGCAGCATTTGTCTTTTGTGATTGTCAAACGATAATAACGAGACTGATTAATAAATACAAATTGAGACATGTACATGTGCAACAAATTTTTGCAAAATGTATGTTAAATACGAGAGTTATATCTCTAAATTATGTAAGGTCAACTTAATTTGATTATATTTCTCACAAAGTTAAAAGCTTGAGTTAAATATTAAGGAAAATATAACTTGAGCCAATTTTAAATAACAATGTCAAATTAATTGTATTAGAAAAATCTGCTAGACTGGGTTATTTTTTTATATAGTCAAGAGTAGCTTAATATCAAATCAACAATAAACTCTAATACTATCTTGAATTTGGATTTAGCCCAACTCAACCTAAAAGTTAACTCGTAAGATGAGCATTGTCTTATCATTTAATAAGCTTTACTTTGGCCGAGTCAATGTTGGATCTCAACATGCTATATTTCAAAATTCAAGTGAGCTTTTGATTATTTATCTTAATCTTTAGAATCCAAAACCTTGACTAGCAGGAGCCATAAAGTATTACATGATATAACTCACTCATACGGAATACATGATCCAAATATTAGTTTCTCAACAGAAAGCACCAGAAAACGTGATAACGAATATATCATCATGATAAATGATTGTACCACACCTAAATAAGTACTAAAAAAACTCTATTCAAATTTTAACACCAAGCCTTAAAATCAATAAATAATAAAGTAACGTGTGGATGGTAAATCACAGAATCATAATGAACTCAATCAGGCGGAAGCAAAATCAAGCATTACTGCACAATGTTAAATTGCAAATCAACCTCAAAAAACACACACAAGGGACACAAGAGACATACATACATACATACATGGACACATGCCAAAATATTGTCTGAACTACATGTTTAGCACAAACAGAATATTCACTTTTCAACATTCATGGACCTACTCTGACCCTTAGAGGAATAGATGAAAACACCTTTGTAAAAAATACTGGCAGATTGAAAATTTAACAAAATATTTCAATAGGATTATGGGTATAATCAATGTTATGCAGATAGGAAAGTAGGATTGGCATATTTAACAACTATTTGAACTAAACTGGGCCTACTACCTCACCACTACCCAAGCCTTACAAGAAATATTTTGGTCATATTCCTAGCCAATGTGAATCATTTTAATTCACTCCCTCATGCCCAAAACTAGAGATTGAACGTGTGGAGTTTGCAATATTGAATATTTGTGGGTAGTCCCACATATCAGAAATAAGCTGAGCTTAACTTCAAATAACTAGCTTAAGGGAGAGCTTACTCAAGCCTTATAGGAAGTATTATGGACATTTTCCTAACTCTAAAGGACATCATAAGAAGAACAAAATTCAAAAGAAGATATATGTGTAAGATAATCTACACAAAGCAAAGAGCTGAGATGACAAACTTTTACCCCCAAATTTTTTGCCTGCAGGATCCATTTGTCAATCTTTCATGAGTTGTTGAATCATTATCAACTGCAATTTATGATCAGACAAAGATGTTACTCATCCACCAATGTCAAATGATTCTCATTACATCTCAGATAGCAATTGTCTCCTGATTCTCATTACATCTCAATTTTTGGTTTGGAGATTATTCAAACATAACGGTATTAACAGTATTTCTAAAAGAGTGTTGAGGGAGAGTTCCCAAAAAACAGAAACTTGGCTATTAAAAAAAGGGATGCGTTGGTATATTATAAAAAATACATAATTGAGCTGAAGAGAAGCACCTGAGGTGCGAATTTCTTGGCAACGAGAAACTTGGTTCGAAAGGCAAAAGGTGTCCAAGATTGAAACAATTTTCATCAAGAATATTTGATTGCGGAGAAAAGAGGAAGAGATGAGGATGAGAATGAATAATGAGCAGACAAAAGGGCTTACAGTTAGGGAAGTAAGAGTGTGTAAAGAGAGGATCTTTCTTCTCTCCCTTGTGCTTGCGTTGTGCGCTTCGCTTCTCAAATTCTTCGATTGTTTCCCTTTCAGTAACCCAAAAACGAAACCCCAATTCCTGATCCCAACTTGTCAATTTATAAATAGCCCTCCACTTTGTACAATATTTCTAGTTTCTCCCCTTTTCTTTTCTTTTCGTTCCTCATTCGTCAACTGACCTATATTTATAGTTACAGTTGTAGTGATGATAGTTATTAGTTTCCTCACTCTCTCTACTGACCATATCCAACCAACGGTAATGGAACTAATTTTAAATCACTTTCAAACTTTTTTTCATTAATAAGAAAATCGGATCGGATAAACCATTTCCACCAACCATTTTTGAGTTCGAACAATTCAAAAATGTAGTAAAATAAAAAACTTGTAGAGACCTTTTTTTTTTTTTTTTCCTCTAGTCCTACGATCGATCATCTTTACAATTGGTAAGTCTTGAACGCCCTTTTATTTTATTTTCTCTTATATATTCCAAATAAATTTAAAAGAAAAGTGTCCACATGTAAGGATTAATATGTATGGATTGTTTTTTATTTTATATTATTTTAGACTGCATTTCTTTAGATGGGTAATTATTAGATATAAAATTAAAAAATTATTAATAAAGTCCCTAACCCTTTCGACCTCATTTTAGAAAAAACATATAATGAGAGTTTTGTTTTCAAAGATAAATTATAATTTTATAAATATCAGTACAATCTTATATGTAAAATATAAAATATTAAACAACTTTTGTTGATATTTTTTATTTGGTGAAATAGTTATGGAAATAAAATAGAGAAAGATCCTACAAACAAGCGCAGAGTGCTGACCTATTATTAGGACTTTAAAAAAACAATAATTAGAATGTTTTTTGTGGTGAAGAGAAGAAAAAAAGCAAGGAATCATGGGTCGGGTTTTGAGAGAAGTGGGCAATGGGTAAGAAGCGGGCCGAGGCCCATGGATGGTAGTATCATAAGGACGAAGGATATGGATACTCATATCATATCGTATGATCCAACTCCAACATACATCATAGCTGTGTGAAAATTTATTTTTCTGAGGAGGGAGGGGTTCCTTCCAGAATCGGAATCTAGATCGGAACCCTAAAAGGAAAGGAAGAGATGCCGAAGAAGATGGGAGTCAACACCAAGGCGGAGGCGGCGAGGGCTCGCAAGAGTGCGGCGGAAGTGGAGCGAAAGGAGAGGGAAAGTCGAGAGAAAGAGGATCATTACTGGCGAGAGGCGGAGGGTTCGAAGTCACGCGCCGCCAAGAAGAAGGAGGAAGAGGCCGAAAAGAAGGCGGAGGCAGTGGCACGGCGAGCGGAGGCGCGTCGGTTGGCGGAGCAGGAGGAGAAGGAGCTCGATAAGTCCATGAAAAAGGTGGATAAGAAGGCGAACCGAGTGTCTATCCCGGTGCCGAAGGTGACGGAGGCTGAGCTTAGGAGGCAGCGCGAGGAGGAGCAGGCGGAGGCACAGAGGAAGGCGGAGGAGGCCAAGAAGCGCCAGAGTCGCACTGCTGCGGAGGAGGAGTACGAGAGAATGGTGCTCGTTTCCAACACTAATCGCGATGATTCCATCATCGAAGCACGAACTGTGGATGATGCCATCGCTCAGATGACCATCGTCGATAACTTGCCCCCCGATAGGCATCCCGAGAGGCGCCTCAAGGCCTCCTTCAAGGTAACATTCAATTCTGTAGAACGACGCATTTCACGCCTTATTGTTTGCTTTGGATCCGCTGTCATCGCGGATTAACTAACCGTAACGTGCAGGCATTTGAAGAAGCTGAGCTCCCTAAGCTGAAAGAAGAGAAACCAGGCCTTACCCACACTCAGTACAAGGACTTGATATGGAAGCTCTGGAAGAAATCTCCTGACAATCCTCTTAATCAAGTCAGTAACATAATCTTTTTGTATTTTCATCATGTGTGATCCTTTTATTATGGTACCTTACACTGTTCCCTTTTGGGCAGATTGCTGAGTGAGTGATCAACAACAGCAGGCCTGTAACTGAAAGCAGAGTTGTAGTCAGGTTTGATGACAGCTTCTATTGAGCATTTTCATGCTGTGGCGGAGCCATTTCTACTTCATAATAATTCCTACCCTACAGAATTTCGTAATTAGGTGATTAGGACAGTTTGCCTTTTACCCTGTGGCTCTGTTAAACTCACCACATGTTATTATACTCTTTGTTTCCTTTTTTACTGTGATCCTTCTGTAAGCACTAGCAGGAGATGAGTTTGACTTTCTGTACATGCACAGACATTGTTGCCGTGAAGTTTGAGTAGGACTCTCTTCGTACTGCCAGGGATAAGGCTGTTCTAGAGTAAATTTGTATTTAAAGTGAACAAATAAAGGTATACCTGCCTTCACTTTAATAAAGCATAGGCTTAATTACCTGTTTAATCTCACTTTTTTCTCAATGTACGCTTGTAGTTCATGTACTTCTAATTGTGGGAATTTCATCCTCATGATTTTCTAATTGTTGATGTAAATTTCGTCCAATTGTGGATGAAAATATGATGGAGATGACTGACAAGGACTAATATGTTTAAATAAAAAGAAAAGGCATTTTTTTTATGCCATTAGCCCTAAATTCCTAATCTACAATGTAACCAACAAATTGCTCATCACAAAGCTGTTGACATGGCTTCCTAATCCGCAAATCCCGGGCTGGAGACATGCCTTCCCTCCATCAAATTGGTCATCGCCTATACACCTCCTACTCATCCCCGCAATGAGGAATCTTCTCGGTAGGATGTGATGAGGGAAGCAAAGTCATGGGGTATAAAGGAAAAGAAGAGGATGGTGGTGGCAAAGCTAGTGGAGGTAGGTAGTGGCGGAGTGGATGGTAGGGGTCCATGGAAAAAAAACTTTTGCCTCATTCGCCTTTTCAATCTTTATAATCTCCCAACCCATCTACACCCACTCCCAAATCCACCACCTAGAAGCACTCGCCTGCTTCCCCCCTCTCCCCCTCCAGCTGCTCCCATACATACCTGTGAAATTACCACTACCAAAGTGAGTAACACTTTACTGCATTAATTTCTTGATCTTGTTCACTTGGGCTCTGAAGTCCAGTATATTCTTCAGGATTTGCTGGCCTGAAGCTCGTCCACATGCTCATGAACCGAATTCCTTTCCCCAACAAATAGCTTCTATGACTATGCACAAACAAGGATACATAAAATTATGTACTCATTTTCTGGTGCATCGTATGTATACTTCATGTAGAAGAATGCATCGACTTTGTCAACTTTTAATGGTGTATATTCTCACGAAAGCTATTGTAAAAGGCAAACTTCACGTCAGTTTCAGTCATTTGAACAGCCATGAAACCTTAAGCATCATAAAAGAATTTCTCAACATTTCGGCTTTTATCCCTTGCCTGCGTTTGAGCTTGTTCCACTTGTTAAACAGAAGCAGGTTACATTTCAATCCCATTGTTATTCATTTAAAGATGAAGGGAACAGGCTTTTTTTTTTTGGTCAAGAAGGGAACGGATTCTTCCTTTCATTTTTTTTGGTCGTTATTCTTTCAAAAATCTCGTAAAGTGTGAGTTTGGGCTTAACTTCCATGGAGGCCCAAATACTTCCGTCTGCAATCGACTCTCTGTGGTAGGAGAATGAGAGTGGAAAAAGAAAAGAAAAGAATTGGTAAAATCTATGATAGAGTTTGGTATCCTCTCTTAGTGGAATAATCCTGACCATTAATTTTATATGGATAGATAATGGAAGTTAGTGATTTAGTTTATAAAAAACATTAATACTTTTTTTATCTTTAAGATATTAAAAAAATCACAAATTTTAATTTAAAAAAGATATAAAATAGTCA
Source organism: Abrus precatorius (assembly GCF_003935025.1). Lineage (NCBI taxonomy): Eukaryota > Viridiplantae > Streptophyta > Magnoliopsida > Fabales > Fabaceae > Abrus > Abrus precatorius. The sequence goes on from NW_020874384.1 coordinate 21,837,278, forward strand.
TTCAAGTTTACAAGGTGTCACAGTAAATACTAAACAAAATTTATCTTGTGTTTGAGTATGTATGTGTTTTTGTTTATTATTATTTAAAAAATAATTTTAAATATTTTCTAGTGCCAACTTAGTCAAATTGCAAATCAGGCTAATCCGTCAATTTGACGTGAAAATTGGGATGAGACCCAATTTAACAAGTATGGGGATAAAATCTGTGCAATTAAAATTGCAATGATGGAAATTCCACATCAAATAAAGTAGGAGAACTAAAAGTATATAATTAAGCTTAAGGGCGGATATGCCACTGTCCACTTTCAAAATAAGTGCCTTTTGAATTATTTTTTTTTTACCTAAGATGTCTGAGATAGAATAGTAAAATGTTTAAGATTTTTATTAAATAATTATTTTAGTAAAAAAAAAAAAAAGAATGCTTCTTAATTAGTTGTAAGCCTTCAATTTTTTTAATAAAAATATATTGATATTTTAATTTTTCATTTTATTTAATTATAAGTTTGTATACTAGTGAAAATTATTTATTTTTATAAAAATTAATTTAAAAATAATTACTTACCCTGCGGTTTACTGATTTATAATATACAAAATTTTAAGCTGAAAAATAATTAAAATAAAAATTTTATTTAACTTAATTATCAAAATGCTTAAAATATTTTTATTTGCTAAATAATTTTCAATTTATATTAATATAAGGATAAAGTAAATAAAATATTGGGAGTCGAGGGGAACCACAAACATGAAAATTGGGAAGTTATAACGTACTACGTTGATGGACGAAGTTGATTTTATAATTAGAATTCTATAATGTACTACAAAATGGCTAGAAGAAAATATGGTTGTTATTAGTATTGTGTGGTGGTGCGAATAGGATAGTTATCCGTTATAGAGGGGGCATTGGAGTGTTGAAGTTGAAGAAAGAAAAGCAACCCAATCCATTGGAGTGGCATGGAAGGCCTGGCGGTTCCAGTTGCACAACTGTTACCGCTTCCTAAAGTTGGCATTCCCACAACACCTAATGGTAATGGTAATTAGCTGATTCGCTTCCCTCATTATCGGTAATTAACGCTAATCCTGTTTGTAATTGTACGCAGCAGTTACGGGATTTGTCTCTCTGAATCTCAAACAACACCTTGGACGCGGCGTTTCTTTTCGCACATCATCGCATGCACACTCACAGGCTGAGGCTGTTCCCCTTTCTGAACATGAACAAGAACTAGATAATCCCAATCCTAATCCTGATTGTGTGAGCGGGGATTCCATACGGCAGAGATTTCTCAATTTTTACGCTTGCCGTGGTCACAAGGTCCTTCCCAGTGCTTCTCTGGTCCCCGATGATCCCACTGTTCTACTCACTATCGCAGGGATGCTTCAGTTCAAGCCTATCTTCCTAGGCAAGGTCAGTATTCCTATTGTTTATGCCTTGCAACAATTTCTCTTTCTCTACCAACTACATATATTGATTATTGACAGGTTCCAAGACAAGTACCTTGTGCCACTACTGCGCAAAGGTGCATACGTACTAATGATATCCACAACGTTGGCCTCACTGCCAGACATCATACCTTCTTTGAAATGCTTGGAAACTTCAGCTTTGGTGATTACTTCAAAAAACAAGCTATTCTATGGGCTTGGGAGCTTTCCACCGTTGAGTCTGTATTCCAACTCACCTCACCTCTTCCTTCTTTCATGTCTATATCATTTCTCATGTCTTCCTTTACTTTTTTAGATTTCGTTTGCCCCCAAACAGATTATGGGTTAGTGTTTATCAAGATGATGACGAGGCTTTTCAGCTCTGGTCTCATGAGGTTAGCTACAAACGGATTTCCTCAACCATCATCTTGTTTCCATACATGACTCCGCCTTTTTAAGTTTTTACCATGTATGGGTTTCCAGTTAACACTCAACAAACCCTATTGCATTAATGTGCCAATGCATAATGTTATCTTAAATCTATGCCCTTTGTTTCTATGCAGGTCGGTGTTCCAGTGGAGCGTATAAAGAGGTTGGGAGAAGAGGACAACTTCTGGTCCAGTGGAGTGACAGGCCCCTGTGGTCCTTGCTCAGAAATTTATTATGATTTTCATCCTGAGAGGGGACATGTAGATGCCGTAAGTATGACTTAATTTTTTTTTATTGTGTTTTTCAAAATCACTTCAACCATGTTATTTGACAATTTTTTGGTATTGTGGGATGGGATGAAAGCAGGATCTCAATGATGATACAAGGTTTATAGAGTTCTACAACCTAGTATTTATGCAATACAACAAAAAAGACGATGGTTCTCTTGAACCTCTAAAGCAGAAGAACATAGATACTGGCCTTGGACTGGAGCGTATGGCTCGCATTCTTCAAAATGTATATGTTGATTTGCATTCTTGTAAAAGTCATCATTTATGTTTTCAGAAGTATCTCTGGGGCACTATAACTATTGTTGCATATGCTCCTAAAGTCCATTTTATATATATTTGATGTTTTGCAGGTTCCAAACAACTATGAAACTGACTTAATCTTCCCCATTATAGAGATGGCCTCTAAATTAACAAATGTTTCATATGGCACTGCTGATGATCAGACAAAGAGGAATCTAAAAGTAAATATATCTTCATACAAGCTGTAGTACAATCTTAGATAGTTCATTTTATCCTATACTTGCCTTTCCTATTACTTTTGATGTATGCTATTTCTTTTTTTGTCATATCTTAATAGTCAATTTATCTTAGATTATAGGAGACCACATGCGTGCAATTGTATTTCTCATCTCTGATGGAGTTGTTCCATCAAATGTTGGGAGAGGTTATGTAGTTCGGCGTCTTATTAGAAGGGTTGTTCGTACAGGCAGGTTGCTTGGTATAAAAGGTGATGGCAGGGGAGACCTTGAAGGAGCTTTCTTGCCAATTATTGCTGAGAAGGTAGTTGAATTAAGTAGGCAAATTGATGCTGATTTGAAGAACAGAGCACCACGTATCCTTGAGGAGTTGAAGAGAGAAGAGCTTCGGTTTGTGCAGACACTTGAGAGAGGTGAAAAGTTGCTTGAGGAGAAACTTGCTGATGCTTTATCAAGTGCAGAAAGAAATGGAACTGTGCCTTGCTTGGCTGGTGAAGATGTGTTTCTTTTGTATGATACTTATGGGTATCCAATGGAAATAACAAAAGAAGTGGCTGAAGAATGTGGTGTGAATATTGATATGAGTGGTTTTGATATTGAGATGGAGAAGCAAAGGCGTCAATCTCAAGCTGCACACAATACTGTCAAACTTACCATTGGAAATGGGGAAAATATTGCAGAAGATGTACCTGATACTGAATTTATTGGATATGACAGTCTTTATTGTAAAGCCATGATAGAAAGCCTAATGGTAAATGGTGATCCAGTTGTACGGGTTGGTGAAGGGAGTAATGTGGAAGTTTTACTAAACAAAACTCCATTTTATGCTGAATCAGGGGGACAAATTGGAGATCATGGTTTTCTATATATTTCAGAGGGTGAGAATCAACCAAAAGCTGTTGTTGAGATAATAGATGTTCAGAAGTCTTTGGGTAACGTATTTGTTCACAAGGGTACAGTTCAAAAGGGTGTTGTAGAGGTTGGCAAAGAAGTAGAAGCCACAGTGGATGTAAAGCTGAGGCAGCGAGCTAAGGTACAAGAACTGTTGGCTTTTTCGTTTCATTCATGTACTTGTTTGGTGAATCTTTTGATACGAAGAATCCTTTCATCATCTAGTCATGCATATTTCCAAATTCCAAGCTTACAGGTTGTCTGAGATCATAGTAAATTAATTGGTGCTTTGCAGGTTCATCATACTGCTACTCATTTACTACAAGCTGCACTGAAGAAAGTTATTGGTCAGGAGACCTCACAAGCTGGTTCATTGGTGGCATTTGATCGTCTCAGGTTTGATTTCAACTTTCACCGACCACTTCTTGACAGTGAGCTTGCAGAAATTGAGGTGATAATCAATGGATGGATTGAGGATTCTACGCTGCTTCAAACCAAAGTGATGCCTCTTGCTGATGCAAAAAGAGCTGGAGCTATTGCAATGTTTGGAGAAAAATATGGAGAAGAGGTTGGATTTACTGTGAATACTTTTGATATTGACCTTTGAAGTTCATTTGGCTTCTGTTAACAGCATGTAAACTTCATGAATCATGAAGTGAGTACTCAAAAGGGGTGACCTTCAGGGATGGTTGTCATTTCTGATATACCGATTTTTGTCCCTCAATATTTGACATGTGCATGGACCACCATAGTAAATAATGTACGGCATAGTAATATATTGGGTTCTGTAAATCTTATAGGGTATCATGCTGCATAAAACATTGAGACTGTATAAAGAAAGTTTTAATCCTAATGGCTTGCTATATATTCCAGATCTTAGACGTGCATATTTCTACCTCTTAATATTGAGGGAAAAGATTTAGAATATGTGTAAGATATTTATGTAGTATTTATCAAGCTGATATGATGATCATGCAGCTTCTTGTGGTTTTGAAATTTGGTTTGCTGCAGGTACGTGTTGTAGAGGTTCCTGGTGTATCGATGGAACTTTGTGGTGGGACTCATGTCAGTAGCACTTCTGAAATTCGTGGTTTTAAAATAATCTCAGAGCAGGGCATTGCGTCTGGAATCAGGCGTATTGAAGCTGTAGCTGGGGAAGCTTTCATTGAATATGTCAATGCCCGAGACTTTTATCTGAGGCAGCTATGTTCCACTCTCAAAGTATGTTCCGTGATCTTGGCTTTTGACAGTACTGTCGAAGTTTTGACCAGTTATAATTTGTCCTTAGGAGAACCAGTTACTATTCATTTTCATCTACGTGGGCCATGATCTTAAAATCCTGTTGTGCTGTTAATATCCATGTGTCACACAATTATTGCGATCAGTTCTTAATTACATAAATTTGTGGACGTGGCCATCCTTTTGCTTTCCTTGCTCTTTTTCATTTTCTTTCTGTCAAACCATGTTATTTTATACAAGATGGGCATTGATCATAATCTGGAAGGGTTCTCCATGTGCCATTCAAATACTTCGGGGTTTTTCATTTTCTTTATGCCTTGTAAGGATTTCTGTGTAGATTGTTCCTCAATGGATTAAACATATCAGAGAAGGGAACTTTCTGACTTTTTTAGGTGTTCATACATTTTGGTTCCTTGTTGCATATGTTGCTGAAATACAGAGTGTATCCTTTATATCTACAATCATTAATAAAATTTAATAAAATTTCTAGGGGTATTGTTTGCTTGATCATTTTCTGCGTATGAAACCATTTCTTTGCTTCAAGCACTTCTAATCTATACGTTGTGTTCAGCAATATTGATTTTGCATGTCTTAATGTTTTGTAATTACTATCACCTTATGAAGGTTAAACCTGAAGAAGTGACAACAAGGATAGAAAACCTTTTAGAGGAGTTACGGGTAGCTAGAAACGAAAATTCTGCTGTTCGTGCAAAAGCAGCAGTCTACAAAGCTTCAGTCATTGCAAGCAAAGCATTGTTGGTGGGGAATTCAAAACAGTACAGGTAATATTTTTCCATATGGGTGGGAAGTATATGTTGCGATAATATGGAGGAGAGAGCTTTCTTCCCTGTTAGAAGTTAAATAATTTAGTGTTGCCAAGTTACCTCCTATTATGTATAACTCTCGAGAAAAAGGTGAAAAATGTTTTTGATATAAAAGTCTTTTAACTTTTTCTCACTTTAAGTTTTTCATGTCATAACCAAAGAAAGCTGACAGTGAAGAAGCAGAGGTTTTGCATCACATCATCGATTGTCCTTAGAACATATTTTCTGCGAATGCTACAGAATTGATTAGATCTTGAGAGGATGCCCTTTGTGTGTGTGTGTGTATCTCGTTAAAGCTTGGTGGGACTAAAAAAATTATCTTTGAAATTTTATTCCTTGAGTAGATTATAATTTTTATTTGTTGATTGTTGAAAATTTTCAGGGTACTGGTTGAGTGCTTGGATGATGTTGATGCAGAGTCACTTAAAAGTGCTGCAGAATATTTAATTGAAACACTAGGAGATCCAGCAGCGGTTGTACTGGGCTCGTGTCCAGGTGCAGGGAAGGTTAGTCTAGTAGCTGCTTTTACTCCTGGGGTTGTTGATCTGGGGATTCAGGCAGGTAAGTTTATTGGACAAATAGCAAAACTATGTGGTGGTGGAGGAGGTGGAAGGCCCAATTTTGCTCAGGCTGGTGGGAGGAAGGCTGAAAATTTGGCAAGTGCCCTCGACAAGGCTCGGTCAGAGCTTTTAGCTACTCTATGTGAAAAAGGGAACTGAATTCAATACACATGGCAAATATTTTAATGCTAAAGCAACAGGAAATATTGATTCTTTCTTGTCAGAGACATCACAAGCAAGAGGGGTGGAAGCTTAAGTAAACAATTTTCTTACAATTCCAGGTTCCGTGTGATGGAAGTTTCCAAATACTAGCCAGAGCACGTAAAATGTTGGTTGTTCATGTCTTTATCCTTCGGACACAACCTGACCTGCATTCGCGCCTTCCAACCTGTAAATTTTGAAATGCGTACCTCAGATTGGATGCAGGGTTTTGTTAAGTGTATACTCTATATGTACATGAAAAGCTAGTTTTGAGAGTGAATGAAGGATAGGTGAACTCATTACCTTCTTGATTGCCTACGAGGAAAATGGACCCCGTAGAACTGAAGGGCTGAGATGGCGATGGGAAAGATCAGTTTGTGTAGGCTTAAACTGACACATTTATATAGTACATTGGTTACGTCATAGGCGCCAAACGAATAATTTGACATATTTTGATGAAATATTTTCAAATTTTTTTCTTAAGTAAATTTGACAAAAAGTAATTTTTATTTAAGTTAATATAATTTAATTAAGTAAATTTGATAAAAAAAAGAGTAATTTTTGTTTAAGTTAAAAAAATTCGTATGAGTTAAAATTATGAAAAATTTAAATTTTTTTTTATCTAAACTATATTGTAATCATATAATAAAAATTTAAGAATTTTAGATCATGTAATATTATAACTTTTTTTAATTAATTTTTTAAAGTCATAATTTTTATAATCATTATTATTATCTTTAAGAATTTAATTTAATTTTAAATGATTATATTTCATTAATTTTTAGTATAAATAGTACATTAAATAATATATTTAAAATATTTAGTGAAATAATATATATGAATCTTTAATAATTAGGTAGTTATTGATAAGAAATAAATATTTATTAAATTCTTATAATTTAATAAATAAATAAATTAATTAAATTTTAAATAATTTTAACTATAAATTTTTTAACTTAAAAGAAAAAATTAATTTTTTTTATCGAATTTTATCAAATTTATTTAAATAAAAAAAATTTCTTAAACAAGTTTAAATTTAATTTGATTTATATTGAGTCTTTATAAACTTATTAAATCTAATATAAATTTAAAACTAAAATCAATGAAAAATTGAACTTATATCACTGAATTGAATTGGGTTACAAATTCAAAATTTTAAAAAGTGATTTAATTTAGTTTAAATTAAACTTATATGTGTATATAATTTTTACATAATAAACTTGTAAGGCTTAATTTTTTAACCACCAATTGCTTGGTCCCCTGCTCCATGCTAACCATCACGTTGTGCTGCATCTTCACCCTCGAACGTCCTGTTCCTGACAACCCCACATTAAGAGCCACCAACCCCTTATGCAGTTCAAGTCACCCCGACGCAAGTCATCCATCAACGCCATCATTCATTGCGTATTGCAATAACTGTTTTACCCGCTCTATCAGTTCCAACATGAAGCGAAACTCTTGGACCAAGTAGTGAAGCTTTGAAGGAACGAGAAGCTTGTGGGTTTGTGAAGGGAAGGAAGTGAGTGCAGAGGAGGAAATAGGTTTTGATTTGAAGTGGTGGGGTGCATTTGAGTCTGAGAAATGACGTTTGAGGGGTTGACGAATGAAGGGTGTGGGGTTGGAAGTGGGGTTTGGGTTGGGTAAGAGTGAAAAGATCGAGGAAGTGGTAGAGGAAGCAATAACAGCCATGGCCGAAGTCGAAACCTTAAGAGTTGGAAGTCGCCGGAGTTGAAACCTACGGTTGGATTACGCCGTTTCATTCACGTTTGATATGAGACAGACCGATAACGACTACTTCAAATGTTTTAGAAACATTAAAAAAAAAAAAGAAAGAAAATGGAGAAAGACTAAAATAAAAAATAAAAAATGCAATGCAAGTATATGCAGTGACTACTTTTATATTTAACCTTATAAATTAATAAATATTACATTAAGTTATTGAATTTCTGTTTTTTTCTTCATTTCTATAGTGCTTGTTTCTTGATAAGGTAAACCAAACTTAATTTCAATCGATTGATTTATAGTTATAATAAATACTAGATATATTGATAAAAAAATAAATAAATACTTGATATTTGAATGGGTCATATTGTTTGACTAAATCAATGAGTGAATGAGTTCCGTTACCTTGATAAATAATGACTTCATGAACTTGTACGTTCTCCTTTAAAAAAAAAGTGAGATTAAAGGAAAAACTATGTAAGAATGGCCTAAGCTCACAACCTATTCTACATAGTTGATTATATAGTCCTAATTTTTTTTAGTTTTATATATAATAAACTTATTTTCATCTTAAATTTTAATATATAATAAAAAAAGTGGATTAGAATTAGAGTTAGAAGTGAGTTAACTAATTTTTTTAGTGAGTAATTAAATTATATTATAATAATTAAAGATACATATGTTTACTTATTATTTTTATTAAATTATTTTATTAAAAAATTATTTTTAATTAAAAAATATTTTTTTAAAAATAAAATTTTATCAAATTAAAATGAGCTAAAATTTAAATTTACAAATATTTATTAATTTTTATTAAGTTTACAAATTATTTTTTTACATCTGAATTTTGTAATATTAAGTAGCATATGTTTATAATTTTTGTTGTAAAAGAATTTTATTTTATTTTTAATATGTTAATTTTTTAAAATAAATAATTTTAAGTATTTACATAATAGATAACTTAAAAAATTTAACTAGTTTATTTATTTTGTTGTTAACTTTATATATCTATTGTGACTTTAAAAAAATTCATTGAACATGTAATATTTTTATATTAATTTTATAAAAATAAATAAATAAACATTTTTATATAATAATTAATAAATATATTTGATTTATTATTTTTTATTAAATTAATTTTTAAAAATTAATTAAAAATTATATTTTAAATGAATTTATAATTTATATGTTTAAAGATTAGAATTATCTATATTATTTTATGTATGTTATTAAGTAACTTTAATTAGAAAAGGTAACTAAATGATTTATATTTAGGTACGTGAAAATGATTAAATTATGAATATTTATAATATTTAAAAAAAATGAAATTGAATTGTGTTAAAGTTGCATATGAAACGCGATGAGGAACATATTATTTAATTTTGGAAAGAAGTGACAGTGTCTCTCTAGTCTCTAAATGAGAAGTGAGAGTGAGTTGTCGCGAGGAGTTCCTCAATCCTTTTCCTCACAATTCAGATGGAGTCGAGAAGCAGCAGAGAAGATGCAAATGGCCTCTGTGAAGAACAGTCAAGGTTACTGCCATAGTCAACGCCAAGTAAGTTACAGTATCTCTGGTAAAATCCGATGCGGTCTTGCACCCTGCTATCTTGGCCATGGCCGCATTCAAGGCCACCATTGATGATGTTGGTGACAGTACCGTACCCAGGAAGTCTCCCAGCCGCACGATCAGCATCGGAGGGGTTCCATCGTCCGGTGATGACGTCGTGGCAGGATGGCTTTGGCGATTGTGGCGTCATCCAGAACCAGATGGCTGTCTTGAACGAGATGACTGGATCTGTGGCGACCAGGTCAGGATTGTTCAGCAAGTCCACGCCTATTGCATTTCCACATTGTCCGTAGTTGTAGTTCCTGTTCATTCGTATTCATTTGCATAAGATTAATTATATTATAAAATCTTCCAAATCCAAATCCAAATCCAACGAAATCGAAATCGAAATCGAAATCCAGATCCAAATGCTTTACTACTTACCATGATAGTTGAATGGGACCCCGACCGTAGTATTGCCTGCCAGGAGCACAGGGGAATTGGGAGCTGGGGGAACAGTAGTCGCTGGGGTTCTGTTCTCTAACAAAGCAGTAACCCCATGCGTAGGGCCCATCGGGAGCAGTGGGCCATCCTCCAGTAGTTTCGTGGGATGTTTGGCCGAAGAAAGCAGCGATCTCTCTTTTGCGAGTGGCAGTGTCTCCGTCGTTGGCGAAGTTGGGGAAAGCCTTAGCAGCAGCGATGAAAGCATCGTAGGTGTAAAATCCTCTTGCTGGGCATGCACCATCATCTCTATGTATGAGCATCTGGTTGAAGGTGTCTCTGGAGATGAGGGCAGCGAGGTCGCCACCTTCACTGCTTCCGCTGCACTGACTTTGGCAACCATCGCCGCAGTAGTCAGGGGTTGTTCCACACCACCCGAATTTGCTGCAACACAACCCACCTGGGCACAGAGCACCCCCTGCCTGGCTTCCACACTGCTCTCCCCTGCTTCCTACTGTAAACCACACCAACACCCCTGCCACCGCTGCCCATCTCCAACTCATCTTCCTTTCCATTTCCTCACCTCCCTCTATATTTCTTCTTCAAAGACAGTTATATATATCTTCCCTTCATGGACTTGTTCAACCAAGGCGGCTAATGCCTAACATGATCTTACTAACCAAAAGATAAGATCCTGTGGCATAAATAATAACATGTGGGACCTATACAGGCGGCTTTGTAAATCTCGTGTTCTTTTTTTTTAATGCTAAATCCGATGTTTATATATTTACATTACAAAGAAAAACGCGATTGACTTTTTTAAAATGAATATAAACATATATTTATTTTAATATTTTTTTACTTCTATTTAAAAATAGCTAAATCTAATATATGTTGTGCTAGATGTATTTTTGTCCACTTGAAAAACTTATTTTATTCAATACCTTATTATCAATATTAAATTTTGTTAATTTAATTATTAAATTAAATGTTATAATTGAACAGATCAAACTCATAAAATTTTATACAATTTTAAAAATAATTAATACTTTGTCAATCAATTTAAATATTATATTCTGTAAAATATAAATAAATATTAACTGTAATGTAACATACTCATTAATATTAAAATTATCTAGAATTTTATGCTTATAATCATTAAAATAATGTTACATAACAAAATAATTAACTAATTTTACCAAGGTTTACTCTTACCTTACAAACATATACGATATTAAAAAATTATGTATTTAATTATCTAATATGTTATATAATATTAAAAATAAGTAATGATATAATCACTTACTGAATTATGAATCAATACTTTAATCAGTCCGACAACCTATTCAATTTTGAAAACATTCACACCGTCACGTCAAAGTTCGAACTTCAAAAAATCGAGATCACCAGTCTTGGTCCTGCTTATTTGTCTTATGTTAACATGTCTAAATAAGTAAATCTTGATAAGATAGAAAAAAAGTCTTGGTAAAATTTTCAGATGTTTTTTTCAACAAAGTTATATTTTTTAGTCAAGTTCTTTTTCAATTTTTTTTAATACTTTGATTAATTGAGATTTATAGTTGCTATTGCAATTGATCTCCTTTTATATTTTTAATGTATTTTTGAACTGCATACATAAAAAAAAATATATATACATAATATCACATACAATATTAATTTTTAGTGATTTAAATAACAGAATTACAAAAAAAATTAAAATAAATATACGTTGCCAGAGCATCTCAATTAAATTTCTAGATATCTACATTGTCACCTCGTTTTCAATTACAAATAATCTCTCAGAGGTAAATATCCGTTTGCTTTGACTGGGCTTTCAGATCCTTCAATTTCTTTAATATGTTTGTGAAGTAATCCTGCAAATATTTCTCTAGTGTAATTATATCTTTCGAATCCACCCCAAGAAGATTGTATGTCTCCGCCATCGGAACAGAAAAAACAGTATCGCTAGTAAGGACCTGCATATTTTTCCATTATCAGGCATATTTTGTTACCGCTAAAAGGAAATAGAAATGCTTTATATACACTAAAGGCAGCAAATCAACAACTAAAATATAATGTTAGGCTGAATTTGAATAAACTTTTCAACAAAATACTTATAAGAGAATAAAATAAGGAGTTAGAATAAATTAAACTTTTCTTATACATATTAAGTTTAGGAGAAATTAAATAGAAAAGTTTTTAAAAAAGGTAATGTCCATATATTAATTTTACGAAAAAAAGTTTATTTCTTTTGCTTTCTTAATTTTTTTTTACAAGTATTTATACTCATGCAATAAGTCCTTAAATCCTATCGCTCTTATTCCATCAACATGATATGTCTATGCCTTCCATTGTGATTATCATACATGCCCAATTTTTTATTTCTAATTTTTCTGCGCTTATTGTACAAAAAAATAAAATAAATTTGAGCATATGACATTCTAATATTTCACTTTCACATTTGATCATCTGGAATGCTTTTCTATTTTAGGTCAACGTCTGGAATACATTTTAAATTCCCACTGCTTTACAATCTTCACGCAATGAATTTCAGAGATTTTTCAAAAGTAAAGAAAATTAAATTTTAAAATTGAAAGACTCATACTTGAAACTTAAATAAAAAATAAAAGCCCATTACACCAAAAAGAAGTCCCATATTTTGGAGGTTGCTTTTTTTAAAAAAAATTGTAAAGGCAATGACCACATGGATCAGGGAAGAGTGGGACAGGTAAATCCTAACTACGACTAAGAAAAATGTAAATCAGTAACTGTTAAACGCATGACAAAGGGCAATACCGATAAAATCAATATCTTCAAAATTAAACCAGTAAAAATATTGGTTTTAGTTTAGAACTTGACTCATCTAGAATGAAGAATATATTTTAGAGGATATAGCATAAAACTATCACAGTCAATTGAAAATCAACAACTTAAATCTGTCATGTAGCAAACTATAAAACTGGCAGAATCTACGCCATTATTTTTTGAATCAATAATTGTAATTTCGTATTTTATTTTCTAAAATACACCGCTCATTCTAATTTGACCGGAGACACTAACAAAGATTGGTCAGATAGGATTCCATTCACTTTCACTCGATTATCCAAGTACTCAAATAAAATCAGATTGTTTTACCTCAGGTGGAGTTGAGGAGTATAGCGAACCCGCGACCGCCCCATTATTATACCATAGAGGCAGCCACTCAAAAACAATAACAATGAAATCAATTTTTATTTGTAAACACCACAGATTCAACATCTTTTTATCTCTCTTCACATCTTTAAAATGAAGAAGGTTATGAAAAATTATAGTTATGAGATGTCAGTAATGGGGCAACTAGAACATAAGCACAACTCCTTGAAGAAGTGACCACTCATCAATAATGCTTAATGGTACGGTACAGTGAGTTATCAAGAAATAAAAAAAGGATGGGGTGCGGAGGAATGGATAGCAACTATTTATGAGTTTAAGAAAGACTGATAGTGGGTAAGGAAATACCTCCGAAAATGCCAATCTGTCAGCAACATCATTTGTCCACTCAAAAAAGCGCGTCAACTGACGAGTGAGTCTTAATATAGAGACTGGAACTGTAGTTACATTGGCGTCTTGGCCTGCAAGCCTCTCGCACAAGGTTATCACCTGAAAATACAATGAGACGAGTGAGGTAGATGAGCATTGAGCATTGAGCATTGAAGAAGAAGTTACCTCTTGGGTTGTCCAGGCACGAGGACCGGCAAATGTAAGAAGTTTACCATTTAATTTCTCATTTCGTAAGGCTACAAATGTCAAGCGAGCTATATCCTAAAAGTTGAGGTAACAAAGGTAGAGTAATTAGAAAGCAAATAAGAAAGGATGGAGGATGAATGAATTACCTGAGTATCCATGTAAGCAATTCTGGTGGGGGCGTCCGTTCCCCAGACAGATTTTTCTTCCAGGATAGGAACTGCATACTGCCCAATAAGACCCTGCAATAGAAAAAAGTGTAGTGATAGTTAGGCTCTGGGAAGAGTGGAGAAGATGAAACCATAGGCAACGGCAATGATTAGTAGTTACTTGCATGAAACCGCACAAGCGGATAACAATGTGATTGAGGGCAGAATCTCGGAGGAACTTCTCAGTGCAATGCTTGATCTCCATGAGGGGAACCTCGGGATGCTTGTCGCAGTTGTGGATGGAATAGAACACGTATTTCTGAATTCCCATTGCTTTAGCGCACTGTATAAGAGCCACTTTCCCTTCCCAGTCCACCTATAATGAATAATTATAGTATTATGAAATGAAATTGAAATGGAAAGTTGAACGAAGCAGCGGTAATTACGGTTTTGATGGGCTCCTCGGGACGGCCTGTGGCGCAGTCAATGACGGTATGAATGCCGACCAAGGTGGAGGGAATGGTGTCTGGTTTACTGAGGTCAGCCTGAAAGGGAAAGAAGATGAATGCAGAATGAAAGTTCTAAAACAGTAACAGTTACATTAACAGCAACAAGAATTACATTAACAACGGTGGCTCCCCAATCGCGAAGGAAGTCGGCAGGAGCAGGCCTGGGCCTAACGAGGCACCTGACGTCGTAGCCTTCGTCCAGTGCACGCCTCACAATCTGCCTTCCAAGGGTTCCTGTAGCCCCAACAACCAGTATGCTGGTGGGCCTAACAGGGGTTCCTGGCCCAACATTCACGCCTCCGCTGCATTTCACTCTCACTCCTCCCCTTACCCTTCCCCTTCCCTTTCCTACAGTTCACAGCACACATCAAATTATTCATACTCATTCGATTCAATTTCATTTGGATATGGAAAGCCACCCACCCCCATAATTCGAATTCCAATTGGTAGCAGTGAAGGCCAGCGTTGTGGGTGCCCCAGAGCAGCGCCAAGACAGTTGTGCAGTGCCAGGCGTGGGTGTGGGTCTCCATAGCTTCAGCAGTGCCATTTTCATCTTGTCAGCGGAGAGTAGAGAGAGCAGAGAGGATCACGGACCAACTTCCTTCCTTCGTTCTCTTCTCTTTCTGTTATCTGATCATAATTCCGCCACGTCGGATGCTCCCGATCACTACTCTCTCTACCCCTCCCTTCTTATTTATATATTAATTCAAAAATTACTACTGTTAACAATTAGTTGTATAATAGAGACTTTTCTTAAAAAAATATATATAGTTCAACCCTTTCTTCTGGTTGAATGTAAATTACTACCACATATTTTACTCAATTTATATTCACTTTACTTCTTACTATATATAATTTGTAATAGTATATTAAATAAAGTTGGATAGTCTATATATTAGTGAACTTGCAAAATCTACAACTTATGAGTGTTCTTTCATAAATTTATTGAACCATTCTACCTTCATTGCGCTAATTCAGATACACAGCTAGATTTAACATCAATCACACGAGATGTCTTTTACAATATTGTTTCCTTTTCTTTTCGTAATCGTAAAATTTCTTTCTTTTTACATAACATTCATCTAATGTCATGCTCGCATTCATAAATTCTAACCGATTTGTAATTGAAACTGAAATATACCTATTAACACAAAAGGAAACAATACAAGCATATGCCATGGCTTTCCATGATTTTTAGGATTCGTGGGAGAATTGGCAAGTTCCTTTGCCAAGAACTTTTATAGTAAAGAAATTATCGTGCAAATTTGTTATTTAGTAAAAGCAAAATGCGTATCAATCCTTCCTTGACGGCATAGAAAAGATGATTAATATGATAGAAAGAGATAGCAAAAAGAAAACAAAATAGTATTATTAAAAAAACATAAAAAGTATCATTGTTATGTAAACTGTCACTACTACCAATTTAATTATAAAAAAAATATTTTAAACAAAATCACCTAAATAAAATTCCATAAATCTTATATATAACTCTTAAAATATCAACAAGTCAACATGAAAACCATTGGCAAATCTAATATAATCAATTTGACTGTACAATTTTTAAAATAAATTTAAAAGAATTTATTCTACTAAGCTATTTTTTTAAAGTATTATTAAAATATAATATTTAAAAACAAACTACGTGTTTTTTTAAAAAAATTAAAAATTGTTTTTAAAAAGTAAATAAGCTTTTCGTAAACTCAACGTCTCCAAGTCCCAAACCATCGTCAAAACACAATGACTTGTTATTCGTGTAATCAAATCCTATTTAGTGAAAAAATGATTTGGTCATTGTTGTGTAAGGCACACTCATTAACCAGTAAAATTTTTTTGGGATTAGCAACTTTTTTACTCTCCTTCCCACATTTCTTCGCTACCCCACTATCAAATACGAGAGAATAATATTATCTGTACATTTGTTTCTTCTCATTTTCTGTCATCTTTTCTCCTCCTAAATCATACAAAGTCAAAATGTTGCCTTAACTCTCCCTACACTGGTAAAAAATATTCGCATGCGTATACCTCTAAACACTAATAACCGCACAAAACTAACATTAACATTCCAATAGATCCCCAGTATCACATAGTATTGCCCCCGGCAAACTCGTCGCTTATTCTGGCAACTGCTGTAAATTTCTTGTTTGGTACAAAGCAAAAGTATTAGAAGCTGCCAGAAGAAACCTCTATACAAATACAGAAGACCCATCATAGCAATGGCACAGGAAAAATCATGACTTCATCTGACGAGAAATGATACACAGTTAAAAATTTCAACCAGATCTCTCATGCGCCAAACATGTAACAAATTATTCCTCCCATTCATCTCAGCTCAGCGCTGGGCACATGAACCAGTAAAATCTAGCATTTTTGCGAAACTGCTATAAGCTGTTCCCTAAACCATCAGTTACTCCTTCGTAACCCACCTTCGGCCTCTAATCTGGTAGCCCCCATAACTTTGATCACTACTGCTCTCTCCACTCTCTGCACTTGTATATCCAGATTTTCGGCGATGCTTCTTTACCCTTGATATCCCACTATCGCTGAAACTCCCATTCAATAGGGGGTCATCAATTCCTCGAATCACCCTCCTTGCAGGTGATGATGAGACAATGCAACTATCATCCTTGGTTCTTCTTGCATCTTTGTCATGTTTCTTAATATTTTGGGAGATTCGGTGTAGTTTTTCATTGAATCTAGTGATCCCTTTTTCCACAGGCTCCACTGCTTGATGGACTGTGAACTTCAAATCTTTCACGATCTGAAGGTTAAAAAAAGGGCAAAGCAGATAAAACATTATATGTATAAACACTAATAAAGACATAACACTGGAAGTTTTCACTCTTTTATTGTCCTGAAGATTCCTAATAAGTCATTTGTTGGTATGTTTAGAAAATAAAATAGATAGGTATGGGATTAAAAATGTAAGTAAAAACATAAAGAAGTTATTTCAGATAAATGCAGCCTGCTTTATGATTCAATTTTCCTTAATTTTATCCAAGATCTTATTGCCCTAGTATCTACTGTTTCTCTATTTTTAATAAATATTCTTTAGGAAATATCAATGCATTTTGCATGCATATTTGGTGTGTGTCTCATTCAGGTTTTCAATTAACAGGACAGCTACATCAATATGGTGACACATTACATTTACTGTGAATTGTGGACTCCATCACAAACTGAAAATTAGCAGACACAATAGGAAATGACCCTACAATCTGTTTCAAATAAATATAACGCTACCAGATCATCCTACCCCTTTTTATATTTTCTTTTCCTTCGGCAAAACATTTGAAAACATTAAAAGTAAGATCTTCTATATGGTGCTGGAACCTCCACAGCTAAAGAGAAATATTTGACCTAATTCCCTTATAAACTCTTCTAATGACAAGTTCATAAATACTCAATGGTTTAATTTTTCACAGAATGATATAATTTCTTGTCTTTGCTAGGAATGTAAATCTTAACTAGATTGTAATATTAGCACACTTCAGGAAACTTACATATCCACCACCACCAATAACTACATCACGAACACTCTCTCTGATTGTCATCCCACTCTTGGCATCAACATCAGGTGTAGGAAGACGCAGTTTTGTGGGTCTCTCACTGTCTCTAATCTCATCAGGGTCCAGAGGACAGTCAGCAGAGTAATCTCCCAGAACTGAAACACTTCCAGGAAGGCAGTCTCCCATTAGCTCATAAGGCTTCGCCGGAAACACATAAAGGTGGACTACAGAAGCTATGCCCATCTGTGCTTGATGAATACAAAGTGCTGTTAAACTTTATTCTTCCCCTTATCTGAAGCAGTCATAAAAATTTAACACATGAAGATAAGAAGTGCTGAACATGTACTTATGAGTCCAAAAAGGTACAAGTACAAGTTCAAGAAACAGTGTGTAGAGGCCCAAGAGCTTGAGTGCTGAAAAATCATAAATGCAAAATGTAACAAAGCGCTAAAATTATAAAATATGAACTACTGAGCTTTGTAGCATATTATCAACCCATGGCATTGGGTTGCCTGATTATTAAGATTGGTTAAATGATCAATCAATCTACTGATCAATCACATCAAACCAGGGTTTACAACTTGGGACTAGCTACAAATATCTAGTTCTGTGAAAAGAAATCATATTATGTTAATGTAATATAAAAATAATTGTGGCATGAACACAAACTTTCAACAGATCAATTAGCAAGAAATTGCTGTAAATAATCTAGAGAAAATTCACATGCTCAGATAGCACAATTCACTTCCTACCAAAATGAATTATAAAAAGAAAGAGATAATTCATCTTGACCATGTTTCAAGGCATTCGGGACCAGTGATGACTAGGGTCTGTGTTGGTCATGGTTCATGGTAGCACAAAAAGTTTCCTAATAATGGTCAGCTGTATGATATAATACATAGATAGGACATTCAATGAAATTTATGAAAATGATGTTACAGTTCCTAATGCAATTGCCATGCAAAGAAGTAAACTTATGTGAAGGTCATTTACCTCAATGCAAATGATGAAATCCTGGATACTTGACTTAAACTGCAAGCCATGTGCTATGGGACTTTTGAACAAACCAACGGTACATAGGAGAGCAATTGCTACACCTTGCCACCAAGTGAGGAACACAATTGATTTAAATGTCAAAAATTTGGCCAATGGCTTTATATGAGCCAGTTCGTCCTTTGTAACAGTATAAAATTGAACAAGGCAGTACAAAGCCCAAGACTGACTGAAATTCAGAACCACTGCCACATAAGGATACCTACAAATGTAGCAAATAACTCATGCAGTCAGATATAACTCCCGAACCTTTACTTGACACTAGAAGAGCATAATAATACAAACTTTAATACAAAGGTACCAAACATGAAATTTTACCTACCAAATCCAGAAATAATCACATAAGCAATTCAACGCCACAACAGAGTATCAATAACAATCAGATGCAGACATAATCATTAGCATCTCATACAAAAGGTATAGGTTAGAGAAACAAGCTAAATCCTCTGAATACATCATTAAAATAATCCTCCTAATTACATAAGGAGTAAAGAAAGCCAACAAAAGCATGTGCATTTAATATTTTTGTGATTTTCAAAACTTCCCTTAAAGTCTTCTCTTTCCTCTTATCATAATTGGGATTTCTCTATTTTAAAATATTCTAGAGCAGAAAGAACAATTTTGAATGGCTAAGCTATTGGCAATACTTTATGCTGGCATTCTCAGGTACATCAGCTCAATGTTAGAGCCGCCTCCTCAAAGATCAATCCCATGATTGGACACTTTCTTGCTTTTTTTTCTTCCCCTCTCTATTTTTCTTGCTTGACATTCTTGTTTCCCTCTAAGATTATAATTTTAATGTTTCCTTCAAGATTTCTATTTCCCCTCTCATTTATCTGTTCACGTGAAATTGGAGTAGTTTAATAACTGTCATATCTCCTAAGAAATTGAAGATAGTGGATTATGAAGAGTGAAGGAGCTTTGTTATTATGTTGGTAAAAAAAGGACAAAAGTAATACAAAAGGCATATGCAAGGTACTTGGAAGAAGATGACCATAAATATAACATTATTAACATAGATTGGCAGTGAATGATCAATAAAGATGAAGGTGAATTCAAGGCATAGTTCACAAGATTCTAGTGTACTTGAATAGATAAAGAAAGAAGTTAAATGTTCTATGGAAACAATAATAATCGTTTAAAAGGACTGTAAGGAATAATATTAAAAGGAAACTGGGTTATTTGAAACACGAAAGGAGCGAGAGGGAAAATAAACATGCTTATGTAATATGACTAAACAAACCAATAACTGTACATGGGTAAATTGAGAAATTCTTACCCACATCCCGGTTTAAATTCTCCTTCACAGTAGACTCCGAAGGCTTCAAGGATTACGGCCAGAATTGCGGTGAAAGCCTTGATTATCATCTGTAAGGGGGTTGGAGAGAGTTAATACGAAGAAAATAGAGAGGATGAAAGTGTATGGGAGATGGAGATGGCATACATATTGAACAATGCCAAATTTAACAATTTGATAGAAGCCGGAACCGAGTTTCCAGGGTTTAAGGAAATAGTTGATGGGAAAAGGATGGCTGATAGTGCCCTGGTCAGAGGAATGGTGTAGAAGAGGAGTTTTAACAGTGATACGAGCCTGCCTTTCCATAAATTGAATGGTCCTTTCCTCACCGCCAAGACAGGCAACAAGGTATCTTCCAAAGCAATACATGGCAAAGGATTCGTAGCAGTCCCTTAGAATCTCGCAATCAACGCTGATTGATGGATTGACCAATGATACAAACTGGCAGTGATGGAAAGAAGAAAGTGAGTTGAGATAACATATGGGTATTGTATGATATGATGAGATGTGAGTATGAACTTACAGATTCAATAGAATAGCAGGGAACCATTAGGATAACCCCAATCAAGAACTTTTGCTCCTCGGGATTCTTGTAAGCGGAAAGATGCTCAAATAAAAGATACATGGAGAGAGTTAGAGTGGAGATGAGAAAGGCAGCTGCAATTATAGTTGCCCATGCAGGAGGCGAGTAACCCAATTGGATGATAATGCTGTTGATGTTCATTGACCACTCACTCACAGTAATACTACAGCTCAATTCAATGCAAACATAACCTGTTCAACATATCGTAACATACACTGGATTAATGGATACACATGTCCACATGCATACTAACTAAATAATGGGGCAATTAAATTAAATTGACGATCCACAGGCACAGGCAAAACTAGAAGGGGAAGGGGATTGATTGATTCAGATCAAAGTGGTGGAGAGAGAAGTAATAATCGAATCGAACAGAATAAATAGGGTAAGGCAAAGCAAGAAAAGAACCTTAACCTTATCTGGATCGTCTCGTAAGCAATTCAACCAAGAAAACCCCTCTTTTCCTCGCAATCCCTCCTCTCCGACCTCTCTATGATAATAAATAAATAATAAATACGTTACAAAATAATAAACGAGACGAGAGTCTCCACTCGCTTCTTCATATTCATATTGTTATTTTTTATAATTAAAAAAACAAATAGAATTATTTTTTATTTCGTATCTAAATCTAAATTAACATAATACTAAAACGACGCCGTTTCAAATCATAGTAATTGTGTCCACCAGAGAAGGGCGAAGCTGAGGGAGGAAAAGGCAAAAAGGGAGAAGGAAAGAGAGAGAAGGAGAATGGAGAACAGGGAAATACTGCGGGAATGGTTTGACCGAGTCGACTCGGAGAAAAATGGAAGCATAACAGCGCTCCAACTCAAGGTGGGTGGTTGATTTGTCCTCTGAATTCCAATTTTGAATACCAATTGTGATGGATCATAATTTTGTTTTGTTTGTTTTTTTAATCAGACAGCTCTAGCTGTGGGCAACCTGGAATTTCCCCTCTCAGTTGTTGAGCAGATGATCAGGTGAGCTCCCTTTTCTTCCCTATATTTATTAATTGCACTGCTCTTTTAATTTCATCGTTTGTTCTTTTTCTTTTCCCACACTATAGGATGTACGATTTCGACAGGAATGGTACGATGAGCTTTGAAGGTATGCCTGCCATTGCCACTACTATGCTTTCTACTCATTATCCTACCACTAATTCCATATGCAATTCCCATTTATCTCCCCGACGGATTTCTTTTTTCTTTTAGTCATCATTTTCCAAACTCTCTCTTCCTGTAGCTAAACAATATTTTTACACGCTTTTTTCTTTACCAATTCCGCACCAAATTTGAAATTCTGTGCATCCTACTTCTTAATTGCCTTTATATTTTAAGTCAAACCATTGTATCTTATCGCTCTCTCTGACCTATAAATTGCTTCTCTCAGAATTTGTTGCACTCAACAAGTTCCTTCTTAAGGTTAGTACTCTCACTTTTGGTAAATTAGTGTAGAATGTATGCCTCATGGCATATCTGTAATTTATTATTGCCTTTTGGCTTTCAAATCCCAAGACTTGTGAATGATCATGTTAACTTTTTCTCATAATGTATGTGCACCCTTGTCTGCATGGTATATCACGTTACAATCAGTAGTGTGTAGTTACACTTCTGATAGTTACCACGAGTATTCTTATTCTTAGTAAATGGCTTTGCAGGTTCAACATGCATTTTCTGATCTAGAGAGGTAATCTTTTTATTTTTATCTCCATCATGGTTATTCAGTTTCTTGTCATGTCTACTTTTTAAAGGTCCTTTCGGATATGATTTTTAGTTTTAAGTTTTGAAAATTTTAAAACTAAAACCCAGGTTTAAATTTTAAAATTTTTTGGTTTTCAATTTTTACATTTTAACCCCAAATCTTAAATTCAAACTTCAAAAATCACTTTTTACTTAATTTAAGCTTGTTTGTTGGTGGTGGGAGTAGGAGTAAGAGAAAGAGAGGCAAGAGTAGACTTATGGTAATAGAAACAATGTGGTGGGAGCATGCATGAGACTTATTATTGACTAAAATTTATTAAAAAATACAAAGAATATGTGAATTTCACTCTTAATTTAATAAGTTCCATTTATGTCTTTGTAGTTTCTAATAAAATTTGATCAATAAATGAGAATATGTTCTTAGCATTCCTCTAATAATGACAATGACTAGGATGGTGACATTGACAACTATGTAGCAACAGTAGTGGTGATTGTAATGGTGGTAGTCGTGATGGCAACTAGGAGTATATCAGTATAAATAAGTTGAGTATTTGAAATTCATGTTTGACTTGTGAATAAAGGAACGTTTAAGCTTAACTCATTTATCAAAATAAACTAAACTTAAAGCTTGAGTTTAACTCATTAGTTTATTTATGATTTAGTTTTATTTTTCTTTAATGAGTTTCTCTTTAAGTAAATCTTTATTTATTAACTAATATCTAGAGACACTAGTAAAGAGAGTAGATTGTATGACTCTTAAAAGGAGTCAAGAGAGACTCAAGGATTTTAGACAAAATTATTAAAAGAGACATTTTGATTAATTAGATTTTTAAAAATTTAGTTTTTTACCGAGCTCAATGACATCGTGTGATCCATATAATCGATCTCACCTAGTAAGATAAGGCTTGATTGTTGTATTAATTAATATTTAATAGACACTTTTGTACTAATAAGTAAAATAATAAGAAAATATTTTATATACAAGAGGATAACTTGATATTAGAACTGAAATTTTTTACCATGAAAATAGTAGAGTTCTTAAAAAAAATTATGATCATTTGCTTAAAATACAAGTCTTACAAAAAAAAATTATAATTATCTTACTATAGATATATACAAGTTGTTTATGAGTTATTAATGTGAAATTTGAAAAGCTTGAGTTTGACTCATTTAAATAATTAAGTCAAACTTAAAGTTTAAACTTGTTTATTTAGCTAAATAAACAAGTATTTAGTGAGCTGGGTTTAAACAATTCCCTAATAGCTCAGCTCATTTATACTTCAAGTGAAAATGATGGTGATAATAGTAACTATAATTCTTGTGATAAAGGTGGTGGCAGAGACAACAATAGTTATTGATTAGTAATGACAACCAGTTGCACTGTTGTGTGTCTTTTATAAGATATGAGAGCTGAGTATTCTTTTTTAACTAAAAACCAATTCGTTTTCAGTTTAAAAATTGATGTAAAATTATTTTGAAATTAAATTTAAAAACCAATTCAACTCTTTTTTAGCCAAACATATTTTATTTAAAAATTTGCATTTGAAAACTAAAAAGTCGCAGCCACACCAAACAGATCCTAAATAATTTCCTTTGCATTTACCTCTAGTGAGATTTAACTAAATGATGGATGACCTTTTGGAAAAGAAACTAATAATTTGAATGTTAATAAACCATGTGAGTAAGGTGGGTTTGAATCTTAATATTACTGGGGCCTATTACTTCCGAAGTCTCTAAAAACCTTTAGATGCGATAGAACACCAATAGATAGATTGGTGAATAGGATTAATAACACAAAATAGGCATAATACAGCAGTATTTGTTGCCCCAGTCATAGACTTCTACAGAGATGGATTCTCTGTCCAAATTACTAGGACACAACTCACATATATGCCTATTACACCATACTACGCATATATCTAATAATAGATAACTACTCCTATCTTCTGGACTTCTACCTAGAACTGCCAACAAAACTTTTATCATGTGACGTGCCCTCTTCTGGAGTACAATTTCCTGATGGGCAGTTTCTTCCTTGGTCATGGATTTAAAAATGGATCCTTTCCTGCCCCGCTTGAACCTAAATGTGTCAGAGGAAACTGTCTCCATGATCAAGTCTTTTGTGCAAGTATAATTCTGTGTGTATATGATAGGGCCCAAGATGAAGATGGGCCAAGGGAAGCTTTAGTCCAAGATGAGGTTGCTAGACCTAAGTCATGGAAAGTGTATTTTCGTAAGAGAAAGAAAAAGATGATGGGTGCTGAGTTGGCACAGAATTAGTTGGGGTAAGGAGTGTGTGGGTGATTACATAGTGGGGGGAGAGAATGAAGAGGGTATCTTTTTGGGTATTATCTTTTTTGTTAGGATGGAGAGCCACCGAGTTCTCTATAGGAACTATAGCTCTGGGTAGTGGAAGAATACATTTCTCCTCTATAATTTTCCTTTACAATCTCATAACACACATACTTGTTCTTTGCTCTAGCGTTTTTGCTTGCCATTTCTTGTTTTTTTTCTATTTTCTGATTACAGGTCTGTATATATCAAAACACATTTCATTCAAATGCTTCACTACCTTGTAGTCTAAGCTATATTTGAGCTCTTGGTTGGACTTTAGATATCAAGCAATGTTTGCTTTGTTGGTTTTTCCATTAGGGAGGATGAACCATAACACTTGTTGTTGGGTTCATTGATGCAGGGGTCGTGGTTTTCTTGTACCCGATGATGTATTTGAGGTATACTTTAAGAATTATTCCAGCAATATTCTAAATTATACATGTACTTACTGTTACTAAATACTAATTTAGTCCATCCAGTTGAGCTATAGTTCTTACTATATAGACAAAATGTTAAGTTCCTTTGTTGTTGTATATTGTTGGGTGTTCTCCGCATAGACTGGTGTCCTTGCATTATCTACTGTTTTTATTCCAGGATATAAGAATATTGAGAGTCTACACAACTCTGCTTATACAAGTTAAGATTCTCTCATGCAGCTCATCTTGATGAATTTCTAAATATGTTTCCAGGCTTTGGTAAAAATTGGTTTCATGCTGGATTCTCCTGCTTTTTACTCTGTCTGTGAGGTAAAACGTCTTTATAAATTTAGATATGAACTAAATTTATGCTGGAGAAGTTGTGCACACAATCAATGGTTATAGTAAAAAATTTGGCAAGATTCTTGTTTACTCTAGCATCTATTTCCTAATTTCTTTGGATAATAGATTGAAGATATATTACTATTAGTAGTGAGTTGGAGAATTCAATAATGCAGTGTTTGGCATATAATTTATTTTTCATTGTCTCACCATTTTTTGCTGCCTAGCGTATACTTCAGGTGGCCATTCATCTATTCAACATTACAATTCAGAAAAGCATGCCAAATTATTTCTCTTTGTTTCTTCTCAGAGCTTTGATCGAAGTAAAAATGGGAGGTTTCAGCTGGATATCTTCATATCAATCTGTATATTCTTACAATCAGCTCGGTATGTTCACACTTCATACAAAATCCTGGCAAGCCACAAGTTTCTAACAGGGCCCCAGTTTTTCCAACCCAGTGTCGAACTTTCATTTTATCATTCATTACAATATCATAATAAGGACCCCTCATTATTTCTTGCAGGAATCTGTTTAATTCATTTGATATAGCGAAACATGGCAGAGTTACTCTTGATCTGAATCAGTTTGTCTATTGTAGTAAGTACACACTGAGCTACCTTATATAATTATCCATAGTTAAATGACCTATCAGACGTTAGCTACAAACCAATTACCAATTTGGTGTTAGTTTAACAAAAATGTTTATCTTGATGTGGTTGCATTTTGCCATGCTGGCAAAAACAATCAATTTTCTTTAGTTTTTTAAAAATCTTCACAAAATTCATAAGAGTGCACCTAATTACAGTCTCTCATAATATTTAAATAAAATTCTGTTGTGTACAATTCAATCGGACTTGGTTGAACAGTCCAGCCCTTGATGCTTTGTTTTGAGGAACAGGGAATCACTGTGTTAGAGACAAATTTCCAGAGGGTTTAAAAGTTTATAAAAAGCAACAGTTTAGGAAAGGTGTTAGGAAATAGATTAGCTTTCTATTATTAATTTCTGTTTTTATTTCTGTTATTATATTTCGGTTATGATTTTTATCTTTCTATTAGGAGTAGTTGAAATAAGGTTATGGTAGATAGGAAGGACAGCGTGTATTATTTTGTGAATAGGGTAACTGAGCGGCTTGAGAGCTCAAATATTCAGGGTGCTTTTGTTCGACTGAGCCTATTCAATACACATTCTATCATTCAGAATTCATATTCTATCATTTTGGTATCAAAGCTCTATCCTGGGGTGCGAAGATGCCTTTTTGTTGAACAATGGAGTCTAAACGTTTGGAGCGTGTGGAGAAGACGTTGGAAGAGCTGCTGCAGCCAAGGTAGTTAAAATCGGGATTTTACTTCAAATCGTTAAGGGAAGTAAAAATCGTAAATCGAATCGTAAGATTTTACAAAAATTATATATACATGAATATAAGTTTATATTCTGCATATAAAATAGCTGAAATTAAAAAATATATATTAAATCACTAAAAGTACTCAAATAATCCGTATTCCATAAGAAAGCTATCAAGCATAATCCATAATGTAACAAATTAACAACCCAAAATATCCAAATCACCATGTTTTTGGTAAATTATAAAGCACAAACACCAAAATAGCATAAAAACTACAAACTAGTAATATTCTAAGATGTCTAATTTAACAATTGTGCCACATTAAAATCATAAAGATCCACCATATTGTATTCATCTTCATCTCCATCAACTTCATTATCCAAATTTAGCATATCAACATCATTCTCAACAACATTGTTTCCATCTTAGTTTTGGGCTAAGGTCTCATCTCCATCCAAGTCCAAATTGTGTGCATCCAAATCCAACCCTTCAATATCTCCAACATCATTTTCTGCAATCCACTCATCATCAGATGAAACATCATCAAGATCTAACTCACGAGCTCTCCTAAGTTGCTTCTTTTTTACTAATTTTGAATTAGCCATAACAAAGACAACATCATTCATTGTCTTTTGCTTCAAACGATTTCTCCTTTTGGTATGGACCTAAACACATTAAATTATGTATAAGCAATATGTAAGCTTGTAGAATGTAGATAATTGAAAACAACTTTACTAAAAATGTTACCATCTCAAATGCACTCCAATTACGTTCACATCCAGAGGAACTACATGTTAAACTTAATACACGAATGGCAAATTTTTGAAGCTCTGGATGTTCATCTCCATATGACTCCCACCAATCAGTTGGATTCTTTTTCAGAAGTGTTGCTCTAGCTAAGGGACTACCGAAAAACATTTGCTGATTCTTGAAATCATCAATTTGAACATCAATTTTGGCCTGTTCCTCAATATCGGGCACCATCCTTGCCATACAATCATACAGTCCTCGTTTAACTTCAAGATCAACTTTAAATCCAGGACTATAATGTAACTGTGGGTTGAGAAAATAGCCAGCAGCATGTAAAGGCCTATGAAGTTGTTTGTCCCATCTATTATCAATAATATTCCATAGAGGCATGTAACTAAAAAATAAATAAAATAGGTTAATCTTTTAAAAATGAATAAAAGACTACTAAATTTTAGGGATTATCTAAATTTGATAGATAATCAATTACCTTTTCTTGACACCATTAAAAGCTATATTGATAGCCTCTTTAGCTTGGTCCATTGCCTCATAAACAAAGCCCATGGCTGGCTTCTCATCTGAATTAACCAAACGAAGGACTTTAATTAAAGGATATGCACCATTTAAACAAATTAGAACATTCTTCCAAAACCCATTGTCCAAAACAACTTCCTTTACCAAATTTCCCTCTCTTGTCCTAGAAAACTTACTGGACTTCCATTCTTCACACGAGAACATTCTTAAAAGAGCTCCTTTGTTCTCATGAAGGCATCCCAAAGTTAAATATGAAGTGGCAAATCGAGTGATACCTGGTCTCACCAAGTCTTTTTCTTTTGTAAAGCGTTGTAATAATGAAATGAGAGAAGTCCTTGAATAAATATAAGTTGTAATTTTTCTGCCCTTTGGAATTGTTTCCTCATGGAGGGGTATTTTTTTCTCAAAATCTTCAAGCATTAAATCAATGCAATGTGCAGCACAAGGAGTCCAGTATAAATTCTTCCTTTTCTCCATTAACATCTCCCCAGCAGCTTTATAATTTGCTGCATTATCAGTTACAATTTGCACTACGTTTTCCTAACCAATCTCTTCCACAACTTCATCAAGCATCATAAATATTTTATCAGCTGTTTTGGTAATGTAGGAAGCATCAATTGACTTCAAAAACACTGTACCTTTCGGGCTGTTCACTAAGAAATTCAGAATGGTTCTTCTCCTTTTATCAGTCCACCCATCTGTCATTATTGTGCAGCCAGCACTCTTCCAAACAGCTTTATGTTCTTCAATAACTTCCATTGTCATTTGCACTTCTTGCTTCAAATACTTCACTCTAATCTCATGATAAGAGGGTGGCTTAAATCCTGAACCATGTTGTGCAATTAACTCACATGGCAGGAAATTCTTCACTTCTTGCCACATTGAAAGCTATGGCATTGTTGTAGAAAAATCTTGCAATTGCTTGACATGCATCCTCTCTTATACCCTTCTTGAATATGCTGTTTATTGTGGCCTGTGAACCTACACCCCTTTTCTTGCAAAGCTGTCCGATCCTAGCACTCTCAATTTCATCACATTCAATGGCTTTTCTCTTTTCACCAATTTCCAAAGAGCCATTTCTGTTAGCTGTTTTTTTCATCAAGGAAGTAATAATCTCCATCATCTCTTTATTCACATCATCAGGAACAAATTTGCAAGCTTCAACATTTTGATTTGTTTTAGCCAAGTGGTGTTTTAGGCGATAAACCCCTCCATTGAATACCTTTTGGCAGAATTTGCATTGAATCTTCACAGTTCCTTGAACTGAAATTCCATACTTCCATCCCACATCAGCCTTGTTTCCACGGGCATTTTGGGGAACCAATCGTTGAGGCACGCTTGAAGAGCCCATAGCAGTGGAGCTGTCGGTTGCAGTTGGGAGTGACCCAGAAAAGCCACCACTTGAGGTTTGACCACCAGCCATTTTTTATGCCATTCTCAGACAAGATGAAAAAAAAAACAGAGGAGGAAGAAGAAACTAGCAAGTCGTTGTCAGCTTGTTCCCTTGAGTTTAGGGTTCCATGATGAAAACAAAGAAATATGAGAAGAAAATAGCAACCAAGTAGAAGTGGCGCAGACCGGCAGACAAAACCAGAGAGATCGCAGAGAAAAAATGAAGCACCACGAGGAAGAAGAAGTTGTCGCTTTGGGTTCATTGGGTTCGCTGAAGAAAAAAGAGGGATTTAGTGTCGGGGGGTTTCTTTCGCGCCTAAATAAAACATTGGGTTGGGCTCGGGTTAAAAAATTGGGTTGGGCTCGGTTATAAAAATTTTGGGTCAAAATCTGCACCGACCCGCAATTTACTGCATCGAAATCAAATCGGGATTTAACCGATTTTACGGTTCAAATCGCGATTTCACTGCGATTCCACTCTCTCCCGATTTTCGCTCCGATTTGCATCGTTTGGCTGACCCAAATCGTAAAATCTTACGATTTTACGATTCAACTCCCGATTTTGACTACCATGGCTGCAGCGAATGACTATGTGGGGCCGATCGCGCCATCGTGACCGCACACCACCCAGTGCTGTCCGCCACCAATCTGCAGGAAGGTGGAGACCCACATCCAGATCAGAGGTCTCAGCCTCCCCCGACTCCCACCACCGACAATCATCCCTGTTCCCTCGCAAACCTAAAGATTCTTCTAAATGCCGGCACAACCATTCCTCGTTTTGAGACCGCCGACGCTACAACTCCCCTCTTGACTGTGATCGGAAAATCTAACTTCTGATTTTTTTCGGCGACAACCCAGTTAGCAGGTTGGTGAAGATTGAGAGGTACTTCACCCTCTAATGCATAGCGGGTGATGAGCGCCTCGACATGGTGCTTCTCGCTTTGGAAGGAGCGGCTCTGAACTGGTTTTACGCTTGGGAGGAGCATACGACGGTCCCTTCGTGGCGCCAGTTCAAAAGCGCGTTGCTAGGTTGCTACCAACCAAGCGCGAGTAGGGACCCCTTTGGAGCACTGTTCCGCCTAAGACAGACCGACTCTGTGCAAGAATACATAGAGGAGTTCGAGAAACTCTCGCGACCTCTTAAGCATCTTGACATGGAGGTGCAGATCGAAGTCTTCTTCAACAGACTCAAAGAGGAGATCGGTGAGGAGCTTGGAGCTGGAGTCGTTGATGGTGATGAAGTATAAGGCCATCCTTTTGGAAGAGAGAAACCAAGCTTGGAGAAATAACCAAGTCGCCCAATGGGCTAAAGGGGCCAGCACCAGTAGGCGCAATAGCTCGCCCTACTCAAAACCGAGACAGACAATAGCTAGAGCTTGGCCCAATAACACCATGAGGGACTCGCAACCCAAACGAGACCCACCACATAATACCCAGCCGCGACCACGATTATCTCAAGCCGAAATCCATGATTGAAATCTTCGAAGACTGTGCTACAAGTGTGGGGATCCATGGAACAAGGAGCATGTGTGCAAGTACAGACACTTTCGGCTCGAGCTAGTGGAAGGAAGTGAAGGCAAAGGGTCGGGGGAGGAAGGAGACGAGACTCGGGTAGAAGAAGAAGAAACACCTCCCCTAGAAACCAGACTTCGCGTACTGAAGATCTCACTGCAAAGCTTGAAGGGGTTCACTAACAAGAAGTCTTTCATGGTGCGGGGGAGCCTTCAGGGCCGCAACATCACTATTCTAGTGGACTGTGGCGCTGAGGTAAATTTCCTGCACACAGCATTGGTAAAGCAGTTGAGGCTAAAGGTGACAGAGACTCCAGAATACAGAATGGAGCTGGGAACAGGAGCATAGCACCAGAGTATAGGAGTGTGTAAAAGAGTTGAGCTCAAGTTACAAGGAGTGACAATAATACAAACATTTTTCCTCATCAAACTGGAAAGTGTGGATGTGGTACTAGGTATGGACTGGTTGCAAAGTTTGGGGACAATCACAACAAACTTCTCTCAGCTCTACATTAGGTGGCACCAGGGCGCAGAAATCCTGATGATACAGGGAGACCCATCTCTGAGCAAGAAAGGGGCCACGTTCAAGACGACCTTGAAGGCACTGAAAGAGGAAGGCAAAGTTGTTTTGGTAACCCCAGTGGAGCCTCAACCCGAAGAAGAAACCTCACAAAAGATACTCGAACCCATGAGTGAGCTGCTCAATGAGTTTACCCCCTACAAGGAGATGCAATCATGTTATAATCCTAAAGGAGGGAGCTTCCTTAACAAATATCAGGCTGTTACCCTCCTTCCCAGAAAAATGAGATTGAGAAGATTGTGGATGAGATGTTAGAGACTGGCATCATCAAGCCTAGTATCAGCTCGTACTCAAGCTCCGTGTTGTTGGTAAAGAAGAAAGATGGAGGGTAGAGGTTTTGCGTTGACTACTGAGCCCTGAACGCCATCACAAGGCCAAACAAGTTTCCCATTCCAGTCATAGAAGAGTTGTTAGACGAGTTGGGTGAAGCTAAGATCTTTACTAAGCTGGACTTAAAATATGGGTACCACTAGATTAGGATGAAAGAAGATGACATTGAAAAGACAGCCTTCCGAACGCACGCGGGGCATTATTAATTCTTGTTAATGCCCTTCGGGTTAACCAGTGCCCCTTCCACGTTTCAATCCCTCATGAATCAAATACTCCAAGCCCACTTGAGAAGGTTTGCGTTAGTTTTCTTCGATGACATACTAATCTACAGCAAGACCAAGGAAAAGCATGTAAGGCAAGTAAGGGAGGTGCTGGAACTATTGAGACAACTAGCTGTATATCAACCAGAAAAAATGTTGTTTTATGGTAGCTAAGTTGGAATACTTAGGGCATCTTATCTCTAAAGAGGGAGTAGAGGCTGATCCAGGAAGATTAAAGCCATAATTAACTGGCCTGCACCGCGAGACATGAAAGGATTAAGGGGATTTTTGGGCCTAACCAGACACTACAGAAGATTTGTGAATAATTACAGGAAGCTAGCTTGGCCTCTCACAACGTTGTTGAAGAAGGATGGATTTTGTTGGAGCATGGAAGCTTGACAGCTTTCGAAACTGAAGAAGTCCATGACTTCCTTACCCGTGCTAGCAGCCCCCAGCTTTGAAAAGGAATTTGTGTTGGAAACCGATGCTTAAGGAACATGATTAGGGGCTGTCTTGATGCAAGAGGGAAAGCCTATTGCTTTCTGGAGTCATACACTCTCAAGCAGAAACCAAATGAAATCTGTGTATGAGAGGGAGTTAATGGCAATTGCTCTCGCAGTACAAAGATGGAAGCACTACTTGCTTGGAAGGAAATTCACGGGGTACATGGACCAAAAATCTCTTAAATTTATAATTGATCAACAAGTATTAGGTGAAGGGCAGCAAAGATGGATATTTAAACTCATGGGCTTTGAGTTCGAAATCAAATACAAAGTTGAAAAGGAAAATCGAGTTGCAAATGCGCTTTCCCAGAAGCTTTAGCTGGCGGCCCTTTCTACGATTACCTCCCAAGAATGGGCAGGGTTAGAAGAAGAGATCAGAAGGGATGAGAAGCTAATAGACATCATACAAAAGATTATACAAGGGGAGCCTTCAGCCAGCAACTATGAGCTAAAAAATGGAAGGCTTTTCCATAAAGGAAAGCTAGTACTCCCTAAGCATTCTCCCCGGATTTCACTACTACTCCAACAGTTTTATGATTTTGCCATAGGGGGCCACTCAGGATTTTTCAGAACCTACAAGAGGATTGCAAGCTTGGTTTGCTGGAAAGGAATGAGGAAGACTATTCAAGAGTATGTGGCCGCTTATGATACTTGCAACCGGAATAAGTACCAGACTTTAAGCCCGGCTAGACTCTTGCAGCCCTTGCCGATTCCATAACAAGTTTGGGACGATATTTCCATAGATTTCATTGGAGGACTACCGAAGTCATAGGGCTAGGATACTATCCTAGTGGTGGTAGACAGCTGACTAAGTACAGTCACTTCATTTGCTTAGCTTGCCCCTACACAACTAAAGACGTGGCTGATTTGTTCAACAAAGAGGTGGTGAAGTTGCATGGATTCCCAGCCTAAATTATTTCAGATAGAGATAGAGTCTTTATGAGCTCCTTTTGGAAGGAGTTATTCAAGGCAGCAGGGATCAAACTAAGGTTCAGTTCAGCATACCATCCACAAATAGATAGCCAAACGGAAGTAACAAATAGGTGCTTGGAGGCTTATTTGAGGTGTTTTTCCAGCACTAAGTTGAAGCAATGGGCTAGATGGTTGAGTTGGGCTAAGTTGTGGTTTAACACCACATATCACAGCTCAACAAGAACTACCCCCTTCAAGGCATTATATGGTAGAGACCCACCGGCTATCATGCAAGGGGAGGTTGGTGCATCAGCAGTGGAGGAGGTTAACTCGGCTCTAGCGGAAAGAGATCGCATCCTCAGAGATTTAAAGTGGCAGCTGAATAGGGCACAAGAAAAGGAGAGAAATGGAGCTTGAAGTAGGAGAAATGGCTTACTTAAAGATCCAGCCTTACAGGATGAAGACTCTAGCCACCAAAACCAATCAAAAGTTCAGCCCTAGATACTACGGCTCCTACAAGGTGATGGAGAAAATTGGCGAGGTTTCCTACAAGCTAGAACTACCAGAAGACACAAGAATACATCCTGTTTTTCATATTTCTCTGCTAAAAAAATGTGTGGCAACCGGAGTAAGGAGCCAACCCCTACCCCCAGTCTTAATGAAAACTGGGAGTTGCTAGTACAACCCAAAGAAGTCTAGGCAGTAAGGACCAACGGCCAAGGAGACACGGAACTGCTGATTAGGTGGAAGAACTTGCCAGATCATGAGAGCACGTGGGAGGTTGCTGAAGACATTCAGATAGCATTTCCAGCATTTCACCTTGAGGACAAGGTGGTTGCTCAAGAGGGGAGTGTTGTTAGAGACAAATTTTCAGAGGGTTTAAAAGTTTATAAAAGGCAACAGTTTAGGAAAGGTGTTAGAAAATAGACTAGCTTTCTATTATTAATTTCTATTTTTATTTCTGTTATTATCTTTCGGTTATGATATTTATCTTTCTATTAGGAGTAGTTTAAATAAGGGTTATGGTAGATAGGAAGGACAGCATGTATTATTTTGTGAATACGCAATTGAGCCGCTTGAGAGCTCAAATATTTAGGGTGCTTTTGTTCGACTGCGCCTATTCAATACACATTCTATCATTCAGAATTCATATTCTATCACACTGATGATGCTTTTTGTGATTTTGTTGTATACATTAAAACAAAGTGACCTGCCATTTGAAATGCAATTAAAAAGGTAGAAAGGTCCATTCTTGGAATACGTTAAGTGTTTGTTCTGCCATAGTTTTGCATAAATCTGACATGGTGCACTCTTATGTCATGGACCAGCAGCAATGCCCATGTGGCAAAAAAGCAACTCCTCTGGAGTGAATAGTTTCGAAAGAATCCCAATGTGCTAGTTTACTTTCCAATTAACATCAAGTTGGTCATTGACCCAACTATCCATTTCACGTTGTATTACTCAACATTGTGCAGGCTGGTTTAGGATTTTGAGGGGTAGAAGTAGAAAGTAATGCATTTTTCCTGGCTCAACAGATTAGCCCAGCTGTCCATGCTATTGGACCGCTCCTGCTTTATTTCGTTGCAGCCATTGTTCTTATGGATATATGGATTAATCCATTTAGATTTGCATTTGGTTTGGCACATTGCCTTTATATGAACTCGACATGGTAAATTCTAATTTTCTAATTTATTGTTTTTCCTCTCTGCTTTTACTTCCTGCCCAGCTGCCAATTGTAGAATATGATATGACTATATGACGGCTTGGGATGAGGATTCACAAAGACTGCAATTTGTAAAATATGTAAAATACATCTTAGGGCCAGTTAGATTGTGATGATGTATAAGATGAAAACAACATTTTGAGTTTGGATACTATTTTCCATTTGTCTGCAAAATACTGTGGATTCACAAAGACTGCAATTTGTAAAATATGTTAAATACATCTTAGAGCCAGTTAGATTGTGATGATGTATAACATGTAAAAAACATTTTGGGTTTGAATACTATTTTCCATTTGTCTGCAAAATACTATGGATCTCTTTTTTTTTTATATTGTAACTTTATTGATAAAACTTAAATTGTTATAAAACTCAATTATATGATAAGAACTTTTTATGGTCGAGGTTGGAGTTAATCATGTAACTCAGCTAGTTTTCGGTGTAATCAGATGTTGTATGCAAACACGAATACAATACCAATTGCGCACGCAGGGGCGGCAGGGCTTCTACATTGTTTCAGAAGAAACGTACGGTAATATTAAAGCTGCCAGATCTTTTATTTTAAACCACCATCGTGGTTGCTACCTGTTCGCACCTTAAAGAGTTAAAGCTAAATGTTCAAAAGGAAGAAACATCGACATTTTAAGTTGTTTATCATAGCCATTTCCCTTTTCTTTCTCTGTTGTTTATACAACTCTTCTTTTCCTTCATTTCTTATTTTCTTATATTTTTTTCCCAAGTTTCTCTTACACCCATTGACTATAAAAGATTTAAGTTACGTTCCTAAACATTGATTCCTGCCTACTTTGGGTTTAGGATTGTCAAAATTAGAGTTAATGGTAATGGGTATTACTAAACAATAATGAGAAAGTTAAATATTAGATTTTCCTGCTACTCATATTGACTTCTCAGTCTTTTCGAATAATCCAAGGTTCAATTTAACTTACAAAATTATCCAAAAATTCCTAAAGTATTAATAATTCAAATAAAATTCTAAAAATTGTTTACATACTTTTAGTTTATATTATGACATTCATGAATAAAATTAAGGACTTATAAGTAGGGATAGAAACAGGCCAAGTAAGGCCAGACTTTATTCTAAACAGGCCTGACCTGTAACATAATTATTAGGCCTAAGCCTGACCTGTTACCTGTTAAAGGCTTTATTTTAGGCCTGACTTGACCTATTTAAGTGGCCTGACCTGACCTGTCCTGAAACATGTTAACGAAGCTTGTTAAAAAAAAAATATTAATAAAAATATAAATATTTTATTATTAGATTAGTTTATACATTTTTCTAATTTCTATCTATGTTCTTAATAATTATTAAATAATTATAATAATATTTATATAATTTTATAAATAATTTTTAAAATATTATTTAAGTATTAATTATAAATATTTTATATTAATAAAATTTATATTTATATTTTTTTATTTATTTTTTAAAATTATATAAATAATAAATATTTTAGTTTTATTTTAGAAACATATTTTATTTATTTAAAGACATCTTATATTCAACAAATAAAGTTATAGTAAATACATAAAATTGATAAAAAAAAATAACATTCACACAGTTTGTTGAATCAATTAAAAGAAAATTATATGTTTTAAAAAAAAATTTAAACTTACTGTAACATATATATATATATATATATATAATGACAATAATAATAACTATTAAATTAAAAAAATAATTACAAAAAATAACACTTATAAAATTTATTGAATCAGCTAAAAAAATTATTATATTTTAAAAAGTAAATAAATATCGTCATTATAAAAATTGTAGATGATAAATACTTATATTATAAAATTCATAGATACACAAAAATAACATATGAGCATAGGAAGAATTATTAAAATTTATATTTAAATTAAAATAATTTATATTTCTAAATTTTTATCTTAATTAAAAAATATGTGATAAAACTTAATATACAAATTTCAACTTAATGTACTATATATGTATAAAATGAAAACAATAACAACTATTAAATTAAAAAATAATTACAAAATATTTAATTTTATTTATCTCATTAATTTGTTATTTTAAATTAACAAATAAATGTAAAATTAAATACACTATAATATTAATGTAATATAGAAAATATTACTGATACAATAAATTAAAACACATACTTATAAATTACATATAAATTGATAAATTGACTAATAATTTAATTAAAACATGTGCAAGTTATAAAAATATATATTATTATATAATTTATTTATAATTATATTATTTATATTATTTGTTACATGGTCTGATTATATATATATATATATATATATATTAATATATATATTATAATAAGTTTTTTATTTTATTTTGTTATCATTTTTTTTATAAATTTTTACTTTCAAATAAAATATAATTCAGATTTAAGCAATCTCTATTTATTATAAATAAAAAGAATTATAACATAATATATTAATATAATAATTAAATAATTAAATTAATAATAATAAAATTAAGAGTATAAAAAATATGTTAATATAATTTTATTATTTTATTTCATTTAGTTTTGATTATGTCTTATTCTTATTCAAAGACTTAACTATTTTTTAAATTGTTTAAATATAATAATTTATTATTAAATAAATTTATTATTTAAAAAGTGTAATCATGTATAAATATTTTTAATTTTTAATATAATATAATTTCTGTTTATTATAATTATAAATAAATAAAATTATAAAATAATATATTAATTTAATAATAACAGAATTAAGAATATAAAAATATATTATTAAATAACTTTATTATTTAAATATATTTTGATAGCTCTATTTTTAAATTATATAATATATATATATATATATTTATTTATTTATTTATACAGGCTGGCCTGTCAGGCTTAAAAAACTTTATAAACAGCTCAGGTCTGACTTATTTACTTAAACAGGCTTTAAAAAAGGTCTGAGCTTGATTTGTTTATTAAAAAGTTCAGGTTAGGCAGGCCTAAATTAGGCCAGGCCACAGCTCCTGTCAGGCGACTTGACCTGTTTCCATCTCTACTTATAAGTTTAATAACAATATAAATAATGACTATATAATTTAAATTTATCATTGTAGCACTTCATATATAATTCATTATAGCTGACTTTTATGTTTTGTAAATGAATGACGATTTTAGATATTTTTGTGAGAAGAAAAATGTTTCAAATTTTTTTCTTAAATGTTAATTACTATGAGATAAATACTCTCAATTCAATTATTCTTAAGGTTTTTATCCAACATGGAGGAATTAATAAAAAAATAAATTTGTTATTATACACCAAATCTGACTCGATTATTGATAAAATGAATAAAATATGCTTTCTTTTTAAATCTTTTAAATCTAAAATATACTTTTAGTTTTTAATGTGTAGTTATTTATTGTTCTTTCTTGTTCACCTAGTATTTTGTGGCTTGATAAAATTTGTTTAACTAGCTCTTTTATTTATTTTTCTCCAAGATTTAAAAGTTGTTAATGTTAGTGTATATTTTAAGAGTCTTTATGTTATGAACATTCGTTAATATATCATAACTATTTTTTTAATAAATTGAGACAATTCATATTTATATATATTTTTAAAAATATAATAATGTCTTTAGAATTTTAAATATAACTTTTTACTTTAGCAACTAAATAATTTGATCATAAAATCTTACTAAGGGTTATTTTTAAACTATTCTTACTCAAATATTAATATTAAAAAAAATATTATGTTGAGACTAGTACATGAATGGATTGATCATGAAAAAATGAGATATAAAGTTCTTATATTGATAAACATTAGGAAAAATGTTGTATTAAATTGTCCACTATGGGATTGTAACATGAATCATTGCATAAGTGCCTTAAGTAATTTTTAATGTAATTGTAGTATATGAAATCATTTAACCCGAAGTCACTACAATTTTTTCATGAATTCTATAATTTTATCTCATCAAAAGTGATTATAAAGTTAAAAATTAGACATATAATAAATTATATAAAAAAATGTGAGTGATATAAATGAAATTAGTTTCTATTATATAATATGAGTAATATCTACAAAGCTTTTTTTTTATAGGGTTAGACTATAAATTATATGATTATACTTGTTAAAACAAACAGAAAATATTTATTTTAAGAAAGTATGCTCAGATATCAAAAAATAATATTGAATTTTATAAAATAACACATTTCATATCTTGTACTTACATGTATAAAAATCATGTTAGTTTAATAACATTTTTAATACTTTAAAATAATGATGTATTGCTAGATATTGTTCATTATTTTTTATATTAAACAAATTTTATGTTAAACAAAATATTAAAAGAACTTTAAATCACACTCAAAGAATAAATTTACTAAAATTTTTAATTAGATTATAATTATTAGCTAGTTTGGTTAGACTAATATGGAATGAACTCAAGAATTAAATCATTCATTAGGTTTTTTCTTTTATGGAAGAGTATCAAATGTGCAAACCTAAGAATATGTGATTTGTATTCCCTCTCTTGCTGATTACTAGTATAATGACAAAAAATTGACTACATTGGAAGTATTCATATAAATACTTAGTCACATGCAACAATGATGATCAGATTTGTCATAAGAAAGTGACTTTAAAATCACTAAATTATATGTACATATTTTCTTTGAAATGTGTATGTCAAACACGCATTTGAAAATTATTATTTTTTATTGTCATTATTGTTATGTACGTAATTATCAACAATTAAGTAGGAAGTTCTTAGACTTTCTTATCTTAAGAGAATTGTTCATTCTCTCGGTAGAACTTTTTTTTTTTTTGGGGGGTCTATGAACGCTAAAAATTGTGAATTAGAGTGGCATTTACGAACACCAGTGTATCAAAACACCATTAATTTATATTATTTAACGTAATATTATTTTTATTAGAGAGCTGAGCTGAAATGTAATAAAGTTCTATAGTATATATTACTTTATTAATCCATTAGCAAACTACCTCGTACCAAATGAGGCATCATCCTCTACATCTTGTGGGTCTACAATATCAATTTACCATCTATAAATAACAATCTCAATTAAAATGAATGTACAGTGAACCGAACTCAAAATTTGTATCCAGATCACAAAAAGAAACACATCAAAGACTTGTAGTGCTAGCCAAATAAATGATGCAAATGCTGGCGAACTCACACAGAAGGCCCAAAATGTTTATGGAAGCTCCTTCAGAAGTGTCACTGAACAACAATTGGAGCTTCAAGTAGAGTGGGTGTACTAAGTTGACGCAGTTGCACACCTATCACATATTGGAGAAGATTTTGGGTACAATAGAGGGTAGTGGTGGTTTTGGTCAAGAAGTGAAGGAGAGAGGGTTATCAAGAGATTGTTGTTGTGAGACAAGATTTCAGGTGATCAGAATAAAAGGCATGACTCGAGCGTACAGTGACTAGACGAGTCACCCAAAATTGAATAGGAAGGCAAATCAGCAACGACCCACTACTCTGGCGCAACAGGGGGTACGATAGAGACATATTTTGAGGACATTCCTTGAACATTTACACAAATGATCTATTATACAAAAATGAATACCTATTTTGTAGATATTTAGTAGGATTAAATAATAATATTAAAAATACAAATATTAAATAATAGGTAAAAAAATCTTAGGTAGACCATTTGCTTATACCACGAGCTAACTGGAACATAATATCATTTATAAAAGTAAATATAAATGATATATATTTATGAAATGTGAATTATGAAAATTTAGATTGAACATAATGTCTTAAAAATGTGCTTTTATATTCATACACAATAATATTATAATTAGGTTATTTGGAACATAATATCATTTAAATTGAACACCATACATCAATAATTCAAGAACCAACCAGTATTTTACCTTTCTGTGATTAATTTGACTGTTTTGACTATTTACTGATCAATTAAACACCATACATCAATAATTCAAGTACCAACC
Source organism: Abrus precatorius (assembly GCF_003935025.1). NCBI lineage: Eukaryota > Viridiplantae > Streptophyta > Magnoliopsida > Fabales > Fabaceae > Abrus > Abrus precatorius. The sequence goes on from NW_020874384.1 coordinate 21,878,704, forward strand.
AGTATTTTATCTTTCTGTGATATCAATTAAAGTAATTCTTTGCAATACTATTTACTTATTTATGTACTCATTTTCATTCCACAATGTTTTATACGATCCTGAAAAAACTAGCATTGAGTGACAGGCATTCTATACAATACAACCTTGGAGTGCAAAGAAAGACACACTCCTGAAGCTGCAACTTCTGTTGCTAAGACTGAAACTCTCAAAACAAACTTATAGTACAAGCAAACTCTCAAAACAACCCAAAGCGATCTGGGAAAAAAACATTAGAAACTAAAAGGTCCAGTGCATTCCCTTAACTGTCCAGTAGAAACAGGGCTGGTTCTAATTTTGCGGCACAGCCATACTTCCAAGTACTGTACTTCCTATACACGCCAGTGTGTTTCCCGGATCCAGCTTTCCGATGGAAAATAACCATCAGCCTCGAGCATTCTCTGACAGCACACAGAATAATAATTACTATTTATGTCGTCAGACTAGAGAAAATTCAACAAGGGTACAAGGCTAGCAAAAACAACTTACATAAGCTGCTCTTCTGAGTAATCAGTATACCACTCAGTGGTCTTAGTCCATTGCTTAAACTGGTAGAGACTACATTGAGCTGTGTATATGGCTGCAGCAGCTAGCAAAGATGGTGAAAACTCGAGCATTTTACATTCCACCAAGCATAGTTCGATCAAGAAGAAGGACAAGAGCTCCAGCTGGTACATTTTCACCCTTGTTAGTTACTTCAGTGTTAATCTTTGCAAAACAGTGCTACATTACTCACCTTTTTGTCAGAATGAGCTGCCTTAAGAAATCTTCTCATGAACACGTATGGAGTAGGCACAGACAACTTGAATTGTAAGGTATTCACCATTAATTTCTCCTATTGGCACACGTTGATTTGACACAAAGAATTAGAGGGAAGGAAAGAAAGGATGATAATGTTTATAACTGCCTTACCATATTTAAAACTTCATTTCTTGTATATGCCTTGTCTGTTATCAGAATGAAGTCCTCAACAGTTGGGACGGAGACCTCCTCATACTTGCAAGCTATTAGCATAGCTGTTACACCAACTAACTGAAGTTTCTTTCTGATCACTGCCTGACGCTCCAAGAACCTGTCTATGAGATTGACAGTAAGGAACAATGTCTCCTCCAAAAGCTCAAATTTGTAGTGAACCTGTTAGATGCAGTCACTTTGACCAAGTTTAGAGAAGCTCAAACTTCAAATGTACTTGCCACATTCACATGGATCCGAGAGATAAATCACGTACCTCAATAAGCCAGTCAACAAGAGTGGCCCTCATCTTCTCGTTAATGTCAAACTGACAGGTCATATAATTTGGAGAGACGCAGCTAGAATTCTGCAAAAGAACTGATGGGTCAAAATCTTGTAAATCCTTCCATCTGATTTTTCAATCAGTTAACTAACCAATCAAACCATAGCCCAAACGATATCTCCCTTTTCACATTTTCGCATCTGATCCACGAGCATTCTAAAGGGAAACTAACAAAATCATAACCTAAAGCTCTGTCCCGTTTAATGTTCTGATCTACAAAGGAATTTAGGGGGGAAGCAACCTACGATCTATGACTGTCCAAAAATAAAAAAGATAGAGTCTAACTAATTTGTGTAAATTAAAAGATGGTTGTTCGTTACAAGAACTAACAAGCAGAGGCTTTAAATATTGGCATATCATGGCTTGGTCTTGGTTGATGGTGCATCCACTTAAGCCTAGACGTTCCAGGGTTTGATTTTTTCTTTTACAAATTCAAATGTTACCTCAATTTTCTTGTAGAAAGAGTAGATATCATCTATGTACTCAACAACTGCAAGCGGATCATTCCTATCACAGGCGTCAATGTCCATAACAGGTTCCTCCACATCTTCCATTTCAACTTCGTCCTGACAAACATCATGAATGATGTTATGCCGAATATGTAATTCATGAGTAGATAAAATGACAAGTTAAAACACTTACTATCCTATCAATTTCGTCAAGCATTGCTTCAGTATGCTTCACAAATACTGGAATTGCATTGTCACTGGAATCCTCGTAATCATGAATATTTACGATAGCACAATCCAACGGGTAACTCGAGGTAGGAGCTAACAGATTCTGTTTCCTAGTTCCCTAGGATAATAGGGCAAACAGGTAAGCATTCGATGTTTATTTCAAGAGAAAAGGGAGTAAAAATAATTGTAGTAAGGTAAATGATGAGAGAGTACTTGAGGGTAGTGGCCAACGGTGTGTGACGAACACTTGCTGAATCAAAGAAATAAAAATTGAATGAACCTTGATGAATATATTGCTATGATTCTTAAATATAAGGAGATTGATTTAAAATTGAAGCATAATATACCGGGAAAGATCTAATTTGTTGACGAGAGAATCCATAATATTGTGATTGATGTTGCTGAGAGGCAGCCGGTGATGGACAGTGACACCACCCTCCATTCTTGAACAGCCTTTGTATTGTAATTCAAGAAAAGAGAAAATGAAAATTAATCAAATCAAAAACCTCCATAAAACGAAAAGAATAACTAGCTAACCTTGAACGTTTGAGGAGGCTATGAGCGGAATCTGAAGCGGAAGCACATGATTTTCCTTTGAGCCCTCCATTTGCTGAACCATAAATAAATAAGAAAAATTGGACAAAGAAAAAAAAAACAAGATCCATAAAAAGAATAGCAACAAAAATCAAGAAGAGGTTCAGTCGCTTACTCACGCAGGAATAGGGGCAGCAATAGGAGGAGGAAGAAGAAGAATTGAATCTGAATGAGTGACAGACAGCACAGCCAACACTGAAAATAAAAAAGGAATGATGTAAAAGCAAATTTTAGACGGAGATGTCGGGTTGGCCTCGTCACACTTCATTGTTTAAAACTAACGGCTACTAAATACTAGCCGTTGGATCCCCTTCGGTGTCACAAACACAACCCCAACCCAACGGTAATATATTATATTCCTTTCTCACCAATTCGACTCCCTTCAAAATTATATTTGAATATTTTTTATATAATAATGAAAAATATAAAACAAAAAAATTCATGTAATAATTTTTTTTTTAAATTACAAAAAGTGGTTTTAAATAATATAATTTCCATACATTATTTCTCACTCTTTCATGAATATGTTCTCATTTTTTTAACAGTTCATATAAATCATTCTTAAAACTCAAAAAACTTGACTAAGAAGTAAAATATGATATATTTAATATCCCATCTAAAAAAATATTAGTGCTATAAACTAGACTAAATACATCTTTTATATCAGTATTAGTTAATAAAATAAAAAATAGTGATTTCATTACATATTGACGTGTTTCTACTATAGTGCTTGGATCAATTTTACACTATTCATTTTGTTAAGAATAGTTCCAAGAATATATTATTTTACCTTTTATACTGAAAAATATGAAATCAATTGAATGTTTTTAGAATTTATTATGGTCGATTTGGTAAGTTTGATTCTTAAGAAAATTTATTTTTATTAGATTGCAATGGAAATTAGATTTACCACAAGGGTCTCTACATAGTTAATAACACAATAAAAGTTTTGTTACGTTTCTCAAGTACTTTTCATTGATAAAGCTTGTAGGTAAAAAAAAAGTTACGATGAGACTTTTTAGGGAATGATATAATCAAATAGAAATTGTCATGTCTAACTAATAACTTTCACGTAGCATAACTTTATTTTTTTATACCTTTATAATATGATAAATTTTAAAGAAATTGTTCACTCCCTACACATTATGACAAGAAAAAAGAGAATTCATGGCAATCAAAATTAATCTGAAAAAGACTAATGACAGCATTATCTTTCATTGAAGCAACCTTAGAGTTTGTTAGACCAGGTGTCATTAATTCATTGTATAAGTGCATATCAAGTCTACTGCTTAGTAGCGATAACTTGGAACGGTGTAGTCATCAACCAATTTACACATTTGAGTGACTTTTTCTTTTATTTATTTATATTATATATAAGAAACTTAATCTTTTAATATCTTTTCAAATATGTATATATATTTTTTAAACAAATTTTTTTTATTATTAGTCTTCTTTTTATTTATATAGCAAAAGTTTCTTTAACCCAAGTATATGTTATTAACACTATTATTTTAAAATTTTATTTTTTATCTTAATAAAAATAGCATTATTTAGAATTAGTTTTTTAATAAATTATCATAATCTAGTCTTAAACATTTTTAAAGTGATAAAAATTTATTTGTATCATAAATATGTTAAATGATAAGTTGAATAACTGATTAGGTATTTATTATTATTAAATTATTTTTAATATTTTATTATTTTTTAAATTTAATATTGGAAAGGTAAAAATTGTCACGTTCACTACGCCAAACAAATTCACTACCTCTCAGACGCGTTTAACTTCTTCCCAGCGAGAGAGTCTCACTCCAAAGCCAAGATGGTTAACTTCCATATCCTCTCTCTCTCTCTCTCTCTCTCTCCCCCCACTTACGTCGTCGTTTTTGCCTGTTTGCAGTCTTAAGTGAAATTTTAGAAGAACTCCAATTTACTCTTCAAGAAGCGTTTGATTGAGAGACACATTTTAGTAACCCTTTTCTTTCTCTCACACACACATGTTCAAACACCTTTCACCGTTCAATATGCTAATAGAATGAGTAAAAATAGGTGAAGAGTGAAGGACAAATCAGGAAAAGTGTTGTAATTATTGAGCAGTAATGGAAGTGGATAAAGAATGGGCGCTTCTTTTGAAGTTGAAATCAAAGTTTTGGTTAGTTTCCAATGAGCTCTATTTTATACTTGTTGGAATTTTGAATAGCATTACCTTACATTTTAATGAGTTTTGCAAGTTCAGGTATCCTTGCTTCTAAGAAACAAGACATTGAGTTAATTGCAGTTTGCCATGGAATTTTCGCAGAGGTTGATATAGTACGAGCTTGGAGGATGTTTTATGGATCTTTTAGGTTTTATTTTGGAGTTCTTCATAAACACTTTCTCCTAGCAAGTAATCGGGTTAGGATGAATTTGTAGGTGAAGCCTTTTGTCATTCAGATTTTCTTGCATATGCAGGCTAAGGATGCGGCTTTATTCTATTTTTTCCTCTTTTTCCTTGCATACTATGATGCTTTGTTACTATATGAGCTTTGGATGTCTATTGGAGATTGACCTTCGAAACTAAAATTACGTGTACTTGTAAGATTGTTACTTTGAGGATGTAGGTTTTGATCGTTTGAAACATTAAAGCATTATTTTTTCATGACTTAATACCCTAACTTTGATGGAGTACTGATAAACGACTATTTGAAAATATTATTTTTATTTTTAAATTTTGAAGGGTTTATTATAATCCTTTTTATACAGTTTTTTTACAATCTTTTTGTATATTTGATAATTTTTTATTAGTGTTGAAGAACATCCCCCACCGGGGGATGCAAGTGGCTGAGAGGCTTGTTCATGAAGTACTCCTACATCGCCTTTGTGAGAGTTGGGTCCAATGTGGCCCAAGGGAACAACAACGCTAGCAAGCGAATGCTGGGTATTCTTGTGCATGTGGGTACTAATCTACGTTCTATTTTGTTTGTACACCCATTCGACCTCCGGAGAAAAAGATGGTGTGGAGATGGGAAGAAATTTGGATATCACGGAAATCTTAAAAGAAAACTGAATTTGGATTTTTCAAGTAGTTTTTTTTTGTTTTAAATATTGATATTTAAATAATAAAATATCAAAAATAATAATGACTTAATAATAATAAATTAAATTTTTGCTTAAAATAATTTAATTGATAGGAGGGATTATTTTTTAATAGTTTTAAAATATTAAAGATTAAATTTTAACAAATTTTTTTATAAGAACTAAATTAAAAAAGTGTAACTATTTTAAGAATAAAAACATACTTATATATTATTTTTATTATAATTAGAAAAAGATAAATAATGTGCAGGGGAAGGGAACGGTAAACAAATACATTGGTTATGAATCCTGTCATAAAATTCTTAATCAGAATCTCCTATTCTTTCTACTACTGCGAGATTCAATCTCTTTATATCTTTTTAAGCTATGTATTTGACATATTTAAATAATGAAAGCTTCCCTAACATCTTTAAGGTAGAAAATTAGTCTAAAAATATTAACATGTTTTTTCTATTAATGTTAATCCAAGGCAACAATTTGAAAAATATTACAAAAATCATGGCCACGTGTATTGCGAAATTTGTTATTCTAATTTTGATTACAAGAGCAATAATAGGCATAAATACTCACACTAAATGAACTTCAATCTCAAAATAGAGGATGAAATTGTGTGAGAGTAAAGTAAAAGCGAGAGAGAGAGTACAAGAAAGAAGATAATGAAAATTTTATATATGATTATGGACTTATGGTGTGCTTGTACTTATTTGTCACCTTATAATAACACAAACTATTGTATTTATATGCAAACACTTAATTTAGGTATTAAAATAACATTGCGATCCAGTTATTGAAAGATCTAGTAAGAAAGAGAAAATTTTGTTATTTTTGTGAAATCCTACAAAAAAAAATGGTATGTAAAAGGATAAATTTTTCCCTCTTTTATACTTGACGCTTTAATAATTGAAAAAGTTCTATTTCATTAAATTGACATTTTATTAAAAACAAACTTAAAATATAATGTTGAGACTAAAAAGTTTTAAATGTTTTGATAAACAATTATTGTCAATTTATTTATAAAAAAATAAGTAACATTTTTACTCATTTATTAGTTATGATCTTAATTTCTCTTTTCTTTTTTTTTCTTTTTTTTTTTTTATAAAAAGGGTTAATTTATAATGGATGCCAAAAAGTTCGTTTTAAGGCAAAGCATGCATTGACAGTAGTTATATATATACATGAATTTTATTTGGGCGCACAACGTTTTTGAACTTTTTGACACTTAGTTATTAATATATATATATATATATATATATATATATATATATATATATATATATTATTTACACTCATTTTTCATTCCTTATCAATTGTCAAGTAAGTAAAAAAAAAGAAAAAATAGTTTGAACTTTTCTACTTTAAAAACAAAATTATATTATTTAATTTTTTTTCCTTTTCTTGATAATAGGATACAACTATTTTTTAAAATAGTTACTATAAACTTTAATCCTATTAATGAGTAACAAGCTTCTTGTTGCAAGTTTAGAAAAAATAAAATTTATTTAAATCTTGAATTCTAGTTTTTTTTTTTTCAAAAGTTGAAAATGATTCTGGCTAATGATAACAATTTTTAATATTACTATTTTATTTTATTTTATTTAAAATTATAAATCTTTAATGATTTTTTTTTTGTGTTTCTTTGTTAAACTAAACTTTATCTAAATTTATGACAAATTCTATGTTTTTATTTTTTCAGTCAATTTCTATATTATAAATAAAAATCTATTATTTGCGAAGTAAAATATTTAATAAAACTAATTTTCTTTACAGTTTGTTATGTGTATTTTAAGATTAAAATTAACTTAAAATAATATATGAAATGTATTTTCTTTCCTTGCAATAATTTTATTTTTTATTAGTTTCATTCTAAATTTTAGATACTAAAATTATTTCTGAATTTTTTTATTATTTTATATAGATTCTTAAGTTTTTTGTGTGTATTTATTTTTACACTTATAAAATATTATTTTAATTATTTTAAAAATTTCAAACCTAATTTTAAAATTTTTATCTCTTAAAACAATTTTATAAGTATTGATTATTGACATTTAATTAAAGAAATTTTGTTGACACTTCACGATAAAATTATTATTTTACAATAAATTATATGGTAAAATTATTTAATAAAATTATTATTATTATAAATAAATTTAGAGTTTATATTAAGAGTCTTATTTTTTAAAATTATTATTATTATTATTATTATTATTAATTATTGATATTTAATTTAATTTTTTTGACATTGTATGATAAAATTATTATTTTAAATAAATAATATTTTTAAATTATTTAATTTTATTGAATTTTTATAATTTTACTTCATATTATTCGTAATAAAAAAATTAAGTTAATTTTTTTAAAATATATTATTTAAAACAGTTTTATTATATATACAATTATTTATAAAAATATTATTTTTAATTAATAAATTAAATTATATTTATGATAAAATAAAATATTTAATCATTATACAGACTTCTAAATTAGTTTAAAAATAAAATTATGCTATTGATAATTAATAAATTTTATAAAATAATAAAAAATTAAATTTATGGAGCAGAAAAGCAAATAGCACTTTAAAATTAATTTGAAGTGTCTTATAATAATAATGTTTGTTATGAAAAGGTAATTATTGTTATAATGAAAATAAGTTATTTTTAATTTACCTTATTTTGCATGACATTGCCATTATAAAAATTGTTTATTATTATTTAATTGTAGTGTAAAAACTGACTTTTAATTCATGATATTCTGTATGATAGTGTCACATTTATTATTGTTGTTGGTTTAATCATAGAATATTATTTTTTAAAAAGTTTTGTTTTTCTTTTCTTTGTGTTCGATTAATAGAAGCTACTAAACTGAAAATAAAAATGAAGAAAATTTCAAATTGAGAAGGATAGTAAATGATCAATGTTAATACTTAACGAAAGAGTAGCTAAAACTAAAATTCTAATTTTTATTTATTATTTACTTAAAATTTTGCTACCAAAACTTGTTAATTTAGGATTTGGCTATAAATATAAGTAAAAGTAGCGTGAGAGGAAGTGACGGAGGTCAACTTGTTCTAATCTCTTCCTTTTGTTCAATCATTTATCCTCGCCGTCACTTCCACCGTCGCTGGCGTCATGTTCTAGAAGACTTCTATTTCTCAGGTTCGCTCTCGTTAACATTTTTTTTGTTTCGAAAACTCTGTTTGCTTTTGGCTAACTGTGTTGTCTGGTGATAGATTAGAGATTGCGAGGATAATATTTGAAAAGAGTTTTCTCTCGTTGAGAGAAGCCGCGTTGTTCCATCTATGGAGATAGATACAAGTTAATACTTAGGATAGAAACAAGTAGTTACATTAGATACGATTACAAACGCTTGCTTTATTTGATAGCAAACGTGTCTGATGGGAGAAACTCTCCAACTTGTACACATTTTGATTTCGTGATTAAGCTTCGGTTCATGGTTCGGCCTCAATACTTACCTGCTAATGATTGGGTGGATCTGTTATTGGGATATAGGCCTAGGGTTTCCACAGCCAAACCAGTCAACATCAAGTTAAAAGAGAAAGAAATAATGATTAAATCTTATTCCTCCTGTTACAGCCAAAAACTAACTTAATATAGCACAGGAACCCTAAGTAAAAACTACAGTTGGCATAAATAGTAATCTTATATGCAATGTCCCAAACAGAAACCCAGCATTAAATCTTTAGGGAGTTGTATAGTTTACAGAGGCAATCTCCCTATTCCACATGGTTGGTTTCCTTGTTTAAGCTGTATGATTAGTGAACTTCTGGATTTCTATTATGGAGGCTGTTTATCTAAAACTAAAATGTATACTCCTTAAAAGTGTTTGGAATTTTCATGATTGATATTGTTTTAATAGAGTAAATGCAAATCTACCAATTATATGATCTTTAGTGATATTAACTCCTACATTAAAACAGATTGATATTACATGCACAGATAGAGGAAACATGGTGCCAACTATAAAGAAATTTGTCAACTCAAAAAAAGATTAAAAAAACTTACAGAAATTTGTGGGTGTAAACAATATCAGTTTCACACAACACAAAAAAAAAAAAAACTATAAATATTAACAAAACAAATCTAGTTGCGCAGGCTTCTAAGTAATGAAGGTCTTATTCTTTGAATTACTGTGGTTCTGTTCTATTGATTTTGTTACAGCACTTACAGCAACAATTCTTAGTTTTTGTTTGCTAGTGACAACATACATAATATATGCTAATATGTTCACTTTTTCTTTTAAAGATAAAAGAACATGGTCCCTAAAATGCAGAAAAATTACGCTCACTTGCTCTAAGCTTCAAGCTAGAGAGATATAGTTGAAAGACAAGGGTCCTCTAAAGTGAGCAAGTTAGGGTGTATCCACCCTTCATTCAAATTAAAGTGCATACTAATCTTTACACCCATACTTGCTCACTTCAGAGACAATTTTACTTTACAGGAACTTTTTCTGCAGTAGAATTAGGTCGATTTTGACAATCTAAAATAATTGTCTCCTGTAGGAATCAGGAGGAGACTTAGATATTAAAGGGAATCGTACAAACAAATAATTCGTTATTGTCAGAAGTAACTACTATATGCAGACGTGAAGACAGTCTTATATGATGACTGAAGCTGCCAACCTAGATAAGGAGAATAACACCATTACCCATCAGGTATGCTAGGCATACATGTTTTTGAGAATGGGAAGGGAGTTTCAGAAAATATATCTAGTAGGAAACAAAAACAGAAATATGGTGGATGTAGTGACTACTTTATCCCAGAAATATTTAATTCATATGAAATGATAAGATTTGGCAATCTAGATTAAGTGTCCATGCTTTATTCACCTGCTCCATTTTGTCAAAGTGTGACAACAGGAGAAGTTTGATTGCTAATTCTGCTTCCTTTCCTCTATGAGGTAAAAATAACCAAGAAATATTCCTTGTAAGACCTATATTATTAGAATAAATAGGAATATATATTTAATATTTATATAACAATTATTCAAAGATCTAGCTGAGTTATTTTTCTTTTTCTCTTCTCCATCCAATCCGTGAATTTCAAACTAGTATGAGAGTCATACCATTCACCATGACCAATATCAATGAAACCTTATCTTACAGAGTAGATTGATTAAATAGACCACATGACATCATTGAGTTTGGTCAAAAACCAAATTCTCAGGAATATTATTTATTAATAGATTTCTTTTAATAACTTATTTTAAGATTCTTTTGGATTTTCTTTTATCCTGTTTTGCTAAATTAAAAGTCATGTCATCTACTTTTCTCACTAGTGCCTTTAGTGGTCTTCTCTGTTCATGACCAAATCACTTTAGATAATTTTTAGGTTTTTTTTTTTTTTTCACTATAGGTGCTACTCCAAATCCTTGTGTATACAATAATTTCTTATCCTGTATTTTGTTTGTATGACCACTCATTTATCTTAGTATTTTCATTTCTCTCACTCACCATTTTTTTGTGTTATTCTTTTAAGGTCTAACGTTCATTACTATATATAGGATAACCGATTTTATTGCAGTACGATAAAACTTTCTTTTCAGTTTGATAAGTACTTTACAATGACTGATGTCCATAATTGCATTTGCTGTAATTTTTCAAAATATGGAACTTTGATATGTATCCTCTTTTTTGGCAATTTTCCCTAGAAAATTTTTTCCTTCGCCATTTGCAATATTCATTGGTTTCCTCCTTTTGTCTGCCTCTTTGTTATCATGCTTACATCCCTATTTATACTGCTTTTTGTGATCATCAAATTTAGACATTTTGTGACTTCATTTAATGAAATAAGGTTTGATTGTTGTTATAGTGACTTCATAAACCTTAAGCCATTCTTGACTCATCTATATGATCTCTAAACTTGATACATGAACATTAATACCCAAAAAAGGTGTGTGAATCCTCATTTGTCAATTATAGAGCATGTGGTTTACTTTGAAAAATTGTTCCAGAAACATCATGTTTCCTTTGCATAAATTATAGGAAACTTTGGTTTCAACTTTTTTTATAAAATTTTTAATTTGACCACTATTCTGTCAACTACATGCAACCTAATACCTTGCTTTTCATGACAGCTGGATATGATTCAACAAGGTATAGATTCTAAATTTTGTGAGCATAGTCTGAGCAATTTTAAAATGGACTTGCCTAATCGTGATAAACAACTGACTGTTGCTGTGAAGAAGACAGCATTGAGAGATGTGCAGAATGATAATAAAATTGTGGTGCCAACTGCTGTTGGAAGCTCTTCATTTTTAAAGGATAAGGATCCTGGTATTGATTCTAATAAAGTTTCTGGCACCAAGAGACCCTCATCTGACTACCCAGTGAATCACCATCTCCAACAATCTCCAAGCAGTAATGCTGCTAATGGACATCTTGTGTATGTACGTAGAAAATCAGAAGCAGAATTGGGAAAGAGCACTGCTTTTGAAAATCCAAGTATTAATGCTTATTGTCCACATTCCAGGCAACTTTGCTGTGAAGAGCAGACTGCTCAACCAAAATCTCAGATAGGGGAACCACCTCAGATAAAGGAACCAAAGGTTTCTAGTTTTCCTGCATTTTCACCTTTTCCTCTAGCTTCTTCAATGAACTCATCTGGAAAGCCTTCAGTTTCTATTTCTCTTGGGAAGTCTGCCACAAAGTTAGCACAAGTTGAGTCCAGTTATGTGATAGCTTCTTCTGGCCCTACTACCATTGGTAATCCAAAGGGATTAAAAAATTTGCACTGGGAGGAACGATACCAACAAATGCAGATGTTTTTGAGGAAATTGGACCAATCAGATCAAGAAGATTATATCCAAAGTATGTCCAGAAACAATTAAATAATCCTTCAAATATTTTTCTATGAAGGTCTTGATATTTTTATGCAGCTGATATTGTCCTTTGGCAGTGCTTCAATCCCTGTCCTCGGTTGAACTTAGCAAACAAGCTGTTGAGTTAGAGAGGAGATCAATTCAGCTTTCATTGGAGGAAGGTAATGGAATTGTTGTTTCACATGTTTCTTTCTTTATAGTCATGGTATTAGAGTTGATGCCTACTCAATGTATATTGGATTTGGGGTTTGTAATTAGGCATTAGTCTTATGATAATTCACTATCAATCGTGCTTGTGGTAGTTCAATTAAATAGAGTTAAGTTTTCAAATTATTTTGATGTCATTTATTCCCCCCTCCCTATCTTACTTCTGCCCATATTTTATGCTTAGGCTTTAGAGAAACATCAGAACTGATATACTGAATTTTTTGCTTATTCATTTTTTGTTTTTGTTTCTTAGTAGCATTAAAAAAAAAAGACAAGCTTCAACAGTGGGATCGGATCCTCTCCCTCTCCTCAAATCACAATTGTCCATTTCATCAAGATTGTAAAGCTTATAAAAATCAAAGTGAAAACAAACATAAACCCTTAGAAAAACAAAATGTGGCATTGTTGGTCTGAACGTAGGTCCAAACCCATCCAACCCTCCACTGAGCCACCCGTGTTCTGCAGCCTGAGAAATACCTATTCTCCCACCTTCACTGGACACCCACTAGTCACAACACTGTTTTACACCCCTTGTGGTAGGGATCATACATAGTAGTTAATAGTGCACAATAGTGGCGCTATCATGGCAGAGCAGCTCCTGGCGATGACACAAAGCAAATAGTGTTGTGGTTTTGCGTAGCAGGAATAGCAGCACAAACCGCAGCTGCTAACTTATGCAAGGCTAAACTTCCAAATTTACACTCTCTTTCTAAATGTTAGAAGGCTTTTATGGAGGGCAAGCTTGGGATTTCGGCCCTCTTTTACACTGCTAGTTTTCTGTACCTTGCTTTAACAGCCTTGAAGTTGAACCCTAGTGCTCAATCTCTGACAATGTCCCACGCACTTTGCAGCGGCTGACAATTTTCCGGCCCAAATCTGATGCAAGTCATCATTTTTGGCCGAGTTCCAGCTGTCTTCTATCTCTGGCAAACTGACTACTTTCTGGTGAGAGAGCCTTTTTCCAGTGAGAGACCACTCTGTTTTCTGTTTTTCTTCTTTGTTCTTTTCTGATTTTCATCTATTAACCCCTTCAACTTAGGTGTAGAATAATCTATATTGGGTGTATTTCAAATCTTCACAATAGCGGCCATCTTGCTGTCTTTTATTCTGCAATGGTTTTTTTGGGGTTGGCCGTCTTGTGCCGCTATCTAGGATTGAATATTGTGAGATCATATGCAGATTCTGCCTTCCAGTTTGTACAATGCCAGATTCCCTGTAGGCGGCTCCCCTGTTGGTGTTGGGAATGTCATGAGCCGTGGCTGGTTAAGCCAACGCAACACTGAACTTTCTCTAAAGGAGTTCAAATTTGGGCCATGATTGTAATCTATAGCACTTTCGGATATATGTTCCTTCTTGACACAGTGTCTTGCTCATTTCTTCCTCCTTCCGCTCGATGTACAACCTTCATTTCTGCTCCTCACTGCAAAAAGGCTCTTTGCCTATAACTTTGATGGTCTGCATTATTGGATGCAGTGAGGAGGGGAAAGAGTGGCAAAGCCACCATCACGAAGCAATAAACATGAAAATTTGATAGACAGTTGAGCTTCCTTCATTGTGTTATACCATGCTTTGATCCACGGGAGGGATACCGAGTGTAAAATTTTTTGCGGGAGTGTCATACAGCATTTGAGACACACTTGTATTTTTTTATTTCCCAGCCATTAGATAGCCTACGCTTGTTTTCACTTTGACTTTACAAGCTTTACAATCTTAATGGAATGGACTGCTGTGATTAAGGATGGAGAGAGATGGAGATAAAATAGCACCAGGATCTGATTCTTCCACAGTACAATTTGCATATATCATGCTTATGGTATAATTACATTTTGTCATGGTTACAGCCCCGATCTGCACATGCATCCATATCCAAGAAATACTCAGCAATTGATTGTTTTTTAGTTTTGGCAAAAAATGGCAAACGCTTACACATAATTTGAAGCTGATGATTTTTCTCTAACATGTTGTTCACCATTATGACAGCTAAAGAATTGCAGCGTGTTGCTGTTTTAAATGTTTTGGGAAAATCAGTGAAGAAGTTCAAAGTGCCAGCAGACCATGACGAATAATCAGACAAGTTGAAGACATCAACATTATCTTCCTGCCCTTTCGTCTGCAGTAAATTTCCACAGGCAGTTAAATTTTTCTGATTGTTTATTGTGGCTAGTGTTTATGCTGATTGCTTTATAATGTTCTGGTTGACTAAGAAAGTGTCTAACACCTCTATGTTTATGAAAATAAAAAACGGGGATTAATTGCCACCTATGCTTTTTGTAGGCTACCCTTGTTTCTTTCTGACCATCCTTGCAGTTCATCAGGAATTGCATTCTCTGTATATATGGAAATATTGGGTCCTTACCGCAGGATGCAGTACATCCTTTGATCCTTCCTTGCGTACGGAAAACGATCTATAAGCCTTAGAGGTTGAATGCCAGCCTTACCCATGTTCAGCCCTTGCGTGATTGCTTGTGCTCGAGTAATGAAGTACACGATAACACGATATAAAATATGATTTTTAAATTTAATATTTAATTATAATATATTTATATTTATCTAGAATAAAAGCCTTTATCAAATTCATTACATGAGAAAAATACTTATTTATCTAGATTAAAACATTTAAGAATAGAGACAAAGACAGAGCTTACCATTTAACTTTGTTATGAGAAAATTAATTGTAAATTAGGCTAATTGATCCTAATGGGTCCAAAACGTGAACAGAACCGCTTGAGTCTCATTTGAGAAGCTATAAACAAGGATTGGAATCGAAGTTTTAGATGAAAGAATTCATTTATTTTTTTAAAACTTTTTACAGAAAATTTGTTCTTTAATTTATAGTTTAAATATATTTTAATTACTTCTAAATATGATTTATTTTAAATTATCTATTAAATTTTTTATTTTAATATTTAGTTAATTTTTTTTCAATTTTATATTTATTGTTAATTTTTATTAGTTAAAGTAAATTATGAGTTACGTTATTATTTAACTGATAAAAATTAATGTCAAATATAAAATAAAAATTAATTAAACAATAAAATAAAAAAATTTAATAAATAATAATTTAAAATAAATCATATTTAGAAGTAGTTAAATATATTTAAGTCTTAATTTATTTATTTTTTTCTGCTATAATTTCTTCTGCAGTGAATTTTCATGATAACTTCTCCAGGCTAGGCTACTTTTTAACACTTCAACAATACAATTTTTAACATTACAAAACATATATATATATATATATATATATATATATATATTTATTTATTATTAATCATTTTAATTCTTAAAGTTTAAAAAAATTAATTTTAACTAGTCAACTTTATCTTTTAATTGATCAAGGAAAAAAAGTTATAGAATTCCAAGACTAAATTAAATTATTTATTAATGCACGAGACTAAATTGATAAATAGGAAGGTCAAAGCCAATTTTATTTTATTTTTGGTAAAGAGTAAAATATCATTAGTACTTGAAAAATTTAGGATAAAATTATCATATTCATTTTCCAAATATGAGATGGACAATCAATTTAATCCTTTTTTTAATATTAATTTAATACTGAAAATTCACTACAGTAGTCAATGTTTTCATTTTTGAAAGACAAAAATATTTTTATTTCCAATGACCAAAGTAATATTTTAGTTCTTTTTGTAATGTCAACAATTAAATCGACCAGAGAAACCAATTTCGACGTTTTAGTCGATCAAAATGTCACCAAACTAGAGTTTCTCTTGAAGGACAACTATATTATGGGGGTACCATTCTCAAAAAGTACAGTAACAGAGACGGAGGAAAAGTGAGGTCTACAAAATTCACTATTCGCTAAGGTTGCAAACTCGAAGATATGGATTATCGAACATAACATATCGGGACCAGTATGATTTATATTTCGAAACAGCAAGATTCAACCACGGCTTGTAGTTTCCGTTGTAGTGAATGACAGCGGCACTCTCTATTTCTGTTAGGTTCAGAGCCGGGTCATAGCCAAGTCCCAAAACGTGCCAGCCTCGATCCAGCGGATAGGTCAGATTATAAAAGGTGATTAGTCCAGGGGGTAAGGTTCCAAGCTTCCAGAGGGTTCTATCCTCGTTCTGCAGAGAAAAAAAAAATAATTCTACATCTGATAAGAAGAAACTACACACGCACAAAACTGCAAGACATGGTTTTCTGGTATTAGAAATTGAGACCTGAACAATAAAATAAACATTGGGATGATGCACACTGTTATGAGTTGCACACTGAGTAGAATAAGATGCTCAATGTGGTACTTAAGCCTTAAAGTTCTCCCACCTAATGGACTAATCTTTTGAGTTGGGCTCCCTTCATATGCTTAAGTCATAACATTTGTTGTTCTAATAGGCTAGATTAAGGCACAATGTGCTGAATACTCATAGGTGAGTGGAGCAAAGGGGAAAGGGCTAGCCACCATGGACACAGGCTCCTCTTAAAAGGGTGCTGCAATGTTACAAGTTTCCATATTGAGTAGAATAAGATGCTGAATCTGGTACTTAAGCCTTGAAGTTCTCCTACCTAATGGACTAGTTTTTTGGGTTGAGTTCCCTTCATGTGCTTAAGTTATAACACACTTGGGAGAATCTTCAGGCAACCAATTTCATAATATGATATTTAGCTGAAAAGTTGAAAATAATAAGATACCTCTGGACAACTATAAAAGGAGGAATAAGATTAGTGAAATTTACCATATCTTGCCACCGATGATATATTCCAGTGATGTTTCGTTTCTTCCACTCCTTCAAGTCAAAAATATTCATGCCAAATGCCCAGCCACAAGCCTCAGGACTGAAATTGTTGGAAATCAGTGGATTACTAAAGTTTAGGTATTTATCAAACCTATGGAAGCTCTCCTTGCATGTCTCTACAGCACCATTCACCATACCTTTCAAATCAATTGACCAAAGAGGTGTCAAATCTTTCTGCACTACAATGTCATCATCCAAGAACAAAATTCTGTTTAATTTTGGATAAACTTCAGGAAGGTAGAACCTTAAGTGATTTAGCATTGACAAATATTTAGGATTTCTATATTTTAGATTGTCAGAACCAACAGAGAGGGAGGAAGGATGATTGGCTTTAAAGTAATATTCCTTGATTCTTGCTGATTCTAGTTGACGTAGAACAGAACAATAAGAGGAATTCAGCCACTTGAAGTCATCAATATTCTGAACTTCAATGGTTGCTTTAGAAGGAGGGTTGATTAGAAACCACATTCTCATTGCTGCAAAATTCAATTTATCCGTCACTATATGGAATACATGCTTCTTGGGTTCCTTTGCATTCTGCACAGTAGAATTAACGACCACAGATGTAGCCAGTACATTATCAGAAAATATAGCATAGTGGTAAAGAGATGGATCTTCAATCTTTTCTTTGTCAAGATTTTCTTTCTTATGATAGCTCTGCAGGTAATAATCAGCGGCAAGTTGCAGAGGAAGGCAGTGCAATGGTCTAGGCACAGTTTTTGCAGCCAGCTGAATCAAAAATGCACTTCTTTTCTTCTGTATATTCACTCTATCTTCTGTTGATTGAAGCATCACCCTTAACTTCCTTGCCACCAAAAGGCAGTCATAAAGTTGGTCCTTTGCTATAGAAAGAACATGGCCCATAGCTTTTGCTTGATCAAGTGCCCTAGCAAAAGCAGTAAATAGAAACTTTGCATGAAAATTGAAAGAACCTAATAAGCCTCAGAAAGAAGACGAAGGAAAAATAAAAATACCCATGGTGAAGCTCAGCATCAGAACTGGCTTCTCCTATAGCTTGTTGACTATTTCTAGAGTGTTTGACAAGAGCTTTGTAAAGAATAGTTTTGTTCATAGATTTTGCAATGTTGGTATATGCTTTGGCCATTATTATTTGATCTCGCATGAGTTTCAGAGTTGAATCAGAATTTGGGTTTTCATATTCTCTCCTCCATATACTATACTTTCCCTTGATAGTCGTATCAAATCCTTCAGAGTGTTCCATTGCTGCTGATACAAAGTGATTGTCAGTTTCTGTGTCTTGCAGAATAAGTTCAGCTCCACGTGCTTGCTTTCTTTCTTGCCGCATTACCTAAGGGATTGGAAACTGTTAAAAAAACCCAGATCAACGGGACAAACACTCTCTTATTCTCTATCCAGGTTGGTGCTAGCCCTTTTTTCTAAGGGACCAATCACAAAGATAAATTTTTGAGGGAACCAAACACCAGAAAGATGTAAAAAAAAAATTAAAAAATATATATAGAAGAAATGGGATTAAAATTTTTGATACATTACAAGTAAAATAATAATATCTGATTAAAAAACTATAAAAACCATACACAAATTATATTAGTAAGACAAAGTGGCTCCCTGTTTCTATCATTTTTGTTTGGTGGAGTTTCAAAAGCAAAATTGGATTACTACCCTGCGCTTGATCTTCACTGGAGTCATTGATGAGGAACGGGGTGTTTCAATTCTGCTTTTGTGAGGATAATGTTCATCTGAGGAATGCTTGGGATTGTCCAAAAATCTTGAATCCATTTGAAATGATTCCATCAGTTCCTGTAAGTGTATCCGTATCAGTCTATCAGATCATGAAAATTACCAGACAGTGAGTGGTCAGAGTGAAAATGGCAGCTCAGCTAGGATTTCTCACACTGGAAATGAAAACAAGAAATGCTACCGAAGTATGTGGTTGTAGTTTATGTTTTCTGCTAGACATTAAGTCCTTCCAAATTACAGCAACCACCTGAACTGAAGAAAAAGATGAAATCAAACTAAAGTACCTGGGAGCTCTTTTGATATTCATTGTTTCCGTTATTAGGGTTTTCCCAAATCCAGGAATCAGATAAGTCCCTCATCTTTAACCTAGCCAGTCGAACATAGCCAGATGCATCACTGTATGTTGCAATTATATCAATATCCTGCATACAATCATTTCTAACTATATAAACATTATTGCTGGTTTTATTACATTGTAGATACAAAAATATAATAAACACTTTCTTTCTTCCAATAAATAATGATCCCTGGTAAAACCTTTTCATCGGGACGATGGCGGTTTCTAGTTGTAGAGATATCCTGTTCCTGCTTGCACAGCAATAGCAACACGGTAAAAATAACTATACGGGAAGACAAGTAAATGGGGCAAGTTAACCGTTGAACAACAACATATTGTATGATCAACATCTGAGATGAACACACCTACCTTGGCACGATGACATTGGTCGCAATCGTGGAGGGGCCAAGATCCTCTGTAGAAAAGAAGAAATCAGGTTTGGGAGGAGAAGGTGAGAAATAGAAAGGAAAAGCAAAGACGATAAGAATGGAGTTGCTACTTGGTTGTCGAAGAATTTACACCATAACACAAAACCTGGCCACATAATTGAAAGAGTTAATTATTAGGGATTAAAAATTTTCAGAGATGGAATGCGTTAACCCTAAAAATCCATACCGAAAAGAAGAACATAAGTAGCAGTGGGCGTGGAGATATTCCAGGATAAGTCTCCATGCCAATTGGGATTGATTGAATCTTCAATCTTGTTTGAAATGATAATAATCACTGGTTACTACATTACATCATTTCATTAATTCCTTTATTTGCCATTTGGACTCTACGATCAGATCGGATCATCGCCCTTCCTCTGTTCCATTCTTCTTTTTCTGTTCGACTCTTCTTTCCACACTTCCGTCTATTCTTTCCCACAAAACCAAATTTTAACGAAACTAGCAAGTGTATGGCAAGAGTCTTTTTTTTTTTTTCCCTCAAAGGAGTACGTATAAAGGTTAATGTTGGGGTTTTCACGTTCATAGCTGAGCTTATTTATGTTTTTGATATTTTTTAAGAACAAATTAATTAAATAATATTTTTAAAAATTATTTTCTTGTCTAAAACTTTTTTTTTATTATGTTACCCTGAATTTCGTACGTGTCAAGTAATTTTTTTTTTTACTAAATTGACCTTTAGAAGATATGAAATCAGGGAATAGGATGTTGGTATATATATTAATAAGAGAAATAATTTTTAAAATATATTAATTAAATAAAAAAGCCAAATACGAAAACCTATACAAATTATAATAAATTTTATTTATAAATTGAAAAAATTAAATTTTAATTTTAATGGCTAAAAGACAACTATAACACTCGGCTTCTAAATAATTTTAGTATAAATAGATACGTGTTAACATTTATTTTAATACATTGTTTTCAATCAATTTATCAACTTAATTCATAATTTCAATAATCTATCTATATATTTAAAATTAACTATATCAACTTAGTACTACATATATTAATAATTAAATTTATAATTATTAAAATTTAAAATATTTAGAATTATTTATAAATTAAATTTAGCTGATATATATAATTTATTTTAAAAATTAAATAAATTTTTTTAATTTTTTATATTAAAATAATTATTTGATAAATGCTTAATAAATAATTTTTTTATATTTAAATTATGATTATTTTTAATTATATTTAAATTAAATTAATAAATAAACAATATATAATATATTCATATAAATCTGTACAATGCACAATATATTTACTAATTATTAGTAAATTTATATTTTTTATATTTATCTATTATTTTTAAATGAAATATTAGTTATATTTTTTTATTATGTAAAATTTTTAAAAATATTAATTAATTAATATTATATTTTTAATATTTATTTATAATTATTAAATTATAATTTTTAATTATTTTTGAACTAAATTAACTATCACGTTTCTAGTATATTTATTGATAATTGTTAAATTCATGTCTAAATTTACAGTAATGACTTATTAAATTAGATGATTTAGAGAATTTGAAGTTAATTTAATTAAAATACTAACTTTAAAGAGTAATTTAGTGAATCATTGTTGTAGTTGAATTTATTTATTTATTTTAAATGTTAAGGAGTAAATATTTAAGAAACTAAAATAAAATAAAAATTCTAAGAAAGTGTAATGAAATATATTTTCTATTTATATTATATTTTTCAATAAAAAAAGATGTTCTTAATCAACAATGGAGTCGTCGTTGGTGAGGGGCTAGCTCTGAGCCGTCCGGATCCTACAATCGTATATGCCTATAATTTTACGCATATGAAACTGGAATGCCGTTTCTTGAATGACAATAGAGTTGACTGAAGGATTTGCAGGTAGCTGAGCACAAGGCATAGAAATTGCTCTTACATAATGAATCTCAGAAACCTGCTGTAGTGTATCGTAGCAATTCAGTATTCGGGCAAAAGCAAATGGCAAAAGTTTTCTGTGATTTTCGGTTCCTTCTCTTGGTTGCAGCTGGCGTGTTCATCTATATTCAGATGAGGCTTTTCGCAACCCAATCAGAATATGCCGATCGCCTCGCTGCAGCTGTAACTCAATTCCGCTGCTATATTCTATATTTCCATAACTAGTGTGTGGTGGGTCAT
Organism: Abrus precatorius; assembly: GCF_003935025.1. Classification (NCBI taxonomy): domain Eukaryota; kingdom Viridiplantae; phylum Streptophyta; class Magnoliopsida; order Fabales; family Fabaceae; genus Abrus; species Abrus precatorius. The sequence continues at coordinate 21,900,818 of NW_020874384.1, forward strand.
CAACATGATTGCAAATTCTTGTTCACAGATTGAATCTGAAAACCATTGTACAAGTCAAATGAGATCACTGATTGATCAGATTAGCTTGCAGCAAGGACGAATTGTGGCCCTAGAAGGTTTGTTTTTTCTTATTTAATTGTGGGATATCATCTTACATCGTTACATTTATCTCTGAATGCATGAATATCTTGGCTACTTTAAAATCTTGGCTACAATCCTGAATATTTGTGCTCATTAGTTGATGAGTGGCCCATGGCTGATCTATGAACATTATCTGACAATTCTGGAGGGGAGTCCCTTTTTTTTCTTCCTTAAAAAAATCTTGGATAGTGTAGTTGCTTGGTTGGGATTCCTAAACTTGCTGATGCAGTAGTATTACCCAAAATTTCTTTGAATAGGGTGGGGAGTAAAATGCGGATTGGCAAGAATATTGTGAAGCAAACCATAAGTCGATTTGCTGGGTTCTGAGCTGATGTTGATCAAACTAAACCTCTACTAGTGTTGTTCAAAGTCCGAGGGAGGACATTCAGGGTGGAGTCTAAGGGCCTCCATCTCTTGTGTCTTCCTTGCAGAAATTTGGACACTACCTTAAAGGTTTACTGGATAGCCCACTTGAGATGAAGGTTTATTGGAGGCAAGTATTGTTGCTAGATCAAGTACAATTTGTACAAAGGCCAGGTATCGTACCGTGGCTCATGCCATATGTGAGCTCTTATGGCTGAAACATTTACTTCAAGAGTTGCAATTTTGTAAGGTTGTTCCTATGGAACTAGTGTGTGATAACCAATCAGCCTTGTATCTCTCCTCTAATACGATTGTTCATGAGAAAACAGAACATATTAAGGTTGATTGTCACTTCATGAGGGAAAAAATTCTCCCTGGCATCATTAAAACTTCCTTTGTTTGCTCTTAGGATTATCTTGTAGACAATTCACTAAGTCTTTATGAGGTCCTTGGTAATGTACATTTGTAACAAGTTGGATGCATATGATATATGTGCTACACCTAGAGGGGGAGTGTTGAGATATTATTCTGATTTACTGAAGATTTGTTGTATAGTTTACTTATTTTTGCTGTATAGTTTCTGTAGTAACTTGATCCTAATCCGTAAACTTTAGGGATTGATTTAGACTTGTAAATAAATATAGTATATAAATCATTCAATAGATCTGTGAAAATTATTGTTTCAATATATGGAACCCTTTATGTAAGAATCATAGTGGCTTCAGGTCTTGATTACATCATATTGACAACTCTTTATGACACTTATATGACAATTTATGTAAGATTTTTATAGTGGGTCAGTTCAATACATCATTACTCTTTATGGGTACTTGTCTAAAGACTTGGTATTTTATATTCATGATGATCCATAAGATTTCATGATCAATTCACTTACATAGTCTCAAAGTATTATCTCAAAGCATTTTATGAATAACTTTAAGTAAGATCTCACAATCAAATCATTTATTTGATTTCATACGAAGTTATAGTTACTATTTTAAAGACATTATTATATTTAAATAAATAACTAAATGTGAAATGTATCATATTATTTAAATAAATAATTATGATACAAAAGATATGTTTAAAACATGAAGGTTTCTTGCACATACATAATCAATGTTGACATTGGTTCTTTGGAATGATTCTCAAAATGAAAGTTTCATGCCCAATAGAAGAGTCTATTGAGATGATCCATGATCCCCATAATTTCTATCCTCTGCATGGACAAGTTATCTCACATAATAGTATTTGAAGCTAGGAAGGGTGATTGGATTCTTTATAGAGCAGGTAATGCCTCCTTTTATGGCTAATCTGAATATTGTGATCAGCAGCCTGATCTTAAGATTTGGTATCAATGCCTGGAGATTTTCAGGGAGTGTTTTTGAGGATGCTGTGGTAGTTATTACTTTGGGTTTTTCATTGTAATTTCTATTTCTTGTTTTGGGCCTCTGGCCCCTCTATGTAACAAAACAAAAAAGTTTTCCTTCATTAATAATGTTAATAGTTGGATAGGTGAGCCAAGGCTTGTTAGCAGTTGTCATTTTGTTTTATTTATTTATTTTTCCTACATTGCATATAATATTTTTGTTAAATTAACTTGGGTTGTTGTCTTGGATTCTTTTAGAAGAGAGGAAACGTCGAGATGAAGAATGCAGACAAATGAAATCTCTTGTACAAGATCTTGAAAGTAAGCTATAGCCTGTAATAAGGTCTCTTTTTTGGTGGTTGGGGGTATTCATTTCTCTATCTACATAGCATGTGATTACAGTGGTGTTTGAAAAAGCTTTTATGGAAGTAACTTATGTTCTTCCTATAAACTCTTTTAGTTTATTTCAAAAAGCTCTAGGGTCAAAGTTGCAAGTAAGCTCTCATATGATAAGCTCTTGTTTAATAAGTATTTAATTAAGGTCCTTACCCAAATACATCCTAAATTGATAAGTAGTTGTTTTTGGCATTTCAGCTAGTTAATAGCCTTGGGTTGAGGAGGTGATGCAACGACCAAAATAATAAAAAAGAATCATATTCTTCTTGCATTTGTGGTAAGAACCCTAGCTAGTAATATTGCAGAAATGGAACTTAACCCCAAAAATCCAACAAACTGATATGAAAATTATAAACAGGGAAGTGGATACAACATCTACTGTGAGAGGGACTTGCAATCTACCCCTTCAAACCTTCCCCCTCTAAAGTTAAACTAACTGCCCCATTATTTCCATTATTTCATTGAAAGGGACAGATTCCCTACTTACACTACCAAAGTACCTTGTCATGGGTTTATATCTATCAGTACTCCACACACCCCCCCCCACCCCCCCCCCCCCCCCAAAAAAAAAAAAAAAAAAAAAAACACTCCTTGTTCTGAAAGTGAAGGACCACAGGAAAGTCTTTTAATGACTGAAGGAAATTCCACCATGGTCTTGTTGCTTGAAACATAAGACTTATAGTGAACCCTTGGTGGGGCAGGTAACTTACGGTTGGAATAAGCTTTTTGGGACTTCTTCAGTAGGGTTGATTTGGTGAGCAACTGTATACAAATAAATCAGCTGCATAACAATATGACTATTCATTCTTTACACAACATATGTGGCCATTTGCCGTTGTAGAGTCTCATCATTAAACTCTTCATTTGTATGTTCATGATCAGAAAAACTTTCCATATCTGCAATAAACTGTGGAATGCTGACTGCCTTATGCATCTTATACATCATATGCACTGCACATTGTTAGGTTCTTGTCAATACAAAAATATTTGGTGGTTCATCATGTCAGAATTGTTATGAACAATCTAATAATGAAGTTTTGGTGTATTAGATATTCAGGAATTTACCATTCTATTCTATATATAAACATTTCAGGAAAAGACCTGCAGAGGCTGATCAATAAAGTGCAGGTTGAGATGAAAGTTTGCAGTCTGCTGAGTTTTCTATAACTCTTTCTAGAGTTTATTATGAGATTCTCTGTGCTGAACGTTTTAGGTTCCAGTGGCAGCTGTTGTGATCATGGCATGTAATCGTGCTGATTACCTAGAGAGGACTATTAATTCTGTATTGAAGTATGCATTATATTACAACATATTTTGTTTTCTAATCTCTTATACTTGGTTATCAGCTATTATTTTGTCCAACTGAGTCATGATCTATTTATTTTTTCAGATATCAAAGGCACATTTCTACAAGATATCCTTTATTTGTATCTCAGGTATTTTATATGTTTTGACATCCGGTCTGTGCGTCTGGCTTGCATTGAATGAGTTTTTGTTGACAGTTTCTTGAAAATGCATATAGAACATAAGTATTTAATTGTGGTGCTTTATGTTTATTCAGGATGGATCAAATCCAGATGTTAAAAGTAAGGCTTTGAGCTATGATCAGTTATCATATATGCAGGTATATACTTTATACTTTGAAAATCAGCGCAATATATTTATACACTCTTATTTTCCAAGGCCAATTACCTTTTTGTTTTGCATATTAAGAACATGTGTAAATTGACAGTCTGCCAGAATTCTGAAGATTGTGGTAAATTAGATAATGATTACTGATTTGCTCTTTGATTGAATGTAATGTAACTATATAGTTAGATATTTGTGTGCAAGCCAAGATGCACAATTTCTCAAGTACTCCGTTTCTTCAGTCAAATTGGATAATGGAAAAACAGAAGCGTTCCACTTCCAACATGGGTTATCATATATATTGCATTCATACATAAATTTATTATTATTATGTGTATGTGTAAGAAATTAAAAATCACAACTTTTTTTGTACATATCTTTTACTAAAAAAATAGCATATATTAATTACTCCAAAAAACCCTGATCTTAACCTACAATGTTTGTATATATTGGGGCTTATGGCCAAAGTCAACCCACTAAATATAAGGCTTAAGAAAATCAGGGTTATATTATGTGCTAAATGAGGTGGGTTGTGGGCTATAACCCATATTGATAGGTCTACTTCCAGTGCAACCATTATAGCCTGCATCCTATCTTTTTGACTTTTTGCACGAGCCCTCTAATTTGAAAATACCTTTCTAGCTTCTGAATCTACCTATAAGTGCCTTCCCTTGAGAACATTGGCACATCCAGTTCCTCCATTTGTCTGCTGATTCATCTCAACTTGTCCCTACCAGATTCGCCTCCTTCCACTCCTGTGCAAGTTGAGTGGTGATGAACCTCCCCTTGGTAATGTTTTATAGTAACTTTTTGAAGTGTAATCTCCATCATCACTTCTAATTGCTGAAATCTCTGGTCTTGGGCTTCAAATCGCCATTCCAGGATTTGCATAGACCACTGCTCTGGGCCTCCATCAATCTTTCCAGTGAATCAACCCTCCCTCTTGTGATACCCACAGCTCCTTGATGGAGCTCTGATATAGTTGATAGAAATGGTATCAAGGTCGAAGGGAAAAATAAATTTATTGCCAAGAGTGATTACAATGGGTTGCTGAGTAATTTGAATGACCCAGCTCACTCCCAAGTTCTCCAACGACAATTTGGATATACTTCCACAGTCCTTATCATCCTCTATTTATTCTTCTTGCAACTAGCTAAACTCTGCCTCTCCTTACTGACTTTCTGATAGTTATAGTACAATGAAGGTGGCCCTTAAGGGCTGTGATCCCCCTTACAAGCTGTCCTATATGTTCTCTCATAAACCCTCCTAATAGGAGGTCTGTTCCTATCAATACCTTGTTGTAACTTCCACCTGGTCTTCCCTTGGAGACGACGAAAAGCCTCCTGCAAACTAGAGACTAATTCCTAGCTGTTCTCAAAGTCAGGGAGGTTCTGCCAATTCACCAGTACCTCCTGCAAACCAGAACTGGAAACTCAAACTGCTTCCACGTCTTCAGGTTGGAGCTGTAACTCATAGTCTTCTGTCAACATGGGAGGAAGGGCCTTAGCTTGTTTTTTACGCTCCTATGGCATTGTTGAGCATGAATGTGTGAAAAACAGAGAAAATGCAACTGTCACTTGGCAATTCCAACCTGTATGCAACCAAATCAATCCTATCCAGCACCTCCAAAGGACCATAACACTGCGGACTTATTTTCTGTTTAACTCTCTTGGCCAATGAGAACTTGTAAAGAAAAATATAAGATAAACCAGGTCACCCAGCTGAAATTCAGGAGGCATTCTGTGTTTGTTAGATTTCACCTGCATATGATCTTGGGCCTTCAATCAATGGATTATCCCACAATTCCATAAAAAACTAATCCTGCTGCTGAAGTAGTCTATTTACTTCCTCCACTTTAGAAGGAATGCCAGTCCCCTTTGACAGAATTGGAGGATCTTGGTCGTATAAGGCCTTAAAGGGTGTCATTTTGGTTTCAGCACATTAGTTAGTGTTGAACCAAAACTCTGCTCAACACAAGATTTCAGGTTCTCTGTACTAATAATAATAGTTTGATGCAGCACTTGAATTTTGAACCAGTTCAAACTGAACAGCCAGGAGAATTAATTGCTTACTACAAAATTGCAAGTAAGAATTTTCTTCATTGTTTTCATGTGTCTTGTTTCTCCATATAAAAAGAATATTCATTTGATGCCTTTATTAGGTCATTATAAATGGGCTCTAGATCAACTGTTCTACAAGCATAACTTCAGTCGAGTAATCATCCTTGAAGGTGAAATGGGCTATATATTTTCAACATTATGTATTCTTTCTCTTATATCATTGGTAAAAACATATGCAAGCTGCTAGAACATCTTTATTCAATCTCAGATGACATGGAGATAGCACCTGATTTTTTTGATTATTTTGAAGCTGCTGTGACTCTCCTTGACAAGGATAAGTATGTGTTCAACAAGAGCAGAATGCTCAATTTATATCTTCTAAACTTGTTTTAAGACTACAGGATCTCTGTTTATAATTCATCTATTCTAGGTCCATTATGGCTGTTTCCTCATGGAATGACAATGGACAAAAGCAGTTTGTACATGATCCATGTAAGTTTGTTCAATTCTATGTCTGAATGCCTCATTTCTTTTATATTTATAATACTCGTGGAAAACTGGATTTTAAAATTCTGGCCATGTGGTTTTCATATCACTGTAGGACACATGGATAGATCATCTAGAATTAAATAGCATTGTAGAGTTGAGACAACTCATTCATTTACAATAATTGTAATTTGTTAATATCGATGGGACTAGTTTTTTGTTTGAATGCCTTTTCTTCTCTGGCTCTCCCTTTCCAATTCCCTGTTTCATTGTGCTCCTGGAAACATGTTACATCTATTGGTACTCGTTTGTGCTTCTCATGGATAACTTGTATAGAACTTGTCTATCAAGTCAGGTACTTGTGACATTCATATTTGAAAACTTCAGCACATTCATTTCATGTTTTCCATCAACAGATAATTTTTTAATAGGATTTTTGGTGTTTTTTTTACTTCATACTGCAGAGTGTAATCTCCTTTGATTAGTTTTAGAAGGTTTGGCTGATGACAGCAGGGTAAAGTTGTTTGGCAACTGTACAATAGCCCAGTTTTGTGGGCTTCAAAAAGCATCCCCTAAGAACTAGTAGAAAAAAAGTTAACAACACAACTTTGACTTTTGATGCGGAAAATTGTCTTAAAGCACCAGTAAAAGAATTTCCAAACACAAAATTATAACTTTTGATGCTCAGAATTCCCTTTTGAACCTCTATTTGAATTTCGATATATGGTCTGTTTGAGGACGTCTGTTTGTTAGATGGGCAGAAGGACTTGAGATCACTCTTGCTTTATGTCATTGTTTGTCCAGGCTCATTTGAGTAAATTTTGAAAGTACTTACAAGAAAAGAAAATAAAGTGGTAAAATGAATAGAACTTTCTCATAAGGTAAAATTTACTTATGCACTCTATGTTTTCAGGATGTTAAAATGAAAGAGTTTCTAAAGTCATAGAGGAACATAAGTTAATTTTAACTTATGGGAGAAGTTTGATTCATTTTACTTTCTTATTTCTGTCTCCTATAATTAGTTATCAATATGTTAATCTCAACTGGGCTGAAGTCTTGTTTTCTTCCATTGCTTTGTTTAAGGAGGACACTTAATCCATCCTTCTTTTGATCTTTCTTTCTAAAAAAATTTATTCACACTCATACATAGATGAATATCTACATTTCTAGTCATGATTTATTGTCCATACTATGGAATATATTATTATCGGATCATTTTTCAACACCATCCGATTATAATTGAGCCATAAGCGTATGTAGAAGTTACAAGTAAGAATTACCTTTTATTCATCATTTTAGAGTTGTTCCAAATCTTCCGTCAGTAATGGAAATTAATTGTTTTAGCATTGAAACTTGTTAAGATGTTTCACGTTGGGCTGCTCATAAATGTATAATTTTGTTGGGCCACCTGCAAATATCTAGTCTTGCAAATTTCACATACCAGATCCAGTCCTAGGAGTGAGCAAAAATAGTACACTCGTATATAACTGATAAGGCCGAACCATAGAAGAAGTAATAAAATTAAGTTTTATACCGATGGTTTTAGATAGACATATTTTATTGGCTATTCAGTAAAATTTGGTTGACTGCAGTTGTAAAAATTTGAAATTGTTGGTACCCGAATTCAACTGAGAGAAATATTCACATATGGGCTTATATATATAATTTAAAGCCACCCTGATTCCCATATAAAAAAGGACAGCTTCGTAGTTTAGTCTAAGGTACTTAAGATCAATGTTCAAGGGTATTTGGGTCATAAAAAACAGTTTCCTCTTTTTTGTTTTGATCCAAGCAAATCCCAGTAAACCGAACCTACTTTCCTTAGCTTCCACCACTATCTGCATTCGATTGGTTTATGGTCTTAACTCTATTCCACTTTGATTCCAATGTTTCTTCCATCAAAATTTACTTTTTCAAACTGAACTCAACTTCCTTAGAACCCTAATCTTCACGGTCTCACCTTCCTGTGTTTTCTCTTTGATTGTGTCATAGTTCCTTCAGAAAATCATAATCATTGACTCATGACTTTAACTCCTTCTGAGTGGTGGGCTGGTGTTATACATGCTGGCAAAATGGGCATCACTTAGAGTCGAAAAAATGGGATGACCCGATGGATTGGGCCCAAAAAACCGTTAAATGGGCAGGTTTGAGCTCTAAAAAATAAGGCTCAAAATTACCTTGGGCTATTTTGGTCCGGTCCAAATAAGCCTGGTACCCGATAGGGCTTTAACCGAGTTGGTCCATGCAGGTCCAAGTAGCCCGTATATATATATATTGAGATTAAACCCAGAGTTTTAAAGAATTTGAAAGGGAATATATTTTAGTTTCAAAACTCTAAAATTACAAGTCTAAATTATATACTTTTGCACCGCTACAAAAATAATAAAAAAAAAGAAACCAGCGAATTTTTACAACTTAAAAAGAAAACAAATAAATAGTATAATACAAAAATTAGACATAAAAAATGAGTGGTCTATTAAGTTTTTGCAAAAATAACTTAATATGGTATGTTACAAACACTAAAAATAGCAATAAAAATAATAATTTGTTGTTATAAAAACAGTAAAAAAAATGACGTTACAAAAATAAAAAAATAAAATAATTATTTGAGTTGTCGGGTCAGCCCACAGAAGGTCATAGCCCACATAGGATAAGGCTTGGGCAGTAAAAATATAAGCCCATTTTTACCTTGGGCTAATTAAGCCCGACCCATTTGAGCCCGCTACCAGTATCGGGCCGGGTCAGATCGAGCTGGGCTGCCTGTTTTGACAGCTCTAACATCACTATTGGAGTTTGTCATCAGTGGATATGGTTATGGTTTTAGTTTTCAATAGTGGAACTGGCGAAAACAAAGAAGACGGGTTTTCTAGACATTTTTGTTATAACCCGAATCAACCCACTCGCTTAACCCGAAATTTGCATAACCTGATACCAGATCAACTCGACAATTCATTCAGACAAAATTGGCATACAATTTTATATAATTGGGTTGCAATGATTTTTAATTTTAGCCCGAACCCGTCTGAAACTGTTTGATGTCCAGTCCTGTGCGTGAGAGGGTGTGTTAAGATGTAATTATTTTATGTTGACTATTTTCTTTAACACTATTTTATTTTGAATAGATTGTAATTTTGGATCCTTATAGTTTTGAAAAGGTTTTGATCTCATGAGTTCCAATTTCAGTAATCTTTAGCATTATGGATTTCAAATTGATGTAATTATTAGACCCTGCATAATCTTTTGCTAAGATAAAGGTTGATTATGTGGCTTGTGGCACTGCCAGATACTCCCTCCATGTTAGCAAATAGATAAAGGTTGATTTGGTGGCTTGTAGTACTGCCACATACTCTCTCTATGTTAGCAAATACAGTGCAATACCATCAAAAAAGGGTCATGCCATCTTGCCATCAACAAAGGATGCTGTTTACATAATTTCAAAACTATAATAGGGTGATATTTGTAGGAACCAGCAAAGAGTTTGTTAAGCCCAAAACTAAGGTGAACAAAATAGGTGGAACCATTGATCTAAGGAGACAATCTTAACACCCCTTTCATGCTCAAGACTGAATATCTGATATGTGAAATTTGCGGGATTTGATATTTGCACGGGTGACTCAACAGGACTGGACATCTGTGGGTAGCTCAACTTCAAACTGGATAGGCTCTAATAGTATGTTCAGAAACTTAAGCCTAACTCACTCTCAAAAGTTAGCTCATAGGAGAAGGACTGCTTTATTCCTTATAAGGAGTATTCTGACTCTATTCTTAATCAATGTGGAATATCTTAATAGCATCATTCTAGAAACAATGGAGAACATAAGCGTAAAGCAAGAGGGTGCGAGCAATCTTAAAGAGATGTTTATTTTAAAGTTCAACTACCCCACATCACTAGGGGGCATGGGGACAAGATGTTTGATGAAGAATTTGGTGTGAAGCCATGAAACTACGAAAGGAGAAAAACAATTATTCTTTGGTATTATCACCTTGTAAAGTACGAATGGAAACAAAAAGTTGAGTTTTTATTTTATCATAAAATGGTTGAAAGATAGAAAATAACTCAAAATGGCCTTTCATTAAATAAAGCCAAATAAATTGTGACAAATCATTGATGAAAGTGATAGTATTTTGACCCTAAAATAGAAATGACACAACTAGAACCTTAGACATTTGAATGAACTACAAAAAAGGGAAATGAAGTTCAACTATAGACACAACTAGGAAATGAACTACAAACATGTTTATCTAATTAATACGACTTATAATATAAAGAAGAGACAACTTGAAGAGACTTATCACTAATTGCTTCAAGTTGGCAAGATTGGAAAGATCTAATTGAGCTTGAACTGTGAGTTGAAGGTCCACCACTAAACCATATGAGAGAATTGTTATAGTTGGTACAAACCTTAGAACTCATTCAAAAATCATCCTTCTCAGACTATAGTCCTGCGAAGTAATAAAATTTTTTATAAATGAAATAATGCACGGGTAAGACAATGAATAGAGAATAGATTAAAAGGGGACTTAGGGACATAAAAGGCATTATCAATAGAGATAGAAAGGAAAATAATATACAGTCTCAATACTTTAAGGTCATGTTTGTGAACCATTAGCCATAATGGTAGGGGATTAAGAATCATAAAAGGAATTAGTAAAGAAAAAAAATTATTATTACTAATGTAATCGGTGACTCCAAAATCAAGAACCAAGGAGTCAGAGGAGAATGAGATGTTAGCAGAAAAGTTATCAATTTGCACCATCAATATAGTAGAACTGGAAGTCTTATAGGTTTTACACCACTTCAGAGAGTTATCATACGAAATAGACTGTGTCTAAGGAGCAAGCAACAAGCTAGCAGAGTCAAAAAGGACCTACAAAGTAATGTGAACAACATTAGCCACACAAGGAGGGCAGCCATGAAGTGTATAATAACGATCAATTATGTGACTAGGCTTATGACCATGGTTACACTTAAGATGAGATTTTCTTAGTTTACAAGAATGAGTACATTCACCTTGGTGAGACACCAAAGCAAAGGAGTCCACAAGAGGAGGAGCAACCTCAAAGATGTCTTATTTAGAACACGGAGTAGGGTGGACCAAAATAGTGTCTATAGTAGAAACAGTGAGACATCCTAAGATCTGATTGCAAATATTAGAATAAGTCTCAAGCAAATCATATAAGGCTAGAATTGCTAGTATTGCTCTAGCTCCTTGCCAATTTTGTCAACAGGAGATAAGATTTCGTTAAAATCATGGCAAAGACCAAAGATACAACCTAGGTAGATAGTCATAGAGTCATCAAGAAAGCAATCATCAATAGTTGTCACAAGGTTGTGACAAAACCCATAAGGCCATTAAGTGTTATTGGTATATAGGAACTCAACTTATGCCCATGAGACATGTAATGTCTCGTGGCCATGGGAAATAGGCTAAATAGAGGGATGAAGTGTGGCCTTAAGTATGCATTCAAGTTGGGCATCAATCTTCTTCTAACAAGGATGATCAACTTTAGTAATAGTTTCAACCTTTGTGGTAAGATGCTTATTGTAATTATGTTTGAGAAGCCAAAGACAAATATTAGAAGCCTGTGTAGCATATTTTTTATCATCCAATTGCTTATAAAGAGAGAAGTCGTGACATGATAAAGATGACAAGTTTAGCCTTGGGAGGGGGAGGGGGGGGGGGTGAAAAGCAGCCATGGGCAGTGTGGAAAAGAGAAGAAGGTCGTGAATTGTACAAAAAATGCCAAACATGGGACAAAGGACCAATTATTGAGCAAAGCAACTGTAGATTTGAGGAGAAAACATGGTGGTGACGTTGCTGACATGAACGGCGGATGGAGAAACGATTGAATGTGCCGCTATGCAAGATGACAATGTTGATGGAACAGCACAATGTTGTGTCACTGTGAGGGCGTGTCAAAGCATCAATGAAGGTGGGTTAGTCAGAGTTGGGTTGCATACTGTCTCATTAGACTCTTATTGTCTTGTTGAGAAAGAGAGAAACGAAAAAGCATAGAATGAATCCATGTGTTTAGAATATATAATGGAACTACCATTTATTGTTGAGTCAAGTAAAAGAGGTCTCATATTGTCTAATATTAGTGATTGTGACTAGTATATAAGAGGTGGTGTCTCACAACCTATTGCCTTAAGTTTTGTGGTGACCTAATCCTGAATATGTAGACTCCCTCGATACTCTGACCCAACATTTATAATAATAAGTCATAATAAATTCATGATCTACAGTGTTTTAGAATCATGTAATTATATAGTTACCCTATTTATTTACATTAATCTTAACAATTGGATTTATATAGGTTTTGATACCATCTTAAATTTGAGCTTAGGCGTAAATCAACCGTAAAAGTAAACTTATAAGGCAAGGATTGCCTTGACTTTATAAATTTTACTCTGGCAAAATTTATAGATAATTTGGGATCTCCAAAAATTTCAATGCATATTTATTTGATTTTATCAACCCATCCAGTAATCTTACATACAAAGAAATGAGTTTCTAAACATGAGATCACTCTATTGCTAGGTGTAATGCATTCATAAGGAAATTTTGGTTCCTGAAAATATTAGGATGTTTGGGAAGATCAATGTTACTATTCTGATCAATTTTGTTTCATCTAATCTGCAGATGAACTTTATCGCTCAGATTTCTTTCCTGGACTAGGATGGATGCTGGCTAAATCTACATGGGATGAGCTATCACCAAAATGGCCAAAAGCATATCCTTAATATTTCAGTAATTAATCTTGTTTGTCTGCCATATTCGTTTATTGGACAGTTTCCAAATAAGGCACTCTTGGTAAAAATATTTATCATGAAGGTGTACTAATAACCATTTGGAGCAGTTGGTTAAGCCAATAAATTGTACAAAAGAGTCATGTCAAGTGTTAATCTTTCCTTCACAGTGAATTTTCTAATAGGCTTTCTCACCCTTGTTTAATCTCAGTAAAATGATGTATGTACATAATTTTTTCTTTGACAAAATTTCACTTACTGGGATGACTGGTTGAGATTGAAAGAGAATCACAAAGGACGACAGTTTATCCGACCAGAAGTATGCAGAACATATAATTTTGGCGAGCATGTAAGTTTGCTAAATGTAATTTTGATTGACCTTCTTTACATAGTTATATTCTTTAGAAAGTTTTGAGCTTGTATCTTCTGAACCTTGTAATTTAATGAATATTTATTGGTCCAGTAAAAAATATAATAATTTTGTGCTGCATGATACGCTTCATATTTACTTGCAAAGTTGCACATGCTGAGTGAATACTGAGCTTGTCATATGATATCGATCATATTAAAATCCATTGCCAAATGTCATTTGCCCAGAGTTTTTTTTATGTTTTTTTGGTTTAAAACTCCATTGATGCTATCAACTAAATCATGCTTTTCCTCAAAAACTGAGTTTTATTCTTATACAAATAAAATAGGCATTAATTGTTTTACAGACAGCATACCTCCGTGGGTAATCCACGGTGTAGAATACAATTTTATTGGAGGACATAATATCCTTTCCTTTCTTCATTATTTTTAGTTTTTCGTTTGAACAGATTTATTTTCTCGTAATTTTATCTCCTTTCTTAACTGTTATAATGGCAAGAAGATTATAGCCAGTAAATATTTGGATTAGTCTCCCTATATATTAGCATAATCACCTTGTACTCAGGATGAGGAAAACCATATTCAGTTCTTATTCTCCTTCTTTTAAGGTTTTTTTTCCCAAGTGTTGTTTATCAATTTGCATATTCAATAACTAAACTTCATGATGTTTCCTTCAGGATAAGATTTTATTTTGTTGAATCTTTGCTTCTTTATGGTGTATATCTAGATCTTTTAACAAGAATCAAGCTCTGATATCTATCTGTCTAGCTTCTTAATGGTGTTTAGTCAAAGGTTTCTGGTGGCTTTTCTGCCCATTCTCCTTAGTGTCATTTCTTGTATTTTCTGCTGTTTTATTTTTCTGGGAGAATATTGCATTGTCCTTAGTGTAGCTTATCCTTCCATTCTTTAAAATGATTTAGAGAGAAATAAAAAGATAAAACAGATATCATTGTTTCTCTATTTAGCTGTTTCACTTCTCATTTTCTCTAGAATCCTTGTACATGGGTTTTGTTCATGCATATTTTAAATAGTCTTGAACTTTTGCAGGGTTCTAGTTTGGGACAGTTTTTTAAGCAATATCTAGAGCCAATCAAGCTGAATGAAGTCCAGGTAGCTATACATGTTTTACGAAAAAATAGTCTTAATATGTTTCTTATATTAGAATGATGCTATATTACCTTGGATTGTTGGAAGGTTGATTGGAAGTCAATGGACTTGAGCTATTTACTGGAGGTGAGATGCTGTGTTGTGTTTGTGCTAAATATTCATGTACAAGAATGCTGTAGTAGCATGTGAATTTTGGTGTGCTCTTTTCCAGGATAAATATTCTGTGCACTTTGCAAATATCGTAAAGAAAGCTAAACCTGTCTATGGAGCTGACATGGTTCTAAAGGCATATAACATAGATGGCGATGTGCGCATTAAATATAAAGATCAGTCAGACTTTGAAAACATTGCTCGTCAATTTGGTATATTTCAAGAGTGGAAGGTAATTCAACTATTTTTGTTCTTTACTATGCATTATAATACACAATGGAGAGTCCCAAGTTTCAATGCCTAATATCAATCTACCGTGGAAGAGTATACATTGGACTAGTTTCAGAATGCAACCATCCTAGTCCGAGTCCTGGAAGAAATTTGAAACAAAAAACTATGTTAAAATCTCATGTCTTTATGTATTAGACGGCTGTGAGATCCTTATCAGAAGTCAGGCAATGCTATGGCAGTTAACCATCACAAATGGATCAGTTCATTTATATAAGGAAGCCTTTAAAGTTTTCCATTCGCTTGGTTTGTCAATTTGGTAGAATGGTAAATAGTAAATGCATTGTTCTGAATCAAAGCTTGAACTCACAATTGAGAAACACATTTAAATTGTGTGGCCTGCAGGTGAAAATATTATTGGTTACATACATCTGCACATGCATGTTGATTATATGTAGCCGTACCTAACAGACCCCATCTATTTTCTCATATCACATGAACTTCACCCTTTCTCTTCATGTATAGATCTAATTTTATCCTACATTATTTTGCTGCATTCGTCCATTTCCAGGATGGTGTACCCAGGACAGCCTATAAAGGAGTAGTTGTTTTCAGATATCATACACGGCGTATATTCCTTGTTGGTCCAGAATCTTTGAAGTTACTTCAGATTGAAAATGCTGGATGAGGAAGAAACATATTCTTGTTTTCAGACATCAATGGAAGAGTTGCTGAGTTATTGATATTGAGCCTAAAATGACATGATAATGTGGATACTTCCATTGTCAAATCCACTGCTTAAAACAGGCTATAGTCTGCGCTGTAAGTGTTACAAATGCATACGAAAATGAGAAGGGATAAAATTATGGCCATCATCCCATGTATCTTGTTGAGATTGAAATTGTCTTATGGTGCAGACTTAGTGGGGCCCTAGAAAGGTCATGGGAGTCTCATATTCTTATTCTTCATTCATGTCCTAGTGATGGAAAAGGTCTAATTTTAAGGGTATTGTAGTTTTTCACTTCGAAGTTATTTCATGTGTACTTTGTGATCATTCCTGATCGGAATTCTATGCGGAATTAGTTCTGAAAGAATGGGCGTGTGACTATTTAGGGGGTGAAAATAAGTTGAACTAGGATAGACTTGAAACGGTGTGAGCCTAACATCTTTTCTAAATTTAAGACTTCAACCCATCTTATCTATCCACTTTTAAAGGTTTAATTTAACTTTTTTAAAAATCTGGTATGCATAAAAGTAAGAGTATTTAAAGTTTAATTTGGATATGTAAAAAAAGTTTGATTTGAACAAAAAAAGAAAGTGATTTGATTTGGAACAACTTAAATACAACATTAAATAAGATTTAATTCGTTTCGATTAATAGCATTTTATATTTGATTAGATAATTTAGTTCTATTCGATTGGCGTGAAACCTCAAAAAGCATAGAAACAGAAACATAAAAATCTCGATAGATTCAAATAAACCAAATGTTTTCGACTTATTTGTTATGGCAAGAGCAAAGTCTTAGCTAGACAAATTCCTTCTCTTACTTTTTCATCTTGTGCTATCTCTTCTTCCTTTTACTCTATGATAGTGTAACTGGCTGTGCCAATATTATAACTATTTTTCAGTTGAGTAGCCAAAAAGATCATTAAAAACACTAGAGACAATCTTAGCCGTTGGAGGTAAAGGATGATAGTGTTGCCCGACTTCAGGTAACAGAAGAAAATCATAATGAAGTTTAAATGGATGGTAATGGGGAAAAAAAAGATGAAAATGAAGAGCAAAAGTAAAAAAGAAATGAGAAAGGAGAAGAAAGAAAAAAACTCAAAAGAAAACACCATAAAGAGAAAAAGATCCCGCTTTTAGGCGGAGATAACCCCTTGGGAGAGAGGCTGTTCGTGGCTGGGGATACTCCTTGTTTCTTTGTGCATACAAAAATAAAATTCTGACGAAAGTGAAGAAAAATCAAGTCCAACTTTAAATAAAATATATTTTGTACAATTTCCTACACTTGAGTTAAATTGCACTTTATCGTTTCATATTTTTCTTATTTGTCATGCATTTTTTTATTTGTATCATTATTCTCCCAAAGTTTGAGTTGAATAAGTCATAATTACAATTAAAACGATGATCAATAAATCTAAAATTGTAGTTGAATTAGGTAAAGAAAAAAAACCAGTTCATTTTAACCTAAACTTCAAGTGGGTTATAATTAAAAAAAAAAAAAACATAAAAAAGATATACGTTACGAAATACGAAATTATAAATCAATAAAGATTTATTTCTTTTAAATTCATAGACATGGTTGGCATGTGCTAAACTGGCAAATAAGGCACTTTCCTTCTCTTTATTACATTAAAAGGCATGCTTGTTGTAAAGTAAATAATTAGTGTTTATGATTTGATTGTGCTCTTTATAATTTATTTATTAGATACTAATTTTTATTATTTTACTCGTATGAATTTTAATCTTTCAAATATTGATACTTTAATAATAGAAAACTGTAAGTGCATCACTCTATTTTATCAACAACTAAAAAAAAATGCTAGTATTTTAAAGTTCAAAGTTATTCTATGACCTCTTTATTCTCTTCTCATAATCATTTTTTACATTTTTCTCCTTTCATTTTTTAATTTTATTTTTATTTTTCCACTCAAATTTTCTTGCACCCATTGATAAACAAAATGAAAGGTAAATTAAAATTACGATTATTAATTTATTTATTTGCATCACATTAGTATCTAAAAAATTGTGGGTAAGTATGTTTTAGGCTTTGAATGCAAATATAGGGATTTAGCGTTGTAGATATAGCCAATCTTATTTATCGAAGACAAATACCTAATTAATCAAGATTATTAAAAAATAGTTAAATATCATAAATTTATACTCTATTCCAAAAATACTCATAGTATTAATTGATATCTATATAAATAAAAAGTGAGTAACTTGTTAACACAAAATTCACAATAAATAAAGATATAAAAAGAATCTAAAAATTAATGTATTTAAAAATAGTATTTATTTCTTATATTTTAGAAGAAAAAATATTAATAATTATTTTATATACAGAATTGAACTGTATTATAAAAATGATAATGGGCACAACGATAATATTTGTCCCCATGGTGTATTTTCAAGAAGAATAGTCATTAACGTCCATACTTGAATACATAACTTGAATTTTAGTTTAATGAAATATATTTTTCATTTAACTTGATGTGTCTTTTTTTTACAATTAATAAACTAAAAATATTAATATAATACTAAAATTAGCTAGAAAATAACATTAAATAAAAATGCAACATCAATTCGTTTAAAAATCTAAATTAATTTTTTAACCATCAAATTAATTCTTTTTAATAATTTAGCAGTTTAAAAATAATTTGATTCGAACTTCCTAACTCAAATATAACAGGGTCTTGGTGTTATTTTGGGTGGGAAGTTGTTTTGTGGGGACAACGGCAATGGTGCGTACTGCCACTGCACAGCAATGGAATGAGGCAAGGCAGTGGTTCATAACATCGGATCCAATCCCATGTACAGGCTTCTTCCTACTGGCACTATGCTTAAGACAGGTTTGCTGTAGTTGGCGAATAAGGACATGGCTTCATCTACTTCCCATATATATAATAGGTAGAGCTAGACTCCATGAGTGGCCTGTAGGAGAAAGAGTGGAAGGATTCTAGCCAAGACAGGAAAGCAAGCTGGTTGAATCCCTGGCAATGGGTGAAATAAGATTCTTTTTATGTGAACAAAAAAAATTGATTATGAAATCTTATTATAAATAATTAAAATTAAAACATGTAAATTATATAAATTTTTAAAAAATCGTGTAATTTTTTTAAGTAAAATTTTCTCCTCTCACTCCTGTAAAAAAGTTTTTCCTGTTAAATATAACATTTTTTTTTATCTTAATGGTCAATCTTTTTTTTTCTCACATCAAAAAAACTTTCCAACATATTATATATATATATATATTGAGATCATGCGTTAAAAATATTCACTTACACTTTTTTAGTTAATTTACTTGATAAATAACATTAAACTAACAAGATCAATCTTATATTCTATAAAAAAATTATTAAGTGATATTAGTGTATAAATTTATATAAATCATAAGTTATATATAGAGAGGGGGAGGGGGGGAAGGGAAGAGGGAGAGAACATACCACAAGTGAGAATACAAGACCACGAAAACTAAACTTAGATAGTGCATACATGATCTAATATTAACTCATATTCTATGTTATTCATCAACATACTACTCGAGTAGATAGTGACAACGATTATCATGTATAATTGTTACTACAATGATTGTTGTAGCTATCCCCAAATCTTGAAACCAAACACTAGTCATCTTTGTCATGTATTCCATCAATAAAGCAGGTCAATAAACAATTTCGACTTCGAATAGCAGGGTAACTAAGCAGCATATCAAGTCCCACAAATTAACCAGAAAAGTGAACGTTTTTTACAGAAACAGTGTTTCTTTTTTTCTCAATCTCAACCCACGGAAAAGAGAGATTAATAGAAAAGGAAAAATTAAAAGAGAAAAAACTTTCAAACAAAGCCGTAGATTGAAAATAATTAGAAGGTACTGTCAAAACTTTCAATTTATCGTATCCTTAAGTCAGTTATGCCTGGCAGCGTCAACCTGTTTTGCTCCGACAGAGAAGAACTCAATGATCACTTCCAGTGGCATGCCCTTGGTTTCTGGAACTTTCAAAAAGACAAACACCCAAGCTATGAAGCACACGACTGCATAAATACCAAAAACACCAGCGAGGCCTACAGAATTAAGCATAACGGGGAGTGTGTAGGTGACAATGATATCACAGATCCAAAAGGTAAGAGCACATATGGCGATACAGAGACCACGAACTCGAGTGGGGAAGATCTCTGCACAAAGTATATTCGGAATCGGCCCAAATCCCATGACAAAGAAACAGAAATAGACAATAACACTAATGGTTGAGATTGATGCGTTTGCTGTGCTGCCCAAATCTACAAGACTCCCCAGGACTAATATGAGAAGAGATATTATCAAGACCGGGATTGTACTGAGCAGCAAAGTTCTGCAGGAAGGAAAAAACAGAGCATATCACTAAGAAGTACTGCAAATGGAAGAAGACAAACAAGAACTCGGGAAATACACTAGGAATCACATTACTGGGTACGGATAGCACAAAACAAAGAACAAATAGTTCAGCAAATATAAAGTGCATATGGTTCACACGCATTTACCTAGTCATGAATCTTCGGATGCCTCTCAAATTATACAGAAAACAATGTCAAAAATCTCTCATGAATGAGATTGTCAGTCTATAAAAACCCCACATTACGCTTTGATAACAGCAAGAATCACTAAACTAAAGCAACCGAACACAAGAATAACTATTTATGGATCAAGATAGCCATAGAAAAGATATTTCATCAAACAACTCCTAGACAAAAGTGAAATAAGTAAAAAATTGTACCTTATACATGACATGAGAAAGTAAAAAAAAATGGATTGAAAAGAAAGCAGCACGAGAACAAGCAAAAATCCCATGAACATCTCATACAGACTTGATACAGCAAATAGTAAAAGGTCAAATCCACCTTATCATAAATATGCGCCCTAAACTGAAAGATTCTGGAAAAGCAAATAAAGAGGAAAAAATGTAATAGAAATCATACTTTCATAAGAAAAACCCCCACCAACTACATCCACCTCATGAAACATATTTCTTATTATTTGAGTAAGAAGTAGATATAAAATGGTATGGGGGAGAAGAATACCTTCTGCCAGAAATATCCATGAGTCTCATTGCAACAGCTATACAAGGAAGCATCAACAAGGTTGTCACAGCACTTATAAGAAATGATGAAGAAGTAGAACCAAGGCCCAGGTTTGAAAGAAGATAACCAACACCTGCCTGCTCAAGAATTTGAGGTGTATAGTAGAGGACCCCATTTATACCAGAGAACTGCATCCAATGCAGAGTTAAATGAGAGTCCATCATAACTTTTCACCAGTAGAAGAGCCATGCATTATTGGTTAATGAATATTTATTGACTTAATCAGCCACTTGAGTGAGTTAATTGTTCCTAAGCCGGATACACTTTTATCAATAATTCTGTTTTTGCAATTTTTTCTTTTATAATAGAACACCACAAGCCTGTGACACTCTATGGTGCTTCCACCTTCTAGTAGATAAGTTTCAAATAAAAAAAGCACATATTATTTAAAAAAACAAGGCTTGGTTTAATTTACAAATTGGCCCAGCCTTGGTGTTAACACATATTTTCTGCATTACCAATAACAAAACCCACAAAGTAGAAGTTATTCAAGAACATCAATGCAAATGATTCTTGTTAACTTCTTATAAAATAGAAATGTTACTGATTACATATAATAGTAAGACTTTTTTGTGGTAATGAACAAAGATCTTCAATCTCATTGGTATTTACTTTTCTACACCATCAAAAACAGGAAATTCAATCAGGATTCAATAACAATCTAGTATGCCCAGATAATTTTTTATACAATTTCATAAAAGTTGGATTTAATATCATATACCATTAATTCATATAGATATACATGTTTGATCTCTTTGAAGGAAGTTATTAAAATGATATATTGATCAATAATATTTCTGAGGATTTGGTTTTGATCGAACTCAACAACACTATATGATCCATGTAGTTGACTTCATCTAATGGGACAAGGCCTAGTTGTTCTTGTTGTATTATAAAGGAACTGTCTATTTAGTCACATTCCTACAATGCTATCAACTAAACATAATAGTAGGAATAATCTAGTGTAGTGAACAAAAAAACAATTTCATCTAAATTGGGATTCACAATTTCATTCTGGATATTGATGTGCATAATTGTTTCATAAAAATATCAAGTAAATTTTTTTCACTTACCAAAAAGGATTCAAGATATTTTTCAAATCCAACGAAAGTTGGCTTGAATCCCTTCCACACACTACTAATTTTACATTTGAAAAAAGACTTGTTTAAGCTGTTGGGTGAAAGCACATGAATGATTTTATATTTAACAGCAACTAAAACAATTTCACCCCATTAACTTTTCAAATACCATGCATCACAAATTTATTTTTATTTTTTCTCAAAATTCACTTCTCTATAAACCAATAGTTGAAAAAGTAATTATCTTCAAAATTTCACAGCAAGCCTAAATAAACTCATTTGCTGAAACTCAGATAAACTGCATGGATGCTATGGAAAATCGAGAAGAGACTGTTTGAGATGAATTGCATGAACTAGATACAAACCACTATCGCCTAATTTTGCTACTAATCTAGGTCAGTTACTTTATAGTACAGTACAACTAATACAATCCCTAGCTCAATTAGACTTCTAACAAAGCACTGAAGCACAACACGGCAACAGATGGGAACAAGGGGAAGAAAAAAGCAGATGTTTAAAAAATCATTACCTGCTGCAGGATTTGAATTCCCACCCCTACAACCAATGCATGTTTCACCCCAGGTTCAAAAAGATCACTCCAACTTGGCCCTTTTGCAGCTGTCTCGGATGGATGAATCATAGCTGGTCCAACTGGCTGTTCATGCATAAGTTCTTTGTTATAAAGAGCTGGCTGACTCACCAGAGCAGCAGCCTGTACAACCTCACCATCTGTTGGCATTTCTCCACCAGGAAGTGAAACCACCGACCCACGCATAGACCCAGGACCACCCTCTTGGTGTAAATATATTCTCTTGAAACCACCTTCCTTCTTTCCATCTAGGCCTTCCCTTTCAGACCATTTCCATGCTAGCTGCCAACCACCACCAATCCCAGTACTACCAGCAGGTTCTCCCGCATTTCCATGCAAAAGACTACCTTGTCTCATGCTTGAAAGGCTACTATGGGCAGGAGGTATGTCCTTATCCAGACTTGTTGTTTGACGTGAGATCAATGGACTCTGCAAATTGTCATCAGAATCACCAGCAGCAGCATCAGATACATAATCATCACCCTCTCTGGCAAGGCTTTCTTCATCCCAATCTTCATTCCTAGGCTGATTTCCCCCAACACTAAACATGCTTCCAAAGTGTGGAAAAAGGGTGCTTCGCATGCTTCCTGTTTCTGGGAGCTTCTCATGGACACTACCAAAGAGTGTCACTAGAGGGTCCACTAGACCACTCGGATTTACCAAGCTTCCTTTCCGTGATACAAGGCCAACAGAACTTTGTCCAGCGACAGGTCTAGCAACCCAAGACTGACCTTGTTCTGGCCCATACAACTTGATCTGATCTCTTTCTTTAGATGGATCCTCTTCATCAGCAAGTTCATTGGCTGGACCAATTATGTACTCTTCTATGGCTGTGTCACCCCCAACTCCAAGACCCTCAACCAGTAAAGCCATCTCACCTGTCCATTCCCAAGGACAATCATCATCAAAATTATGCATATACATAGTAATTATTGCAGTAGACTAAAAACAACCAATTTAAAGTTTCTGGGAATGTCAAAAGCCAAAAGAAATCAAAATCAACTACATGCATCTGTATGAGAATAAAAAAAATAAAAAGATGATTCCCTCTTTAAGAATGCATTAAATATTTGAAATCACATTGTTATTTTTGTATAAAGCATAATACCGTTGGATCATTTAAAAAAATTGCTCTTTTAAGTAAAATTACAAAGAAGGCAATGAGGTTATTGGAAACAGTTGGTTATATATATTAAAATAATAAATTGTTAGGGATAAAATGTGAAAACAAAAGTTAGTTAAAAAAAAAAAACTGTTAGCTTTTAAACATAAGTTTCAAAATTTTGCTCACAATCAAAAAGTGATTTCCTTTGTTGAAATTATAATAAAAGAAATTTTAATCTAATGCAAACATGCTCTTACACGAAAAATTCATTCACTGATAGATCACACTGTGATAACAATCTATCGTCCAGTGTCATTTTTGTTATCCATCAGAACTGAACAGTAAAACAAATTTACCAACTGGAACGGGTTAGGCTCATAAAATACAAATATAATCACCCATAAGTGAATAACTGACTATCCAGCACATCCTGACCAGCTAAGATCTAATATGAACATCCAAAGTAGTGAAGCATAAAAAAATGAAGGAAAAGCAAGTAAATTGTGACAAAGAAACACGTGACTAACCAGAAACATCTTCCCTTCCACGAAGGCGCTGCAAAACCTTCTTGGCCTCAAGCATACGGCCTTTACTAACAAGCCATCTTGGAGACTCGGGCAAGAAAAATAGTGCGAGTGCAAAATAAATAACAGAGGGGATTGACAGAACACCCAACATAAGTCTCCAGCTTGGAGCCTTCATTAGTGACATCCCAAACACCATACAGTAGGAGAAAAACATTCCAGCAGAACCAGTAAACTGTGGAAGTGTGTTGAGTAATCCCCTAATCTCGGGAGGAGCTGTCTCAGATATGTAAAGAGGTACCAAGGTAACTGCCAAACCAATTCCCAAACCATCTAAAAGTCTAGCAAAGAGGAGGATATAAACATTTGGAGACCAAAGCATCACAATAGAACTAACAAAATAAAGGACAGAGGAGATAATCAACATTGGACGCCTGCCTAGCAAGTCTGATAGGGACCCGGAGCAAGTAGTAACCACGGTGGCTCCAATAAGTGACATAGCCACAATTAGACCTTCAATTGTGGGTTCACTCTCTAATTGAAACTCCCTCTTAATGTACAAGATAGATCCTGCATGCAAACACACCGATAACCGCAGTTGAATTATCAGGTTATTAGCTAGATCAACCAATTTTAATTAATCGCTACATGGAAGAAACAAATTAATAAATCAAATCCTAAAAAAAAAAAAGAGTAAAATAACGGAAACAGACCTGCAATAGTCGCATTATCCCATCCTTGCAGTAAGTTACCGATGGCAGCAGCAACAGCCACAAGAACAGCTCCACTCATTGTTCAGTTACTCTCGAAATCAATCAGCCTGAAAAAGCAAATAAGGTCGCCGCATATTATTATTTTAATAGATAGATCAGCTTAACCACTGTAATACCAAAATCAGGACCCCTAACCCTAAGCATAAGTGTAATAAATTGATGAGGCAGGTCAGACAGGACAGGATGGATCACAGATCCATAATTCCATTTTCATACCTAGTTAAATGACCTTGGCTTGGATGGTGTGTTTCAAGTATCACAGATGGAGAAAGGGACATGGGTCACTCGTTGCAACATGTAGAGGTGAGCTCCTTCCTTCTTTCTTTCCTTTTTGTTTTTTTTTTCTTAAAATATAAAAAACTAGTACTATAGGGCAGTACTAAGACAATGAAAGGCGTATAGAAAACAGCACAGGTAGCGATCCTATTCGTCGGATCTAAAAGTAAAGCAGGTAATGTAATGAAATTGAGCCCCCTGTTTTTTTTGCAACAGAGACTCGCTAGTGGACACCTGTCTTTGTTGCTCTCTCACTGCTCTGCACGTCACCCCCTCCCCGATCGGAATCAGTTAGGCGTCAAGGAATCATCATTCAGACGACTCACTTTACGTTTCAATGCCGTTTTCATAAAATTAGTAAAAAATATATCAAAAAAATTCATTTGTTTTTCCATGCTTTTATCCAACGATCGATCATGAAAAGTAAATAACCATTGCGTGTTGGGCTGGGCGCTGCAATAATATCCTATGGAACTATAATTTTAAAGGAGAGAGAACATTTTCATACTATTTTTCATTCTATGATTGGACATAAACGCATGGAATTTAGGTTTAAATAATTAAAAATAAAAATTATAAAATCAATACTTTATTTTAATAAAAAAAAAGTTTATTTAAACTTAACTAGAGATCTAATGACAACAAAATCGATAAAATGAAATGAGACCAAGAAAAATCAATGTATGATATTTGTATTATGATTTATTATGCCCATTTATGTCTTTCTTAATTTTCCCATATTCTTCAATCTTTCAATTTTTTATATTTAATATTTATGATTATTTTTAACGTAAATAACACCAGTGCAATAATTTTAATAAATTCAAAAATACTATTTTGCAAATACAAAAATTATAAACATATATATTAATCTGAAATAGATAAAATTGTACGTATATGTATAAAATAGAAAAAAAAAACATTATTTTACTTATTTACAAAATTTATTAATTTTAATCTTAGTATCTTCAGTTTTAATTAAAAAATTTGAAAAAGTTTTAATAAAAAATATATAATCAATTTTTTTATACATTTCAATAATATTTATATTAGTGCCCGTGCATGCATATGAGATGCATTTTTATTTAATTTGTTTGACGGAATTATAAAAGTTGTAATGAAATAACTAAAGATAACCTAATGTTTGAGTGTCAAATGTTAATTAAGCAAATAATTTAAAGTTAAAATTTTCTAACCATTAATATTTAAAAGTGGCAATTGTTATTGTTTTTTACACATAATTATGATGTGTAAACACGTCTATATTTGAAATGAATGATGAAAAAAAATTTGTTTTTTGTTTTAATTAAGGTTTCTGTTAATACAATAAATAGTTTTTTCTGAAAAATAATTTTATTTAAAACAAAAACATCTACAACAAATCGAGACTAAATTTCAACTCAAATATAAAAATTTATTAAAGGAGAATTAAATATGTACCATGCAAGTGAACGATGTATTGAATTAACTTAAATTTGATCAAAGAATTAATTTCTGAGCTTTAATATAGTTAATCAGATTGTTTAAGTACTTAATTTATAAGTGAATGGATTTCTTAATCCAATGAGTTTTATTGATGCTATTTAAGTATTATATTTATATTATTTAATTTTTTAAAAAAATTATACTCACCTTTTTAGTATTCAAATATTTTTTTTTTAGTTTTAAGTTAAAAGGTGGTTTTAATACCTTAACCATAATGCTTATTTTGATAACATTAATCGTAAATAGAAGAACAATTTCCCAAAAATTATTTTCCTCAATTAAAAATAAACTTTTTAAAAATAGGTAAGATTTTAAAATAGAAAGAATATAACGAAAGTATTTGACTTTTAACTCATTGTTTCCCCTTATATGAGGTTAAATTATAAAAGATTTTATTGAATTTAAACATTTATTATTATTGAACTTTGGTTTAGATTTAAAGTGTCATGAATCAGTCATTTTATAGCAGGATAAATAGACGTAACTTTTTTATTTAATCATTTTCTATATACGTTACTGTATTCCCATCTAGGAAATTTTGATGATGTGTAATTTACTTTAAAAGCAAAATAAAAAATTTTCAATAACTAATTTGCCAACTGGTTCATTACAAGCGGCATATCCGCTTACAACTCTCGTGACGCGTTTGACAATACTTAATTTATTATTATTATTATTAGAATCATATGAACTTATTTTTTCACATTTCAGCCTTCATTTTTTCTCTGAACTTATAATTTTATCCTTACTAAACAAAAGTTATTGTATTTTAAACACTCGATGCGTTGGTCTTTCTCTATATACACTAACAAGATCAGTACAGGAAAAATAAACCCAGCTCAAGTGCACAAAATAACCTAGTTACTGTCCTCTAACTATGTGATGTAAATCAGGTAAAGAAACCAGATAAAACAATTTAAATTTGCAAACTTGCTCCCTAAGACTACTAATATGCTGCTGCAAGTGTAAAATGGAACCAAGCAGCAGGCACATCTCAATCAATTGGGAAATGCGACAGCAGAATGGAAAATTAATTTAACTGTTCACCAATCAGTTATACAACCTATTTGTTTAACACTTCAGATCCGTCTTTGGCCAAATCATTCATAGTATTCTGTTCAACTTTCACATTATCTTCATCAACTTGCTGAGAACAAATATCTAGAGCCTGCATGAACCAAATTGAGTGACAATTTTATAGTAATTACACTGTCAATAAAATGCAGTAATACTAAAAGTTTATGCATTTGTGCTTTATGTTGCAATTGCGAAATTCACCTTCATGCAAGTTTCAGCAACTGCAGTATCCGAGCCCCTCAAATGCTCCCCAGTTCTTCTCTGGTCCTCCTGGAATGTTAAGCCGTTATTACAAATTTTACCAAGTTCCATGTATGAATTTGTGTAAATTTATGTTATAAATGAGTAGGAACAAGAACACTGCGCCTAGGAATATAAATAAGCTGATACTGTTTTTAGCTTTTCCAACTGGAGGGTAACCCCAGGCTATTTGAAGCTATTTGTTGTGCGATTGACCTTTGTGCAGTGCTTCTAATCAGTTCTCTAATACCCATGGCATCTTTTGCCAGAGCATCAACAATCACCTCTCTGAAACTCAACGGGAAAAATTATCAGGAAAGAGTGACTATCAATTGGCGTCCATTCTATGGCACTGGCAATCTATTGAACCTTCTCTTCTGGTCTACTACTGTTCCTACAAATCTTGCTTTAAGATATAGAAGAAGGCTAAAAGTGTCTATACTAATTTCAGCACCTCTATGACTCAGTCCACAACCTAGCAACTCTTCAACTGCAGGACGATGATTTAATTTCTTAATGAAACAAGGCTCAATCAAAGCAAACAAGGATGATTTAAACAGGGATGATGACCTTCAGAAAATACTGGATAAACTAGGCCGAATGTAATTGTGAATGGTGTTTGTTCTCCAAGCCCTGGACTAGGAATATTTGGAACCATCCTAGTAAATGGATAGCAGGCACACTTGAAGAGCCAGTGGCAGTGGAGCTATCAGCTGTAGTTGGGACAGACCCAGTGCAACCACCACTTGAGCTTTGACCGGCACCCGAGTTTGAAGCCATTTTCAGACTCTGATAAGATAAGAAAAACAGAGCAAGATGGGAGCAGACGAAACAACCAGAAGATTGTGCATAAGACAGTCTCGGGTGACCGTAGACCAGGTTGCACATCATCGGTCACCAATGTTGTCATGTTCGAGCAAGGAAAATGAGGTGTGATTAGTTTTAGGAGGTCGCATCTTATGGTTCGAATAGAAATATAAGCTGGGTCATTCAAAATAGGGTCATACCCATCAGACTATGAAGAAACTGGGCCAAGACCCAAATCCAAACTTGGTATTTCATGAAATCAGTGTGAAATCCCAATTTCACTCTGATTTCACCTAGGAAAGATTATTGCTGCAATTTGAATCAGCCTTCCAAATTCAACTCCCAATTTTAACTACCGTGTGAAGAACAGTTATGTATCCCAGTATATGATGTAAGTAGTGGCTAGGAGGTAGTTATGTGTGTATTTGGTAATTTTAGACAAAGATCATTATTCTCTGTAGGTGTTTCTCAACTCTAGGACAGTAGTGTATGATGAGTAAACGTAATACATTCATGTTGATTTCATCAAAATTCAATAAAAAAAACCATGGTCACTTTTGGAAGTCCTCAACAGAACTGTAAATCTTCCCAACTCCTCCAGACTTTATCACAATCAAGCTTCAAGTTTTTCCAATAGTGTGAATATTTGTCTAGCGGCAGCCAAGTATGACTCTTAGATGCTAGAACCATCCGCACTTTGTGTCTTTAGACTATACTCATATAATTAATATTTTAGGTACATATGTTCAAGTTTTACCTCTCCCTAATGGCTAAGTTTTCCCCTTTCCCTTTCTCTAACAGAAAGTAGGCTGTATACATCATATTGGACAACTTAAAAAATAAACAAAATTGCTTTGTAAAATTAAGGTTTTAATATTATCTATTTCAATAGTGAGGTTAGACAAATTTTGTTCAGGAATAATGGTTAATTTCTTTGTTGAAAAGTGCATTAAGAAATCCAGAGGTACTGTTGATTTGTTAATATGTAAATATAGTGGTTGCAACATTTAAATGGCTGACGCAAGTAGATTAATATGTAATATCTGACAACACATTATCTGTTCTACCACTATTAAGAAATCACTCAATTTAAAATAAATGATTCAAAAACAAAGAGAAATACATACCAAATCATTGATCTGAGGTTCAACAATTTCCTTCTTTACTTTGCTTGGGGGAAGCTCACTAATAAATGATGCAACAAATTGAAAATAAGCATACAATATTTAATCATAAGAAATAAGTTTAGTATAAAGCATAATACCGTTCAATATTAATGTCCATGTCAGAATCTGGATCCCATCGCTCATCTCCATCATCATGATCTTCATCTGCCTGAAAAATTGTGTGTATTTGGGAATGAATTTGAATAAGATGATGAAAGTCAAAATCTAGAAGTGAAGGATTATGTTAAAATTTGTTAGCTTTGACAATTTATCTTTCATCTTCCTAGTTTCTAGAGTTGTTGAGATATTTGTGGAAATATCCTCTCTATCCCCTTCTTATCTATTGATGCATTTTCCTTATTGAAAACAGTAACAAATTTGCTAGTTTTTGTATATGCTGTCAGAGTTCTGGGACTGACTGGAGCAATGGTCAAAACATCCATGACATGCACAAATTGAGGCAACATATCCTCCGGAGAGATAATGAACAATATATTGATCACTTTCCCAACATTTTATTATAATGTGATATACAATGCACTAACCCCTATTTGTAGTACTAAATTCCTAATCCTGATCAAATCAAACACGGAAAGTAAACAAGAAACAAAAGTAGCCCGTTTTGGGTCCTACTAGGATAATCTCATTTTTTGACCATATTGGACAAACTACAAAGCCTCCAACATTGGCAAAGGGTACAATCAGACCCATGTTTCCTAAAACCAGAATCATGGGAGAAAGCAATTTTGATGAGCCAATAGAAATTTTCATGGAGAGCGAGTGCAAGAAGAGAGCAGCTTTGAGCCCTGGACTGTCACAGGAGAGGCTGGTTTCCGTGGTAAGGTGGCTGTGTCAGACAACTTAGGATTGAGATGCCTTTCGAGAAGGGGAATGGAGTAAAAGGAGCAAATGGTTTTGAGAATCTGAATTTGGGAAAATGCAGTCATGTTGAAGTTGGTTTGTGTTTTTTAACATTAAGTTGTTGATAACTCTTTTGAATGCTGCTACTTCTAATTCTCAAAAGAAGCCAGAAGGAGATGGATTCTGGATCTGTATGCAAGCTAGGAAACCCTTTAAAACTTGAAAAGTTACAACAAATGTTGATACCCAAGTAAGCAGGTAATGATCAAGTGGAACCTCCAGCACATGATTTTGGAAGCTTTAAGACACTCAACTGCAAAGGTAAGATTATGGAAAAACAAAAATGGCTGGTGGAAGGTCATCTTTCTTTCAAGACATCAATGTTAATCCTTCGGATAATGTTGAAAACTAGACAAAGGATTTGAATACAATAACTCATGTCCCTCTTGAACAAAATCCTAAGTCTTATGATTCTTTTGCTCCTTGCCAGTGTTATCAAAATGGCAGCCATGGTGGAAGAATCAGGAATGGTACTGCAAATTCTGGCTAAATTAGAGAGATATAACATGGTGAATTTTGTGGTAACTTATGACAGCTGCATCATGGCAGAAAAT
Source organism: Abrus precatorius (assembly GCF_003935025.1). Taxonomy (NCBI): domain Eukaryota; kingdom Viridiplantae; phylum Streptophyta; class Magnoliopsida; order Fabales; family Fabaceae; genus Abrus; species Abrus precatorius. Next base: position 21,932,305 of record NW_020874384.1, read on the forward strand.
GTGACTTTTACGAAGGTTATAAAAGAGATGAAGATGTGTGAGCCACAATTTAGGTTCTTCCATTCTCATGACAACAAGGGCTCCTCTTCGCTCTCAATCACACCTCTCGATGTATGTGTATTTAGCATATTATTTGAGCATAAATCAATATCCAAATGTTGCATAATCATGCATTTTCTTTATTTAGTTCAGATGGCTATTTTATTTTATGTTTTATAAGTAGATGAGGGGTTAGATAGAAATTAAAAAGCAAATAGCAGCTCAAAAGGGAGGAATCTGGGCTCTGAGAAGACTCCATTGGGTGCTTGCTAGGGGATTTGCCCTTCGTCATGGATTAAGACTAAGCCCATGAAAAAGGAAATCATTATTAAAGACCAGAGAGTTCCACTGGCGAGGATTCAAGTTTTCAGTACCAGAGAGTTCACAGCCAGCCAGTGGAACTTCCCACACCCGTGGTTCAAGTAATTTGGTCGCTGACTGCTTGTTCTATATCTGTTTTAAATGGTTTGAAAGGGATTTTAACATCTTAACTATAAATAGAAAAGTGAGAGTACAAAATAGTCACTCAGACACTCTTGGAGACACATCAGAGAAAAATCATTATAGAGAAAACCAAAAAGATTAAAGTGACGGCAGAAACTTTGAGGGAAAATTCCAAAAGGACCTCTACTTGATGTACAAGAGAAACGTACTTCGAAAGACAGATTTAAATTCTTTCTCTTCTCTACTCTCATCTCTCTTGTTCTTATTCTTCCTATTATATATACAATTATTTTCTTGGTTTGTAATTCAACAATGACTAAATAATTTTCTTATTCTAGTGTTTAAGAGTAACTCAAATTAAGATGGATGATGGTATAATGAACCTTTTATACTCCTTTGTTAATTTTTATTTCTTGATTCAATTCTTAGTATTTTTAATGCTTGTAAATTTGTTGGGCCTCTTATTTACATTATTTCAGATATTAAGGAAAGAAATGAAAGGTGAACCTTAACATTAGAAATTCCAAACTTGAACCTAAGATTTTAGAACAAGAAAGTAGTCTTAAGTTTCTTGAGGAATTATCAAATCACTATGATAACTTAATAGGTTTAATTATATATAATTATCATGAAAGTAGAAATTAATTTAAATAAATGTGTTATTGTATTATGAAAATGAACAATAATTACCGTAGAGTAATTTCCCTTAAAGATAAATTACAAATTAATATAAGGTCTATTCTCTTTAAGCTTATCAATTCTAATTTGTGGTGAAACTAATCACTTTGAGTTTGTTAGAAGATGAATTTATCCATTTTTAAAATTATTTCGTCTTTTCTATTTTCTCTTTATTTTGTCTTATTAATTTGTTGTGTTTAGATAGTTAGGTTGCAGTAATTCAGTACTTAATGGTACAATAACTATGCACTTGCAGCTCTTTCACCCTCTTTATCCCTTTTTTGTTCTTTTCGAATCATACTCTTTCTTTTAACAAAACAATTCAGATACTTTTTTGTAAAAAAAATCTGTCAAATAAGATCTGTCTTTTATATACAATTTTTTTTTAGACAAATAAGTTCAATGCACGTCATACTGTCTTCCCTTGTTTTATTTTTCATAAGTTTTGTTTTTTATATACAAACAAAAAAAATGAGGCATAAAAATTCTGTTAGTGTACTTATGCTATGATACTTATGACATTATCCCTTAAATTTGTGAATTGGGATACATTTGGTAAATTTTATATGCTTCTAGTTCATGTTTCTTCAACTATTTTATTAGTTTTTCTTTATTTATTATATTTTTCAGTTTTTCAGTACTTTTTTGTATATAGATATATTTGTCTGGAGCCACCATGCTTTTGCCATTATCTACAATGCCATCTGCCATATTTTTACAGTGAATTTATGACTTGCTGCCATCCACCATTAATAACATTACTGTTAAAAGATTTTCTTATTGTTTTAATTGAAAACAAGCACATTTGAAATAATGATAGGTAGAGAAAACACAGTACAGTGAAGTGGCAGTAGAAGTTTACCTCACCAAGATCAGAATCTGGAGGTCTTTCCTGAAATTGGACACTGGGAGCATGCTGCAGCTTAGAAAGATTCTCAAGTAGCTTAGATCTAATTTCTTCAAGTAAATGACGGGAATTCTTGTTTTCCATGTTACTTGGGGCAACATGAAGGGTATAATCTGGACCAAAATATTCATAATATTCATGCTGTGGCATTTTGTCATCAACTTCTATTCCAAGAGCAACTCCTGTCTGCCTTAACATATAACACATACTATTTTACAAATTTGGATGGAAGTCTGTATAGAAGAAGAATGATTCAAATCATACATAACAAAAGAAACATGACGAAAAACTGAGAAATGAGAAACAATGACTACAGGGCAAGTTGCGTTGAATACTAAGACACTTTAGGATATCTTAATTTACATTTTATACCTCAAGACTAGTACTATAACTCAACAACTTTGATGTTTAGCATTTTTTATAATTAAAATATGAAATATGGACAAAATATTGGTATTTCAAGACAATAACCAAACTAGTAAGTTGCAGCACCTTTACTCAGATAGTGTAACCCTTTGGACCATGCAACCTTATATTTAATGATGTTGCATTAAATAAATAAAAGTTTTATTATTTAAAACAGCATTCTACCTCATAGCACCAACAACGAGCAACATTTCGAATGGTGTAGCCACCACCACCTAGTAGCAAAAGGGGCACATTGAACGATCTCATATATCTGACACACTCTGCATGACCCCTAATTGAAAGATTGAAACATCCCAATCGGTCTCCCGATAAAGAATCTGCACCGCACTGGAGAACTACAGCACCAGGCCGAAACACTTCCATTACTTTGCCAATTATTGGTTTGAACAAGAAATGATAACTCTCATCATCAATGCCATCATCAAGTGGAACATTAAGAGAGTAGTATTTTCCTTTTCCATATCCAATATCACGTACATCCCCAGTCCCAGGAAAATAATCACCAAATTTATGAAAAGAAACAGTCATGACTCTGTCAGTAGTGTAGAAAGCCTCCTCCACACCATCTCCATGGTGGATATCAATGTCCACATATAGAACACGCTGCAATAAATGCAACATTAGCATTTGAAAACCAGATCAGACAAAAGATTATGCACAAAAATTCGAGAAGTTTTTACAACCAGAATTTACAGGAGCTTGTATTATACTTCTCTCTACAGTTTCTGCACAGAACGTGCAGTTTATCTTCCCTGAAAATTTCTGAGCACAAATAATCCTACTTCCTGAAATAATTCCATTTGCCAAATCCCAATATTTTGTTTTCTACTGTTTATAACCAGTACCAGAACTCACAGGAGATTGAATTGTACTGCTTTCTATAGTTTATGCGCATAACTGAATTTTCCTTCTTGAATATTTTAGAAGACAATTCCCAATTCATCTTATCAAGTTTGATATAATGTAGGCCAAAATAGAAAGAAATACATAATTGTAGGATTTTAAAACTAGACGGGTGTAAATGGTAGGATTTTTAATTGGCATAATAATGTTTCTCCCAGATTGACTTGTACGAAATATTTTTAATATTCAATTCTTCAATTACTAAGGAAGGAAACATCAACAATTATGGTTTTAGCTGACTAAAGGGAATTTTCATTTTATTGCCAATCTTTTTGCCACAAAATTGTTGACACACATATTTAGGGCTTAAGATTGAGAAGGGAAAAAAACATTAATAACATGCACTTTTTTTTCTTTTTTTCCGATATGTGTCTTTAAATTATAAAGGGAGGGGGATGTCTTTTTTAGGGATTAAAATTGGTGTGATCAAACTTGTATTTAGAATTTAGATGCAGTAAGGGTGACATTACAGGCAGATTATATGTATATTTCAGGAATCTTCCTCCTAGAATGTAACCACAATTAACAACAGTTCCAATAGATTAATATGTGAAATATGTGGAAGAATTTTTGAATTATGTTAGTGGGGTAAAAGACAGTGAGTATGTTGGCTTATAATAGGCACAGGGCCCCTGATATTGGGAGTTTACAACTAAATCTTCACAAGGTGAGCAGTAGGTTTTTTAGAGAACCTTTAAGGGGATTGTGTCAGACTAAATTTAGAATTGTGACAGTCTCCAGGAGGATCTAACAGAAAAATATGGCTTAAATAAGGATCAAAACCATATATATAGCCTACAAATTTGAGCTCTGACCCCTCATTATTTTCTGTTTCTAGTTCGCCTGAAATCCTAAAGATATTGGAGTGTAAAACATGCAGAAATTTCAACAAAAACAATATATTTATCAAGCAGGACAAAAAAAAAAGAAACCAAAAGGAAATCAAATGTTACACAAACCTCGTGCTGCTTAAGAAGTTCTAAAATTGCAAGGACTATATCATTAACATAGCAAAATCCAGAAGCCTCACACTTCTTGGCATGATGCAAGCCACCAGCCCAGTTGACAGCAATATCACATTGATCATGATTTAACTTGACGGCACCACCAACTGAACCTCCAGCATAAGTTTGACAGAAAGAGTAGAGGCCATCAAAGACAGGACAATCTTCACCAACATTAAAGCGTTTGAGTTGCCTCAAATGATCCTGCTGTGTTTCAGGGGTTATGCTTCGAAGGAATGCAACATAATCATCGGCATGAAAACGGCAAAGGTCCCTGTCTCGAGCAGGAAATGGCTTGTGGACCTGCATGTGCTGAAGCAATCCATAATGAGCAAGAAGAGCATGGGTCATCCGTATACGATGTGGCTTCATAGGGTGACCTTGCCCATAATAGTAATTCCCCACTTCTGGATCATAGAAATAGCACACCTTTCTCTTGACCCCATCAGGTGCAGATGGTAGAGAATTGCCACTGGAATCCATGTTTGTTGTTTCCCCTTTATCTCTTTGCCTGTCAGTATTCATTCATCCTAACAAAACTCCCATGAAAAGAATTACTAAAAAAAGGGAATTAAACGGCTACGATAGACTTGTTTATGGTTTGGTAACCCCTATACCTAGCACAAACGCAAAAACTAAATACAACCCTAACAAACTGTATCCAAAACATATCGCTCAATGTAAGGAAGGAAAAGATAAACCAAAACCAGAGATTGCTATAGTACTGAATTAATGAGACAATGAATATAAAACATATTAAACAGTAATTGATTCCATAATTCTATTACGAAAATGACCAGAGCTTATTTACCTTACGATTTCAGGGTTATCTCTTCTCTAGTACTGTTTTGCAGTCCCCTGCATAATCACTCTGTTGGCCAACTTAACGAAATCAGACGATGAAAGACGCAAATCCTCCGGCCAAATCTAAAACTCGTTGCTGCTTGTTCAATGTTATCGGTAAGACCCCGGGCAAAATTAACTTTCTCGTAACGCGGATATTCCTATAAATACCCTTAAAAATTATAATATTTATTATTATTAATATTTAATATATTAAATTACTGCACATTAAAAAAATTATTCAAAATGCACTATTAAAGAAATGTATAAATTTTATAATTAAAAAATATTTTATTATAAAATAGGATAAAATTAAAAATATATTTTTTAAAATAAAACATATACAATATTAAATTATGATTAAAAATGTAAAAAAAAATTGTCACACAAAATTAATTTTTAAAAATATCACATTTAATAAATTATTTGGTATAAAATGAAATTTATTTAATATCATGTTTTTTTAAATAACATTTATTTACATATTTATAGTTATACTAACCCTCAAAATATTAGTGTTTTCTCGTTCTTATTTCTTAGTAAGGATAAAAATAGATTAAGTAAGGTTTCACTTTAAATATATTTAACAAAACTTATTAAAAAACATAATCTTAATATTAATAAAAATATAAATATTTTATTATTAAATTAATTTATATTTTTTTTAATTTTTCTCTATGTAATTAATAATTATTAAATAATTGTATTAATTTTTATATAATTTTATAAATAATTTTTAAAATCTTATTCGAGCATTAACTATAAATATTTTATATTATAAAATTTTTATATTTTTATTTTTCTTGATTTATTTTTATAAAATTATTAAAGTATTAAAAAATTTATTTTTTTGTGAGAATAATATTTTATTAGTTTAAAGATATTTTATATTTAATAAATAAAGTCATAGTGAACACATAAAATTGATTATAAAAAATAATATTCACAAAATTTATTTAATTAGCTAAAAAAAATTATTATATTTTAAAAAATAAAAAAATATCATCATTATAACAATTGTAGATAAAATATTTTATATTATAAAATTCATAAATGTAAAAACAATAACATATGAGCATAGTAAAAATTAATGAATGTTTGTAAATTTAACTTTTGACTCATCTTAATTTAATAGAATTTATATTTAAATTAAAATAATTTATATTTTTAAACTTTTATCTTAATATAAAATATATGATAAAACTCAATATAAAAATTTAAACTCAATACAATCTATATATATATATATATATATATATATATATATATATTTATTGACAATAATAATAACTATTAATAATTAATAAATATACATAAAATTAACTACACTATAAGTCTATAACAAAAAATATTATTGATATAATACATTAAAACATATACTTATATATTATATATAAATTGATAAATTAATTATTTATTTAATTTTTTATTTATATAAATATTTACTAATTATTGAATTTTAAATGTATATTAACAACTATATTTTTTAAGAAAAAATCTATCTACATCTATGTCAAATTCATTAAAAATAATTATTTAAAATTCTAAGTATTTATATTTAAGTGTGTGATTGTGTGTTGTGGTATCTTAAAATTTTTTTATGAGTACTGTATTTAAAAAATTTATACCAATAAAAATAAAACACGTGATAAGATATAAAAAAGATATATTATTATATATAATTTATTTAAAATTATATTATTTACTACATGCTTCTATTATTTTATATATATATATATATATATATATTAAATTTCTTATTTTATTTTTCTATCATTTTTTAATAAAATTTTAGTTTCAAATAAAATATAATTCATATTTAAGTAATTTTTATTTATTATAAATAAAAAGAATTATAACCTAATATATTAATATAATAAGTAAATAATTAAATATTAAATAAATAAAATTAAGTATATGAAAATTATATTAATATAATAATTTATTTTATTTTTAAATTTTAGTTCGTTTAATTTTGGTTGCGTCTTCTTTTTGAAAGATTTAACTGTTCTTCAACTTGTTTAAATGTAATAAATATTATAATTTATTATTTGAAAAGTGTAATCATATATAACTATTTTTAATTTTGAATAGAATATAATTTTATTTATTATAAATAAAAAATTTATAATATAATATATTAAGATAATAATTAAATATTATTAATAGTAATAGAATTAAAGATATAAAAAATACATTATTAAATAAATTTATTATTTAAATATATTTTGACAGTTCTATTTTTAAATATATATATATATATATATATATATATATATATATATATATATATATATATATATATATATATATATAAAGGCTGGCATGTTAAAAAAAGTCTAAGTTTTATTTACTTATTAAATAGGTCAGGCTTAAACCAGGTTAAGCTATAAGCTCTTGTCAGGTTATGTCCATTTGTGATATGATTAAACTTCCCACTTTTTTCTTATTCATTTGATTTTAGTATTTATCATTATTGTGTATAAATGAAACAATACGGTAAACATAACTAGGATATCAAAAGGTTGAAAACTGAAGAATCTAAAGTTCTAAAAGAAAGTTAAGTTGGATATTATCTTCCTTTATCTCTTACTTTATTCATAATCTAACATAAATTTTTCAGTTATACATCATTCTTGGCTTTTCAAAAATATATGTATCTTATCTCTATTGTATGCAATTTTGGTTTGTGTAAAGAAGCTAATATGGACGCTACCTTCAATATATTTTTATGTGACAATCAATGTATATTTGACTTGTTATATGTTTATGTGACAAATATATGTTGTATAAATATATATTTTAAGTAAAAATTATCAAGAAAATATTTATTATTGTATTATATATTATACATTATTAACAAATTTTTTTTTTTCGTTTTATGACAAAATAACAACACTTACTTTAATAATTTTATAATACAATAAAATTAATAATAATAATGTCTTCTTTTAAATATTAGTGATATTAATGTATTTTTATTTTAAATTAATTTCTTTATCAAAGAGTAAGAAAATAATTATATTTATATTAATAATGATAAATATCAAATAATGATTAATGTATATTTCATCTGTTATATGTTTATGTGACAAATGTTTACAATATAAATATATGTTTTAAGTAAAAATTATCAATAAAATATTTATTATTGCATTATATAATACGAAAAGGAGTAGTTCCCCACTCCAGAACTGCTTTACCATATTCTGAATTTAATGGTTTTAATAAATCCCTTACAATAGTTCATCTTGAACTAGACTTAGAATTACCCTCAACAATTTGTGTAGCCATAAATCCTATTTTATATTAATTAAGATCTGTTGACTTTGTATACCATTTTGCTGTAAATATAGGATCTATATCCTATAGATCCATTGTGGTCTTAAAATTTTGGAATTCTAATAATTTTTAGAATTATAATGGAAACAACAACCCTATTTGCCATCTCTAGATCTGGTTTACTTGTAAGTTTTACTGGATATGCCTTATATACGGCTTTTGGGCAATCCTCTCAACAACTAAGAGATCCATTACATTTTCTGAATCAAAAATAAGGTAACGAACAGGGTTCAATATGATATAAACAATGGTATTTCTTATATGACATTGATATGCCATCTTTAAGGGAATAGCTTCAGGTTATTTCTCAAATATCATCTCTAAGAGATCCATAATTTGAATAATTTGTTGCAGCATATGTAATGCTTGAGGAATGGTTAATCGAAATTATATATTTGATCAAACCCTTGAATTGTTTATTTCTCTTGAAATTTTTTCCATGTTTATTTTTAATAATTTTTATTTTAAATCTGGTACAAAGTAATGATCAAGGTTAATGATCAATATCAACAAATTATGGTATTACACATCAAGGATTATTACAAGTAATGATAAAAAAAAATCTGGATAGAAAGTATTTTGATTGGATGGGAATAAATGTAGAAATACTAAATCGTTCCATATCGAGTATGGAATTTTTTTTTGTTTTAGAATTTTTGATATTTTCTAATGCATATAAATATCAAAATAATCTGCAGATCATACCTTTTAATATAAATATAAATCAAAATGTTAGTGAAAATCAAAATAACATTACTGAAAAGAAAAGAATAATAGATATTTTTAAACCATCAATTTTTTTTTTTCTAAAATTCGAGTTAGAGACTCAAAATCGAGCAAAAACATAATGCACGGGTTGAGTAAATCTTGAATCATCTCCCTCAAACAAAAAAAAAAGATATTGAAAAAAAATTTGCGGAATTAGATGATAAAAAAGATGGTAAGGGTATAAAGAAAAAGAAAGACAAGAACAAGATGAAAGCTAAACTAAATTTCTTAACAAGAATTTTTTTTACTTTTTATTTGGACTGGAAGAATTTCTTAGGTAAAAGAATATTAAATAATGTCAAAGTATACTATCTCCTGATTAGTTTGAAAAATTTTAGAGAAATTGCTATAACCTCTATTTAAAGGGAAGAACTAGATCTAAAAATTATGATGATTCAAAATCATAAGGATTTCACTTTTCCAGGCTTGAAGAAAAATGAAAATACAAAATTTATGAAAAACAAATTTTTTATTATCAAACCAGTTTGCCTGTCTAGAAAAAACAATAAATAACTTTTTATGTATCAAACCATGGGTATCTCATTAATTCGTAAGAGTAAGTGCAAAATGAATAAAAAATACTCCGAAAAAAGTAATGTTAATAAGAAAATTTTTAAAAAATACATTACACGGACAAAAGATTCAAAAATAACAGAAAAAAATAAAAAAATTATAATTTACTTGTTCCTGAAAATATTTTATCCGCTAGACGTCGTAGAGAGTTGAGAATTGTAATTTGTTTAAATCTTAAGAATATAAATAGTACGCATAGAAACACAATATTTTACAATGAAAATAAAGGTAATAATTTTTTGACTAAAAAATGAAAAGATCTTGACAGAGATAAAAAAAAAACTAATTAATTTTCAAATTTTTCTTTGGCCAAATTATAAATTAGAAGAATTAGCTTGTATAAATTGCGATTGGTTTAATATCTATAATGGAAGTCGTTTCAATATAGTAAGGCTACATATGTATTTGCGATTGAAAATTTGTCTTCTATTTACCATAATATATATCTGGTATATGAAGACAAATTGTAATATACATAACATAAATAGGGACACACATTGTGGCATTGATACTAATCTAACAAAATTGAAATGAAATTGTCTTTTATTTTTCAAGCATACAATTTGTTATTTGGTGAATCTATAAATATAGTATCTTTTATATCTATTTTCATTGGATTGATTAATAAGAAAGAATGAATTCAATCAGAAATTCCTAAGGAAATTCAGATTTATATACAAAAATGAGTATCATTATTATTACTGATCAATAAAAATATTTATCAAAAGTGAGGGGAAGAGGAAAGCTTTCATTTCATTTTTTATGGTAAAAAATTCATTTATACTTGTTATTTCAGAAGAAAAAAAAGAAGAAAACCCGAGATCAATTGAATTTCAAATATTCCATTTTACGAATAAGATATGAAGACTCACTTCGCATTTTGAATTGCACCGAAAAGACTATTTATCTCAAAGAGGTTTATGTAAAATTCTGGAAAAACAACAACAATTACTGTATTATTTGTAAAAAAAAAAGTAGAATACGTTATAAAAAATTAATAAATCAGTTTGTTATTCGGGAGTCACAAATTCGTTAATTTGAAGAGTCATTTTTAATTATTCGATTTATTAGATCTTGAATTTTGATGAATATTTTTTTTAAGCGATTCATAGAAGAATGAATCAAGGAAAAAAATCTATGAATACCCCAGCTACAAGAAAGGACCTCATGATAGTAAATATGGGACCTCACCACCTATCAATGCATGGTGTTCTTGGACTTATTGTTACTTTGGATGGTGAGGATGTTATTGATTATGAACTAATATTGGGTTATTTCCACAGAGGGATGGAAAAAATTGCGGAAAACCAAACAATTATACAATGTCTCCCTTATGTAACATGTTGGGATTATTTAGCTACTATGTTCACAGAAGCAATAACTGTAAACAGACCAAAATAGTTGGGAAATATTCAAGTACCTAAAAGAGCTAGCTATATCCGAGTAATTATGTTATAGTTGAGTCCTATAGCTTCTCATCTAATGTGGCTAGGACCTTTTATGGCAGATATTGGTGTACAAACCCCTTTCTCCTATATTTTCTGAGAAAGAGAATTAATATATGATCTATTCAAAGCTGCGACAGGTATGAGAATGATGCATAATTTTTTTCATATTGGAGGGCTAGCGGCTGATTTACCTCATGGTTGGATAGATAAATGTTTTAAATTCTGCGATTATTTTTTAACAAAGGTTGTTGAATATCAAAGACTTATTATGCGAAATCCTATTTTTTTAGAACGGCTTGAGGGAGTAGGCATTGTTAATGGAGAGTAAGTAATAAATTGGGGTTTATCAGGACCAATGCTTCGGGCTTCCAAAATACAATGGGATCTACGTAAAGTTGATAATTATAGTGTTATGAGGAATTTGATTGAGAAGTTCAATGGCAAAAAGGAGATTCGTTAGCTCGTTATTTAGTTCGAATTGGTGAAATGACGGAATCTATAAAAATTATTCAACAGGCGTTGGAAGGAATTCCCGGCGAACCATATGAAAATTTAGAAATTTGTTGCTTAGATAAAGAAACAGAGCTAGAATGAAATGATTTTGAATATCAATTTATTAGTAAAAAAACGTCTCCGACTTTTGAATTGTCGAAACAAGAACTTTATGTAAGAGTTGAGGCTCCTAAGGGAGAATTAAGAATTATTCTAATAAGTGATCAAAATAGTTTTCCTTGGAGATGGAAAATTCGTCCATCGGTTTTTATCAATTTGCAAATTCTTCCTTAATTACTTAAAACAATGAAATTGGCCGATATTATGACAATACTAGGTAGCATAGATATCATTATAGGAGAAGTTGATCGTTGAAATGATAATGAATACAACAGAAATACAAGATATCCATTTTTTTTTTAGATTAAAATCTTTTAAAGAGGTATATGATAGGGTTTAGGGGTTACGGTCAGGGTTAGGGGCTAGGGTTTAGGGTTTAGGGGTTAGGGTTGAGGGTTTTGGGGTTAGGGGTTGGGGTTTAGGGGTTTGGGGTTTAGGGTTTGGGGTTTGGGCTTAGGGTCTAGGGTCTAGGGTCTAGGGTCTAGAGTTTAGGGGTTAGGGTTTAGGGGTTAGGGGTTTGGGTTTAGGGTTTAGGGGTTAGGCGTTAGGGGTTAGGAGTTAGGGGTTAGGGGTTAAGGTTTAGGGGTTAGGGTTTAGGGGTTAGGGTTTAGGGTGTAGGGTTTAGGGTTCAGGGTTTGGGGTTTAGGGTTTTAGGTTTTGGGTTCCTGATTCATTTTGAGGATCTCGTCCGGGGCTTCACTCAGGAGTGCCGTTTAGCGATAACATATCCCAGACCTGAAAGATATGGCCTTCGTAGTTTGTTCCGACTGGCTGCAACCCTCTAGATTTTGAGCGTGTCCAGGCAACGTTTAGTTTTCGGACGATATCTTAAGCTACGGGTTGAGTTTTGAGAGTATTCTTTTTTTTTTTTTTTTCTACGAAGCTCTTTTCTGGGGCTTCACTATGGACTCTGGTTTTGCAGAAAACGGAGCTCCCAGACGAAAGCTATGCCCTTCGTAACTTGTTTCACACGGCTGCACTTTCAGCATTGTTTTACTGTTTCGGCGATATCTTGAGATACGGGACGGGTTTTGATCTGGCTCCTGATTCATTTTGAAGATCTCGTCAGGGGCTTCGCTTTGGAGTCTGGTTTTGTGAAAAACGGACCTCGAACTTGAATGATATGGCCTTCACAGTTTGTTCTGACTGCCTGCTCCCTTCAAGATTTTAGGCGTTTCCGGGCATCGTTTACTTTTCGACGATATCTCAAGATACGGGCCGAGTTTCGAGACGATTCTTTTTTTGTTAAGAAACTCTTTTCTGGGGCTTTACTATGGACTCTGGTTTTACAGAAAATGGAGCTCGCAAACGAAATCTATGGCTTTCGCAACTTGTTTCACACGGCTGCACTTTCAGCCCCAATTTACAAATTCGGCGATATCTCGAGCTGCGGGACGAGTTTTAAGCTGGTTCCTGATTCATTCCGAGGATCTCGTCAGGGACTTCACTCAGAAGTCCTGTTGGGTGATAACGGATCTCGGACTTGAAAGATATGGCTTTCGCAAATTGTTCTTACTGGCTGCACCATCCAGATTTTGAGCGTTTCTGGGCAACGTTTACATTTTTGACGATATCTCGAGCTACGGGCCGACTTTCGAGACAATTCTTTTTTTGTTGCGAAGCACTTTTCTGGAGCTTTACTATGGACTTTGGTTTTGCAGAAAATGAAGCTCGAAGACAAAAGCTATCTCCTTCGCAACTTGTTTCGCACGGCTGCACTTTAAGTCCCATTTTACTAATTTAGTGATATCTTGAGCTGCGGGACGAGTTTTAAGCTGGTTCCTGCTTCATTTCGAGTTTTAGGGTTTTAGGGGGTTAGGGCTTAAGGGGTTAGGGGTTAGGGGTTTGGGGTTAGGGGTTTGGGGTTTAGGGTTTGGGGGTTAGGGGTTTGGGGTTTGGGGTTTAGGGTTTTGGGTTCGTGATTCATTTTGAGGATCTCGTTAGGGGCTTCACTCAGGAGTGCCGTTTAGCGATAACAGATCCCAGACCTGAAAGATATGGCTTTCGCAGTTTGTTCCGACTGGCTGCAACCCTCCAGATTTTGAGCGTTTCCAGGCAACGTTTTGTTTTTGGACGATAACTTAAGCTACGGGTTGAGTTTTGAGAGTATTCTTTTTTTTTTTTTTTTTTTCTGCGAAGCTCTTTTCTGGGGCTTTACTATGGACTCTGGTTTTGCAGAAAACAGAGCTCCCAGATGAAAGCTTTGCCCTTCGTAACTTGTTTTACACGGCTGCACTTTTAGCCATGTTTTACTGTTTCGGCGATATCTTGAGCTACGGGACGGGTTTTGATCTGGCTACTGATTCATTTTGAAGATCTCGTCAGGGGCTTCGCTTTGGAGTCTGGTTTTGTGAAAAACAGATCTCGAACTTGAGTGATATGGCCTTCACAGTTTGTTCTGACTGCTTGCTCCCTTCCAGATTTTAGGCGTTTCCGGGAACCGTTTACTTTTCGACGATATCTCAAGATACGGGCTGAGTTTCGAGACGATTCTTTTTTTGTTACGAAACTCTTTTCTGGGGCTTCACTATGGACTCTGGTTTTAAAGAAAATGGAGCTCGCAAACGAAATCTATGGCTTTCGCAACTTGTTTCACACGGCTGCACTTTCAGCCCCAATTTACAAATTCGGCGATATCTCGAGCTGCGGGACGAGTTTTAAGCTGGTTCTTGATTCATTCCGAGGATCTCGTCAGGGGCTTCACTCAGAAGTCCTGTTGGGTGATAACGGATCTCGGACTTGAAAGATATGGCTTTCGCAAATTGTTCTTACTGGCTGCACCATCCAAATTTTGAGCGTTTCTGGGCAACTTTTACATTTTTGACGATATCTCGAGCTACGGGCCGACTTTCGAGACAATTCTTTTTTTGTTGTGAAGCACTTTTCTGGGGCATCACTATGGACTTCGGTTTTCCAGAAAATGAAGCTCGCAGACAAAAGCTATCTCCTTCGCAGCTTGTTTCGCACGGTTGCACTTTCAGTCCCATTTTACTAATTCAGTGATATCTTGAGCTGCGGGACGAGTTTTAAGCCGGTTCCTACTTCATTTTGAGTTTTAGTGGGTTAGGGGTTTAGGGTTTTGGGGTTAGGGGTGTAGGGGTTTGGGGTTTAGGCTTTGGGGTTTGGGGTTTAGGGTTAGGGCTAGGGGTTAGGGTTTAGGGTTTAGGGTTTAGGGTTAGGGTTCCTGATTCATTTTAAGGATCTCGTCAGGGGCTTCACTCAGGAGTGCCGTGTAGCGATAACTGATCGCAGACCTGAAAGATATGGCCTTTGCCGTTTGTTCTGACTGGCTGCAGCCCTCCAGATTTTGAGCGTTTCCAGGCAGCGTTTAGTTTCTGGGGCTTCACTATGGACTCTGGTTTTGCACAAAACGGAGCTCCCAGATGAAACCTATGCTCTTCGTAACTTGTTTCACATGGCTGCACTTTTAGCCTTGTTTTACTGTTTCGGCGATATCTCTAGCTACGGGACGGGTTTTGATCTGGCTCCTGATTCATTTCGAAGATCTCGTCAGGGGCTTCGCTTTGGAGTATGGTTTTGTGAAAAACGGATCTCGAACTTGAATGATATGGCCATCGCAGTTTGTTCTGACTGCTTGCTCCCTTCCAGATTTTAGGCGTTTCCGGGCATGGTTTACTTTTCGATGATATATCAAGATACGGGCCGAGTTTCGAGACGATTTTTTTTTTGTTACGAAACTCTTTTCTCGGGCTTCACTACGAACTCTGGTTTTACAGAAAATGGAGCTCGCAAACGAAATTTATGGCCTTCGCAACTTGTTTCACACGGGTACACTTTTAGCCCCAATTTACAAATTCGGCGATATCTCGAGCTGCGGGACGAATTTTAAGCTGGTTCCTAATTCATTCCGAGGATCTCGTCAGAGGTTTCGCTCAGAAGTCCCGTTGGGTGATAACGGATCTCGGACTTGAAAGATATGGCTTTCACAAATTGTTCTTACTAGTTGCAACATCCAGATTCTGAGCGTTTCTGGGCAACGTTTACAATTTTGACGATATCTCGAGCTATAGGCCGACTTTCGAGACAATTCTTTCTTTGTTGCGAAGCACTTTTCTGGAGCTTCACTATGGACTTCGGTTTTCCAGAAAATGAACCTCGCAGACAAAAGCTATCTCCTTCGCAACTTGTTTCGCACGGCTGCACTTTCAGTCCAATTTTACTAATTCAGTGATATCTTGAGCTGCGGGACGAATTTTAGGCCGATTCCTGCTTCATTTCGAGTTTTAAGGGGTTAGGGTTTAGGGGATTAGGGTTTTGCGGTTAGGGGTTTGGGGTTTAGGGTT